>NC_135924.1:2193875-3675750 GCF_964058835.1 Carex rostrata
GAGTATGATGTGTACGACCTTGAGCTGACGGGCCGTCAAGACCAACACAGAGTTACGAAAGATCTTCATCGAGACAACCGGAAAATCCATCATAGTGATTGAGGATATTGACTGCTCGCTTGACCTAACTGGCAAGCGCAAGGAAAAGAAGAAGGAGAAGGACGACGGAGAGAAGGAGATGAAGCTGCGGGGATGGAGGAAAGGGACGATAATAGCAAGGTCACCCTTTCCGGGCTTCTCAATTTTATAGACGGACTGTGGTCGGCATGTGGAGGGGAGAGGATCGTTATATTCACAACAAACCATTTAGAGAAGCTCGACCCGGCACTGATAAGGAGAGGCAGAATGGACATGCACATAGAGATGTCGTACTGCACCTTTGAGGCATTCAAGGTGCTGGCCAAGAACTATCTCGGTGTCGAGAACCACGACTTGTTCGAGGACCATACAAACCCTTCTTTGTGAGGTGGACATTACGACGGCGGCCGATGTGGCGGAGGGATTGATACTAAAAAAATCAAGAAATAAGGATGTCGGCGCATGTCTTGAGAATCTGATTAGAATGATAGAGGTAGCAAAAGAAGAGGCAAAGAAAAAGGCTGAAGAGGAAGAAGCAGCCAAACAAAAGGAGGAGAAACCCGAAGATCAAGAACCCAAAATTGAAGAGCAATTGGCAACCACAGTGTGAACGGCATTAAGCGAGCACTGAACGTTTCAATTTACACCTCGAATTAATTATAATTAAATTAGTCTCTCCTTGAGCTAGGTAAAAATATATATATGTTATATAATTTGATGTGTCTTAGACGCAGGTGCAATAAAATTCTTAATAATATGCTTTTTTGTATTGTCTGTTAATCAAATTACCACGAGATTAATCATATTATTTGTTACTATATATATTTTTAATGTTCGAAAATTATACTTTTGTTCAAAAAATTTAAAATACAAAATTGTTTTACTTTAATTACTATTTCTTCAAAATTATTTTTTCAAAACTATATCCAACAAATAATTCCTAATAAAATAAAACATTTACCTCAAATAATAAAAAAATAGTGAGCGAATTGCAAATATTAAGATCACAGAATCACAATATATAGTTCGCCACATTGCACCAATAGTTTCCAAATTTGATCGAATTAGAACTATCATTGTGCTTCATGTCATGGAAATGATGTCATCCTCAATTGCGTAATTCCCAAGCTCATTCTAAAGCTTTCATTTTTGTTATTTTTAAAATTGAAATGTAATAGAGAAAAACAAACTAATCAATAAAAATGATGATGAAATCTGTTGTTATTCCAATGGTTATTAGGATGCTGTTAATTTGATCCCAACCGTTAATCTTTATTGAGATTCATACATGAAACAAAATTCATTGAGATTCCCACATGAAAAAAGTTTGAACAGTTGAGATCAGAATAGCAAGTACCTGTCATTCAGATGTATCTACCCTCTAGACCGGTGGATTCAAATCTGCTCATTTTCTTAAGAAAAGGAAGCACCCTCCTATTCTTTCATTCGGACAGTTCAAAATCAATCACACGGTTTCAATTATATCTAATTTGTTTTAATATATTATATTGATATAAAATAAAAATATTAAAAAAATAGAAGAGTGAGCATATTTGATTCCCTAGACTGGTCTATTTAAGTCTTGATCATAAGTCCAACTTGTAGAATCTTTTTACATGGTCGATGTGTGCAATTCAAAAGAGCTACAGTTGATTAAAAGGACATATATTGTCTTATTTTGAGGTAGGTATATCTTTTCTTTCGAGGAAATGTATATGGTCCATAATATAGATACTGAAGGTAGATGAGTACGCTAGATGTAAACTGCACGACAAGGACAGATCGATTTCTCATCAGAAATGTATTTTTCATGGTACTACTTACTGTCTAGGAAATATCAGCAACAATTTAAATGTGAGGCGATCTCTCTACATCCAGTTAGAGGTTGAATAATACCCTTAACGGGTATACCCGCCCGTACCCGCCAGCTAGGGTACCCGTGCCCGAGCCCAGGTATGGGTCGGGTACTCGGGTACGCGGGTACGGGCAAAAACCGGACCGGACCCGTTATTTTAGACCAATACCTGAGTTTACCCTACCCGAGTTAACCCGTACCCGACTACCCGAGTACCCATACCCGTATACCCGAGTACTGTTCATCACAGTTCAAAATTCAAAAAATTTGATTTTTCCCCCCAAAAAAATCAGAAAAAAACCAGAAAAAATCAGGAAAAATCAGAAAAAACCAGAAAAAACCAGAAAAAAACCAGAAAAAAAACAGCAAAAAAAAAAAAAAAAAAAAAATACCCGTACCCGCCTTACCCGTCAAGGGTACACGGGTAAGGGTATAGGACGGGTAGGGTATGGGTTTTGAAAATTATACCCGCCATACCCGTACCCGAATACCCTTGTACCCGAGTATACCCGTACCCGAGACGTACCCGTACCCGAGACGGGTATACCCGGGGTACCCGTACCCGCCCGAGTTGCAAACCACTACATCCAGTAGTTAATTAATGCTTGTTGACTCCAAGTCTTCTCTTTGGGCTCCTAGAGGTTTAGTATCACCATTCGGCTTTTTGAATGGTGATACGCAGAAATATGATCCAAGGATGAGGGATGCGATCAATACAGAATTTAGATCCAGTCAAGTACTGCAAGCAATGGCGGATCCAATATATGATGTCAATTTCAATTGATCTATATTTTTTTTTTCTTTTAATGTATATATGTGATTTTCTAAGGAAAATTGATTGAGTACGTTAGATTTTCAAAGATCTAGAAGGCTCCGAGTTAGTGATTTGAATTAAAACTTTTGAATTAAGTTAGTAGTTCAGATTTAAACTTTGAAGCCGAATTAGTGGTTCCGACTTAAACTTTGGACCCAAACTATCAACTCAATTTCAAAATTTAAATCCAAGTTACCCACTCAGCGCCTGCTATGCCATAAAAAAAATTCACGTACTGAATCTATATTATTATATTATTTAATAATAATTTCTAAAAATAAAAAATTCTCTATAATGCTACGACATTTTGTAGCAATTTTTGTTTTGTTTTGTTTATATTTGAAATTTTTTAACCCAAATTGCACATTAAATTTATTATATTAAAACTCTCCTCTGAATAACTTCACATAAAAAATACCTTGTGATATTCTTATTATTAATTTTTTATATTCATTTATATTCATTGTAATGATTATTCTCTAGATAAATTGTGGTATTATTTATTATTTCATAAAAGACATTGGATTGTATTTTTCTATCTTTGTTCATTATGTGAGTTAATTTTTCTGCATTTAAAAATTTTTCTATATAAGTTACTCTACACATATTAATGACAATTCATTATTGTAAAAACTTTCATTGAGAATTAACAAAATGAGGCATACGCGGATTCATTAGTTTTTATAGATGACAGGGAAATGAAATGGAGAAAATGGAGAAATAAGAAAATAATTTAATTGGTAGAATAAAAGATAGATGTAAGGAGAAATAAAGCAACGAATTGCTAAGGATTTATTCAATTTTAATGTGTTAAACCATGTAGCAGTCTGTGTGGAGAGCATGTTTTTAACTAAATTTAAATTTCTACACATAAAATAGATATATATAATCAAAGGAAGACATATTATGTGATTGGAGGGTTGATATTCAATTGAAAAAATCATCTTTCAATCTCGGCCGTTGAAAGATCAGAACAACTACGTGCATAATATAAGAATGGAGATACTCGAAGTCTCGAATTGTTTCATAAATTAATTAACAAATTATGAATCGTGTCAATTAACAAATTATGAATTGCTAAATTTCAGAATTTATTCAATTTTAATTGTTACGTATCGTGTGGCAGCATATGTGGTGGGTATGTTTTTAACTAAATTTAGACTTCTATACATAAAACAGATGCATTTAATCAAAATAAGACAAAATATGTAATTGGAGAGCTGAGATCAAATCTGAAGTTTCATCTCTCAATCGTAGCTGTTGGCGGATCGGACACCCAACGTGCTTAATACTTAATAATAGAATGGAGATACAGACACATGTAGATTGATCACAGAGAGAGATAGCACTCAGTCACTATCATTGTTTCCTGGCTATTTGGAAAAAGGAAAAGAAAAAAGATTTTCCAAAATCCAGGTAGGAATATTTTGATTTACAGGAGAAAAGAACAAATTCTTTCCCAAATATGGGAATGTAATACCTTCTTCCACTTATTATATATGGTCCTGAAGAATCAGGACATTATTTTTTTCTTTTCAAGAAACTTTTCTGGCAAAACAGGCCTCTACGTGGCATTTAGCGATATCATATTACCCGCAATGTTCTGCTGGAAACCTTTTTGACAGATATATTAGCTCGCCTGATACAACAAAAGTAAGCAAATTGCAATTCCTACCTTTAAGCATGCAATACCTTTATAAAATGTTATTAGACTCCAAAATACATTATATAATTTTTAAAAACACTCACAAACCAGTTACTCTGTTTACATTTCATGGTAAGTATGAAAACTATTTTTGCTAAGTTATAATATTCGCAAGCTAGGTTATAAATGGTATTTAAGACCTTATCTTGCAAACATGCATGTGTAGTCAGGTGTTCACATACTGTAACTGTGTTTCTTGAATATATTAAATTTTTTCTCTACAAAAATCTTCTTAAAAAGTATAAAAATAAATAAAAAAGAACAGAATAGTAGGGAACATGTTTGCCTTAACTTACAGGAGAAGGGCAAAAGGGCCTGCAAAATTAACCAAACTAAAATATCCATACAATTATGATTTCATTCAAAATTTAACTTTCTTAAAAAAAATATAGTGACATAAATATATATTTTTAATTTTTTTTAGTCAAGACTGGTAATTAGTCAATTCTGTTTTTTTTTTTCCTCTTGCATTACATAATTTTATACCGTGCTTTTGGTTTGCTTACCAACTTGAGATCAAATCAACGCTAGAATTGCATGATGGTAGACTTTATGTTGGTAATTAAATTAGTATCTGATCAATCCAAGCAGAACTTCAAAGAAAAATAGAATAAATCCAGATCGTCAGAAATAGGTTTTGTGGACTGGTTACTGATATGTATGGCGAGTAAATTGTAAATATAACATATAAAGGTAGGGGTGAAAACGGATCGGATAGTGGTAAAATTATATCTATAACTGTTTTTTTTTTTTTTTTCCAAATATGAATACAGATTGGATATTAAACGGATACATATGGATATGGATCGTATATCAGATATCCGTAGATATATACATAAATATTTTCGTTATATAGAGGTTGGCTAAGATCAAAGTGGTAGTTCCTGAGCTTTGGTACTACCAATTCGTTTTTCAATTTTCAAAGTTCAAAACGTCGATCCAAACCGTTCAAGTTGGTCTCTATATTAAAATGTGCTTGGAGAGCAAATTTTACATTTTTCTGAATTTTTTTACTATTTATTAAGCCACTTTGAAAATCGTTGATCCAACGGTGGCTTACTGTTTTGTTAAGCCACCGTTGGATCAGCGATTTTCAAAGTGGCTTAATAAATAATAAAAAAATTCAGAAAAAATGTAAAATTTGGTCTCCAAGCACATTTTAATATAGAGATCAACTTGAACAGTTCGGATCTATGTTTTGAACTTTGAAAATTGAAAAACGAATTGGTAGCACCAAAACTCAAGAACTACCACTTTGATCTTAACCAACCTCTATATATATATGAGGAGGGTTCCAATGCCTCATTTTTTTCATACCTCATCATACCTCATCATACCTCATATTTTATATTTTCGTTTTCAAAGTCCAAATTGTCGATCTGAACAATTCAATAAAATATTTATACTAAAATATGCATAGAGATGAAATTTTAACTTTTTTTGCTATTTTTTAAGATAGGTACAAAATCACTGTTTTTAGAACCGTTCAAAAAACAGTGATTTTCTACCCATCTTAAAAAATAGTAAAAAATTTCTAAAAATTATAAAATTTCATCCCTAACCATATTTTAGTATGGATATCATGTTGAACGGTTCGGATCGACAATTTAGACTTTGAATATGAAAAAAAATTAACATATAAAATATGAGGTATGTTGAGGAATAAAAAAAATGAGACATTGGAACCCTCCTCTCTCTCTCTCTAATATATATCTCTCCTCCTTATTAAGGAGCTTAATGTCTAGATCCTGCAAGGGTCCTGATTTACTGTTTTTTTTCGGAATGATGCTCAGCCGTTGAATTTCCAGATCGCACATAGATGAATTTTCCAAATTATGAGCTTCAACACTTTAAGTATGCATTGGTCGCGCCGCATATGATCCCAGTGCCCGTAGACCGCGACTCTGAACCACGCACGGCTAGAGGTGCTACTTTTACCCGATTACTCGGATCCAATTCGGAACCGAACCGGATCTGACCCAAAATCGATCCGAAACCGACCCAGATCCGATTGATTTGGATAGGGTATGGTTTAAAAAATATAACCGGTTAAATTATGAGTACAATTACAAAATTAATAATTTAATATCCGACCCGGATCCGAATCGGAACTGATAGTGTAATGGGTAGGATATGGGTATCATTTAATTATCTGACCCATAACCGAACCCGACCCGATACCCGTATAAATACCCGATAAAATATATATTAATAACTCTGCATCAAGTTTTTGTGTTAGATAATATATTTCAGCTGTGGTATAGCTTGGTAAAACTTAACCAGGTTTATGCTGTTGTTTTACACTAGTTTTTTAATTACGACCTTAACAAGCTCGGTTCTTCTGTGCTATATTTTACTAATATAAAAAAAATCTGCTCATATGACTAATCTAATATATAATACTTCCAATTCAATTTGCTATGTTTATAAACACATGAGCTTCAGTATCCACTTTTAGCACAGGTAACAGAGTAATTGATGACAAACGAGCAAGTTTGAAGGCATCAACAATTGAAGCTCTCATTTGTTACAACGATTGGCAAAATAGTAATTGAGATAATGTACTTGCAAATGATGAATCAATAGGATATTATTTTTTTAATTTAGATAGATAACTAATAATTTAGAGTTATTATTTTTATTTTGCTAGGTAGCATGATATATTTTATTATTTATGAATAAGATTAATAGTGTAATTTTTATTTTGTAGCAGTTTTTAATTTATATTGTAATGATTTATTATATGAGATGTTTAAGAAATTATAATTATATTTAAATGTAAATAATTTCTCAAATGCTTTGGAGTTGTGACATATACCCGCTCTGGATCCAGAATCGCCCCGTATCCGAACCGGACCCGATAATTCATAAACAAGTTATGGGTATCTATCTACCCGGAACCGAAAGACTGGACCCGAAATATCTACGGGTAGATAGGTATCCGGATCCGGACCCGACCCGATTTGAAACAAATAAGTATATGGATCGAAGTTCGGACCCGAACACTTTTAGGGTACGGGTCCAAATATAATAATACCCGGACCCGACCCGACCCGATAGCACCTCTACGCACGGCACCTGCGGACCGAGCCTGTGCACCGCGCACCCTTTTTCTTTTCTTTTTTTTTCTGCTGAAGGCGGGATTCAAACCCAGTTGGGTTCTATTGGTGCCAAAATTCTTACCACTACACTAGAGTTCACATGTGTTATCTTGTAGATAAATATAGTATTTAACTATTGTTTTCTACAAATTTGATTTAAATTATCTCTCCTCCTTATTATGGAGCTTAATGTTTTCTACTACATAATTTGCTTCCGTTGCTGTGCACGGACACGATTACTAGTATATATATATATATGTGTGGAGATGGGCTATGGTGCATTGCAATGCATAGACACTCTTGTGCATTGGACCATAAATCACCGATTGAAAGTCCAAATAACCGATCCAAACCGTTCATATTGTTCTCCATATTAATATGTGCTTGGAGACCAAATTTTACATTTTTTGGAATTTTTTTACTATTTATTAAGCCACTTTGAAAATCGCCGATCCGGTGGTCCAGAATTTTTTACTGTTTTTACTGTTCATCCGGATTTTCAGATTTTCAATAAATCTAAAACAATAGTAAAAAATTTCCAAAAAATGTAAAATTTAGTCTCCAAGCATATATTAATATGGAGAACAAGATGAACGGCTTGGATCGGTCATTTGGACTTTGAGTTTGTCTAAATACTTGAAGAGGGGAGGGGAAAGAAGAGGGGAGGGGAGAGGAGTTTGTCTAAATACTCTATAGACAATTAGCAAAAGGAAAATTTTACAATGTGACCTAGCTAGTTTGAAAAAAAATCTATCAAAATACTCTCTTCAAATTCTTTGTCACACTACTAGAATTTTCATTTTTTTCAAGGGTAGCATATGTATTTTCAAGGGTAGGAAGGGCTCTTGGAAATAAAATCGGGTTTGCTGACACATCTAACCATTTCCAATGGTAGTCCCTTGAAAATAGTAGCGCATGGAAATTCCTGATGCCAACCCTTGAAAATGCTTGCTGTCCACCCTTGGAAATACTTTTGCATGACCCATGACCCGCTAAACAGAACGAATACTATATTTTATTGAGAGCCCATATTATTTCCAAGGGACTACCCTTGAAAATGTTCTGGTAAGTCTGTTTATATTATTTTATAGTGAGGCTCATGGAAATGCTGGAGCAGAATACCCTTGAAAATACTTTGTTGATTCAGTTTATATTATTTTATGTTGAGGCCCATGGAAATGCTGGAGCACACCCTTGGAAATGTTTTATTGATTCAGTTTATATTATTTTATAGTTAGACATAATATTTTCAAGGGACTACTCTTGAAAATGTTTAGCTCCTGGAGACAGAAACATTTTTGTTTATTTGAGATGCCCCTTTGAATGATGAAAATAATAAATCACAACAATAAAACTAGTACAATAAACACCCACAATTCCAATTAATAATACTAAATTATATAAAAAGATTACTAAATAACATCGTAATAATATCATTTTATCCAAGTTTCATATTTACAAAATCAAAATATCTCATTATTCAACACACAATTTCATATATCTATGATTAGAAAAAATCCACCTAGAATTTTTCTCAAAACAATAAAAGTGTAAAAAAATCCACCTACAATTTTTCTTCATAATTTGATCATTTGTCCATTTCCTTGTATGCTTTCATCTCCAATTACTAGACTAACAGGCAAAAAAAAAAAAAAAAAAAATGTCAGCTCTCTCTTTTTTGAATAAAATGAGGTCATGGATAAGATAAGTTATTTCACCAAGTAGAAGATAATAAGAAGGAGACTTAAATTAGGAAGACACTAGTTTACCTTCTTTGGAAATGATCAAATCTACAAAATTTCATACAAGTAATTCAATTGATTTTGCACAATTCTCCTTTCAAAATGACCAAATCTGTTTGTTGGTAAACTGGAGTTCTCTATTCTGACAGTCTGATTTGTGATTTTTGCTGAGAGCAATTGGCTAGGCCAAATTTGGAGTTTTTTATATGGAAATGACCATCAATACTTGAACTTTATGCCTAATTAATTTCAGAATGTTTATGGCTCAGGAACTATGATGAACTGGTGGTTTTCTAACTGACAAATTTCAGGCTGGTAGCAATTTTTCTGAACCAGTCCCAATTTCAAAAGATAAACTTCTAAAATCGATCATAAATCACAAAAAATTTCAAATCAAGAAATTCCTTTTTCAGTATATTCATATGAATGTCCTCTACATGTAGATGTAGTAGTTTGAACATATTTGAATTAGAGCTATGCTTTTCTATTTGTTTGAACATATTTTCTTCCTTGTCACAAGTAAAATAATAAAAAAGAATATATATATATAATAAAATAAACTTGCCTTGTGTTTCTCTTCAAGTTTCTCAAATGAATCAAATGACAGCTGATCTGTCAAATGGACCAAGGATAATTTGTGATAAAGTGAAAATGACCAACTTGTCCTTGAGGCATCCTCTTGCAGGTAGTAACAAGAGCCTCGCCAAAACTCCTCTAGCTGAGACTTCCTAAGAGCATTCATTTAATTTGGTTTCTTGTGATGAATGTATAATATCTACTAAGTTCGGTAATCTCTCCATATCCTATATAAATTCAATTCAAAGCATTACAGTAATATTCATAACAACTTCCAGTTTCTTCCTTAACCCTTCTTTGCAAATATTAAAAAAGATGGCGGACCATTTGATAATCTAGGTACCATTTGGAAAACTATAATTTACATACTTTACTTGGTAGGCAGGGTAAATATATTACAAGTACACCATTTTTACAAGTACTGGCAAGGTATATCCTATTTGAAAGAGAAACCCCTATTTCTTCTCAAATTTGTGTAAACACAAAATGTTATAACCCTTGCAATATATATCTAGTGTAAGTAAAACAAACTTTAGATTACTTTATTACCAAAGTATTTCTTTTCTCAAAAATGTTTTAAATGACAATGTTATAACACCAACCTTCAATATTAGCTAGGAAGTAAACTTTTTTCTCTGTTATAAGATTATTTTTATCTTGGTAAATATTAATTGGGTTGAATTCAAATACAACAACAAATAATTAAGTCATGTTCTACTCAAGTTAACCACAAAAGCAAATATGAGAAATGTCAGGAAAAATTTGCAAATTGTTGGAATGTAAGGGTGTAATTGGAAAACATCACCAGCCGAAAAGATATCTCAATAGAAGGGGACAAGAGAACTGGTGAAATGATTCTTAGCTTCCCAAAGGATTTGTGTTCTCTCTTTATTCATGCCCTGTCAGAACCTTCTAAAACAACCTTAACTTACCTTGTGATTGAGGTGAATCAAAAACTGGTACAATAGTGCTGCTGTTGCAGTACTTCTTTGTACGAAACCTCAAATTCAACTCATTTAGAAAATCCATAAAAAAGTGAAATAAATCATGGTGAAAGATCTTAATATCCTGAGAATTTTGGTACCAAGAAAACTCAATTTGGAGTTGTAGTTTTTCCTGTGAAAATTATAAAAAACTGGTTGTCAGAAAATAAAAAAACTGGTACAGAACCAAAACTGATATTGAGAAAAACTTAAGTTTGGCATAGCTCTAGGCAATACAATGAGTTGCAATTAATTGTGGGTGCAGATCATGACTTCCTGAAATTTTAGACACAAAAAACATCCAATTTGGATCTATGGTTTGTTCTACACAAAAATTACAAAACAGCATGTCAGAATGAACCAAACTGCATCTCACAGACTGAAAAGTGATGAAATAAATTGTTAAAAATATTGAAAAAATTAAGGAAAACATGCACACAGGTTGTATGAAGGTCTTTGAGTAAGTTGTGCATACATTTTGTGATAAAATCATCAAATTGAGCATCAAGGACATTACAAACTGACCCATAGTACATGTTGCTTTTGCACTGTGAATTGACATGAACTTACTATGATCAGTTTCATACTTAATCCAGTAGCATAGATGCAAAGGTATTAGTTATTTCTTCTTGCTAACTTTTTGAAATTAGACAATTTTTCATTTTTACCCACAAATATTCCTTTTTCTTTTTAGAATGCATGTGAGAGTAATATTTTTTTTCCATTTAAGTTTTTGTCATGCATGCCATGTGCTGGCTCACTTGTGGCCTGCATGAACTGTAAATTCATTAGGTCAGTAGCACACCCATATCAATGTATAGAATGGTACCGGTTCTGGTATTAAACTGGTACAGACAAGCATGAACAATTCACAGAGGCAAAATCAAGATCATAGAAATGAATTACAGTCCATACTACTTAAAAATTGGGAGAAATTAAAAAAAATTTGCAAATAATTGAGAGAAATTGAAAAATTAATTGGGAAATAGACGTACCTAATTGCTTTCAGAGTACGGTTGGGCTTTTCTTTCCTCCGTCGTAACTGGAGAAGAAAAGAAAGAGACAGAGAAGAAGAGAGATCGGAGGAACGGGCGAAAGAGTAAAGATCAGGCGAATTAGAACTTAAGTAACGGGAGAAGACATGCGGAGGGCGGAGGAGAGAGAAAGCGGAGAGGAAAAGGGAAGTTTGGCGGAGGCAGAAGATAGGAAGAGGAGGAATGAAGGGAGGCGGAACTTTTGAGTCCAATAAGATTAAGAACCGTTCGATCTGCATTAAGATATGTGCGCACGAAAATTGAATATTCATGCACGGATATTGAAGTAGAGTGCACGCATCTTAGTTTATATCGAATGGTCATTCAGTCATCGAACCAAAGGACCATCCAGACCTCTCTGAGTTCAGAGAAAAAAAAGAAAAAAAAAATAGGAGAAGAGATGGTTTTAACAGAGAGGGCTGAGAAAAAAAATTTGGTATAGAAAAGTGGGTGCCCTAGTTTGTGACACAGTATTATTAAATTGGAGGTGTCCATTAGTAATTAGAACAACACATCATCTATCAAACGGTTCAGATTTGAAGTGTGTATAGCCCTTCGATCTTTCAATATTCTGTCGGCTTGATGGATGGGTGAATAAAAATAAAATTTCACCAAACATTGCTGTAGGAAAATAAATTCAGTGCTCTTTAATTTCAACGGTTCCGATCGACCAACAGACGACGCGTTTACGTGCGCCTTCATTAACTCACAAAGCAAGAGTTTATGAAACATAGAACATAAACTCTTGCTTTGTGAGTTAATGAAGGCGCACGTAAACGCGTCGTCTGTTGGTCGATCGGAACCGTTGAAATTAAATAGCACTGAATTTATTTTCTTGCAGCGAAGTTTGGTGAAATTTTATTTTTATTCACCCATCCATCAAGCCGACAGAATATTGAAAGATCAAAGGGTCATACACACTTCACATTGGATCGAAACTCAGACACAATCAAACTTCATAATTTTTATGTTGGTTATGTTCAATGTTTTCTCTTGATCATTTCAAAACAAATTTGGAATGATTTTATCGCAGATCGACCGTTGATTTCCTGTGTGAAAATGAACGGTCCTAAAATGTTTTTTAAATTTGATGTGGCATATAATGACAAAAGTCTATAAAAATGACATATATAAGTATTATTTGGCCATATAAGATGTAAAAAAAATAATTTCATTTTTTTATATGTATACATACATTAGATGACTAGTAAATATCAAGATTATGTTTAAATTATTAGCACTTCAACAGATTCCATGCCATCGGATAAGTGAAGGACGGTGCTGATTTAGGGCCTGTTCGGCCGACAAATGGGAATGGGCGCGGGCACGGGATTTGAACTGAAAAACACTGTTCCCGTGGGAAAAAAAAAATTCAGTTGAACTGAATTTTTTTTTTCCCACGTGAATAGTGATCTGGCCGAACAGGGCCTTATTAAGTTTGAATGGTTGTGAGTAGGGAATCCCTATTCTCTGAGGTAACATAAAATTTCAGTTTAGATTCTACCCTAGATAATGCACACGATCCTTTAATACTCGTGCAAAATAATAATCAGACGGCTCCGATCAAAACACAAATATTATACTACCTTAGAGCATATGAGTTTGTGGATAGAGTCACGCCTTTCTCCTCTCACTCAGCCTCTCTGGACTTGGAGATTTTTTTAGAGCATACGAGTTTTTTTCATCCGTCTCCATTTCTCTTCAGCGCCTCTCTATCAAAAATTGACCTAAATTTGAACTTACCTCTTAAATTTTTTTTACCAAAAATTGGATTCCCTCCTCCTCAATTTTCGCTTCTCGCTAGTTACCAAACATCTCACTCATGTCCTCTCTCTCTATCCGTGTTCTCTCAAACCTGCTTCTCTTCAAAATGAAATCCAGCACTGGACGGGCTTCGGAGCTAGGGTTCTGGCACCGAGTAGCTGCTCCGTCGATTGGAAGTCGTCTGTCGAGCTAAGGTTCGGAGCTAGGATTCCAGCACCAAGGCGTAGCTCCGTCGATTGGAAGTCTTCTACTGACCTAGGGTTCAGAGCTAGGGTTCCAGCACCGTCGTTTCGGTACTACTAATTTTTTGTCTATAAGCTAAAATTCATGTAGTTTGGGATTGAAAGTTCAACAAATTTGGGATTGTGCATGCTGTGTATGTTCTTCTAGCTCAATTTCCTTTGTTAAGCATTCGTTGTTAAGCAAGTTCTGGCCCTTTCCTTTGTTAAGCATTCCTTTTGTAGATGAAAAAATAATTTTGGTTGACAAGGACACATTTGGTTCTTGAGTTTAATTTTAGAAGGACTTGGTTATTTTGAGAGGACTTGGTTCTTCTCTGTTCAAGTATTTTCTTATTTTCTTCTGTTGAGTATTTCATGTATAACACATTCCAAAGTGTATGCCACCAAGATATCAGATTGACAATTTTGAAATTGTATCATTGATGTGTAGTGTATATTCCTATCAATGTGCTTGATTAACTGCCGTTGTTCTTCTTTTGCATGGTTCAAGGCTTAAATTGAATCTCGAACAATAAAGTTTAAATAAACAACCTTAAATTTGATTTTATTAATGAATTACCAGCAAATTATATTTAATTTAGTTGTATACTATTTTTTTAATGAATAGAGGGACGTGGTACCGTCGTGACTGGAAGAATCGAGCAGGGAACAATGTGTTGATTAATGAATAAAGGGTTTTTCATCTTCTTTTGATACAATGTGTTGATTATATTAATGATTTATGCTTATTAAATGCTTTGCAATCTCTTTTCTCAATGTGTTTTCTATTGATTTGTAAGATGTGTTATCAGTTTGAATGTGAATTGGGGATTGTAAAGGAATATTGGGTTGGTATCGGGAGAATTATCCAATGAAAGTATTTTGGTACAAAAAAATTTCCAGAGGTATATCCATGGAAAAAATGCTGGGGTGGGTCCCTCGTAAACTACCCTTGAAAATACTCAAGTGGTAAATACTCAAGTGGGTCCCAGGGGTGTCACCCTTGGAAATGTTCAAGTGGGACCCATCTTCCCTCTCCTTGAAAATAATCTGGTGGGCTCCATGATGATCCCCTTGAAAATAATGTAGACAGTGGCCAAATTTGAAAGTATTTCCAACGGTCCTTTTTCCAAGGGTAGTCTCTTGAAAAAAGTTAGAAAAGAGTATTTCCAACGGTCCCCTTGGAAATACTGACTATTTCCAAGGAGGCTATTATCAACGGTAGTATTTTCAAGGGTAGCGCTTGAAAATGGCGATTTTTGGGCTTTTTTCAAGGGTAATTCCTTGGAAAAAGCCATTTTCGGGAGCATGAAAAAAGAGTGAATTCTAGTAGTGTATGGAAATAAAGGAATAAGGAAACAAATAAATATATAGCTAAATTTCAGAATTTGTTCATTTTAAATTGTAACGTATCATGTGACAGCACATGTGATGGGTATGTTTTTAACTAAATTTAGACTTCTATACATAAAAGAGATGGATTTAATCAAAATAAGACAAATTATGTAATTGGAGAGTTGAGATCAAATCCAAAGTTTCATCTCTCAATTGTAGCCGTTGACGGATCGGACACCCAACGTGCTTAATAATAGAATGGAGATACAGACACATATAGATTGATCACAGAGAGAGATAGCACTCAGTCACTATCATTGTTTCCTGGCTATTTGGAAAAAGGAAAAGAAACAAATATTTTCCAAAATCTAGGTAGGAATATTTTGATTTACAGGAGAGAAGAACAAATTCTTTCCCAAATATGGGAATGTAATACCTTCTTCCACTTATTATATATGGTCCTGAAGAATCAGGACATTATTTTTTTCTTTTCAAGAAACTTTTCTGGCAAAACAGGCCTCTACGTGGCATTTAGCGATATCATATTACCCGCAATGTTCTGCTGGAAACCTTTTTGACAGATATATTAGCTCGCCTGATACAACAAAAGTATGCAAATTGCAATTCCTACCTTTAAGAATGCAATACCTTTATAAAATGTTATTAGACTCCAAAATACATTATATAATTTTTAAAAACACTCACAAACCAGTTACTCTGTTTACATTTCATGGCAAGTATGAAAACTATTTTTGCTAAGTTATAATCACTAGTGGAAAAACTGAAATCAGGATCGGCCTATTTGGATTGGCTGTATGAACTAACCGATACTAATACCTATCTGGATTGGTTTTATCAATAAAACCGATACTAAAAGCTAATGAAAACACATCACATGAACTAATTGGATCGGTTCCTAGTTAAGAACCGATCCTAATACTTGATAATTAGGATCGGTTCTTAGCTTAGAACCGATCCAGATACTATCTAGATCGGTTCCTATATAAGAACCGATCCTGATACTTTTTTTTTTCAAAGATGGTTCTGCAAAAAAAAAATAATAATAATAGTATCAGGATCGGTTGTTTATAAACAACCGTTCCTGATACTTTTTTTTTTTTGCAGAACCAACTTTGCAAAAAAAAAAAAAAAGGTATCAGGAACGGTTGTTTATAAACAACCGTTCCTGATATATATATATATTTTTTTTTTTTTTTTTTTTTTTTTTTTTTTTTTTGCAGAACCAACTTTGAAAAAAAAAAAATAGTATCAGGATCGGTTGTTTCAAAAAACCGATCCAGATAGTCCATTTTAGGTTTTTATTTTTCCGCGCTCATCCCTTCTCTCCTTGCGTCTCTCCATTATTCAAAATTACAACCCTCTCAACTCCTTGTCTCCTCTAGCCGCAAGTCTCCTCCTCTCCCTCCATCTTGCCGTCTCCTCTCAGTCCGATCGGCTCAATAAAAAGAGTGCTCGGTGCTCAACGCAAGTGTGCTCGGCGCAATAAATCCACTCACTCGCTCGGTGCTCGGTGCTCGGTGCTTGGTTCTCGGCCCTCTCCTCTCAGTCCGCTCGCCTCTCAGTTTAGGTAAATTTGCTAGATTAGTTTTGCTAGTTTAAGTAATTTCAAATTATCAAATCAATTCAATTCGGTTTCAAATCAATTCGGTTTCATTTAAATCAATTCGGCTAGTTTAGTTTTGGATTGAAATTACATGAGATGGTATTCTGTTTTATCAAATCAATCCGGTTTCAATTCTTTGGGTACCATAAATCCTAAAAGAATAATATTGCAATTTTGCAGAACCAACAAAAAAAAAATAGTATTAGGATCGGTTGTTTATTAATAACCGATCCTGATACTTTTTTTTTTTTTTTTTTTTTTTGCAGAACCAACTTTGAAAAAAAAAAATAGTATCAGAATCGGTTGTTTAAACAACCGATCCTGATAGTTTCTATTTGGATCGGTTATTTAACCGATCTAGATTATTGTAGTATCAGTATCACCTTCATCAAAATCGGTTGTATTCCGATACTGATATGCGTATATAACCGATCCTGATTCCATATTTTCCACTAGTGAATATTCGCAAGCTAGGTTATAAATGGTATTTAAGACCTTATCTTGCAAACATGCATGTGTAGTCAGGTGTTCACATACTGTAACTGTGTTTCTTGAATATATTAATTTTTTATCTACAAAAATCTTCTTAAAAAGTATAAAAATAAATAAAAAAGAACAGAATAGTAGGGAACATGTTTGCCTTAACTTACAGGAGAAGGGCAAAAGGGCCTGCAAAATTAACCAAACTAAAATATCCATACAATTATGATTTCATTCAAAATTTAACTTTCTTAAAAAAAATATAGTGACATAAATATATATTTTTAATTTTTTTTAGTCAAGACTGGTAATTAGTCAATTCTGTTTTTTTTTTTTTCCTCTTGCATTACATAATTTTATACCGTGCTTTTGGTTTGCTTACCAACTTGAGATCAAATCAACGCTAGAATTGCATGATGGTAGACTTTATGTTGGTAATTAAATTAGTATCTGATCAATCCAAGCAGAACTTCAAAGAAAAATAGAATAAATCCAGATCCTCAGAAATAGGTTTTGTGGACTGGTTACTGATATGTATGGCGAGTAAATTGTAAATATAACATATAAAGGTAGGGGTGAAAACGGATCGGATAGTGGTAAAATTATATCTATAACTGTTTTTTTTTTTTTTTTTTTCCAAATATGAATACAGATTGGATATTAAACGGATACATATGGATATGGATCGTATATCAGATATCCGTAGATATATACATAAATATTTTCGTTATATAGAGGTTGGCTAAGATCAAAGTGGTAGTTCCTGAGCTTTGGTACTACCAATTCGTTTTTCAATTTTCAAAGTTCAAAACGTCGATCCAAACCGTTCAAGTTGGTCTCTATATTAAAATGTGCTTGGAGAGCAAATTTTACATTTTTCTGAATTTTTTTACTATTTATTAAGCCATTTTGAAAATCGTTGATCCAACGGTGGCTTACTGTTTTGTTAAGCCACCGTTGGATCAGCGATTTTCAAAGTGGCTTAATAAATAATAAAAAAATTCAAAAAAAAATGTAAAATTTGGTCTCCAAGCACATTTTAATATAGAGATCAACTTGAACAGTTCGGATCTATGTTTTGAACTTTGAAAATTGAAAAACGAATTGGTAGCACCAAAGCTCAAGAACTACCACTTTGATCTTAACCAACCTCTATATATATATGAGGAGGGTTCCAATGCCTCATTTTTTTCATACCTCATCATACCTCATATTTTATATTTTCGTTTTCAAAGTCCAAATTGTCGATCTGAACAATTCAATAAAATATTTATACTAAAATATGCATAGAGATGAAATTTTAACTTTTTTTGCTATTTTTTAAGATAGGTACAAAATCACTGTTTTTTGAACCGTTCAAAAAACAGTGATTTTCTACCCATCTTAAAAAATAGTAAAAAATTTCTAAAAATTATAAAATTTCATCCCTAACCATATTTTAGTATGGATATCATGTTGAACGGTTCGGATCGACAATTTAGACTTTGAATATGAAAAAAATTAAGATATAAAATATGAGGTATGTTGAGGAATAAAAAAAATGAGACATTGGAACCCTCCTCTCTCTCTCTCTAATATATATCTCTCCTCCTTATTAAGGAGCTTAATGTCTAGATCCTGCAAGGGTCCTGATTTACTGTTTTTTTTCGGAATGATGCTCAGCCGTTGAATTTCCAGATCGCACATAGATGAATTTTCCAAATTATGAGCTTCAACACTTTAAGTATGCATTGGTCGTGCCGCATATGATCCCAGTGCCCGTAGACCGCGGCTCTGAACCACGCACGGCTAGAGGTGCTACTTTTACCCAATTACTCGGATCCAATTCGGAACCGAACCGGATCTGACCCAAAACCGATCCAAAACCGACCCAGATCCGATTGATTTGGATAGGGTATGGTTTAAAAAATATAACCGGTTAAATTATGAGTACAATTACAAAATTAATAATTTAATATCCGACCCGAATCCGAATCAGAACTGATAGTGTAATGGGTAGGATATGGGTATCATTTAATTATCCGACCCATAACCGAACCCGACCCGATACCCGTATAAATACCCGATAAAATATATATTAATAACTCTGCATCAAGTTTTTGTGTTAGATAATATATTTCAGCTGTGCTATAGCTTGGTAAAACTTAACCAGGTTTATGCTGTTGTTTTACACTAGTTTTTTAATTACGACCTTAACAAGCTCGGTTCTTCTGTGCTATATTTTACTAATATAAAAAAAATCTGCTCATATGACTAATCTAATATATAATACTTCCAATTCAATTTGCTATGTTTATAAACACATGAGCTTCAGTATCCACTTTTAGCACAGGTAACAGAGTAATTGATGACAAACGAGCAAGTTTGAAGGCATCAACAATTGAAGCTCTCATTTGTTACAACGATTGGCAAAATAGTAATTGAGATAATGTACTTGCAAATGATGAATCAATAGGATAGTATTTTTTTAATTTAGATAGATAACTAATAATTTAGAGTTATTATTTTTATTTTGCTATGTAGCATGATATATTTTATTATTTATGAATAAGATTAATAGTGTAATTTTTATTTTGTAGCAGTTTTTAATTTATATTGTAATGATTTATTATATGAGATGTTTAAGAAATTATAATTATATTTAAATGTAAATAATTTCTCAAATGCTTTGGAGTTGTGACATATACCCGCTCCGGATCCAGAATCGCCCCGTATCCGAACCGGACCCGATAATTCACAAACAAGTTATGGGTATCTATCTACCCGGAACCGAAAGACTGGACCCGAAATATCTACGGGTAGATAGGTATCCGGATCCGGACCCGTCCCGATTTGAAACAAATAAGTATATGGATCGAAGTTCGGACCCGAACACTTTTAGGGTACGGGTCCAAATATAATAATACCCGGACCCGACCCGACAGCAACTCTACGCACGGCACCTGCGGACCGAGCTTGTGCACCGCGCACCCTTTTTCTTTTTCTTTTTTCTGCTGAAGGCGGGATTCAAGCCCAGTTGGGTTCTATTGGTGCCAAAATTCTTACCACTACACTAGAGTTCACATGTGTTATCTTGTAGATAAATATAGTATTTAACTATTGTTTTCTACAAATTTGATTTAAATTATCTGTCCTCCTTATTATGGAGCTTAATGTTTTCTACTACATAATTTGCTTCCGTTGCTGTGCACGGACACGATTACTAGTATATATATATATATATATATATATATATATGTGGAGATGGGCTATGGTGCATTGCAATGCATAGACACTCTTGTGCATTGGACTATAAATCACCGATTGAAAGTCCAAATAACCGATCCAAACCGTTCATATTGTTCTCCATATTAATACGTGCTTGGAGACCAAATTTACATTTTTTGGAATTTTTTTACTATTTATTAAGCCACTTTGAAAATCGCCGATCCGGTGGTCCAGAAATTTTTACTGTTTTTACTGTTCATCCGGATTTTCAGATTTTCAATAAATCTAAAACAATAGTAAAAAATTTCCAAAAAATGTAAAATTTGGTCTCCAAGCACATATTAATATGGAGAACAAGATGAACGGTTTGGATCGACCGTTAGAATTTTGAAAAGTCGAATATTGAGCCGTAGCACGGGAGGCCTCTTAGCTACCCATAGCACCGTAGCCAAGTCCTATATATATATATATATAGCATATATCTATTATTCGGATACAAATAATTAAAATTCAAAATCATATCTGTACTATTATTCACGGATATTTGTATCTAATTTTTGAATACGGATCCGGATTCGGTCGGACAAGTGTGCTCGTCTGTTTGCGAGGTGCTCGTCTGTTTGTGAGTTTTACTGTTTTAGACTTTTAGTTGAACCAGGTGCTTGACTAAGTGATGAAGCCTGTGCCTGATGTTTGCAGTTGAACAGTGTGCATTAGACTGCTTTTGATAACCTTATCTATTGCCCAATCATGGTATCACTGAAAGATGCCAAATTGAAATTGGAGGACCGAATAATTAGTATGAGTATGATAATTTTTTTTTTCAATTTTCATGAGTGGGCCAAACCAGAGAGTATTCATATTAAAAAAAGTAAATTTCCATTTTCCTTTCAATTTGAAAAAATTTAAAAGCAAATAACATATAAAAATTTATTATGTAAAATTGTTTTAATATGTTTTTTTTTATACATAAAGAAGGTTTTAGTATACACATATATATACACATACACATACACATTTTTTTTTTTTTTTTTACATACACATACACATACATAAAGAAGGTTTTAGTTCATTAGGTCATTGTTTTTTTTTTTACACATATATATACACATACACATTTTTATACAGTTATTTATTAAGATACAAAAATTATTTTAGAAATTGTTATATAAATTATTTTATAAATTGTTTTATAAATTTTCTTATTTAATTTTTATATTTTCATTCCAATAAAATTAAAATTAAGTATCTGGATCGGTTAAATACTAAAGAACCGATCCAGATTGTTTTTCATTATAAAACAATGGCCTAATGAACTATCTGGATCGGTTTTAGTATAATAACCGATTCAGATACTATCTGGATCGGTTTTAGTATAATAACCGATCCAGATACTATCTGGATCGGTTATTATACTAAAACCGATCCAGATAGTGTCGTTGGGCGCCATCTTATACTTAGCAAAAATTGAAAAAACCTCACTCAAACTCACTCAAACTCAAACCGTGACCTAGCCTCTCCCTCTCCTCCTCAAACCCCTAGTCCGTCGGCTCCTCCCTCTCCTCCTCCGTGGCCTCTCTCGTTGCTCCTCCCTCTCCTCCTCCGTGAAAGCCTTCCATTCCACTCCTCCCTCTCCGTCGGCTCGGTGGCCCCACCTCCCTAGATCTCCCTCTCAAACCCGGCCCTCTCTCTCAAACTCGGGTAAGTCCCCTCTCCCTCTCCCTCTCCCTCTCTAAAATCGGTTTATTAGGAATTTTTTAGAAATTGTTAGCAATTCGGATTAGAAATTGTTTTTAATTCGGATTAGAAATTTTTGCTAATTAATTCGGTTTATTACAAATTGTTGCTAATTCGGTTTATTACAAATTGTTGCTAATTCGGTTTATTACAAATTGTTAAGACTTGTTGCTAATTAGAAATTGTTGCTTATTAGAAATTGTTAAACCTTGTTTGTTAACCCTAGTTACTCAAGTGTACTTGGTACCAAGGCATTGTGTTCATATTTCAACAGTGTCTTCATCAGGGTAATGGGTACTTCTTTGACGATTCATAATGATTGCAAGGTAATAGTTTCTATTGAGATATATGATTATAAGGACCTAGTTGGAAAAAATTGTGAATATTTAGACATATAAGCCATTTGTATGCTCATTAACATACATTTCAATTTTTTCAAACTTGTTATGTAGTGCCCACAATAACCGGCTGGCTGGGAATGTGCATATTATGTCATGTTGCTCGTGCAAGACATAATAAACGAACACATTGATATTTTTCCGAACTTAAAGGTATGCATTTATATATTTTTCAAAAAGTAATTAACCATTTTTGCTTCAAATATAATAAAATACACAATTAATTGTGCATGCTCTTCTATCTTTTAAAAAATGCAGGACATTCTCGCTAAACATACTGTACAACGCTTGAGCGACTTATGAAAAATGTGGGTTCAATATTTCCTAAATGAGGTAAAGTCGACAAGAAGAAGTACAACAATTTAGGATGTGTAAACTTAATCTGTAGGATGTGTATGTCTATGATATTTAATTTAGGATTCGTATGTGATTTGTATATGTAAACTTAATTTAGGATGTGTAAACTTAATTTGTATGATGTGTTTGATATCTATTTGTGATTTGCATGCATATATATTTATCAATCTGTGATTTGTATCGGTAGCATATTAATTGGGCCAGCATATATATATAAATGGAAGCTGGCCAAATAATTAAAATTCATTTTTTACATTCAACCAAACATCTGGATCGGTTCTTATTCAAAAACCGATCTAAATGTGTAATTTTTAAAAAAAAAAATCCGAAAATACTATCAGGATCGGTTTTATATAAAAACCGATCTTGATAGTACGTATCTGGATCGGTTTTTATTCAAAAACCGATCTTGATATGTAATTTTTAATAAAAACAAAAAAATCGAAAATATTATCAAGATCGGTTTTTATATAAAAACCGATCTTGATATGTAATTTTTAATTAAAAAAAAATTCGAAAAAACTATCAAGATCGGTTTTTATATAAAAACCGATCTTGATAGTACGTATCTGGATCGGTTTTTATATAAAAACCGATCTTGATATGTAATTTTTTTTTTTTAAATTCGAAAATACTATCAAGATCGGTTTTTAGATAAAAACCGATCTTGATAGTACGTATCGGGATCGGTTCTTAGTCAAAAACCGATCTAGATAACAACTATTAAGATCGGTTTTGGTAAAAAACCGATCCTAATAGTTTCTATTTGGATCGGTTCTTTAAAAAATATAAAACCGATCCTGATAGTATCAGTATCACCTTCAACAGGATCGGTTGGATTCCGATACTGATATGTGTATATAACCGATCCTGATTCCATATTTTCCACTAGTGTTTAAACCCATTAACTAATTGGGTACTCGATAAAAAATAATGTTTTGACTTATATTTTCCAATAACTTATAATTTATGAATAATAACTTATAATTAATATTACAAATCAAACATCCAGAGGGGGGCAAAAAAATTTCCAGGGAGGGGTAAAGTTGATCGGTACCAATAGATCACTACTAAAACTTGAAATCCAGGAGGGGCGGCTGCCCCCCGTGCTACAGTAGATCCGTCCCTGCCAATGCATAGAATTAATGCATATGTGGTTAATTTGGACTGAAATAAAAGAACATTTAATTTGCCTTTCAAGACCTTAAATATGAGGTATTGATGCTTAATCTAAAAAGACAACTTATGTGCTTTAATTATGCTTTATCTTCTCACAGTGGAAGTACTTTAATTAAAGTTTGATAAGAAGATATAAATATTAATGCTATAAGCTAGGATTAGCCTTTAATTTGTTTGAACTCAGTGGTTGGATTGTCTCATTTTGGAATTAGATAGCCTTAAATAAATTAAAACATAAAGATAAATAATATTATTTTACCAATTGATTCGAAATAATATTCCACCAAATATATATAAGAAAAAGTAAAATATGCCTGAAAAGAAAACAAATTATATGTTATATCTAGCTCTTTCTTTTTGAAAAGATTTTGATTCTGCTTTATATTCTTCTCTCTGCTAAAATTTAATCTAAAATTAAGCAATTAAAAAATACCACATTAAAATTTTAACTTATTAAATCTCCTGGTTGCATGACTTTATACTAAATTAATTCAAAAATTTGTATATTTGTATATTGGTGTCAACAATTTGGATTCAACGTTTGAAGTCAATTCAATATATTTTTGAGTTAAGCTCACTAAGTTTCTTGATGAACTTAAGAATACCCTAGTTCTTGTTATCATCATCATCATCATCAAATAATAAGAAGAAGTCACTTCACCAAACCCTAAATTAACCTAAGTTTCAAACCACTCACAAACAGCACTTGCACTCTAATAATTAATTATTAATTAGCCTGTATATATATAATCCACAACATGATCAAGTCACTATTCATGACACATGTCATACATTTTCATGCTAGTTTCCATGCCTTGCCACCATCAAAGCTAAATTTCTTGAGCCTGCCAAAAAACATGACTGCCATCAACACAACCTTCCCTTCGCCACTCCATCTCCCGGAAAAACCCGTCCACGCATCCTTACACATGCCATCGTTATTCAGCTTTCGTTTGCAGCTGTATCCCGTCGAATATCCCACATTGCCATAAGCACTTGTTGGAATCAAACCAAAGATTGTAATTTTAATGTTGGAAGAAATAAGACAGATAACAAAGTAGACTAGTTTGTGGTGCAAAGATGCCGCACCATTTTCTGATTTCTCATAGCTTTTATTCAATACTTAAAACAAAACATGGTAAGAAATATTCTAATACAATGTTAACTAAAAATAGCGTGTGGTTTCTTATTTTCCACACACTTAATAAGAAAGAAAGCAAAAACAAATCCACAGATTATTATCTAAATCTCTGTAATAAGGAAACCTAATATTATCAAAGGAAATACTAAAAATACTCTTGACTCTGTTGCGTGCCGTTTACGTCCCGGATGACTTGTGGGCACAACAGCTTACATCTTACATTCACCCCCCTAAGCTGCTTGTGACCTCTTGATAGTCTGCACTCCTATTCTTTCCCTTAGCTCCAGAAATTTGACTCTTCCCAATGGTTTGGTTAGTATGTCAGCAAGCTGGTTGTTGGTCCCGATATGTTCGACCTCCATTCTCCCTTCTTCTACACACTCTCTTATAAAGTGATATCGAGTATCAATGTGTTTACTTCGATCATGGTATACCGAGTTTTTGCATAGCGAGATTGCAGATTTATTATCAATTTTGAGCTTTATCTTCTGAGGTAGCTGACTCAACAAGTCTGCACGCAACGATTCTAACCAGACACCCTGGCATGCTGCTGATGCAGCCGCTATGTACTCGGCTTCACAAGAGGATAGGGCTACTACCTTTTGCTTCCTCGAAAACCAACTAACTGGATTGCTTCCCAAGAAATAAATCACACCAGTAGTACTTTTCCTGTCATCCAAATCCCCGGCCATATCACTATCAGAGAAACCAACAAAGTTCATGTTTTCTTCTGGCATTTTCTTATAACAGCAACCCATACCAGTTGTCCCTCTTACGTACCTTAGTATGTGTTTCACGGCTGCCATATGCTCAGTTGAAGGAGATTCCATAAATCGACTGACAATCCCCACGGAAAATGCTAGATCGGGTCTAGTGTTCAACAGGTATCGAAGGCTGCCCACAATACTCCTATATCTGGTTTGATCAACTGGAGGAGAACTACTATTCTTACTGAGTTTGAGCCTGGCTTCCATGGGTGCCTGTGCTGGATTACACTCATCCATGCCACATTCCTTCAAAATTTTCTGAGCAAAACTTTCCTGACACAAGGTAATCATTTTAGTTGTCTGTTTAACCTCTATGCCAAGATAATAGGTTAATAAGCCTAAATCACTCATCTTGAATTTTTCCATCATCTCTGACTTAAACCTTGCAATTTCTAATTCACATGTTCCTGTAATTAGCAAATCATCCACATACACTCCTACTAAAGTGCATCCTTCCCCTTGCTTTCTCCTATAGACTGCATGCTCCAGTTGCCTTCTTTCAAAATTCATTGACCTCAATGTGCTATCCAACTTGAAATTCCAGGCTCTTGGAGCCTGTTTTAAACCATAAAGTGCCTTGTGCAATTTTAACACTTTGTGTTCCTTTCCTTTTATCTCGAATCCTGGTGGTTGTTTGACATAAACCTCTTCTTTTAATTCTCCATTTAAAAATGCGGATTTGACATCCATATGATGCAATAACCATCCTTGTTGCACTGCTATCACCATGATCATCCGCACCGTTTCCATTCTGGCCACAGGAGCAAACACTTCCTCAAAATCGACTCCTTGCTGTTGCACATATCCCTTTGCTACAAGACGAGCCTTGTACTTTGCAATTTTTCCTTCTGAATCTTTCTTTAATTTAAACACCCACTTGAGTCCGATAACCTTCTGTCCCTGAACAGGTTCTACTAGACTCCATGTTTTGTTGTCTTGAATAGCTTCAATTTCTTCTATCATGGCACGGTTCCAGTTCTTATCCTTTTCTGCATCATTGAAATTGTTTGGTTCCTCCATCCCAATCAAACACATGTCAGAGTAATTCAGCTGCATCGGTTCAGTTTCACTGTATATCTCAGCAAGGCTCCGAAATTTCACTGGTGTTCCTTCTGAATTTCCAGGCCCCTCATGGTTTGTACCTTCCACTGGTCCACTTGTGTTTGGAGTTTGTTCTCTCCCATCTTCACTGTCATACTGGTGCTCATCACCTGGCTCACTGCCTAACTCATCATGTTCATTCTCTAGTCTGAATCCAATACTGGTTTGAGTGTTTGTGTGCTTTTCTTCGGTATCCCAGCCCCATGCCTTATCTTCCTCAAATATCGCATCTCTTGTCACATGTACTTTCCTAGTAATAGGATTGTACACCCTGTAAGCTTTGGACCCTTTTTCGTATCCAATGAACACCATCAGAGAGCTCCTGTCATCAAGCTTTGACATATAGGTGTTTGTTACTTTCACATGCACCAGACACCCAAAAGTACGAAAATGATCTACCTTAGGCTTTCTTTTGTACCATCCCTCATATGGAGTCATCCCTGTCAGACTCTTAGTTGATGCTCGATTCAGAATGTACACAGCAGTAGTCACGGCTTCTCCCCAGAACTCTGATGGAACACACATGCTTTTCATCATACTTCGGGCCATTCCCATGACGGTTTGATTTCTCCTTTCGACTACTCCATTCTGTTGTGGGGAATATGGAGCAGTCAGATACCTCTTAATACCCATTCTGTTGCAATACTCGACAAATTCAGCTGATCTGAACTCACCTCCTCGATCAGTTCTAAATGCCTTTAACTTTGCATTCTTCTCTACCTCGATTGCCTCCTTAACTTCCTTGAACGCGGAGAAGGCTTTGTCTTTGGTTTTTATCAACACAATCCACATGTATCTGCTGTGATCATCTACCAGTAATAGGAAGTATCTGTTACCGGCTGGAGTGGGAGGGGTAATAGGTCCACACAAGTCCCCGTGAATTAACTCTAGTGTCTCACTTGCTCTGAACCCTGCCTCTTGTGGAAAAGACAATCGGCGCTGTTTGCCAATTAAACATCCTCTACACGCTTCTTCTATGCCTTCAATTCTTGGTAGCCCTTCTACCAAATTTTCTTGACACATCTTCTTTAGAGATTGAAAATTAATGTGCCCATATCTTGCATGCCATTTCCGTGTATCAGATTCAACACTTGTTTTTAAACACACAGACTGCACTAATTCGAGATTCAGAGTATATAATCTGTTTTTTGATCTTTGAACACGGATAATCAACCTCCCATTTTTATCTAACACCTTTAAACTACCACCTTCAAGTTGTACCTTGCACCCCCTTTCTTCAAGCTGCCCTAAACTAATGATATTGCTAGTCAGCCTTGGGATATAATACACATCAGTTATCGCCCGGTGTTCTCCTGTACGCCCTTTGATTACCACAGTGCCACGCCCTCCTATAGGTACCTCTGACCCATCTCCAAGCTTCACTATTCCTCGAATTGTTGTGTCAAGGTCTGTAAGATTTTCTATGCAACCCGTCATGTGATTGCTAGCTCCTGAATCCAAATACCAAATATTATCTTGAGTTTTCACCTTTACCCCCACATACAATTCCTCAGACCTTTCAGTAAGCGTCTCAGTTCCACAATTCACTTCTTGAGTTCTTATTAACTCATGCATTAATAAGGCTGGTTCCTCTTCTTCTTTCTCTATCAGATTCACCCTTTCCTTCTTTGGTTTACGACACTCTGATGCAAAATGCCCGAAAATCGAGCAATTAAAACACTTAATCTTTGACTTGTCAAATTTCTTGTATGGTTTTTTCTCATATTCCCCTTTCTGCCATCTTTCTTTACTGTCAGATCCTTCTCCATTCTTCCTTTCTTGCAAGGATAGTGCCTCCCACTGTGAACGAGTAAGCATTAGTTTCTCATCTTCTTCTTTATTTTGTTGTCTTCCTTTTATACTCTCCTCAAATACTCTCAACCGCCCTACAGCTTCTGCCACTGACATCGTAGATATGTCACCCCACTGTTCTATGGTTCCAATAATTGGTAAGAATTTATCAGGTACGGCACTAAATAACCTTTCTACCACAATACTATCTTTCAGATCCACCCCCAGAGATCTAATTTCTCCTACTGCACTTATTAATTTTTGAGAGAATTCTACTATACTAGTAGCATCCGACATAATCATCCGATCGAACTGTCGTTTTAATACCTGTGCCCTTGCTTTCCTGACACGGTCTTCCCCTACACTCATCTGCTTGATCGTCTCCCATGCTTCTTTTGCTGTCTCCTTTTCAGCTATTGCCATTATCACGGCATCAGACACGGCTTGGAAAATGGTGGCTAGGGCTCCCTGATCCTTTTCCTTTTCGACAGGTGTGTTGCCCGACACTGCTTCCCATACACCTAGTGCTCCCAGGATTGTCTTCATCTTCACCGCCCACAGCCCGTAGTTTGTGTCATTCAGTAAAGGGTACTGAATTGGCACACCTACTCTTGCAATCGTTCTAGGTTGTGTTTTCTCTTCAGGAAGCGTTTTCTCTCCACTCCCTGCCATGATTTCAACCTGGCTCTGATACCAAATGTTGGAATCAAACCAAAGATTGTAATTTTAATGTTGGAAGAAATAAGACAGATAACAAAGTAGACTAGTTTGTGGTGCAAAGATGCCGCACCATTTTCTGATTTCTCATAGCTTTTATTCAATACTTAAAACAAAACATGGTAAGAAATATTCTAATACAATGTTAACTAAAAATAGCGTGTGGTTTCTTATTTTCCACACACTTAATAAGAAAGAAAGCAAAAACAAATCCACAGATTATTATCTAAATCTCTGTAATAAGGAAACCTAATATTATCAAAGGAAATACTAAAAATACTCTTGACTCTGTTGCGTGCCGTTTACGTCCCGGATGACTTGTGGGCACAACAGCTTACATCTTACAGCACTGCAATTGATGGTAGTTTAATTTAGAATCAACTGCTTAATTGGTGAAATTGCAAGAACAGATAGGGCCATTTCATGCTCTGTGGGGGAGGTTGTGGTCATTAATTTGTACTGAAATATTTTTATAGGGTGAAGCCATTTAGATTTTGCCAAGAAATTAATAATATTTTAAATTTTGAACTTTTTAAGGTCAATTTGGTATATATGTAAGTTGTGTTTTTAACTTATTGTAGCAAGAGATTAAAAATTCTTCTTTAGTACCTATGAGTTATAAGACACACTCCAGATTAATCAAAGTGCATTCTATTTTGGTGTCTGACATGTATCCACTACACAAGTGAAGTAACACTACTTGGCCTTGTTGCAAAAAACAAAACAGATGTCAGGAACATACCTATATTAGTCCAATAGAGATCACATATTTAATGAGAGTGCCAGTGTCAGACTTAGTGCTTTGTAAATTTGTTTTTTTAAATCTTGACAGTGGCTGTCAAGTTAGTGCTTTGTAAGTTGAATAACTAGCTGTTGATCGATCAATTAGTCATCAGAAAATTCAGAACGAATAAGAATTGTCAGACTTAGTGCTAGTTCCACCCAAATTCAGGATTGAAACAAATTAATTCTTTTTTGAAGCACAAAAACAAAAAAAGTTTATATTTATGATTTTTCTCAGAAGTCTGAACCGGACGAAGTTGGGTCAAAGCTTTTTTGAACAAATACTGATCGTGATTGACTAAGTTTATGGTTATTTTATAATTGAAATCAGAATTCAGATTTTTATATGGATTGAAAATTTAGAATATTCTTTTTCATTTGGTGATGAAACACACTAGCCTTATCTCTTCCATATTCAAATGGCTGCCCTGATATTCTTCCTTTGTTTTATGAAATGAGTAAAAACATGGAAGTTATTATCTTAACAAAAAAAAAATACAAAGTCTCCAGGTTAATTAGGTAATAACATGACTATATATTTTCAGTGACAACCGCAACGCAAAGTCTCCAGCGTGCTCTTGCAATATATATACATTGTATGTTATATGTACTAATTTTTAAAATTTCAAGGAGAAGATTGATAGAGATGCGCACCTTATTACTTCAATGACAATATTCAATACATTGAAGTTTAGAGGATCTTCCTGCAGATGCCTTCTCTCAGTGATGCAAACAAGAATCACAAAAATGGCCAAGTAAGAGAGTTGAGAGAGGAGAACATTTTGCCACCTCCAAACACTTCTCTTCTTTTTAGTTTCCAAATGAGGACCGTTTGCAATTTTATGCAACTCTTCCGAAGGAAGAAAGCATGTGTAAGGAGGTAGATACCTAAACACAAATTTAACATGATAACCTGTTATAAATTTTTTCAAGTATACCAAATTTAAAATGATATCACTATGAGAGAAAAAGATGGTTAACATGCATGAATCATTTCAATTTCGTTTTAAATTGATGTATATTGTATGTCAGAATACAGGTTAACATAATAAACTGGGGTGGTGCACAAAAAAGTGTGTTATAAATATATATATAAGAATGGTCACTTACATCATAACCACATAAAGCACCAACACTGCTGGTGAGACTACTGATAGGTCAACCACAGATTCACCCGCATGCCGCGAATTAACCGACATAAATAAACCGGCTACAAGCTTCTGGTAAGACCCCAATCCCTCTAAACCTTCAGACCACCATTCCATTGAGCAGAATAGCACCAACTGTATCAACATGAAACCTACCATACAGACTGCCACAGAGAGTGCACGGGAAGCAGGTAACAAATGATCGTAACCAATGTTTTCATGACTTCTTAACATGTATTCAAATTCTTGCCTCTTAGTCACTTTCTTAAAGACCCACATTACAAATCTTAGAGTTGAGGCAAACATAGTGTTCCCTAGAAGCACTTGAGCAGAAACCATGAGCAAAAGCCCGGAGCAAGCCTTGAAAACTATCATATTTTCATTTGTTGGTATAAAACCGCAATTCGAAAAAGATGAAACCACAGTGAAGAAGGAAAAGGTTTGCAGATTGATCCCTTTTTCCTCAAGTATAGCCTTCGCACTTGGAAAAAGGTTTAGGTACATTAAAATCGACGTGTAACCAGTGAAGTGCACTAAAATGAGATAGCCTAAAACTAAGAAGCTCAAGTACCTTACTGAGTTCTGTTTGATATGATTTTGGGACATTGGATTTTGTGGAATGTTGAACAATTTGACATCTGCTGTTCCCATTTCAATTTGATTTTGAAGATCAGAGGTTGGGTCATGACTAGTGGTGAGTTCTAGGCTTTGTGGTTTTTGAGCTATTATTTCTAGTTCTTTCTTGATCCTGATATTTTGGAACTGTAAACCAAGCATGGAGGTGAAAACCTCACCTCCTAGAAGCATTAAAAGGGTTATGACTATGAGTTGGGAGATTGAAAATGATTCAAGTGGAACTGAATCCATGCTTGACACGGTTGTGGCCGAGACAGATGTGAAAAATAGATCTAAGTTGCTCGAGCGATTTGCAAAATCTCTCATGGGAAGTAGTTTCAATAATAAGAAACCTAGTCCAGAGAAAAAGATGAAGTAAATGAGTTGGATCCAAAAAGCATGCACATGGAATAACCAGGAATGGTACATTGACTGTGTGAGATCGAGAAGATTTCGTGAATGATTCGCAATTTGCATTGAGGAGTTCTTGTAATAGTAAGCTTTTATCTTAAAAGATGGCATTGCATGGAGGATATGAATTGATGGTGAGGGGGCCAAGATATGTGTGTGTGTGTGTATATATAGTCAAGAGAAGAAAGCTCCCTCATATATTTTTTAAAGGTTTAATATGAAATGGAACTAGCAACACTAACAGGAAATGATTGGATTAATTAATTATATTATGGCATGTTTATCTAGTTTCACTAAATTAATATGTTTTTTTCTTTCCCCATTATAGTTAGTTGAAGATTATACTAGCTAGCACCATAGCTGTCTTTCTCAGGCCTCTACTCACCTAATAATACGTCTATAAAAATTAAATAGTTAATCTTTCATCAGATATAAAATATTGTTTGTAAAGAGATAAGATTTTGTGGTGGGACAGTACTCACTCGATTTGGCTGAAACAATCCACTTATATTTGAATCCGAATCACCCCAGGTACCTGAGGTGCAAGTGTTAAATATGAACCGTTCTTTTTACTTTGGCACGAATCTCAAACAGAGCCCCTACAGTTTATTTCAGAAAACCCGGATCAAATTGGACCAAATGAGATTAATCTGGGCCGTCCGTTTTTTTAGATTGTATCTCAGGTACCTGGGGGGACACAGACTCCTTATATCTTGGTATGAATGATCAATTACATGTTCAATTCACAAAATTAGAACGAACAACACAAGAAATTGCCCTTACAAAAAGGGAATTTGAAGAAAAATATTCCTTTTTCAGGATATTTCACAACTTTAGGTAATTAGAAAACTGTTGAAAATAATGGATATACTATTCTGTTCTAATTAAGTTGTAGTAAGATTTATTGGTGTTGAACTGTTGGATATGGTTCTGAAACTTGGACTTGGAAACGTTTAGTTGTCTATATATGAAATCGGAATCAGACAATCGTTAGTTGTAGTAGTGTCAGTGAGAATCGTTAGTTGTCTATACATGAAATTCCCCTCTATTTATTTGGTTCACATATTAGGCATAAAATATTTCTAAAATGAATTTACAGTGCGTTCATATGCCTTTATTTTAAATGAATTTGGGTTCCAATTATGATTATAAAATTAATGACAAAAATTAACTTACAGATAACCTCTATTATATGTTACATACCGGATATGTTAAATTTATGTGGAATTTACAGTGCAATGTGTGTAATAATTAATTACATGCTAGCTGAGCTTCCAAGCTTTTCCTCCTTGCATATTAAACTTTTTGAGCCTTCCAATTAGTACCAACTTCCCTTTTGAACTCCACTTTCCAATCCATAGGATGCATCATTGCAACTAATTCTCTGATCAATCTTTAATAATCTCTCGCAACTGTATCCAATTGAGAATCCCACATTTCCATATGCACTGCATATATACAATTGCAAGTATATCTCTCTCTCTCTCTCTCTCTCTATATATATATATATATATATATATATGAGTAAGGCTACGGTGCTATGAAGAAATAATTTTATGTAAAACTATTTGCTAGCTACTGAAAAAATAATTTTATGAAGAACTATTTGCTACTGAAAAAATAATTTATGTAAAACAAAAACTTGCCTGATTACTTCAAGGACTATGTTGAAGACATTGAATTAAGTTGAGTGGATCGGTTTGCATCGATTCTCTTTCGGTTAGGCAAATCAAAATGACAAATATTAAAAAATATATGAGTTGAGAAAATATCAAATTCTCCATTTTCCTTCTTTTCATCTCATTTTCTTTGTTGCTTGCTCCCGAAGAGGTTTCGACATTGTTACTTATTGGTGCATATGAAGTATAAGGAGGAAGGTACCTAACAAAAAAATGCCGAATCATCAATTTTGGAACAATTAATAGTCCTTGAGAGAGATAGAGATAGAGAGAGAGACGTACATCATAAAAACAAACAACACAAGAACCGCCGAAGAAAGTTTCGATAAATGAATGCGCGCAACTATCTTTTGGCACCAATTCATCCCTTTCATGACTTCTGAATCCCACTCTAAGCCACACAAAACCATTGTTTGAACCAAAATAAAACCCAAAACTGTCATACTTAAGTAGATACACGCCTTCGATGAAAACAGATGCTTGTACCTAACATTGTTCGGGTGTCGAAGTATATATCCATATAATTCTTCTTTTCTTGTGAATTTCTTCAAAACCCAAATTGAAAAATCTTAAGAAAGGAGGGTACAATGTGTTACCGGCTAAAATTTGAGGAATCATAATTAGCAAAAGGAACACATTTTTCTGAAACAGCATCATGTTTTCATTTGCTGGTGTGAAGCCACAGTTGCCAAATGAACAAACTGTCATAAATACCGAGAAGGTGACAAGGTTGATCCCCTTGGCAATTAACAAATGTCCTGCTTCTTTAACGACTATTAAATAGAGAAGTATTGATACTGATCCGTTTGATTTAAATCTCCCCTTGATTGAATCCTCTCTACTTAGTTTTATCTTCATTAACTGAAGACCGAGCATGGAGGTAAAAACCTCGCAACCGAAAAGCATTAAGAGGGTCAAGACCCACAACTGTACATCCTTGAAATTCTCCATTTCTACAGTGGACATGCTAGAGACGGTTATTGCCGAAACGGACATAAAATACAAATCCAAGTCTTTAGGTTCTTTTGTTAGGTTTACGGGGTCCAGTTTCTTGAATGCATATCCTCTGCATTAACTCAAAAAGGAATCTTTTGAGTTAATGAATGTCAACCGTCTGATTTTAAACAGAGCCAATCCGTCCCCTTCTTACGATATAGGGGCTCTTTAATATTAGTGTAGATTTAGTCTGCACAAATCTTAAAGCAGATCGGATGGTCAGTATTCATTAACTCAAAAGATTCCCTTTTGAGTTAATGCAGAGGATACGAATTCCAGTTTCTTCAGGACAAAAAGACCAACAAAGGAGAGAGATGTGAATTATATTACTTGTGTACAAAAAGGGTTGCTTTGTAGAAAGCAAAACAAGCACTTCATGTAGCTTACGATGAAATTTGTACAAGAACATAACCTCGGAAACATAAATGACTTCAGAATTATACATTTCTGTGTCATTTTTGGATGGTAATGATCCTTTTTAAGATCAAAACATATAAAAAGCTACTTTACATATATATAGATATATATACAGACACATGTAGATTGATCACAGAGAGAGAGAGCACTCAGTCACTGTCATTGTTTGATTTGTTTCCTGGCTATTGAGAAAAAGGAAAAGAAAAAAGATTTTGCAAAGTCTAGGTAGGAATATTTTGATTTACAGGAGAGAAAAGAACAAATTATTTCCCAAATATGGGAATGTAATACCTTCTTCCACTTAATATATATATGGTCCTGAAGAATCAGGACATTTTTTTTCTTTTTAAGAAAATTTTCTGGCAAAACAGGCATCTACGTGGTATTTTAGCGATATCATATTACCAGCAATATGTTTTGCTGGAAACCTTTTGACAGATATATTAGCTCACCTGATAAAACAAAAGTATGCAAATTGCAATTCCTACCTTTAAGCATGCAATATCTTTATAAAATGTTATTAGACTCCAAAATACATTATATAATTCTTTAAAACACTCAGAAACCAGTTACTCTGTTTACATTTCATGGTAAGTAACTAAGTATGAAAACTATTTTGCTAAGTTATAATATTCTTAAGCTAGGTTATAAATGGTATGTAAGATCTTATATCTTACAAACATGCATGTGTAGTCAGGTGTTCACATATTGTAACTGTAATTGTTTTTCTTGAATGAGCAACAATAGTAACATAAATGTCCAAAATAACACATTCGGATAAATATAAATATCTGTATGAATAAATTCAGAACAATAGTAGTAATAACTCATGCTGAAACATATATATTACAATCATGCTGAAACATATATAGAACAAAAGTAGTAATAACTAAGAGCTACATGTAGAGATCATGAAAAGAAATCACCGGTAAGAGGTCGGAGAGAGATCGTCAAAAAAAGACGAAGAAGAAGCTGACAAGATCAAGAAGAGTGCATGGTAGAGCAGAATAGTAATTAGAACCAACGAAGAGAGATTGAGAAGAGATCATCAGAAACGGAACAAACAAGATCATGAAAGAGAGATTGGTTACATGACGATCGACATCGATCGTCAAGAAAAAGATAAAAACATTCAGATTGAGAGGAACTAGAGTGAGAGAGAGAGATTAATAATTTTTTTCTTCAATTTTCTTCTTCTTTATCACCTTACAATTAGCCAATTAGTATAGTGAAGCCCGGAAGTGTGATAGGGTGGGAATTTTTTTTCATGATGGGTTTATAATTTTATAATTATTTGAATAACAAATGAATTTTTGTAATCTATTATGACAAAAAAAATATAGTGACATAAATATATATTTTTAATTTTTTTTAGTCAAGTGTGGCAAAGTCAATTCTTTTTTTTTTATTATTATTATTATTTTTTTTAATTTCCTCTTACCTTACATAATTTCATACCTTTCTTTTGGTTTGCTTACCAACTTGAGATCAAATCAACGCTAGAATTGCATGATGGTAGACTTTATGTTGGTAATTAAATTAGTATCTGATCAATCCAGGAAGAACTTCAAAGAAAAATAGAATAAATCCAGATCCTCTGAAATAGGTTTTGTGGACTGGTTACTGATATGTATGGCGAGTAAATTGTAAATATAACATATAAAGGTAGGGGTGAAAACGGATCGGATAGTCGTAAAATCATATCTATATCCATTTTTTTTCCATATATGGATATGGATTGGATATTAGACGGATAGATACGGATACAGATTGGATATCCGTAGATATATATTTAAATATTTTTATAATAAATATTGTATATATCTACTATTAGAATATCTTTACCACTATTTACTTATGGATCGATATTCGGATATTGGATATAGGTATCTAATTTTTTAATACGGATCCGGATTCGGTTGGACAATATCCGACCCGTTTTCACCCCTATATAAAGGTGCTATGTTACCTATATATCTATTGCAGAGATTTGGACCAATGTATAGAATTAATGCGTGGTTAATTTGGACTGAAATAATAATAAAATAACATTGAATTTCCTTTTCAAGACCTTAAATATGAGGTATTGATGCTTAATCTAAAAAGACAACTTATGTGCTTTAATTATGCTTTATCTTTTCACAGTGGAAGTACTTTAATTAAAGTTTGATAAGAGTATATAAATATTAATGCTATAAGCTAGGATTAGCCTTTAATTTGCTTGAACTCGGTGGTTGGACAGTTTGTCTCATTTTGGAATTAGATAGACTTAAATAAATCAAAACATAAAGATAAATAATATTATTTTACCAATTGATTCGAAATAATATTCCACCAAATATATATAAGAAGAAGTAAAATATGTCTGAAAAGAAAACAAATTATATATTATATCTAGCTCTTTCTTTTTGAAAAGATTTTGATTCTGCTCTCCCTAGAATTTCTTATATTCTTCTCTCTGCTAAAATTTAATATAAAATCAAGAAATTAAAAAATAATAAAAATTGAGCACATTAAATTTAACTTATAAAATCTCATGATTTATACTAAATTAATTCGAAAAATTGTATATTTGTATATTGGTGTCAACAATTTGGATTCAACGTTTGAAGTCAATCCAATATGTTTTTGAATTAAGCTCACTAAGTCTCTTGATGAGCTTAAGAATACCCTAGTTCTTATTATCACCATCATCATCATCATCAAATAATAATAATAATAATAATAATAATAATAATAATAAGAAGAAGAAGAAGAAATCACTTCACCAACCACCCCTAAATTAACCTAAGTTTCAAACCACTCACAAACAGCACTTGCACTCTAATAATTAATTATTAATTAGCCTGTATATATATAATCCACAACATGATCAAGTCACTATTCATGACACATGTCATACATTTTCATGCTAGTTTCCATGCCTTGCCACCATCAAAGCTAAATTTCTTGAGCCTGCCAAAAAACATGACTGCCATCAACACAACCTTCCCTTCGCCACTCCATCTCCCGGAAAAACCCGTCCATGCATCCTTACACATGCCGTCATTATTCAGCTTTCGTTGGCAGCTGTATCCCGTCGAGTATCCCACATTGCCATAAGCACTGCAATTGATGGTAGTTTAATTTAGAATCAACTGCTTAATTGGTGAAATTGTAAGAACAGATAGGGCCATTTCATGCTCTGTGGGGGAGGTTCTGGTCATTAATTTGTACTGCAATATTTTTATAGGGTGAAGCCATTTAGATTTTGCCAAGAAATTAATAATATTTTAAAATTTGAACTTTTCAAGATTTTTTTTTTTTTTGAAAATCTTCGCAGAAGCTGCGAAGTCGTGAAGGGGAATCGAACTCTCGACCTTTGGATACAACAACTTTAGAACTTATTCCTAGCCAATTGTGCTACCTCCCCTTTCGGACTTTTCAAGATCAATTTGGTACTTATGATTATAACACACACTCAAGATTAATCAAAGTGCTTTCTATTTTGGTGTCTGACATGGTACCCACCACTACACAAGTGAAGTAACACTAGTTGACCTTGTTGCAAAAAAAAAAGGAAAGATGTGAGGAACATATACCTATATTAGTCAAATAGAGATCATATATTTAATGAAAGTGCAGTTTCAGACTTAGTGCTTAGTAAAAAAATTTTTTTTTTTTTAAAATCTTGACAGTGGCTGTCAAGTTAGTGCTTTGTAAGATGAATAACTAGCAGATGATCGTCCAATTAGTCATCAGAAAATTCAGAACGAATAAGACTTGTCAGACTTAGTGCTAGTTCCACCCAAGTTCAGGATTGAAACAAATTAATTTTTTTTAAGCATAACATTGAAAAAAGTTAATATTTATCATTTTTCTCAGAACTCTAAACCGAACCAAGTTGGGTCAAAGTTTTTTTGAACAAAGATTGATCGTGATTGGCTCAAGTTTATGGTTATTTTATAATTGAAATCATAATTAAGATTATATGGATTGAAAATTTGAAATTATTCTTTTTCATTTGGTAAGTTAGTGGATGAAACATACTAGCCTTAATTATCTCTTCCATATTCAAATGGCTAGCATGAAATTCTCCCTTAGTTTTATGGAGTAAAAATATGGAAGTTATTACCTTAACAAAAAAAAAAAAATACAAAGTCTACAGGTTAATTAAGTAATATGACTATATATTTTCAGTGACAACCGCAACACAAATTCTCCGGCGTGCTCTTGCAATATATATATATATATATATTGTATGTTATACGTACTAAAATTTAAAATTTCAAGGACAATATCGATCGAGATGCGCACCTTGTTACTTCAATGACAATATTCAATACATTGAAGTTTAGAGGATCTTCCTTCAGATGTCTTCTCTCAGTGATGCAAACAAGGATCACAAAAATTGCCAAGTAAGAGAGTTGAGAGAGGAGAACATTTTGCCACCTCCAAACACTTCTCTTCTTTTTAGTTTCTAAAGGAGGACTGTTTTCAATTTTATGCGACTCTTCCGAAGGAAGAAAGCATGTGTAAGGAGGCAGATACCTAAACACAAATTCAAGTATACCGAATATAAAATGAAATCACTATGAGAGAAAAAAATGGTTAACATGCATGGAGCATTTCAATTTCGTTTTAAATTGATTTTTACTGTATGTCAGAATACAGGTTAACATAATAAATTAAACTGGGGTGGTGCACAAAAAAAAAAAAAATACTAACGTGTGTTATAAATATATATATAAGAATGGTCACTTACATCATAACCACATAAAGCACCAACACTGCTGGTGAGACTACTGATAGGTCAACCACAGATTCGCCCGAATGCCGCGAATTAACCGACATAAATAAACCGGCTACAAGCTTCTGGTAAGACCCCAATCCCTCTAAACCTTCAGACCACCATTCCATTGAGCAGAATAGCACCAACTGTATCAACATGAAACCTACCACACAGACTGCCACAGAGAGTGCACGGGAAGCAGGTAACAAATGATCGTAACCAATGCTTTCATGGTTTCTTAACATGTATTCAAATTCTTGCCTCTTGGTCACTTTCTTAAAGACCCACATTACAAATCTTAGAGTTGAGGCAAACAAAGTGTTCCCTAGAAGAATTTGAGCAGAAACTATGAGCAAAAGTCCGGAGCAAGCCTTGAAAACTATCATGTTTTCATTTGTTGGTATAAAACCGCAATTCGAAAAAGATGAAACCACAGTGAAGAAGGAAAAGGTTTGCAGATTGATCCCTTTTTCCTTGAGTATAGCCTTCGCACTTGGAAAAAGGTTTAGGTACATTAAAATCGATGTGTAACCAGTGAAGTGCACAAAAATGAGATAGCCTAAAACTAAGAAGTTCAAGTACCTTACTGAGTTCAGTTTGATATGATTTTGGGACATTGGATTTTGTGGAATGTTGAACAATTTGACATCTGCTGTTCCCATTTCAATTTGATTTTGAAGATCAGAGGTTGGGTCATGACTAATGGTGAGATCTAGGCTTTGTGGTTTTTGAGCTATAATTTCTTGTTCTTTCTTGATCCTGATATTTTGGAACTGTAAACCAAGCATGGAGGTGAAAACCTCACCTCCTAGAAGCATTAAAAGGGTCATGACTATGAGTTGGGAGTTTGAAAATGATTCAAGTGGAACTGTATCCATGCTTGACACGGTTGTGGCTGAGATCGATGTGAAAAATAGGTCTAAGTTGCTTGAGCGATTTGAAAAATCTCTCATGGGAAGTAGTTTCAATAATAAGAAACCTAGTACAGAGAAAAAGATGAAGTAAAAGAGCTGGATCCAAAGAGCATGCACATGGAATAACAGGGAATGGTACATTGATCGTGTGAGATCGAGAAGATTTTGTGCATGATTCGCATTTTGCATCGAGGAATTCTTGTAATAGGAAGCTTTTATCTTAAAAGATGGCATTGCATGGAGGATATGAATTGATGGTGAGGAGGCCAAGATATATATATATATATATATGGAGTCAGAGAAGAAAGCTCCCACATAATGGTTATACTAGCTATATATATATATATATATATATATATATATATATATATATATATATATATTTTTAAAGGTTTAATATGAAATGGAACTAGCTAGCAACACTAACAATAGGAGACCTAGATGATTTGATTAATTAATTATATTATGGCATGTTTATCTAGTTTCACTAAATTAATATGTTATTTCTTTAATTTCCCCAGTATAGTAATTTGTTGGAGATTATACTAATAATACTTCTATGAAAATTAGAAAGTTAATCTTTCATCAGATATAAAATATGAGGAGGGTTCAAATGCCTCCATGTTTTTGTGCCTCCATCATGCCTCCATCTTTCTTCATCATTTTAAAAGTTCAAACAGTCGATCCGAACCGCTCAACCTAACTTCCATACTAAAATATGTTTGGAGACCAAATTTTATATTTTTAGGAATTTTTTTACTATTTTTTTAGATAGGTACAAAAATACTGTTTTTAGATGGTTCAGATTTACTAATTTTGTACCTATCTAAAAAAATAGTAAAAAAATTCCTAAAAATATAAAATTTGGTCTCCAAACATATTTTAGTATGGAGGTTAGGTTGAGCGGTTCGGATCGACTGTTTGAACTTTGAAAATAATGAAGAGAGATGGAGGCATGATCGAGGCACAAAAACATGGAGGCATTTGAACCCTCCTCATAAAATATTTCTTGTAAAGAGTTAAGATTTTGTGGTGGGATAGTACGCACTCGAATTGGCTGAAACAATCAGCTTATATATATGAGTTATATCTGAATCCGTATTGGGGTACCTGAGGTGCAAGTGTTAAATATGAACTGTTATTTTTACTTGGCATGAATCTCAAAGCAGACCCCCTTCCGAATTTTTTTGATAAACCATAATTAAGAAAATTATTTTTACTAATCCAGCGCGCATGATTGCTTTTTTTTTTTTTCAAAAACCACAAAGACCGGAGGGCTCCTCCGGTCTCACTTTTTTTCCTTTTCTCAAGACCGGAGGAGCCATCCGGTCTCAATATATATATATATATATATATATATATATATATATATATATATATATATTTTTTTTTTTTTTTTTTACTTTTTCCACTTTTTTCCGTGCGGCGATCTGTGTAGCATCTCTATTTTTTATGTATATGTGTATGTATAATATTTGTATATATAATATATGTATATATAATATATGTTTATGTATATGTATATGTGTATGTGTATTTGTATGTGTATGTGTATATGTATATGTATATATAATATAATATAATATATGTATATAAGTATATATGTATATATAATATATGTGTGTATATATCAAAATCACTATATTCATACTGTTGAATTTTGTACTCATCTTAAAAGATAGTAAAAAAATTTCAAAAAATATAAAATTTTATCTACATGCATATTTTAGCATAAATATTATGTTGAACGGTTTGGATCGACAATTTGAACTTTGAAAGCGAAGATATAAAATATGAGGTATGAGAAAGATGAGGCATTAGAACCCTACTCATTATACATATATTATATATACATATATTATACATACACATATACATATATTATATATACATAAAATAAGAGATGCTACACAGATAGCCGCACAGAAAAAAGTGAAAAAAGTGGAAAAAAGTGAAAAAAGTAAAAATAAAATAAAATAAAATAAAATGGGACCGGACCAAGGCTCCGGTCTTGAAGAATAAAATTGGTTAGATATACTAGTGGGATCTTCTGTGGCTTCCGTTAAATTTTGAAATAAAAATAGGGAGACCGGAGGGCTCCTCCGGTCTTGAGGAAAGGAAAAAAGTGAGACCGGAGAGCTCCTCCGGTCCTTCTGGTTTTTGAAAAGAAAAAAAAACAATCATGCTGGATTAGTAAAAATAATTTTCTTAATTATAATTTATCAAAAAAATCCCCCCCCCCCTTCCACAGAAACCATAGATGGATCTAGTTAATTTGGGATCTGTATGCATGTTCCACAAAAATCATGACCTTAGCCATATAGAATAATTTTCATGACATAATTTTCAATAACTAGCTTGCAAGGGACCTAGTGGATAAACATATATTAATTCCATTTGGACCTTGATTGACATGACATGACAACACCAATTAATGTCCTCTCAGTCCAATTAGTAATTAATGTGCACAAATATATGAATCTTTGCTAAACTTTATACTGTCCTCCACTAGCTACTTGTCTAAGAATATAACGTGCACAATTTCGGACATGCTTTTAATCAACAAAGAATCCTGCGAGTGTGACCAATCAATTAATCTCACGGAAGAAACCTAATCATAACAAGTTTGATTACATAAAATTTTGAAAGAGCTAAAATACTGCATGCTTTCGGTTCATTTAGTGTTAATTCAAAAGATCTAAAACCTGGATCAATTATTTAATTCATGAAGGAACTAAAATATTGCTTGAAGACCTTCCTCAAGACAAATAAATTTGAATCGCTCTAGGCTCTAGCTAGATTTCCAAATCACAAAATTGTAAGATAAGGCATATATAATCATATAATTATTATAAATATAAAAAAATGAGCCTGATAATTGACCCCCAAACAAATCTCCGAATGTACTCTCAAGTACTTGATATCTAACTTTCATTTTCAACGCTCATTTTCAAGCATTTAAAGTTCTATTTATAATATTTATAATAGTACTGAAAAACTTTTAAACCTCTATCTAGAAGCATTTAAAATTGTAAATCTGAGTAGTTTTAACGTCTAGCTACTTTGTTTTAAAGCCAAAAAAGAAATGATTCCTTTCACTCATTTTTTTTCTTTATCATTCTCGTTTATTTTTCCGACGATCCATGATGAATTTTGTAAATATAAATATACGTTTTTTAATCGATTTTCTTTGTCAAATGAGATCCAAGAAGAATATATAATTTTCGAGTTATATTTGTGTCGTCATTTTTTTTTAACCATTGTAAATCTCTATGACTTTCAGTTTTTTATTTTATTTTGCTTCAAAACCATTTATACCTCTGTTTACAAGCCTTCAAATCTTTCGTATAAACCTTATGTACAAAGCACCTCATTAATAACGCTTCAAATCTCTAGAATAAAGCAGATAAACCTCATTTACAAAGATATTAAACCTCAACAATAACACTTCAAACCATATAAACCTCAACAATAATACTTCAAAGCATATAAACCTCAACAGTAACACTTCATATAAAAAGTTCATGTACAAAACATATAAACCTCATGTACAAAGTCTTGAAAATTGAAGTGGTTGTAAACTGAGATTTGAAAACTTAAAAATTTAAAGGTCTCACGAGCTTTACTTTAAAAAAAATGACTTGAAAATAACTCAAAAATATTTCTTTATGGATCTTTTTTTAAAGATAAAATAGAATAGAAAATGTTCGTATTTTTAGATTCGTAAAATTCAACACGGATCGTTGGAAAAAAAATATGAGAATGATCATAGAAAACATAAAAAAAATATGGGTGAAAAAAATATTTTCTTTTTTGACTTGAAGAAAAAAATAATTAGGAGTTAAAACTATATTAGATTTCGAATTTAAATGCTTTTAGATAGAGATTTAAATGCTTAGATAAGAGCGCTGAAAATGGAAATTAATAGACAAAATTGGAAGGTTTTTTTTTATGTTAAACTAGTTGGGAAGCACGCTCGGATATGATAACTTGAGAGATGAGAAATATTTCTCTATTAAAAAATTAGTTATAACTTTTTCTCATAAAAGTAGAGAAATAGAAACATATTTTCTTTTGTGCTATAAAAAGTAGGGTTAATTTTCTATTTGTCCTTCAAAACTTCTTCAGTTTTCTATTTACCCTTGTACTTTGAATTATATCTAATATATCTCTGAACTTTTATTTTTCTTTCCTATTTACCCTTTGAGTTAATTATCCACAATTAAATAATTGTCTAATTATTTCTTCCCATCATACCCTTATCCTTCTCATGTAATTTAAATGAACAAATCCATAACATTAATCTCAGAGGGATTGTTGCTGGTAAGGAGCTGTCCCCTCTTTACCAGAACAACCTTTATCGAGTCAGAACCACTACCAGCTATATACTCAGGATGACAGAGGAAAGAAAGGATAATTTTGATTGCTCCAGCAACAGCTCGTGATTGGCACACCGTTTTATGGAAGTATCAAATGGATTGAAGTGAACCTTATTTTTTTTTTCGGTTTATCCCTGCTTTTAAAAAAATATCAATAATATTTCATTTTAAAAACTTTTACCACCCAGATTTAGTTCTTAATTGTGAAAACTTAATGCAGTACCTTAGAGCCGATTGCAGAAGAACATGAACTGGATGAAATCAAGATGAACGGTGCAACGATTGAATCTGCGCTGAAATGGAGAAGTCTTCTCTAGCCAGAGCAAGTTGGGTTGGGGGTAGATCCATAAGCGCAGTGGGGATTACAGAGGACGTGCTCGTACGGTTCAGAGTTGGGTATGATATTCTCTTGGATTGTTGGGAACACCCTCTTTTATATGTGATGAAAAGGTTACGTCTGGTAAGTGTGGAAGGAAGGCATTCCGAGATTTTGCTGGCTTTGAATTCAATGAGGAACCTGATGTAAGAATTTAAGGTTCATCTCAAAACTGATAAGCAAAGAAATTGAGTAAATCTCTCAACAGAACAAGCTAGAAATCAAGCAAGTAACAACTAACAACCAGCAAATTGCCACTGGATTAATGAGACAGTGATCGATATCTCCGCTGATTGCTATCTTACAAAATAGAAAATGCAATTCATGGCACATGATTTATGTTCCTAGTAAATACTATGGATGTGCATTCTCATGGGTTGACAAAGCCATGCTCTCCAGCTATTTATTTTCTTTTTCTTATTTATCTCGGTCTATATAGTCATGATTATGAAAGAGCCAAGAGAGACGTAGAGGGGGCAAAACAGGGAAACTGCAAGAGAGAGCAAGGGGCGGAGGTGCGTCATGAAAAGCACGACGGAAAAACAAGGGACAGAGGCGCAGAGCTTAAGATCAAATTCTTGACATAAAAGGGTATTTTTGTCTTTTTATTACATTAATCAGAGATTTAATTATGGTTAACTTTATGGTTACTGTGTGATGGGTAAAAAGGAAAGAGTTTGAAGAGGGACAGAGGCGCAGAGCTGAAGATCAAATTCTTGACATAAAAGGGTATTTTTGTCTTTTTATTATATTAATCAGAGATTTAACTATGGTTAACTCTATGGTTACTGTGTGATGGGTAAAGAGGAAAGAGTTTGAAGAGGGACAGAGCTTAAGATCAAATTCTTGACATAAAAGGGTATTTTTATCTTTTTATTATATTAATCAGAGATTTAATTATGGTTAACTCTATGGTTACTGTGTGATGGGTAAAAAGGAAAGAGTTTGAAGAGGGACAGAGGCGCAGAGCTGAAGATCAAATTCTTGACATAAAAGGGTATTTTTGTCTTTTTATTATATTAATCAGAGATTTAACTATGGTTAACTCTATGGTTACTGTGTGATGGGTAAAGAGGAAAGAGTTTGAAGAGTTCAGAGGTAAATTGAAGTGTTTAGAGGTATATAAGAAATTAATTAGAGAAGACTTTAGGGATATATAAAAAATTAACCCTAAAAAGTAGACGTAATGATTCTACATTTAACGGTCTTCTAGAAAGTTGTGCAAGAAACTGTCGTCGGTTATATATACTCCAAATTTAAACTTAAAATTAGCATAACAAAATTATTTTATTTCCAATATTTGTATATACATTTATTCATGGTTATTGGATATTAAGAATATTTTTTCTTTCTCATTTTGAAACCCCCCCCCCCCCCCCCGGCTCGACAATTATATATCAAGATCCGATAAGATTTGCAAACTCTAGTTGGGATCATCTGATATTATTAGTTATGAGTTTGGCTAGTATAACATCAGTGTCATTTTAGTCTATATAACACCAACTCTAAAACCTATCAAATCGACTTTAAACGACTAATTTAAACCGTTCAAACCAATTTACATTATGTGTGATGCGTTTACATACAATTTTTTTTTATATTTTTGAGTTATTTTAGTATCAAATCAAGAGGAAAGAATATTGAAAAATTAATGGATTAAAATTAACTTAAAAACTCACATATTTGACCACTTGACTTAATACTAAATAAATTCGAAAAGTTATAAATTTTGCATGCAAACGTACAACTAATGAAGTAGATCAGTTTGAATGGTTTGGATTTACCGTTTAAAATTGATTTGATAGATTTTAGAGTTGGTATTATGTAGGTTGAAATGACACTGATGTTATACTAGTCAAACTCATTAGTTATTTATAGTTTACTGATAAATCTAGAAGTTGACATTAATACAAAAGTAAGATAATCTTTTAAAAAAATATAAAATGAAGATTATATTCTACGAATTTTGAAGATAAGATTAAATAATTCAGTGTATATATATGCGGTCAAGTGATGTCACACGTTGACGTGCTACATGATGAAATGCTATGGCACGAAATAACAGTTGCAACACGATTTTGATCAGGCGGTCAATATTAAAAAGATTTTCATTTTTAAATCAACATTATAAAATTAAGACAAATAATTTATGGAAAAATTTCATGTATGTCCTTCAAAATTCTCAAAATTAATTATCGTACGTATTACCTCTTCTAAGATTCATAATATAATATTTACCTTTATAAATTGCAAAAACTCACAAACTTATAGTACTCTTCATTAGATTGTATTTTCTATTAAAACTCACTTTAAATTTATAAAGTTTTCATTATACCTTTTTACAAATATAATAAAAAATTATGTACGTTATGTAAGAGAAATATGTAGATCCATCCCTAATTGATGGGAAAAATCTATATTGTTAGTTTTTTCCATCTCTGTCTCGAACAAGTATCCTCTCTGGTATGTATAAAAGATTATAATATCAGCCAATGTCTATTCAGGATGGCGCAGATCGAGAGTCAGTATTATTTGTGCTTTGAGATTCGTGCACAAAAGTATTGGAGAGGAGAGGATCCGAATTCCTCTCCCTCCTCCTACCTCCTCCCGCCACCCCTGTCTCTCTCTACCTCCCTTGGGTCTCTAATTCTCTCTATTATTCCAAGATAAACACAAAAGTATATATATATCAGAGGTTAATTAATTTGGCCGTCTCCGTCATCTTCTCATCCAACCAGAGTAAGCAGAATATTTCTTATTCTTCCACTTGACACTTTGTATTTTCTTTTATATTGAAATAGTTCAATTTATTAATTTGTTACTTATCATAAATAGTCCCATAGTTATATATATATATGTTTCAGCTATCTTTCTATTCGTGCTCAATCACCAACATGTTGAACGTAACTAGCTAGCTAGGGACAACTTATAATAAATAATTTCTTTGATATTGTTTATGTTCCCTAAAATTAAAATTATATTTTAAAATCATAATTTTAATCAAATGATAGTTCTAGGCCTTTTAAAAGCAATACCAAAGAACCACGAAACATCTTATCTATCTTATATTAATTTAGTGAATAAAATAAATAATTTGAATGATTATAGTCCTTAGCATGTATATATATATATATATATATATATAAAGAAAGGGGAATATATACATATAACGGTTACTGCACCACTTCTCAAATCAAATTAAATAAAATAAGAATACGGTACTTTTAATCTCGATCTTACTTCTCATATCGTTTCTAGTGGTGTTAGATATGATGTGACGGTTGCTTTTATTGAAAGTACTCTTGATTTTGACAGTTGGTGCTATATTATTTAATACTCTAAATATATAGTAATGCATTTGTGGAGATGCACCAATATATAATAAATTATCTCGTTTATATAATATACTAGTTAATCTTATCATTACATTTTTCAGTGCGAAAAACTCAATTGTCTGCTTTAAGACATCTGCATTCCCTTTCTTTTTGCTTTTATTTGTATTTTGACATATCAATTAAGATTAGCTTATGATGCAACCCATCAATTATTAAGAGCAAGTTGATCTAACTTAATTAAACCTAGTTTAGTATAATATATAGAAACCCAACTATTTTGTTATCAATTGGGAGAGCGTTTTATATATAGTACTCCAACTTTAATTCTCTAGATTTATTATTTTAATCATTTTAATTACTAATATTTATGTTAACAAACAGTGATCCCAACATCACAAAAATAAAATAATTAAAAAACATAGGTGCTCACACCTCGTGTGGAAGCTCATGTGTTCAATCGTGCGCGCGCACGCACATATTTATATAAATATATATATATATAGTGTTGGCACAAAATCATTGTTTTCAGATCATTCTCGACCATCCAAAATAGTGATTTTGTGCCTATCTTAAAAAATTGTAAAAAATCTCAAAAAATATAAAATTTGGCCTCCAAGCACATTTTAATATGGAGAAATCTCAAGAACTGACTCGTTATAACTTAGGCTAAAATTATAACGTTATGACATTAGCCGGACTCTATATATATATATAGAGAGAGAGAGAGAGAGAGATAGGCTAATAAACAATCGATTGTTCCTAGCCTTCCGTACAACCAAGTCGTTTTCTGATTTTTAAAGTCCAAATGATCGATCCAAATCATTAAATGTGATCTCCATATTAAAATGTGCTAAGAGACCAAATTTTACATTTTTTGGATTTTTTTTTTTAGTATTTATTAAGCCACTTTGAAAATTGTTGATCCAGCAGTAGCTTCTGATTTTACTGTTTGGTTAAGCCACCGTTGGATTAGTGATTTTCAAAGTGGCTTAATAAATAGTAAAAAAATTCCAAAAAATGTAAAATTTGGTCTCGTAGCACATTTTAATATGGAGATCACATTTAACGGTTTGGATTGATCATTTGGACTTTAAAAATCAGAAAACGACTTGGTTGCACGGAAGGCTAAGAACAATCGATTGTTTATTAGCCTATCTCTCCCTCTCTCTCTCTCTCTCTCTCTCTATATATATATATATATATAGAGAGAGAGAGAGAGAGAGAGAGATGGGCTATGGTGCATTGCAATGCATAGGCCCCTTGTGCATTGGACCATAAATCACTGATTCAAAGTCCAAATGACCGATCCAAGCAGTTCATCTTGTTCTCCATATTAATATGTGCTTGGAGACCAAATTTTACATTTTTTGGAATTTTTTTACTATTTATTAAGATTTATTGAAAATCTGAAAATCCGAATGAACTGTAAAAACAGTAAAAAATTTTGGACCACCAGATCAGCGATTTTCAAAGTGACTTAATAAATAGCAAAAAAATTCCAAAAAATATAAAATTTGGTCTCCAAGCACATATTAATATGAAGAACAAGATGAATGGTTTGGATCGGTCATTTGGACTTTCAATCGGTGATTTATGGTCCAATGCACAAGGGTGCACATGCATTGCAATGCACCATAGCCCATCTCTCTCTCTCTCTCTCTCTCTATATATATATATATATATATATATATATATATAAATATAGACACACACACACACATAGAGATTGGCTAAGCTCAAAACGGTTTTTCCTAGCCCCCGAAACAAACGACTCGGTTTTATAATTTTGAAAGTCCAAATAGTCGATCTAAACCGTTAGATGTTCAATCTATATTAAAATGTACTTAGAGACCAAATTTTACATTTTTTTTGTAATTTTTGCTATTTATTAAGATGGTTTGAAAATCGTTATTTTTATTAAATTTTTGCACCATTGAAAAACAATGATTTTCAAACCATCTTCAAAAAATAGTAAAAAAATTCCAAAAAAAAAAAAATATTGTGGTCACCAAGCACATTTTAATCTAGATTGAACATCTAACGGTTTGGACTTTGAAAATAAGAACATCTAACGGTTTGTCTTTCTCAAGCTTTCTTATCGATGTGCTCTAAACAAATACATTAGTTTGATTCTTGGACTCAACATTATAGAAATAATTGCCCCTTGTACTAGAGAAATGTAGACACGCCTCGATAATTTCTTTTGTTTTGATCATATACGGTTAAGTATCATCTGACAAATTGAACAACAAGGGCCAAGCACACAACGTACAAGAAGCACGGTGCAACCATAAATTCGGACGACACAATTTCCGTTGAAGTAGAGAACTTAATCGTGTCATAATTAATTTCTACCAATGGTGCAAGAAAGAGAAGCAGAGCCAACACGTCTCACATCTTCAAAGAGGCACACAAAGATCGCATACTAACCAACTTTGAATGCCAGCTTCAAATCCTGAAACAAAAAGGTTTCCGCGAATGCTCATTTGAGATGCGTAGTGTGCTAGTTTCTCACGTACAATAATTCGAGAGAAGCAATTTCACCGTTACATGTGCCCCATAGTAATAAATGCATCTTTCATTAATTTATGAATGTGCTAGTGTCCAAATAATAAAAGGCATTTGCTGATCGAAGGTGCTAAGAATTTCAGTAAACTTATGAAAATAATACCTAATTTTGGTGCGGTTAAAACCGGGAACAGTTGCTGGTCTAAGCTGAATTTAGCATCGTAAGTGATGGATAAATTTCCCAAGTTTGAGAAGATTATCTTAAATGGACAGCACTTGTAGCACTATTACTTAAAGTTATATTCAGAGTTGTCATCAATGTGGTTCTTTAATTCACTTGTTTGATAAAATGAATATAGCAATTACGTCGTTCACTCTTGAAACGGGTAATTAAGAGAAGACTTGTGTGCTAGATGTGATCATGTCATCGATCATTTCTTCAAAGAATAAATTAGCGCATTGCATTTTTCCATTATCCATAAATTTGTATTTCATGTCAGCACAAACACCCCAATTTACGACCAACGGATGGTCTATCGACGTATGGTTATGGAGAAATACGATGAGAAACTTAGCTAACTTGATCATGATATTATATTTGGTCCCGTATAATAAAACCAAATTAATAAGTCCGGTGATTAGAGGTGCTATCGGGTCGGGTCGGGTCGGGTCCGGGTACTATTATATTTGGACCCGGACCCTAAAAGTGTTCGGGTCCAAATTTCGATCCATATAATTATTTGTTTCAAATCGGGTCGGGTCTGGATCCGGATACCTATCTACCCCTAGATATTTCGGGTCCAGTCTTTCGGTTCCGGGTAGATAGATACCCGTAACTTGTTTGTGGATTATCGGGTCCGGTTCGGATACGGGGCGGTTCCGGATCCAGAGCGGGTATAGGTCACAACTCCAAAGTATTCGAGAAATTATTTACATTTAAATATAATTATAATTTCTTAAACATCTCATATAATAAATCATTACAATATAAATTAAAAACTACTGCAAAATAAAAATTATACTATTAATCATGTTCATAAATAATAAAATATATCATGCTACATAGCAAAATAAAAATAATAACTCTAAATTATTAGTTGGTTGTTGGTTGTTTGGAGTACTCGTGGTGTAACAAAAAATATTGAATTCAATTTTTTGTTAATAGCTTTTGAATTCAGGAGGATGGAGGAGATATTTTTTAGAAAGTAAAATATTAGAGATGATGATTTCTTTTTTTATAATTCAAAAAAATATATGAATTGAATGTAATAGAAGAAAAAAGGTATAAAATAAGCTGGTTATGGAAGAATAAATTTGACAATCATGTGTCATGTGTCACATGTGTATAATATAGAACAAAAATTAAAGGGCGTAATTAAAGGGCTAGTTAAGGATGTAATTAAAGGGTAGTGTAAAACAGTAGCATAAATTTGGTTAAGTTTTATCAAATTATAGCTCAGCTGAAATATATTATCTAACACAAAAACTTGATGCAGAGTTATTAATATATATTTTATCGGGTATTTATATGGGTATCGGGTCGGGTCTAGTTATGGGTCGGATAATTAAATGAGACCCATATCCTACCCATTACAGTATTGGTTCCGGTTCGGATCCGGGTCGGATATTAAATTATTAATTTTGTACCCATACCTATAATTTAATCGGTTATATTTTTTAAACCATACCCTATCCAAATTAATCGGATCCGGGTCGGTTCCGGGTCGGATCCGGTTCGGTTCCGGATCGGATCTGGGTAATCGGGTAAAAGTAGCACCTCTACCGGTGATCACGAAATATGGTAAGAGTGATGCGGGTGCTTAGTGTTATTAATTATTCTATGTCCGTCACTTACGGAAATTTTGTGAGAATCAATGCATAAAAACTGCAGCATTTACAATCTGGTTTTTGAGGCATAATTTCTTCAGTTGCTTTATTTCGTTGTAACACAAGTACACTCGAAATTGGTACATAAAAAGATGGAGACAAAGCCTTTATTAATTGCTCTTGAATGTTAGCTCGTATTTTCAGTGAAATAACTTATTTATTGGAAAATCACATAATAGGATAGGAGGGCTACATGGCGATACCGCACAAGCCCGCAGTGCTAGCGACGTTTCTCTGTATCCTCATGTAGCCTGATTCGCCCCAAGAAGTACCCCATTGGTTCTTCACGATCCAATAGGTTGTCCCGGTTGAACACGGGCCATATCCGACTACCAACACAGCATGATCAAGATTAGTCCCACACGGACCCGTGAAATTAATGGGTAGTTTTCTTCGACCCACTCGCACTCTTGAACCCGGCATACTTTGCAAGGAACTCCTCATTAGTGAGGTCCGCAAACTCATTTAAGCCCACGGTGTATGTAAGATGGGGCTTGCTATTCGTGGACTCAATAAAATGGTAATTTGCCTTCAACACAGAGAAGCGCTCTAGTTTTTCTGCATCACTCTTGTAGACACGGCCGAAGTCGCTCAACCATTTCTCATACACAGACATCAATGGCTCCTCGGCCGCAGTGGAGGAAAACAACGAAAATGCAAGCATCGATCGAAGGAAGATTGGGTGACGCATGAGATAAAATTGTCATTTTAAATATGGTCAACGGCAATAGAGACTTGGAAGGTTTGAATATGTTTATGAGATATGGAACAAGGTAGATGGTTAATTTATATAGAGACGCTCAACTAATGGTGTCATATATCTTGTGGCGTGACCATATAGCTTAATTAATGCATATATTTAAAAAACTAATCAATTCTAAACCACTTGACTAAGAACTACTACAAAAATTGACATATTGTTTCCTTTGAACAAGTAATCAATAAAATAAAACTTATATATGCACTAATATATACTAAATGAACATACTTAACACACACCAATGCGCATCTATATATATATGTTCAATCGTGTATTTGAGATGTGGTAATATGTTTTTCGGATGAGTAAAGGGAAGCAAAAATTCCTCAACCTATTTTTTAAATTCATGTAAAACATATATTTCTCATTATTTAGACATGCTCCAAATAAATAATGTTGATTATTTCTTTGTTATCTCACCAGAACATAGTACATTAGTTTTATTCATACAGAAAAAATATGAGTAATGTTTCTCGTGTTAGCAATTTCTTTTGACGTGTATTTGAAGTCGTAGGCTTTACTTAGAAGACGCATCATATATATAAAATCAAAAGTCATTATCATTTTCTACCTATTGCATTAGCTTAGGAGAACATTTACGTTAAGAAACAATGTTTTATATATTTTATAAAATGTATAATTTTCTTATAAGTATTGGACTTCTAGATTTGTTATTTGAATATGTTATTATTTTTATTTCTTATTGATGTGCTCTAAATATTAGATATTATGATTTTATGGGAAATAATGTTATAGTCATCCTTATAAAATAAAATTACATGATACTTGTTCATTCAATCTTTCAATCTCAATTTTCTGATTATGCTCTGAGCCCTGGATGAATATATAAAAAATATAATTAGATGTTTGGAGATTCTCACAATATGGGAAATAATGCTTGGAGATTGAACTTTTATGTTTACTGGAATTATGACCATATGAATAGATTTTTTTCATATGTATGTATCTATGTATGTATGTATAGAGAGAGATTAGCTAATATCAAAATGTTTATTATTAGGGAATGGAACAAATGTTTCGTTTTTACACTTTTAAAGTCTAAACAGTCAATTCAAACTATTCAACATCCAATCTATGTTAAAATGTGCTTAGAGAGCAAATTTTACATTTTTTAAAACTTTTTTACTATTTATGATGCTAGTTTTATAATCAATGTTTTCAATTATATAAAAAAAATTCATTGTTTATTAAATTCAGCAATTTTAAAACTAACTTGATAAACAGTAAAAGAAATTCAAAAAATGTGAAATTTAGCCTCCAAACATATTTTAATTTAGAGGTCATATCTAATAATTTGAATCGACTGGTTAGACTTTGAAAACTAAAAAACCAGTTAATTTATAGTACGGACTAATCGATTAATCGGCCGATTAGTTGTTAGCGGTAATCAAACTGTTATGGATTTTTCGGACTAATCGACCGATTATTTCCGATTATGAGTATTGAAGCGCCAACCATTTATAGAATTCGCATCCTATGAGATATCTTATATTTTGCGTGACTTTTTGGAGAATAGCTCAGAGGATACGCGCTCCCATTTATATGTAAATTCTAACTTTTAGGGGGTCTAACGGAAATTTGTTTCCCTCCTGTTACCATAGTCCGCCTTTCCCAAAGCAAGTCTACGAAATGTCTTCATATCCTAAGGTAACATAATATTTCTATTTAGATCGGAACCGTTCGATCTGAATCTGCACGAATATTGAAATAATCAAACGGTTCACATAGAAAGATAAATGTTCTGTTACCTTAGAGAATTGATTCGAATTTCTTCTTCTTAGTTGTTGGCCCGATCAAAAATGCAATTTTTCTTGTGTTCTTCTTCACCTTCTCTAAAGGTCAAAATTGCAATCTTTTTTAATTGCATGTTCTCCTTTTAGCTTGTTGATGGGAGAAATGACAGCTCCAGCTTTTACGAGAGAGAGATTTTCAAATCTTCGAGGGGTCAGATGGAGAATTGATCTCGGCATTTTGCCAAGTGCTCCTGCTTCAATTGAAGAATTTCGAAGAGTGGCCGCTGATTCTAGGAGAAGGTGAGAATGCTACTACGCTTTTACAATTTTTTTTTTTCAATTTTCATGCAATTATTGCTTCAACTGAGAATCAATCAAGAACTAGCTTTTACACAACTTTGCAATTAACCAGACATTGAGCAAGTAACAATTTAATAAATAAAAATGGAAAAGCAAATTTTGACTATACAAAAATTTAACTGTTAACCAAACCTTTTATGTATTACCAATTTCATTAGGAAAAATAAGGTAATTTTTGTTTAGGTTTGTGAATTTTTCTTGTAAGAATTAGGGGTGTTAATTAGGTCCGGTTTAGTCGGTTTTGAACCGAATCGAATTAGTTTGGACCAAACGGTCCAGTTTTTTCAGTTTAATGGTTTTGTTCGGTTTGTTTTTTAAAACCGAATTATAAATTCGGTTTGGTTCGGTTTGGAAATTTTCAAAACCGAAATAACCGAATCTTTTATGTATTACCAATTTCATTAGGAAAAATAAGGTAATTTTTGTTTAGGTTTGTGAATTTTTCTTGTAAGAATAAGAGAAAAGTCTAAAATAGGCCCTAGAAATATTGTCTGGTTTAGTTAAGGCCCTTTAATTTTTTTAGTTTGATCATTTGGCAATTCCATTAAATGTACCTTCTATCAAGTAACTCAAATTTTGAGTTTGGACCAATCAGAATCCGGGCCAATCCAGCCTGAGGTGGAATGCATGCTGCCCCTTTAATATTCATGTCAAAGCAGATCCGACGGTCCGGATGCAAACTCAAAATTAGAGTTACCTTAGGTGATATGAATTCCTGTCCCTCTCTCTTCTCGTTTTCTCCACTTATGATCCCTTTAGATGAATTGAATACATTCCTGTTTCATAGGGGTACATATGAAACATTTATGCTCTCGATTTTGTAATTATTATGGGAATAAAGTTTTCTTTTAATGAGTTACTGCTGTATTGGAAATAGCAACATAGAATTTTCGACGATACTATATAAAGAGGTAGACATATTTCATGTTTGTACAAAAGTTTTACCGGTTAGGTTTTAGAGGTCACATTTGAAATATATCCATGAAAAATAGCCATAGGTGATAGCCACTATAAGGGTTTTGTAAAAAAAAAAAAAAAGTAGCCATAGGTACTCGTTTGTTATGGTGTTGCAGAAAACCATAGGAAATGTTCGGTTTACCCCTACATGAAATGAAATTATTCTCCACAACCAATTTAATGTATCTTTTTATGCAGGGGTGTTCTTTTAATTAAGGTTTTCTAAGTGCTTTTAATTATGGTTCTATTGGGTACTGCTGAAATTTTATATAACAAAAAGGAAAAAAATCAAATTTTGTAATGATTTGGGATCTTCATTGATTGATTATGAGAATAAAACTCTAGTATTATAAATGACTTGGCTAAAACCATAGTAAATTCTTTATCCCCAGAGAGATTTTCATCTTTTGCATGGAAATGAATCTATCCCTTCATTTTTTGAAATGCACGAATCTCAAGAACAGTTGTTTTTTTAAACACGAATCGCAAAACAGATGAAGGGGTGAATAACAGTTGTTTTCCATATATTTAGGTTTTATAGGGGGTAAAATTGATAGTATTGTATACCATACTAATATTTGCATTTTGGTAGGTATGTGAATTTAAGGCGACAGCTTTTAATTGATCCCCATCTTGCAAAGGATGAAAGTATAATTCCAGATCCTGCTGTTGAAAATCCTCTTTCTCAAAATCCAGGTATATGCATATATACCCCCATAAAATGTCCTTAATTCACATTTACTAGAGAATTCATAGTATACATATACCAAGAAAACAAAAACCAATACAAAATACAGTAAGATACCGCAGTTCAGTACATATCCTCTAGGAACCTATACCAGCATAAAAACCTTTGTTTTTGTGATTTAATTTGGAAATTACAAATTTTGCCTTTATGATAAAGAATCTGTATTTCCTTTTTTTTTTTTAACACACAGAGAGCACGTGGGGCCAATTTTTCAGAAATGCTGAATTGGAGAAAGAAGTAAACCAAGATTTGTCGCGTCTTTATCCAGAAATTGGTGATTTTTTCCATGATAACTCGAGTCAATCCATGCTTGGTCGGATCCTCTTGGTTTGGTGCCTTACACACCCTGATTTTGGATATCGCCAAGGCAAGTTTTTTTACCATTTTTACCCCTGAAAAAAGGCATATAAACATTAGAGGGCATATAAACATTAGAGTAAGGCTATGGTACTATGCATGGCGCAAATTGGTTTGTACTACAGATCAATAATTTTGTTTCCAAAGTCCAAATAGTTGATCTGAACTGTTCATCATGATTTTTATATAAAAATATACTTGCAAACTAAATTTTATATTTTTTAAGTCTTTTACTATTTTTTTAGATAGGTAGAAAATCACTACTTATGCGCTATGCATAGTACCATAGCAGCCTCAAAGTGTAGATATCATAATTGTTTGGACAATTAAGTTTCAGTAATCATACATGATGAGATAAAGCAGCAGTTGCATCTCAATTGTGCTATCAAACCTCAAGTTAACCTTCATTTTTTGCCTCAATTAATCCTAAATATAGCCCAGTTTTGACCTCAATTGCACGATCGATCTTAAGTTTACTTTTCTGTTCCCTGTAGAAATGCATGATATATTTCTGTTTGATTCTATAAATGTCCAAAGAAACTTCAATTGAAATTTAAAAATAAATAAAAGAATTTCCCTTTTTCTGTAGGAATGCACGAACTACTGGCCCCTTTGTTATATGTGCTTCACATCGACCTTGAATTCTTCTCTCAAATTCGTAACCTATATGAGAAACACTTCTTGACTGAGTTCAACACTTCCTCGCATCGAAAGAAGGACACAAATACCCCTACTCCTAGAATACTAGACCCTGAAATCCGTGAACTCTTCCTATTAAATGACACTTATGGTGCAGAGGCCGAATTGGGAATTATCCTTTCGGATAAATTCATGGAGCATGATGCTTTTGCCATGTTTGACACAGTGATGCACGGCTTGAATGGACCTGTTGCCATAGCAGAGTTTTACTCAATGATCTCCGTAGCGGATTTAAATGCCGGTTTGACACCTGTTAGAGAGGCTGCTCTCTCACTATACCACCTCTTATCTTTAGTTGACTCCTCTCTACATTCACATTTATGTGAATTGGGGGTGGAACCTCAATATTTTGCAATGAGGTGGCTTCGAGTTTTATTCGGCCGTGAGTTCTCTTTAGATAATCTTTTAACAATTTGGGATGAGATTTTCATTTACAGTAATGAAACCCCAAAGGGTTACTTAACACGGGATTTGGAGCATATATCTAGGGTTTTGTGCTCATCCCCTCGTGGCTTAATTATTTTATCTATGGGGGTAGCAATGCTTTTATACCTTAGACCCCTTTTATTATCAAGTGAACATGCTACAACTTGCTTACAGAGGCTTATGAATTTCCCAAGTGATGTAGATGTTAAGAAAATAATTGAGAAAGCGAGGTCAATACAGGAGTTTGCACTTGATGTTTATCTCACTTCAGAGAATCAACCGGGCAAGAGAAAGAGCGGGGGCTTTTTGAACTCTTCTAATTTTTGGGAGGAAAAATGGAGGGTATTTCAGGAAAATGAAAGCGTACATGAAAAGAAAAGTGACAATGGATTAATAACTGAGAAAGTAAAGAAGGTGACAGTAATTGAGAAATTGAAATGGGGGTTTTTGAGAGAAAAAGACGAGAGCAAAATTAACAAGGACAATGTTAAAAAGGATCGATGGAGCACTATAAGGCGTGTTATTTTGGATGAGAATGTGGTGTTTGATGATAATACAGTTACAAAAGGTGTACCCGGTATGAATGATGAGATCACCGCAAGTCAAGTTACATGCAACTTAGAGAATGAAGATGAGAATGTGAAGAATGAAGATGAGGTGGAATTAGAGAATGAAGATTACAGAAGTATCCTTTCGGGAATCGAAGAGTTGTACAACCAAATTATGAGAAATGGCGTGGGACCCGACAGTCATAACTGTCCCTACTGTGAGGTAGGTGGTAACATGGAAGTGGTCGATAAAGCACGAATGGATAAATTAAGGAGTCTTGGACAATCAATGGTAGAGAATATTCAGGTTTGAAACTTTTATCTTGCTTTCTTTTATTTTGAAAGAAAACCCAAAATGTTTGGTTTGTATATTAAATTAAATATTTGTACATGTAGGTAATTGAATCAGAATTTGAGCAAAGAACAGATTTGATTTCAGAGATAAGTGGTGATACAGTGGAAGGATGTGATAAGAAAGAAAGAGCAATGACAGCTCTTGAGGAACTGAGAAAAATCAGCATTTTCTTATCTGAATTTTAAGATTTGATTGATGCAAGTTATTTTATCTATTTTGAAGTCCTATTTTTTTTTTTTTTTCCGTTGTGTATACCTCATTATTGTATAGCCATTTTTTTTTAAAAAATCTTGATAGAGGCTATCAGATTGTATAGCCAATTGTTACATGTAAAGAAATGAAATATATTTGGTTGTTTTCAAAATTTTCCCAAGGAAAATATTGTAATACGCTTGTTGTTGTGTTGGAAGAATAATTGCGAGTTGTTTTATTACTCCTAAAATAAACAAGCGTAATCTTCTTTGTATATCAAATTTTATAATTTATATGTGTTAACCATTCTTTATATAAACGCGTGCTGGATAAAAGAATGTGAAGCATGCATATACTTTCAATTTCTTTTTTGAAAATCCATGGTTATAACTTGTAAAGTCAATTAAGAAACTGAATTGTAGCTCTTGACGTTCACAACAAGAATGAGACACTTTTCGCGAGGATAAAAAAGTGATTTTTTGCGACAGACTACTCTCATTGTTCAGCTTTTTCTTTTTGCAACGAATGACTGTCATAAATGCGTTTTTTCCCTCGCAAAAAGTGTCTACTTTGTTGTAGTGGTTGTCATTAGCTTGACATTGTAAAGATATTGACAGAGTTAGTTTTGTTTCATGCAGCACACTATCAATCAAGACAATGAAAACAAAAATATGATTGCAGCATCCATGGTTATAACTTGTAAAGTCAATTAAGAAACTGAATTGTAGCTCTTGGCGTTGTCACTAGCTTGACATTGTAAAGATATTGACAGAGTTAGTTTTGTTTCATGCAGCACACTATCAATCAAGACGATGAAAACAAAAATATGATTGGTGTGCTGCATGAAGCCAAACCAGATCTGTCAATATCTTTACTAAAGGATAGAGGCACTTATCTCACAATTCCCTTCCAGACCAAAATCAATTCAGTGCTTGTTTAAAAATATAAAAAATTTGCTTTAACATTTGTGCCAAATTAAAACCGACGGCTCAGATCTCATTCTACACAGTCACATATTACACTTGATCTGAACTCTTAAATTAAAGCTCCAAAGCATTTCCTTGGGTACGTTTGAATTGAGAATGAGATTAGTGAGAATAACATGCTAACTCTGAATTCAGAATAACTGGTAACCCAACATTTCAATGGATTAGCGGAATAATGACTAACCCAAGTATTGAAAATAGCTATTTTTTCACCCAAACGTAGAATAATCGCTAACCCTCTGGCACCCAAATGCACCCTGATTTGACCTTGAAACTACACTACAAGAGACCTAGGGGACCTAGCCTGACATTTTAACCAGATCAGTTTGGTAAATACTTGGCAATTATATACAAAGATGCACAAATAAAGTCCCTGTTATATCTTAATCACATATGACACCACAAGGAACTTTCAACAACTCTAAATGTACCTTCAACTTAACCGTAAACATGTATTATAAAGTATTGAAATCAGGTATAATAGACAAAGTGGCATTAATCATATGAGCAATGCCAAAAATAATACTTAAAACACTTTCCATCCAAATGTTTCGTAAAATCCTGAATATCATGCATGTTTTACGAAATCTTACATATTCAAAGTACAAAATACAAGTGGTAGAACACTCTACTACAGTGATTTTATGAGGATCATATGCAAACTTCCTCCTCCGAATTCATAAATATGTTAGCTTCAAAACTGCTTTCTCATGTGCTGCACAATGAAAAAAAAAACAACTCCAATCAAAGAAAGCAAAGCAAAATGTGTAATTCACTTTTAAGATGTGAATGAATGCTATAAAACTTGAGAATTGCATAGTTGCATTGGATATTTATTTTAGTGTGCTGGCAAAGATTACCAGAAATGTCCTGATTAGGCAGTACCAGTATGTACACAATCAGCACAGTTTCCAATACTATTAAATTAAATATTTGAAACAATTGCTTTTCACCTAGCTGTTGTTTAAGTCATAAATAACTCAAATAAGTATAAAAATATCATATTTGGGTGCCATGTATGCTAAACCAGGGGGGAAAAGATAAAAAGTCCTAATATTTGAAGCCTCAAAAACTAAATCTATTTGAACTTTGAAGCATGTTCACCTTCAGATATACTTAAACAGAGAAGGCAAAATTTACCATTATACACCTTTTTTTTAAAAGGGGGAAATTTCATGTATACCCCTCAAAAACCTTGAAATTACATGCTGCCCCCCTCTAAAATTTATAATATCATATTTACCCCTCTGGATGTCAAAATCTCACAAATTTACCTAGTTTATTGTCTTTTCCATTAAAATTCATTTTAAATTTATAAATTTTCATTTTACTCTTTATTCAATCATTAAGGAAGAAATATGATATTATACATAATTTCGAGATTTTTGAGGGGCATATATGAAATTCTCCCTTTCTTGAGAAAAAGAAGAAGAAGAAACCTGAGAAGGAATCAAGCGACAAGGATGGGTTTGTTGGCGGGAGGAGAAGGGGGAGGAGGGTGTTTAGAGAAATCCTCAGGGTTGTAAATAACAGTGATGAAGAGAGAACAGGAGGGACATCGCGCGATCTCCTCTCCGAGTCGGAGGTCCTCGAGTGAGATTTGAAAGAGATCGCCACAGGGACAAGGGTAGGTGTACGCCTTCAACTCCTCCTTCCATTCCATGTCCTCTATCTCCACATCGTCGTACGACATCTCTCTCTCTCTCTCTCTCTCTCTCTCTCTTTAGGTCGGAGTTATAGGGTTTTAGTTAGCGGTGGTGCTTCGTGTAGGTGTTCTTTCGGAGACGGGAAACAATAAACGAAGCGGAGGAGGAAAATTGAATTTGTATCCTCTGCATTAACTCAAAAGAGATTTTTTTAGTTAATAAGTCTGGACAGTTCAATCTACTTTAAGATTCGTGCGGATTAGATCTACACTAATATCAAAGGGCGTCTAAATTATAGACTGCGGTTGGATTGACTCCGATTAAAATCAGACGGTCGAGACGCTCTTTTGAGTTATTGCTGACGATGGGGACTTGAGGCGGTTAGATTATTTTATTGTTTAATAAAAACGGGAATTTCATATATGCCCTTCGAAAATGTCGAAATTACATATTTCCTTCTAAAATACATACAGATTGTACCACAGTACCAGTAAATGCGAAGCCTTTCTTGACCAACCTCACAGGAAGCCAGTGACAAGACATATCCTCTGCATTAACTCAAAAAGGAATCTTTTGAGTTAATGGATCTCAACCGTCTGATTTTAAATGAAGCAAATCCGGTCCCTACTTATGATATAAGGGCCTTTAATATTAGTGCAGATTTAGTCTACACGAATCTTAAAACAGATTGAATGATCAAGATTCATTAACTCAAAAGATTAGAGATGCATTTCATGTTTTATTGGGCATTTGTTTTGAGCTCTTTGCACGGATATTGATGAAATCGAACCATTTATCTTCCTTTTTCTTATAATTACCATCTATATTCTGACAGCTTATCTTGTCTCAGTGGATTCATATATGAATTTGCAGCTGATTGTTTTTGTTTTGTTTGTTTTCTTGTTCCATGTTTTATTTAGTACACTACAAATTGTCTCTATTTTTATTCTAAAAATAAATAAATGTAACAAGAAAATCTAATTTGAGCTGCTTTCGTATATGTAGCATATATATATATATAGTATATCCAATCAAAATATGAACAAGAAAATAAGAAACTAGAATGATAATTTTAGACAAATAGAAAAAAAACATAACATTACTGCTTTTAATTCGGGTGACCAAATTAAGTGTAGACACTTTAGGTGCTGATTGTTGCTCATCTTTGTCACAGTTCTCCTAGTGGGGTCGTGGTGGATTTGGAGAGTGGGGAGGTGTTTGTTAGCAGTGCCAGTAGAGGGTTTTTGTTGAAGGTGGGGCCCTGCGGAGATACACTACAAGAAATTGTTTTATCCACAGATAAAATTGCTTAACAACGCCAATAATCTTGCAGATACTTCTGTCGGTAATAACCATACCCTCATAATAATTTCTGAATTAAAAAATTTCGATGATGGACTCGGTGGGATCATGCATCTCAGTCATGGATACATCCTTGTTCTACAGGTGTGGAATAAATTATGTATAGATATTGGGGCAAATGCTTGTCAAAATTAAAATTTATCAATCCATTTATCATTCTTTTTCTTGAAAAATTGGTGCAAAGGAGCACTACTCTTTTCTCTTTTTTTCCTTTGTAATCCTTGTAGCAAATTCTAAATTTATATACATTTTTCTCCCTTTACAGACAACAACAGGAAAGATCTTCAAAGTGGATACAATTGACGACACAATGTCAGAGGTATTACCCAGAGATAGCTCAATACCGTTAGCACCATCCGGCCACACCATGTCGTTACAAACTGAGAAATCAATAGTTGTTACTACAAATCAGAGTCTTCTCTTAATCAAAAGTGATGACAATAGGTGGGCACGAGCGGCTACTATAAGAAACAAGATGAATATGGAAGAGGGGGAAATGGTTGTGGCAATAGCAAAGCAAGGAGAGAGAGAGAATGTGTGTGTTGGTGAACTCAAAGAAGGGGTACAGAATAGAGGTGATTTGGAGAGTCTATTCATGATTCATGGTGCCTTGTCTTGGTTTGGTCTTTATGTTTTTTTTCTTTGTCTTTGGTTAATGTGGGAGGAATACTTTAATGATAAAAAGCCATTTTATAGTACATGATTATTCAACTATCAGTTTCTCCTATAAATGCACGTGTTGCGTTGGTGAAGGTCAAGTCACCTCTACGCATAATTCATGCTTTCTGCACCAAATGGGATACCACCTCAGCAAGTGATTTGTCGTTCCTGACACCTTCGATCCAGTGTGCATTGATCTTAACCTTCTCCAGGCTCTGCTTCAATGCCCTTTCAAATGATGGTTTCATCCGACTTGCGAAAAACTTTTCAATCTCTTCACTCTTCTCGTAAGATGCAAACTACAGTGGAAAGTAAACAGAAACAAAAATAATAAGTCGACGAATATTGTATAGCAAAAGAGAACTTACAAAAGAAAGAGGAGCTTCTGTTACTAATTACCGGAGACACAACAGAACTGACGAAGCTAGATATAAGGCTGCTTGACGGCCATGTCTTTGATATATATTCCCAATTTTCCTGTCAAAATCAGAGTTTATTACTTAAAAATTTTCTTCTGTAAATAAGCATGATAGTTTGTAGTATAATTTCCTATTGTTGCAAGTTTGCTTTTCATTGCTGACACTGTCAAATATTGTTTGATAGAAAACTTAAAAACCTCAGAATTATGCTATATAACATTAAGAATTGCCACTGTTGAATGTACCTTCAACCATTCCCATGCAGTTTCACGCCCTTGAATGGAAACATTCAGTCCATAATCAGCATCCTGATTTCTAACCTGAAGTAGAGAAAATTGCAGGGGCTCCGGGTGTGAGCAAATAATTATAATAAGATAAAAAGATGAGCAAAACAGTAGACTAGAGATGATATTCATAGAGTAATAGTTAACAGAAAAAAATAAAGAAAGATAACCTCATCAGTTAATAAGAAGTTCAAGGCATCAAGAACAATGCCTTTATCAGGGCAGGATGCCAAACTTCCTATAAACAAACAAGAATATATATATAAACAAAGCTTCCAAATCAATTCATATTTTTAGACCAAAAGCTTACGAAATACAATCTATGAGTTGACTAACCTATAACCCGCACTTTTTCCTGGCTCTGATCGGTCTCTCGGTATATTTTCAGAAGGGACTCATACCCCGATTTATCAGACACGGTGCAGTGTTGCATTACCGCAACATATGCAGCCTACAAAAGAAAATATCAATTTTATTTTGTTTTTGCAAAACCAAAAGAGAAAAGAAGATAAAAAGCAAGTAAACCTTTCTGGTATCAGGCAGTAGAACAGATGAGTTCCTGTCATTTAAGAAAATGGCAAAGCGTCTTATTCCTTCATCGACAGTACTTTTGTTGCCAAGTCTGACAAGAGCCATCAGTATTTCAGCTCTGAGCATTGTGTCAAGGTGGCTCTCTCCTTCTTTTACATCCCAACCTAGTTTCCTATTTCATATATATATACACATTGAAAAGTCAACATATGAAACCAATACACATATCATATAGAAGGAAGCAAAAGGGCTGGAATATACTAAAACTTACTCTGCTGGAGACTTGAGAAGTTTGATTAAGAACAATTTGATGTCATCAGATAAATCAGGAATGGCCTCATCCACCAAATTTGCAATCTTAAGACTCACCTGAGAAATCCAAAATAAAGCAAGAGATACTGAGACAATTCACTAGCACTTGTGACCAATGGCATGCTATTTTTGTAGAGGGGGGGGGGGAAAAGAATGAAGCAATACATACTGAGATGACACAAGAAAGCACAGTATAATGAGATTGTGTGGAATAGGCATCCAAGAGAGAAAGAAGTGATGACAATGTCACTTTGCACGCAACTGACAGAGCACTTGCATCATCTATTATGCCTGCATTTTGATCATAGAAATATCTTTAAATTATATTTTACATAGAAATATCCACATTCTTTTTTAGAACAAATATCAGATAAAGATTTTTTAGTGTAAGAAAGAGTTGCAGAAATTACCAATCTTATCCATCAATGAAAGCTTATCAGCCTGAATCGCGTATTTAAGTCCCAATGCCAATTCATCATCATATTTTACCCTATAGAAACCAGTCTGGTCGGTATTTAGCTTCATCCAAAAGGTCTCTTGACTCCCCTCTTTATGTAAAATTAGATCGTCCACATCCAACTCATCTGATTTCGATTTCAGAATGAACTTCTTGGAAATATCATAAGAAGAACAGCATAATGTGAGAGGCACAATCCATGTGCCAGAGCCAGAGGACCCATCTGACAAAAATTGTTCCTATAATACAAAAAAATAAAAAATACTTCTCCATAAATTTTCTAGCTCAAGGGGAACATAGAACAGGAAAAAGGAAACATAAAGAGAGAGGAGGAATAGACCTGGTAAAGATGCAATTTGTTGGAATCCATGTTGATAAAGATAACAGGATAACCTTGTTGTTTGGTCCAAGAGTTCATCAGGTCCTTCACGGGTTCACCAGATTCTTCCTCCAGGACGGCCCATAGATCATCTGTTGTTGCATTTCCATATGCATATTTCTTTATATACGATGCCAGTGCTTTCTACAAGCAAAAAAAGTATTGAGACATCTACAACTAAGACTTGTTCAATCATCACTGTTCATTACCATCATACTTGAGTTCCCAAGTAGAGAATATACAAAACTAAGAAGAGTTTTTGTTCCACCTGAAAGCAATCAGCACCTAAGTAGCTTTGGAGCATACGGATAACAGATGCTCCCTTGTCATAGCTTATTGAGTCAAATATTGCATCCACCTCACTTGCATGCTTTATCTCCACCTTATGATTATCACAAGTTCAAAAACAAAACAAAAATTACCCAAATTAAGGGTTCATCACACTTGTATAGGTTGGTTGTTTAAAAATTGTAAAATCAATACCTCAATAGGATGGGATTCAGAGAGTGCATCTAACTTCATACCAGAAGCCGTCTCATCAAGAAATTGAGTCCATATCTTCCATTCAGGGAATATTGCATCAACAGCTAAGTAGCTCATCTGTTGGTCAAAATCTATTCTCACATTAACAGCACAAATGGTGTGTGATGCACCAAGGATAGAGTTGGAATAAAAAAAAAAGCAAAAAACAAGAATATATGCATACCCAAGAGGCAAATCCCTCATTTAGCCACAAGTGGGTCCACCACTCCATTGTCACAAGGTTTCCAAACCATTGGTGTGCCAACTCATGTGCTACTGTTATTGCCACCTGAGACACAAAAATATTTCAAGTCGATTGGCATTACTTTCCTCTACAAAGTAAAATATAACATAAACAAATTTAGAGAGAAAAGGAATTATGTACATTTTGTTTGTTTGAAGCCGACGATAATTTTTCATCGTAAAGCAATTCACTTTCCCGGTAAGTAACTAAACCGTAGTTCTCCATTGCTCCAGCAGCAAAATCAGGAATTGCAACCATGTCCAATTTAGGAAGTGGGTACGGCACCGCAAAATAACTTTGATTTTTTCAGTCAAAAATTAATATGGTACAAAGGTAAGATTTAAAGAAAAGAGGGGAAGGAAAGGGAAGAATTGATTTGATGTACGTACTCTTTATATAAATTCAAGGACTTGAGAGCAACATCTAAGGCAAACCTGCCTTGTTCAGTCATGCCAACTTGAGTGTAGACCCGAACCTGTATACCTTTGTTTACATACAGATTCAAACAAGTAGTTAATTTTGTTTACTTTTATTATCACAAATTTTGCAATTTGTAAGATGAAAATTGATGAGTAAATTAAATTACCATCAGATGTGATGCCTTGAATATAATCGAAATGGCCAATAACTATAGCAACAAGATAGGTTGACATGAGAGGAGATTCCTCAAAGGAGATGGTTTTCAACACCCCATCATCCCCATTGATTTTTTCTTCTGAGATAGGCATGTTTGACAGTGCCACCAATTGAGATGGAACCTCCAGTGTGATCTTAAATTGAGCCTTAAATCCAGGTTCATCCCAACAAGGGAAGCACCGTCTCGCATCAACCGACTCGAATTGCGTGACAGCCATGTTTTCCACATTCCCCTTGTACTCATACTTACTTCGGTAGAAACCCCTCATCTGATCATTGAGTGTACCAGTGAATCGAATCCGAAGAACAGATTCTCCCAAGGGAAGCTGAGAATCGAACTCCAGAACCAAGATCTCGTCATCCTCCACCAATTCTGTCTTACAAGGAGAGATTGCTTTTCCCTCAAGTGACACGGAAGTGGCATCGATGCTGAGATCGGCGGAGTTGAGGACGAGAAATCGAGTGGGAGAAATGACGTCAACGGTTATCGCCACCGATCCCGAGAATTCGCAAGACGATAAATCAGGGTTGAGGAAGAGATCGTAGCGGCGAGGAGCAGCGAAGTGAGGCAGGCGTGGTTGCCCCCTGAAATCTCCGCTCTCTTGCTTCTCACACATTTCTTTCTTTCTTTCTTTCTTTCTTTCTTTCGAGTAAAAGATTTCTTTCTTTCTTTCTTTCGAGTAAAAGGAGAGAGGAATTCATATCCTCTGCATTTACTCAAAAGGGAATCTTTTGAGTTAATGAATTTCAGCCGTCTGATCTGTTTTAAAATTCGTATAGACTAAATTTGCACTAATATTAAATGACTCATATGTTATAGACAGAAATCAAATTGGCTCTGTTTAAAATCAAACTGTTGAGATTCATTAACTCTCTCATGAATGCGTATCCTCTCAAAAGATAATCTTTTGAGTTAATGAATCTCAACCATCTGATCTATTTTAAAATTCGTGTAGATTAGATTTACACTAATATTAGAGGCTCATATAATATAGACAAAAACTGAATTAGCTCTGTTTAAAATCAGATGGTTGAGATTTATTAACTCTCTTCTGAATGCGTATTCTCTGCATTAACTCAAAAGAGAATCTTTTGAATTAATGAATCTCAATCGTCCGAACTATTTTAAGATTCACGCAGACTAGATTTGCACTAATATTAAAGGACTCATATATTATAGACAGAAATAAGATTAGCTCCGTTTAAAATTAGACGGTTGAGATTCATCAATTCAAAAGATTCTCTTTCGAGTTAATAGAGAGGATACGCATTCAGGAGAGAGTTGAGAATAGAATGAATTAATTAAAATTGTCCTTGCAACATTCTCATTTACAAATTAAATCCCATTTTTAACGTTGCCCAAAAAAAAAAAAAAAAATATCTATTACTATATAATTAATCTCTGATGGCGTGCTACAGTAAAATGAATAGTATGACTTCCAGTTAGGTCCCATTGTCAGATCAGATTTATTCTCTCTTCCTTGCTGGCGTTGCTAGAAAGTTCTACTTGTCTCTTTTTTATTATTTTTATTTTACAAATGAAAACCCTTGGCGTCATTCTAGCTTCTCTCAAACGCTTCATTCCAGAAATTTCCCACTTTGTTTTGTTCTCTTCACTGTCACTCACTCTCACTCGCTATCTTCGATTTCTGGAAGCAGGTTTTCCATTAACTCTTTTCTACTTTTTTTTCCGTCTTCTTTTCTTACGATTTTACATCTCATTGTTTTCCGGCTTCTACTTCATTCTCCTTTCGCTGGATTCCACTTCCCACCCATTTTCACCTCTTCATTCCGCTCAACCCCAATTAATTTTGTCCATTTAACTGAATCAAAGCTAAAAATAGAAAATGAAAAAAGGTCAACCCGATATACCCTGCAAAAATTCTTTCTTGCACATCCCCTTTCATCAGTTCAACCATCCCTTTCACATAATACCCTTTCACATGAGCCAGGATTTTGACACCGCTTTAAACAACTAAAAAATGAAACTGCTATTGAAGACATATGCCAACATCAACATGTCATTATTATAATAACTCAACGCAAATGCAAAATAAATCAACATCTGATACAAATTAAAAAGTGTTTGAACAAAAAAGAAGTTTCTTTATGATCAATTTAATGAACATCCTTTTGTAATTATTCTTAGCCAAGTTGATTAAGTTATTGTTATATAATATATGATATAAGAAATTCCCGAGGCAACAATGATGAAAGAGGCTTTATTAGGTTCATTAACTATAATGTATACAATAATGAAAAGAAGAAAAAAAACTATTAGCTTTGGTATTTCATCCTTCTCTGGAGTCGAAACCCAAATTTTTGTTTTTCATCAATACAATTGTAATTTTATTTCTGAAATCACATTCTTTACCTTACTCTTCTCAAAACTGCATGTTCTGTTTTTCTTAAGTTCTAAATATAATTTCTACTCTATTTCTTATTGCCAATATTGTAATATACTGCCACGAGTGATTTATTACAGGATAAATATAATAGTGTGATACAAAGAGATTTCTAACTGGTTTTTCGACTGAATAGGCAATAGACAGCAATTCTTGGAACTCTGAGGTACTTTCATTTCTTTTTATTTTCTGGACAGTTGATTTAGATTTTAGCAAATGCTTATTAAAACATACTATATATGTAATATAAATCTTATTATGGTAATTATTCTTATCCAAGTTAATTAAGTTGATGTTGTATAATATAAGAAATTCTTGAGCCTGCAATGATAAAGGAAAGTTTATTAGGTTTATTAACAAGAATTTATACAATGATGAAAAAAAGGTTTATTAGATTTGGTATTTCATCATTGTCTAGAGTCAAAACCCAAATATGTACTTTTCATCAATATAATTGTTATTTTAGTTTTCAAATCGCACCCTTTATCTTACTGTTCTCAAAATTCTATTTTTCTTTTTCTCTTATATTTCAAATATAAATTTTTCTCTAACACTTATTGCCGGTACTTTAATATATTGACACAAATGATTTCTTATATCATATTGTAACAATCTGACACAGAGGTTTGTGACTGGTTTTTTGACTGAGTAGGCGATAGATGGTAGTTCGTGGAACTCTTTTGAGGTACTTTTCTTTATTCTTATTTTTTGGACAGTTCATTTAGATTTTGTATTGTTCTTAAAATCAAATTTTTCTTCTCTTAAATTCTAAATATAAATTTTTCTTTACTTCTTATTGCCGGAACTGTAATATATTGACACAAATAATTTCTTACAGCATATTCTAACAATCTGACATAGAGAGGTTTGTCACTGGTTTTTTGCCTGAATATAAATGTTCAAATAAGAGTATCTGTTTAATAATGTAACATTTAGACAATTTTAATGATTGATTTTGACAAGTATCTGTTTCCAAATTTGCATGATTCATTTTCTGACAATTTTTTATTTAACTAAGTCCTCATTTTCTTTCTTCTTTAATTGTCAAGTATAAAAGCTTAATTCTTTTGATTAATAAACAATATGGTAGATAATGTAAAAACAATACGCACAACAATTTCACAATGAATTCTACTTATTCTACTTTTCTTATAATTTCCTTGGTTTTTTGAATCAAAACCCATATTTATATTCCTATATCAAATAAATTTATTACTTTCATTTCCAGAGCCCGATTATAGCTTTTGTTAAATTTTCTTTTAATTGGTAAAAATATATCTCCATATATTTATTCATAATTACTAATTCAATTAGTCTCAACACAGCTATCTATCGTAAGGTCTCCACTCCTTCGTTACTTGCATTTCAACTTCGCAAACTGCTCTTTCTACAGCTGTTCAGGTATTCCGTTAATCCTTTATTTACTTGTTACTTTTAATTTTTTTTCTTTATAATTTGTTCCACAACATTAGAAACTTTACTGATAATAGGCAGCAGGATATATTTGCTCTTAGACACAACATTTCAATTTTTTTCATCAAATTTACACCACACTAATTTAGGTCATGAGTAACGAGGAAAGAAATGAACCAATAGATATTAGAAGAAAAAAAAGAGTGCGACATAATTCTTCAGCTTTGCTCCGAAGATGTGTTGGAATGCACATAACGGATCCCTATAATTCTGTTAGTGGAGTAAATTTATCAAACGATATAGAAACGTCACAACAGAAGATCTATTCTACAGGATGTCTAATAGGTAAGTATCGAATATATTGTATATTAGCATTATACAATTATAGAAATCGACATATTCTAATTTAGAATAATACATTTCTTTATGTGCAAAAATTTGTTAAAATATATCATACTTTGAAAACAGACCAAGAGTCATTACCATCCAGTTCAGCATTGTCTGAAACGGAATCGAGATTTTCTAATATAGACACAACAAGAAATCTTGCAGCTCCGTCACATCAAGAACAAACACCTCTACAAAAAAATCAACATCATTCTCACAACCAATTACAAAAAAGTAAGTAAATTTCATAACACTTATCTAAATATTATTTTCTGTTCATTTTTTAAAGTTACATATTTATAATATTACTACAGAATTAAATAAAATATCTATTACAAACTTATTATATTAACTTTGTAATTATCATCATGCTCATGTTACAAACATAAATTCTAAATTATTTACCAGGAAAATATACGTGCCCACTAGACTTGGGAGCTCCAAATTGTATGTGTAACTATTGTGGAGCGTACTATTGGATTGCTGAAAAAAAAAGCAGAACACAGTACAATCTTTGTTGCAGAAAAGGAAGAGTTATGATACCACCTTTAAAAAAATCTCCAGATTTATTAGAAAACTTATTAAATCTTTCTATAGATCCTAGATCAAATCATTTTAGAGAAAATATTAGAACATACAATTCACTTTTTTCCTTACATTGATGGGAGTCAACATAGATAATAAAATAAATGATGGACATGGACCATATGTTTTTAGAGTTTCAGGTCAAAATTATCATCGAATAGGATCTCTTCTTCCTCCTGAAGAATGTAAACCAATACATGCACAACTATACATGTACGATACAACAAATGAACTAAAAAATAGATTAGACAATTTTCATAGTGAAGACAAATCGCATGAACTACGTCCAGATATTGTGTCAGAATTGATGCAAATGTTAAATGAAAACAATGTCATAGTTCAGTGTTTTAGAATGTTCAAAGAACGCTTTCTTGAATCAGATATGCAAAAATTCAGCCTTAAACTAACAAGTACTTGATCAACCAAATTTTCACAGTATTATATGCCAAAGGCAAGCGAAGTTGTTGGTTTAATAGTAGGAGATATTTCTGGAAAGAAAAATTATTGTGATGTCATTGTTGACCATCGTACAAATGGATTACAACGGATTCATCCTGATCATCCAAGTTACATGGCATTACAATATCCACTCCTTTTTCCATATGGTGAGGATGGTTACCACCCAAAAATAAAATATGTTGAAACAAATGGTAGATAACCAATATAAATCGTGAATATGTTACAATGGCTGAATTTTATGCATATCGATTTCATGCCCGTGATGGTGATGCCCTCACAATTTTCAAATCAGGACGATTATTTTAACAAATTATTGTCGATGCATATCTATCAGTTGAATTAGATAGGCTATCATTCATACAAAAGAATCAAGAATTTCTTAGATCAGAAAATTACAACAACATTCAAAATGTAATACAACAAGGTCACACAATAGGTAGAAATATAGGCAAAAGAATAATATTACCAGCAACTCATGTTGGAAGTCCCCGATATATGCTCCAAAACTATCACGATGCAATGGCAATATGTAGGCAATTAGGAATGCCAGATCTTTTTATCACATTCACATGCAATCCACAATGGCAAGAAATATACAAAATGTTATTACCATACCAAAAACCTGAAGATAGACCAGATATTGTTGCACGTATTTTCAAGATGAAACTGAAAAAATTGTTACAAGATATCAAAGATAATAAGCACTTCGGCGAAGTCATTACATGTAAGTGCAATTCCCACTCTTCATAAATTTTCTTATTCAATAATAGTTATAACAACATATTTCAATCTATTTCTTCTAACAATTGTTAACTAATGAACATATGTATATACAATTGAATTTCAAAAAAAAAGGTCTTCCACATGTTCACATGATATTGTGGATGGCACACCACAATAAACTAAAAACACCACAAGACATTGACCAATACATATCAGCAGAAATACCCGATCCAACATCAGACCCAATTGCATATGATGCAGTTGCTAAGTTCATGATACATGGACCATGTAGTGGCGGTGCATTAGAAACTGGGTGCCTAAAAAATTGATCATGCTCGAAAAGTTTCCCTAAGAAATACAATGATAGAACCACTATAAATGAAGATGGAATAGTTACTTATAGAAGACGTAAAACAGAATTCTTTGTAGAGAAAAAAGGACTAAAATTAGATAATCGTTTTGTTGTTCCTCATAACATTGATTTAATAGTCAGATACCAAGCTTACATAAATGTTGAAAAATGTCATATATCAAGACTTATCAAATATTTGTTCAAATATATATGCAAAGGAAATGACAGAACAATTGCAGAACTAACTAGCCTATTAAAATCAAAGAGAAATAAAGAAAATGAATCTGAAGAAATAAATGAAATAAAAGTATATTTAGATTGTAGATACATAACTTCACATGAAGCTATTTGGAAATTATTTCAATGTACTTATATATAAACTTTTTGAGTTCAAATGTACTTATATATAAACTTTTTTATTACAATTATTCATGCCTTAAAAAGCAATTGCCGAAGCAAAGCGAGGCCTCCGGCTAGTATATAATTAATTAATGTATATGGAGGCCACCGTAACCGGCTTCTTAATGAGTGAATAATTAATTAAGCGGCATTTAGTTCCACATTTGTTTCTGTCCTGCTTCCGCGCTCTACTGGATCGAGTTCTATAAATGAACCTTGCTTGTTGTCAAAGAAAAGGCATCGAGCTGCATGGTGAGCATTGAGCGAACTATTCTTTCACCTATTACCAATATTGAAATGGTTCAAGTAAGTACCATGTCAAATTGAAACCGAAGAGTAATTAGGTCAATACCAAACAACAGGAATTCGGATCACCTAAAGTAACATAATTTTTGTGTCTTGATCCAGACTGTCCGTTCTGCTCAAACATGAACATTAAAGGGGCCCCGCACGTTCCATCACTGGCTGGCTGGATTGACCCGAATTTCTGTTCGGACTGTCCGGTCAAAACTCAAAAATTGGGTTATTTTGGGGATACGGACTCAAATACCTTTAAAAGAGAAACAAGTCTAGCTTGCATAGTTAGACAACCAAAGCTAAATTGTAGCATAACCTAAAACAATCTCTGAAACCAAGTTCTATACAAACATAATGAAAATGAAAACAAAAGTAAATTTGCTGTAAATTAAGAAATCCGTATCACCCCTCGTATCGTATCTGAGGTGCAAATGATAAATTTGGACCGTTCTTTGAACTTGGCATGCTCAAAACAGATTGTATAATTTTAATAGGCACCGGATTGATCAATTTAGTCCAACCGAGATTAATCTGGGCCATCAGTTTTTTTTTAAATTACACCTCAGATACCGGGGGGGGGGGGGGGGGGGGGAGACAGAGTCTACATTAAGTCCATAATGTTCAATTTAAAAGCATGTATATTAAGAAAGCTGTGAATGATCAATGTGTTCATAAAAATAAACTATTGTCCTCTAATCAGAGGACACCTCCTGTGTCTTTACTTTTAACCGATCTTCCTGGCCCAAATGAAACTAAAAATGGAAGCCCAATAAGATATTGATATTATTTATTACATAGCCCAATAGATAAATAGATAAATTTGAAAGGCTAACGATATACTAGGTAGCTTCTTTTTTTTTTTTTTTTGGACAGTATCAGTGTTTAAAACACCGCCAGTCTCACTGGCTGTTTCCTTCTGGAGTGAATATTATGGCTGGTTGAGTGGTTGTTGAGGATAATAAATAGTTTATACTGAAAACAGTGTGGTCCAGTCCGATCCAAGCTCGGTCCATAGGTTGTCCCTACGAAGCTGAAAAATGAACTCTTTCCTCTCCGTCTCCACTCTGCTGTGAGCTACGAAGCCTAAGTAAGGTTTTCTCTCTCCTCCTCTCCGTCTCTTATCTCCGGCCGTCTCTCTTCCGCCGTCTGTCTCCTCTCTACTGCGTTATTTTTTGCGATTGATATATTGTTTATCCACCGAGTCTCCGGCCGTCTCTCACTCTCTCTTCCGCCGTCTGTCTCCTCTCTACTGCCGGATAAGTCTCCTCTCTACTGCCACCGTTATTTTTTGCGATTGATATGTTGTTTATCCACCGAGTTGACCAACTTTTCTGATTTTGAAGAGATGGAATTTGATTTGACAGGGGGCACATGAAAGAGTTACATTTTAGCCCTTCTCACATCCTTTTTTTTTACAGTTTTATTGCATAAGACTTCATTTCTATTGACGTGTTCTTGATTGTTCTCACTAGTTGTTGTCATCCCTTACAGCTTGGTAAACTCAATTTTTAGTTTTATTATTTATGCTGTAGAAATTGAAGACATTAGTACATTTTGTCATCTCGATTCTCGCTTACCCGACAACAATGGAGGGAATAAAGAAGCCGCCACGTAGGGTTCAACTGCTGTTCGATCATTTCGTGACGACCAAGGAACAGAAGATGAAGGGGGCTCATAGGATCATGGTGTTAATCCACGCCAATAAGAATACCGTCAGCGAGTTTTTTCAGGACATCTGTGACCATTTGGGCCTCAGGTGCACTTCCAGTCATGGCCCTATTCTCAAGGTTGGTTTATCTTAATATTAATGTGCTTATAGTGCGATTGTTGAAAAGTTTGGCCTTTACACAATCTGTGCATCTGTCATGTTCTGATCTCACCAGGAATCATTCCTGTGATCACATTCCTTGCGGTTTGAGATAAACTACTGGGCTCTTTGATTGTTCCTTTTGAATTTGAAAAATGTCTCCTTTTTATGTGGTTACAACAATTTGCTTTGCAACATACATGTTCAGGAACTAACACTTGTTTCTTTTGAGTGCAGTTGAAGGAAACTATCATTCCCGGATTTCAGCCAACCTCAATTTTCAGAGATCTGGACAAAATAATGTACAGTTTGATGCATTCTCTAATTTAATTCTGCTTGGTTAAAAAATTGTCATTCTTATTTTTGTTATCCAGAGTTGAGGTTGATTTACCATTCCCGGATTTCAGCCAACCTCAATTTTCAGAGATCTGGACAAAATAATGTACAGCTTGATGCATTCTCTAATTTAATTCTGCTTGGTTAAAAAATTGTCATTCTTATTTTTGTTTTCCAGAGTTGAGGGTGATTTTATTAAGAAAAGAAAGAAGAAAGCTGTTGCAACTGAGAAGAAAATAAAGGAGGTGAGGAAGAGGCCATTACCAGAGGAGACCGGGTTAAAGAGAGAGCAGAAGGAAGTGCAAATACCCACTAGCCCCAAGTAGTCTTCTCTTACCACATGAATATTTGTTTTTTGTCATTTATTTATTTTCTGGTAACACCTGAGTTTCCAATGGCAAATGAATTAATTTGTGAAATTGGGTATAGTCATCATATCTCTTGTATAGGAAAAAGAAATTAAAGCTGATGGTTGATGAAAGACCAGTTACAATAAATGAAAGACGAAAATATCCAGCTGCAACAACTCCTCTAGTTAGTTTTATTAAAACTTTTTGTCTACATCTGATTTCGATATAAAATTTATTTCTTTCTCAAGCAAGAGTCCCAAAATTTGTGTTGCATTCTGAGGAGCATAATTATCTAGAATTATAAAGTGTTTTGTGTCCCAATCAGATACTGGTACTATTGGTTCAAAGTGGTACAATTACCCGGAGTAGTTGGTCATGCTAAATATAGTAAGTTTCTTATTCAGGAAAGCTTGCCCAGGAAATGGCACTCAACAGTCCCTACCAGGCCATTTGATACCTGGTCAACCCCGATTCATGTCTCCAGGTAAAGAATTTGCTTTATTCTTAGTGAATCTTTTTAGTTATTTTCGAGCTTCAGGCTTTAGCCTGGTTACCTTAGTAAGTCACATGGGCAAGAGTATGGAACAGTAGCAAGAAAACAAAAAAGTAGTTGATAAAAAAAAAAAAATTAAAGATTTGGCTGGACCTGAGACCTCACTTTACTACACAAGGCGTCCGACATTTTGCTCTGTTAAAAGCTGACAATATTTGAATTGTCCTGTAGATGTCACTAACAGCAACTCTAACTCAGCTTGGGAGGCAAATGGCGAGGCTGCAAATGTAAATGAAAGCACTCCACAGCAAAATGGTTGGGATGCTTGGGAACCAAAGCACTAGCTGTGCTGGTGCATCTTGGCCACATATGGGACAACATGGCGGTTTTGGGTCTGCGGTGGCTACTCTAGAAGGGGAAGGGGAAAGGGAAGGTAGCAGTGGCAAGTACTAATGTTTGTACTTGAATTGTGTTGCTTGTTTGCAATTGTAATAAATAGAGATAGGATGTTGCTGTGTTCTGGATTTTAGGGCTTAGCTAGGATTTATTTTATGGTGTCTCTATGACGATATGTTTTTTAAAAAAAAAAATTCCTATTTTATGGTGTTGCAAAAATTATAGTTATTATTATACCATAAAACTGTAAAAAACACACGTTATATAACCCTAAACCCTAGCAATTTAGAAACATTGTAGTAGTACAAATATACAAATGTTATTTTAAATCGCCATTTTAAAATAGCCATTCCTGTGAAGTGAATAGTATGGCTGGTTGTTATTTGTAATTTAAAGAAAACAAGCATTGAATTAGTACAATTATAATTAATCAGATTCAAATAGCTTATCGGATTTTTTGTTTGTAAATTCAGAATATTCATCTTTCCATCAATTTGTTTTACAAATTTCAAAATTCAGGAGAGTTGTTTCTCTTAGGACCTTATTGGATCCACCCCTACTCATTGTTGGAGCTACATCATCATGATTCATGACTCTTCTGCATTTTACTTCTCATTTGCTTTAGTTGAAGGAGATGAAATAGAGAAGAGATATAATATTGAAGTCTTATAGGGTAAATAAGAAAAAAAAAACAAGAGTTGAAGGGTATATAAAAAATTAATATTGGAGACGCACAACTTACATTAATAATAAAAAAATATTATAATCCACTTAAGATTTAGTGGTTCCAAATGGTGCGCTATAACTTAGAAAACAAACATAACATGCTATTTAAAAAATAAGATAATTTGAAAACCAATTAGAAATAAACCTATTAGTTTCTTATACATCATATTTATCATATTTATTTGTTGATATATCACATTCATTCTTTCTTCAAATCAACGAATCATGAATTGGGTTTGTATTTGATAGAAAGAAACGTCATCGCACCACCCCATGCTTATTATTCTGAAGGCTTTAATATTTTGATGTAAATCATGGAATAATTTATTTTTGCCTTTTAGCTTTTTATAGTTAAATATAGAGATGGGACAATTTTTATTCGCCTACAATATATCAATAGTCCAGCTTTTCTTCTGTCAATTGTTTCTAAATAAATAGTTTCATATGTTGACTATCTGATTAAATCCACCATTTCATTTCAAACTCTGAGCCATTTCTGATTATAGTACCTTACTCTTTGCAACAGTAGTTTGAGAATTGCTTTGTTTTAGGAAGAGTACCAATTTATCATATGGAAAAAAGTGATTAGTAGAAAGAGATCCTCTCAGAGAAAGTTTGTTGAATTTTTTTTTTTTTTTTTTTTACTTTTGTTTTAGTACGTAGTAGGGTTAGTAGATGTTCAATTGTGGTAGATGTCTTTGAAGAGACATCATGTATTTGTATAGTGTAAACTTGACAATTTGTCATTGAATAATAAAAATATATGAATAATGATAAATATGAGGTCACTTGTGCATAAAATTATTTGGCAAAGCAATAAATATTATGGATGGACTTGATTCCATCACCATATAAGCTCACTGCCATAATTGTAAAAAAAAAAATACAAGGACTAAGATGCATAATTAGTAGACCATAAGCTGACTAGGACTGTACCTACTCTCCTTTAAAATCAATTTTGTAGGTGTCTCTTTGAGCCTCTGTGCAGTTCAAAGAATCTCCAAAGCATCTGTATCACTTGTATGAACATGCCTTCCTTACCAGTCAATAGAATGAGTTCTGTACCAGTGTGCGACCATTCGTACCGGCCAGCAGACTGTACCAATCACGTAACAGTTCCATTGTTTACATCTCCTTTTCCTAGTACGCTGGCACCTATGTCAGCCTGTTGAACGTGTCTGCCTCAGTTTGTATCAATTGTACTTTATTTATTGGAAGAATAAATTGTGAAAAATTGCCATTTAGTTTAAACCGTGTTTCAGGGAGCTATTGATAGTGCCTTTTTTTTTACTCTTATATAAATGAGAGGAAACATAGTTTATATGTTTATATCCTAGAACAATACTGTTAATGTACCAGTACCTTCAATATAGCTCCTTAAGGGTAACTTGGGGTATTGTACGCAGTTGTTGATTTTACTGGAATTGGTACAAGATAGCACATATCAAGCTTTGTAGATGCATAATAAAAGAATAGTAAGGCTTGGGTGCTATGGATAGCATAAGACCATCCCTTACTACGGTCTCAAAAACCTATCGTATAACCTTTAAACTTCGATTTAAATATCTCAATAAATTAGTTATATAATAAACTTGTAGAATGCTAATTTTTACTATTTTTGAAATTTTTTTACTATTTATTATGATTTACGAAAGATGGTCAAAAATGGCCTAAATTTTCTTTTATTTTCCTATTCATTTTTGGCCATCTTTCATAAATCATAATAAATAGTAAAAAAAATTCAAAAATAGTAAAAATTAGTATTCTACAAGCTTATTATATAACCAATTTATTGAGCTATTTAAATTGAAGTTTGAAGGTTATACGATAAGTTTTTGAGACCGTAGCACGGGATGACCTTATGCTATCCATAGCATCCAAGCCTTACTCATAAAACCAAACATAAAACACAAGAAGCGTTCAAGTGTGTTTTACCAAAAAAAATCATAAATATATTAAAAACAAAACACTTCATAAAAATAAAACGTACAATGACTAGCTCTGTTTGTTTAAGTTTACTATCACCTTTTCTGAAACCAAAAACAAATTTCTTGCCATAAAATGGCTTTAATTTTATCATTAAAGAATGCGTCCCAAATAAAACCAAAGGAGAACCAAAACCCATAAAAAGCCGCCCAAAACAAGGCACCATGTAACATTTTCATGATCGTACCCCTTCCAATCCCAGTTACCATAAAATGGCTTATCATTAAAGTATTCAATCCACATAAACCAAAGGAGAAGAAAAATGCATAAACCCAAGACAAGGCACCATGAAACATAATTAGACTCTCTCCAAATCACCTCCTCTATTCTGTACCCCTTCTTTGACTTCACCAACACATGCACATTCTCTTTCTCTCCTTCTTGCATTGCTATTGCTACAACCATTTCCCCCTCTTCCATATTCATCTTGTTTCGGATAGTAGCCGCTCGTGCCCACCTATTGTCATCACTTTCTATTAACAGAAGACTCTGATTTGTAGCAACAACTATTGATTTCTCAGTTTGCAACGACATGGCGTGGCCGGATGGTGCTAACGGTATTGAGCTATCTCTATGTAATACCTCTGTCACTGTGCCGTCAATCGTATCCACTTTGAAGATCTTTCCTGTTGTTTTCTGTAAAGGGAGAAAAATATATATAAATTTAGAATTTGTGTGTTGATGATTTTTCCTTTTGTTCTTGCTACAAGGATTACAAAGGAAAAAAGAAAAAAAAGTAGTGCTCCTTTGCACCAATTTATCAAGAAAAAATTGATAAATGGATTGATAAATTTTAAATTTGACAAGCATTTGCAACAATCTCTATACATAATCTATTCCATACCTGTAGAACAAGGATGTATCCATGACTGAGATACATGATCCCACCGAGTCCTTCATCATCGAAATTTTTTAATTCAGAAATTATTCTCTTGCCGAGGGTATGGTTATTACCGACAGAAGTATCCGCAAGATTACTGACATTGTTAAGCAATTTTATTTGCGCGGACAAAACAATTTCTTGTAGTGTATCTCCGCAGGGCCCCACCTTCAACAAAACCCCTCTACTGGCGCTGCTAACAAACACCTCTCCGCTCTCCAAATCCACCACGGCCCCACTAGGAGCACCGTCCAACTGTGGCAAAGGCATTGCATAAATTCTCCTGTATGATTTCAAATCATAAGCAGAGACAGAGGAAGGATTTGAGAAGGTAACAATCAGACGGAGTCGTATCTGATCAACAGCGAGAGCGGTGACAAAGACACCATTACTATTGGAAGAATGTTCTGAAAGGAGGCACTTGATCGTGCCTCCATCAGAAATGGCATAAACAACGGGGTCCATCGCAGATCCAACAACAAAGTGACGCGCGGTTGCGTCCCATGCTAGACTCGAAAATTGGAGGGTGGAGGAATTGATGTTAATGACATGGTGCGTCAAGCTAGAAGTAGTGTTTATGATCAAGAGGAAGATCAAAGAAAGAGGGAACAAAGGAACCATTGAGGCTGTTTTGGTTTTTGGTGCGAGGCTTTTTGTGAGGAAGATTTTATTTCCGATAAATCTGAAATCTATTTATGTGAATTTTGTTATTTAGTAACGCTTAATTTGGTCACCCAAATTAAAAGCAGTAATGTGTTATGCTTTTTTTTTTTTTCTATTTGCCTAAAATTATCATTCTATTTTCTTATTTTATTGTTCATATTTTGATTGGATATACTATATATATTTATGCTACATATACGAAAGCAACTCAAATTAGATTTTCTTGTTATATTTATTTATTTTTAGAATAAAAATAGAGACAATTTGTAGTGTACTCATGGAACTATCTTAATATTCAACATTCACATAGAAATTAACATTTTTTTTATCTCAATCTATTTATTATATTTGTTTTTTAGACAAATATATCATTTCCTTTCAAATGGAGATATTCCTTTAGATAAAGTGAATTTTTTTTATTTAAGAAAAATAGTAAACAAAATTTTGAAAAATGTAAAATTTGATGTACAAGTATATTTTCAAATAAAGATTATATTGAACGGTTAAGATCGATTATTTGGACTTTAAAAATAGAGATATTGATGAATAATATAGACTACAAGTACATTTACAATATATAAGTGCATCAATTTCAGCCTTTACAAAATACAACCAAATCTTAGAAGCTTGTGCAATCAGCTACCTGAATTAGATTTTCATAAATTCTAGATGTTAACCCTATTCTAATAAAAGCCTAATAAACTCAATTAAATTTAAGCCTAGCCATGTGTGGAATTACTTTTTTTTATTTCATTAATTGATATTTGCAAGTATATATCATTAAGATAAAAAAAAGAGGGCTGCTTCATAGCAATCTGCAAATTCATAAGCTACACATAAGAACAAGAAAACAAACAAAAAAAAAAAATACCAGCAAATTCAAATATGAATTCACTGAGACTACAGTGACAAATTAATTATTCGGGTTTGGTTCGGCAAATTAATTATTCGGGTTTGGTTCGGCGGGTCAAAATTCGTGATTGGGAAATAATTCAGATATAATCTGGATCAGAGATCTCAGTCCCACAAGGGAGGAAAAAATGTTCTAGAAAAAAATTCAGGAATAATTCGTAAAATTCGGAAAAAGTTCGTAAAATTCACGAATTAGCAAATAATTTGGTCAAAGTTTGGTCAACCGAATAATTCGGCATTCAGTTCGCCATCACAAAAAAAAACGAATAATTCGTTTGTCTGAACATGTGCTAAAATTAATATATAAGTTTTTAACATTATAATATTTTATTTTCTTTTCTATTTACATGCTTTAGTATTTGATCAATAAACTTAATAAACTTTTGTTTGTAAATATTTGATTATAATTAGTTTGCCTGAACATGTGCTAAAATTAATATAAATTTTTAAAGAAATGTGAAATTTCAAAAGACCTAAATTGAACGCTGAATATTCCAACCTCTTGTAAAATTAATCGTTGGTATCATCACATAACAAATTTTGATTTAATTGTGATAACTATAATTTGTTAAAGAAAATATGATATCGACATAATTTTTATTGTTTCGGAAGGTAAAACCGTGTTATAATTTATAAAGTAATTTGTGTGAGAATTTGTCACATTTTATGAAATCATTTATGAAAGAAAGATAATAACGAATCATATTTTTCATAAATTATTAAAACTTTTCGTAGTAACTTTTCTTCACTTAAAACAACTATAATGAAACTCATACTTCAGCTTAAATTTGTTAACCGAAACTCAATAGTAGTTTTAATCTGTTCATAGTACGTAATATATAAATCAAAATCTTACTATAAAATAAAATTTATAGATTTAGATTACTTTATTATTTTTTGAATAAGGACAAATCAATTTTGTTGCTAATTTAAAGAGACAAATCAGTGAAGAAGATGAAACGACTCTTTTATTTTCTCTCTAGGTCAATTCAATTTTGTTGCTAATTTAAGGGAAAAATTTCACGTATACCCCTTAAAAACTTCAAAATTACGTATTTCTTCTTCTAAATTTTAATATTACGTATTCCCTCTTTTAAATTGCAAAAACTCATATATTTACCCATTTTATTGCCTTTTATATTAAAACACATTCTAAATTTATAACATACCTATTTTATCCTTTTATTAAAAAAACATAAACGCCCATCTGATTCCAATTTGAATCTGAAGGTTCCTCTATTGTCCGAATTGCTTTAAGATCAGTGTGTGCTAGACCAGCACAAATGTTGAAGCGAATACACACGAATAATGAAGCAACATGCACATCTTAATGCGATGCACACAAATAAAAATGCTTTGAGATTCGTGCATGCTAGATTAGCACGAATATTAAAGCAAACACGCAATAATCTTATTGTGATGCGTCCAGATCGGACAGTAGAGGAACCCTCCAAATTCAAATTTGATTTTGATGGAATGTTTTATACTTTAATGAAGGGTAAAGTAGGTATTTTATAAATTTAGAATGAGTTTTAATATAAAAGACAATAAAATGGGTACATATGTGAGTTTTTGAAGTTTAGAGGGGGAAATACGTAATTTCAAAATTTAGATGGGAAAAATACATAACTTTGAAGTTTTTGAGGGGTATACGTGAAATTTAATGAATAGAAAAATCAAATTTAATGAATAGAAAGGAAAAAAAGAAAAGAATGTTAAATTTTTATGGGTATATTGAATATTAAATTAAAAAAAAAAATTATAGGTACACTAAATTTTTTTTCCATATAAATATTTGGATAAAAGGGATAGCTCAGAAAATGGGGTAAACCGTAGATACAAATCAGCAATGTCTATTAGTTCTCAGTATTGAATTGAGGAGAACAGGGTCCAATGTGAAATATATATATTATATTATATAAAAATATGTGATAAACAATATTTTTCCTCAAAGAGTTACCCAAACCAGTGGATATATAAATATAATGTTGGTCAACCGTTGTTTTGGTACAATTTTGCAATAATATGAGAATTTTAATTCTTCATTTTGGCTTACCATTAGTCTTTAATGGGTTTACATTTAGATAATTCATTTTGTTTATTTTTGTTTTAATTAATTTTCAATTTTTACTTCGACTGTTGACCATAAAGTTGACATTTTGTTTATTATCAACAAATGAGATTGAGAAATTAATTTTAAATTATCTGTTAATCCTAAAATGGTAAATTTTGTATGAACGTGTGTACTTCATTAAATTATACTATATTAGTCTTATTGATATGTTTTTTTAATTCTATTTCATATTGTTGTTTTTGGGGTTTTACTGGTTCATGTATTCTTTGATTTTCAATTCTGATACATGATTCATATGGCACAGGTGTACTGTTATAGAGCTTATGAATAAAATTATCAAGACTATGGTTGTTCAAATATGATAAATTATCAAGGCTGGTATAATTTGTTTTTTTTTTAAGAATTATTGGTACAAATTTGGTCTAATCTGGTGCAATTTTCAGGCAATTTAGGTTCAATTTAACTAACTCTAAGCAATAAACCTAAACCTAATCCTAAAGTATGAACAAATTAAGTTAAAATTAAATAAAAAACCTCAAAAAAATTTGAATTATTAAGATGGTAAATAAAAAAAAATTTGGGGATCACTTGTTTCAGAGTCGGAAAGCCAGATTGAAGGAGAAAGGAGAGCAAAGTTCTCATTTCTTTCCATCTCATCGTGTGGAGAAAAGACAGAAATAGCGAAATTGGAAGAACGCAAAATTATCGCTTCGAGATATATCAAATTTTAATTTGAACCGTGGTTTAATCTGGTTTTCTCCAGCGAATTTTTGATATGAACTAGCAGCTTAAACCGTTTTTAACCGATAAAACAACATAGGCAATATTTGAAAGGGATCGAACCGGACAGGTGATCGGTTCCGGTTTTTTCTTGCCGAATCGGCCATTCCAGTCCGGTTCTGATAACACTGTTTCAGACCACTATTGTTGACCGCAATGAAAAAATAATAAAAAAAATAAATATTTCTTTCCTATTAAGCAATGGGACTGTGTTAGCAACTTGAATAGTAAAACCTCAGTATTCAAATCTAACCCATTCAAATATAACTAAACGACAATAATTGCTCAAATATTACTCCAAGAGTCCAAACAATAAATAATTACAAAAAAAAAAAAATCCTATTCGAACAAATCAGAGACAATTAGAAGCTCCCTAGCATTTCAAGATCATTCAAACTAAATGACAATTTCTCATGTCTTTTCTTCTCTTTAAAAGAAATAATATTTCATGCATTTTGCTTTCTTCCCAAATTTTTTTAATTACCACCTCAATATTTCAAAATTATAACATTATCACTAATTTGTCAAAAATTCATCTCTTGTCACGTGTGCAGACTGAGTCTCCGCACCAAAAGTTCATATTTTTGTACAACTGAACAGGTACAGAATTCTTGAAAAAAAACATAGTCCGTGCACGTGACAAAATATGAATTTTTAGACAATTAATGATAAAGTACGAATATTTAAAGTATGAGGTGGTAAGTGAAAAAATTTCGGTCCTTTCTTTTAACTAATTGTCTCCTTCTCTGACTCAGAATTATACAATGTTGAAAGTTCAGTTAAATAGTATCAGTGTTTTAAATAGCGCGCTATAGCGGCGCTATAGCACCGCTATAGCGTTTTCCGATCAAAAAAGCTATGGCGCTATGCCCACATAGCGCCGCTATAGCGCGCTATTCCGCGCTATAGCGCCGCTATTTGAGCATAGCGCGATTTTTTTAACCCGTACGCTATTTCGCGATAAACGCTATTTAAACCATTGAATAGTATACAATACTAGGTGCTGTTTTTGCAATTTCAAACCAACTTTCTAACAAATTTTAAAAATAAATTGCGAATCTAAATTCAATTGTTAGTTCATTAATTTTAATTAATTTCGAGTTCTTGAATCCACAGTGACAGGTTTAAAAGTTGAAAATAATTCAAATATAATATAAATATAATTAATTAATAGTTCAGTGTTTTATAATTCACATAATATACAGAACTTAAAATATTGATATTTATACACAACAGATAAAAAAAAAAACTAGGTAAATTTGGAATAAAATTAAAAACAATAATTAGAGTATAATACTATTTGTTATATGCTTATATACATAGTGATAAAATTCACAAATAATTCGTTTTTTTTTGTACTGATGAAATATTCAGTTGATCAAACTTTTATCAAATTATTCACTAATTTTACGAACATTTTCCCGAACTTTTCAAGTTATTCACGAATTATACCTAAATTATACCTGAATTATGAATATTTGATCCTGTCAATCCGAACACGAATAATTCATTTGTCACTATCTGAATTATGAATATTTGACCCTGTAAAACCGAACATGAATAATTCATTTGTCACTATGCTTACATGTAAATAACAAAGTTGTACACGGATGACAACACATGGGATGGCACAGAAGATATTCAGAAATTTATTAAAACTTGGCTTGTTATGGTCCACAATCTTTACTTGTTTCATTTGCAAAGAGATATTTTCATTTCTTTCTTCACTATCTTTCTTCTCTGTTAAAACCAGAATTGAACCCGGTCTAGGCACAAAAAAGATCCCTCTTCTCTTTCTCTCTTCTTCTCCTCTCTCCTCCACCTCTCTCTCTATCTCTTTTTCATTTTTCTTTTTCAATTTTTTTTTTTTTTTCCAAAGCCCTCTCTAATGGCGACTTCTTCTCTGGCAACCTCAGTCCCGCAATTCTACCCTTCGACAAGCGGGACCCACCACCGCAGATCTCAACGGCGGCGCTCGTTAGTGTCTCTCCCTGCCTCCGCCGCCTTTACAGGAGCTGCTCCTTGTCTCCGTTTGAAGCGTTCTCAGCGCTCCTCTGCACTTCTCCAACACAGGTCGAATCTAAAATCCCAATCTTTTTCATGGGTTCTCATTTACCAGTAGCTGACACTGAGAAGAAATATTATAACTTTTTTTAATTTATTTAGGTTGCTGTCAAATGCTGGTCTAAGAAACCGGTCTGGTTCTATACCAGTATCAAGGCTGCACAGTTCATGGAAAGATGGTACCAGTGTAACTGGTACAGAAAGTAGCTGCCTTTCTTGCTTTAGAAGCCATGGTAGAGTCACTGCCGGGTTGTCAAATCTTAGAAGGTTCACACCTGGAGCACCCAGAGCATTCTCTGACAAGTCAACCTTCCCTTTACGTAGCAGTTTTATCGGTGCTAGGCTAGCTGTAAGTGCATGCATGGAATAGTTTGAAATTTGTTCATATGAGTTTAAATTGTTTGAAAGCAGTATTTGAGTTTCCTGCATATTGCCAATTTATAACCTCTATCAGAATGCTCTTCTAAGGTTGGTACTATCAGCCAAGTAATTGAGAATTGGATAACTAAACAACCAATGGTTGTGATTCCTATATATATATTTTTTAAATTGTTAAATTATTTTTTCAGGGGAGGGATTCTCATCTGACACGTGCTAGTGTTGGGCCTGACGAGCCCCATGCAGCAAGCCCGGCACTGTCTGATCCATTACTTGAGAAACCAGGCCTGAACTATATGGACCAGGACCAGGAATTAGAGAAGGCGGAGTTGGAGAGGTTGTTAAATTATCCACTTCCATCTCACCCGAAACTGCTCAGAGGAGAATTGAAGAATGGCCTTCGCTACTTTATTCTCCCTAATAAAAATCCCGCAGATAGGTATCATTTGTACAGATTGCATTTCATAGAGATTATTTATTTTATAAGTTTTTCTATGTGCAATAAGTATCCAACCTTAGTTTTAGCTCTCATCTAAGTCCACTTGAATTGATTAAAAATTTCATGAAAACTAGGCAAAATAAATTTATGTGTTGCCAATTTGTTGTTCATTATAGTCCTATGGTGTGGGTTTATTTGGTTGTAGAAACTTTGGGAAATTATGGCAATTTTCTTTAGTTGTTGAACAAGGGTTTTTTCAATAAATGTTTCCTTGCACCTTAGGATGGTCAATTTTCTCTGAGCCTCTCTATTAATATAGAATTATAGATCGAAGTGAAGTAAAATTTTAGCACCAACTCTTGTGTTAGCATGATACTATAAAGCTATTATGTTGAGGTAAAATTATGAATACTGAGGGGCAATTTATTCATTTTTGTTTGACTGAACCTTGATTTTTAATTGAAATGTTTGTGATATGTTGTGGTCTTTTTGGCAAATATCATGGTTGGTACAACTAAAAAAATACTCTTTCAATGTCAAAAGATCTCAAGTAACCCTGCCAAAAGAAGAAAGATTCATAGTGTATTTCATAAAAGAAGTTAAGACACGTTATTTGCACTAAAACAAGTGAAAAAGTGGGGTTATTTCTGTATCTCTTTGCTAAGATGCTTGGTGTAATTATGCTTTAAGGTTTGAGGCACACATGGAGGTGCATGTGGGGTCAGTTGATGAAGAGGAGGACGAGCAGGGAATAGCACATATGATAGAGCACGTCACTTTCCTTGGGAGCAAGAAGAGAGAGAAGCTTCTTGGTACCGGCGCCAGGTCAAATGCTTATACCGACTTCCACCATACCGTCTTTCACATCCACTCCCCCACCTATTCCAAGGTGCTAATTAATTAAACTTTCATACCTTTTCTTTCCCTTTGTGGCAAATATGAAAATGTTACTGTTTCTTGTAAATACTTGAGAATATTGGGTATAGATTGTAGAAAATGAAATCTAATATCATTTGTTGGCAGGAATCTGGTGAATACTTGCTTCCTTCGGTTCTTGATGCCTTAAATGAGGTGCGTCTGACTCTCTCTCTCTCTCTATTTTGTATAGTTATTGTGTATCTTAAACATGTCCAGGAATATTGTTCAACATGCTCATGATAGAACACTGTTTGGAATATTCGCAAAAAGACGAGGTTTTTTTTGTTTAAAAGTGATATTGAAAAGCCTTGTTATAATTTAGAAAAGCCTTGTGTTTTGGTTAAAAACACAAGTATTATTGGTGATAACAAAATCATGTTTTGGTATAATATAGAAAAGATGAACAAGGTGTTTAATGGTCATTGTTTTGGTTAAAAATATTTTATTTTGCAACTTTTTTGGCAGATTGCATTTGATCCCAAATTTCTTCCTTCTCGTGTGGAGAAGGAAAGAAAAGCTATACTATCTGAACTCCAAATGATGAACACAATTGAATATCGCATTGATTGTCAGGCAAGCACATTCTTCTCTTTTTTGAAGTACTCATTTTTTTATCATGTCAATCAATTAAAATCAGAGAATTCCTTTAGTCACTATTCTGTGATAGTTACAGCATATGGATGGATTAAACTGGTACCAACCAAAAAAATATATGCCTAGATGCTATATTACTCTCTAGTGATCAAAGCAATTGAAGCAAATGCCAAATCAAAATGAGAGTTTTTCTGTCATAATATATACTGGTTATTTTATGACATAATGGAGCAGAAGGATATGGTTACTAATTTACATTAGTTGAAAATGACCTCAAAATATTAAATCGAAAAGAAAGATCACCAAAGCAGTTCCAAAATTCTACACAGGCCCGAAAAGCACATAGAAACAGCTCTTTGTAATACATTTAATAAAGAAAATATTGTACCAGTTATTTACTAATTTACTAATTTTTATTTACTGGGGGATTCAGTTGTTGCAACATTTGCATGCTGACAACAAGCTGAGTCAGCGGTTCCCAATCGGACTAGAGGAGCAGATTAAGAAGTGGGACCCGGACACAATCCAACGATTCCATGAGCACTGGTACTACCCTGCCAATGCCACCCTCTACCTTGTAGGTGACATCCCCTCTGTCTCTGACGCCATTCATCAAATCGAGGCCGTTTTCGACAAGAACTCTTCCCCTCCTCCATCTTCTCTCTCACCCCTTCAGAATCCCATGGCTAAGCTTTTTGCTAACAACTTTATGGGTGCCAGCTTATCGAAAGAAAGAGAGAATGCAGCAAAATCTAAAGCGCTCGAAAATAGCAATGCAGTGAAGAGGGAGAGACAAGCGGTTAGGCCACCAGTGGAGCATGAGTGGTCTTTGCCTGGCTTAAATCGAACGCCTAAACCGCCTCAGATTTTCCAGCATGAGATGATCCCAAATTTCTCTCTGAACATGTTTGCAAAGGTATTTGGTAATGTCTGATTGTTATTTAATGGGTTAAGTTTTTAAAAGTTATTAAAACAACTTACGATCAATACTTTGTGATTTTGCTGACAGGTTCCTATCACTAAGGGATTAACGTACCGAGACTTGAGAGAGATGTTGATGAAGAGAATTTTTGTTTCTGCTCTACATTTTCGTATCAATACCCGATACAAGGTTGTTACTTATGAAAATTTCATTACATTTGCTTTTGATCCAAGGTTTTTATTATTTATGAAATGTATTTTTGCATGGATGGTAGAGCTCAAATCCACGATTCACCTCCATAGACCTGGACCACAGTGATTCTGGGAGAGAAGGATGTGCAGTAACCACACTTACAATTACTTCTGAACCGAAGAGCTGGCGTGACGCTATCAAAGTTGCTGTTCATGAGGTTTTTTCTTGTTTTCCGTTTGTCTCTGTATTTTGTTTGCATGTATTTTGCATTTTCATACCATGCCTTCAAAAACAAATATAGAAATTTGGGACTCTGCACAATATGGCACACTAGATGCACTTGTAGGTGTAAAAGTGAGATCCCAGAATCTTTGGCTTTTGATTTATGCAATTTAATCTAGGCTTGAAACTTGATGTTATTCTGACTTTTGGATTTTAGGTCCGAAGACTGAAAGAATTTGGTGTAACAAAGGGAGAGATGACCCGATACATGGGTGCTTTAATTAAAGATAGTGAACAATTGGCTTCCATGATTGACAATATACCATCGGTAGATAATTTGGATTTTATAATGGAGAGTGATGCATTAGGTCATACCGTAATGGATCAAACGCAGGGTTACGAGTGTTTGATTGCTGTAGCTGAAACTGTAACCCTAGACGAGGTATATGTTCCTCCTGATCTTTTACTATGTACTATTTTTTTCCCCAATTTTTTATTTTTTATTTTAATTGCAAATCCTTCTTTTGCAATTAAAACCTAATGCTTCAACTGTTATTTGCATGGTCCCACTGGTAGTCGAACTCAAAAAACTATTACATCTCTTCATATGAAATTGGATACCAACCTCCAGATCTGCTTGTAGTCCAATTTGAACTTGGTAAAAAGACACTAGTAAATCCATTGGTAGATTTGTTATTTTTTTAATGAAACTTACTGCTTTTTATCATAAATCCATAATAGATTGAGAGCAGGGTTTTTATTCACAATTATCTCAAAGGATGTTAAATCAGTGATGAATGCTACAAAAATCGTTTTTTTTTTTCATTGTTTAATATGCAATATAAGATATATCATCCATTGCCTAGAAACATAGGAAATATCACACAGGCGCCCATTAAACTGGAAATATTATATGCTTCACTTCTCAATTATATGTGTCTCCTTTGTTACCTTTATCTCTATTCAAATGAGCCACAAAAGAGAAGTTTTTTATGGATTTAAAAAAAAAAAAATAAACGGAAGTAGGGGAAGATATGATATTTCCAAGTTTTGCATAAGGGCTTAAGATGTGTTTCTTGTTTTCTCGAATAGTCATACATTATGGGAATGCAAACTATACTGACATGAGCTGTTCTGTTACAGCATTTTGTAACCTTTCAATATTTGTCTCCCTTATTTCTTATGATTAGGTCAATACAGTGGGTAAACAAATGTTGGAGTTCATTTCAGACTATGACCAGCCCTTGGCCCCACCTCCTACTGCTATTGTTGCTTGTGTCCCGAAGAAGGTCCATGTTGACGGTGTCGGAGAAACCGATTTTGTGATTACTGTGGAAGAAATCACTAATTCCATTAAAGAAGGGCTCCAGGAACCTATTTATCCCGAGCCTGAGGTACTTTATGAGACCCAACTAAATTGAATGTATAGCAAAATTGAATCACCAAATCACCAAATATTGACTGTTCATTTTTTTTTTTTTTGTTGATTCTTCTGTGTATTTGGTGGTTAACATCACCTACATTATTAATTTTGCAACTGTTATTATCATTTAATCAAATGCTTGAATCAGTAAAGATTCTATAATACTTTGGGACTATCATTGTTTATTATGCTAGGGGCGTTACAGTTGTAAACCTTAATTTGGAGTGCAATTAAAGTTAAGTCTCTATGTCCTACAGTATATAATTTGTTATTTTGTTTGTGGAATTCATTTATGATAGCTTGAGGTGCCGACAGAGCTTATAAGCACTGAACAGCTGGAGCAAATGAAACTTGAGCACAAACCATCCTTTGTCGCATTGAATGAGAAAGATAACTCCACAAAATTGTTTGATAAGGAGACTGGTATAGTGCAACGGAGGCTTGCTAACGGGATTTCCATCAACTACAAGGTAATTTGGTTCCTTTATTAGTCTTATGAGCAAGGGTTCAAATACCTCATGTGTTTCATGCCTCAATTGTGCCTCACATCCTTATTTCCATTTTTCAAGTCTAAACAGTTGATTTGAACCGCTTAACATGATTTATTAATTAAAATGTGCTTGGAGGCCAAATTTTATATTATTTGGAACTATTTTTACTATTTTTTTAGATAGGTTACAAAATCACTGTTTTTGGATGGTCCAGAATCTTCTGAAAATCAGTGATTTTGTACCTATCTAAAAAAATAGTAAAGAATTTCCAAAAAATATATAATTTCTTCTCCAAACACTTTTTGATATGGACATCATGTTGAGTGGTTCGGATCGACTGTTTGGACTTTGAAAACGGAGAGAATGTGAGGCACGATTTAGGCGTGAAAGACACTAGTCATTTGAATCCTGCTCTAGTATTGTTTTGATATTAAATCTTACCCCACGTAGTCTTTGGACATAATAAAAGAAGTCCTATATTGTCAGGAAATAGGAGAAAACCCCCCATCTTTTGAGCATTTGCTCAGCTGTCCATTGACATATAGAAGATTTAGTCCCTACTATAAGTTGGTCTCAAGACCTGTTAATTCTTACTCGATAACAATTTAGACTCTGGCATTTTAATTAACCTCCATGGTTTATTTCAGATATGAATGTTGAACATGTTTCGATTCATATAATTTTTATCATTTTGTTACTTTACATTTGGAATCTTGGGGCATTGAAGAAACAAATCGTGTTCCTTATTATTTATTTTAATTTATTTTGCCAAAAATAAAGGATTTTATCTTTTTCCCTTTCTAAATATACTTATACAAGTATTGTCCTTCTGCATGTAGATAACGCCTTTTGAGAAGAATGTTGGTGTCATGCGACTCATTGTCTGTGGAGGGCGGGCAACTGAAACGGCCGACTCAAAAGGCTCAGTTATTGTAGGAATACGTGCTCTAAGTGAAGGAGGTTGTGTTGGTAATTTCTCTAGAGAACAGGTATTTGTTAATGTTTCTCTTCTAGTAATAATAAAAACCTAATTTTCTTTCAATTTCATTGGTGCCCCTTGAAATACCTTAATTTTTTTATTCCTTTAAGAGAAAGAATTGTGATGCTAATTTATTGATGTGTTGTGATGGGTGCAGGTAGAGCTGTTCTGTGTGAACAATTTGATAAACTGCTCGCTAGAGTGCACTGAGGAGTGTATCTATATTGAATTCAGATTTTCGCTTCGTGACAATGGCATGCGTGCGGCCTTTCAACTTCTTCATATGGTTCTTGAGGTACTTATTCTGGCAAATAAATAATCAAACTTTGGCAAAGACTACTATTGAGCTCATTTAGATTTGCAATTTTTTTTATGTTATTTGGTCGTAGCTTGTGATTTTCCTCAAGAGCAAGCATTGTGCTATACCTAGTATGTAATATCTGGTGAAATGTGCTAATCTCATAATAGAATGTGCAGTTTGTAAAATATATGAAACTACTACTGTAGTACTCTAGAACATATGAAGTCACCTTGGAACCCTCCCTATCCCATCTTATCCGAAGTTCTAATTTTTGTACCTAGATTAATTAGGTTTTTTTTTTTTTTATATATAGAAAGAGATTTGTTTGTATATCAACTGAAAGAAACTTAAGAAGGTATTAGGATATGTTTATTGATTCTTTCTGGTCTATATGGTATGCATGAACAGTTTTTTTGGTATATTTGTAATGTTTTCTATATGGAATGACAGCACAATGTGTGGTTAGAGGATGCATTTGATCGAGCGAGGCAGCTATACCTGTCATTTTACCGTACTATCCCTAGTAGCTTAGAGCGGTCTACGGCTCACAAGCTCATGAAAGCCATGTTGAATGGCGACGAGCGCTTTGTGGAGCCCACACCTGAATCCCTCCAGGAGCTCACTATGGAGTCTGTCAAGGATGCCGTCATGAGTCACTTCGTTGGGGACAATATGGAGGTGCCTATCATACCATTTATATAATTTAAATTATATTAACCATCTATAACACCTATATTTCTTTTGGATTTGTTGCACCTATGGCACCAAATCCGAATATTTTGTATGTGAAAACTTCTATTTCTGAATTAGACTATCACTTTATTAACATAAAGGTAGTTGAACATTTGTATTAATAGTTTTATACTTGTACATTTAGATAAAAATATGATATTCTTTCGTAGAGAAAACTATAATTACAAACTCAAATATCTCGCTTGTACAATTACACTAACATCAAAGCTATAAAATGGCAGTTGAGCGTAGCTGGAGATTTCACCGAGGAGGAGTTAGAGTCTTGCATTTTGGATTATCTGGGTACAGTTCGCGCAACTCAAAATTCAAATTTGAAAAACCTAGAACTCATTGATCCTATTGTGTTCCGGCCTTCTCCTTCCGATTACCACTTTCAACAAGTATGTAGTCATCCCTATCTCTCTCTCTCTCTCTCTCAATATATATACACATTTGTCTTCTCTATACATACTTTTGTCCTTACTTGACTTTCATATATCATTTAGATACGGATAAATGATACAGATGAGAGGGCCTGCGCGTATATTGCAGGCCCAGCTCCTAATCGCTGGGGATTTACACATGATGGGAAGGATCTCTTTCATGTGATTAAGGACTCTTCTTCAAATGGTATTTTTAAAATTTACATTTGGTGTCATTACTAGTAGTTATTTTATCCTAGTTACTAAGAAGGCTGGTATGAGTAACTCAGGAAAATGCTACTTTATTAAAGAAATAGTTTTAGTTTTTCCAGATGATGATTGAATGGTGTTGTGGGGTAGCAGTGGGAATGTATTTTTGCATATTTTTCAGCAGGTTGTATTCTTTCAATACCAGATGATCTTTTCTAAAATTGCCTCGCGATTTGTGTTGGATAAATGGTGATTTTACCGAGGCCTAAAACTTTCTTGTCCTGTTGTTATTATTGTTGTTGTGCATTTTTCATGCACCTTTCTCTGATGGATTTATGCATTTCAGGGGAAGAATCACAGTTGCCAGATGGGAATATTCGTAACCACCCTCTTTTCTTCGGTGTCACTTTGGGTTTGCTCGGTGAGATCATCAATTCTAGGTATTAACTGGAACCCAAAACCTCTGTTTTTTTTCTCTTATTTCACTAAATTTCCCTTCTGTTTTATTTATACATGATTATTTTCTATTGACAGGTTGTTCACAACTGTGAGGGACTCCCTCGGGTTAACATATGATGTGTCATTTGAAGTGAACCTTTTTGACAAATTAGGCCTCGGGTGGTACGTTATTTCAGTAACCTCTACTCCTGAAAAGGTTCAAAAGGCTGTTGATGCATGCAAGGCTGTTCTCAGAGGTCTCGACCACAACAGAATTTCCCAACGTGAACTCGATCGGGTAATGCCACTTCTTTTACTAATTTACTCGTATATATTAGTGAATATTAGTGTATATTAGTGTAACATATTATTAAATGGTGTATATTGGTTGTGTTTTTTTTAGTTTGCTAGAAATGGGATCTTATTTATTCTCTGTTTCATCTGAAATTAATTTTAAAAATAAAATGGCTGAACTTTGAAATTGACATAATAGTCCTTGACATGCGTTTAGTCCACGTGATATTACAATAGGACTGTAAACAGTAACAGTTTATGTTATCTACATTTCTTGATACAGGCAAAGAAGACACTATTGATGAAGCATAATCAAGACTGCAAGTCAAATAACGTGTACTGGCTTGCTTTGATGGCCCACTTGCAGGCTAAATCTGTTCCTCGAAAGGTCTAAATCCTCCATTTCTCTATTTTATCTTAGTTGTGTCTTTGGATTATGCTAACCCGGGACCCAATTTGATACCTGCATAATTTATCATGATTGTTTTATCTGACTGTATCCATTTAAAAAAAAAAAACAAAAAACAAAAAACAGGATGTATCATGTATAAGGGAGTTGAGCAGTCTGTATGAAAGGGCAACCATAGATGATATCAACTTGGCATACACGCATCTTGGAATCGACGAATCCTCTTTGTTTGCATGCATCGGCATCTCTGGTGCCAACCAACCTGACATTGATATACCTGGTATGTCTTCTGACCTTTGTTTGTTTTTTTGCACATAACACCCCAATATAATCTATTTTTGCAAATAGCACGAAGTATGTTTTTAATGTTTGTATCTGGCACTCAACATTGTTTGAGATATATGGCAAGGGCTCTGAACTACATTCTAACAAAGGTCATGGAGATTTTTGGTATTTATATAGCTAATTTTTCCTTTTTTTCATCCGTAGCATAAAAACAAAATTCCATCCATACCATCTTTTTCAGCAAATTCCGATTTATACCAAGACCGTTGAATTTTTCAGCTGTTGAAATCTGATTTATGAGAGAGCCGGTATTATTTGAAATGATAACACAAATTTCGGTACAAATCAAAATTTGCTGAAAAAGATGGGATGGGTGGATTTTTCTTTATTTTTTTGGTGTTATCAATACAAAAATCGGCTATTTTTTACTTAACCGTTGACTCGGATAGTTGGATGGTACACAACAAATTGCCAAATGTTGGGTAACTGTTTCATGAGGAGGGATCAAGTTACAACACTTGAAAGTTACAACAAAGTTACAACATCTATTTGTTTCATTTTCAAAGTCCAAATCGTCGATCCAAACCGTTAGATATTCAATCTATATTAAAATGTACTTGGGGACCAAATTTTACATTTTTTGAAATTTTTTTGCTATTTATTAAGATGGGTACAAAATCGCTGTTTTTATTAAAATTCTGCACCATTAAAAAACAGCGATTTTGTACCCATCTTAATAAATAGCAAAAAAATTTCAAAAAATGTAAAATTTGGTCCCCAAGTACATTTTAATATAGATTGAATATCTAACGGTTTGGATCGACGATTTGGACTTTGAAAATAAAACAAATAGATGCTGTAACTTTGTTGTAACTTTCAAGTGTTGTAACTTGATCCCTCCTCCTGTTTCATAATATAAAAATTCCAAGGTTACAATTTTGACTTTTATTTTGCAGTTGTAGAGGATGAAGTAGAGATGGAACATAATGGGACAATACCAACTGGCCGAGGTCGATCGACCATGACAAGACCTACTACTTAAATAAATTATTACGAGGTTTAATTTTTTTAGGATTTTTTTTTAGCTTTTTACTGAATAATACAAGTAATTGTTCAAATATTATTTCTAGGTTCTGATTTCATGTCTAGGCAGTTTTGTATATTCTTCTTTTTTCTGTTCATTGCACTGCAAAATAAAATAGTTTGGCAGAGTATGATGGTACCAGTGATACCACACTTACATTTGTCAAAGAAGATGCCCATCTAATCTAAAAAACTTAACTATTAAAAACACATGTAATTGTTTATTTAATTGAGGATAGAATCACTTGGCTTGCTGTATATTCTTATTTATTTGTCACCCTTTAAACTTTATGTATGCTTTGAGAATTATTAAAGACCAAAACATACTATAAATGAATAAATGGAGAACTTTAGGCCACAAGGATGTTACATTAGCAAACCTTGCACAGACTTCGATTTGAAAAAAATATAAAATTTGATATGCAAGTATATTTTCATACGGAGATCATGTTGAACAGTTCGAACTGACCAGTCCATAGCGCTTGTTAATATACACTATGCATAGTACCATACTCTCACTCACAAAATATTACAAATATGAGTGAACTTCACAACAAGGATCGGTGTTGCATTAGATAATACTAAAAACAACTTAATCATACACCCACAACATATTACATATTAGATGATATTAATACATCCAAGTCATAAATGAAACTCCCCTAAGCTATCAATAAACAAGATGAAAGACTGAATTTAAACAATAATTTCACCAATGAACTTAACATGGACAAGCAACTTCTTGATCAGTTGATCAACAAATCCTTTATCATTTTTAAAATCTAAAATTCTAACTGTCTCAAAAAAAATATATAAAGAAGTTAGTGATTAGATGACTGACTAATGATAGGAATGTGAAAATATTAGAGGAATGTCGAATTAAATAAAATAGTAAAATAGAGATTTCTACTCGTTCAGGAGCTATCTACGAATAATAAACAACATAAATTATATATTTTTTCCTAGTCTTTTGTTTGTAACATGTGTACAGCTAGCGTGAACAAATTTTCTTATGAACTTGCCGAGTTATATAAATCCATTTTATCTTCTCAATATCAATACACAAATTAAATCTATTGTATCCATTCTTTGTTCCATCAACCTACATTGCTAAAAAAAAAATAAAAAATAAAAAAAATAATACGGAGTCATTACAAAGTTTAGTAACTGATTATTTAATGGTGTTTCTTTATAATTGTTTTAATTAAATAAGTATTCAAATAAACTGAATTAATTCATACAAATTATTGTTCATTATCCAATTTTCAAATAATTTCTTTTATCAATGAAATTTGTACTTCCCGTCAAATCCGATTATTGAATTTGATATATATATGTGTGTGTGGATTAATTGTTGATGCTATTAAGTCAATTTTTTTTTTTTTAAAAGAGGCTATTCAGCCCATTCCATTGATTGGAATATAGATAATTACAGCAAAAATGTTATCTGTCTGGACTATGTTAACCATAGCCATAACCAGCCAAGTTCTTAGAAGTCATAGAAATCAACAAAACGCCACTAAGCAAGGCATACAATAACCAAAGTCTAATACTCGCAATACTCCAAAAGTATATTAACGTAGCTAATATTAGGCCACTAAGTAGTGGGTTAAGGCTACTTATATCTAAATGACAAAATTGTGGTTCGTGCTTCATGATTCACTAGGGCAACTCTGGTGCCTCCCCTCCAGAGCCATCAAGGGGCTGATAAGCAACTATCTCCATCGGCATGAATTGAGCTAAGGGTATGGCATCTTCTATGACGGGAAGCCACTCTCCAATTGCATCTTTGATTTTTTTCTTCACATTACCTGCCCAATAACCACACAATGTTTTAATTAGTAAAATCAAAGTTCTAGCAGTTTTAACATCACAATTGGTAAAGCAAACTTCATTTCTATGTTTCCAAAGACTCCAAACTACTGCACTAAGTACAATCAGGAAACCAGTTCTGTTTTCATAATCAAGTGATTGGGCAAAATGTAAAAAATCATCCCATGTATTCCAATTATGCATTACCCATTGGCTTTTACCTAAATAGAACCATATTTGTTGTGCTAGAGGGCATTTGATGAATAAATGATCAATAGATTCGTTTTCAGTACAAAAATGACAAGTTTGGTCTCCTATCCACCCTTTTAAGCTAAGATTATCCTTGGTCAGTATTGTGTTGTGTGATACTAGCCACATAAAAATTCTGATTTTTGGGGGAACCGGTAATTTCCACCATATCATTGATTCTTTAGGTTTTAACCCCCCAAAATTAAGAAATGCATATATTGAGTGTGTAGAAAACTGCCCTGAAGCTTCCCATTTCCACTCAATGTAGTCATGGGGGAGAGTGAAAGAAGTTGTGCTAATAATATGTAGCAGATCCGCCCATTCCTGATAGTCTACTCCTACTAAGTCAACCCTAAACCTAACTATTTGCCCTTGTGAATGAATTACATCAGCTAACAAGACTTCTTTGTTACTACATTTTGTATACAAGGTATAATACTTAATAGCTAATGCACAGTTTTGATACCAATGGTCTGTCCAGAATTTTATCTGGGTATTTACCCCTGGTGTGTGTGAGACACTCATATCACCTATATGACTATATTTTAGCAATGCAGACCAAAATGTGGAAACAGAAGCTGAATTGTGAGAAATATATTTATATGTAACTAATGCTTTCCAAGGGCTAGAATATTCATTATTCTTCAATTTCCACCACCATTTAAGTAAAAGAGATATATTCATTTGCCTAAGATTAAGAATGCCTAAGCCTCCAAATTGTTTGGCTAAACAAGATGTATACCAATCTATTAGTATATACTTTTTTTTCCTCGAGTTACCTTGCCAAAGAAATCTCCTCCTAATTTTATCAAGTTGTTTGATTACTGTAATTGGGATTCTATAGACTGAAAGGGAATACAAAGGTATAGATGTAAGAACATAATTTAAAAGAGTTAATCTACCACCTATTGATAACATGGACCCTTTCCAATGTTTTAACCTACTGCCTACTTTATCTACTAAAAACGCCCAATCTGTTACTTGCAATTTTTTATAATGTAGAGGTAAACCTAGATATTTTATCGGAAAATCCCCCCCTTGACATCTAAATATTTGTTGTAATGTTATAGCACTGTCTACATCGATATTAAGTGAATACAATTCTGTTTTATCATAATTCATTTTGATACCCGAGATGGCTTCAAAAGCAAGCATAGTCCACCATGCAACCTCCACATTTCTTTCCTGTGCTTCTAAGAATAGAATTGTGTCGTCTGCATAGTGACAGTTAGTTATAGCTGTGTTCTCTATACATGGTGGTCCTAAGCCTCGAACTAAATTAGCTCTTCTACCTTTTGCAAAAAGTTTACTAAGTGTATCGGCTGCTAAAATATACAAAAAAGGTGACAAAGGATCCCCTTGACGTACCCCCCTTTTGCAATAGAAATAATCAGTGAGTTCTCCATTTACAATGATGCAAGACTGTGAGCTATACAGCCATTGTGTGATCCATTGAATCCATTTTGTTCCAAAATTTCTACTTGTTAATACCTCTATTAAGTAATCCCAATGTATCTTATCGTAGGCTTTTTCAAAGTCTATCTTAATCACTACTCCTGGTTGTTTGTTTACAAAGCTAGAATGGAGAATTTCTTGACTTAAGATCATGTTGTCCAAAATATACCTATGTTTGATAAAGGCTGACTGGCTAGTATCTATTAACCTATCCATAATTTGCTCTAATCTAATGGTAAGAATTTTAGAGATAATCTTAAAGCTACAATTAACTAAGCTTATTGGTCTAAACTTTTTTATTTTAGTTGCATCTTTTTCCTTTGGTATAAGACAAATACATGATTTGTTGATCTTATGTAAGTTTAGTTGGTTATCATAAAAGAAATGTGTAAGCAACATTAAATCTACCTTAACTACGTCCCAAAAAACTTGGTAGAACTGGAATGTGAAACCATCCGGCCCGGGTGTTCCGTTTGGTTCAGAAGCAAATACAGCTTGTTTAACTTCTATTTCCGTAAAAGGTCGCTCTAGATTCCATTTTTCAAATTCGGTCAACTTTTCATCTTCAGTCCAAAAATTCTGTTCTAAATGCCCATATTTACAACCTGTTGTTCCTAATAGTTCTTTATAGTAAGAGAGTATATGTTTCCTAATATCTACGATATTATTATTTAGAGAACCATTAATTTCTAAGCTATGTATTTGGTTTTTTTTAGACCTATGTGTGGCAATTGTATGGAAAAACTTAGTATTGGCATCCCCTGCTTCTAACCAAAGTTGCTTAGATCGCAATTGCCAAGAAGTCTCTTCTTCTTGGAGAATTTCCTCTAGCCTATTAGTATAAAAAATCCAATTTTCTTCCTCTACTGTGGTGAACTGTCTAATTTCCTTTATTGCTTCCAAATCATGTAATATTTGTTTGATCATTGTTTTTTCCTTTTTCTTTTTACCATAAAAATTTTTTGCCCATCCTTTTATTCGTTGTCTAATTTTTTTCAGTTTTTTACTCCAACTGGAAGCAATATCTGGTTGTGATAATGGAATTTCATCCCACCACTTATGCAATAATTGTACAAAGTCTTCTTGAGCCAGCCATAAGGGGTCAAATCTAAATATAGATGTTTTTTGAGGTTTTAGACTATTGGAATTAATCAACAAAGGACAGTGATATGATCCTATACTATTTAAATCTAAAATTTGACTAGATGGATATGTAAGATCCCAAGCTACTGTAGACAGTACCCTATCTAGAAGTGCAAACCTGGTACCATTAGTCCATGTGAATTTCCGTGTGACTAGTTTATGTTCTACAAGTTGGTAATGCTATTAAGTCAATTATAGAGATGTTGGAGCAGTTAACTAAGCCCAAAAAAATAAAACAAAAGAACTTCAATTTGACATATTCCACGAGTAAAACAAAATTAGATTTAAATTAAGTGATGGTAATCAGACCGATCTCTGCTCTGCCTCTCTCGAATTCAGATTGAGATCAAGTGAAGTAACTCAATTTTTGAGTTTTAGATCAGCACCGTCCGATTCAAATCCGCAATAATCTATTTCTAAGTGAAGTGCACACATTCCGAGCGACGGAATTGAATCGGATGCATGATCCTGATCCAAAATTCAAAAAATTGGTTACTTTAGGAGATCCGGAACCACCTCTCTCTCCTCCCTCTTCTTTGCCATGGTAGTGAGGAGAATTAATTATGGCATTGATAAGCTCAATAGTTTGCCTGATGATGTTCACACGCATATCCTATCTTTTCTTACTACAAAAGAGGTTGTGCAGACATGCATCTTGTTCAAAAAATGGATAAAAATATAGGTTTCTGTGTCAGATCTGAAATTTGACATTAAAGAGTTTGAGTTGCTAGAGATTATTGATGATGAAATGGCAGTAGAATTTGTGAACAAATTCGAATAACTTGTGAAAAATGTGTTGGAGAAACGAAAGACATTATGTGCATGTTCACATATTTCGACTTTGGTTGGATTATGGGGTTTACTGGCCTTGTAATTCCTCAACAGAGAGCACAAAGTATTTTTTTTTTCTTTTTTCTTTGATTCACGTTTCCAAAAGGCCGCCTATAACAATTTAATTTGATTCTCCTTGTAAGCCCCAAAGAAAAGCAAGCCACATTTGATTTGTTAATTCTAGCTAAGTCCAAAAACCTAGTTCGAAAAATCGGCCGATTCCGAGTCAACTCGGAATCGGACGGGACCGGGCCGAGTTTTACCCGAATCTCGGGCCTAGGCGAGTTTCTCAGCAAAACTCGGATGAACAGTGCTTGACTCGGCCGATTTTCCGATTTTCCGGCCGAGTCAAGCTGAGTTGAGCCGATTCCGGCCGAGTCACACTAACCTGGACCGAGTCGGCTGTGCTATAGTAGGTCGAGCAATCGGCGGCGCTGTGCTGTCCATTCGATTTCAATCGGTGCAGAAATTTCAGTTGGCGCAGGAGTCTGAGTCCCATTCAAATTTTTTATTAATAGAAAATAAATTAATAAAATATCGAAATAGGGGATAACTTTTGATTTTTGTCGAGAAATAAGAAGAACGGGTTTACTTATCCCATCCAGCGGACATGACTAATTATCCCGTCCGGTTAATCCCTAATCAATGGCCCCTTAACCAAACTCAGTGGAGGAAAAAAAAAGATAGAAAAAGCCGGACGGTAAAGTTAAGACCCATCCGGGGTAAAAAAAAAAAAAAAAATCCAGATGGAATAGTTAAAATTTCTTTCCCGTGGCTGTGCCTGTGTTGCTTTTTTGCTTAGTGACGTCAGGCCCAAGAGGACACAATAGATTGAATGATTAGTATTTTGGGCCAACCAATGCAATTCTATTTGATTTAATAAATTTTTGGGCCATACTTCAAAATACCCCACTAATGATTTTGAGTGCTTTTAACATAATGCTAACAGAGCACTTCACTCAAATAAAATGCTTCAGGAATTTTGTATAATTTTCACATTTGCAGGCTTATATATTTTTGTATTTTCTATTATATCTATAATATTATGAGATATTATGTTATATTTTATTTTAGGGAAAATTATGAAAATGCCACTCCAAAACCTTCAAATTGTGAAAATGCCACTCTAAACTTTGAAATTGTGAAAATGCCACTCTAAACTTTGAAATTGTGAAAATGCCACTCCAAACTTCATTAATTTGTAATTTTGCCATTTATACTCAATTCTTATACTATTTTTATTAAAAATTAACTGAAAAATATTGTTTTGAAATACGTATTTCAAAATTGCACAACCCGGTACAGAAATACGTATTTCAAAACAGTATTTTTCCAATTAATTTTTAATAAAAACAATATAAGAATTGAGTATAAATGGCAAAATTACAAATTAATGAAGTTTGGAGTGGCATTTTTACAATTTCAAAGTTTAGAGTGGCATTTTCACAATTTGAAGGTTTTGGAGTGGCATTTTCACAATTTTCCCTTTATTTTATCACTCTTTTTAATCCGCATATATAAATCCGCATAAAAATCCGCATATGCGGCCGTATACCGTATATGCGGTATGTGGTGGTCTTCCGCATACCGCATAGAAACCGCATTTTATAACACTGCGGATATTTAAGCCAAAATTACATGCTGAGACTTTTCCACTTAAAAGGTGCTATTCATTGCCCAATAAGAGCTATGTTGCCTTTGTGCTTTGTATTTTAAACAAGAGGAGGGTTCAAATGCCTCTATGTTTATGTGTCTCCATCATGCCTCAATCTCTCTCTATCATTTTCAAAGTTCAAACAGTCGATTCGAACTGCTCAATCTAACCTCCATACTAATATATGTTTGGAGACCAAATTTTATATTTTTAGGAATTTTTTTACTATTTTTTTAGATAGGTACAAAAATACTGTTTTTAGATGGTTCAGATTTACTGATTTTGTACCTATCTAAAAAAATAGTAAAATTTGGTCTCCAAACATATTTTAGTATGGAGACACTACTACAAAAATGGTCATTGTACACTGCACAGTGTACACGGATTTGATAATTTTACCTAAAAACCGTGGAGAAATTGTAATTTTTTGGAAGCCCGAAATATCTGTGGGATCTCTACACGGATGTTTATTAAAGAATCAGTGTAGAAAGCCTTGAGAGAGCTACACGGACGTTTATTAGGAATTGTACACGGATTATTATTTAAATAACAGTGTAGAAAGCTTTAAGAGAGCTACACGGATATTTATTAAAGAATCGAGTAGAAAGGTAAGAATTGTACACGGATGTTTGTTTAAATAGCAGTGTAGAAAACTTGAGAGAGCAACACGGACGTTTAATAAATAACCGTGTAGAAAGGTGAAAATTGTACACGATTTTTTGTTTAAATAACAGTATAGAAAACCTTGAGAGAGCTACACGGATTTTTAAGTAAAAAATCCGTGTAGAAAGGTTATTCTAGGGTTTTGGTTATATAAAAGACCTCCTTCTAGCAGCGCCGTTTTGATCAATTAACACTCTCTCTCTCTCCTTCCAGAAGTGTCATTATGATTTCTGTGCACAAAGAGCTAGGATCTGAGATCTTTGAAGTTAATTTGTATTTCTCCTCTCTATCTTGCTAAGCTTAGTCATGTATATATATATATTTCTCTTTTCTGTTACTAGCTTATTATTGCTTATTTAGGTCAATTATTAATTAATGCATGCATGCTTGATTTGTTAAGATAATGTAAATAATTAGTGTAATGTGGACCATTTTTTGAAAGTGAGAAGTAAAGAAAACGCCTAAAGTCTCCATCATCAGATCTGAGAAAAACCGTTGAAGATCAGTACTAACGCTTCCGCCTAAAGATGTCTGCACTTCAGAACTGTAAGATTTAAATTACTTTGCTATTTTATTTTGAATTTACAGATTCTAGATTGCTTGTGTTTTTTTAATTGCAAAACATGTCATGAATTATTAAGACTATCATTTGGTATCAGAGCCATCGTAAATTCATATAAGATGCAATAATTTTTTTTTACGAAATTGATTTTCAATGGTTCGTATAAAAGCTAGACAGATTCAACTAATTTTATATATAAATATTTTCTTATAATTTTGGATGAAAATTTTAAAGGAGAATTTTTATTCCCTATTATGTATGCACATATATGTTGATCAATGGATTCTTATTGGAGATGCAATATGTTGGAGACCTTTAACCAAGAGACATCATGTCATGGATCACATGTGAGCTCCTTTTTTGATATGTTGGATCTAATACGCCTTAGTTTGTATGAGATTTTGGTCCAAACTAGATCATAACCAAGAGTTTTGGCAATTTGAGCCCAACTTAACGAATTTTGGGCCAAAGCTTGATCATGTGATTACTAAGTGGTAAGGATATAACTTTTATACAAACATTGTATTGGATCCTGAGGAGTATATGTTATGTTTTATCACATGAGATTGCATGTACAAAAGGCTTTGTATATATATATGTTGCATGAATTGTAATCTTCTACCTTTTCTTGTTACTAACTAATACCAAATTATAATTGTAGTATGGACCAAAGCAAAAGTGTTACATCAAGGAGCAAATTGACGATGTCAGATGTATGTGGACAAGGCAGTTTCAATTTAAATTTTGTAATGCTCAATATGGATTTGTATAATTTTGTATAATTTAGTGTACATAAATTATTTATACTGTTGTATAGTTTTGGAATTATGAGTTTAAAAGACCTCTGTTTAATGTTTCTCTGTTTTGGAATTCTAATTTTAAATGGCTAACAAAATTGGAAGCTAGCCACAAAAAAAATGGGAAAAAAGAACAATTCTACATGGACATTTAACTAAAGTCCGTATAGAAAGGTATTTAAACATTAAAAAAATTAAAAAAAAAACAATTCTACACGGACATTTAACTAAAGTCCGTGTAGAAATGTATTTAAACATATAAAAAAAATAAAAGAGCTACACAGACATTTAGCTAAATATCCGTGTAGAAAGAGTAATTGTACACGGACATTTAGCTAAATGTCCGTGTAGAAAGGCATTTAAACATATAAAAAAAATAAGAGAGCTACACGGACATTTAGCTAAATATCCGTGTAGAAAGAGTAATTGTACACAGACATTTAGCTAAATGTCCGTGTAGAAAGGTATTTAAACATATAAAAAAAATAAGAGAGCTACACGGACATTTAGCTAAATATCCGTGTAGAAAGAGTAATTGTACACGGACATTTAGCTAAATGTCCGTGTAGAAAGAGTAATCATACACGGCTGTTTATGTAAATATCCGTGTAGCTCGGTTATTTTGAGAGCGACGCTGGCAAGCGTTTGTACACGGTTATTTATGTAATAATCCGTGTAGCTCTCGATAATCGCACACGGGTAAATATCCGTGTGTAAATATTCAGGGATTTCTAAACCCTCACATTCCACACGGTAGGAAATCCGTGTAGCTCTCCTATTTATGTCCGTGTACAATCACTTATTCTGTAGTAGTGAGGTTAGGTTGAGCGGTTCGGATCGACTGTTTGAACTTTGAAAATGATGGAGAGAGATGGAGGCATGATGAAGGCACAAAAACATGGAGGCATTTGAATCCTCCTCTTTAAACAAAACAACCACCTTAAATTTGTACCCATATAGCCTGAAATACTCCTAGATAAAAAAGGCAGAATTAGTTTAGTTAAACACAAACTATATCCTGACTTGATTATCTCGTTCTAAATGGCTTTCTTGATTAATTGGAAGTAGGGGTGGCAATGAATCGAACCGAATCGAACTTACCTTAGGTTTGAGTTTGGTTTGAATTAGATTCGAACCGAACCTGGTTTGATTTGTTTCGAATCGAACCCATTTCGAATCGAATTAATTGCGAACTATATATTTTTCGAATCGAATCACAAACTAAATTATTTTTTAGCAGCCCTAGTTATACCGGCAGTTTATACATTAATTTTTTCTCATGGGACAAAATTCACATGGCTTCCTTTTACATGTATGAAATGAGTGTTTTTAAGTTGAAAAATTGTTTATGAAAAAATACATCACAACAAATAATCGTAAAAAGAGGATTAAGTACAAGAACTGAAATATGTAGTAAAACAAGTAATCGTACCTCGAGTGCTTACTCTATCAAACCCTCGTTCGGACCATCTAATGAAGTGAGAATCTGAAAGGTAGAGAAGGCGGAGGAGAGACGGTCGAAGAGAGAGGAGAGACAGCTGTCTAGGCCGGAGAGAGGAGTGACGGCCGGAGAGACAGCCAGTCGCTGAGAGCGTCGGCTAGGTTTTAGAGCGAAAGGGAGAGGCGGAGAGAGAACTAGGTTATTGAGATTTGAGAGCGATGGAGCGTCGGCTAAGTTAAATTACGACTTTCTATCTTGGGTTTTAATTTTATCAGGTAAATGAACGGTTGATGTTATTATGAGATTCGAACCATAAAAGTTCGTGAACCCATTTCGATCGAACCAGGCTAGGTTTGAGTTTAGTTTGAATTAATTTCGAACCGAACATGGTTTGGTTCGTTTCAATTCGAACCCATTTCGAATCGAATTAAACTCGAATCAAACCCGAATCGAATCACGAACTACAAATTTTTTTGCCAGCCCTAATTGGAAGTATAAATATTCAAATTGAAAGTGTTAAAGGAAAGAAGAGATAGGTGTGGAACTAGAAGATTACGAAAATTCAATCTAGATGCCAAAATAACACTTATTTATATACAAGGGTTTAATACTGACATGATTCATGTTGACACTTGATTGTATGAGCAATACTTCAATTAAGGCGTGAACGGTTAAAACTTCATTATGTGCTCGGATGGGTTTAACTATTCCGTCCGGATTTTTTTATCCTGGAGGGGTCTTACTTTACCGTCCAGTTTTTTTTTTTTTTTTTTTTTTTTCTTTCATTCTCCGCTGAGTTTGATTAAGGGGGGGCCGTTGATTAGGGATTAACCGGACGGGATAATTAGTCTTGTCCGTTGGATGGGATAAATAAACCCGTTCTTCTTATTTCTTGACAAAACTCGAAAGTTATCTCCTATTTTGATATTTTATTAATTTATTTTCTATTAATAAAAATTCGGCTTAAATTTCAGTTGGCGCAGGAATCCGAGTCCCATTCGATTTTAATCGGAGAAGGAAATGAAAAAGGGGTAAAAGGGAAAATTACAATCCAACCCTCCTCATTTAACTATTTTACTATTTGCAATTTTACTCTAAGATCCAGTCTATTATATGATTTTATAATGCGGTTTTCTTTCTAATTTACTCTAAGATCCAGTACAGATCCTTTTCTTTCTAATTTTCTAGTAATTTACGGGAGAGATGGAAGAAAGGATATGAATGGGGACTTCGGGTCCCACCTGTCTCATTAAAATTTACTTTTTTACAATTTCAACCTTTAAATTTTAAGGTTTTGTAAATCAGTCCCAATTAAGTAAAAAAAGATTAAAAAATTTCGAGTATAAATTTTCTAACATGTCTATCTCGTATAAATTCTAACCTTCAACATTTATTTCTAACTATTTCATATGTACTTTATTTTTAGACAAATCGATTTTCAAATAATTTTTTATCCTATTTAATTTTAAATTAACTAAATTTTCTTATTCATCTGCCTAAAAAACTATTTGTTTATTTAATGTTATCTATTTTAGTTATAATGTTTGTATTATATTGTTACCTAGGAGAACTTCAAAATTATAATTTTAATACAGAGGACGATGAGATGATTCAGCCAGTTCGGCATAGCTTCTGGCAATAAAAGGTGTGTTATATTTGTAATGTTGTATTACATTATATAATTAATGGATTATTTGAGTGCAATGTTTTGTCTTTTCATAGTTTTTTTACAAATTATTTTTATCAAATTTTTTTCCTACATTTTGGCTAAAAAGCAAGTTTCAGCCAAAAAAAATCCGAGCTACCGATCCAATTCTTCCGATTCCGGTCAATTCATCCAATTCCGATTCCAATTCCGAGTTTCATAACTATGGTTTAAAGTTCTTTAAAGTTTACAGCTAACTCAAAGCAATTCTTATGTTCATAGACAGATAATTATCACCTCAACGGTTAGCAATTCTTATGTTTAATATATGTGGTACCATTTAGACGAAATCCAAATATAACACATAATTATACATTATGTGCCCTTTGTGGATAAAAAAAAGGAATTTCATAGACAAGCACACACATTCAAGAAAATACACAGTGATTCATACCGATTTATTAGTAGAAAAGCTCTTAGATATATCCATCAATAAAAATATCGAAAGTAAAATTTATCTATAATTAAATTAAACCACCTTCTTCCATTCTCCCATGATATTGTAGTCCAAATTACAAAGGTAAACCCCACACCTAACCCCAATCCTATAGAAACAGAGAGCTCAATTATGTCATTAGAAAGCTTTGAAGGCAAACATTTATCAAACCCATGATTTGAAGAAGCTGCACACAACACTGATAAAGGACTACCACATAATCCGGGGTTACCCAAGTAAGAAACGTTTGAAAAGGTTGAGAACTGATGGGCTTTGGGTATATCTCCAACCAAATTGTTGTAAGAGAGATTTAGTGAAGAAAGAGCAGTGAGAGAGCTGAGTTCTTGAGGGATGTGTCCGGAAAGTAGGTTGGAGGAGAGATCTAGTGACTCAAGCTGCACCAAATTACCAAATTCCGTTGGAATTATACCAGTCAAGGCATTATGTGATAGGTTAAGCACAAGAAGGGACTTGAGTTGCCCAATCTCTTCGGGTATTTCGCCCCAAAATTTATTGTTTGCCAGATCAAAGGAACAGAATATGTCAAGTGAATTCTGCATCTCCATTTCTTGTCCTTTTGATGTGACCGTAATTGAATCCTCATAATACCCGTACTCATCACTTGGATCAAATTCACTAAAATCGTCATAAGGAACCAAAGCCTTCATGTTTTCAAAAACAATTTTGGGGATGATGCCTTTGAAACGATTTGAAGAAAGATCAAGAACCTGTAGCTTAGCGAAATAGGAATTATTTGTTTTTGCTTTGGCCTCCATATTTGACATTGTGCCATAAAATTTATTTGATTCTAAGACAAGTACTCTCAAGTATCCGAGATTTCCGAACCAAAAGGGAAATCTATCGACTATTTGATTATTTCCAACATCCATGACCTCTAGGGTGTGGCAGTTCATTAGTAACTTGGGCAAACTTCCATTTATTCTATTTCGACTCAAATTTATTGTTCTAAATTTGCATACTTCACTAATATTTCGTGGCAATGTCCCACTTAATTTGTTACTTCTCAGGTTAAGAACTTCGCGAGATTCAGCAGCTTCAAGAAGGCAAGGTGGTATTGTACCAGTTAAATTGTTATATGAAAGAACAAGCACTCGAATTGGCACATTACAAATGGAAAGGGGGATGTCTCCCGCGAGGCTATTATTTGAGAGGTCTAAGTTGTCAATTTTTGTTTGGAAACTCAGAAAAGAAGGAAACTTTTTTAAATTGCATGATGCCAACAAAATTGTCTTCATTTGGGGGAAAGAAGCATAGAATGAGTCGTTATGATTTTTGCCTTCTATAATTGACAAATTGTTGTTTGAGAGATACAAAACATCAAGTTTCTTATTGTGCTTGATGATATCTAAGTTGAATGTACCATTAAAGTGATTTGATTCAAGATTTAAGTTAACGAGGTTCAGGGATTTGAAGATGGAAATTGGCAACTGTCCTTGAAGATTATTGGAGTTAAGGTCAATAGATTCCAAAACTGATGATCCATTTGAGAACTCATGTAGACATCCTGACAATTGGTTATCATTTAGATTCAATAATTCCAAAGAAGGGTGAGAAAACAATGACATGGGTATTGTACCTGTCAATCTATTTGAACTAAAATCCAAATTTAAGAGTCTTGTAAGGTTTGCTATTGAAGGTGGAATTTCTCCATAGAAGTCAGAGTCGGAAAGACGAAATTCCAACAAATATTGTAGATTTTCAAATGAATTTGGAAATGGACCAGTCAAATTTGTACTTGAAAGGAACATATATTGCAAAAAGCTTTGCTTCGTGAGTTCTGGCAGTTTACCTGTCAACATTGAGTTGAATGATAAATCAAGATGTGTAAGATTTGTAAAGTAGAATATTTCATTCGGCAAAATTCCTCTTAATCCACAATTTACCATGTATAGGTATACAAGAGTTGTGCCTACTTGAGAAACTGCGTCACCCCACTCAGATCCGTTGAGTGAAATGTCAACCCCATCCAACCGAAGACCTTGGAGTTTGGTGAGATTGCTGAGTAAGGTTTTTAGGTTTGTTCCATGAAGATACAAGGTATTAGAGTCACCATAGTGATTATCTGATAAGTCAAGTGAGATGAGGTGTTTGAGGGAAGAAATGCCGATCGGAATTTCACCGGCAAATCCAGAATAGGATAAGTCAAGGTGAGTTAAATTACCCAGTCGCTCAAACCCGGTTTGTGGAAGGGTAATATTATAGAAGTTGTTGAAAGAAAGGTCGAGGTACTGAAGAGAGCTGAGATTGAACAAAGCCGGGTTGAGTTCACCTGAGATGGACATGTCAGCAAGGCTGATTGCAGTCACCATACCAGTTTGATCATCGCATTTGATGCCGTCCCATATGCAACAGTCGGTACTTGAATTCCATGAGTGGAGTTGATTTTTTTTATTGAAACCATGCTTGAATTGAATCAAGGCATCCCGTTGGTCAGAAAGGCATTGTGCTTGTGATAGAGTGGTGGTTTTGATGGACAAGGAGAAGAGAAGAAGTGATATGGAAAGGAGTGCAACAAATGTCATTGCAGGGGAGAAAAAGAGTAAACAACACAATTTGGAGTGGTGCTTGATTGAAATAATTGAGTATCCTTTCATATATATATATATATATATATAGGAATATGCTAGCATGCTATGCATAGCATAGAGCCCCTCCATGCAACGCCTTGGATTTCGACTTTTCAAAATCCTAACGGTCGATCCGAACCGTTCATCTTGTTCTCCATATTAATATATGTTTGGGGACCAAATTTTACATTTTTTGAAATTTTTTTACTATTTCTTTAGATTTATTGAAAATCGCTGTTTTCAGCAAATCTGGACCATAAAAAAACAGCGATTTTCAATAAATCTAAAGAAATAGTAAAAAAATTCTAAAAAATTTAAAATTTGGTCTCCAAATACGTATTAATATGGAGAACAAGATGAATGGTTCGGATCGACCGTTAGTATTTTGAAAAGTCAAAATCCAAGGCGTTGCATGGAGGGGCTCTATGCTATTCATAGCATGATAGCATATTCCTATATATATATATATATATATATAAAAGACCATGAAAGGAATAAATGGATAAATGGAGAAGTTAGTTGATCAACAAATCCTTTATCAAAATATAAAGAAGTTAGTGATTAGATGACTGACTTGTTTTTTTGAGAGGACTGACGTCTAATGCTAGAATTAAGAATATAACGACTCTAGATTGGAGACGTTGATGTCCCATCCAACACACCTAAAAAAAAAAAAAAAAAAAAAAAAAAATACGGAGTCTAATAAGCTCTTTTCAAAGCTCTACAATTTAAGAATGCCGTCCAACAGAACAATATTAAATCTTCCATACCCAGAATAGAATCATAATGATGAAGAAAATTTGTAATTGAAAAATATTTTTTAATCAATATATATACACAGTTGACTGTTTCCAACTGGGTGTTGCAGTTTCAAAATTTCTACATAGTATCATATATCAATCACCAATTCTTGTATGTACAAGTAACAGTCAAAACTTTTCTGGCTCATTTTCAATTGTGAAAAAAACTGGCAGAACACATTTTTTTCTGAAAAGGAAAAAAATCTTGCCCCCATCATTTTGGCATTAGCTTTCAGTAAATAGCTTAATAAACAGTAGAGAAACCTCAAATTCAAGGCAACATCTTAAATCATTCTAGCTTGGTTTTCAGATCAATCCCACTTGAGACCAAAAAAGGAGGGAAAACACGCTTCACTAAAGGTAGTATAAAATTATTAAAATCTAATTACGGATCATAATATATAAAGCTGCCCCTTGGCAAGCATCTCAAAGAACAGGGAATGCTAGTCACACTTGCAACGATTGAAAGCAAACACAGTAAAAGTTATTCAAAAAATTAAAATAAGAAAATAGAAATATAAATCCTAAAGAGAGAGAACCTGAATGGCAAATTTCTTAGAATTCTCAGCCTCTCTTTTAGTCCGGCTCATCACATTCTCCATCTCAGCATAACCCCGTATGAGGGTGTTCGGCAGCATGGATTAAGACATTGAAGCTTAACAATTTAAGCCTCACTAAGGAGTGAGTGTTCGGCAACAACACACTGGATTAAGCATGTAGAATGTGTGAATAAAAAATGTACTTTACTATAAAATAAACAAAAAGACTAAATTATCCTCAACTTCTTTGTTTGTTCATACAACCAGTGAAATACCTTCTTATATAAAAATCTGAGGTTACAAACTTAAGAAACTGAGTTTGAATATTGCATAATAACCAAATTCTTAAGGAAAAAAATCATTGAGAAATTTAAAGTATGAAATGAAAATCTGATGATAATTTTTTGCATTTCGCAAATTGGCCCCTGACACTACAAAAATGATACCAGAATCCAAACAAGGTTAGTACCGGCCTGGTACAAGATTTCTACAGTCCCTCAACTTATCGATCAAACAAGACAACCTAAAAAGCAAAGAAAATCAAGCTAATTTGGCCATGAAACCATGTCTTCATTTCAATTCATTCAAACCGAAGAGGCAGCAATCATTCACAAAACAACAAAAAACAAGGAAATTGCACATTTAAATTTCATTCAAAGCAAGGAAATTGCATTCATCAAGCGATCGTTGACAGAACAATACAAAAGGCAGCAAGCCTTGCATATATAAATTAACTCACATACTGACCAACCTCGGAGTTCACAAGCAGACGGCAGAGCAAGGGGTGGTGGCTCTGTCTCGTCTCTGCCTCCTACACCAAGTTGTCCAACGAAAATGCGAAAGGTGCAACGAAAGTAATCAAAATGGATCTCAATTTGAAGATCACCTTAATGTGAAGCTCCCTGTGGTATCAAAATAATGAGTTCATTGCCGGTGAGATTGCGAAGGAGGCCGGGAGAAACGATTTTCGTTTTTGCGTGACTAGGGAAGCGTGCAAGAAAGGAGAAGAGAGAGACGATAGAAAATATAAACAATTGAAAGATGCGGGGTAAAACAGTAAAAAAAAGGATTAAAATGAGCCCTAAGGAGGTCATTTTCTTAAGGAAGGCAGATGCTCGACTTAACGTTTTGATCTAAGGAGCTCTAAGGAGACGGGCTTTAAGCCTGTCTAAGGAACCACTGTTTGGCCCACTTAAGACATTAAGGAAGGCTAAGGAGCTTTAATCCGTGCTGCCGAACAGGTACTATGAGTTTATCTTTCATTGTTTCAAACTCCTTTTGTTTTTGTTCTAGCAACTCTTCTTTCTCTACTAACAGCTTCATTAAATCTTCCGTTGACAACTCAAGCTCATTGTCTGTTTAAGAACCCTAATCAGTCTCAAGTATACCAAAAACCAGAAATAGTACCAGTCATGTCTTGCAGAAAAAGTTTGTAGAAGTTGCTGACCCTACTCAACATGTCTATTGGGTCCATCCAGTCCATCCAAATTTGGATCCCCCCGGGTACCTGAGGTGCAATAAGTAAATCTGAACCATTCTTTTTAGTTGGCACGAATATCAAAGTGGACCCCCTATAGTTTCTATAGGCACCGGATTGAGTTTGATCCGGTTGGGATTAATTGGGCTGTCCATTTATTTAAATTGCACCTCAGGTACCTGGGGGGATACAGACTCATCCATCCAACCAAAACTGTCTACACTTGATTTTTATTTTAATAACCAAATTTAAACTATCAGTTCGCCAAATTTTCAATAGAAAAGCCACAATAAGAAAAAACCAATACAAAACCTGCATCCAAAAAGCGTCCAAATTTGGAAAATTGCAACACCAATCCATTGTATTAATTGTAAAACAGAATGATCCCTTGTATCAATAGTTAGCAGGTCAGGTCCAGAGTCAGTATTACTGTATCTTGATAGCCACCTTAATATTGAGGCATAATAGGCAAGCTTCTTTAAAGGTACCACACCACCAAGGTACTGTACCAACAGGCCCTTATTTAGATGCAACAAAGCTCAGACTAGGGATATTGTATGAATATATATATCACTAACTTCTTTATATTTTTGTTGTTAGGTATGTTGGATGGGACATCAACGTCTCCAATCTAGAGTCGTTATATTCTTAATTCTAGCATTAGACGTCAGTCATCTAATCACTAACTTCTTCTCTTTTATTTTTTGAAGGTCTACTTCCCGGAAGTTGCGCAACGCTTTATTAATTTAAATATAATTTTGTTTTACTCGGTTGGAAGGCGCACGGGGGACTTTAGTCTCCGTCTTCCTTTTGGAATATTTTGCTTGATATAATAATCATAAACCTTATTATACTTTTTTTGTTTTTTTGTTTTACTTATTATACCTCTCTTTTTTAAGCTTTGACAGTGATGCATTCAATGTGAATCCATGAACCATATTAGTAAACATTTTTTTGGTTCTGAAGAGCAAATAAAAACATCTGGCTGGCATGAATCATTGAAGTATAATTAGATGGAAATGAGATTTTGAGACATTTTCTAAAATATAAATGTTCAAATAATGAAAAATCACCTAATTTTTTTATCTCCTCTCAAATTGAATTCATATGAGTTATGCACTTCCCTTTTTTTATCTGCGGGTATCCAGCCGTATTCAGAAGTTTCAACGGAGTATCGGTGACCATATCGGCTGAGTAAGGATACGTCACGTAGGCCGATACGCCAGCTGGCGTATTGAATACATATCATCGGGTACGTATCGGTATCCAATACGTATCCGACATGGGTACGGACTCCAATCTGGAGTATCCGACTAACATATATAGTATAACACACAACAAACCCAGGCAAAAGGCCACCGTTTTTCTGATGCAACAGTAATTTTACTAACGTGATGACACAAACGAATACCAACTTCAGTTATACCCACTGCACTGTATACCACATATTCTCTTCCTTGAAAAAGTTTACAATTCAGTATAAATTCAATAGGAAATCATTGGATCGTGGTGTTTGTGTGGCGAAAATTGTTCTTATGCATGCGTACAAATAAATATTAAATGCATGAAGGATTGAAGGTTCATTAAATTAAAGAGATAAATTCATTAAAAATAATAAAACATTTTTCTCTAAAACTGGTCTCTTCACAAATTGATTCTTTTTAAAGTGAATTTTGATTTTGTAATAATTTTCAATTAAAGTACTCATTAAGTGAGTCGATCTAACACACATATAACTGAAATTTGACTTATATTTGACTTGAAGACAATTTTTGGATGTGTTCATTTGAAATTGATGTTATAAGAAATTTTGCATGTCGTCATAGAAAAAGAGAGGTAAGTTTAATGTGACCTATCATGCAAATGTTATTTGCTTCGTTATTAATATATCTCTTTAATTTCCGTGAATGAAACTAATTTTGACTTATTATCTATGTGAAAAGAGTTAAAAAAAAATATGGGCAAATACTTTGCAGTTTTACTTTTTAATATTACATTTACCGAAAAATCAATGAAAATATAACATTTGATAGAAGAATCATTTAGTGAGACATTAGAGAAAATCAATGAAAATTTTTAATAAACAAATTACAAAAAAAATAAATATTTGGTAAAGTTATGCACTTGTCGATAGCAAGATCATATATTCTAGCTTAATTTAGAATATTAGTAAACAATTCTTGTAATGTTTTATTAACAATTTCCCAAATGCCCTTCTCAGGATACCCACATGTGAAAAAATTAGAATAGCATAAGAATTTGTTTTAATCTCAATACTTATAAATATATCCAGTTTAAAAAGCCTCATAAGTGGAAACTTCTTTTAATTATATTATCTAATGTTCGGTACAAACTTCATATCCGTATTCTTCTAAATAATAACCGCATTGATTTATTAATTATGTATTTCCATATAAATTTCACTCTAATATTCATTTTATTGAACATAATTGTATTGCTAAATATATAATTTTAGAAGTTATTTATCATAGCATGCATGCTTGGTGGGATTAACCACAAACAATATGCTCGAACCCTAACGCATTTAGTTTAATTGATTTCTCATTAAATATTTTTTTCTGGTTTTTAAAATTATTTCAATTTATTGATTTATTTTAGTGAAGCGATCTAGCATGTGTGTACTTAAAATATTCATTTAAATAAGTTTTTATAAGTCATCATTAACGTCAAATTTTAATTTTGTATGTGGAGTGAGAGAGGGAAAAAGGTTTAGTATGTTGTATCATGCAAAAGTTACATGATTTTGTATTTAAATAGCTCTTCAATTCTGTGAATCTAACTAATTATATATAGTTCATTATCTATGTGAAAAGTGCTAAAATGATATTGCAAATATTTACATGCTTTTAATATTAAATTTAACAAAAAAAAACAATTATCTAACAAAAATATTTGTTTTCATCTTAATCAAATTTTAATTGGAAATCAGAGAAAATCAATTAATAAACGCTGTAAAGAATATTGGTATTATATTTGAAAAAAATCATAACATAGTTTTTCTATTCCGTTTTATTTTTCAATTTTTTTTTGGATTTTAGTGTATCAGGCTCGTTGTTTTTATACATACATAGGCAAAATGATGAAGGTTTATAACCTAAATAGATAAATTGAATAAAATAATCAGAATTTTCTAATATTGGCTCTTGAAAACTTGACTATGTGTGCCCCACGAATTTGACTTACAAAGAATTATTGTAAGTCTTTGTTTGAAATTGATCTTACAAGAAAATTTTGCATGTTTAGTTTAAGGAGAGTGAGAGGAGTCTAATTTGATTTACCATCCAAATTTATTTAATTTTTTATTTAAATATTTATTCAATGTCGTATGTGACACTTGTTATAATTTAATTATATATTTGAAAAAATTAAAAATATATATATTTGGAAATAATTATAGTTCTTATATTACTACAAATTTTGACAAAAAATGTATCTAATAATAAATTTCATATAAGTTTATTAACCTTTTAATAAGAGAGAAATAAATATCAATGACCTCGATCATGTGAAAGAAAAAAAGAAGAAAGAATTCCCAAAATGTGATTCTTTTATATTTGACAAACAACACTATAAAAAACATTAGCAAAACATGTTCAACATTTTTCATTGAATTAAATTTTTGGTTGTTACCCTGAGAAGATTATGCTGCCACCAATATGACGCAGTGCGTATCGAAGACATATCCGATTCAGATTCGGATGTAAACGATGGCCACAACAAATCCATACCGATCAAAGAATTATATGTGCAACTTGAAATATGAACCATATAATTAAAACTGCATGGGTGCTGTCTTCTAAATAATTACACAGTTTTATTATGTTGACTGGATGGAGGAAATCAAAGAGTCATTTGGCGGACTACAAGAAGCAATTAAGTTACCGACTGGATATGGATACATGCATGGACGGTCTTCCAAGAGTGCAATTTTATTGCTTTGACTGGATGGATGTTATAAGCATTAAACTTTTATTGTTTTACTTAAATTATAATAAATAGTATTTAATATCTGCCTTGGACGACAAGGTCATGTTGGGTTTTGAGTTTTTAATTAAATAGCTTTTAATAATATTTCTTAGGGACTAAGTAATCTTTGGTTATAAATTGGTACGGGTATTTGGTTGTAAGACAGTTGATTATTGGGTTTTGAGTTTTTAATTAAATAGCTTTTAATAATATTTCTTAGGGACTAAGTAATCTTTGGTTATAAATTGGTACGGGTATTTGGTTGTAAGACAGTTGATTATTGAATAGAAAAGTTGAGTGTTTTGTTGATTGTATTCTTTGTGACTCTTTACTCTTCTCTTTTACCATAAAACCGAGTACTTGAGCTTATCGGGCAAGATAGTATCGGGACCATTTTGTGTCAATTGGTAAAACTCTTCTCTACTATCATTAAACCGACTACGTGAGCTTAACGGGCAAGATCGTATCGGGACCGCTTTGCGTCAATTGGTATCAGAGCGAGGTTCGACAACCACCTTCGCACTTGCGTGAAGTTGTATCTTCGACAACCGCCAAATTCACCTCCATCGACAAACCCCACACTATTTCCCCCTATTACAAGCATCACCAACCTTCATGGCCGACCCTAACCTTCTCGCCATCCTTGAACAAATGCAACAAAATCAAACCGCACTACTCGAGCGAATGGACAACAATCAAACCCAACTTATCACCACACTCATGGAACAATTAAACCCGAACAACAACAACCGAGAACAAGGTCCCCAAAATCGAGACCAAGTTAATCCTCCAGTGCGTGAACGTGATCGAAACTGGGATGGTGGTCTCAGAGTAGAGATTCCAGATTTCTCAGGAAGTCTCAAACCCGAAGAGTTCCTTGACTGGACCAACACCGTGGAAGAGGTTTTTGAATTGAAGGATGTGCCGCTTGAAAAACGCGTGCCATTGGTGACAATACGGTTCCGAGATAGAGCAGCAGCATGGTGGCAATCATTCAAGTATCGCCGCTATCTCGACAGCCTTCCTCCTCTCAATGACTGGCTCGATTTGAAGCGCGAAATGAACCGTGAGTTTCTCCCTCTTAACTACCGGCAGACACTTTTTCAACAATTTCAATCTCTCTCTCAAGGTGCGAAAAGTGTGGAGGAATACACTCTTGAGTTTTATAAACTTGAGGCACGAAACCAAATCAATGAGACCGAAGATTTGAGGGTTGCACGATATTTGCATGGCCTTCGGATGAATATTCAAGATATGCTGGTGGTTCACACTTTCAACAATGTGGGCGAGGCTCAATCCAAGGCAAAAGCCGTCGAAAAACAGCTCACGAAAAGCCGCAACTTCAACCGTGGTAATTTTTCTTCTAACTCTAACTCTTCTCCTTTTCGCCCCGCTCCAAATAACACTACAAATTCCAACCGACCCCATTTACTCCCATCTCCACCTAAACCAAACCAGAATTTCCCAGAAAACTCTAAGGCCAATATTCGCTGTAACAATTGCTGTGAAATGGGCCATTATGCAAGAGAGTGCCCAAAGGTTCGACCTCATTTATATGCCAACGAAGGTTTTGAGGAAGAGGAAGAGTGGAATGAAAATGGGTATGAAGAGGAAGAAATTCATGAGGTCAATCCCGAAGACCTCTCGGCAGAAAGCTTAGTTATGAGAAGGCTTTGCTTGGGGCCGAAGTCAACAGAAGATTGGAGACGACATGCCATTTTTAAAACCATGTGTGTTATTGAGAACAAGAAGTGTTTCGTAATAATCGATTCAGGTAGTTGGGAGAATGTGATTTCGGAAGAGGCAGTTCGAAAACTTCAGCTTAACACCACCAACCATACAAATCCTTACAAACTCGGGTGGGTGAACAAAGGGGCTGAAATTCATGTCAACAAAAGGTGTCACTTTCAACTCACACTCGGGCCGCATTACACTACCACTATTTATGCCGATGTGGTTCCAATGGATGCCTCACATCTGATCCTCGGTCGACCATGGCAATATGACAATCAAGCCGTCTATGATGGAAGGAAGCACACATATACCATTCATGTTGGTGCGAAAAAAGGTACGCATAAACCCGGTTCAAGAAGAAATGAAAGAAGCCAATACGGTGTTTTGCGTACCTCGAAAAGAATTTGAGAAGGAATTGGAAGGTGCTGAAATTTGTTTCGCACTTACCTCATGCGACTCCAGCAAAACAGAAACCGAGCAAAATATACCTGAAAAGGTGCAACCCCTATTGGCCGAATTCATGCATGTGCTTCCTGACGAACTTCCCGATGGGCTGCCCCCACTTCGCGATATTCAACACCAAATTGACTTAGTACCAGGGGTTAGTCTTCCCAACAAGGCTCATTACCGCATGACCCCGCAACAGCATGAAGAATTGAAGCGTCAGGTACAAGAGCTACTTGACAAAGGATTCGTGCGAGAAAGCATAAGTCCTTGTGCCGTGCCAGCTCTTTTGGTGCCGAAGAAGGACGGAAGTTTTCGCATGTGTGTGGATAGCCGTGCAATAAATCGCATCACTGTAAGGTACCGGTTTCCGATTCCGCGACTTGAAGACATGCTTGATCAACTAAGTGGCGCCAAGGTATTCTCTAAAATTGATCTTAAAAGTGGTTATCACCAAATCCGTATCAAGCTGGGAGACGAATGGAAAACTGCTTTCAAAACAAAAGAAGGTCTTTTTGAGTGGGTCGTCATGCCTTTCGGCCTCTCTAATGCTCCTAGCACTTTCATGCGTGTGATGAACCAAGTTTTGCGGCCTTTCCTTAACAAGTTTGTTGTTGTCTATTTTGACGACATTCTTATATATAGCCGAAACCAAGAAGAGCATATGCAACACTTGCGAGAAATTCTTGAAGCGCTCCACAACAATAGCCTTTTTGCAAACCCGAAGAAGTGCGTCTGGATGACTCCAACATTAATATTTTTGGGGTTTAAGATTTCTGCTAGTGGTATCCTACCCGAAGAAGACAAAATTCAAGCAATCCAAGAATGGCCGAAACCCTCTTCTTTCACTGAGGTTCGATCATTTCTCGGGTTAGCAGGGTTTTATCGGCGTTTCATCAAAGGTTTCAGCAGTATCTCTGCACCAATCACTGAGCTACTCAAGCTAAAGAACTTTGAATGGAGTGAAAATGCACAACAAGCTTTTGAGAAACTCAAGCATTGTTTAACACATGCACCCGTGTTAGCTTTGCCGGATTTCGATAAAATTTTTGAAGTGGAATGCGATGCTTCAAAAGTGGGTATTGGTGCCGTACTTTCTCAAGAAAAGAAACCTGTAGCATATTTTAGCGAGAAACTTGGCGGAGCTAAAACCAATTATCCGGTGTATGACCTTGAGTTGTACGCCATAGTAAAAGCTTTGCAACATTGGCGGCATTACCTTTTATCTCGTGAATTTGTGCTATACACAGACCACCAAGCGCTGAAATTTGTGCAATATCAAAACAAATTAAGCTCCCGACATGCCAAGTGGGTTACTTCGCTCCAAGAGTACACTTTCTCCATTGTACACAAAGCAGGATCAAGCAACAAAGTCGCTGATGCTCTAAGCCGACGGCATGCACTGCTCTCGGCAATGTCAACCTACACTCTCGGGTTTGAACACGTACCTGAGATTCTTAAGGAGGATCCCGACTTCGGACAAATACTAGAAGACGTGAAGAAAAAGGCACGGGATGACTACTTGTTACATAACGGGTACTTATTTCGGGGTCTTGCACTTTGTATCCCAGCAACTTCTCTACGACATCTCATCATCAAGGAAATGCATAACCAAGGTCATTTCGGGTTGGAAAAGACTTTGCATTTGGTACGGGAGAGGTTCTTTTGGCCAAGTCTATGGCGGGATGTTAAGCACTTTGTTCGAGCTTGCCAAGTGTGTCAAACTTCTAAAGGCACCAACACAAATCAGGGTCTCTACAATCCATTGCCTCTTCCATTTGGTATTTGGCGTGACATTTCAATGGACTTCGTGACCGGATTACCAATGACAAGAAGAAAGAACGATAACATCATGGTAGTTGTTGACCGTTTTAGCAAAATGGCTATCTTCATTGCGTGCAAAACCACTGTGGATGCACCAAAAGTAGCTGAACTTTACTTCAATGAAGTTGTTCGGCATCATGGCTTGCCAAGTACCATTGTTTCTGACCGTGACACAAAATTTTTGAGCAAATTCTGGATGGAACTTTGGAAAAAGTTAAAGACCAATTTGAAGTTTAGCTCCACTTTCCATCCTCAAACAGATGGCCAAACCGAAGTCGTAAACAGAAGCCTTGGAAACATGCTACGTGCACAAGTTACAACATTCGGCATGTGGGATACTTTGCTACCGAAAATTGAGTTTGAATATAATTGTTCGGTAAACCGCTCTACGGGATTCGCACCTTTCAAAATCGTGTACGGGTATATTCCCCGAGGCCCTCTTGATACTCTTTCTATTGAAGGGCCAAAGTCTAAGGTTCAAAGGGTGGAGGAAAGGCTGGAAGATTTGAGGGAATTACATAAAACGGTGCGTGAAAATTTAGAGCAATCTTACTCTAAATACAAGGCTAAAGCAGATGAAAAGCGCCGTGACGTACAATTTGAAGTGGGAGAACTAGTTTGGGTCTATTTACCGAAGGAACGGTTCCCACGTGGTGAATATCACAAGCTTAAAAAAAGAAAAGTTGGGCCATGTGAGATTCTGGAGAAATTTGGAGAAAATGCTTACCGCGTGAAATTACCTGATGATTTGCATATATCCAACACGTTCAATGTTAGTCATCTCCACAAGTACTATGAAGAAGATGCAAGCTTGAGGTCAAGCTTCAACCAACCCGGGGAGCCTGACGCAGTGCGTATCGAAGACATATCCGATTCAGATTCGGATGTAAACGATGGCCACAACAAATCCATACCGATCAAAGAATTATATGTGCAACTTGAAATATGAACCATATAATTAAAACTGCATGGGTGCTGTCTTCTAAATAATTACACAGTTTTATTATGTTGACTGGATGGAGGAAATCAAAGAGTCATTTGGCGGACTACAAGAAGCAATTAAGTTACCGACTGGATATGGATACATGCATGGACGGTCTTCCAAGAGTGCAATTTTATTGCTTTGACTGGATGGATGTTATAAGCATTAAACTTTTATTGTTTTACTTAAATTATAATAAATAGTATTTAATATCTGCCTTGGACGACAAGGTCATGTTGGGTTTTGAGTTTTTAATTAAATAGCTTTTAATAATATTTCTTAGGGACTAAGTAATCTTTGGTTATAAATTGGTACGGGTATTTGGTTGTAAGACAGTTGATTATTGAATAGAAAAGTTGAGTGTTTTGTTGATTGTATTCTTTGTGACTCTTTACTCTTCTCTTTTACCATAAAACCGAGTACTTGAGCTTATCGGGCAAGATAGTATCGGGACCATTTTGTGTCAATTGGTAAAACTCTTCTCTACTATCATTAAACCGACTACGTGAGCTTAACGGGCAAGATCGTATCGGGACCGCTTTGCGTCACAATATCCTGTCATATACAATTCCCTGACTTGAAGACTGGGCCCAAGCTAGAATCAATAACTTGATCAAACATGCATGTGCATGCATGCAGTCGGGCAAAACTCGCACATAGAACAGGGATAATATATCTATTTTATCAAGTATAACGTATATATATAAGAAGCTAATTAAGAACCGTGGATCTGCATGGTATAGATAATGCATGTGAAGAAACAGACCATAGTTGTGATGACTGCATCAAATCATCTTAATTATTATTAGTTTAATTATATATGTTTGTTAGATATTCACATCTTTTATGTGGATAAACACGGTGAAGGTGAGAAAGATCAAGGAGCCACTGTCCTGGTGTCGTTGTAATGGAAAATCAATCAATCATATCCCCAAAATTCTTGCCGTATGGAAAAATTTGCCAAAAAGCAGAGAGTCGTGCTGCACTTTATATTGACTCCATATAATGGGGTTGCTAAACGGAATAGAGAATAAAGAATAATATGATCCCATAAAAAAATTAGCTAGTAGTCAACATTTAAAAAACTTTATATTTATTAATTTTTTTTTTTTTTAAATTGAACCTTTTTGCACTGAAGGGTCTAAAATTTCTATTATAACTAAAAAGTTCTAAATAATTACATTTAAAAAAGGAATAAATACATGCACCAATTTCTTTCCAATTGCAATCAAGTCTCTCCTCAATTTTGCCCACATATTTTATTTCCAATTGCAATTACATTACATCAGTTTCTTCTTCTCTAACAAAGTAGCTCTAAAATTAAACCTTCCTTCACAGTTTAATATAGTTGTACGCTCAACGAGATTTATCAATTTATACACCCAAATATTTAATAGTTATGCAGCACTGAAAAATAACGGTTTTCAGACCAGCTTAATAAATAGTAAAAAAATTTCAAAAAATGTAAAATTTGGTCTCCAAGCACATTTTAATATAGATTGAACATCTAACGGTTTGGATTTGTTGTTTGAACATCAAATACTAAAATTGGACCCCGTAAGCACATAGGTCGAAGTGGTACCGGTAGCAATTTAGCCATACTCTATAATATATATATATATATATATATATATATATATATAGACAGAGAGAGAGAGAGAGAACTAGGGTGATCCTAATAAGTTCACCAAGCTCTTTTGTGAACTCAACTCTAATACCTATCGGATTGATTTCAAACGATAAATCCAAACCGTTAAAATTCTTTTACCTTACGAGTGATTTATCTTACGAGTGATATTTCTTATCAGGATTTTATAGATGTAATGTTTCAATTGTTCTTTATTACTGGACTAAAGATAGATTATGTGTTTTTTTTTTGTTAACCAATACATTAAGTTAAATAAACAATAATTAAAAATACTTTTTTCTTCATAATTAAGAGAAAATTCAATTATTAGTATTCGGTGAACTGTATATTTAATTTTTTTTTAAACAACAAATATCAGACTGGACATATTAGAAGTCTCAAGTGAACCATAAGACTTTCGGACTTAATTTAATTATAAAGGTCTCACTTTAAGATTCGTGCAACTTGTATTGAATGATTCGGATCTAATCTAATTCTTGTCTGATCCGAATTCGTCACAGGCGTGGCCTTGTGGGTTGGTGGTGATTGATAAAATGATACCCAAAATATTAAAAAAAACTGAAGAAAACTTGTTGGAAGGCAATCATGTATCAGTCAACACGTTTTCAAATTTTCAAAATTCCAAAAATAAATTAATAATCATGTACGAGCAAATTAACTTATGCAAATGCTCTTAGGTAGTTGGAAAATGAAACTTGTCAGCTGTCCTTGGGGATTGCATTTAAAAAAAAAAAAAATCCAACAGAGAGAGAAGCCATGAAAATTGTCATCTCCACTTAACAATCTCTAAAATTATCGGTGCGGTTTCCACTGATTTTGCATCAATTTTTGAATAATTTGGACTAAATTCCAAAAATAAACATTTTTTTAATCTATGAAGTGACTCGTAGGCATTGCTAATACCCGTATGAATTAAACTGGTTAGCTCAACAAATTAAGATGAAAGGGAAGGTTTTCCTTAATTAAGAATGGTAGAATTCAAGACGTGTTGGATTAAAATCAATGAAAATATCGGATTTCTTTTAGGTAAAACTTTACTATTATATAGTCAGATTTTTATGAGGATAGATATTATTATTATTATTTGTTATCTTATTTTATTTATTTATTAATATATTGTTATATTTTCATCGGAAGCAAAATTTGTATGTTAATTATGAGTTAATGATGAAATCGGAATCGAGTGAATTAGTAGAAATTGGATGAATCAGATAAAACTCAAAAAATTTAGAAAAAATATGTCAAGATAAAAAAAAAAAAATTGATTCAATCTATTAAAATATTAAATTTTACTTGAGCATAGTCCATTAGAGTATAATTTATAAGACTCCTCTTTTGAAGTTCGACCTATTTTTGAATAATTAAATCATAGAAAATAACTTATGCTTTATATTTAAGTTCCATTCATTTCATTATAAAAGAATTTGGTACATTCCTTTGACAAAAAAATAATAAGTTCATTGTGGTTACACCGTCAGATCATTCTACTCTTCCATTATTTTTTTCTATTTTTGAAAAAAAATTAATGAAAAACTCAACCAAATTTGCAGTGATTCGGCCGATTTCACCGAAAATTGAGGCTCAAGAGTAATTTTTAATTATTTTTAACGATTACATTAGTAATTTTTATTACATAAGATTGAGCAACAGAAACGAGAGTCAATATAACAATGAAATTAACAGAATTGTTGGCCTTCTATAATATTTACTTGCAAAGATCATGGCAAGGTACAAATTTGCAAAGTTGGTCGGTGATACTAACAAAGTAACAAAAGATAATCTCCGAAAATTGTCGGGATTTGGACAGTTTTAGATTGTAAAATGGTTCCAAATATGAACAGACGGCACAAAAGCAAGTCCTTTTTATGAAACTCTTACCTCAAGTCTTATTTTTTTTCTATCAACTCGTTGAAAGAAAGAAAAAAGGAGACACTCCTTTCAAAGATCAAAGATCCGGCACAGAAGCTCATGTTTTTATCCATCTTTTGTAACAAAATTGAGTTACTTCACTCGGGATGTGTGCTTGTTGGGCCTTGAAGGCTTTAACGGAAATGTACCCACACAACCGATCCTGATAACTCACTAGGGTTCTTATTTTCATTCCGCGCCTCTCATTTTCAACTTAGCGAAAATCAAACCCGCCTCTCAACTCCTCCGTCTCTCTCTGTCTCAGTCTCTCCCTCTTCTAGGGTTCTTATTTTCATTTCACGCCTCTCATTTTCAACTTAGCAAAAATCAAACCCGCCTCTCAACTCGTCCGTCTCTCTCTCTCGATCATGTCAAAAAAAAGGCGAAGAAGACAAAAACTGACAAGAATGTGCCATCCATCTCTTCCAAGTTCATGGAATGAGATGAAGGATGATGCCCCGGCTTATGCCCTTAAATTATACTTAAGGTACATACTGTTTATTTCCTCAAATCTCTTATGTACATTTGAGCATCTTTTGTATTTTTAATTTACACTAAATTGCATTCATGGTTTCAATTTTTTTTTTCATTTGAGCAAGGCCTTTTGAGATTATTCCATCGGCGGTGAAGATGTACACTTTGAGGTATGCTAGCTAGGTTTTTCTTGTCTTTCAATTTAAATAATACATGTATCGAAGATGCACAAGCAAGCAATTAATGATATAAATATTTGTTCACATTTTGAAGTTTGCACTGGTGGAGACGATAAAAGAGGGAGTGCCATATATGTGGCTGAATTTTATTTTGCTATTGCACCAAATTTCTTCAACTATTGTACTTCTTTTTGTGTTTCATGAATTTTATTTTGTGTTCTTAATTGGTTTTGAGCTCCAATAAATCAATGGTAAATGAAAAAAACTATTTTATGCTGGCCAGCAAATATATATGGAAGCTGGCCAAATAAAATTTTTTTTTTTTTTAGATCCAATATAACATCAGGATCGGTTGTTTCAAACAACTGATCCTGATAGTTACTATCAGTATCGGTTGTTTCAAACAACCGATCCTGATAGGTATACTATCAGGATCGGTTGTTTATGAAACAACTGATCCTGATAGTTACTACACTATCAGGATCAGTCGTTTATGAAACAACTGATCCTGATAGTAACTATCAGGATCGGTTGTTTGAAACAACCGATCCTGATACTATTAGGATCGGTTATTTAATAACCGATCCAGATTAGTGTAGTATTAGTATCGGCTTCATCAGGATCGGTTGTATTCCGATACTAATATGCGTATATAACCGATCCTGATTCCATATTTTCCACTAGTGTCTTATAAATAATTACCACAGAAAAATATATATATAAGAATTCTCCAAAATATCAAAAATATGTTAATTCAAGTTATAAAGAAATCCAATAAGCTTGAACGAACTCCAATAGGTGAGGACAACAAGACAATACACCATTAATATAATCAATCTTTAATCAAGGAGCAACATCCAATAATAATACAACAGCTAATTTCTTAAATTTCTTTTTCGTAATAACCTTCAATCAAGGATCAACATCCAATAATAATACAATAACAATTATTTTCTCCACTCTCAACATGGCAGTGGCAGTTCTATCCATAGAAGTAAATATCGGCCGATACCGATCCAGATCGGCTGATACGTATCGGTATCGGCCGGGACCGATCCGATATTGGTTCGATACTCGCGGATTTTGTGTTTTTCATCCAATTTATTTCATTCTGGTCCAATTCTAGTCATTATTCGTCTGAAAATTTGAACCTGTGATTGATTAAATAGAGTATAAACTATGCACATGCTGAAAATGTAGACCCAAACTTGAATCCGATTCTGGTCATTATCAGCCACCATATGCATATGGATATGAAGATCTTAACAATCCTTTATTTGAGTCTACAATGTCTCCTTTTTTTGGTTTCTGACAACAATATCTCCATTTTTATCATAATACAAACGACAATGAATTGATCCAGCCAGAACGACATAATTTCTAGCAGTGAAAGAGTGTGTTTATAGTGAGGATAATTATGGCATTGAAAAGAGGCTGTGCAGACATGCATCTTGTCCAAAAGAAGGATAAAAACATGGGCTTTTGTGTCGGATCAGAAATTTGACATTAAAAAGTTTGTGTTGCCAGAGATTATTGATGATAAAATGGCAGTAGAATTTGTGAACAAATTCAAACTACTTGAGAAAAATGTGTTGGAGAAACGAGAGACATTATGTGTTAATAGATTTCGACTTTGGTTGGATTCTAGGGTTTACTGGCCTTGCACTCAAGCTGTTGCTGATTGTATTGGTGATGTGTTGAAGTTGGATCCTCGAGTGTTTAGTTGAAATAAATTTATGTGAAAGTTTGAATTTAAACGTTGATCTCATTTTCACTTGTGCATCACTAATATATCTCCAGCTGTGGTTCTCTATAAACTTTGATTCTTTTGTAGCTATATAACCCAACTAAGTAAACATTCCTTACCTTAAAACCCTTAACCTTAATGGTGTTGGAATCAGCGATAACTCTTTGAAGAATTAGTGCTAGAATGTTTTTATATCGACATCATTGAGATATGTTCCAACACTTTGAAGAAATTGGTTCTTCGTTGTAGTGATTTAATCATAATGATTTTCGCACCTAATCTCCTTTATTTGGATATTTATTTTGGTATGAGGGATACTCTGTTGCTAACAAATATGCCATTGCTAGTTCATGCCTCCATCTTTCTTCCTGATTGGTATGATCGGGATCAATATGTTACTAGGGGGCCCGAGCTTATTCACAGCCTTTCAAATGTCGAAAGCTTACGACTTGATTTGGGTTGCCCCTATATGCGGAAGGTATTTTCTCTTTGCAAAATATGGAAACAAAAAATCTGCAATGATTCTACTTTTGCATATGTCCTTTTGTTGGCCTTATTTTAGGTAGTTCAGAATTAAACAAAACCTTGCTCCTGTTATATGTACTTCAATGTTTACCCAAGCCCAGTACATAATTGTTTATTAGGGCATTTATTACTAACTCGCATGACTTTCATTTTAATTAGCTTTGTGATTTTCATTTTTGTTTTTTCTCTGGAGCATAGTTTTTATTTTACTTGGTAATGAAAATAAATACAGAAGAAGGATTTTTCTAGTTGCCCAGTCTTCAACAACTTAAAGTGCCTGGAACTTGCAAGTTGGAGTTTCTCTGTCTTTGGTCTTGAACCATATTTCCTCCTCACTCACCTAAACTGCAAGAGCTCACTATAAGAAAAAGCATGTAATCTCTCTCTCTCTCTTGATCAATCGATCGATGTTGCTACTAGTAAATTCTTTTTCGATGCCTCAATCAATTGATGGAGGTGACAACCATATAAAGCCACTAAATTTATTGAATAAAAAATTTGACTAGCTTCGAGTATTTACAGTCAATAAATAGATTTACTAGAAATGGACTTAGATCAGGAAGTTAACTATATAGTACAAGCCATGTAATACCGGGTGTTTTCTATATTAGCCCCCTCAATTAAGTCCTTGTAGAAGGATATGTACGTAACTGGTTTTGTTACTACCGTAGAAATTCATCAGAAATATTTTAGATGAGGAGACAACTCAGGAGGGACTGAGAGATGCATTAGTCAGCGAGAGTTCCTTATGACTATTAGAATTGTAGGATTTGAAAATGATAATGAATTTGTTGATCGGCTAATTAACAAGTTGCTTGTACATGTTAAGATCATTGGTGAAATAATTGTTTAAATTCTCCTTTTATCTTGTTTAATGTTTGGATGTTCTTGATAACTTGGGGGGAGCTTTCATATATAATATTAGAGTAGAACTAGGGTGTTCTTATAAGTTCACCAAGTCCTTTGTGAACTCAAGTCTAAAACTCATCGAATCGGTTTCAAATGATAAATCCGAACTATTGAAACCCGTCTACCTTATTAGTGATGCATCTACTTGCAAAAAATTTAAATTTTAAAACTAATTTTGCATAAAGTCAAGTGGTAAAAAAACATAAAAAAAATAATGCATTAAAATTAATTTATTAACCTTCTAATTTTGACCGCTTGACTTTATACTAAATTAATTTGAAAGAGTGAAATTTCAAAAAAATGAGTTGTATTTTATTCCTTGTTCTCTTTTGAATTTCAGAAAAATGAGTTGTATTTTATTCCTTGTTCTCTTTTGCTTATATAGGTGTTATATCTTACATACGAGTTCCTATAATTCTCTATAATCTTTTCTTACCAAAATGTCCCTATAGTTTCTATAAATGCGTAAACATACAATAAATCTCAACACTCCCCTTAAGATAGGCAAAAGATATCCATCAAGCCCATCTTGTCACATAACCTAACTATAAAGCGCTATAGCACTGCTATAGCGCGCTACTTAGAGCAAAGATTTTAAGTAGCGATTAATTGTAGCGCTATAGAGACCATGCATAATAATTTGCAAAAAAAAAAAAAAAGGGGCAAAATTAGTCATTTGTTCCTTTGATTTAATTAGTCATTTAAATTCATCACCTCACGCATTTTCTGAGGGGAGGCACGGGGCTACTGTTCCTCACGCATAAATGCCTACTCATTTATTGTTGCTAGGGACGTGTTTTTTCAAACTCAATCTCCAGTCAAATTTCTCAACTAACGATTTTTGTTGCTAGCGCATTTTCAGCTGATATGTATTTAAATAAAAACATAATTTTGATTAATGTGTTGTGAATGTGACCCACACGACGTGTCCAAACGTGACCGGTCACATTTAACATGTTTAACTATTTTTTCATAATTTAGATTAGTTTATTTAAGATTCATCATTCGATCAAGATCTAACGGTCCTAATTACACATGACGATGTGTTGTGCCGTGATCAAATCTTTTGTGTGACGTGCCTTATTGTGCCAAAATTTTGAAAGATGGTCACATCACGTAACCAATGCACATGTTGTGACAGAACCATATATTGACTCGTTGGTTGACAAAAATATTTTTATTTTTATTAATATTTTGTGCCTACTTCTGATCAAATCCTGAATCTGCTCCTGAGTGAACATAAATATTATACTCATTGATAAAAAGAAAAAAAAGGAGACTTTGAATCAGCAACAAATTAAGAACTGCAATATAATTGGAGACACTGCTTTGATCGAAATTATAATTAATTGTAGTCCTCTTTAGCTACAATATAATTGGAGACACTCCTTTCAATTATAGAAAAAAAATAAGACTTCGGCTCATCAAAAAGAGAACGTGGACTTGTATGACTTTATAGCCCAGTCCTCAAGCCAAGTAAAATATTGGCAGCTTAGTCTTCTCACGTCAACAAACGAATAATTGAGTTACAAAAAACAAAAATTTAATAGCTAAAGCTATATATATATAATTGTGTATTGTTCGTCAAAATTAAAAAATGAATCAAAAGTATATTTTTTTTAGGAAAATTTTCAAAATTTTGAAATAGCCAATATACCCATGAAATCACCATAATATCCAATATCCCCATCAAAAATTAATTTACATTCTTCAATCCCCTTTTATTTATTTATTTTTTATTTAATCATTTAAAAAATTGAATTGACCATAATACGCTTTCAAAAATCTGTAAATTGAGATTTCTTTGCCTCTGGCCGAATTATTTTATCCTTAGAAATTTATCCTTCGAGTTACCAGTTGACTGACTCTGATTTTTTGATTGACATAGAAAGCATCAAGTAGCAAGAAAGATGGCCTATGATGTTGATAGCAACAAATAAATTCATGTGCTTGTTTGAGCAAAGTTATAATTAAGTGGAGATACTTATTCAATTATTATAATCTTCTATAGAAGGAAGAAGACTTTGAGTCAAAAAATGCGTGTACCTGATCAAAGTTATAATTAAGTGGAGACATAGGCGGACCCAAGAAGGGTAGAGGTAGACCAGTGTCTAGTTTTGGATTCGAAATTTTATTTAGATTTAGTGTTATGTTATATTTGTATCTACTTTTGGATTTAATTTACGGTTCAGTAAAAAAAAATTACGTAGAAAAGAAAGTCAGTCCAGACTGATTCGCGTAAAAAAAGAAAGAAAGGAAAAGATGTAGTCCAATTCGTTACTCCACTTAGAAAAATAGTTGATTTGTTAGGAGAGAAAAGAAGTTTGCTACGTACTAAGGATATAAATATGGGTTGTGACTAGTCACACCGTTACATAGATCACATGTCGTGTCATGACTAAATTTGAAAGGATGTTGTGAACAGTCACAATATATTAATCACGTTGTGACCACACACGACGTGTCCAAACGTGACTGGTCACATTTATCATGTTTAACTATTTTTTCATAATTTAGGTTAGTTTATTTAAGATTCATCATTCGATCAAGATCTAACAGTCCTAATTACACGTGACCATGTGTCGTGCCATGATCAAATCTTTTGTGTGATGTGCCTTATTGTGCAAAAATTTTGAAAGATGATCACGTCACGTAACCGGCACATATGTCGTGACATATTCGATCGTGACATAATTTTTTAAGATCCTTATCCACTACTCCGCTCTGATTCGTTGGGAGAAAAAAGTGTTATCAATATTTTGTTCCTACTTCTGATCAAATCCTAAATCCGCCCCTGAGTGAACATAAATATTATACTCGTTGATAGAAAGAAAAAGGGAGACCTTGAATCAGCAACAAATTAAGAACTGCATGTGCTTGTTTGATCAAAGTTAGAATTAATTCTAGTCCTCTTTAGCTGCAATATAATTGGAGGCACTCCTTTCAATTATAGAAAAAATAAAACTTCGGCTCATCAAAAAGGAGAACGTGGACTTGTATGACTTTATAGCCCAGTCCTCAAGCCAGACAAAAATATTAGCAGCTTAGTCTTCTCACATCAACAAACGAATAATTGAGTTAGAAAAAACACAAATATAATAGCTAAAGCTATATATATAATTGTGTATTGTTCGTCAAAAATAAAATTTAATCAAAAGCTGTGTATTTTTTTTTAATACATGTCAGCTGAAAATGCGCTAGCAACTTTCTAGAAAATGGTTCCGGTCAAAAATTGTTAGTTGAGAAATTTAATCGGAGATTAAGTCTTGAAAAAAAACATGTCCATAGTGTTTGTTTGTTTTTTTTTTTTTTTTATAAAAGTGATAAACCACCGATTTTTTATATAAAGAAACTTACAATGTCATAGGAGTTGGTACCAAACCTCTGGTACCAGATTCTGTAAGAAAAAAGCTACAAATGTAAAACATACATCTAAAACAATACCAATAGCAACATAGCATCTAACCTAGAAAAAAAAAGATCTCCAACTAAACACACAAAACTATAATATTGCAAAACAACTCTTTATAAGTCACCAAAATCAAAACCAAACTGAGGCTACTCTTCTGTTACTTCACTTTGATGCATGTTTTGGTCGGATCCAACGATAGGCAGCAAACCCTTGATTACCTCTTCCTGCCCATGCTGCCCCACCTGCAATGATGTATTCACATAATATACCACCATTTGATCAATATTAGTAGGAAGCAATAAAGATAACTTCAATAGTGAACCAGAACACTTATTCTTCACCCAAAAATACGCTAAAGCTATAATTTGAGCCCCTACTAATTTGGAATTTGTTGTAATCCCTTAGAAACATAACTTATTTCTAGCTAACCATACTGACCATAACACAGCTCCTCTAAGTAATTTTACCAATAACCTATCCTTCAAGGGAATATCTTTGTCAATAAACCATATGTCCATAGTGTTTGTAAATAGTGGGTACATTCCCGTTAAAGTACCAAATAGCAACCGAGTGTTTGTAAATAGTGGGTACTAATTAAATCAAAGGAACAAATGACTAATTTTGCCCTTTTTTTAAAAAATTCTTATGCATGGTCTTATATATATGAAAGGATACTCAATTATTTCAATCAAGCACCACTCCAAATTGTGTTGTTTACTCTTTTTCTCTCCTGCAATGACATTTGTTGCACTCCTTTCCATATCACTTCTTCTCATCTCCTTATCCATCAAAACCACCACTCTATCACAAGCACAATGCCTTTCTGACCAACGGGATGCCTTGATTCAATTCAAGCATGGTTTCAATAACAAAACTCAACTCCATTCATGGAATTCAAGTACCGACTGTTGCACATGGGATGGCATCGAATGCAATGATCAAACTGGTATGGTGACTGCAATCAACCTTGCTTACATGTCCATCTCAGGTGAACTCAACCCGGCTTTGTTCAATCTCAGCTCTCTTCAGTACCTCGACCTTTCTTGGAACAACTATAATATTACCCTTCCACAAACCGGGTTTGAGCGACTCGGTAATTTAACTGACCTCGACTTATCATATTCTGGATTTGCCGGTGAAATTCCTATTGGCATTTCTTCCCTCAAACACCTCATCTCACTTGACTTATCAGATAATATCTTGTATCTTCATGACACAAACCTAAAAACCTTACTCGGCAATCTCACCAAGCTCCAAGGTCTTTGGTTGGATGGGGTTGACATTTCACTCAACGGATCTGAGTGGGGTGACGCAGTTTCTCAAGTAGGCACAACTCTTGTATCCCTATCCATGCAAAATTGTGGATTAAGAGGAAATTTGCCGGATGAAATATTCTACTTTACAAATCTTACATATCTTGATTTATCATTCAACTCAATGTTGACAGGTAAACTGCTAGAACTCACGAAGCAAAGCTTTTTGCAATATATGTTCCTTATAGGTACAAATTTGACTGGTCCAATTCCAAATTCATTTGAAAATCTACAATATTTGTTGGAATTTTTTCTTACCGACTCTGACTTCTATGGAGAAATTCCACCTTCAATAGCAAACCTTACAAGACTCCAATATTTGGACTTTAGTTCAAATAGATTCACAGGTACAATACCCATGTCATTGTTTTCTCATCCTTCTTTGGAATCATTGTATCTAAATAATAACCAATTGTCAGGATGTCTAGCTGAGTTCTCAAATGGATCATCAGTTTTGGAAACTATTTACCTTTACTACAATAATCTTCAAGGACAGTTGCCAATTTCCATATTCAAATCCCCCCACCTCTTTGAGTTAAATCTTGAATCAAATAACTTTAATGGTACATTCAACTTAGATATCATCAAGCACAATAAGATGCTTGATATTTTGTCTCTCTCATACAACAATTTGTCAATTATAGAAGGCAAAAACCATAACGACTCATTCTATGCTTCTTTCCCCCAAATGACAACAATTTTGTCGGCATCATGTAATTTAAAAAAGTTCCCTTCTTTTCTAAGTTTCCAAACAAAAATTTACAAATTAGACCTCTCAAATAATAGCCTCGCGGGAGAGATCCCCCTTTCCATTTGTAATGTGCCAATTCGAGTGCTTGTTCTTTCATATAACAATTTAACTGGTACAATGCCACCTTGCCTTCTTGAAGCTGCTAAATCTCGCGAAGTTCTTTACCTGAGAAGTAACAAATTAAGTGGGCCACTGCCACGAAATATTAGTGAAGGATGCAAATTTAGAACAATAAATTTGAGTGGAAATAGAATAAATGGAAGTTTGCCCAAGTCACTAATGAACTGCCACACCTTAGAGGTCATGGATGTTGGAAATAATCAAATAGTCGATAGATTTCCCTTTTGGTTCGGAAATCTCAGATACCTAAGAGTACTTGTCTTAGGATCAAATAAATTTTATGGCACAATTTCAAATGTGGAAGCCAAAGCAAAAATCAATAATTCCTATTTCGCTAAGCTACAGGTTCTTGATCTTTCTTCAAATCGTTTCAAAGGCATCATCCCCAAAATTGTTTTTGAAAACATGAAGGCTTTGGTGCCTTATGATGATTTTAGTGAATTTGATCGTAGTTATGAGTGGTATTATGAGGATTCAATTACGGTCACATCAAAAGGACAAGAAATGGAGATGCAGAATTCACTTCACATATTCTGTTCCTTTGATCTGGCAAACAATAAATTTTGGGGCGAAATACCCGAAGATATCGGGCAACTCAAGTCCCTTCATGTGCTTAACCTATCACATAATGCCTTGACTGGTATAATTCCAACGGAATTTGGTAATTTGGTGCAACTTGAGTCACTAGATCTCTCCTCCAACTACCTTTCCGGACACATCCCTCAAGAACTCGGCTCTCTCACTGCTCTTGCTTCACTAAATCTCTCTTACAACAATTTGGTTGGAGATATACCCAAAGCCCATCAGTTCTCAACCTTTTCAAATGCTTCTTACTTGGGTAACCCCGGATTGTGTGGTAATCCTTTATCAATGCAGTGTGCAACAACTTCTTCAAATCATGGGTTTGATAAAGGTTTGCCTTCAAAGGTTTCTATTGACATAATTGAGCTCTTTGGTTCTATAGGATTGGGGTTAGGTGTGGGGTTTGCCTTTGTAATTTGGGCTACGATATCATGGGAGAATGGAAGAAGGTGGTTTAATTTAATTATCGATAAGTTTTACTTTCGACATTTTCATTAATGGATATATCTAAGAGCTTTTGTATTAATAAATGGGTATGAATCACTATCTATTTTCTTGAGTGTGTGTGCTTGTCTATGAAATACCATTTTTTAATCCACAAAGGGCACATGATGTATGGTTGGAACTTGTATAATTATCTGTTATATTTGGATTTCGTCTAAATGGTACCACATATATATATTAAACAAAAGAATTGCTTGATTGAGCTAACCGTTGAGGTGATAATTATCTGTCTATGAACATAAGAATTGCTTTTAGTTAGCCGTAAAGTTTAAAGAACTTTAAACTGGGTTTTCGGACTTACTAGAATTAACAAATCAAATGTGGCTTGCTTTTCTTTGGGGCTTACAAGGAGAATTAAATTAAATTGTTACAGGCGGCCTTTTGGAAACGTGAATCAAAGAAAACAAAAAATGCCTTGTGCTCTGTTGAGGAATTACAAGGCCAGTAAACTCCATAATCTAACCAAAGTCGAAATATGTTAACACATAATGTCTCTCGTTTCTCCAACACATTTTTCACAAGTTGTTCGAATTTTTTCACAAATTATGCTGCCATTTCATCATCAATAATCTCTGGCAACCCAAACTCTTTAATGTCAAATTTCAGATCTGACACAGAAGTCCATATTTTTATCCATCTTTGGACAAGATGCATGTCTACACAGCCTCTTTTGTAGTAAGAAAAGATAGGATATACGTGCGAACATCATCAGGCAAACTATTGATCTTATCAATGCCATAATTCTCCTCACTACCATGCAGAGAAGAGGGAGGAGAGAGAGGCGGGTCCGGATCTCCTAAAGTAACTCAATTTTTGGATTTTAGATCGGGACCATCCAATTCGATTCCGTCGCTCGGGATGTGTGCACTTCACTTAGAAATAGGTTATTGCGGATTCGAATTGGACGGTCGTGATCTAAAACTCAAAAATTGAGTTACTTCACTTGATCTGAATCTGAATTCGAGAGAGGCAGAGCGAGTAGAGCAGAGATCGGTCTGATTACCATCACGGAAGTGGCAACCTCCTATTAATTTAAATCTAATTTTGTTTTAATTTACTCGTCGAATATGTCAAATTGAAGTTCTGGCCCTTTGAACGTTCTTTTGTTTTATTTTTTTGGGATTAGTTGACTGCTCCAACATCTCTATAATTGACTTAATAGCATCAACAATTAATCCACACACATATATATATATTAAATTCAATAATAGGATTTGACGGGAAGTACAAATTTCACTGATAAAAGAAATTATTTGAAAATTGGATAATGAACAATAATTTGTATGGATTAATCCAGTTTGTTTGAATAGTTGTTTAATTAAAACAATTATAAAGAAACGTCGTTAAATAACCGGTTACTGAACTTTGTAGCTGACTCCGTATTATTTATTTATTTTTTTTTTTTGCAACGTAGGTTGATGGAACGAAGAATGAATAAAATGGATTTAATTTGTGTATTGATATTGAGAACATAAAATGGATTTATATAACTCGGCAAGTTCATAAGAAAATTCGTTCACGTTCTCACACGCTCTCACGCTAGCTGTACACATGTTATACAAACAGAAGACTGGAAAATATATATAATTTATGTTGTTTATTATTCGTAGATAGTTCCTGGACGAGTAGAAATCTCTATTTTTCTATTTTATTTAATTCGACATTCCTCTAATATTTTCACATTCCTATAGTATTAGTCAGTCATGTAATCACTACTTTATTTTTATTGTTAGGTACGTTGGATGGGACATCAACATCTCGAATCTAGAGTCGTTATATTCTTCTAGCATTAGTCAGTCATCTAATCACTAACTTCTTTATATATTTTATATTTTTTTGAAGGTCTACTTCACGGAAGTTGCGCAACGGTTTATTAATTTAAATATAATTTTGTTTTACTCGGTTGGAAGGTGCACCGGGGACTTGCGTCTCCGTCTTTCTTTTGTAATATTTTACTCGGTTGGAAGGCGCACTGGCGCAACGCTTTATTCCTTTTCACTATATTAATTTAAAAAGTGAATAAAACTTTGAATTTGTTTTCCTCTTGAGGATGTATTAATAAAAATTTCGGATTGTTACAATAGATATTCACCAAATTCCAAGGTAAACGACAAAAGGGTGTTAAAAGGGAGCAATGTTATTAAATGCAGTTCCTATACAGTATGCGGAAGGCCACTGCATACCGTATATACGGTATGCGGCTGCATATGCGGATTTTTATGCGGGCATATATATGCGGATTTTAAAATGAGAATTGATATAAATATAAACAAGTGTGCGGTAATATGCGGCCATATACGGTCATATGCGGTAATATGCAGTATACGGTAATATGCTCTTATATGCGGTAATATACGGTAAAATGCAGTAGAATTCAGTATCATACAAATAAATATGCGGTTGAATATGAGGTAATAATATGCGGCCGAATATGCGGTAGTAATATATGGCCGAATATACAGCCGGATATGCGGAATAGCATATATTGACCGCATATAGATTTCTATGCGGATTGCAGCTGAATACGCATATGCGGCCGTATAGACCACGTTTTATTACACTGAGAAGGGAGAGAGGACTCAGAGGAGTGTGTATGAAATAATTTATGTGTTGTGTTGCTTGATTTATGGCAGTGTTGTAAAAAACGTCCGTTTAGACCGAGTATGATGGTAATGCAAAATAAAATAGTTTGGCAAAATAAAACGTCCGTTTAGACCGAGTTGTGTTCTTGTCTTGGCAGTTTTGTATATTCTTCTTTTTCCTGTTCATTAATTGCACTGCAAAATAAAATAGTTTGGCAGAGTATGATGGTACCATTGATACCTCACTTACATTTGTCAAAGAAAACACCCATTTAGTCTGAAAAACTTAACTATTAAAAACGCATGTAATTGTTTATTTAATTGAGGACAGAATCACTTAGCCTGCTGTATTTTCTTATTTATTTGTCTCCCTTTAAACTTTATGTATGCTTTCTGAGAATTATTGAAGACCAAAACATACTATAAATGAATAAATGGAGAACTTTAGGTCACAAGGATGTTACATTAGCAAACCTTGTACAGACTTCGATTTGAACAAAAATATAAAATTTGGTATGCAAGTATATTTTCATACGGAGATTATGTTGAACAGTTCGAATTGACCAGTCCATATAGCATGTTAATATACACTATGCATTGTGCCATACTCTCACTCACAAAACATTACAAATATGAGTGAACTTCAGACAACAAGGATCGGTGTTACATTAGATAATATTAAAAACAACTTAGTCATACACCCACAACATGTTACATATTAGATGATATTAATAAATGTTACAACTTAGTCATACATCTTAGTCATAAATGAAAACTCCCCTAAGCTATCAATAAACAAGATGAAAGACTGAATTTAAACAATAATTTCACCAATAATCTTAACATGAACAAGCAACTTGTTGACCAGTTGATCAACAAATCCATTATCATTTTTAAAATTTAAAATTCTAACTGTCTTAAGGAACTCCCGCTGGCTATTGCCTTCAATAGTAACAAATTCCATGGCTATTCCCTTCAATAGTAACAAAACAAGTTACATATGTCTCATTGATAATAGATCTTTTGACAGGAAATAAATTTGTTGTTCAGGTTTCCATTATTTTGATCCCAACCATTCAACTTTATTGAGATCCGTGCATGAAAAGATTTTTTTTTTTTTTTTTAGATTTGCTCATGGAAACCTTGCAATGGTTGGGACTTGAATAACAGGAACCTGTTATTCCAATGGAATAACAGCAGATTTATTTCCCTTTTGACAAGGGCTTAATTTTTTTTTTGAAGATTAGTGGCTTTAAATCCAACAAGGGCTTAATTGAGAGTGTTAGTATGAACATCACCTAGTAGGCTAGTATTACACAGCCTTGACTATCTTGTTAACTATCATATCTAGTCCATTTATAATATTATCTATTGACCATAAATACTCGAAACTTGTCATTTTTATATTCGATAAAATTTGAATTTTTCTACCGAGAGAAAGAGAGAGAGGCATCAACTAGCGATGGCATATTTAGCAACATAGTAGATATCCAAATAAAGGAGATTAGGTGCGGAAATCTGTGATCTCATTCCGATAAAATCACTACAACGAAGAAACAATTTTTTTCAAAATGTTAGAACATATCTCAATGATGCGGATATAAAAACTTTCTGCTGCTAATTCTTCAAGCATAGAACGCCCCAATAAAATCTTATTGAAAGATTCATTGCTCATTATAACACCATAAAGGTTAAGGGTTTTAAGGCAAGGAAGATTTACTGAGTTGGATTCTATAGCTACAAAAGGATCAAAGTTTATAAAGAACCACAGCTGGAGATATTTTAGTGATGAACAAGTGAAAATGAGACCAGTGTTTAAATTCAAACTTTCACATAAATCCATTTCGACTAAACACTCTCGAGGCTCCAACTTCAACACATCACCAATACAATCGGCAATAGCTTGAGTGCAAGGTCAGCAAACCCTAGAATCCAACCAAAGTCGAAATATGTTAACACATAATGTCTCTCGTTTCTCCAACACATTTTTCACAGGTTGTTCGAATTTGTTCACAAATTCTACTGCCATTTCATCATCAATAAACGCTGGCAACCCAAACTCTTTAATGTCAAATTTCAGATCCGGCACAGAAGCTCATGTTTTTATCCATCTTTTGAACAAGATGCATGTCTGCACAACCTCTTTTGTAGCAAGAAAAGATAGGATATGTGTGCGAACATCATCAGGCAAAATATTGATCTTATCAATGCCATAATTCTCCTCACTACCATGGCAGAGAACAGGGAGAAGAGAGAGGCGGGTCTGGATCTCCTAAAGTAACTCAATTTTTGGATTTTGGATCGGGACCGTCCGATTAGATTCCGTCACTCGGGATGTGTGCACTCCACTTCGGAATGGATTGTCGTGGATTCGAATCAGACGGTTCCGATTTAAAACCCAAAAATTGAGTGACTTCACTGGATCTGAATTTAAGAGAGGCAGAGTAGAGTAGAGATTGGTCTGATTCTCACCTGGACCTAGTCTTTTATGTCTTTTATGTGGGAAAGGTGTAGGTCCGATGTCCATCGGACCTAGTTTGGTTCTGATGAACAGATCTACCGTCTAATTTGCTTCAGGATTTGTGCACATGAATATTAAAGCAAACGCGAAAGTTCTGGCGCGAATCCTAAAGCCAATCCGACGGTGAGTGAACCCATTGAAACCAAAGTAGGTCCGATGTCCATCGGACCTACTCTGTTTCCCTTTTATGTCCAGGTGAGGTGACAATTACTTTGGGCTCTGTAAAAGCCACAAGTCTGAGTGATATCCTTTCTTGCTTGTTGGGCCTTGAAGGCTTTAACGGAAATGTACCCACTATTTACAAACACTATGGACATGTTTTTTTCAAGACTTAAATCTCCGATCAAATTTCTCAACTAACAATTTTTTATCGGAACCATTTTCTAGAAAGTTGCTAGCGCATTTTCAACTGCCATGTATTAAAAAGGATTGACTAACTATTTCCCAGTCAATTTCTCTCATTCATCCCCCAGTCAATAACTACTTGTAGGGACCGTTAACTAACTGTACTTCATTAATTACTTGGGGACCACCTAATATTTGATAGATTTTATAACTAACGCATGCAAATATGAATATCTATGCGCGCAAGTGTTAATATATAATATATAAATTATTCATACCTAAGATACCAAGTATTTCGAAAAAAAACTGGACACATCACACACATCTCTTTTACACGTTTTTAGAGTTGAGTTTTTTTTTCTCCGTTCAATTTCGTCAATATTTCTGACGATCTGTGAGAAAATATGCAAATCTAAAACTATGGACGTCTTCTATGTAATTTTCTCTTTCAAATGAGATCCATGATGACGTACTTTCGGGTTGTTCATCGTGCAAGTATTCATACATCGTCGTGAATACTTTGTTGTGTAAGTATTCATATCTTGTTGAGCAAGTATTCATATATCGTAATGCATTTGTATATAATTCATTTCTGAAGTGTTTGTACCTAACATAATTTATGAAATTTTTATTTTTATTTTCATTTTCATATGGCATGGGATGATGTATGAAAGTATTAATTTCAAATATTGCAAGTATTCATACATTGTCATGCAAATGTTAATAGTTTATGTATCAAGAGTTTTATCTAAAATATTTTCAACAGCTTTTCTTATGGTATCAGATGACGTTTGACTACTAATATAAAGTATGTAAGTATTCATACCTTCTCATGTAAGTGTAAATAGTTAATGTATCAAGTATATGTATCTAACAAATTCTATTTTTTTTTTTCATATGACACTGGATGATATCTAAAAGTATTAATATCAAGTATTGCAAATATTCATACATTATCATACAAGTGTGAATAATTCGTGTATCAAGTGTTTGTATCTAACATATTCTTTTTTTTTTCCTTGTGGTATTAGATGACGTTTGAAAGTATTAATATCAAATATTGTAAGTATTAATATCTCATAATGTAAGTATTTATGCTTATAGCTAAAATATGAATTGTAACGTTGAAAAATATCTTAGTTTAATTTTTTTTACGTAATATATTTCTAAAATATTTCTAAAAAAACTGCATACAAATATGAATACCCATGTGCGCAAGTATTAATATATAACATAGCAAGTATTCACATCTAAGATATCAAGTATTTATATAAAAATATTAATATCTAAAATTTTAAATATTCATATTTCATGTGCAAGTATAAATTTGTATGTTGCAAAATAACTTAAATTAATTAATATGTTTGGTGCTTGTACGTATTGATAGGTAATGAGAAAAGTATTCATACTTATATCTTAAATATGAACTATTATGTTGTAAAGTATGTTAGTTTAATATTTTTTTACAAATGATTCTGTATAAAATAAAAAAACAAACCATAAAATCAAAAACAAATAAACCCATGCATCATCAACAATATTTATTCCCAAGAACTTTATTTATAGCAAGACTTTTATTTAGAGCATACAAAAACTTAAAAAAAAATTTGATAAATAATATCTCGTTTATTTATGGTATCTAAAACAATGACCAAATCTTTCGACATAATTTATCAAACAGGACCATACAATCACTACAAAATGCATATTTGCTTGTTAAGTTAAAAAATTAATGATAATACAATATAAATATCAGATCTACAGATTTATCAAATTCAACTAAATAATCTTTTTGATTCAGCTAAAATCAATCAATTCAACTAAATAATCTTTTTGATTCAGTTAATGAACATTGTCATCCAGTCAGCTAGATACTTCATCACATAAATGATGCAAAAACTCAATTAGATTGAACATTTTTTGAAACAAAAAAATAAATCATACAAAAACCCATGAAAGTGTGGTTCTTTTTGGTTCAGAGAGATGTGGGCAGCTGGATCGATCTGAGCAGACTGCATAAAAGATTTAATCACGGCACAACACATATTAATCATGTGTAATTAGAACCGTTAGATCTTAATCGAATGATGAATCTTCAATAAACTAACCTAAATTATGAAAAAATAGTTAAACATGATAAATGTGATTGGTCACGTTTGGACACGTCGTGTGTGGTCACAGCGTGATTAATATGTTGTGACCATTCACCTCCTATGACCATCCTTTCAAATCTAGTCATGACACGACATGTGATCTAAGTAACGACGTGACTAGTCACAACACATATTTATATCCTTAGTACGTAGCAAACTTCTTTTTTCTCCTAACAAATCAACTATTCTTCTAAGTGGAGTACGTAGCGAATCGGACTGTCTTTTCCTTTCTTTCTTTTTTTATGCGAATCAGTCTGGACTGGCTTTCTTTTATGTGTATTTTTTTTCTACTGAACTGTAAATTAAATCCAGAAGTAGATACAAATATAACATACCACTGAATCTAAATTTTTTTTCGAATCCTCTAACCCTCCTTGGGTCCGCCTATGTCTCCACTTAATTATAACTTTTATCAAACACATTTTTTGACTCAAAGTCTTCTTCCTTCTATAGAAGATTATAATAATTGAAAAAGTATCTCCACTATAACTTTGATCAAACAAGCACATGAATTTATTTGTTGCCATAAACATCATAGGCCTTCTTTCTTGCTACTTGATCCTTTCTGAGTCAATCAAAAATCAGAGTCAGTCAACTGGTAACTCGAAGGATAAATTTCTAAGGATAAAAGAATTCTGTCAGAGGCAAAGAAATCTCAATTTACAGATTTTTCAAAGGGTATTATGGTCAATTCAATTTTTTAAATGATTAAATAAAATAAAAAATAAATAAAAGGGGATTGAAGAAAGTAAATTAATTTTTGATGGGATATTGAATATTATGGTGATTTGAAGGGTATATTGGCTATTTCAAAAATTTGGAAATTTTCCCCAAAAAAAAAACTACTTTTGATTCATTTTTATTTTTGACGAACAATACATAATTATATATAGCTTTAGCTATTAAATTTGTGTTTTTTGTAACTCAATTATTTGTTTGTTGACGTGAGATGACTAAGCTGCTAATATTTTTGCCTGGCTTGAGGACTGGGCTATAAACTCATACAAGTCCACGTTCTCCTTTTTGATGAGCCGAAGTGTTATTTTTTCTATAATTGAAACGAGTGTCTCACTAGTGGAAACACTGAAATTAGGATCGTTTATTTACACACATGAGGATCGGAATTTAACTGATCTTGATCTGAACGATACTAATACAAAACTAATCTGGATCGGTTAAACAACCGATCCTAAAAGTTTGAATTAGGATCGGTTATTTGTAAAAACCGATCCAAATTAGTACTATTAGGATCTGTTATTTTAAACAACCGATCCTAATGAGTGTTAATCTGGATCGGTTGTTTAAAATAACCGATCATAATAGTACTAATTAGGATCAGTTATTTCAAAAAACCGATCCTAATTACTACTATTAGGATTGGTAATTTTAAACAACCGATCCTAATGGTTATTTGGACTTTTTTTTTAAATACCAACCATTACGATTGGCTATTAATTTTTGAACGATCCAAATTTTAAGTATTAAGAACGGTGGTTATTTTTGACCGATCCTGATTCCTTTTTCTTTTTTCTTGCAGAACCATCATTTTGTGAATCCAGATATAATGCATTATTGATATTTATATATTGATAGCCTATTTAAATCCAAAAAAAATAATATTACACATCAGGATAAAAAGATATTACACAGGATTATTATCAAAGAAACCATCAATATTTCATAGCACAACTATAAAACATTGCTTAGCAACGGAATTTATATTAGGCAATAAATGATCATCCATAAAAATATTTAAAAAGATTTACATATTATAACAAGAAAAAAAGCAAATATCAGAAATCTTAGAACGAGGGATTCCTCACGCCATACTAGCAATTGATCAGATTCACTGTCCCTGTTTATGTACCAGTGATACGGTTTCAACAAGTACCAACTGGTTTCAAGTACCGACTGATTCTTACGAGTACCACATCTAGCAGTGAAAAAATAAACCAATTACCACATCAAATTATCATATAAATAAACCAATTACCACATCTAGCAGTGAAAAAATTAAGAAGTCACTCACATTCATCGCTTCGACAAAAAAGTACAAGTATGCAACAAGAGATTTGTTATATTTCTCCGCATGAAATTTAACAAATAATTACAAAAGAAATGGAAAAAAAGGTTACCATAGTGCTGCTTCAGCCGGCCTAACTCTTGCAGGGCCTTCTTTTTTTTCTTGCTAGTCTGAAAATTCCACTAGTGCCAGTCTGAAAATTCATTTAATCAAACAGAAAACAAAAATTGAATAGTTAAATGTAACAAAAATAGAATAATAAATATTCAAACCCCATACCACTAATTCAACTTTTTGATCAATGTATCGCCACTACAAGAAAATATACCTTTCTCGGCGAAATATGCTGTACCAGTATTTGTTGTATTTAGGCAATATGCTGTACCAGTATCCTATACTTCCAGTAACAGACTGATTCAAAAACTTTCACGTTAGCACAATCTTGATGTATATTACCAATTGCTATCAGAGGATAAAGGAATAAATTAAAACAGATGGCAGTGTACAAAATTCCACTATAAATAGAAAGCAAATATAAAGATGAACAACTACATGGTCTTCAGACCACAAAAAGAGTAACAAAACACAAGCACTCTGAACTAGGCTAAAATAAGAACCTCCCAGTAAATGTTAAGTAGTACATTTCTACCTCATGGTATATTTACAATTTTCTTTTCTCCAATTGATAGTCCTCTACCATCCAAATTGAAATCTATAGATTAAAGCTGAAGGAAAACCGACCTGAATAGTCAAATATTTACAATTTACCTAAGTGTAGTATTAAAAAACTCGACTATGGGATAAGATGAATCTAGTACTGTTATTTTAAGATATTGGACTTAGGTAATTTTTTAATTTTGAATCTAGTACTGTTATTTTGCAAATAAACAAGAAATCTGCTACTGGAGTGAGAGAGACCAGGTCAAGTCTAAAGAATCAGAGAGAGGGGTTTAAAGCACCTGATCTACAGAAAGATAAGAGTGGCCCGCGACCTTTACAATTTAATTACCTTCTCAGGATCAGGGTAGTCAAGATAGCTGAAACCCTAGAAGAACAAAACAAAAATATGATCTCATTTAAGAAATTAACAATGAAAATACTAGACCTTGTATCTGTATGAAAATACTAGACCTTCAGAAACAAAAGGATCAGACGGCCCGAATCAAAATCCAAAACAACAAATCAATCCTAAGAAGTTCAGATTGTACTATACTTTAAAGCCATATTGTGATCCTACAAATCCCCATAAAATAAAGTTTCAACAGTAAATGTACCCGAACAGATGTACTTACTGGAGAGCAAGGACTAGATCAAGTGCCAGATCATGTATAGAACTCTCAGGCATCTTCTCATCCTACAAGTATGCACCAGAGCCAAGCACCAAAGACTTCTTTTATGAGATAATGAAGATGTGTAAGAAGAGCTAAGGATTGACATTTTACTGTTTACTGACTTGTTTCATGCTTCAATGATGAATTATGGTAAGTTGAGGACAAATAGATAATAAATGAGGCATTATTGCGTAGCTAACGTTTATCTATGCAAATTAGATCAAATTTCGCAAATTGCACAAATCACACCTAGTAGAAAGCAAATACTTTACCTTGTCCAGCAAAGGTTCAGGAGACAAACCAAATGTGAATTAAGTCCAGAAATTTACCGTAGTATTGTACAGCAGCTTAATCCTAAGTTCCTAACCCTTAATTCACAAAATTCACAAAAATATTTCACAAATTTCACACAAGAAAAATATTTCACAAATTTCGCACAAGAAAAATCAAGTAACTATTGAAGCAAAATAACATACCTAGAGAGAGAGTGCAGCGAACTGGTAGATGATCGGTCCTTAGAGAGAGAGACAGCGGGGAGGGTTTGTGCTTGGTGCTTGGTGCTCGGGCCAAGTTGTCAGTGCTACTTGGCTTCTAGCATCGTGCACAACCAACAGAGATGCGGATGTTGTTTCTTCTTACGGCCAGTAACACAATCACACAGAAAAGAAACAATGCAACTTAGAACAGAGGAGATTTGTGATGCTTAACTTGCTGCATCATTTTCTGGTTTTCTTATATATATAGAAACACATACAAAATCATAACTGCTATATGAAAGGTTACATCCACTAAATAAAAACTGGAATCTAAATAACTGCTCACTAAAAATAACATCTACTCTATTCTTAGCCATCCGCTAGGATTACTCTGACAGCACACTTTTATCTAAAACAGAAAACTTAAACTCTGCTAGAATTAAAACAAAACATAAACAAAACAAACTGAAACATAACAACAAGATTAATTCTATCATTCTCCTCCTTAAGCTTGTTGTTCTTTACTGATGTCCAGTACACCAATCTTTCCTCTCATCTCTTGAAACTTCATCCTTGCCAGTGACTTTGTAAGAATATCAGCACACTGATCTTCAGTGCGAACATGCTGAACTTTAATCAATCCCGATTCCACACAGTCTCTAATGTAATGAAACCGAGTATCAATATGTTTACTCCTCTCATGATAAACTGAGTTCTTGGTTAGAGCAATTGCGGATTGATTGTCTATGTTTAGCACCACTTCCTTAGGCTCAGTCTTCAACAATTCTCTTAGCAATCGACTCAGCCACACACCTTGACACGCTGCCGCACAACCAGCAATATATTCTGCTTCGCATGAAGACAGCGCCACCACTTTCTGCTTTTGTGAACACCAGCTGATCGGATTTGCCCCAAGAAAGAATATCAATCCTGAAGTGCTTTTTCTGTCATTATTGTCACCAGCCAGATCACTGTCCGAAAACCCGATCAGCTCCAAATCTCCTTCTTTCTTCTCGTACACAAAACCAAAGTTCAATGTTCCCTTCACGTACCTTAGTATGTGCTTTACTGCTGCCATGTGTTCCAGCGTGGGTTTCTCCATAAATCGGCTTACCATTCCAACAGCAAACGCCAAGTCTGGACGTGTGTGCAGCAAGTATCTCAAACTGCCAACGATACTTCGATACAAAGTTACATCTACAGGAGGTTCAAGGCTGTCCTTGTTCAATTTTAGACGAGGCTCCATAGGAATCTGTGTTGAGTTACAGTCCTTCATCCCACATTTCTCCAGCACCTTCTTTGCAAAACCCGATTGCTTTAAGGTGATTCTTGTTGGAGTCTGACACACTTCAATCCCCAAATAATAGCTAAGTAATCCAAGATCACTCATGCTAAATAAACCTTTCATCTGAGATTTGAATTTGTCAATGCCTCGAATACTCACTCCGGTGATGATCAAATCATCTACGTATACTCCAACAATTAAATTACCTTCCTTTCTCGTGTACACAGCATGTTCTAATAGACACCTCTCAAAACCGAGTGCCTTCAAAGACTTATCCAACTTGGAGTTCCATGCTCTAGGTGCTTGTCGCAAACCGTACAAAGCTTTATACAGTTTCAGCACCTTATGCTCTTCTCCTTTTATCTCAAAACCCGGTGGCTGCAGAACATACACATCCTCCTCCAATTCACCGTTAAGGAAAGCGGATTTTACATCCATGTGATGCACTTGCCACCCCTTTTGTGCAGCGATTGAGATCAACAACCGTACAGTTTCCAATCGAGCAACAGGAGCAAAAACTTCATCAAAATCTATCCCGTGCTTTTGAACATACCCCTTTGCTACTAACCTCGCCTTGTGTTTGATTATTCTCCCTTGAGTATCTTTCTTCAATTTAAACACCCACTTCAAACCAATTGGCTTTTGATTTTCTGGTAAAGCAACTAACCTCCATGTTGCATTCTCCTGTATGCTGGAAATTTCTTCTTCCATAGCCTTTCTCCATGCTGAATCGGTTCTTGCTTCTTCATAACTCGTAGGCTCCTCCTCTCCTAGCAAACATAGCCCCGAATAATCCAATTCAATAGGAATAGTTTTGTCGTACAAACTGTTTAGGTCTCGTTTCCCTCTTGGTCCCACTTCTGATGCCTCTGGATGGATGAATTCGGATGCCCTCTGCTCAACAGGAAACGACACTGGAGTTTGTGCATTTCCAGAGCCGAATCCATCTGCTCTGTTGCTACCAGCAGATGTATTCTCAGGCTCGCCAGGTTGATAGAACCCTGGCTGTGGAGACGCCATATTAGGATACAGCATCTCTTCCTCAATTCGTTGATGGGCAGTATCACTTGAACCTGCAACAGGAAAATAAAGAACAGAAAAGATATCCTTTGCTGGTCTAGATTCTGTAGCCGATGAATCAGTCCAGTCCCACTTCTTTTCTTCATCAAACACGGCATCACGAGTCACTACCACCTGTTTTGTCTTTGGATCAAACATCCGATAACCCTTGGTATTCAAATCATACCCAATAAACACCATAGGTTTGCTTCGATCTGCTAGTTTCGGAAGGTGAGGTGTGACATTCTTCACGTGAGCAATACATCCAAAAATTCGCAAGTGTTCAACCCTTGGCTTTCGATTGTAGTAGGCTTCATAGGGTGTCTTGTCAACTAGACTCTTAGTTGATGCTCTGTTCAGCAAGTAAATTGCCGTTGACACCGCTTCTCCCCAAAATTCGCCGGGAACACTTTTACTTTTCAGCAAACTTCTTGCCATGCCAACCACTGTCTGATTTCTCCGTTCCACGACACCATTTTGCTGCGGAGAATAAGGTGCAGTAAGGTAGTGTTTAATACCATTCAATTCGCAAAAGCTCTTGAACTCATTTGATGTGAATTCACCACCACGATCACTTCGAAAAGCTTTCAACTTACACCCCTTCTCCATTTCGGCTGCAGCTTTGATCCTTTTAAAACTTTCGAACGCCTCGGCTTTGCTTGAGATCAGAACCTGCCACATAAACCTTGTGCAATCATCGACAATTAGCATAAAATAACGCTTTCCTCCATTCGTAGTCGGTGTGATTGGCCCGCACAAATCTATATGCCACAACTCAAGAGGGTACTCGGCTCTGAAATTTGATTCAGCAGGGAATGGTTTTCGTTGTTGTTTTCCAATCAAACATCCATCACAAATGCGATCTTCATGATCTATCAAGGGCATGCCATGCACCATCCCATTTTTACCCATGATTTTTAAAGCATGAAAATTCACATGTCCATACCTTGCGTGCCAGAGCCAAGCTCCTTCTTTGCTTCTCGCCAGGAGGCATTCTGGATGGGTTGGAGAAGTACGCAAAAGGAATAACCGATTCCCAGATCTGGTCACTTTGACTAGCACTTTCTGTGTTCTGTCCAGGATAGACAATACTCCTCTTTCAATCACTATCTTACATCCATTCTCATCTAACTGTCCAAGACTAATTATGTTACTTTTTAACCTTGGAATATAGTAAACGTTAGTGAGTAATCTGTGTTCACCAGTGAAGTATTCAAAGAGTATCGAACCCCTTCCTTGTATCTCTACTGTTGAACCATCTCCAAACCGAACTGTTCCTCTAATCATTGTATCAATCTCTGCAAATCTTTCAATGCAACCGGTCATATGATTGCTTGCGCCACTGTCTAAATACCAGGTTGTGTCCAGGGTACTGACAGCCTTTAGCGCCACTTCATCTTCATGCAGCAATTTTTCTTCATTCGGTATTGTGTGGATAAGTTCACAGGTTTCAGCCAACAACAGTGCTGGTTCGTCATCATTGTTTTGTACAACCAAATTAGCCTTCTCTCTTCTATTTGGTTTGGGACATTCTTTAGCGAAATGACCATAATCATTGCAATTGTAACATTTCACCTTAGCAATATCAAACTTTCGTGGCTTTCGTTCATCTCCCGTGTGATCATTGCCTCCTCGGCCTGCACCTTGACCACGTCCACGGCCCCGACCCCTTCCATGTCGGCCTCCTCTTTTGGTACTGCCCGAACCTTCTTCTCTTCTACCTTTTGAGAATTTAGCCTCCCATTCGGCTTGACTAAGAAGCAACTGTTCCCCTGTACCCTTTGTATGATGCCACCCCTTTAGCCCTTCTTCAAATGTTCTCAATCGCCCAATAGCTTCTGAAACCGACATCGTGTCTACATCTCCAAACTGCTCAATTGTCCCAATGATTTGAAGAAATCGATCTGGAACCGAACTGAACAGCTTTTCAACAACTTCGCTTTCTTCAAGTTTCGCGCCAAGTGATCGGATCTCACCAACCAAGGCAGTCAACTTCATCGAATACTCATTTACGGTTTCTGAATCTTGCATATGCACCTTGTACAATTGTCGTTTCAGTACTTGTACACGTGCCTTCTTGACACGATCTTCGCCAATTCGCATCTCCCTGAGTGCGTCCCAAGCCTCCTTTGCCGTCTGCTTCTCCGCGATTGCCATCATCACGTCATCTGGCACGGCTTGAGAAATGGCTACCATGGCGCCTTGATCTTTGTCGTCGTCTGTGTCTTCACCTTCGATCACTGACCATACTCCTAGCGAACGCAAGATTATCTTCATCTTGACAGCCCATATGCCGTAGTTCGTTTCGCTTAACGTTGGATAATGAATCGGGATTGAGGCTCCTCTTGCCGTCGGCTTGACCACTGCAAGTGTCTTTGATTGATCTCCTGTATCACCGGCCATTGCTTTTTCAACACGGCTCTGATACCAAATGTTGGTTCTTCTTACGGCCAGTAACACAATCACACAGAAAAGAAACAATGCAACTTAGAACAGAGGAGATTTGTGATGCTTAACTTGCTGCATCATTTTCTGGTTTTCTTATATATATAGAAACACATACAAAATCATAACTGCTATATGAAAGGTTACATCCACTAAATAAAAACTGGAATCTAAATAACTGCTCACTAAAAATAACCTCTACTCTATTCTTAGCCATCCGCTAGGATTGCTCTGACAGCACACTTTTATCTAAAACAAAAAACTTAAACTCTGCTAGAATTAAAACAAAACATAAACAAAACAAACTGAAACATAACAACAAGATTAATTCTATCAGCGGAACTGTGGTGGGAGGAGATGTGCAGAATGTTAGTATTTGATATATATTTCGGTGGAGGGAAGAGAAATAAGAACACAATTTCTTTCTATTAACTCTTAAACAAATGTTCTTCTCTTACATAACAACTGAGATACAACTCTATTTATAGCCCTAAACAAGACTCTTAAAATTCGTATTTAAAACAGAATTAAAAAACAACTCAAAACCAGAATACAAAACAGCACAGTAAATTCTGACCCTTTGCTACTAATACTGCTATAACTTTCTCTAGAAAAATCCAATCGACTTGAAATTTGTTGCATCTGAAAATAAACTTCAATAGCTTTAATTTTATAGGCTATACACCCATAATGGTTAACGTTTTCCCCTTCAAATTGTCATTTAAAAACAGCCTTAAATCTGTCCACTGTGCAGTCACGAATTTAATGACAAATTAAGTTTATTCATCAACACAGAAATACCACTGTAATGAATATGGAAAGTGTAGAAATAGGAGCAAAAAAAAGATGAGTGTAATGAATACCACTGTAATAAAGAAATTGGAAGGTAACGTTACCTCTGTCCAAAGTAAACAACTTTTAGTGCAATATATCTCTTGCTGCAGGATTTTATGGTCTTTACTTGCTGATCTGAGAAACAACTAATAACTATTTAACAAAAATTGTATTTAGTTTCCATTGTGCTATAGACTTTAATTCAATGGATTTGATATCATAGAATTAAGTCCCATATGTGCTGTTATGCTCCATTGAAAAGGGTCACATTTGCAACTAAACAAGTATACAAATCAGAGATTTAGTAAAATAAAATTGAAAAGGGACTCATAGAATTAGATTTATGTCCGACCTAGCAAGTATACAAATCAGAAATTTAGTAAAATAAAATTGAAGAAATCAGATTTGATGATATATATATTACTCTCTTTTTTCAATGCTACAAAAAGGATATATTTACGCAAAACAGGCTCCTATAATATAAATAGGCACCATGTTATTTCTTCATGTTAGCATCAGTCTATGACAGATCCTACAATCATATCCATTTATCTAAGCATTCAACAAGAACACTTTTAGGCATAAATCTAATTGAACCCATTTCAAGGCATCCAACTACGAAAATATCTGATTTGTATACTTGTATATATGACTCATGATTTGTATACTTGCATACTTGCATAAATCTAATTGAACCCATTTCAATTTGAAGAGTACTCATATATGACTCATGATCCTACAATCATATCCATTCAAATAACACTTGAAGTATTCTATTAATCAGTCCATAGACTTGATTAAACAAGAACCAAAATAACACCTTCTTGAAGAAATTATTGTATACAAGGCTGGCAGTACCTGGTAAGCACGTGAAGCAGTTCTGACAGGGGTAACAGCAGCAGCCTCAGCCTCCAGTGCTTCTTCACTGCCAGGAGCAAATATCCCACTTCCTGTCATTTCTTTCCATTTTGGGGCTGAACAAGCTTTTCTGAAATAACATCATGCAAACAATTTCAACACAACTCTGAATTCATTTTAACATTCTATCTGACAGTTTCGAGTATCAAATGCATCATCATTCTTCATAGGCAATTGATAATAACTATCCAGATCAAAAGATTCAAATTTCAAATTTAGAACAAAGTTATAGTCCTGTAAGGATTCTGATACAGAACACCAGTGTCACTGAGCCATCTGATTTTTTAATGAAATGGTACTGTCAAGCCCAAGTTTACATATTTACTCACACAATTAAGGCTGGTTCAAGCCCTCATTTCCATCTCCTAGAAATTATGTTTACATGCAACTCCAATTTTTCAAAAGCAAAACACAAATTTTGTGAAAAATGCAAAATTTTTACTAAGGTCATACAACCAAGAAAAACTAACTTTCTTCTTCTGCTTGCCACCACCTGACCTGGCGGATTTAGAGGACGGCGGCAGAGCCTTCTGGAGAGGGAGAACCGAGAGGGTCTGAGGCGGTGGGGACTGGTCGGAGAGAATCGACGACGGAGACAGAGAGAGAAACACTGAGAGGGAGAGACAGAGACAGAGAGAGAATCACGGAGGAGAGGGAGAGACGGAGAGAGAGAGAGACATGGAGGAGAGGGAGAGACAGTAGTGAGCGCGCGAGAGAGAGAGACACGGTTGAGAGTTCAATTTTGGCTAACGCCAAATAAAGTTTTAGGATCGGATAATTACTAACAATCGATCCAGATTATTATTAGAATCTGTTATTTTATAATAACCGATTTTAATACTATCAGGATCGGTTATTATAAATAGGATAATTATAATTTTCCCCATCTATCCATCCCCCATTTCATCCCCCAACTAACTTTCTATTTTAACTATAACTTAACTACTATTTCTAACAACCTTTATTTCTTTCCTCTTTCTGTCTTTCTCTTCCACCTCCATTTTTTTCTTTCACCTCCATCTTCTTCTCCCACCTCCTTCTCCCACCTCCGCCTCCGCCTCCCTCTCCCACCTCCCTCTCCCACCTCCGCCTCCCACCTTCGCCTCCCACACCTCACCTCATCTCCGCCTCTACCTCCATCTCCCACCTCCGCATCCTACCTCCTCCTCCGCCTCCGTTTTTCCATCGATAAGCTCCACTCCCTCTCCCACCACCCACCCTCTCCCACCTCGAAATGGTAAATACAATAAGCTCCCTCCCTCTTACACTTTTGCCTCGGTTTTTTTTTCTCTATGTCTGCTGCTCCCGCTTCAGCGAACATTCTGCCGGAGATCATCCGTCACTCCATCCCAATAAAGCACGTCTCTGTCAGGAATGAATACTTCAACGTGTATGAATGAATACTTCAATGTGTATGAATGAATACTAGAACACGTCTCTACCGGGTTAGATCCGTCACTATCGATCGTATCAAAATAATTTTGTATATGTATATGCAATTAATCCCTTTCATGTTTATGTTCCCCTTTCTCATAGAGTAGCGAGTTTTGCAAATAACAAAGCTTTGTTAATGGTAAATTAGGCCACTGCGTATTAAATAAATGACATAAAAACAAATTTTGAAAAAAAAAATAGAGATATATGAATGAATACTTCAATGTGTATAAATGAATACTTAATATCTTAGGTATGAATACTTGCGTGACAATATATTAATACTTGTGCAACGGAAAACTCGAAAGTATGTCATCATGGATCTCATTTGAAAGATAAAATTGTATAAAAAACGTCCGTGGTTTTAGATTTGCAAAATTCTTCACAGATCGTCAGAAATATTGGTTAGATTGAACAGAGAAAAAAACCACCTCTAAAAACGTGTAAAATATGGATGAGTGATGTGTCCAGTTTTTATATTTGCACTTGGACGACGAGGATGAATACTTTCTCGATAAGGATGAATACTTGTACAACGGACAACTCGAAAGTATATCATCATCGATCTCATTTTAAAGATAAAATTATGTCAAAAACATTCGTGGTTTTAGATTTGCAAAATTTCTCACCGATCGTCAGAAATATTGATTATATTGAACGAACAAAAAAAAATTCCACCTCTAAAAACGTGTTATATTTTTTTTTAAAATACTTGATATATTAGGTATGAATACTTAATGTGTTATAGATAAATACTTGATACATTATAGATGAATACTTGTGTGCGACAGTTGTAAAATCTTTCAAATATTATGTGGTCCCCAAATAGTAAGTGGTCCCCCTAGGTAGTTAGTAGTTATTGAAGTAGTTAATAACTGGGGGATGAAATGGGAGATTGTTACGGGGGGATAGCTAGGTGCTTCCTTATAAATAACCGATCCTAATGGTCATATATATATTAGGATCGGTTTTTTATAATAACTGATCCTGATACTTTCACTTTCAGGATCAGTTATTCTAAAATACCGATCCTAATATATGACCATTAGGATCGGTTCATTATAATAACCGATCCTAATCGTTTTTAGGATAGGTTTTTTCAAATTAACCGATTCAGATAGATATTAGGATCGGTGTTTGATAATAACCGATCCAGATAGGCCGATCCTAATTCCAGTTTCTCCACTAGTTGATCTTCAATTATATTGCAGCTAAAAAGGACTAGAATTAATTATAACTTTCATCAAACACGCACATGTAGTTCATCAATTTGTTGCTGATTCAAAGTCTTCTTTTTTCTTTCTATCAACGAGTATAATATTTTGTTCACTCAGGGGCGGATTCAGAATTTGATCAGAAGTAGGCACAAAGTATTGATAAAAGTGTAACTTTTTTATTCCTGACGAATCAGAGCAGAGTAGTGGATAGGGATCTTAAAAAATCACGGCACGATCGAATATGTCACGACATGATATATGGTTCTGTCACAACATGTGTGCCGGTTACGTGACGTGATCATCTAAGGCACGTCACACAAAATATTTGATCACGGCACGGCACATGATCACGTGTAATTAGAACCGTTAGATCTTGATCGAATGATGAATCTTAAATAAACTAACCTAAATTATGAGAAAATAGTTAAACATGATAAATGTAACTGGTCACGTTTGGACACGTCATGTGTGGTCACAGCGTGATTAATATATTGTGACCGTTCACGTCCTATGACCATCCTTTCAAATTTAGTCATGACACGACATGTGATCTAAGTAACGACGTGACTAATCACAGCACATATTTATATCCTTAGTACGTAGCAAATTTCTTTTTTCTCCTAACAAATCAACTATTCTTCTAAGTGGAGTAGCGAATCGGACTATATATGTATTTTTCTTTCTTGTTTTTTTATGCGAATTAGTCTGGACTGGCTTTCTTTTCTGCGTAATTTTTTTCTACTGGACCGTAAATTAAATCCAGAAGTAGATACAAATATAACATACCACTAAATCTAAAAAAAAAAAAAATCGAATCCAAAACTAGACACGACCTACCTCTAACCCTCCATGGGTCCGCCTATGTCTCCACTTAATTATAACTTTGATCAAACACATTTTTTGACTCAAAGTCTTCTTCCTTCTATAGAAGATTATAATAATTGAAAAAGTATCTCCACTATAACTTTGATCAAACAGGCACACGCATTTTTTGACTCAAAGTCTTCTTCATTCTATAGAAGATAATAATTGAAAATGTATCTCCACTATAACTTTGATCAAACAAGCACATGAATTTATTTGTTGCTATCAACATCATAGGCCTTCTTTCTTGCTACTTGATCCTTTCTGACTCAATCAAAAAATAATCAGAGTCAGTCAACTGGTAACTCGAAGGATAAATTTTTAAGGATAAAAGAATTCTGCCAGAGCCAAATGAATCTCAATTTATTGATTTTTCAAAGGGTATTATGGTCAATTCTATTTTTTAAATGATTAAATAAAATAAATAAAAAATAAAAGGGGATTGAAGAAAGTAAATTAATTTTTAGATGATCACGGCACGTGAATGGACACAGCACGGGACACGCGAATAACGGCATGTAACCGACACACGTGCCATGCCGTTGCGTGCCGTAACCGAGCCGTTCCGTGACGGATTCGGCTCTGCCGTGCCATTTTTCCTACTTTATTGTATGGGTCCGGATCCGTTAAAGCAACCTAATTTTTCAGTTTAGATCCGGACCGTTCGGCTTTTATGAGTGAGCAACAGTAGCCCCGTGCCTCCCCTCAGAATGCGTCAGGTGATTAATTTAAATGACTAGTTAAATCAAAGGAACAAATGATTAATTTTGCCCTTTCTTTTTTTTTTTTTGTAAATTCTTATGCATGGTCTTATATATATATATGAAAGGATACTCAATTATTTCAATCAAGCACCACTCCAAATTGTGTTGTTTGCTCTTTAATTTTCTCCCCTGCAATGACATTTGTTGCACTCCTTTCCATATCACTTCTTCTCTTCTCCTTATCCATCAAAACCACCACTCTATCACAAGCACAATGCCTTTCTGACCAACGGGATGCCTTGCTTCAATTCAAGCATGGTTTCAATAACAAAACTCAACTCCATTCATGGAATTTAAGTACCGACTGTTACATATGGGACGGCATCAAATGCGATGATCAAACTGGTATGGTGACTGCAATCAACCTTGTTGGAATGTCCATCTCAGGTGAACTCAACCCGGCTTTGTTCAATCTCAGCTCTCTTCAGTACCTCGACCTTTCTTTCAACAACTTCTATAATATTACCCTTCCAGAAATCGGGTTTGAGCGACTCGGTAATTTAACTGACCTGTATTTATCCTCTTCTGGATTTGCTGGTGAAATTCCTATCGGCATTTCTTCCCTCAAACACCTCATCTCACTTGACTTATCAGATGATACCTATGGCGACTTTAATACCTTGTATCTTCATGACACAAACCTAAAAACCTTACTCAGCAATCTCACCAAGCTCCAAGGTCTTTGGTTGAATGGGGTTGACATTTCACTCAACGGATCTGAGTGGGGTGACGCAGTTTCTCAAGTAGGCACAACTCTTGTATACCTATACATGGCAAATTGTGGATTAAGAGGAAATTTGCCGGATGAAATATTCTACTTTACAAATCTTACAAATCTTGATTTATCATCCAACTCAATGTTGTCAGGTAAACTGCCAGAACTCATGAAGCAAAGCTTTTTGCAATATTTGTCCCTTGTAGGTACAAATTTGACTGGTCCATTTCCAAATTCATTTGAAAATCTACAATATTTGTTGGAATTTACTCTTTCCGACTCTAGCTTCTATGGAGAAATTCCGCCTTCAATAGCAAACCTTACAAGACTCCAAAATTTGGACTTTAGTTCAAATAGATTGACAGGTACAATACCCATGTCATTGTTTTCTCACCATTCTTTGAAATCATTGTATCTAGATGATAACCAATTGTCAGGATTTCTACCTGAGATCTCAAATGGATCTTCAGTTTTGGAAACTATTTACCTTTACTACAATAATCTTCAAGGACAGTTGCCAATTTCCATATTCAAATCCCCCCACCTCTTTGAGTTAAATCTTGAATCAAATAACTTCAATGGGATATTCAACTTAGATATCATGAAGCACAGTACAAACCTTGAATATTTGTATCTCTTAAACAACAATTTGTCAATTATAGAAGGCAAAAACCATAATGACTCATTCTATGCTTCTTTCCCCCAAATGACGACGATTTTGTTGGCATCATGCAATTTAAAAAAGTTCCCTTCTTTTCTGAGTTTCCAAACAACAATTGGCCACTTAGACCTCTCAAATAATAGCCTCACGGGAGAAATACCCCTTTCCATTTGTAATGTGACAATTCGAGTGTTTGTTCTTTCATATAACAATTTAACTGGTACAATGCCACCTTGCCTTCTTGAAGCTGCTGAATCTCGCAAAGCTCTTAACCTGAGAAGTAACAAATTAAGTGGGCCATTGCCACGAAATATTAGTGAAGGATGCAAATTTAGATCAATAAATTTGAGTGGAAATAGAATAAATGGAAGTTTGCCCAAGTCACTAATGAACTGTCAGGCCCTAGAGGTCATGGATGTTGGAAATAATCAAATAGTCGATAGATTTCCCTTTTGGTTCGGAAATCTCGGATACTTAAGAGTACTTATCTTAGGATCAAATAAATTTTATGGCACCATTTCAAATATGGAAGCCAAAGCAAAAACAAATAATTCCTATTTCGCTAAGCTACAGATTCTTGATCTTTCTTCAAATCATTTCAAAGGCATCATCCCCAAAATTGTTTTTGAAAACATGAAGGCTTTGGTGCCTTCTGAAGATTTTAGTGAATTTGATCAAAATCATGTGTACGACGGGTATTATGCTGATTCAATTACGGTTACATCAAAAGGACAAGAAATGGAGATGCAGAATTCACTTCACATATTATGTTCCTTTGATCTGGCAAACAATAAATTTTGGGGCGAAATACCTGACGAGATCGGGCAACTCAAGTCCCTTCATGTGCTAAACCTATCACATAATGCCTTCACTGGTATAATTCCAACGGAATTTGGTAATTTGGTGCAGCTTGAGTCACTGGATCTCTCCTCCAACTACCTTTCTGGACACATCCCTCAAGAACTTAGCTCTCTCACTGCTCTTGCTTCACTAAATCTCTCTTACAACAATTTGGTTGGAGATATACCCAAAGCCCATCAGTTCTCAACCTTTTCAAATGCTTCTTACTTGGGTAATCTCGGATTGTGTGGTAGTCCTTTATCAATGCAGTGTGCAACAACTTCTTCAAATCATGGGTTTGATAAAGGTTTGCCTTCAAAGCTTTCTACTGACATAATTGAGCTCTCTCTTTCTATAGGATTGGGGTTAGGTGTGGGGTTTGCCTTTGTAATTTGGGCTACAATATCATGGGAGAATGGAAGAAGGTGGTTTAATTTCATTATCGATAAGTTTTACTTTCGACATTTTAATTGATTGATATATTTAAGAGCTTTTGTACTAATAAATGGGTATGAATCACTATGTATTTTCTTGAGTATGTGTGCTTGTCTATGAAATACCCTTTTTTTATCCACAAAGGGCACATAATGTACTGTAGGAAGTTATATAATTAATTATCTGTTATATTTGAATTTCGTCTAAATGGTACCACATATATTAAACATAATGTGAGTTGCTTTTCTTTGGGGCTTACAAGGAGAATTAAATTAAATTGTTATAGGCGAGAAGAGAGAGGAGATAGAGGTGGGTCCGGATCTCCTAAAGTATCCCAAATTTTGGATTTTGGATTGGGACCATCCGATTCGATTTTGTCTCTCGGGATGTGTGCACTTCACTTAGGAATAGATTATCGCATATTCGAATCAGACGGTCCTGATCTAAAACTCAAAAATTGAGTTACTTCACTTGATCTGAATCTGAATTCGAGAGAGGTGGAGTAGAGCAGAGATCGGTATGAACATCACGGAAGTTCTATTAAATTAAATCTAATTTTGTTTTGTTTTGTTTTGAGCAGAGATCGGTATGAGTTATTTCACTGTCCTATTAAATTAAATCTAATTTTGTTTTACTCGTCGAATATGTCAAATTGAAGTTCTGGCCCTTTGAACGTTCTTTTGTTTTATTTTTTTGGGCTTAATTGACTGCTCCAACATCTCTATAATTGACTTAATAGCATCAACAATTAATCCACACACATATATATATCAAATTCAATAATCGGATTTGAAGGGAAGTACAAATTTCATTGATAAAAGAAATTATTTGAAAATTGGATAATGAATAATAATTTGTGTGGATTAATTCAGTTTGTTTGAATAATTGTTTAATTAAAACAATTATAAAGAAACACCGTTAAATAACTGGTTACTGAACTTTGTAGCTGACTCCGTATTATTATTTTTTTTTTTTTTTTGCAACGTAAGTTGATGGAACGAAGAATGGATAAAATGGATTTAATTTGTGTATTGATATTGAGAAGATAAAATGGATTTATATAACTCGGCAAGTTCATAAGAAAATTCGTTCATGTTCACGTTCATAAGATAAAATGGATTTACACATGTTACAAACAGAAGACTATGAAAAAATATATAATTTATGTTGTTTATTATTTGTAGATGGCTCTATTTTTTATTTAATTATTTAATTCGACATTCCTCTAATATTTTCACATTCCTAGCATTAGTCAGTCAATCTAATCACTAACTTCTTCTTCTTCTTTTTTTTGAAGGTCTACTTCACGGAAGTTGCGCAACACTTTATTAATTTAAATATAATTTTGTTTTACTCGGTTGGAAGGCGCACTGTGGACTTGAGTCACCGTCTTCCTTTTATAATATTTTACTCGGTTGGAAGGCGCACTGGCGCAACGCTTTATTCCTTTTCACTTTCTTAATTTAAAAAGTGAAGAAAACTTTGATTTTTTTTTTTGTTGAGGATGTATTAATTAAAATTTCGGATTGTTTCTTGTATATGGTACAATATGCATTAAAGGGTAAGCACTACAATAGATATTCACCAAATTCCAAGGTAAAGGACAAAAGGGTGTTAAAAGGGAGCAATGTTATTAAATGCGGTTCCTATGTGGTATGTGGAAGGTCACCGCATACCGCATATATGATATGCGGCTGCATATACGGATTTTTATGCGGGCATATATATGCGGATTTTAAAATAAGAATTTATATAAATATAAATAAGTATGCGGTAATATGCGGCCATATGCGGTCATATGCGGTAATATACGGTAATATGCAATAGTATTTGGTATCATACAAATAAATCAGTTTACTGTAGTTCATTGTAACTCTTTTAGGAATAATATTTTTTGTGCAGCGTAATTTTATCACTTCACTGCTCTATATCAGTACCAAGTAGTTGAATTTTTTTATTTAAATTAGGCCTAATTAGGCCCAATTGAAATCTGAGGCGGGTTCTCTTCTGTGTACCATCTAAATTTGAAAATAAATTTGACCAATATATAGACCTTCTTTACTGAGTACTCTACCGCCTGTACCACCTGAATGGTACTGGGACTTGTCCGTACCATTTTGCTTTACGGATTTTTTATTCTTGTAATTAATTTGAATGCTTGATTTTGGTTTTGCATTTCAAATTAAATTCTCTCTCAAATGAGATGAGATGTCAATCCTCAGTAGATTCTTCTACATATGTAAGGGGTTGCTCGAATTCATCTCCAGTAAGTGTTTGAAAAATATTCTTAAATAATTTATACTCCCTCCAAAACTATCAGTGTTTAAAGTATGTTTATTTTTTATTTTATTTTTTTATGCACAGCTGATTTGATATGACCCCTTATCTCTACTTAAAACAATAACGGGCTTAATGGGTCGATATGGCCTGGATTTGGAAATCTGAAATTGCTTCATGTTTTAGATTTGAGTCATAATGGGTTAAAGGGTCCATACCCGCTTCAATAAGCAAGGTAATGACTTATGGGAGGGAATATATATTGGCAAATGATGGTCAGTTTTTCGAATTCAAGTTATGAATGAAACCCGGTTTATGTAAGTCAACTTCGACATAATAATATTTAATGGTCAAGTGATTTAATTTGTTGCTATAACATAGTTTGGCTTTGGCTGTGAATTTATGAGTTAGTGAGGCTATATATGGTAATATTCGTATATGAATTATTGGCATTGAAGAAGTTGGTTAAGGTCTTAAGGAGTTGAATTGAGCTTGAGTGAAAGGTGACAGATTGAAGTTAATTCATAAGCTATATATGGAATTCATCTTGAATATTCAATGTTATTAAAATTATCTAGCTGGTTGTTCAAATTTAAAAGTACATTATATATATATATATATAGATAATGTGTATATGAACCCAATCCGTTTATTTATCTAAAGTCTAAATTAATTTGTAGACGGCCACTGGTAATTAAACCTGTTAGGATTTCAATTTCATGCAAAACCATATCGCAATTCATAAATCCTAGATTTACCATGATCCTCTAGTGAATCATAATCTGAAATTTAAAGTTACCTTGATCCATAGCTATGATCTTCCGGAGAGACACAATCACCGTTGATCACCGGAAGCCTTTAGATTTCCAAGTAATCCCTCTCAAGTCCGATGGAGAGAGCGAGAGAGGCGGCACCGACAACGTTCTGTTTGCGCAAGAGAAATACCCGAATCGCAAGTCCTTGACCGGAAGACCCTTATCCTTTTTCTTCCCTTAGTCTCAACCCTTTTATTTTGTAGAGAGGAATGAATTGACAGATAGAGAGAGATGGAGAGCCGCCAGAGACAGCCATATATTTATTTTTGGAGAGAGAACAACTGGTCGGTTATTCGAGCATGAATAGGCGCCTTTCCATCAATTAATTAATCAATCAATTAATTGATTAATCAATTAATTAATTAATTAATCCTGTTTCTCTCTGTAGCCTATTTTCTTATTGGATCCTTAGCGGGTCTGAATTCAGAACTTGCCTATATTGGGTATTTCCTTATTTACAGAACATTGTCACATTTAATCGTGTTCTCCAGGGACCAATAGCATAATTGTATTATTTCCAAACTTTATATAATTTAGACCATCACTAAATCATAAAGTTATTAATACGCATTCTACACATTAAAGGCCCCACTTCTCATGACACATATTGAACCCGTTAAATTAATACTTAATTTGATCACTTCATAACGGGTGTAATTAGATATTTGACAGTCTATTATTCAATATATATTTATATCACATATAAGCCCATATATGTTGTAATTAATATAAATTAATTCCAACAAAACCCAATTAGTTTAGTACTCAATGTTCAATCCAGGTTTTTTAATTATATATGTTGCATAAATATTAACTGTTCAATATAATGTTCAATCCAGATTATCTCATCTCTTTTGAAAGTAACCAACGCATGCAACAATTAATGCACACAAGTTAATTATAACCAATGTGAAGTGATTTTTTTTATTGATCAAAAACATTAATTAATCGTCAGATCCAATATATATTATTTGCACTGAGAGAGAGAGAGAGAGAGAGAGAGAGAGAGTGCAAAATTTCATTAATTTAATAATGGTGTTGTTTCTTTAATTAAAATATAAGACTAAATAAAGTAACTCAAAATTAAGTTCGGCGTGAATTTTGAAGAAAAACCAATTTCAACCCTCATTCTCATATATGGTGTTGTTAATTTCTGCACTTATTTATATTACTTTTTTTAATACTGAGCTTAATATATATTTGTTAACTAAATGAAGATTACAAAATCAAAATTAGAGTTGGAGTTTCAATAACTCATGCTTCTGTAATTCCTATTCAGCAATTCTTTGAAAGAATTTATTGATTGCACCGAAGAAAAATACTGATACAACTTAGTATCACAATATTTTTTGTAATTACCTAGAACTAGAAGTGACTTTTGAACCGGGATCAATAACTCAGAATCCAAGTATTTTTATTTTTTTCTTACGGCCGTGAAAAATCCAGCATGAAAATGTTGATCCGGATTATTTGTCTCAGTCTTTCTAATAAAACAAATTATATAGTATTCTATCTATTTTCAAAGAAATATATTAAATATTTCTAATATTTCAATAAAAAAAATAAAAAAATAAAAAAATTTCTGTTTTGTAAAAAAAAAATCTTTGGAAACCGGTGGTAAAATCACCGGTGAATAAAATTGCTGGAAGTCTAAATCAGTGCTGTAAATAACGGTATGCGATCGTTGGATGGACGGGGTATCACCAAGCGATTAATCGGTATGCGGCCGATTAATCGAAATTATGCAGACAATTTAACAGTTTTACTAAATTTACATATATATCACAATATATTAAAAATAATTTATTTAACTCATTAAACTTATCAAATAAACTTAATTTAACTTAATTTTACCATTATAATATGACACTTGGTTTATTTTTTCTTAACACATAAGCACTTTACAGGTGTAAGTAACACATTTATTTAATGAAAAAATAAATTCAAAGATTAAACTTTTTCTAATACTAATAACATATTATTTGAAAGAAATGAAACATTCCAACATAAAATCACTAAATTTAGTTTATGATAACAACTTGATTTCATAAATGAATTTGTTGTACTAATTGAAAAAATTACATCAGTAATTAGTAAGAAAAATATATGATATATAAATAACAGAAGAATTAATTAATTTTAAACTAAGTAAGGAGAAAAACATATATAAAAAATATTAAATGTATGTCCAAGCACAAATAAAACTATAATAGATGATTTATAAAACTCATTATCACACATTATCAAAGAAAAAATCAATGTGAAAATTTTTTCACTGGAATAAATTGGAATAAACAAAATAAATGAAAATAAACGGACGATTAAATAGTAAAACGGTTGTATAATCGGAAAAGAATAGCCGATTAATCGTTTTCATCTGCAAACAGACATCTGTTAAGTGTATTCGTAATGGTTTGTCCACCGTTAACGATTAAACAAGTAATTATATTTTATTTTTTTAATAATGCCCTTATTTCATCGAACGGTTCAAATTGTTTATAATTTGTTCTCCAGTAAAAACAATTAATATACTGGAGCAATTCTTAAAAAATAAAATAAGAACAAACTTATTATGTACTAGTAATAAGAACAAACTTAATTAGTCAGCGACTCCCTCTAATTAACTTTGGATGAGTAATGGATCTTCTGTTATGTCTTATGTACAATATTCCATATGCGCACATTACTGAGTGGACCCCATGCTACCACTCATAGTAACAATATTCGCATTTAATTTGCAAATAATTCGCGTATTAAATGTTTTTTGAAGTTTCTGAATGGAACTCCGAATAAAACACAAAAAAACGTATAATACATTTTATTCGCGAGTAAAACACGTATAAAACGCGAGTTGACGAATTATTCGCAATAAAATCGAGTAAAAAAATTTGAATTTTTTTTAGAATTTTTTTTTTAATTTCTTTTTTGTTTGGGTGTTTTTTCTTTCTTCTTTATTGTACCAAATCGTTCCTGAATTATACCTAAATTCCAAAGGTTTGATCCCGCCAAATTGAATCCGAACTATTTGTTTATCACTGTGCTACCACTTTATTTGTTTGTGCATATGGAGTTGAGAATATATCATTATTGATTGACATTGGTGGCCGGTCTGAGATATTTAATTCTTGGTAACTCACGGAGAAGCTTCCAGGAAGTTTCCGGGGCAATCTTTAGAATTATGTCTGGAATTTCACTATAAAAATGTTTGATTCAAATGATTTTGTTTTACTTTATTTGAAGTAGAACGATTCCATTTGTTTATGTTGCTGGTAGAGTGGAAAAATCGTATCATGTTGTGACTAATACACTGTGATTTTAGTTTCGTGCCGTGCCGTGATCAAGTTAATTTTTCACGTACCGTGTCGTTATTAAAATGTTAAGGGGTACGTCTCAGCATGCGAATGATCACGCCACGTGAGTCACGCCGTGCCTAAACGTGCTGTGACCAAACGTGACTCGCTTGACTTGCATAGCCATTTAATCAAAATTTTGATTAGTTCATTTAAGATTCACCATTTGATCAAGACATAATGGTCATAATTATATGTGACTCGCCTGACTACGTGATATGACTAAATCTTTCGCGTATCGTGTCGTGCCGTGTCAAATTTTCTAAAAATAATCATAAAATGCGAATGATTACAGCACAGGACATACCACTAAATCTAAAAAAAAAATCGAATCCAAAACTAGACATTGACATACCTCTAGCCCTCCTAGGGTCCACCTATGTCTCCACTTAATTACACGCATTTTTTGACTCAAAAGTCTTCTTCGTCCTTCTATAGAAGATTATAATAATTGAAGAAGTATCTCCACTTAAGTGGAGATATAGAAGGAATAAGAGGTAGGCCAACAAAGATGACTTTGACTCAAAAAATTAAGTGGAGATAGGCACATGCATTACAACACGCATTTTTTGATCAAAGTTTAAGTGGAGATATAGAAGGAAGAAGAGGTAGGCCAAGCAAGAAGACTTTGAGTCAAAAAATTAAGTGGAGATAGGCACACGCATTTTTTTATCAAAGTTATAATTAAGTGGAGATACTTCTTCAATTATTATAATCTTCTATAAAAGGAAGAAGACTTTGAGTCAAATTAAAAATGCGTGTGCCTGTTTTATCAAAGTTATAATTAAGTGGAGACGCGAACCCAATGAGAGTTAGAGGTAGGCCAGTGTCTAGTTTTTCAAAAAAAAATTAGATTTAGTGGTATGTTATATTTGTATCTACTTCTGGATTTAATTTACGGTCCACTAGTAGAAAATTACGTAGAAAAGAAAGTCAGTTCAGACTAATCCGCATAAAAATAAAAAGAAAGGAAAAGATGTAGTCCGATTCGCTACTCCACTTGAAAGAATAATTGATTTGTTAGGAGAAAAAAGAAGTTTGCTACGTGTTAAAGATATAAATATGTGCTGTAACTAGTCACGCCGTTACTTACATCACATGTCATGTTATAACTAAATTTGAAAAGATGATCATAGGACGTGAACGGTCACAACATATTAATCACGCTGTGACCACACACTACGTGTCCAAACGTGACCGGTCACATTTATCATGTTTAACTATTTTTTCATAATTTAAGTTAGTTTATTTAAGATTCATCATTCGATCAGATCTAACAGTCCTAATTACACGTGACCATGTATCGTGCCATGATCAAATATTTTGTGTGACATGCCTTATTGTGCAAAAATTTTGAGAGATGATCACGTCACGTAACCGGCACACATGCCTTGACATAACCATATATCGTGCTGGGACATATTCGATCCTGCTGTGATTTTTTTAGATTCCTATCCACTACGTTCTCATTCATCGCGAGAAAAAAAAGTTACACTTTTATCAATATTTTGTGCCTACTTCTGATCAAATCCTAAATCTGCCCCTGAGTGAACATAAATATTATACTCGTTGATAGAAAGAAAAAAGCACACCTTGAATCAGCAACAAATTAAGAACTGCATGTGCGTGTTTGATCAAAGTTATAAGTAATTCTAGTCCTCTTTAGCTGCAATATAATTGGAGACACTCCTTTCAATTATAGAAAATATAAGACTTCGGCCCATCAAAAAGGAGAACGGGGACTAGTAAAAATATTAGCAGCTTAGTCTTCTCACGTCAACAGACGAATAATTGAGTTAGAAAAAACACAAATATAATAGCTAAAGCTATATATATAATTGTGTATTGTTCGTCAAAAATAAAATTTAATCAAAAGCTGGGTATTTTTTTTTAATACATGTCAGCTGAAAATGCGCTAGCAACTTTCTAGAAAATGGTTCCGGTCAAAAATTGTTAGTTGAGAAATTTAATCGGAGATTAAGTCTTGAAAAAAAACATGTCCATAGTGTTTGTTTGTTTTTTTTTTTTTTATAAAAGTGATAAACCACCGATTTTTTATATAAAGAAACTTACAATGTCATAGGAGTTGGTACCAAACCTCTGGTACCAGATTCTGTAAGAAAAAAGCTACAAATGTAAAACATACATCTAAAACAATACCAATGGCAACATAGCATCTAACCTAGAAAAACAAAGATCTCCAACTAAACACACAAAACTATAATATTGCAAAACAACTCTTTATAAGTCACCAAAATCAAAACCAAACTGAGGCTACTCTTCTGTTACTTCACTTTGATGCATGTTTTGGTCGGATCCAACGATAGGCAGCAAACCCTTGATTACCTCTTTCTGCCCATGCTGCCCCACCTGCAATGATGTATTCACATAATATACCACCATTTGATCAATATTAGTAGGAAGCAATAAAGATAACTTCAATAGTGAACCAGAACACTTATTCTTCACCCAAAAATACGCTAAAGCTATAATTTGAGCCCCTACTAATTTGGAATTTGTTGTAATCCCTTAGAAACATAACTTATTTCTAGCTAACCATACTGACCATAACACAGCTCCTCTAAGTAATTTTACCAATAATCTATCCTTCAAGGGAATATCTTTGTCAATAAACCATATGTCCATAGTGTTTGTAAATAGTGGGTACATTCCCGTTAAAGTACCAAATAGCAACCGAGTGTTTGTAAATAGTGGGTACTAATTAAATCAAAGGAACAAATGACTAATTTTGCCCTTTTTTTAAAAAATTCTTATGCATGGTCTTATATATATGAAAGGATACTCAATTATTTCAATCAAGCACCACTCCAAATTGTGTTGTTTACTCTTTTTCTCTCCTGCAATGACATTTGTTGCACTCCTTTCCATATCACTTCTTCTCATCTCCTTATCCATCAAAACCACCACTCTATCACAAGCACAATGCCTTTCTGACCAACGGGATGCCTTGATTCAATTCAAGCATGGTTTCAATAACAAAACTCAACTCCATTCATGGAATTCAAGTACCGACTGTTGCACATGGGATGGCATCGAATGCAATGATCAAACTGGTATGGTGACTGCAATCAACCTTGCTTACATGTCCATCTCAGGTGAACTCAACCCGGCTTTGTTCAATCTCAGCTCTCTTCAGTACCTCGACCTTTCTTGGAACAACTATAATATTACCCTTCCACAAACCGGGTTTGAGCGACTCGGTAATTTAACTGACCTCGACTTATCATATTCTGGATTTGCCGGTGAAATTCCTATTGGCATTTCTTCCCTCAAACACCTCATCTCACTTGACTTATCAGATAATATCTTGTATCTTCATGACACAAACCTAAAAACCTTACTCGGCAATCTCACCAAGCTCCAAGGTCTTTGGTTGGATGGGGTTGACATTTCACTCAACGGATCTGAGTGGGGTGACGCAGTTTCTCAAGTAGGCACAACTCTTGTATCCCTATCCATGCAAAATTGTGGATTAAGAGGAAATTTGCCGGATGAAATATTCTACTTTACAAATCTTACATATCTTGATTTATCATTCAACTCAATGTTGACAGGTAAACTGCTAGAACTCACGAAGCAAAGCTTTTTGCAATATATGTTCCTTATAGGTACAAATTTGACTGGTCCAATTCCAAATTCATTTGAAAATCTACAATATTTGTTGGAATTTTTTCTTACCGACTCTGACTTCTATGGAGAAATTCCACCTTCAATAGCAAACCTTACAAGACTCCAATATTTGGACTTTAGTTCAAATAGATTCACAGGTACAATACCCATGTCATTGTTTTCTCATCCTTCTTTGGAATCATTGTATCTAAATAATAACCAATTGTCAGGATGTCTAGCTGAGTTCTCAAATGGATCATCAGTTTTGGAAACTATTTACCTTTACTACAATAATCTTCAAGGACAGTTGCCAATTTCCATATTCAAATCCCCCCACCTCTTTGAGTTAAATCTTGAATCAAATAACTTTAATGGTACATTCAACTTAGATATCATCAAGCACAATAAGATGCTTGATATTTTGTCTCTCTCATACAACAATTTGTCAATTATAGAAGGCAAAAACCATAACGACTCATTCTATGCTTCTTTCCTCCAAATGACAACAATTTTGTCGGCATCATGTAATTTAAAAAAGTTCCCTTCTTTTCTAAGTTTCCAAACAAAAATTTACAAATTAGACCTCTCAAATAATAGCCTCGCGGGAGAGATCCCCCTTTCCATTTGTAATGTGCCAATTCGAGTGCTTGTTCTTTCATATAACAATTTAACTGGTACAATGCCACCTTGCCTTCTTGAAGCTGCTAAATCTCGCGAAGTTCTTTACCTGAGAAGTAACAAATTAAGTGGGCCACTGCCACGAAATATTAGTGAAGGATGAAAATTTAGAACAATAAATTTGAGTGGAAATAGAATAAATGGAAGTTTGCCCAAGTCACTAATGAACTGCCACACCTTAGAGGTCATGGATGTTGGAAATAATCAAATAGTCGATAGATTTCCCTTTTGGTTCGGAAATCTCAGATACCTAAGAGTACTTGTCTTAGGATCAAATAAATTTTATGGCACAATTTCAAATGTGGAAGCCAAAGCAAAAATCAATAATTCCTATTTCGCTAAGCTACAGGTTCTTGATCTTTCTTCAAATCGTTTCAAAGGCATCATCCCCAAAATTGTTTTTGAAAACATGAAGGCTTTGGTGCCTTATGATGATTTTAGTGAATTTGATCGTAGTTATGAGTGGTATTATGAGGATTCAATTACGGTCACATCAAAAGGACAAGAAATGGAGATGCATAATTCACTTCACATATTCTGTTCCTTTGATCTGGCAAACAATAAATTTTGGGGCGAAATACCCGAAGATATCGGGCAACTCAAGTCCCTTCATGTGCTTAACCTATCACATAATGCCTTGACTGGTATAATTCCAACGGAATTTGGTAATTTGGTGCAACTTGAGTCACTAGATCTCTCCTCCAACTACCTTTCCGGACACATCCCTCAAGAACTCGGCTCTCTCACTGCTCTTGCTTCACTAAATCTCTCTTACAACAATTTGGTTGGAGATATACCCAAAGCCCATCAGTTCTCAACCTTTTCAAATGCTTCTTACTTGGGTAACCCCGGATTGTGTGGTAATCCTTTATCAATGCAGTGTGCAACAACTTCTTCAAATCATGGGTTTGATAAAGGTTTGCCTTCAAAGGTTTCTATTGACATAATTGAGCTCTTTGGTTCTATAGGATTGGGGTTAGGTGTGGGGTTTGCCTTTGTAATTTGGGCTACGATATCATGGGAGAATGGAAGAAGGTGGTTTAATTTAATTATCGATAAGTTTTACTTTCGACATTTTCATTAATGGATATATCTAAGAGCTTTTGTATTAATAAATGGGTATGAATCACTATCTATTTTCTTGAGTGTGTGTGCTTGTCTATGAAATACCATTTTTTAATCCACAAAGGGCACATGATGTATGGTTGGAACTTGTATAATTATCTGTTATATTTGGATTTCGTCTAAATGGTACCACATATATATATTAAACAAAAGAATTGCTTGATTGAGCTAACCGTTGAGGTGATAATTATCTGTCTATGAACATAAGAATTGCTTTTAGTTAGCCGTAAAGTTTAAAGAACTTTAAACTGGGTTTTCGGACTTACTAGAATTAACAAATCAAATGTGGCTTGCTTTTCTTTGGGGCTTACAAGGAGAATTAAATTAAATTGTTACAGGCGGCCTTTTGGAAACGTGAATCAAAGAAAACAAAAAATGCCTTGTGCTCTGTTGAGGAATTACAAGGCCAGTAAACTCCATAATCTAACCAAAGTCGAAATATGTTAACACATAATGTCTCTCGTTTCTCCAACACATTTTTCACAAGTTGTTCGAATTTTTTCACAAATTATGCTGCCATTTCATCATCAATAATCTCTGGCAACCCAAACTCTTTAATGTCAAATTTCAGATCTGACACAGAAGTCCATATTTTTATCCATCTTTGGACAAGATGCATGTCTACACAGCCTCTTTTGTAGTAAGAAAAGATAGGATATACGTGCGAACATCATCAGGCAAACTATTGATCTTATCAATGCCATAATTCTCCTCACTACCATGCAGAGAAGAGGGAGGAGAGAGAGGCGGGTCCGGATCTCCTAAAGTAACTCAATTTTTGGATTTTAGATCGGGACCATCCAATTCGATTCCGTCGCTCGGGATGTGTGCACTTCACTTAGAAATAGGTTATTGCGGATTCGAATTGGACGGTCGTGATCTAAAACTCAAAAATTGAGTTACTTCACTTGATCTGAATCTGAATTCGAGAGAGGCAGAGCGAGTAGAGCAGAGATCGGTCTGATTACCATCACGGAAGTGGCAACCTCCTATTAATTTAAATCTAATTTTGTTTTAATTTACTCGTCGAATATGTCAAATTGAAGTTCTGGCCCTTTGAACGTTCTTTTGTTTTATTTTTTTGGGATTAGTTGACTGCTCCAACATCTCTATAATTGACTTAATAGCATCAACAATTAATCCACACACATATATATATATTAAATTCAATAATAGGATTTGACGGGAAGTACAAATTTCACTGATAAAAGAAATTATTTGAAAATTGGATAATGAACAATAATTTGTATGGATTAATCCAGTTTGTTTGAATAGTTGTTTAATTAAAACAATTATAAAGAAACGTCGTTAAATAACCGGTTACTGAACTTTGTAGCTGACTCCGTATTATTTATTTATTTTTTTTTTTTGCAACGTAGGTTGATGGAACGAAGAATGAATAAAATGGATTTAATTTGTGTATTGATATTGAGAACATAAAATGGATTTATATAACTCGGCAAGTTCATAAGAAAATTCGTTCACGTTCTCACACGCTCTCACGCTAGCTGTACACATGTTATACAAACAGAAGACTGGAAAATATATATAATTTATGTTGTTTATTATTCGTAGATAGTTCCTGGACGAGTAGAAATCTCTATTTTTCTATTTTATTTAATTCGACATTCCTCTAATATTTTCACATTCCTATAGTATTAGTCAGTCATGTAATCACTACTTTATTTTTATTGTTAGGTACGTTGGATGGGACATCAACATCTCGAATCTAGAGTCGTTATATTCTTCTAGCATTAGTCAGTCATCTAATCACTAACTTCTTTATATATTTTATATTTTTTTGAAGGTCTACTTCACGGAAGTTGCGCAACGGTTTATTAATTTAAATATAATTTTGTTTTACTCGGTTGGAAGGTGCACCGGGGACTTGCGTCTCCGTCTTTCTTTTGTAATATTTTACTCGGTTGGAAGGCGCACTGGCGCAACGCTTTATTCCTTTTCACTATATTAATTTAAAAAGTGAATAAAACTTTGAATTTGTTTTCCTCTTGAGGATGTATTAATAAAAATTTCGGATTGTTACAATAGATATTCACCAAATTCCAAGGTAAACGACAAAAGGGTGTTAAAAGGGAGCAATGTTATTAAATGCAGTTCCTATACAGTATGCGGAAGGCCACTGCATACCGTATATACGGTATGCGGCTGCATATGCGGATTTTTATGCGGGCATATATATGCGGATTTTAAAATGAGAATTGATATAAATATAAACAAGTGTGCGGTAATATGCGGCCATATACGGTCATATGCGGTAATATGCAGTATACGGTAATATGCTCTTATATGCGGTAATATACGGTAAAATGCAGTAGAATTCAGTATCATACAAATAAATATGCGGTTGAATATGAGGTAATAATATGCGGCCGAATATGCGGTAGTAATATATGGCCGAATATACAGCCGGATATGCGGAATAGCATATATTGACCGCATATAGATTTCTATGCGGATTGCAGCTGAATACGCATATGCGGCCGTATAGACCACGTTTTATTACACTGAGAAGGGAGAGAGGACTCAGAGGAGTGTGTATGAAATAATTTATGTGTTGTGTTGCTTGATTTATGGCAGTGTTGTAAAAAACGTCCGTTTAGACCGAGTATGATGGTAATGCAAAATAAAATAGTTTGGCAAAATAAAACGTCCGTTTAGACCGAGTTGTGTTCTTGTCTTGGCAGTTTTGTATATTCTTCTTTTTCCTGTTCATTAATTGCACTGCAAAATAAAATAGTTTGGCAGAGTATGATGGTACCATTGATACCTCACTTACATTTGTCAAAGAAAACACCCATTTAGTCTGAAAAACTTAACTATTAAAAACGCATGTAATTGTTTATTTAATTGAGGACAGAATCACTTAGCCTGCTGTATTTTCTTATTTATTTGTCTCCCTTTAAACTTTATGTATGCTTTCTGAGAATTATTGAAGACCAAAACATACTATAAATGAATAAATGGAGAACTTTAGGTCACAAGGATGTTACATTAGCAAACCTTGTACAGACTTCGATTTGAACAAAAATATAAAATTTGGTATGCAAGTATATTTTCATACGGAGATTATGTTGAACAGTTCGAATTGACCAGTCCATATAGCATGTTAATATACACTATGCATTGTGCCATACTCTCACTCACAAAACATTACAAATATGAGTGAACTTCAGACAACAAGGATCGGTGTTACATTAGATAATATTAAAAACAACTTAGTCATACACCCACAACATGTTACATATTAGATGATATTAATAAATGTTACAACTTAGTCATACATCTTAGTCATAAATGAAAACTCCCCTAAGCTATCAATAAACAAGATGAAAGACTGAATTTAAACAATAATTTCACCAATAATCTTAACATGAACAAGCAACTTGTTGACCAGTTGATCAACAAATCCATTATCATTTTTAAAATTTAAAATTCTAACTGTCTTAAGGAACTCCCGCTGGCTATTGCCTTCAATAGTAACAAATTCCATGGCTATTCCCTTCAATAGTAACAAAACAAGTTACATATGTCTCATTGATAATAGATCTTTTGACAGGAAATAAATTTGTTGTTCAGGTTTCCATTATTTTGATCCCAACCATTCAACTTTATTGAGATCCGTGCATGAAAAGATTTTTTATTTTTTTTTAGATTTGCTCATGGAAACCTTGCAATGGTTGGGACTTGAATAACAGGAACCTGTTATTCCAATGGAATAACAGCAGATTTATTTCCCTTTTGACAAGGGCTTAATTTTTTTTTTGAAGATTAGTGGCTTTAAATCCAACAAGGGATTAATTGAGAGTGTTAGTATGAACAACACCTAGTAGGCTAGTATTAAACAGCCTTGACTATCTTGTTAACTATCATATCTAGTCCATTTATAATATTATCTATTGACCATAAATACTCGAAACTTGTCATTTTTATATTCGATAAAATTTGAATTTTTCTACCGAGAGAGAGAGAGAGAGGCATCAACTAGCGATGGCATATTTAGCAACATAGTAGATATCCAAATAAAGGAGATTAGGTGCGGAAATCTGCGATCTCATTCCGATAAAATCACTACAACGAAGAAACAATTTTTTTCAAAATGTTAGAACATATCTCAATGATGCGGATATAAAAACTTTCTGCTGCTAATTCTTCAAGCATAGAACACCCCAATAAAATCTTATTGAAAGAGTCATTGCTCATTATAACACCATTAAGGTTAAGGGTTTTAAGGCAAGGAAGGTTTACTGAGTTGGATTCTATAGCTACAAAAGGATCAAAGTTTATAAAGAACCACAGCTGGAGATATTTTAGTGATGAACAAGTGAAAATGAAATCAGTGTTTAAATTCAAACTTTCACATAAATCCATTTCGACTAAACACTCTCGAGGCTCCACCTTCAACACATCAACAATACAATCGGCAATAGCTTGAGTGCAAGGCCAATAAACCCTAAAATCCAACCAAAGTCGAAATATGTTAACACATAATGTCTCTCGTTTCTCCAGCACATTTTTCACAAGTTATTTGAACTTGTTCACAAATTCTACTGCCATTTCATCATCAATAATCTCTAGCAACCCAAACTCTTTAATGTCAAATTTCAGATCCGGCACAGAAGCTCATGTTTTTATCCATCTTTTGAACAAGATGCATGTCTGTACAACCTCTTTTGTAGCAAGAAAAGATAGGATATGTGTGCGAACATCATCAGGCAAAATATTGATCTTATCAATGCCATAATTCTCCTCACTACCATGGCAGGGAAGAGAGAGAAGAGAGAGACGGGTCTGGATCTCCAAAAGTAATCCAATTTTTGGATTTTGAATTGGGACCGTCTGATTCGATTCCGTCACTCGGGATGTGTGCACTCCACTTCGGAATGGATTGTCACGGATTCGAATTAGACGGTTCCGATCTAAAACTCAAAAATTGAGTTACTTCACTGGATCTGAATTTGAGAGAGGCAGAGTAGAGTAGAGATCAGTCTAATTCTCACCTGGACCTAGTCTTTTATGTCTTTTATGTCTTTTATGTCCAGGTGAGGTGACAATTACTTTGGGCTCTGTAAAAGCCACAAGTCTGAGTGATATCCTTTCTTGCTTGTTGGGCCTTGAAGGCTTTAACAGGAATGTACCCACTATTTACAAACACTATGGACATGTTTTTCTCAAGACTTAATCTCCGATCAAATTTCTCAACTAACAATTTTTGACCGGAACCATTTTCTAGAAAGTTGCTAGCGCATATTGTATTAAAAAAAAATACCCAACTTTTGGTTAAATTTTATTTTTGACGAACAATACACAATTATATATATAGCTTTAGCTATTATATTTGTGTTTTTTGTAACTCAATTATTCGTTTGTTGACGTGAGAAGACTAAGCTGCTAATATTTTTGCCTGGCTGGAGGACTGGGCTATAAAGTCATACAAGTCCACGTTCTTCTTTTTGATGAGCCGAAGTCTTATCTATCTATAGATATATAATTTTGGATGTACGGGTACTGTAGATGAACAGTGTCATGTACAGTAACACCCGATTCGGATCGCATGGTTGAAGATAGAATTCTCTCTCCCGCTTACACCTCTCCTCTCTTCTTGGCTACGTGTCAATGCGACTCTTTTGATCGTCTCCTCCCACGAGCACACCTTCTCTCCTCCAAGAAACCACAAACCCTCTCCTCACTTCCCCTCGCACCCGAGCTTTCCACCCAGCTTCACCTCTTCGCCTCACTCAAAACAATTCCCAAACCTCAGAAAAAGGAAGGTCAATTTGAAAGTTCTGGATTAAAGAAAAGGTTTGATTTACGTTGTCTTTTTAAATTTTGATGATTTCTCTTCTTACAGAGGATTTTTGTAATAATCTTGGATCATTAGTATCCCTTTTCTCTCTATTTTTTTTTTTTTTGCTCTGTGTGAGGCCATCCAATTGAATTAAGCATTCCTTTGATTTTGGATTATCTGTGTTGCTGTATCTTAGTGCAGGTATTCCTCTCTCTTTCTCTTCCTCAGTTATATGTTTTCTCTCAGCATAGATATTCATTCCTTTTTCTTTCTCAGTTATATAAAACTCCCTATGGTACCTTTTGATGCTCATGGTAAGCACAAATTAATATTTGTATGTTCATCTCCATTGGCCGATTCAAAATGTAAAAAATCTTCTTATAGCCTGAAGGAGCAAATGGATCTTATTGAGATTTGATTACATCTTCTTTCTCATGTAATTGGGATTGGAGGATAACAATTGTGAGGTTGGATATTTGTTACTTCCATTTAGAAAAAAAAAAAGTACCACACTACCGCCTGGTGTTGTAACACTCAAATCTTGAATACCACGTGTAGTGTAAAACCATCAGTTCCTGTAACTATTAATGTCTATGTAAACAGTACCACCGTACTGTCATTCAAGGATAGTAACAAGAGTAGAAGAAATGGGATTACTGGTATAAGGTTAGTTATGTACTGTGCTATTTAGCTTCAGAATGTTAAGTGTTTCTTATCAGTAATTAATAAGAAATTATTTTCAGGCCTTTGCGGAACTCTCTGGACTTATTGAACAGATTGAACAGAAATATGATGCCTATGCATTCAAGAGTAGCAGTAATGGGATTACTGGTACAAGGTTAGTTATGCACTGTACCATTTAGCTTTAGAATGTTAAGTGTTTTTTTATCAGTAATTAATAAGAAATTATTTTCAGGCCTTTGCAAAACTCTCTGCATGTACTTATTGAACAGAAATATGATGCCTATGCAAATACTGACGTAAGATTATCCCTATAAGGTATGTATAGTGCTGATTGTGCAACTATTTTGTGAAGATATGTATTTTATTTATGGAAAAACAGTGTAAATCAATAATTGTAGAGGTGGCAGCTAAAAAAGACTAAGAAGATCTTTGTACATACTGTAGTGTAGGATGATTGAAAAGTCAAAGATAGATCATAAGTAAATTGCAATTGTTTTTATTCAGTGAGAACTAACTGATTTCATTGCAGTTAAACTTTTTTTTTGTTAGTTTTCAGTGAGGACTCACTAACTTCCTCTTTTTTTCTTGGTTCCATTTTATTTAAAGACGAAAAATCATACAAAAACACCTGATTCTGAGTACAAGTATCCCCATGCCAAGCCCCCCTGTTGATAATCCAGGTTCTGTAGATGTAGATGCTGGAAATAATAGAAAGTATAATCAGTTCTAAAGAGTATATTTCTCCACCTGTGCTCTCCCCGACTTTTTACGGATATCAAGGTACTTTACCTAATTAGATCAAAAGTTTGGTGCTGAATCAATTAGCTTTCTTCACTCAGAGAACACTACTACAATAATCGTTTATTGCATGACAACGAAAATGACTTGTTGCATGGCCTTTAGCATGCAACAAGCCCCGAAATGACTTTTTGCATGGCCTTAGGCATGCAAGTGCAACCATGCAAATGCCTTCCATACAAATAGTCAATATTTACAAGGGCAGCCATGCAAAAAGTCTGTTACATGAGACTTGTCATGCAATAACTAGCCATGCAACTGCTTCGAGAGTTGACCCAGTTTGGAGTATATGCAAGGGAATAGAGTGCGGGTCCCATCATACTATTTGCAAGGAGCGGACGTGGGTCCCACCATAGTATTTGCAAGGCAAGGGAACGCGGGACCCACTAGACTATATGCAAGGATAGATAACGTGGGACCTACTTGATTATTTGCAAGGTTAGTTAACGTGGGCCCCATATGTTTATTTGCATGGGAGATGATTTTGTTATAACATGGGAATAATATATAGTTATTAGATGGATGACTATTTGCACGGATATAATTGATTTGCACTTTTTGCATGGACATAAATTACCAATATTTACATGGAAAATCCGACGTCTAAAATTAGCTACTTGGAGGCAAGAAAGCATAATCCAATTTGACAATCCTCATCTGTACCAATCTGGTACCAACCCAGTACTGTTTACCAATTCCCAAATTACTATTCAACAAAATTTACATAAAACACATAGAAGAATACATACATAGAAAACAACTAACAAGATAAGAAGAGTAATTAACTTCGATATATAACCAAAAGACTATAGTCATCATACATTTTTCCAACATTATAAAGGCAGTAAAACAACACCTTTCAAACAATTATCAAGATAAGAAGATAAGAAGAGTAACTTCTATATATAACCAAAATATATCCACCTTTCAAGCATTAACAAAATAAAACAAACCACCACTGAGTTTGCAAAATATATCCAAAATATTACCAAAATACTTTACCCTTAATATTGCCAACCACACTAGACCTCCCTGCTTCATGTTGAAGGTTGATTGGCCAACCAATCGAACATTGCGGCATCATGTCCGGCAATTTCTTGTACATTCTAAGAACTCATCAATGCTTGAAAAGGCCCCTGATTTCGTTGTATAGAACCAACAACATCCTATGTATATCAAATTGTTATATTATAACAAGTTATTGTTATAACAATTATTTATGCAGTTGAAGCCTCTAAATAACTTATTATTATTTCTAACTTTGTACAAGCAATTGTTGGAATAAGGGAATGAGTTGACGACACTCTCATTTCGTGACTGGGCTAAACCAACAATCTATTGATTTACAGGAGAGAAATATAGCACATAGTTACTATAAAGGCCTATTATCTAAAGCCATAATCAGTCAAAGATAAAAAAAAAAGAGCTGTTTTTTTACAAAAAATAATTTTACAGGATTATGAACACAGTTTTGCCCTGATTTGAAAATTCAAGTACTTACAATCAAAATGTTGCCATCCCAAGATTCCCAATCAAAGACAACACAAAGGCCAGTCATGAAGTTCTCTCTGCATGAAAAGAATTTCCATTTTATGTAAGAAATTACAAAGTAAAATATTAAAACTAACATGCAACACGAATGCTGAAATTATTCAGCTCATTTCAAATACTATGAGAAAAAATAACAGAAAAAAATAATAATATAGGAAATTAAACTTACCACCAATTATACAGAGACTATTGCTCTTCGCAATGGCAAGGCAATATCAAACCATATCACCCTATATGTGAAGAACAACTTATATTAAGTTATGAAATTTATTTATACAATGAAACATGCAAGTACACAAATAGTACATATTGAATATAATTTTGTTTTCATGTGGCTTTAGACCTAATTGAGAGAACTATACAAGAAGCACAGGATATATTTAACAGCATGGGGGCTTTCAGGGACTTATGGTGAAATTTGGAGCTCTAACTTATGGCCTTTAGGGACACCTGAAGGTCATAATAAGGGGTACTTAATATTTTTTCTTTTACATATTATGCTGTCGTGTGGAGTTTAACATTTGATACGGTGTTTTATTCCTATATAGTAGCATGCATTTTAATTTTATTCCCACATATAAAAATAGAAGACATTGTAAAAATAGGACCTTTTCTGTCAGAGACCTCCTTTGGGGGTCATAACTCTTCCTTGTAAGTGGCAATAATATCACCAAGTAATACTTCAACCACTAAGGGGCCTTCATTTGAAAATGAAGCAAACAAATTAGATTCATTTTAAAGAATTAAATTAACAACTCAAATTGAAACCTGAAAATTGGTTGCTTTAATTGCATGCTTTAAATATATTCATACAACTCAAATTGAAACCTGAAAATTTTGAAGACAACGGAATGAACGACAAGTTAATTATACAAGTAAGAACAAAAACTTAACATATGAAAATAAGAAGAGGATTAGAAGCTCTGGAAAAAAGATGAAAAGAGTGGCAAACTTGTATTGAACCTTACCAATACTCATTAATTTACCCAATTAAGAACAAGTTATTTCTACCACTTTGCTCTTCCAGTCTACTTTATAGCACCTGGTCAAATGGTAAAGACATTAAAACAAGGTGCACAATCAAAACAAGAGAACTTAATTTTTCAATTATGCTGCTGGTTTTACTGGTACACTACAAGGCATGGATTTAGACTGGTACAAGGATATACTGCCGGTACAAAATAAATAAATACTATGCAGAAGACTGATGCTCCCAAAATCATAAATCGCACTTCCTGGGCACTATAAATCTTAAATTGTTCATCATAAAGGCAAATTTTTGTCAAGAGGAAGAAATTATCAATTCAGCGTACTATCAATTTTGTTGAGAAATTATCAATTCTGTTGATAAATGGTGAAATGGTTGTAAAAATCAATAAATTTGAGCGAAATCTTACCAGCAGAAGTGAGAAGCATCGATCATATTGAAGAGCGTCAGTCACTCGAGGAATCAATAAATAAACCGTAAATTATCAATCCTGCTGTACGTCCGCACCTGGCCAGCGATCGAATGAACCGGCCCCACCTGAGCCGCCTCCTGCCTTGCACAAGGGTTTGGTCATGGGATTGGGCAAAGGTTTAGTGGTTAGATCGTAAGTGAAAAAGATCGGCAAATTTAAGAGATTTGGTTTGGTTATAGCAGCGGCGCCATTTGGAATTTCCGAAAAAATAAGAGGGAAAACGTGGATAAAATTGGAGGGAATGAAAAAAATTAGGAGGAGAAATGAAAACCTAAGTTTCTAAGGCGGCTGCACACAGGAAGGAGAGGAAAACAAAAAGTTAAGAGGCAACTAAAGAATTTATTTACTCCGAAGTAACATGGTATTTGTGTTTAGATCGAACCGTGTGATCATCTTTACACACTACTACACACTACTATTGAAGGATCCTGTACCGTCCGATTTAAACAGAAATATTATGTTACATCAGAGTATAAGGACTTCCTACCCACATCTATTCAAAATGAATAAATCAGAACCATTATTCTCTTATCAAACGGCATAAAAGCTTCATATTTACAAATCACCTAATAGATGTACATAAACAAAAAATTTCAGAAAAAATAGTTTTTTTTTTTTTACATCTTATATAGCCAAATAATACTTATTATTGTCATTTTTATATACATTCATCATTATATGTCCCTTCAAATTTAGAAAACATTTTGGACCCTTCATTTTCACGCGGAAAATCAACGGTCGATCTGTAATAAAATCTTTCCAAATCTATTTTAAAATGATCAAGAGAGAACAATGAACGTAACCAACATAAAAGTTCGGAAGTTTTATTATATATGGACTTCGATCCAACACGAAGTTTTTATGGCCATACGATACTTCAATTTTCGATTAACTAGATGGATGGGTAAATAAAAACAAAATTTTATCAAACTTGGATACTAGACAATAAATGTAGTTTTTTTTAATTTAAACGGTTCCGATCGACCATCGAATGACATATTCTCATACATTTTCATTAACTCACGAAACAAGAGTTTATGTTTCATATTCATGCATAGAAGATGTGAGTCAAGTAAGCAACATGCATGTAATGCTATACAATTTAATGTGTCAAAATCATTTAATCAAGCAATAAATATGTTATAACATTAATTATTGCATAAATTTCATTAATATAATTTCCATTACAAAATATTTTATAAAATTGAAGTAAAATTTTGATGTAAAACTAATATTAACACACGTTGAAGGGAAATTTGAAAATATTTTCACTAAAATTTTGAAAATAGATTTTTTTATTTTTTTTATATTATTTGTTGTACTTTTAATTTTATTTGACCATAGAAACCATAAAAAATTTGAAAATATTGTTTTCAATTTATTTCATATTATTTGTCATGCATGAATTACCTAATTATATTTTGTTTCATCTTCATAATATTTTCCAAAAAAAACTGTTTTTCTAAAAAAATATTTTGATTTAAAAAAGGTCACTCAACTTAATTTATTTTATCAAGTATTATTTTTTTTTAAAACAGTAAGGATTTAAAAGACCACTCAACTTAATTTTAATCTATACATATGTAAATCACAAAAAACGGTAAGGATTTTGAAAAACATACAATTTAATTAACTTGTAAATATATTACGACTAGTAGAAATACAACAGTAATAATTTAGAAAAAGTTCAAGTATTAATTTTGAAATTTTTTTTGAATTATTGTCATATTTTCAAAAATTAATAATGAAATTCTATAAAACTGACAATTACAAGTATGATTTGATCATAGAAACTGTGAAAATTTTGAAAATATTTTCTTTAATTTTTTTTCATATTATCTGTTGTATGTGCATAATCTAATAATTTGTAAATTATTTATTGGACACTTGACACATGAAATGTGAAAAAAATTCAAACAATTTTTTTTTCAAACAAAAAATTATCGACTTGTACTATAAATTTTATTTGAGAAATTACTTGTACTATAAATTTATTTGAGATAAAACTTTGCACTGCAAATTAATTTTATAGGTACATCACACAAGATAAATCAAATTAAATCGGTCACTCTAAACCTTTCCGAATTTTTTCAATGAATTATAAAATATCCATAAATTTTATAACTTCATACATGCCATATGATTATTTACCCTATAAACTTTATATATTATAAAATATGTTGTTTTGACTAATCATATGTTAATTCAAACTTCTCTGTGTAAGTTGTTTTAAATTTTTTTGTTAACTATTGTAATATTTTTTGTAATGCCAGTCTAAAACTTTTATACATCTTACTGAACCGTATGGTGAAGGATTATTTTGTGCAGTTGATACAACAAAATCAACAAATTTTACAATCTCGCCTTAGTACCATATTTTTCATTTCCCACCAAAACTCCCAAACAGCACAACTATACTTCTCATTTCCCTCTAAAACTCCAAACTTTTGACAACTTCCCTCCACATTTTTTGGTTGCCGCCAAACCAATTTTTTTACCGTGAAATCGGCAATCAGTGTTATTTCTACTGTTATTCCATTGAGAAACCATCGGAGAGGGGCAATCAGACTCGGAGCTGGCGCATCAGTATTAGGTGTGTCTCTCTACACCAACGATTGCGCTCAGAGAGCAGTGATCTCTGATTGGTTTAGAGGGGTGTTGCCAAAGACTGTCGCAGAAGGCACCCACTTCCTATTCCCATGGCTTCAGAAGCCTTGTATCTTCGACATTCGTTCCAGGCTTCACACCTTCACCTCTTATTCTGACACAAAGCATTTGCATATGGTAAAGTTGTTCTAGCGTCATTTAATCTAATGATGAAGATTAAATAGTACAATTAGCTTATAGTAATTAGTTAATTGAATTTTGTTGGTATCATTGTTGTTAATTTGGCTACACACTTACCCTTTCACTATGCTTATGAGGTGTTTGATGAAATTTCCCTACTCTTTCACTACGCTTATGAGGTGTTTGATGAAATGTGGTTACACACTTACACTTTCACTACGCTTACGAGTTGTTAATTTGGCAACATTTGTTCACTGTAGACTAAGGGTTAGAGAAAAATGCGAAAATGGCCCTAATAATTATGAATTTTCTGAAAAGGGCAAACTTGTCTTAGTGTACTCTTAGTGTGCTCTATTACCACTACCGTAATCAATTAAAAGACCAAGTGATAATAGATGGTATGTTTCAAGTAAAAGACCTAATTTTAAGTTTATTTGGCATCATAATTCCTGTTTCAAGTATATTTTCATAGTTTTTACAGGATTTAAAGTAGTTTATTTCTTCAAGTTTCAGGGTATGAAGGGCAGTTTTGTCTTTCTCTGGTATGTTGCCTTGTGATTTTTGCACAGAGCAAACTACAGCTCCAAATCAGGAGTTCTTGGTACCAAAATTCTTAGAACATCATGTACTATCACCTAGATTAATCTCAAAGTTTTCTGAATTTTCTAACTAGGTCAAACTAGTAATTTTGTACTGTTCAGTTTTGGTACCAATCACCCATTGTACCAGTTGCTGGAATTTTTGAAATCTGATTTTTGAAAGTCCTTAATTAATTGTATAAAAATCACAAAAATGTGAAGTTTGTTTATGTGAGTTCCTGGTAATGTCTTATATCCATCTATTCAAGTATTTGGTTAATTTATGACTTTCTTCACTAGTTTCTGGTCTGATTTGCAAGAGGGTTCTGTTTGAGGCATCGAGTATCTGAGTAATGTATATACTGGTACTTAGTAAAGAAAAAAAATTCACTCAAATAAAATCATGTTTATATCTACTCATCAAATACCATTAACAGTATCATTTATCAACTTATTTTGCTAATTTTCTTCCGATTTCAGAGCTTAAGCATCAAAATTGAGAGGATAAGGAAAGTGAATGACAATATATAGATTGAACTCAGGCTACTCAAATCTCTGACATAGTTTTTATTCTTTCATATAAAAGCTTATTTTCTGAGAAACCAATTGATAATGTTTGTATAAAATGTGAAAAATATGGGCAAGAGGGGTAGCGTAGGAAGAAAGAAAGGAGCAATATAAATATTCTTTTAATTTCAATAATCAAATCTAATAAATGGTGGAGATAAAATATTACAGAGTCTTGTAATTCTCCTTAGAATTACAACATATTTAATGCATTAGTCATACCAGCTTTCAATGTTGAAAACTGATGCAATTTGTAGTATTTTATAGTCAGTCAAATTGCAAGGTGTTGTAGTATTTTATTTAAATTTTTGTAATTTTTTTTGCAATCAGATTTGAATTTGATTTCTATGGCCTCGATGCTTTTGATTAAGAGTTTTAATATTGATGAATCAAAAGTTGTATGTGTGTTGTCACATATTTTGTACTATTATTTTTGTTTCTCCATTATTTTGAAATGTTTGTTCTAAATGCAAGAATTTTAAGTTATCAAAGTATTAAATTCTTATATTTTGCTATTATTTGTGATGTTGTGAATTTTAATTAAAAACTTCATTGAAAAGGAGATTACAAATAAACAGAAATGAGTCTGTCTCCAGTAAATAAACTATTGCATGGCTAATCTCATGCAATTGTTTGAAACTTTTAGTCCAAACTATTTACATGCGAATGATAGTGGACTATTTATATGGACATTCAATAAAATATAATATAAACATGGAGTTAAGCAGTTGCATGACCATGGGGTTAAGTAGTTGCATGGACCTTTAATCAAATATAATATCTACTAAGTTTTTAAGTAGTTGCATGGCCATGGAGTTGAGTTGTTGCATGGACCTCAAATTAATTATAATATATGATCTTCAAAACTTATTTGCATGGCTGAACATCACACAGTTGCATGGTTGTACTTTACACAATTGCATGCGATACCTGTTACATGGGAATTCGCATGCAACAAGTTTAAAAAGTCAACAAACGCCATTTCTTTTGCATGAGCCGTCTCTACCATGCAACAAATTGGTGCTGGGCATGCAAAAAACGATTATTCTAGTAGTGGAAGTTGTGAAGGATAATGTAGTTTCCTATGTGCGTACGATAGAAATTGCAAACGAAAGGTTTGTAGAAATTTAAATCATTTTTCATTTAATTGTATTAATTGACTCACCAAAAAGGTACAAAAGGGAGCTAAACACCAAATACCACAGCTTATGCATTTTATGCTCTTTATTTGTAAAATTACTGTTGTACCAGTTTCACTTTCGGGATAAGATATAAAGGAGCTGAGAGAATATCTTACCATTATATCTCACCAGTTGTGGTAGCAATTTGCTCGCTCCGCCTACTACTATATTCAGGTCAGTCTTCAAGCTCATCTGATCTAGCAAATTTTAACAAACAACTATACATGAGTTCACTAATATTTTGGATCGATATTATAGATCAAGGTGGGGCTTAAGATGTGTACAACAACAAGCATATATCTCACCCATTTCTGTGTTGTTTCAGTCCTGTTTTGGTTTTGTTTAGAGGTTTAGTTTTATTTGTTCTTCAGAAGTCGTATGTTTGTTCCTTTTTACTGTATTTTTCTTTGGTTCTTTGTTGTAATTTTTTTGCATGTTAGGCCAGGTGAGGATTTTTAGCTATCCAGTGGTGAAGCTTTCGGATGACCTTTTTGTCTGATTTGCATTGTTCATCTCTTTTTATTGGTATGTAATTTTTGTTGTCTTCATTTACTTTTTGTTTGGGTTTAGGTAAGAAGGGTGATAATTTTTGTTGTCTTCATTTCCAAGAATCCCACTTCCCAGCTTACAAAATTAGAAACAAAGAAAGAGAAGAAACAAGTGAAGGCACATAAGCCAGCTAACCTTGAATCAGCTTTACTACATTGCACACTAAGTTGGAATTCTAATATTAAACGTCATAGTTTCTAAAAACAATCTTATTCTGGTAGAAGGGATAACTCATTACCGTATAAAATTTTCTATAAAGCACTAAAGTAATCAAAATTATGATTTCACTATCAAAGTGTACTGGGTTCGATCCAATTTGTTTTGAATTACAAGGATCTCCAATTTCAAATCTTTTTAGTGAAAAATATTAAAGTGTATCATCTAATCATAAATGTAATTATATGTAGCCTTTCTTCTGAACGATGGTTGTTTGCTGTGTGGCTCCGCTCTACGTAGAGAGTTGGAATTCATGGAGCAGATGGATGGAGGTATTCAAAATTTTTCTCCTCTCTTTTTGTTTGCATTGTATCAGAAGTTGCCTTAACTGGATACAATAAAGGTGGTCCCGACCACAGTCCAATATGAACAAACATCCACATTCTCTTGAGTTTTATTTACTTCTCAATATTCAACTTATGTTATAAATATTTATTCTAAGCCTTAGACTGGTTGATTTTGATCAAGTTCAGTTGACTCAAACAAACTAATGTATTATATTCTCATTTATGCAGTGGTGATGATAACAAGGCAAAAGAAGATTGATCGAGCAACCGCACCATCCCGTTGAAAAACACTTAAATTTATTTCATTCTGCCTACAGGCTTATGTCAAAATATATATATATACGAGGAGGGTTCAAATGCACCAATATTTCCTGCTCCAAATTTGCTCCAAATTTTTGACCGTCTAACTCATTTCAGATTAACGGCTCAGATTTTTCTCCGCCCTTGACTTTTCATTTCTAAAAATGTGTGTTGAACTTTTTTCTTTCCTCTCCAATGAACAAAATAGGCAGGAACGACCTATTGTCCTCTCCAGTGGAGATCACTTCCGATTCCCTCTTGTGAATGAAGTCGCCATGGCTCTTTCTCCTTCCCACGATGAAATAATTAACATTTATCCTTCTTCAGTGTACGAAATTATCGATGCACTTGCTCCCCGGCCTCTACCATGCCTAGCAGTGAACCAGCCATGCCTTCAACCTCCATCGAGCCCTCATCTTCATTCTCTGACGTACTTTATTTAAGTTCCTATTAAATTTCTTTCCTCTCCAGTGAAAGAAATAAATTTCTTTCCTCTCCAGTGAAAGAAATAAATTTCTCTCCTTTCACGATGAAGAATTTCACACGGTTTTCAATTCTTTTTTTTTATAGCTGAGAAATAATCAGATCAATTTGGGTTCAACCAAAAAAACGATTATGTGATTCTTTTCCTTCTTTTTGCTAGCTAAGAAATAATCAAATTGTGTGCTTCTTATGGATGCAGATAGAAAGTCCTAGATCATACTGGAAGCATTGTTTCTTTCTTGATTAATACTATGCAAAATAATGTTCATGAATTTGCATGCTTTAATTTGACGGAGAGACAGAGAGAGGAGAGGGCCACGAAGGCCAAGCCGGAGGTCGATTTCTCTTTTAAAGGGCAAGCAAGGAAACGAGGAGAGGGGCACAGAATCCTCAAAATGAGGGCTGGATCGCCCAAGAAATGGAGAGAGGAGAGGGGAACGAAGGCTCCAAAATAAGTGCTGGATCGACGGAAGGGAGAGAGAGCTTGAGGAGAACGAGGGGAAAGCTCAGCATCAAGGTTGAGGGGTGAGGAGAGAGCGAAACAAAGAAAGGGAGGGGGGTGGGAGTGTTCACTGGAGAGGATTGATCGTGCGTTTTTGGAAATGAAAAGTCGGAGGGCAAAGAAAAATCTCAGTCATTAATCTGAAATGAGTTGGACGGTCAAAAATTTGGAGCGAATTTGGAGCAGAAAATATTGGTGCATTTGAACCCTCCTCTATATATATATATATATATATATATATATATATTTTATTCATTGTGACTTTATAGTAGTACAATTTTTAAGATATAGTGTATACAAATATCTAAAATCATGTCCTACTAGAGGACAACCTCGTTTTGCTTCGGCAATGGTTCTAAAAAAGCAGCACATATCATGAAAGTAATGATTTATATATTATAGAAGTAATAGTTTATATATGAAACATCAAAAATCAAAATATAGTACATGTCATGTAAGTTAGTAGTTTAGAAATGAAAGGAAAACACAAAAGTATAAGTGTGAGTTATGTTTGTACTACCTATGACATTTTTAAATTTCTATCTAAGCACAAAATTAATAAAAATTGGTAAACATACATAACCATAATTCAACATTTAACATACATAACCATAATTCAACAATGAGGAAATTAGTAAAAATAATATGGTGGGACAATTGGTAAACACTTTGATGAGTATTTGATTAAGAATTATCATTGGCTTCACAAGGACTAGTAAGCCACATGGACCATATATATATCCAACAAAAACCCTAGGTTAGTCTTGCGATCGGTGATTGAGCAAATCAAGAGTTTCGCATGTCATTGTGTTAAAATTTCACTACCTAAATTAAGAGGGTCCCTAACATTGTGAAAGAGATATGGAAGAGAGAAAAATGGACAGGAGGGTTAAGAGACAAAATGCCAGTTTTTTGTTTTTCATTGCTTACTTTCTTTTGTGCTTGCATATTTATACTACTACTTAATTCAGCTCTTATATATTATACTAATTTCTTTGTTTAATGCTAACCTACGGACATTTTGACCAGAAAAAAAAATCTAAAAATTAATTAAATCGATGCCATCAATGACTGCAAATTTGCATGCATAGCATGAGGGCTTTAGTGGAGGCATGGGCCCCACAAGGGCCCATTATCATCGTACGACCTACTCATGTTTTAGGTGAAAAAAAATATTATAAATATATTTTACACAAAACAAACATATATATACGTGGATCACAAATATAGTATTGTGACATGAAATTTTTATTTTCAAAATCTAAAAACCTATCTACCTGAGTCGATATTAAGATCGATCTACATATAAAAAAAAAGTATAAGTCAAATTTATATCATTAAAATTCTTTTTACTATTTTTTAAATTGGAATGGAAAAAATCCATCAATTTCAGAAATTATAAAGTGTTCAACAATCATTAATTTATCCCTTCTAGCTAGAAAATTGTCAAAAAAAAAAAATTGTACAAAAATATTGGATGTATTTTTCAAAACCTAAAAAACCTATCTGAGTCGTTGACATTATCTGTATATAAAAAATATTATAAGAAGTTAAATTAACATTATTAAAAAAATACTATGTTTTTGGAAATTGGAAGAGAGAAAATCCATCAATTTCAGAAAATCTAAAGTATTGGACAACCATGAGTTTCTCCCGATAGAAAAATAAAGAAAAATATAAAAATTTAATTTTCTCCCTACAAAAAGTTTTGCTATGCATACACACATTCATCCGTACTATATGACTTCATATCTCCATTTTCAACGTTCAAATAATTGATATAAACCGCTTGACACTATAGAAAAATGAGGGTTCATGTCACGATCCCGCCTTCGGGTTGGAGATTGCAACAAGAGAGGCACCCTCATGAGGTCAGATCGATCCATCCTTCATCTTGGCAACCTATGTTGCAAAAAAAAAAATACAGAGTCAACTACAAAGCTTAGTAACCGATTATTTAAGAACGCACTTCTCTATAATTGGCTCAATTAAACAACCATTCAAATAGACTGGATTAATCCACACATATTCATTTCAAATTATGAATACATATATAACTGACGATAGCACATTGGTCTGGGTTATCAGTAGAACAAGTTACACAATATCCGTATCATTTTATTTCACATAATCATATCATTTTACAATTTCTTAGTACACACAATCATATCATTTTACAAATCAAATTCGAATCTCAGACCCGCTATCCCGTTAAATATGCCCACATAGTCCGACACCCAATTCAAAAATCCAATTCAACCAAACAAATCGAAAGCACAAATTATAAAGAAGTCTGGTTACTTGATAGTGATCAATCTAAAATCCAAATCGAACTGAAGAAACTGTTCAGAACCAACGCGACGTAGTCAAAATTTCAATCGGACTTGAAATCAAATATCATTTTTTTATCAGACTTGAAATCAAATATCATTTATTGGGTGTTACAGTTCAAATGCTTTCATTTTTTTAGCATCCATAATATCTGCACTTTTTTTTCTTTAAACTTATATGTTAAAATAAAATCATTTGTTGTCATATATATTATTATTTCCATATACACATGTAAAGATATCAATTTTCAATTTTGAATTTATATGAATAAAAAAGATGAATTACCAACATCCAGTATCTATCCGCATAACGGTGTATTTTTACAAGCTAATTATGATATTAATCAAAATACAAATCGAAATTTCATGATATCTTAATTGTGCATGGAAAAAATAATATAGATTTATTTTGATATTTTAGTTTTTAATTTTAAGTAATTATAGGTTTGAAAATAGAGATAAAAAATAAAGACATTTAAAATCTCCTCATAAGAGAATACACTGGAAAACCTAATTTTACCATTTTTTAAATAAGAAGGAAATCTCTTGATTTAAATTCCAAGAGGCTTTTTTTGGATAGTACAATTAATTCAAATAGATTCTCCTTTATCTTTTGGAAAAGTAGGTGATACCAATTTGCTTGTACGAACAATCAGAAAATTAAGTCCATATACAAGAACAGTGGGCGGAGCATGCAGTGTCGCTCTCGCCTGTGAACAATTGCATGTGATGTATCCACTCAGGTAATAAAGACTCTTTACTGTATCCATTGACTACAAGTCAAGCCACGACAGAGATCCATTTTAAAGCATTACACTGCTCTCGCCTGTGAAGTGTGAACAATTGCATGTGATGCATCCACTCAGGTAATAAAGATTCTTTACTGTACCCATTGACTACAAGTCAAGCCACGACAGAGATCCAATTGAAAGCCTTTGCACTTCCTGAGTATAACAGTGGTGTAGTGAGTTATAAATTAACAGAGAAGCTAGTATATATTAATTCTTAATGAAACCTGTACCTGTTATTCACAGTAAATATATACTGCAGGCATCAACCACCAATAGTTCAATATCTATTAATTAATTAACCTTTGAATTGATGCCTCCACCACCGGCCATTTCAGGCATTTAAATTCCTCTGATCCTCTTATCTCATCATTTCTCATATTACACCAACATGGGTTTGTCTCTAGTTTTTTTTATAATTGAAAGGAGTGCCTCCAATTATATTGCAGCTAAAGAGGACTGGGCTATAAAATCATACAAGTCCCCGTTCTCCTTTTTATGAGCCGAAGTCTTATTTTTTCTATAATTAAAAGGAGTGTCTCCGATTATATTGCAGTAAAAGAGGACTATAATTAATTATAACTTTGATCAAACACGCACACGCAGTTCTTAATTTGCTGCTGATTCAAGGCCTCCTTTTTGCTTTCTATCAAAGAGTATAATATTTATGTTTACTGAGGGCAAGATTCAGGATTTGATCAGAGGTAGGTACAAAATATTAATAAAAGTGTGATTTTTTCTTCGACGAATCAAAGCGGAGTAGTGGATAGGGGTCTTAAAAAATCACGACACGATAAAATATGTCACGACATGATATATGGTTCTGTCACGACATTTGTGCCGATTACGTGACATGAGCATCTTTCAAAATTTTGGCACAATAAGGCACGTCACACAAAATATTTGATCACGGCACGACACATGGTCACGTGTAATTAGAACCGTTAGATCTTGATCGAATGATTAATCTTAAATAAACTAACTTAAATTATGAAAAAAATAGTTAAACATGATAAATGTAACCGGTCACGTTTGGACACGTGGTGTGTGGTCACAACGTGATTAATATGTTGTGACCGTTCACGTCCTATGACTATCATTTCAAATTTAGTTATGACACGACATGTGATCTAGGTAACGGTGTGACTAGTCACAATACATATTTATATTCTTAGTACGTAGCAAACTTTCTTCTTCTTCTAACAAATCAACTATTTTTTCTAAGTGGAGTAGCGAATGGGACTACATTTTTTCATTTCTTTCTTTTTTTATGCGAATCAGTCTAGACTGACTTTCTTTTCTGCATAATTTTCTTCTATTGGACCATAAATTAAATCTAGAAGTACATACAAATATCACATATACCACTAAATCTAAAATAAATTTCAAATCCAAAACTAGACAATGACCTACGTCCCTCCTTAGGTCCGCCTATGTCTCCACTTAATTATAACTTTGATCATACATGCACACGCATTTTTTGACTCAAAGTCTTCTTCGTTCTATAGAAGATTATAATAATTGAAGTATCTCCACTTAATTATAACTTTGATCAAACAATCACATAAATTTATTTGTTCCTATCAACATTAATTATAGGCCTTCTTTCTTGCTACTTGATCCTTTCTAAGTCAATAAAAAAAATCAGAGTTAGACAACTGGTAACTCGAAGGATAAATTTCTAAGGATAAAATAATTATGCGAGAGGCAAAGGAATCTCAATTTACAGATTTGAATTATTTTTTTAAAATTTTACTAAATTTGTATTATTTTGTAAAAATCTAACTAAATATGTATTTTTTAAAAAGAGAAGGTTCCAATACCTCATTATACCTCATATTTTATATCTTCGTTTTCAAATTCTAAATTGAATTTGAACCACTCAGCATGATATCCATATTAAAATATACTTGGAGATGAAATTTTATAATTTTTGAAATATTTTTACTATCTTTTAAGATATGTACAAAATCAATTTTTTAGTACGGTCTATAAATAGTGATTTTTTACCTATCTTAAAAAATAGTAATTTTTTCTAAAAAAATATAAAATTTCATCTTCAATCATATTTTAGTATGGATATCATGTTAAGCAGTTTGGATCAACAATTTGAATTTGAAAAATAGAGATAAATATGAGACATAATGATGTATGAAAAAATGAGGTATTGGAACCCTCCTCTTTTAAAAAATAGATAATATGGTTTTTATGAAACTTATTTACATAATTTTTTGTGTAACATGGCAAATATAATATACACTGAAGGAAAAGATAAATATATAGGAAACCAAACTAGCAAGGGTTTTTCCAAATCGCACAAAACAAAAAGAAAATCATAGTTATTTCCACCAAAATCAATATCATTATTTAAAATGAGAAATAAATAAAGCAAATGAACATTCTAGTATGACATCAGTGTCACATGACATTAACTTCAAACAACTAATCCTAACCGTTCAAACCAATTTACTTTACGAGTGATGCATTTACATGCAATTTTTCATATTAAGCGGTAAATCAAGCGGTAAATCAAACAGTAAATCAAACCGTCGGACTTTCCTCTATTGGGTGCTGAAGTCTGCAGATTTTGTCTAAGCGCTGAATGTGGCGGCCCGCACCAATGGCCAGTGCATCCGCACTAAGGTCATTTTCCTTTATTTTCTTCAGTTTCTGCAAATTAAAGTCAAACAAGCGCAATAACTTGATTTTAGGTGTGTTGTATTTTTTTTTTGTATGCAAATACAAGATATTTAGTGTTATTTTGATAATAAAACCAAATCGAATATGTATATAATTTATGGCTATCAGTTGAAGGGTGTTAAATTGTTAATATATTACTATAATTTAATTTCTTAAGAATTCTTCAGAGGTTTGCTTAAGAAAATAAGATCAATTTGGATAACAAAGTTATTTGATAATATGAAATGATGAAAGTTGATACAATTTTGAATAAAGATCCGGATTCAAATAAATAAAAATTAGGTTATCTCATAGCATACTCACCTAATGGCTAATGGTAATCATAGTGACAAGTGAATTATTCGGGTTCAGTTCAGCAAGGTTAAAAATTCGTGATTCGAAAATAATTTAAGTATAATTCGGAAATAATTCGGAATTATTCAGATTAGAGATCTCAATTCTGCAAGAGAGCAAAAAAAGTTTGGGAAAAAATCGTGAATAATTCGTAAAATTTGGAAAAAAATCGTAAAATTCACAAATTATTTGGGTTTAATTCGGTCAAAGTTCAATCAACCGAATTTTTCGTTCGGTTCGGCATTACCAAAATACGAATTGTTTGAATTTAATTCGCTAATAATTTGCCAATCTGTTATGTTGTGACTATGATGGTAAACCATGTCCATGCTGAGAAGTAATAGTGAAGTCCACCAAACTCCGTGTACTCTTTTCCAAATAAAATAATCAATTAATTGATTGATTGTCTTAATTAAAAGTAAATTAATCAAATCATTTTAGTGCTTAATTAAGTCTTAAGAGCTCCTGGCCGAACATAGAATGAGTCAAACGTCAACGTCAACGTCAACGTCATTGTCACCTTTCAGAAATCAAATCTATCAATATTATCTCCAGTTGTTACTACTAAAGGAATTTGAAAAAGGACATCTCCAGTGATAGCGTATCTTCTGGAGAATTTTTAAATATTACCGAAACTATTATATTAGTTTTATTCAGAAGTCGGAACATAATTTTGTGTACAGGGATTTGCTTCATTGCTTCATCATTTTGTACCCCGTTAAATTTTTATGATTTTTCACTGTTCATCTCAGATTTTTTAAATTTAGAAATAAAATATTTTTTTCTGGCTAGAAATGGATAGGTTCTCGAAAAATAGATAACATCGGAAAACTATCATGGTGTAAACATGACATATTTACTTGCAAAATTAGAGTTTATTGTTATGTGATATGGTGGGGAAAAAAAATTCTTGCAACGAATTTCTATGGTGGAAACAATATGTCCATGTTAACATCATAACAATTTTTTGGTGTTATTTATTTTTTCTGAAAACCTACTCGAGATCAAGTAACTTTCTGTATGTTTAGAAAATTAGTAAAAGAATTTAAAAAAAAAAAATTATTTGCATGTACATTTTCATATAAATTTCATGTTGAGAGTTAAGATAGATTTTTGGACTTTCATAACAAAAATATGAAATCGTAGTACGGAGCAGTGTTGAAAATAACGGTATGCGGTTATCGGATGGACTTCGTACCGTGTGGAGTTCATAAATAGTTTCTTAATAAGAAACTTTCCTGCATAATATTTTAATAAGAAACTTTCCTTACAATTTTACATGATGGAACTAACAGTCTTATATATTTTATTTAAATAACAAACTTCACTGTCCTTTCTTTGAAAAATAAACTTCATCACTATCATAAAATTTTGGCCATCTCACTTTCAGAATGTCTCTCCAATCTATTTGCAATATTTTGTTTATTCTACCACAACCCTTTTGACCTAATTATCCAAAAATAAAAAATAAAAATAAAAACTTTCAAGCTATCACCGTCTTTTTTACGTGTGCCGACTTGAAAGATTTAATCTTGCGTGTTCTCAAAATATCACTTTGTGTAACGAATCATGACAGCGACCAACAAATATATTTGATCTTAATTTCTACTCAGAAATTAGCAGACCCCACTCCCAGTGAACTGGAATTTTAGCAACAATATAGAGGTTGATGCAAAATTAAAGCTGACCTGACACGGACAAGTCGACACTTTAATAATTTATGATATTTTTATTTAGATCCTTACTGTTAATATAGCATCCAACCATCCATGAGCGGCGGTTTTTTATTTTAAGAATATAATTTCAGGGTGGTCTCATTTTCTATGTGATTTTTTCTATTTATGTCAAAAATATAGTTAAGGGTGGAGATTTCAGTGGTCATCATTTCTATTTTTGTATTATTTTGTCAAAATTTATAGAGAATTAAAAAAAAATGTAAATTTAGTGTAGTGCCACATAGGTTTAACTTTTGAGAAGATCATTTAAATTAAAGATACACAAATATATTCGGAGTAGAGTCAGACTTTCAAATTATGAGAATCAAATATAAATGAAAATCAAATATATTAAATTTTCTACTACAAATGAGATTCAATTTCACACTATTCATAATATTTTAGTTTAAACTATATTAAAAATAATGTATAAATAGAAAATAATTGAAAATGAATAGAGTGTCAATTAACCCTTATTTATTATAGGTGAATTCGTCCCATATTATACTGGTATCTTTAATATAAATGAGGATTATAAAAATTGAAGTTTGTAAATATCTTATTGTTTAGAACAATACTCGAATTTTTGAAAGAATGAACAATAACTCTCTAGTTAAATTTCGACCATACATAAGAAATCAACGGTCAAAAGTTTTTATCAAGTGCATCTTTTTGTTTTGTTTTTTGGAATGACTTAAATTTTTGTCAATATTTTTTTGTTTTGTTTTTTGGAATGATTTAAGTGTTAATTATGAAATCGGAATCGAGAGAATTAGTAGAAATCGGATGAATCAGAGAAAACTCAGTTATTTTAGAAAAAATATGTCAAGATAAAAAAAAATTGATTAAAACTATTAAAATATTAAATTTTACCTTGAGCATAGTCCATTAGAGTATAATTTATAAGACTCTTATTTTGATGTTCGGCCTATTTTTAAATAATTAAATCATAGAAAATAACTTATGCTTTATATTTAAGTTCCATTCATTTCTTTATAAAAGAATTTGGTACATTCCTTTGACAAAAAAATAATAAGTTTATTGTGATTACACCATCAGACTATTCTACTCTTCCATTTTTGTTCTATTTTCGAAAAAATTAACGAAAAACTCAACCAAATTGGCAGTGATTCGGCCGATTTCACCGAAGATTGAGGCTCAATTAGGAGTAGACAAAATCCAGATCTAACCAACTATATCATCTTTCTTGCTTTCTTTGGATAGTTTATTTGTCCAATCGAATTCAATTTAATTAATTAGTTGTTGCTCAAATAACAGATTTGAAGACGTTCTTCAGATCCAATTCAGAAATAGACAGTGTAGTTGTGGTGATTACACCATAATTCATAAAATATTAAAATTAAGAAGAAATTAAAAATAACTGTTAAGTACTAGATATAACTTAAATTAATTTTAATTTCTAAATCTCTACACTCATGAAATTAATTTTTAATTATTTTTAACGATTACATTAGTAGTTTTTATTACATAAGAGAGGAGCAGCAGAAACGAGAGTCAATATAACAATGAAATTGGCTGGTATCAATTTTCTATAACATCAAAAAGGAAAAACAAAATAGAATTTCATGGTGAGCCACCGTGCTTCCTCTCTCCCTTGAGCCACCGTGCTTCACCACTTGAGCAACACATCCATTCTCTCTTTGCCCTCCTCCCCATGGTGAGCCACCGTGCTTCCTCTCTCCCTCCTCCCCCAACTCCTCCCCCAACTCCTCACCCTCCTCCTCTCAATGCTCCCTTCTCAGTTCTTGTGGGCACCATCCCTATCATACTCGGGGAAAAAACTGAAGAGACGGCAGCGACGATTTCAAAGGCCATTACAGAAGTGACTACCACGGCAGTTATGAAAGCGATTACAGAGATGACAGAGGTGCTTACGGTGACGCTTACGAAGGTGATTATAGAGATGACTTCCAAAGCAGTTACAGAGGCGATAACGGTAGCATTTTCCAAAACAAATAATATGCTCAGTGAAACAACCAAAGAGAATCCAACAAAGCCGGAACAAAACAACAAGAAGGTAGATGAAACAAGAAACAAAACGACAACACAAAGTGAGAAGGTTCCCGAAGATTCAAGAGATAAGGACAATGAAGGATGGACGGAGGTCGTGAGAAAAAAGCACCGTACTATCGTTCAAGATGAGGGGGAATGGACCGTGGTGACCAGAAGACGAAGGAACACTGTGTCAAAACCAAATATCAAAGCAAAGGCATCATTTGATCTCCTACAAGCAAAGCTGTTCTCTCAAGGCAGGTGCTTTAAGTGTCTCAATAGGGGCCATAAACGCGCTCAATGCAAGGCTTTAAGGAGATGCTTTCAATGCCGTGCAACTGATCACATTGCAAAAAAATGTAAAATGAATCTGCCAAGTGGAGATGGAGAGGCACATTGCAATAAAGATCTCAACATTGAGAGAAGAAACATAATTGAAAATACTCCTCCGAAGGGACATGGAAAGGCGCAGTCCATTGAAGGGATGCTGAATGAACAACTGCCAGTGCAACCGCTGGTTCCGTGGCAGCAGCAAGGTGGTCCGGCTGCAGGATTCAACAGAGACATTTCTCTCCAAGTTGGGGTGCCAAAGCAAGTTCAAAAGGAGATGTCCATTTTCAAGGAAAATGGAGAGAACAATGCTGACAAGGTCAAACACAAGAGAAACAAGAGTTTGATATTCAAAGATAACGGCTCTATTCAGGTTATAATTCCCTTGGGAGATGTGCTACTGTATGGAAAGGAAAACCTGGCAGACGAAATGTTTCAGCCTATTCAAAGAATTATCGTGGAGAGTCCCCAAAAATTCATTCTCGATCAAAACACTGCATTTATTAGAACCTTTTTCATGAGCGGTGGATTTAAAAAGTCTCCAGCTGTTATGTTAATGCAAGATGCATTTAATAACAAGCAGATTGAATTCTTCCCAGATCAGGACGTTTGGGCTAATATCAATATTAAAGCCCAAAAAGAAAAGAAATTTATTTTAGAAGAAAGTGATGATATGTGGACCATGGAAAAAGAATATTCTAGGCCAAATGTTAATGAAGAGGAAAACAATATCGAAAGCTTTCTGACTGGGCCGCCAGGATTTCCTGGACCTCCAAAATACAAAAAACAAGTCGTGCCACTGAGGAGGAGCCCCAGACTCTCTCTCAAAGGAGATGGAAGTTATCAAAGTCCAGAGGAAAAGGCGAGACTCCTAAAAAAACCAGGTACATTGAGCATTAGGAGAGCAAGTAAGAAGAGGAAGGGCAATGAAAAGGAGATACAGATGGAATATCTGAAGTCACATGACCCACTATCATTCAGTCAAGCTGAAGTAGTTATTCTTGCTGCCGGGGTAGAGATGGAAAAAGATTTGGAAATGAAGGTGAAGGGTGTTCTGGCCATCTAAAGCCCAAGGGAAAGATGACATGCTTTTGGAGATTGATGACAGAGTTATCTATGGAATACAAAACACACATTAAAATCATAAGTTGGAATGTGAGAGGGTTGAATGAAAAGGAAAAGAGATTAACGGTTAGGCAAACATTCTTTTTTGAAAAACCCGATATGATATGTTTGCAAGAGACTAAATTGGATGAAATTACTGATACCATGAAAAAGGAGATATGTGGTAGGAGATTAGGAGAGTCAGTGTTTTTAAAAGCACAGCACACTAGAGGGGGCATTATTATTGCTTGGAGGGAGAGAAGGTATCGTTATATCAACCACATTGAGCATGTATACTGTCTTTCAGTTAGAGTGCAAGATACTTTCACGGGTGTTGAGTTGATGTTGACTGGTGTCTATGGACCGTCCAGGTCGAGTTTGAGACAAGAATTTTTCAATGATCTAAGAGAGGCAAGGCCAGCTGATGATTGCCCATGGCTGGTTTGTGGCGATTTTAACATAACACTACACTCTCATGAAAGGAACAGGATATCATCGGATTGGAGAGGACCCTTGCAATTTTCGGGTCTTATAAGTGAAATTGAATTAATGGAGCTCCCCATGCAAGGGAGAAGGTTTACATGGAGTAATGCGAGAGAAAACCCATCGATGGCCAAATTAGATCGCTTTTTGTTGTCTACAAATTGGAGCTTGCTATTTCCAGATTCTACTCAAAAGACAATTCCAAATTCTTCTTCAGACCACTGTCCGATCAGCTATCAAGCAACTACTGGTTTCAAAAAAACCAGTATGTTTCGAATTGAAAATTTCTGGCTTCAATCGGAGCAATTCAGAGAGTTTGTAAAGATGGAATGGACCGAGATGCCGACAGCACATAGCCCTCTTCAATTGCATGAAAATATTGGTTCTATTCAAAAGAAAATAACATCTTGGACAAGGCAGAGAATAGGTAACATTAAAAAACAATTGACAGTGTGTAGAGATTTTTTTGGGTGGATAGATGAAGTCCAGGAAATAAGAGCTATAACTGATCTGGAAAAATTGGTAAGGGCAATTTTAAAACGAAGATATACTGAATTATCGGATTTGGAAGAGAGAATGTGGAGACAACGAGCTAAAATCCGATGGGAATTAGAAGGAGATAAGAATTCAAAATTTTTTCATGCGTATGCATCAACAACACGAAGGAATAACTTCATTGGTCATATTGAGTATAATGGCATCATGTGCTCAAATCAAAAGATGAAAGCAAAGGCATTTTTTCATTATTATGCAAACTTAATGGGCAAAGATCAAGAGAGCTGCACCGATTTTGAATGGTCAAATTTGTACACGGAGACACATGATTTATCAACATTGATAAGACCAATTGAATCAGAAGAGGTGCTTAAAGTTATTATGCAATGGCCGAGAAATAAAAGCCCAGGTCCAGAGGGGTTAACGGGTGAATTTTACAAGACTTTTGCTCAAGTCCTACTACCCGATATTATGGCAGTTTTCAATGAGGTGACTCGTATGAGTTCCAGTCTATCTCCTCTCAATACCTCTTATGTGACACTTATACCAAAAAAAGAGAATTCATCCAAACCACAAGACTTTCGCCCAATAAGTCTTGTACATGGCATCCAAAAAATTCTGTCTAAAGTGCTTGCAAATCGACTACAACAGCACATTGAAAATCTTCTATGCACAAATCAAACTGGTTTCATTCAAGGGAGGCAAATTACAGAAGGTTTTGTGTATGCACAAGAGATTTTGCATTTTTCGAAGAGCAAAAATATACCGCTAGCATTATTCAAAGCGGATATTCATAAAGCTTTTGATACACTAGACTGGAATTTTATAATAAAGGTCATGGCAAGCTTGGGCTTTCCGGTAACATGGCAGAATTGGATCATGAATTTGGTGTTGCAAGGGAGTTCACAAATTATGGTAAACGGATTGTTGGGAAAAAAAATCATATTGAGACGAGGAGTGCGTCAGGGTGATCCTTTATCTCCCTTTTTGTTCATTCTAGCCATGGACTTCTTGCCACGATGGTTAGCAAAACTAGTCTCAATAGGAGCGATAAAAATGCCATTAGAAGGAATGAAACCCTGTCTCCTGTATGCAGATGATGCTCTATTTTTTATCAAGCCAGAAATTCAGCAAATTCAGATCTTAAAGATTGTGTTTTTGACATTTGCAACCTTGTCGGGCCTAAATGTGAGTTTGGAAAAATCTGAATTGCTTGTGCAAGGAGATGAACAGCTTGTCCCGCAGCTCTTGACGGTTATGGGATGCCGTAGAGGTCAGTTTCCTTTTACGTACCTTGGTCTACCATTATCCATGAGTCGGTTGCCAAGGAGGGCTTATTTATCACTCATACAAAGAGTGAATGCAAGATTATCTGGATGGGCGGCAAAACTTCTCAACATGGCGGGCAGGGTTGTTTTGATAAATGCGGTTCTAACTTCTATTCCAATCTATTATATGTCGGTTTTCAAATTGCCGGTCTGGGTCACAACAGAAATTGACAAGATTAGAAGACGTTTTTTGTGGCATGGTGCATCTGGGGGAGATAGAAAAATACATCTAGTAAACTGGGGCCTTGTTTGTACACCGAAGAAGCTTGGTGGTATGGGAGTGCTAGATTTGAATGCTCTTAATCAAGCACTGTTGTCAAAGTGGATTTGGCAATGGTCCAAACAAGAAGAAAAACTTTGGAAAACGATAATTAAAGCTCTCTACATGCAGCAAAGCAATGCCCTTTATGAATCACACTTCTTTAAAAGCCAATTGAAAGGAACATTGCAATTTTGTCATTGCTTTATGGTCAGAAAAATAGGAGATGGTAGCACGATTAATTTCTGGGATGAAGATTGGGGAGAGCATATTTTAAAAGAAAGATTCAGGGCTTTATACACTTTTGCATGGTGCAAAGACATATCAGTGAAGCAAGTAGTGTGTACTCAAAATATTGGTAGCTTGTTCAGACCAGTAACTACACATCAAGCAATCTCTGAATTGCAAATTCTGATCCAAATTGTGGTGCAAGCAAGAATGACAGCATCTCAAGGTTTACTTGATGATGCAATATGGAAGGGACAATCCACTGGCATGTTCTCGGTTAGGTCTGCGTATTTTTTGCTAAAAGATGGACATCGAGTAAGAAGTCCTTTGCATAGATTATGGAAGCTAACAGCACCACCTCGTTTCAAAATCTTCGGATGGCTACTTCTACTAAACAGGGTATTAACCACTGAAAATCTTAACAGGAGAGGTTTTAATTTTGTCAGTATTTGCTACTTATGCCGAGCAGAACAGGAGACCACAATACACCTGTTTAGAGATTGTATAATTGCAAGACAGGTATACAATCGGGTCCTCAATTCAGACATGCTGCATTGCAGTACGCAACTGTTCCATGACGTGGATTATGCAACTTTGCTGATTGACGGAAGTAAGCCGAAGGAACTCAGAGAATTAGTGCTCATCACTTTGTTTATACTATGGAGGGAGCGCTGTACAAGATTGTTCAGAGAGCGTTCAAAGTCGGTTGAAGAATTGACGGAAGAAGTTAAAACCCAGTGGAATTATACAAATCAAAGAAGATTGAGATGATTAAGAAGATCATTATGTTTCTGTTATGTTCTAGGTTTTTTTTTTTTTTTTTTTTTTTTTTTTTTTTTTTGCAATCACATGTACATCCATCAGAGGGTTATTTCTCACAACCCTCAACAAACAATGTAACCAATTGCGGTTAATAAAATAGGAGCACGACTCCTATTCTTACTCAAAAAAAATATAACAATGAAATTAACAGAATTGTTGGCCTTCTATATATAATATTTACTTGCAAAGATCATGGCAAGGTACAAATTTGCAAAGTTGGTCTACAACTCGCTACATCTTCAGTGATACTAACAAAGTAACAAATTAAGAATGCATGTGCGTGTTTGATCAAAGTTATAATTAATTATAGTCCTCTTTAGCTGCAATATAATAATTGGAGACACTCCTTTCAATTATAGAAAAAAAATAAGACTTTGGCTCATAAAAAAGGAGAACGTGGACTTGTATGACTTAATTTATAGCCAGCCAAAAATAAATTTTAGCAGCTTAGACGTCTTCTCACGTCAACAAACGAATAATTGAGTTACAAAAAACACAAATATAATAACTAAAGCAATATATATAATTGTCTACTGTTTGTCAAAAATAAAATTTAATCAAAAGCTGGGTATTTTTTTTTTAATACATGTCAGCTAAAAATGCGGTTTCCACTTAACAATCTCTAAAATTATCGGTGCGGTTTCCACTGATTTTGCATCAATTTTTAAAAAACATTTCAAAGGAAAAATGACTAATTTTGCCCTTTCTTATTTTTTTTATTTTTTATTTTTTTGTAAATTCTCATGCATGGTCTTATATATATATATATATGAAAGGATACTCAATTATTTCAATCAAGCACCACTCCAAATTGTGTTGTTTAATCTTTTCTCTCTCCTGCAATGACATTTGTTGCACTCCTTTCCATATCACTTCTTCTCTTCTTCTTATCCATCAAAACCACCACTCTATCACAAGCACAATGCCTTTCTGACCAACGGGATGCCTTGATTCAATTCAAGCATGGTTTCAATAACAACACTCAACTCCATTCATGGAATTCAAGTACCGACTGTTGCATATGGGACGGCATCGAATGCGATGATCAAACTGGTATGGTGACTGCAATCAACCTTGCTGCCGCGTCCATCTCAGGTGAACTCAACCCGGCTTTGTTCAATCTCAGCTCTCTTCAGTACCTCGACCTTTCTTCCAACAACTTCTATAATATTACCCTTCCACAAACCGGGTTTGAGCGACTCGGTAATTTAACTGACCTCGATTTATCCTCTTCTGGATTTGCCGGTGAAATTCCTATCGGCATTTCTTCCCTCAAACACCTCATCTCACTTTACTTATCAGATAATATCTTGCATCTTCATGAGACAAACCTAAAAACCGTACTCAGCAATCTCACCAACCTCCAAATTCTTGGGTTGGATGGGGCTGATATTTCACTCAACGGATCTGAGTGGGGTAACGCAGTTTCTCAAGTAGGCATAACTCTTGTATCCCTATCTATGGCAAATTGTGGATTAAGAGGAAATTTGCCGGATGAAATATTCTACTTTACAAATCTTACATATCTTGATTTATCATCCAACTCAAAGTTGTCAGGAAAACTGCCAGAACTCACGAAGCAAAGCATTTTGCAATATATGTTCCTTGAAAGTACAAATTTGACTGGTCCATTTCCAAATTCATTTGAAAATCTACAATATTTGTTGCAATTTAGTCTTTTCTACTCTGGCTTCTATGCAGAAATTCCGCCTTCAATAGCAAACCTTACAAGACTCCAATATTTGGACTTTAGTTCAAATAGATTGACAGGTACAATACCCATGTCATTGTTTTCTCACCCTTCTTTGGAATTTTTGTATCTAAATGACAACCAATTGTCAGGATGTCTACCTGAGTTCTCAAATGGATCATCAGTTTTGGAATATATTAACCTTCACTCCAATAATATTCAAGGACGGTTGCCAATTTCCATATTCAAATCCCCGAACCTCGTTGAGTTAAATCTTGAATCAAATAACTTTAATGGTACATTCAACTTAGATATCATCAAGCACAGTAAGAACCTTGATTTTTTGCGTCTCTCAAACAACAATTTGTCAATTATAGAAGGCAAAAACCATAACGACTCATTCTATGCTTCTTTCCCCCAGATGACGATAATCTTTTTGTCATCATGCAATTTAAAAAAGTTCCCTTCTTTTCTGAGTTTCCAAACAAAAATTAGCAACTTAGACCTCTCAAATAATAGCCTCACGGGAGAGATCCCCCTTTCCATTTGTAATGTGCCAATTCGAGCGCTTGTTCTTTCATATAACAATTTAACTGGTACAATGCCACCTTGCCTTCTTGAAGCTGCTGAATCTCGCAAAGTTCTTAACCTGAGAAGTAACAAATTAAGTGGGCCATTGCCACAAAATATTGGTGAAGGATGCGAATTTAGAACAATAAATTTGAGTGGAAATAGAATAAATGGAAGTTTGCCCAAGTCACTAATGAACTGCCACACCCTAGAGGTCATGGATGTTGGAAATAATCAAATAGTCGATAGATTTCCCTTTTGGTTCGGAAATCTTGGATACTTAAGAGTACTTGTCTTAGGATCAAATAAATTTTATGGCACAATTTCAAATATGGAAGCTAAAGCAAAAGCAAATAATTCCTATTTCGCTAAGCTACAAGTTCTTGATCTTTCTTCAAATCGTTTCAAAGGCATCATCCCCAAAATTGTTTTTGAAAACATGAAGGCTTTGGTGCCTTATGATGAAGGTTTTAATGAACCTGATCTAAATCAGTGGTACAGGTATTATGACGGTTCAATTACGGTTACATCAAAAGGACAAGAAATGGAGATGCAGAATTCACTTGATATATTTTGTTCCTTTGATCTGGCAAACAATAAATTTTGGGGCGAAATACCCGAAGTGATCGGGCAACTCAAGTCCCTTCATGTGCTTAACCTATCACATAATGCCTTGACTGGTATAATTCCAACGGAATTTGGTAATTTGGAGCAGCTTGAGTCACTGGATCTCTCCTCCAACTACCTTTCCGGACACATCCCTCAAGAACTCGGCTCTCTCACTGCTCTTGCTTCACTAAATCTCTCTTACAACAATTTGGTTGGAGATATACCCAAAGCCCATCAGTTCTCAACCTTTTCAAACGCTTCTTACTTGGGTAACCCCGGATTGTGCGGTAGTCCTTTATCAATGCAGTGTGCAACAACTTCTTCAAATCATGGGTTTGATAAAAGTTTGCCTTCAAAGCTTTCTCCTGACATAATTGGGCTCTCTGTTTCTATAGGATTGGGGTTAGGTGTGGGGTTTGCCTTTGTAATTTGGGCTACAATATCATGGGAGAATGGAAGAAGGTGGTTTAATTTCATTATCGATAAGTTTTACTTTCAACATTTTCATTGATTGATATATTTTAGAGCTTTTGTACTAATAAATGGGTATGAATCACTCTGTATATTCTTGAATGTGTGTGCTTGTCTATGAAATACCTTTTTTTACCCACAAAGGGCACATAATGTTTATCTGTTATATTAAACATAAGAATTGATTGAGCTAACCGTTGAGGTGACAATTATCTGTCTATGAACATAAGAATTGCTTTGAGTTAGCTGTAAACTTTAAAGAACTTTAAACTGGGTTTTCGGACGTGGCTTGCTTTTCTTTGGGGCTTACAAGGAGAATTAAATTAAATTGCTACAGGCGGCCTTATGGAAACGTGAATCAAAGAAAACAAAAAAATGCTTTGTGCTCTGTGGAGGAATTACAAGGCCAGTAATTAGTAAACCCCACAATCCAACCAAAGTCGAAATATGTTAACACATAATGTCTCTCGTTTCTCCAACACATTTTTCACAGGTTGTTCGAATTTGTTCACAAATTCTACTGCCATTTCATCATCAATAAACGCTGGCAACCCAAACTCTTTAATGTCAAATTTCAGATCTTACACAGAAACCCATATTTTTATCCGTCGATCTTTTGGACCAAATGCATGTCTGTACAACCTCTTTTGTAGTAAGAAAAGATAGCATATGCGTGCGAACATCATCAGGCAAACTGTTGATCTTATCAATGCCATAATTCTCCTCACTAGCATGTGCCTTAAGTTCATCATCTTTCACCTTCCCAAAATCATTTACTTCAAACACCAATGTTGCACAACTTTGTTTTACGGTACATAAAACAATGAACTTGGAGAATATGAATAATACATGTTATTAAAATTAATAACTATATAATTCTCTATCTCTTTGACCCTTGTGATTTGAGATGAAAATTTTCATTTAGACTCTCATACTTAAAAAAATATATACCATTACAAAATTGGTCAGAAATTATCAGACCAAACTAAGCAAATAAATTTAATACCTTCACACTTTTTATAGCTGATTGGTAATACAATTTATGCTCAGTTATAGGTTTTCAGTCAAAACCCAAAATATCAAACCCATTAACATAACAGTACTACCATTAATCTGGATCTGATTAATTTGGATATGGTATGGTTTAAAAAATATAACCGGGTAAATTATGGGTACGGTTTCAAAATTAATAATTTAATATCCGATCCGGATCCGAACTGGAACCAATACTGTAATGGGTAGGATATGGGTTTCATTTAATTATCCGACCCATAACCGAATCCGACCCGATACCCGTATAAATACCCGATATTAATAACTATTAATATAAAAAATTCAACTTTGCATATTAATTTTTGCATAAGCCGTGGTAAGCCCATTATTTTTTAACAACTTGAATGTGAGAAAATATAATGCAGTCACATATTCGCTATGTTTATACACATAGATGGATGCCAAATTAATTTTTTAAATAAAATTTATTGCTATGAATACATCCTTCAATATTTACCTTAATATTATTTGCATAATAATGAAAATTTATTGCTCTCATTGATATATTCCATTCATAGATTTTTTGAATCACAGAAAATAAAATCGTCATCTCCAATATTTTATTTTCTAAAAATTATATCTATTCTTCAATATTTTTATTTTCAAAAGTTATTTCTCTCCATCCTCTTGAATTCAAAAGCTATTAACAAAAAAACAAAAACACTTTTCAATATTTTTTGTAACACCATGAGTACTCCAAACAATCAATAATCAAATTCTGAAAATAATACTACCCAAGTTTCACAAAATATTATTGAAGACTCTAATGAGAAAAAAAGTAAACAAATCTGTAGTATGGAAGGAATACTTGCAAATGTTGAATCAATAGGATAGTATTTTTTTTTTTAATTTAGATAGATAACTAATGATTTAGAGTTATTATTTTTATTGTGTTATGTAGCATGATATGATATATTTTATTATTTATGAACAAGATCAATAGTATAATTTTTTTTTGCAGTAATTTTTAATTTATATTATAATGATTTATGATATAATTAAGATGTTTAAGAAATTATTATATTTAAATGTAAATAATTTTTTAAATGCTTTGGAGTTGTGACATATACCCGCTCCGGACCCGGAACCGCCCCGTATTTGAACTGGACCCGATAATCTACAAACAAGTTATGGGTATCTATCTACCCGGAACCAAAAGACTAAATCCGAAATATCTACGGGTATATAGGTATCCGGATCCGGACCCGACCCAATTTAAAACAAATAAGTATATGGATCGAAATTTGGACCCGAACACTTTTAGGGTACGGGTCCAAATATAATAATATTGTGTGGACCCGACCCAACCCGACCCGATAGCACCTCTAACTGTGCATACATATGCATTATGCAACTTCAAAAATTGTGATTCTAAAAATTCTAAAATTTCGACCACGGCCCAGAAGTATGATCCAGTCTAACCATCAACGGAAAAAAATGGGAATTTTTTGCCAAACATGGAGAATAGCTAGGGAGGGAGCCTCAGAGGTGGCGAAGAAGGAATAAATCTGCGGTTATTCTCAAGGAGTTCTTGTTATTCCGATCCCAACTATTGGTCTTTGTTGAGATTCGTACATGAAAAGCTTACTTCTTTGAGATTCGTGCATGGAAAAGTTTGAATGGTTCAGATCGATTTCTTAAGAATAACAGCTGATTCGTGCATGGAAAAGTTTGAATGGTTTAGAGTTTGAGCTGCTTAACGGGCCAGGCCGTCTAAATGCCGTTCAACTTCAGCCCGTTTATTCACCAGCTGTTTAATTATCAAGCCTAGTTTCGAATAATACTTTCAGGGATGGTACAGTTGTCTTCAGTCAAAGACGGGCCCCACCGAATACCGTGTCGTGTTTGCATTCTGGGCGGTCAATTACATAAAATCTACTGGATCTTTTGTTGCACATTTAATTATATAAATAAATACAAGAGGTCTACACTTACTAGCCTTCTAGGTAGGTAGGGGTGTCAATGACACCCGTTTATCCGTTTATCCTTTTATCCTATCCGTATCGTATTCAATAAGATGAGTATGAACAAGATATTTTTTTGTTAACTTATTGGGTTTGGACCGGTATGGGTAAGGATTATTTAGATAAACGGGTATGGGTACGGGTAAAGATTATTTCGTACCTATTGAGTAATGGATAATTATATAAAATAAATTATATCATAAGAAGAATATTATGCTAAATATTTTACTTTTTTATTTGAATGTTTTATTATTTAGTTAAGGAATTGAATTTGTTAGAAAAGATATTTGTGATTTTGATTTTTTTTGCTTAATAAAAAGCTATTACTTAGAATTAATTGCATATTTATATTTTAATTTTATATTATTAATTGTGATTGCATATGTATAACATGATAAGTTTTGATAGTTTATTTGTAAAAATTAATAAAAATATTATATTTGTATTATTCATTATTCGCCCACAACCGTTTCGTTACCTGCTAATCTTAACAGATATGGATAGGGTAGGGTAAGGCAAATTCTTAACGGGTATAAATAGGGTATGAGTAAGATCAATTCTTAGTGGGTATGGGTATGACAATAGTTCTTCCCTACTCATATCATACCCATTGGCACCCCTACTTCTAGGCGGGCAATTATATTAAATCTATTATAGATCTTTTGTAGCAGTATAGCACATAAAAATCAATACAAACATGTAAGTAGCATATTCACAAGAGTCGCGAATTAAACCCGAATAATTTATTTTTTTGGTAATGTTGAACCGAACGCTGAATTATTTGGTTGACCAAGCTTTTACCGAATTAAACCCGAATAATTCACGAATTTTACAAACATTTCACTAATTTTTTCCAGGACATTCTTTTTTTTTGTTTTTTGCTCTATTGCAGGACTAAAATCTCTGGTCCGAATAATTTTGAATTATAGCCAAATTATTCTCGAATCACGAATTTTTTACCTCACCGAACCAAACCCGTATAATTCATTTGTCACTATGGTAAGCAGGGGCAGATTTATTGTAGCGCAGTCCAAAGTTAATTTACAAAGACTGAATTTTAAGACTTTACCTTTTTCTAGAAATTAATATTGCCCTATCCTGAATAACTCGAATCTGTTTGAACAACCCAATTAAAAAAGATAACCCATTGTATATCAAATTTTACTTATTATATAACATATGACCCAATTAAAATCCAATTTGCATCCTCTGAGATATCTCATACTTGCGTGACTTTTTGGAAAATCTCAACTGTTCTGGACTTTTGGCCCATGGATTGATTAAAGAATGCAAAATTAAAAAAGAAAAAGAAAAGAGAAATGCACTACCAACGTCCGACAGTCTGTAGATCTTTTTCTCTCAGCCTATAATCTAGTACCCGATTATATCTATTTAAATCCGATTCAATACAGTGATGATTAGTGGGACCAGATCGTCAGTGAAGACGGCGGTGAAGAAGGTGTGTATGACGGGTAAGAAACTGAGGAGACAGTATTATTATGGAGGTGGTTGAATGAATTTAGTTTCTTGTTTTTTTAGTTATCAATAAGACTTATTCTGATATTTTGGGGAACTATTAATTTGTTGTACTAGAATTTTTCTGTGGTGCAATCAATAAATTCGCCTGATTCCAAAACACTGTAATTATTATTATTATTATTATTTTATTTTTACAATTGACAATTCTGGTAATATAATTTCAAAGAATTGTTGAATAGGAATTACAGAAGCGTAAGTTATTGAGGTTCAACCCTAATTTTGATTTTGTAATCTTCATTTAGTCAACAATTATTAAGCTCAGTATTAAAAAATGTAATACAAATAAGTACAGAAATTAACAACATTTCAAAAATTAACCTAAAATTTCAGAAAAAGGTGCCCAACACTTATTTACCTAGCATCAATCGTAGTAGAACCACTCGATTTCCCATAATCGGATGGGTCCCAATCAAAGGTCGAATTGTATATGCCCGATAAGGAAACCATTACCTCACCCATTCCGGGTCGTAAACCCGGTTCACGTGCCAAGCACCGCATTGCCAGTTCAGCAATTGCAAATGCCAGTTCAAATGGGTAGTCACTTTGAAGACATGGATCAATGAATTCACTTAATTTGCTCCTCACATTCTCCCCCGACAGCACACTGCTAATCATCTCCGACAGCAACCGCGGCTGTTTCACATCCTCACATTCTTTATCGTTTTCTTCTTCTGACGAAATAACCGGTTCTTTACCAGACAATAACTCTAGCAATAAAACACCAAATGCGAAAACATCTAATTGGGTCATGATCAAACCATGTTCTAAGTACTCTGGTGACATATAACCTTGTGTACCGACCACATGTCGGGTAAGTTGCGGTTGCACCCCTGATTCCCCAATGAACACCTCTTCATTGACAGCTCTAGCAAGACTGAAATTTGATAGCTTGGCTCTAAAATCCCGATCCAATAGCACGTTTTGGCTGTTCAAATTTTTGTGCACATATGGCGGTTTTGTGTAGTTGTGGAGATAATTCAACCCATCCGCTACATCATAGGCCACTTGCATTCGGTGCTTCCATGAAAGGCAGTATGGCCCACCAGATACCGGGTCAAGCCTTCTCCCGTGGATCCATTCTGAAAGGGACCCGTTACCAGCATACTGGTAAACCAAGTATGTGTTTCCAGCATGGATGCAAAATCCAGATAAGCGGATTATGCTAGAATGGTTGATTTGTTTTAATATATTAATCTCATTTGACACATCTCCCTTTAACCTCCTTATGGCTGCTTCATCTCCATTGATCGTACCGCTGTACACTGACGATCCGTTGATCCGACGGTTGTCAGAAAAATTATCTGTTGCTCTGTCCAATTCTTCGAACTTGTACAATGTCAGAGACTCTATCATTGTGCGTATATCGCCAGAGATGCTGACTCCAGATTTTACATCTGTCATATCTCCTGATTGCAACATTGCTTCAGAAGATACTGGCTCTTCAGTAAACTTTTTCGTGGGTCCCTTACGTCTACGCCAGAAACAGCATAGTACAAATGCAAATAACCCAACTAGAGCTACAACACCTACACCAACACCAACACCAACATAAACCCATGTTTTACTGCTCGAGTTCCCAGCTGGCGGTGGAGGTGGTGGTGGGGTTGAAGTAGACGGTGGTGGGGGTGGGCTAGCTATCTCATTTTTTGTGGGCTCTGTCAAGAGTGGGACCAGCAAAGTAGTAAAGGGGTAAATAGTGGAGGTACTGGTAAGCTTATTAGCATCTAAAAGAGATTTTTCAGAGATGCCGAATCGACTGGCTATAGCTGAGATGGTGTCACCCCAGGTTATGAGATAGTTGAGGAGGTACTTTACACCGGCCGCTGTCTGATTGGCAGTGGGACAGGCACACCGAACTGGTACCAGAATATTGAGGCCCACTGATAGATTAGTGCTAATGTACGGGTTTTGAGCAATCAAGGATTGACAGGTGGAGAGTCCCTGGTACGTGTTGTTTGCTACCGAGAAATATGTCTCACTGTTGAATTTTAGGGTATATGTGGCATTGTGCTGGTAATACCTGTTAAATGGAAATAGTTTTTTTTCTTCAAATGGTGAGATTTATTGAGACCGGGCTACAAACTGTGCTGGTACGTGGCATTGTGCTGATACTGACAAACTGGAAATAGTACCTGTTTTTTCGTTGGTATTTATTTGTTTTATTGGGGTTTCTAGTTTCTACATCTCAAATAGAGAATAATAAAAAAACCAATTATGAGGTTATTTCTGAATAATTTAACTGAAACACATAACAGTATATAACAGAACCACTGGTAAGATAAGATGACTACAAATTCAATGGTAAAGATTTTAACAGAGCAAGTTTGGCTTCATGCAGTGCACGAATTTTGATTCTATAGTCCGCGCCACGCACTGCATGAAGCCAAAACTCATCTGTTAAAAATATTTAACAAAATTTATAGAGAGAAGAGCGTACTGGCCGGAGCAAGAGCAAGGGATGGGAACCAAAACGAGATCGTTGTCAGGGATGGGGACCACATCAGGCACCGAATTAATGGATGACACGTTGGCAGTAGAGGCGTTGAAGAGGAAGGAGATTTGCACAGGGGATTGGTAGTAGGGGGAAGAAGATCGGAAGGTGAGATAAGAAGAGCACTGGAGAGCTCCATTACAGGCGTAACCTAGTGTGGTTGAGGCATTGGTAGCATAGCAATCTAGTTGCTTGTTGTTTTCATATTCTTGCTGTGCGTTGATTTGGAGGCTAACTGTGAAGAAGAGAAGAAGAGGTAGTAGGAGGTGGAGCTTGATTGCTGCCATGATTGAACTGGAGAGGAGAGGGGAGAGAGAGAGCGTGTTCTCTAATCTCAACTCCTCAGTTGGGAGAGAGAGAGAGAAATAGAGGTATTCATTGAATGATTGAATGAAAGCAATAAAATAAAGGAAGAGTTTGAAGCAATAGATGGAAGTTGGACTTTGACTTGTTACAAGTCTACTGACTGGGCTTCTCGACTAAACGTAGCTTGGGATTCTCTGTGGCTGTAACAGTGTCACACGCTAGGACTCAATAGTACCCGGACTCATATGCAGAGACGGATGTAGGATTTTTATCAGGGTAAGGCAAGAAGTTATCAAATTGTGTTTAAATAGATAATTGAATTCAAATTCATTAGATAATAGGATATTAAGTTATAAGAGAAAATGTTTTTGTCCACAGAAGACTGTCCACAGTTTGTCCACAGCATAGCACCTTATCCAGTTTAACTTGTTTTAACGGACTCCGGTCCAGACTGTTACTTTGTCTCATTTCCATTTACGCCATTTATGGTAACTTTTAATCCCAATCCCCTCTCACGCTCTTCCTCTCCTTCAGTAGAGATGTCCTCCCTCATCTCACGTGCTCTTCCTCTCCTTTCACCTGCTCCGCCACCCCGTGCCATGCCCTTCAAATCCTCTCTCTGTCCTCTTCTTTCTGACTCTCCAATCCTGCTCCGCGCTCACAAATTCCAAACAACCGCTACCACATCGAGCTCTTCCACCAGATCTAGATCCAATGACTACGATGAGATAAGATGAGATCACGATCAGCTCCGAGTACAGTGTTCAATCCGTACAAGAGATGGGCATATTAGCTCTGACATCAGAAATTGTGCTACCTTCATCAGCACTGACCGTTGGACCTGGTGCTGCTATGCTTATGGCTCACACTTGATCCTCTCCACCTTTTCGCCACTACCACTGTTGCCGTTAGCCCTAGCCTCTTGCGATCGCTTGTGGCTCAATGACAAGTTTGCTTATTTTAAAAGTTTGTTAGCAGTTAGTACTTAGATAATGGACTAGCTTTTGTTGATAACAAATTATAATACAAATCGTGATTGCTGATTTGAACATTACTTTTTAGTACTAATTCGTCAAGGTAATTGCTTAAATACGAGTTTCTACTTCCAGTACTCAATTTTAGCACAATTTTTACATAGCTTTTAGGTGTGCACGGAAGGTGTTCGATACAATGCCTAAGCTAGAGAACAAACAAGTTCAATCCAAAAGCAAAGCTGTGAGGTGATTCTGGAACAAATTTGACTCGGCTGTTACATACCGAAATAGGTTGACCTGATCGATCTACTGCTGTACTAGTAAACTGGTACAGGATTTAGAAATTGACATTGCAAGTCTCAGCCTCACTCCATATCACATCATTGACCCAAAGGTACATCTTTTTTTTGTTTTTACTCATATGCTCAAGAAAATTATGATCTGCCTCAAGGGCCTTTAATCTCTTGGAAAGCCGAGAAATCTCCTCCTCCAGTTCAACCAAATCCTTGTCCCCACTGATGCTCTTCATCACTGGTACGAATTTCGAAACCTCACCATTTTCTCTGGCGAAATTCTCTTCTTCTACCTCTTCAATAGTATCTAGTTTTGGGGATTTTACAAAGGAGCTATTTGTTGGAGAAATGATGCAATTTCTCTTCTAATTCAAATCTAGTAAGTTATTTCTGTTGAATTTGTTGTTTTTCGTTGTATGTAGTAACAAATATAGCATTTCAAATGAAATCTGGAGGAAAGAGATGATAGAGAGGCAATATGGAATAATGATTTGTTAATTTTACTATATTGCCCCGTTAATTTTACAGTATTCATCTTGTGGAAATCTGGAGGAAAGAGATGATAGAGATATGGAGTATTGATCTGTTAATTTTACATTTTTTCCCCTGTTAATTTTACAGTATTCATCTTGTAATTTTACAGTATTCATCTTGTGGAAATCTGGAGGAAAGAGATGATAGATAGGTGATATGGAGTATTGATATGTTAATTTTACAGTATTCATCTTGTAATTTTACTGTATCCATCTTGTAATTTTACAATATACAAGATTCAATTGAAAATTCTACTGTATACAAGATTCAATTGAAATTTCTACTGTGTACAATATTCAATTTTACAATTCTGCTGATTCAATTTTACAGTATACAAGATTCAATTTTATAGTATGTAAGATTCAATTGAAAATTTTACTGTATACAAGATTTAATTTTACAGTATACAAGATTCAATTTTACAGTATACAAGATTCAACCCAGTGCGGAAGCTAATAATTAACTCTAACTGCCAATAACCGCTAATAACTAACTCTAACCGCCAATAACTTCCTATAACTGTAATTTCCGAAAGTACAATTTGAAAGTACATTTATTTTGTCCTGTTGTGCAAGTTGCAATCTTTTTCTAACTATCATGGGACCACTTCAAATAGTTGCTGGATGTTTTGTGATTAACTGATATATTTTATGTGATATATTGTATATTTATACAGCATGTAGAAGTAATTTTACAGTATTCGCACAAGTCAAAGCTGTGGACAAATGGTGGACAAAAGGCTGTGGACAATTAGATGCTTCCAAGTTATAAATTGTTCAAAGAAAGAAAGAACTACAGACTGTTGGTTGTCGGCAGTGCATTTCTTTTTCTTTTTTTTTGCGTGCTTTTATCAATCAATGGACCAAAAATCCAGGACAGTTGAGATTTTTCAAAAAGTCACGCAAGTATGAGATATTACAGAAAACGTGAATTGGATTTTAATTAGTTCATCTGTTATATAATATACAAAATTTGATATAAATAAATGGGCAATTTCTTATAATTGGGTTGTCCAATTTCCAAATATATTTAGATTATTTAGGATAGAGTAATATCAATTTTCAGAGTAAGACAAAAACTCAAAATCCAGCCTTTATAAGTTAGTTTTGAATGTTCAAAATAAAGTAGTCCTACCATATGCTACAGTAGATCCACCTCTGTTTGATTTATATGTGCTACATAAGATCTAGAATATCTTTTATGAAGGCTAGTAAGTGTAGTCCTCTTGTATTTATTTATATAATTATATGTGCAACAAAAGATCCAGTAGATTTTATGTAATTGACCGCCCAGAATGCTAACACGACACGGTATTCGGTGGGGCCCGTCTTTGACTAAAGACGACTGTACCATCCCGGAAACGGGCTTGATAATTAAACAGCTGGTGAATAAACGGGCTGAATATGGACCACATTTAGACGGCCCGGCCCGTTAAGAAGCTGAAACACTAAACCAGTTAGTTTGTCTAGCCCAGACGGATCCTCTCTCTACTCTCTTCGCCGGAAATAAATCAGCTGTTATTCTTAACGAATCCATCTGAATCGTTCAAACTTTTCATGCACGAATCTCAAAGAAGTAAGCTTTTCATGTACGAATCTCAACAAAGACCAATGGTTGGGATTGGAATAACAAGAACTCCTTGAGAATAACAGCAGATTTATCATTTATTTCCCTCTTCGCCACCTCTAATGAGGCTCCCTCCCTATGCTGTATGTTTGGCAAAAAAAATCCCTTTTTTTTCCGTTGTTGGTTTGACTGGATTCAGGAGCGGATCTAAAAAGGCTCAATGATAAGCAAGTGCCTACCTATGAATTATGATTTTTTTTTTTTTCTTTTTTGAAGTAAAACTAGTGTTATACGTTAGTGTCTACCCCTGAGCAATGTTAATTCCTATACCAGCTGGTTCAGCAGAAAATAAGAAAACAATATGATCAATGTTAACATAAGAGATCTCAACTAGGTAAAACTGATCGAATGGAGTTTAAATAGATATAATTGGATACTAGATTATAGGATGTACAGAGAGAGAAAGAACTACATTCTGTTGGAAGATGCATGATCAAGATGCTTTAGCTTAATTGTGTTATGATTTTTTGATTTCTTCATGTATGCCTTTTGTTCTATAGTGATGGCAGGAGAAGAACTTTGCAATGACTTTAGCTACACAACTGTAGATTTGTTTGGTATTATGTACCAGTGATCCTGTTTGAATGATTTCTTCTTTTTTTTTTTGAGAAAAATGTTTGAATGGTTTCGTATCAATGAAATCAGTAGGTTTCACGCACTACTTATTAAAAAAAAAAAGTTGAGATAACTAAGAGTTCATATCCTATAAGGTAACATAATATTTCTGTTTAGATATGAACTGTCTGATTAGAATCATCTGAGGTAACATAAATCTGAATTAAAAGGGCAAAAATATGCAACTCAAAAGTGAGTGATTTTAGTAAAAAGTTAGCTGAAATACAAAATAAAAACAATAGAAGCCTGACTCAAACCCAATTAATTAGTTGGCTAAATGCATTCTTATGCAACAAAGAATTAGCAATGATGCAAATTATTTATTAAGTGGAGCAGTCCCTATTTATTCAAATATATATTGTGAAAGAAAATTAGATAGAATGTGCTTACATGTTTCTTTTGATTTTTTTTAATTAATTATGATTACTATTATATACTCATCAAAATCTATATAAATGCTCGAAATAATGTTGTTAATATGTGCTTGAAAATTATTGTACCAAATTAAAAACATACGGCAAACATTATGCAAAACAAATCTATTAAATTGTTTTCAAAGCATATTACATGTGTCTGTTAATATTTTAATTAATTGGTATGACATTTCAAATTAATTACATAATTACCTAAACAAATAAGACTTTGAAAACAAAGATATAACTTATAAACATAAGCCGTTATATGCTTATGTAAGTAGTGTAGCTTGATTATAAATATACTCTATATATTTTGAGGTACCTCATGAGATATGAACACCACTACCTTGCTTTTAGGGGCGGACCCAGAATGTAACGGGGAGAGGGAGGAGGGGGGGGGGGGGGGGCGCAGTCGCTTCCACTTGGATTTTGAGTTTTAGTGGTGATCTATCGGTACTGATCGACTTTGCGCTCCTCCCCTCCGGAATTTTCTTGCTCTCCTCTAGATGTTTGATTTGTAATTTGGATTAAATTTAGTGTTAAAATCAAAATAAATTTCTTGAATTATGATTGGTAATTAGAATTATAAGTTAAAGCATCATAAATTACAAGTCAGAACATTGAAAAATACAAGTCAAAGCATTATTTTTTATCGAGTACCTAATTAGTTAATGTGTTAGATATTTAAATCCAATTCAATATTTCTTAATTTGCCTCTCCTGACGAAAATTCTGAATCCGCCTCTATTTGCTTTGGACCTTTGGTACATTTTTATTGTGAATAAAATTGCTAAATCTCTAACTACAACTTATTTTATTGCTAAAAATAACACAAGTAATTATATTTTATTTTTCTCATAATGCCCTTATTTCATCGTACGGTTCAAATTGTTTATAATTTGTTCTCCAGTAAAAACAATTAATATACTGGAGCAATTCTTAAAAAATAAAATAAGAACAAACTTATTATGTACTAGTAATAAGAACAAACTTATTATGTACTAGTAATAAGAACAAACTTATTATGTACTATTAATAAGAACAAACTTAGTTAGTCAGCGACTCACTCTAATTAACTTTGGATAACTAACGGATCTTCTGATATGTCTAGTGTTTACCAAACGGGTCAGGTCGGGTCCCGTCGGTCTGAACCCGCCTGGGCCACGGTTCCGAAGGTCCTCAGGTTCAGCGGGTCCCATTTGGGAGAGTTGGATCAAACTCATGCTAGATCCTTGGTCCAAAATTAACACAGGTTATTGGTCCGGGTCGGGTGTGGGTTGGGTGTGAGTCTTGATCCGAGTCTTCTTTTTTCTTTTCTTTTTTAAAAGTGGACTGTTTATGGTCGAAACAGCACTGTTTCTTGCCAAAATAGGTTTGTTTATGTTTAGTCCGGTCTGGTCTAGGTTTGGTCCGGTTCGGGTTTAGGTGGGTCTCGGGTTGGTACAGGTAGAGGCTAGTTGGGCCGGGGGTTTGGGCAGGTCGGATTTTCGGGGATCTAGTTCCAAAAACCGGTCTAAACCCTTGCTAGACCCGATCCTAGGGTTAGTCCGGACCGGTCCGGGGTTCTAGCTCGGGTCAGGCCGGTTCGAGGGCAGTCCACGGTTCGGCTGGATTGGGTCTGACCCAGTCGGGTTTTTTCAATTCACTATGTCTTATGGACAATATTCCATATGTGCAGATTACTAAGAAGTGAACCCCATGCTACCGCTTGTAGTAACAATACTCGCGTTTAATTCACGAATAATTCATGTATTAAATGTTTTTTTCGACGTTTCTAAACCGAACTATGAAGAAAACGCAAAAAAACGTATAATATATTGTATTCGCGTATAAAACGCGAGTTGATGAATTATTCGCGTTAAAAACGTGTAAATTTCTTTTTTCCTTTTTTTAAAATTTTTTTTTCTTCTTTGTTGTACCGAATTATATCCGAATCGTAAATTTTTTATTCTGACGAATTGAATCTGAACTATTTATTTGTCACTGTGTTGTCACTTTATTGTTTGTGCTTGTGCATGTGGAGTTGGGAATATATCATTATCAATTGACATTGGTGATCAGTCTGAGATATTTAATTCTTGGTAACTACGGAGAAGTTTCCAGGAAGTTTCCGGAGCAACCTCTAGAATTATGTCTGGAATTTCACTTTAAAAAAATGTTTGGTTCATATGATTTTGTTTTACTTTATGGAGTTTAAAGTAGAACGATTATTCCATTTGTTTATGTTGCTAGTACAACAGCTATAATGAAATAAAACTGTTCTTACATAACCAGTCCAGAAAAATATGTTAAACATTTCACTTAATATCATTATTATTTGTGATTTTCTTGATAGTTGAACCTAAAATAATAAAAAATCTCAATATTAATTACATATCAAACATTATTATTTTTACAAAAAGAGAAAAGTACTTTTTTTTATTCTACAAGTATTTGATATGTGGATTTATTAATGCTACTGTCTATATATCGGTTGATGTGCTTACATTAATATATTAACATAACTCTTGAATAAATAACTTGTAATAGAATAAAATACCACTACACATTTGATATTTTATTAAGGTTATATTTGATATTTTAGATTTAATAATTAGTTACTACTGAAATATATCAATGTGGTACAATGTTCAAAATAGCTAAACAGAGCACGGCTAAATTATAGCTTGCTACAATGGCGCAATAATGAAAATATAGTATTATGGTATGATAATTGCTATTTATAACCTTGATTTAATAAAAAACAACCTTTTGATTTTTACTATTTTTGGATTGTTTTAGTGTTTGTAAAAAACCCACTTTCTAATTCAATTTTGGTGATATCGAATCGAACGTCAAATTATTCGGTTGACTGAATTAAATCTGAATAATTTGCGAATTTTACGAATTATTTGCAAACTTTTTCTAATTTTTTTTCAGAACATTTTTTTTTACTCTCTTGCAGGACTGAGATCTCTGATCGAGATAATTCCGAGTCATTTTTAAATTATACCCGAATTATTCCCTAATCATGAATTTTTTACCTCGCCGAACCGAACCCGAATAATTTATTTGTCACTATGTGCAGTTTCCTTTACCAAGTACAGTTTGTAACACTGTGAATGTCACATAGTATCTGTGGATCTAGGAATGAAAAAAAATCCAATTGATCCGGTGGCTCGGTCATACCATCTGACCCGTCCATTATCCGATCAATCTGACACTGTGATGGACCAGATAAGGCTGGGCTTAAACCGAAGCCCACAGACAGCCCATTGGGCCTATATGTTAATACAACGAGCACTGGAGCAGTCGAGGGTTTTACTTTGCACGTCTCACGTCCTTTCCTCACTTTTTCGCTCTCTGTCACTTTCTCGGTCTCTTTCATTTTCTCTCTTTCGTTCTCTCTGCTTCACTCCGCCAGATCGCCGAGGCCACGATCACAGATCGACGCCGCTCCGCAGCCAGATCGCCGCCGTTCCGCCAGATCGCCGCCAGCAGCATATCATCACCACCGCCCCATAGTTTCAAGTGCTGAGTACAGACACGGTACACCTTCTATTTCTTCTAAGCTATATAAATTGTTTGCAGTGCTGTCGGAAACTCGCCATTACCAACTGGATCAAAAGAGAAATGGGTAAAATCGAATGCTCTTATGTATACCCAGAAGGCCGGAACAATGAAAAGAAATGGCCAGAAAATAAAGGTCTAAAGCATTTTTGGTACAAATACTGATTCTAAACATTAAAGGAAAATTTTAATAATTGCGGTGACAGTTGGCAAATTCCTCTTCAAGTAAGCTTTATTATATTTCCAGTAGTTTTAACACTTTAAGAATTCAATTACTTAAAAAGCACAATGTTTAGAAAAATGTCAAAACTTCTTTTAGCGGTTCAGCCTCTTGAGCAGTTAGTTATCTTTCCCAAATTAATGCTGTTTAGGGTAAATGAAAATTAGTTTTGTAACACTGAAATCATCGGAGTTTCTGAAAATAAAATTAACCAATGCACTCTTGGTATTTATTCATAAAATTCTGATTTTCTATATGCAGACAATACACTTTACAAAGTTCCAATCGGTGACACTATTTTACATCTTTTATAGGTAACTATTATATTCACTTGTCAGTTTACCACTAGTTATCATTTATTATATATTCCTGTTAATCTAATTTTCTTTCCTTCGTTTTTCTGTCCCTCTTTCAGCATGCCAAAAGATGAAGCTATATGCTGCTAACGAATTGTAAGCATCAGGGCATCATCTCTATTTTACTCTTTGTTAATTAGGCTGAACTCTCGTTGTGAGGTACCCATGGCCTCCGACAGGCACACATACACACACTTATTCAATGGATTATGGACTTTACAAGCTTTGTACTGTAGTCATATGTTCAATTCTTCTCATATTTTCCCGAGTATTACAGATTTTCAGTCTTGGCATGTTTACAACATTCTGATGGTACACAGCAATAATAATAGACCTGACGGATTTTGTGTCAACAAATGTTACTTGTTAGTAGGCCTGTGTCAATCGGTTGTTGCTTTGTTTAACAAAAGCTGTAAAGTGTTTTCTTCTTCAAGAAAGTATAAGTGTGTTTGCTATAATTCTTATGTTGCATTGTTTTTCAGGTACAACAGAGGGTGGTTTTACCACAGGGATTTGTGAGCCCAGCTAAAGAGGCTCAAAACAGCTCTTCCCAACATCATAGCTGTCATGGTCATTGCTGAAGCACTCAAAATGAAGCACCCCGTTGCTGGCCAATGGGTCAAGCAGTTTAAGCAAGCTTTGGAAGCATCCGAAGATGTGCTTGATGAGTTGGAGTACGAAAAGTTGGAGAATATTGTCACCAATATTCTCCAACTTTTTGTACTCCAACTCATCAAGCACGTTGGAAGCATCCGAAGACGTGCTTGATGAGTTGGAATACAAAAAGTTGGTGAATATTGATGACAATATTTTCCAACTTTTTGTACTCCAACTCATCAAGCGCTTTGGAAGCATCTGAAGATGTGCTTGATGAGTTGGAGAATATTGATGACAATATTCTCCAACTTTTCGTACTCCAACTCATCAAGCACGTCTTCGAATGCTTCCAAAGCTTGCTTAAACTGCTCGACCCATTGGCCAGCGTCGGGCTGCTTCATCTTGAGTGCTTCAGCAATGCCCATGACAGCTGTGATGTTGGGAAGAGCTGTCTTGGGCCTCTTTAGCTGGTCTTTGTTGTCACCTGGCAGCATATGGTTGTGCAAGGGCAAGTAAGCCGTGTTGACAAGGTTCTCAACAACAGCGGCAGCACGGTGGAAACAGTCGAACTTGCCATGGTTGAAAGAGACAATATTCTGGAAGAGCATTCACTGCCACATTTTGTACTCCATCTTTAGAGCTAGCAAAGGATGTGGTGGAGGTTTTGAAGTTGTACTATCATTTACCAGCAGGTTTGTTGGTATGCTTTAGGTTTTGTAGCATATTTCCTCAAGACCATTTATTTGATAAAAATGATTTGATCAAAATGTGGATTGCTTCGGGTTTCATCCAGCAACAATCATGTCAGGAAGAAAGACCTATTGGAGATGATCACTTCAATCAACTTTTGAGAAAATCATTCTTTGAATGTTCTAAATCATGGGAAGGTGAAAGGTATATTATGCATGATTTGATGCATGAATTGGCCCGGAATGTTTCAAATGGAGAATGTTGTAGAGTGGAATCTATTGAAATCCCGATTACCATACCTAGCACGGTACGGCATGTGTTTGTATTTGAAAGTGACATTGACAGAGTTTCTCATCTTGGAAATTTATGCAGCTTGGTTATAACCAATTCGATGCAAGAAATTAGTACTGATATGGATTTATATGTTCTTCCATATAATCTAATTAAGAAAAGATTATGTTTATTGAAAATATGTAGATCCAAATATTGTAAATTGCCTGAGGAGGAGATAAGCCATTTGGTACACCTTCACTACCTATCCATTGAACCACATTATGTCACTCAATCATTTGAGTACTCACTCCCTGCTTCAATTTACAAACTTTACCATTTGCAAGTAGAGTTTCCAACGTGGATGCTTCCTAATCAGTGTTGGCGAAAATTCATCCTATTTGGAAATTGAAACCACCAAAATGACCAATCTACTTAGGTTGTGTCACATGAGGCTTCCTAAGGACAAAATACAAACCATTCATGAAATCCACAAGTTGATGTCTCTCCAAGAATTAACATTTTTGGTTGGACAAGAGAGTGGTTATCATATAAATGAATTGGGCACACTAAACAATCTTCGACACCTTTCCATTAAAAAAATTGAGAATATATTAGGGAATCCTCTTGAAGCTAAGGGTGCCAACCTGCTAGTGAAGAATAATCTAATGTCACTCTCCCTTGAATGGACCGAAGGAAGAAGTCATTATAACCCCGAGAAAATCATTGATAACCTTCGACCCCATCCAAATCTCATGGAATTGATAATTATAAAGGCCTAAGATCTCCTAGTTGGATGGAGTTATATGCCCCTTTCTCTAATTGAATTTAGAATTGATAATGCGGGCTTGATTTCTCTTCCAAATTTGTACCAAAGTTCTGGTAATAATGCTCCTATACCTGATACGACCCTGAAATCATCACCAAGAGTAGTGCAGATACAAAGATGCCCAAACTTAATATCCTTGGGATTTTTGCAGCAAGAAAACCTAGATTTGCAAGGTGTTGAGAAATTAACCATCAATCAGTGTGAGATATTAGTGCACCTGCCAGTTCATGGGTTTGGGAACTTACTGTCCTTGATATGCTTAGCTTTAAGAGATAACCCAAAACTGGTTGAAATGAATTTTAAAGATGTTAACCAAGGGAGCAACTTGGCGTCTTTAAAGCTCTCCTATCTTGATATTGATCACCTCTCTCTCCTTCTTATCGAACCACTAAGTAGCCTAAAATCTGTTAGTAAACTGATGGTCTCAAATTGTTCAATGAAAGAGGCCTTACCAGAACAATGGCTGCTGCAGAACAGCAGTACCCTCTGTTGGTTAACAATCCTTAATGCGAGTACGCTGCTGTTATTACCTGCTACAATGGCGAGGCTCACTGCCCTTGAATTTCTAGAAATCTGGAAAGCTGTACATTGAATGCCGTCAATTTACTGCTCAATCTGGAATGTTCACCCAGGGTTACCCCCCATTTTTTCAAAGTTCAAACCATTGAGAAGCCTGAGATTTGTAAGCCGATTGATGTCTCAAATTCATCACCTGGAGTTACCTTCCATACATGCTGTACGTAGGATAATGCTTCATAATTTACCAAACCCGTATTACCAAGGTACATTATTTTCCAATTTTTGAAACCAATTAAAGGTTCTCGCAATAGATTTATTAATTTTTTTTATCAGTATTTAGCCTCTTCTCATTTTAAACTAAAGAACAATTTTGTAGATTTTTCTACTGTGATTTACGAATTTTTCCCTTAAAATGCGGACCATACTAAACTGAAATTTCAGATGTGATTTACGAATAATTATAGATGCAGGCATATAGATCGACTTTCTTTTTTCTGATGAAATGTAAACTTATTGCAGCGACCTTGTTTCTGGGTGATTGGGTTAAGATAGGTTCGTGGGGTTCATTTCTGTGACACCAGATCGACTGGTCTAATTATGTTTTGATACAATTAGTATTTCATATGATTGAGGAAGCCTTGATTGTTAAACCGTACTCTCATCAGGGATGTGTGATAGTATTTGTTACTTTGTTGCACCTATTCTTCAGGGGCATGCCAGTAAAAACCATGGTGCTAATCAGTTTAGATCATTAAAAAGTTACCACCAATCTTCGAGGCACTAGTTGATATTTTGACCTCTCTTGTTGAATGAAAATATATATTATGTACACTTGTCCCTTACCGAGTTGTTTTAGTTTAAAAAGGATCGCATCACTAATTCTTTGATACACTAGTTGATATTTTGACCTCTTAAAGGCTTGTAAGTTGTAATGTCTTCCCTTTTGTTTATACAGGTGATGACCAATTGGAACAATGCTCAAACTGCAGCTGGAATAGTTTAGAGGAAAGAAGGCTTGTAAGTTGTATCACTGGACATGATTGTTATTTTTTGGAAATTCCTTTATTCAGGGCCTTGTGCTATGTGATTTTCTACTAAAATCAGGATGCACCGGTGTTGAATATTGATTTAATAGTTGAGTTAGTGATTCCATAATTAGGAGCATAGAGTCTATATTTAGTACATGTTATAGCATTTTCAGCACAATTCACGGCAGGGGCATTTTTGGAAAAATATGTTATATTTACTTATTTAGATTATACTGTATTTATATAAAGCAGTGGGTGGTTATTGTTTATGTATAGAGTAGTGCTTTAAAGTTTTAATACATATGAACTTCTGTAATTTGTTGTTTGAGAAAATATAATAGAGAATTTTGAGAAATCAGTATTCTATTTACCAACAGTTTTCTGTTTACCAGTTTTTTCTGTCAACAGTTTCTCTATACCAGTTTGTACAAGAAAATGATGATGTATATAGTCGAATTTCAAACAACTGATACATCCCTATGTAGGGATAGTTTATTTTGGTGGAAAAGATTCATGTAAACCGCATCCCTACCTACGGCTTGAGTCCCTATGTGCCTCTATGGGACTACAAGGACAACTTGTGACAAAATTGGTCTTTATATCAGGGTACTTCTCACTTGATTTATTTATTCTCTATTTTCATTTTCTTTATTTGACGCTTAGTTGTAAGAGGTGCTTTTTATCCTTGGTTGCAGTATCTTATTTATTGTACCAGCCATAAATAAGGTAAGTTGGAAACTTGGATTACAACCATGCTAGTTATTATTTCAATAATGGTTTGTTTGCATAATTTAGCTCAAATTGATACATTATTTGACTGAATTTCAAAATTTAGGATTTGCCTAATTTTAAATTAGAATAAATTCCACCTTAATTGCACATTGAATTATTGAAAACTTACAAACCTTGTTTGGCATTAAACTAATGCTTGTTGAGAACCTTTTTTTTTCTGATACATAAACAACCCACTGAGCAAACACTATTTTTACTTTGACCTCAATTTGCATGCCTTGTGTGGATTGTACTAAAACAGCTAATTCCTTCACATACAGGTTTATCTGAGATGACAGTGTAATTTTCCTTAGCTGCCCTCCAGCTAGTGAGAAAATGTTTGTCAAATCAGCAAGGTGATTTATCAAAGTAACTTATTATGCTTTCACCCTTTTAGTTTATTTTTTATATCATCACATACAGCTATTTGATTGATTTTTTTCCCCCTTGAATTAGGACGTATGAAGGATGTCTAGAAATGTGCAATGAACTGAGCCATACAGACCCAAGCTTCAAAGTTAATGATTTGCTCAGTGCAATACAAAAGCGCCGAGAATCGGCTGATACATTTTTAGGTAAGTTAACATACATTTGAAATAGTGTATAAAAAAGTAAACAGCTTGTCTTTTTTGCATGTTGATAATTTTTAACAATTAACTGATGCAGAGAGACCGTATACATTTCTCAGCACTGTGAGTGTGATACTGGTAATAGTGATTTGAAGGTGATAAGTGAGCAAAATGGGAACCTTTTCAGTATTTGGGTGATCTCGTGACCGAATTTTCAGAATGTAATGTCATCTCATTAGAGGTTGTTGATAGATTTAATAGCAGTTCAAAATATTTACAATAAATCAGATTTAAGCCTAGTTGTTGTAACTTTATTGTTTCTTTGTAATGCCATAAGTTAATTAGACTGCCAATTGTAAACATTCTTTACTTGATAATTGAAGTGATTTGTTAAATAATTTGTTAAACCTTTTTTTGCATAATAAGTGAAGTGGCTTCATGCAATTAATCTGAGTTATGTGGAGAAATGTTTTTCAAATGTGGGGGCAGATAAAAATTGTGCAATATTTTGGGGAAGAATTCTCTGTATTATATATCTTGCACGAATTTTGTGTATTTTTTAATCTAAATATTAAATTATAATTGACAAAAAATTTGGTCGCCATGAATACAAAAAATTGTAGTACTCGGATTCTGTTTTGTTTAAGTTAATATGACCATTTTCTGTAGATACTTCTGTGCTAATTTATATTACATTTTTTTAATACTGAGCTTAATATTTGTTAACTAAATGAAGTTTACAAAACCAAAATTAGAGTAGAAATTTCAATAACTCATGCTCTGTAATTCCTATTCAACAATTCTTTGAAATTATATTTACCAGAATTATCAATTTACATGTAAAACAAAATTAATAATAATTACAATGTTCTGAAATCAGACGGCGAAATTACTGATTGCACCACAGAAAAATACTGGTACAAATAGTTCACCAAAATATCAGAAACTTACTAACTGATAGCTAAAAAAACAAGAAATTAAATTCATTCAACCACCTCCATGATCATGCTAAGTTGTTTCCTAAGAGCCCTTGGCCCCTTTTTACCCAGCATATGTGCCTTCTTCACCGCCTTCACTGACGGTCTGGTCCCACTAACCATCACTGTATTTTCATTAATTCTTTGATTCAACTTTGCATTCTCATTCAATTGAATCGAATCCGGTGCCACCCGGACCCTCCTGATACAGCTACTGGTACTGGTACGCCGCCTTGAATTAGAATTAGATTTAGACTGTGCCAATGCAGAGCTTGCCTTCACTGCCAAGGCCGCCATGTCGATACCAGACAACACATTTCCCAACATGGAAATAGGCAGCATGAAGTACAGCTGTCCCGGCTGAAGCAACTCAGTGGGGCCCATGGCGGTTATCTCCGAATCAAAATAAAGATTATCAGAGTTGCAGAGGAAATGGGTTTCGCCGGTGTTTACTAACGGGTCGGAGGCTGAGACAGAGGTGGTGAATTCTCGAAGAGACCCGTCGGGTGTGATTACTCGCACCGTCGGCTGAGACGAGCACTTGATGTTTTCACTGGAAGTCGTTAATCCCATTAAATATTGATTGCTTGTTTTTGCTTGTTTGCTATAGAGAGAGAGAGAGAGAGAAGAAAGAAACAGAGGGAGATGAGAAATGAATTAACACGGTAGTTTTGGAGCGGTCTATATAATATATAACAGATAGTGGGGTTAAGATTTTTTAACAGAGTAAATTTAACTTCATGCAGCACACTAACTGTATTCAGTCCTGTTTTGATTTTGTAGTCATTGTTCTGCATGAAGTTAAAACTACTCTGTTAAAAGGTAGAAAGAAGTGGGAAACCTGGGGCTGGTGCTTCTGACGCGCGTGAATCTACTCTGCGGTACCTTACTGTCTAAAATAACTTCGATGCACGTTCAGATTATAGATAATTCCTTTAAGATTAGTGCCAAGTTAAAACGAACTATATAGATTTCATTCAACACAGTAGGGTACCGTTTGGAATGTGAATCCCTTGTGAGGCTTTGACTGGAGCTTGGCAGCTTGCCGTGTAACAGCTGATGCAGCAGAAAGCAGATAAACTTTATTATCCTTTCCTTTCTAGCTGTTGTCTGTTACTTCTCTCCCGTCTAGAAATACTGGAGCTCTCCATTTATCATCTCTCCTCGGTTTATCCGCTTTTTGCGCGAAAAACGCACATCTTTTCTGACCATCCATTCTTTGTAAATGGAGAGGTTGTTTAATAGTAAAAAATTGACCTCGGTGGAGTGGAAACTTCCTTTATCTACATGCCTTGGCCAAGAAGCAAATTGACCTTCCACTTGTGGGTTGACTGGAGACCTGAAGTTTCTGTAGTGCATGTATCCGGGTGCTGATATTCACACCACAAAAAATGTTATTAACACAACAAGTTTTAAATATTTTAGTAAATAGACAACTTTACCCCTTATTTATTTCTCAATCAAAATATCATTTATTTTTTATTTGTTATGAAATATAAATATTAGACATTTCACCTTCTCCACCTTCTCCACTTTCTATTAGAATTAATTTTTGTATTAACTCTCATGTTAATTGTATGGCTTTTCATTTGCATTCTCTAGCCTATAAATAGAGATTTTGTAAGTGGTTTAAGATGACAATGAGATAGAGATAATATAGAAATAAGTTTTAGCCTCTCCCCAATATTGCTTTGTTTTGTTTTATAATACGTTATCAGCACGAGTTTGCTCTAGTCAAGTTGCGACGCGATTTTCTCTAGAAGAAGGTACTCTTTAGATTACATTTCATAACTTTACTGTTGGTAATCATTTTTATTTCTTGGATGAAATTTTCTTATTTGAATGAGAGTAAGTTTTTTCATTCCCTGAAGAGAATGATAAAGCAAGTACATGATAATAGCTAGAAGCTTTTGTACATACTATAGCTATAAGCTTTTTCTAAAAGAACTTGAAGTTCTTAATCATAATTTTTTTTATACAAGAGAACATGAAGTTCTTAGCCAAAAACTTTTATACATAAAAAAAAAGAACCAGAAGTTCTTATATGAACCAGAAATTCTCATATAAAATATAATAACTGGAAGTTATTGTATACCATTGAATGTTTTTATTTTACCTAACAACTAGAAGTTATTGATATTTATGATAACCGGAAGTTATCAAATAAATAAAATGTCTCCAATACTTAATTCTCTTAGTAACCTGAAGTTATTAATTCTCTTAATAACCCGGAGTTATTCAGATTCTTTTTCTTCAATCGTTTTTATTCTTTTATTTATCAAGCACAAATGCATATTTAATTAAATTAGTTAATTAATAATAGTTGCATTTTTTATTTTGTATCCTTTTGATAGTATAACACATATCTTAAGAACCCGAAGTTCGTATTACCCAGATAAAATAATAACTTGAAGTTATTGTTAGAAATATTTTTGCGAATATGTTTCAGCCTCAGTTTCGGCCTTGGATGAATATACTGTTTTTCCACATTTTTTGTTTCTATCAGGAACCATCTGTTTTGGCCAGGAACTGTTTCTATTTAGAACATGAAGTTCTATTAGAAATTTTAGTATAAAATTAATATAATAACCAGCAGTTATTATAGGCCACTGGATGAATAATAACCTGAAATTATTCTCAATTAAAAACCTGAAGTTTTATTATAAATTTTCAAATAAAATCAATATAATAACCAGAAGTTATTATAGATCATTAGATGAAAATATAACCCGAAGTTATTTCAAATTAAATTCTACAATTGCACAGTCAAGTAATTTAATAACCGAAAGTTATTAAATAAATATTTTATTATAACCTGAAGTTATATTTAACTTTATTTATTTATTTATGAAATTTACATATTCTTTTATTTATATTTTATTTATATTTACATTATTATAAATCCAGAAGAAATTTAATAAGCTTTAAAGATATTCGACGTAATGGTTATCATCTTGAAACCATGATTGAAAATAATGAGTATCTCCAAATTACATCTATTGAATATGGCCAGAAGATCATATTGGAAAAGCTGAAAGCTTTATCCTATGGATTATATTGTATGAACATAAACCCAATAGAATCAAATATGGTAAGTAACCAGAAGTTACTTGACACAAAGATGTTTACTCTGTGGCATGACAGATTAGGTCATCCAGGTAACATTATGATGAGGAAAATAATTGAAAGTGCAAATGGGCATCCCCTAAAGGACCTGAAAATAATATTATCAAAAGATTTATCATGTGCAGCATGTTCTCTTGGAAAACTGATAATTAGGCCATCTAAAAATAAAATTGAAAATGAATCTCCTACATTTTTAGAAAGAATTCAAGGAGATATTTGTGGGCCTATTTCTCCTCCATGTGGACCATTTAGATATTTTATGGTTTTAATTGATGCATCCACTCGATGGTCACATGTTTGCCTATTAGCCACAAGAAATGTTGCATTTGCTAGGCTATTAGCATAGATAATCCAATTGAGAGCAAATTTTCCGGATTATCAAATTAAAAGAATCCGGCTTGATAATGCAGGAGAATTTACATCCCAATCATTTAATGATTATTGTATGTCAATTGGGATTAAGGTAGAACATCCAGTGGCTCATGTACATACACAAAATGGTTTAGCTGAATCATTAATTAAAAGATTGCAACTGATTGCTAGACCATTACTTATGAAATGTAATCTACCATCTTCTGCATGGGGACATGCCATTTTACATGCTGCTGCACTTATTAGATTAAGACCGACTGCATATCATAAATTTTCTCCATTACAATTGGTCTCTGGAAGAGAACCAAACTTGTCCCATCTTAAAATTTTTGGTTGTACTGTGTATGTTCCAATTTCTCCACCACAATGTACAAAAATGGGACCACAAAGAAGATTGGGAATTTATGTTGGTTTTAACTCTCCATCAATTATTAAATATTTAGAACCATTAACTGGAGATGTTTTTACAGCACGTTTTGCTTACTGTTAATTTGATGAGACAATATTTCCAATCTTAGGAGGAGAAAAAGAAAAGCTGGTAAAACAAGAAGTAACTTGGAATGCATCATCAATATCTTATCTTGATCCCCGAAGTGGTCAATGTGAATCGGAAGTTCAAAAGATTATACATTTGCAAAGAATTGCAAATGAATTACCAGATGCATTTACAGATACAAAAAGAGTGACTAAATCACATGTACCAGCTTTAAATGCAACTGCTTGAATTGATGTAATCCCAGCAGAGGTTACTATACAGAGAAAACGTGGAAGACCAACTGGTTCCAAAGATAAAAATCCACGAAAAAAGAAAGAGCAGAATAAAGCAGTTGGTGTAACTCCAGAAGAGGTTACTGATAAAATTCCAGAAGAGATTAATAAAATCCCAGAAGAGATTGATAAAACCCCAGAAGAGGTGGATGAAGTTCCAGAAGAAACTCAGGAACCTAATGATTATGAGATCTCAATAAACTATGTACAAAATAGTACAATATGGACCCGAAATGAATTTTTTGCATATGCTATAGCAATTGATGTGCTTAAACTCCTGAAGGAGTTGATAAAACCCCAGAAGAGGTTGATGAAGTTCCAGAAGAAACTCCGGTACCTAGTGATTATGATTAAGAGTGTATACACAGAATTGATTGACCAAAATGGTAGGATGCCTTGAAGGCTTAATTAGATTCGCTTGAAAAGCGCAATATTTTTGGACTTGTAGTCTAACCCCAAAGAAGTTAAACCTGTAGGTTGCAAGTGGGTATTTGCATATTTGCAAATCATTGGCCACGTACTTGTAGTACGTGAAGAAATAGATACTTTTATTAAGGGAGACAATAAAATATAGAAGTTTATGTTTATGTTTAATAAAAGTTTAGATTACTTTAAAATTTTAACATGCAAACAAGTTTAAATAAAAGTAGTTTATTTTTATTCTTGTATTCTTTTATTTTAAAGGACACATGTTAATACACATGTAAATACAATTTCTGGCATTAGTGATTTAATTAAGGGCTCCAGAAGAGCTTGTATCTTGTTACGTGAAGGAACAAAATTAATTATAAATGATGCATTATACTGTTACGTTACGAAATTTTTACAATTAAATTGAAATGATTTAAAAGAAAGAATCGATAAATCATGTTAATAAAATAGAAGTTTAAACCTTAATTAAGGTTCCCCTAAATAAGTAAGTTAAGTGTGAATCGAAACCGCGTCGAAATTTCGAGATTTCGGAACTTTATAGGCTCAGTGCGGATGGGGTTCATCCGCAGTGCGGGTAGGGTCCATCCGCAGTGCGGGTAAGGGTCCATCCGCACTCATGAAATTCTGTGTTGGTCCAAAAAATCGGCTAAGTAGTGAGTGCGGATGGGGTCCATCCGCAGTGCGGGTAAGGGTCCATCCGCAGTGCGGATGGGGTTCATCCGCACTAGGCTCGGATTTTTTCAGAATTTCTGTTGACAACCGACTAAGTCTCGAGTGCGGATTAGGTAACCCGCAGTGCGGATTGGCTAATCCGCATTCAGGGTAATTTTAACCCTAAAACCCAAATTAAACCTTCTCTCTCTCTCTCTCTTTCACCATTCCCCATTTCTAAGTAAAATTCGTCCAAGAGAGAAGGAAAAGATCCCGTGAGTTTCCGTTTCGTTCAGACTCCCGATTGTTGCGAGAAATCGAGTTTGGAACCGAGAAAGCAGCCGAGGATCTCTCAGAACCCTTCTATTTGGTATTTCTTTCTCTCCTTTTTGCTTTCGAAACATCGAATTTTCTCGATTTCTCGGATTCTCGTTTTAAACCCGAGATTTGTGTTCGAATTGCTCGAGGACTAGTTCCTCTACACTTCTTACTAGTTTGTTTGCCAATCTTTTTCCCGATTTCTTCCGATTTATGAAATCTGATTTCTAGGGTTTCGTGCCAAAATTGAAAGTTGGCATAATCGTGATTTGATTTGCTTAACCCGACCAATTAGACTTGTAATCGGTAGGGTTGCCTCCTGATCGTGAATTTTTAGAACATTTAACGGCTGATTTGAGATTTTGACCAAATTAGGGTTAACCAAACGGTGAATCGAATTGATCCGAGAACCAAAGTAGTGAAACGGTGATTGATGGTTACCAAAGTGAAATAGTATAAGGCTAGAGGGCCTAGATGAGATTTTGTGTGGTTTTAGAGGAGTTTGGTAAGAAATAATGAACCGAACGAATTGATACCAAAAACATAGGAATTGATTAGAGAAGGTATAAGCCCTAGAAGTAACTCGAATAAACCTCTCGATCCTGAACCAATGTTAAACCAAGTATACGCATAATATAGGTGTAGGCTCGGTCGAGCAAGAACTTGTGAGACAATACGAGACGTCCGATCCTTAATTTAAGCGGTACGCTCGGCATACTAAGGTGCGGGATTCTTGGACTTGTTTGATACTTTATTTTCAGGAATTAAACTGTGTATTCGTTTGTCATGTTGAATGATTTCTTGTAGCATATTGTGGAATTCATACTGCATATTGACTCGTGCATAACTGAGAATGAATTGAATTGTTTTAGTTAAGATTGATTGGCATGTTGGTATGGTTATTATTTGTTTAGTTCTATTGATTGTGCTTGTTGTGAATGAATCTGCCAGGCCGACCTGTTTAGGTGGCTGGTTAAGGTAACGGTGGCCTATCCGTTGACCGGTGGTTATGAATTTGCCAGGCCGACCTGTTTAGGTGGCTGGATAGGGTGACGCTGCTGACTTATGCGTTTTGACCTGTTAGAATTTGCCAGGCCGACCTGTTTATGTGGCTGGATAGGGTGACGCTGCTGACTTATGCGTTTTGACCTGTTATGATTTTGCGAGACTGACCTGTATGTGTGGCTTTGATATATATTTGTTTGAGATTTAGCAAAGTTGACCTGTATAGGTAGCTTTGATTCCGTGTGTTTGCATTTGTGTCAAGTTGACCTGTATTGGTGACTTGTAACCGAACCTTAGGAAATGGTTAAGCCAAACAGCAATTGCAGATGGGTGTCTGATAAAGGTTCAGCTTGGTTGGCCATCTGTAGGCGTCTGTAACCCTACAGATGTGGGTTTGATAACGGTTCAGCTCGAAAGAACATCTGTAATTGCTACCAGCCCTAATGAACTGAGTTAGGAATCGAGTTAAGCCAAAATATATATTGTGTTTTGAAATTCATATTGAAAACTCCGTAAGCTGTGTTTCAGGTTGATTAACTGTTGTCGAGTAGTGGCATTCTGTTATTTATGTTTTCTTATATATCTGGTTGCATTGTTATTGTTTGGGTTTCATCTTTGAATATAGAGTTTGATTGCAAGTCCAATAATCTAAACTGTGGCAAATTTCGCACTGAGGATTTATTCTCACCCCCCACCCTCCCGATTATTTTTAGGTTTATTTTACGGATGCAGCGAGTGAGGATATTGGTAATGCATATAAAAGATCCACTGCCTCGCGTGTATATGTGACGCTTGATTTATACACGCGGCAGGCTGTCAGACCCCCGTGGATTTGGGGTGTGACATATACTCTAGTAAATCTAGAATGAATGTGAAAAATGAAATTATGAGTTATAAAACAAGGCTTGTGGCACAAGGTTTTACACAAATACTAGGAGTTGATTATGAAAAAACATATTCACCTGTAGTGGATACAATAACTCTTAGATTTTTAATCAGTCTCACAATCACTGAAAACCTTTAAATGCGCCTCATGGATGTAGTCACAACTTATTTATATGGATCACTATATCTATATGAAAATCCCTGAAGGATTAAAAATGCCTGAAGCATTAAAATCGAAACCTTGAGAAATGTATTCTATAATGTTAAAAAGATCTTTATATGGACTAAAACAGTCGGGTCGAATGTGATATAATCGACTTAGTGGATATCTCTTAAAAGAATGATATAAATCTGATGTAATTAGTCCATGTATTTTTATTAAAAGATCAAACTCAGATTTTACAATTATTGCAGTATATGTTGATGATTTAAATATCATTGGGTCTCCTGAAGAGATCAAAAAGACTGCAAAATTATTAAAGAAAGAATTTGAAATGAAAGATCTTGGTACAACCAAATTATGTCTCGGCCTGCAGATCGAGCATTTGTATAATGGTATTTTTGTCCATCAATCAAATTATATCTAGAAGATGTCGAAACGTTTTAATATGGACAAAGCTCATCCTCTGAGTACACCAATGATTGTTCGATCACTTGATATAAAAAAGGATCCTTACCGTCCCCGAGAAAAGAATGAAAAAGTTCTTGGTCTAGAAGTACCATACTTAAGTGAAATTGGGGCTTTGATGTATCTTGCTAATAATACGAGACCTGATATTGCTTTTTCTGTAAATGTACTAGCAAGATATAGTTCTGATCCAACACGCCGACATTGGAACGGAATTAAACATGTATTTCGTTACCTTTGCGGGACACGTGATATGGGACTATTTTATCGAAAAGATACAAAGTCCAAATTAGTTGGGTATGCAGATGCAGGATATTTATCAGATCCGCATAAAGCCCGATCACAATCCGGATATGTGTTTACATAAGGCGGTACTGCAATTTCACGGCGATCGACAAAACAGACACTGACGGCAACATCATCAAATCATGCCGAATTAATTGCTCTATACGATGCTGGTTGAGAATGTGTCTGGTTAAGATCAATGATCCAACGCATCCAAGAGGAATGCGGGCTCGAATCAATCAAAGGAAGCCCGACAATACTATATGAAGATAATGCAGCATGCATTGCTCAAATTAAAGAAGGATATATTAAAGGTGACAGAACCAAGCACATCTCGCCAAAATTCTTCTCAACTCATGATCTACAAAAGGATGACTTGATAGATGTCTGTCAAATCAGATCAAGCGACAATTTGGCAGACCTATTCACAAAATCATTGCCAAGAAAAGTTTTTGAGCAACTTTCACAGAAGATCGGCATCCGTTGCTTAAAAGATATACATTAAAATGAGGGGGAGTATTATACACGCTGCACTCTTTTTCCCTTCACTAAGTTTTATCCCACTGGGTTTTCTTAGTAAGGTTTTTAATGAGGTAGCATAACTGATCTGGAAGTATCAGTTAATTCAAATTGGTCCTGAAGTACCAAATCAATATTTGTCATGCAGTACAATATTAATAGTGTATAATATAAGGTGAAATATCTAAGGGAGAGTGTTATGAAATATAAATATTAGACATTTCACCTTCTCCACCTTCTCCACTTTCTATTAGAATTAATTTTTGTATTAACTCTCATGTTAATTGTATGGCTTTTCATTTGCATTCTCTAGCCTATAAATAGAGATTTTGTAAGTGGTTTAAGATGACAATGAGATAGAGATAATATAGAAATAAGTTTTAGCCTCTCCCCAATATTGCTTTGTTTTGTTTTATAATATTATTTTAATTAACAAGCTTCTTAAATATAAACTTCTAAATTTGTTATTCTTCATTCATGTTATCTTCTAATTGTATACTATACAGTAAAAAGAAGAAAAAATTATTCGGCAAGTTACCAAGTCAAATTTTGAAATAATATGTGCCAGTTGTCACTTAGATATGTTTCTTTTTAAAATGTAATTATTTCCTACTTTTGATTATGTTACTCAATTAATTGAAAATTATTTTAACAGTAATTTTTGTTAATTTTATATTTTATTATTTAACTAAATACCTAGATAATTTTATTTTTAAATCTGATCATTTCAATTAAAAAAATGTACAATCTTTGTTATTTATTAATTTAACTATAAGTTTTCTTTTGTTGACTGGTAAATTGATTTTTCATCTTGTTAATTATGAGTTTTAATTTTTGTGTTATGTTTTTTAGGAAAGAAATGCATTTAAAGGGCTATGTTTTGACTTTAGAAACAAAGTGAATCATAATTTTAAAATAAAGAAAGTGTTGATTGCATAATCAAATAAAACAAGCTATAGTAATAATAAAGTAAGGATAAAGTTGTCTATACACTTGAAAATTTTGAAACTGTTATGTTAATAAAACATATAGTTGTGTTAAAATCATTACCCCATGTATCCCTGTTTTTCTGGAAGCACTAAATTAATTCGATCGCGTCTGATATTAATTATTAAATACAGAGCTGTCAATGGAAGATTATATATTTCTTTTCCTATCTTTTATATTCTTTACATATGTCAACGATACGTGAGTCTGCATGCATCGTCTGCATTAACCATAGTGACAAATGAATAATTCGGATTTGGTTCGGCGAGGTCAAAAATTCGTGATTCGGGTATAATTCGGGTATAATTCGGGAATGATTCGGTACAAGTATATAACCAGGAAGCAAAAAACAAACCACTCAAATTTAAATTGTTATACAAAATTTATGTAATTCGTAGCCACAAAGATCTTGATATCCACTCAAATAATTCTGACAATGCCACGTGAGGAGAGACTTGATATCCACGCGTTTTTCCCCTTTGCCAGGCCACGTGAAGACTGAGGAGAAGGGTTTTGAGTAGAAGTTCAGACGAATTTTTACGGAAAAATGCAAATAATTCGTAAAATTCGCGTTTTAATGGCGTTTTATTCAGTCAAAAGTTCGGTCAACGTTTAATACGGTGTTCGGTTTGGTAATATCAAAAAAACGAATTATTCGCGAATTAAACGCGAATAAAACGCGTGCCTTGTAACTATGGCATTAACTCAAAAAGATCATCTCTCGAGTTAATAGATCTCAGCCGTCCGATTATAAATGGGGTTCACCCGGCCGTCCTTATGAGGCTTTGACTGGTGCTTGCCGTGTAACATCTGATGCAGCAGAAAGCAGATAAACTTTATTATCCTTTCCTTCCTAGCTGTTGTCTGGTCTGTTCTTTCTCTCCTTTTCTAGAACTACTGGAGCTCTCCATTTATCATCTCTCCTCCGTTTATCCGCTTTTTGCGCGAAAAACGCTCATCTTTTCCGGTCATCCGTTAATTGTAAATGGAGAGGTTGTTCAATAGTCAAAAAATTGACCTCAGTGGAATGGAAGCTTCCTTTATCTACATGCCTTGGCCAGGAAGCAAATTTACCCTCCACTTGTGGTTGACTGGAGACCTGAAGTTTCTCTAGTGCATGTATTCCTGTTTTTCTGGAAGCATTAAATTAATCCGAGCGCGTCTGATATAAATACAGAGCTGTCAATGAAAGATTCTTTCTTTTCCTATCTTTTAAACATGAATAGAATAGAATCGAATTTATTCCAGTTTGATTTTGATGTTGAATTTGAATAAGATTGAAACCGAACTGGTTCAACTTGTTTCAGAATGAACTAATTTTGAATCGAATTAATTGTGAATAATAAATTTTTCAAAACAAAATTAATCGAATTATGAACTACAATTTTTTTTTACAGTCCTAGTTATATCGGTAGTTTATGTATTAGTTTTCTTCTCACAGAATAAAATTCACACGGTTTCTTTTTATTTTTTATGGTTAATTCAAGATTCTCTTACCTTTTACACTGTTAGATTGATTAAAATCACTGCATGGACTTAGTCAAATGAAACTTAATCCATTGTTAATTTGTTACGCTACTAAAATATTTTTCTATTATAAGTTACTATTATATTAACAATTTTGTGCTTTAATATAAGTTTGGTTCCTACATTATTATAAAATTAATGGTTGAATCCATCAGTTGCATTATTTGAAATTCGAACTTAAATAGTTCGCGAATCAATTTCGATCTAATTAATACCCAGTTTGAGTTTAATTTGAATAAGATTCGAACGGAACTAGTTTAATTTATTTCATAACAAACTAATTTCGAATCGAATTAATTACAAACATTTTTCAAATCAAACTCAAATCAAATCAGAAACTACGAACTTTTTGTGCAAACTTATATGTGTCCGATAGTATACTTTTTTGAATAATGTTTAGATCTCTGAACCATCACTCTCACGTAACTAATTCAACCGCTGGTTGTAATCGTGGCGCAATAACGGTATTCAATCATGCACATTTTCTAAACGATATTTTAAAGAAAAATTCAAATTAATTTGTATAAATGGATAAGACAGCCAATACAATTCCAACGCAAGTTTTTCTAACACGTGAGAAATTAATACATTTGTTTTTCTATTAATGTACATAGATTAATGAAATTAACCCTTTGACGAAAGTTATGTCCGTATTATAATATGAGTAGGTTTAAAATGTTTTATTAATTTTGTGCTCTATTATATTTTAATATTTTATTTTTATTTTCAAAGTTAAATAATTAATTCGAATCATTCAACGTGATTTTTATATTAAAATGTGTTTAGATAACAAATTTTAAAATTTTTGTAATTATTTTACTAATTGTTTTGAAAAGTACACATAAAATCACTATTTTTTAATAGTCAAAAATCTTCTAAAAACTGTAATTTTGTACCTATTTTAAAAAATAGCAAAAAAATTTCAAAACATATAAAATGTTGTATCCAAGCATATTTTAATATGTATATCATTTTGAAAGGTTCACTATTTAAACTTTAAAAATAGAGAAAGATATTGGAACATGATGAAGCACAAAATTAATGAAGCATTTTAACCCTACTTAATATAATATATTAATATTATGTTGTTCGGAATATTATAAAATTAACCCATGACTAAATTATGAGAAATTTAGATATATGACAATCATAACTTAATTAGATATTTACCTAACTATCAAAACTTTAAATTTAGTTATTTCTCCATTCAAACTCATTCATTTTTAAGATTCGTGTCACATTAATATAAACGGCTCTAATCTCATTCTACCAAATCAAATATAGAGCATCTAGATTCCTGAAATTATTAGAGTTTCTAATCTAATATAACAGTTTTTAATTTAGTTTTAAAAATATAAAAGATTTTCTTATTTAGAAACTATACAGTAAAGTTTTCTTATTAAGAAGCTGTTTATAAACTCTATAACTGACTAAATTATTAGCTCAAAATATTTTTTTTCTTTTTAATTTGTTGCTGAAATGACTTAATAGAAATTTTAAAATTAATTTTAGAAATGTAAAAGTTAGAAATTTTAAAAAAACTTAATTTTATAAAAGTTATTAATAATTATTTTTTTTTTAATTTGTTGCTGATGTGATTTAATAGAAATTTTAAAATTAATTTTGGGAATGTAAAAGTTAGAAATTTTAAAAAACTTAATTTTATAAAAGTTATTAATAATTATTTTCTTTTTAATTTGTTGCTGATGTGATTTAATAGAAATTTTAAAATTAATTTTAGGAATGTAAATGTTAGAAATTTTAAAAAACTTTATTTTATAAAAGTTATTAACAGTTATTTAAAAACTCAGTTAAGTTTCAGAAATGTAAATGCTCAAACTGGATCTGAATTCAATATTAATTCTCTATATATAAGGTGGTTAAAATCTATATACATTAGAAATAATTCTACATATATATAAATATAATCCGAAACTAAATCTCCTATTCAACAATTATGAAGTCAAATTGTACAAATAATTGTCAACCAAAATACAAAACAGAAAATCCACATAAAAATCATGAATCAGGGTTTCTGGTACAAGAAATTAATAATTTCTGATAAATATCTACAACTCATTTCAGCATTAACCCGTTCCTTCAATGGTGCTAAGTCTCTTCCTGACAACCCGTGGCCTCCTGTTGCTTGTCGGCCACATCCTCGCTGCCTTACGAGCGACTGACAGCCGGGACCCGCTAGCCATCTAGCGACTGACAGTAGTGCAAAACTAGGCGTCAATGCAGAGCTCACCTTCATGCCAATGCCGCGCGCCATGTCAGCAGCTTGTCGGGGCCCACAGCTGCTAGAAAAAATTCATTCATTCAACCACCTCCATGATCATGCTAAGTTGTCTCCTCAGAGCTCTCGGGCCCTTTTTACCCGGTGTACGTGCCTTCTTCACCGCTTTCACTGACGATCTGGCCCCACTAACCATCACTGTATTTTCATTAATTCTTTGATTCAACTTTGCATTCTCATTCAGTTGAATTGAATCCGGTGCCACCCGAACCCTCCTGGTACTGGTACGCCTCCTTAAATTAGAATTAGAATTAGACTGTGCCAATGCAGAGCTTGCCTTCACTGCCAAGGCCGCCATGTCGATACCAGACAACACATTTCCCAACATGGAAATAGGCAGCATGAAGTACAGCTGTCCCGGCTGGAGCAACTCGGTGGGGCCCACGGCGGTTATCTCCGAATCAAAGTAAAGATTATCAGAGTTGCAGAGGAAATGGGTCTCTCTTTCTCCGGTGTGTACTAACGGGTCGGAGGCGGAGACAGAGGTGATGAATTCTCGAAGAGACCCGTCGGGTGTGATTACTCGCACCGTCGACTGAGACGAGCACTTGATGTTTTCACTGGAGATTGTTAATCCCATGAACGATTGATTCCTTGATTTTGCTTTTGCTTGTTAGATAGAGAGAGAGAAGAATTGTGATTGTTTGAGGAAGATGAGGAATTAATTAAGACGGTAGTTTTTGAGCGGTGTATATATAATAGAAAAAGAATAGAATTGAAATGATAAACCTGGTATTCTTATGACCTTAGGTAAATCAAAATTTGAGTATAGATCTGAATCGTTTAATCTGCTTTAGCACTAGTATTAAAGAGCCTGATTCTGATCAGACGGTCCAGATCTACATTCAAAATTTGAGGTACTTCAGTAATCTTGACTCCTAAACCTGGTGCTGGGATTTTGGCGTTGTAATGATAAACCTGGAATTCTTATTACCTTAGGTAACTCAAAATTTGAGTATAAGTCTGGACCGTCTAATCTTCTTCAGCACTAATATTAAAGAGGCCTGATTCGGATCTTACGGTCCGGATCTAAACTCAAAATTTGAGGTAATTCAGAATATCAGGATTTCTAAACCTGGGGCTGGGGATTTTGGCGTTGACTGTAAATGCCATGTAACTGATGCAAAAACCGGAGAACTTTCTGCCAGTTTATAGCGTTCTACTACTTTTCTCTCCGTCTAGAACATACTGGAGATCTCCAGTTATGATCTCTCCTCGGTTGATCCGCTTTTTGAATGAAATGGAGAGGTTGTTTAAGAGTGGAAAACTGGACTCGGTGGAAGCTTCGTTTGTTTCTCCCTTTATCTAAAGGATGCCTTGGAGAAGAAGCTTTTAGCTGGTGCTTATTAGAATATTAGTGCTATCACAGAATAAAAACAAAAACAAAAACAAAAACAAACCATAGCGTGTCTGAGAAACTGCATGAAAGATTCTTTTTGTTCCTATGAGGGGTGGCAAAAAAAGCTGGAATGGCGTGGCTCGATCGATCTTGATTCGCAGCTGATTTATTCGCTAACAATTTGTTTGTTTCTGAATCTATCTGTTAACGAGTCAGCTCATCACTAATTCGGTCAAGAATTGACTAGTTCAAGCTGGGATCTTGCTCACCAGCTCGCGAGTTAGTTCGGTTAGGCATCAATTTGTGAATTTGTATGAATTTTTGTGTATTTTATACTGTTCAGCTCGATCCAAAAAGTTTATAAATTTTATTTTTTTCTTAAAACAATATTCAGTCAGACTCAGCGAGCCAGCTTGTCAGCTCGCGAGCTAGTTCGGCTTAGCTCGTGACAATTTCAAGCTGAGATTTCAATTTAGACATCTAAAATCAGCTCGCTTATGACTCAGACGAGTCAGTTTGTAACGAGTTCATGCTGAACTCAATTCGTGATAAGCCAGCCTATTACGTACCACCCCTATTTACATATTTTGTCTAAAGATGATGATTTCCTTTGTATGAAAAAAATATTTAGTACATATTTTATTTCATTTTAATTGATAAATATGTAAATTTAATGAGTGAATCATATATAAATTTTAAAATAAAATAAGATGAATCATTAGCATCCATCTTTATTTAAACTGATATTATAAATAAATAAGTTTGAGATAAGTTATAAATAATAGAGGTCGATTATTATATTATATACACCATTGCTAGGCAATTACCATGATAAAATATATATATAAAAGTATACGTTTCATAGAAAGATAAAGTAAGAAATTAATAAGTTGTCAGCCTTTATTCATCAATTATATTAAAATGAGTCAAAATAAAAATGTTATATATGAAGGATTCAATCATGTTTAAATCATCTATTTAGCTTATGATAAGTTTTATCTCGGAGATAGTAGGCTGTATGTGTTCAGAGTTTAGGTTTGCCCTGTCTAGTAACAGATGCGCGTTTTATTCGCGAATAATTTGCGAATAAAACGTTTTCTTGATACTACCGAACCGAACAGCATATAATACGCTTGACCGAACTTTTATCGTGTAATTCGCGAATAATTCACGAGATTTACGAATTTTACAAACAGTTCGCGTTTTATTCAAAGTATTCGCGTTCTCTGCTGGTCCCAATTCTCCTTTACAAAAAGGCTAGCTGTGAGCTATTTCTCCTCTACTTTGCATAGCAGTGGGGCCCACCACGTGGGGTGAGGCATGCTTTTTGAAAAAAAAGTTAGCAGATGTATATATAATTTTAATTTTGAGTGAGACACGTGGATATGGTAGGAATAAAAGTTAATTTTTGGTGAATTGCTATAATTATTGTCTTATAATTTGATTTTATTTCTATTTTTTTTTTAAAAAAGGAAATCTGTTTTATTAATATAAATTGCAAAATTTATAAGTCATTCCGAATTATTCCCGAATTATACTAATTTGGTGTTTACAAAAACGAATCATTCTTGAATTATTTCCGAATTATACCCGAATTATACCCGAATCACGAATTTTTGACTTTGCCGAACCTTTCCCGAACTATTAAGTTGTCACTATGGTCTAGAGAAGGGATCAAAATCTACTGTTATTCTCGTGTATGAACAGTATTTTTGCTATTCCTGCTTTTCCAAATTCAGTTATTGAATTATTTCGAGATGCGTGCACGGAAAATTTTTGAAAAAAATTACTTTGAATTGAATTCGAAAAAGTAGAGATAGCAAGGTTACTGTTCACAGGAAAAGAACAGCAGCATATTTCATTCCCTAGAGAAGACAGGCTGAGAATAAGAATAGATGTTGTCGGTTCCTGAAGTGGAAAGGTAATGAGGTATTCAGACTATTGCATGTGTTAAAAACCACCTCTCTTTTTGCCAAAGTCTTGTTCCCTCACTCAGTTGAGCTTGAGGTCTTAGATCCGGTAATTGTATCTCAAGAGCGGTGACAAGACCGTGTCTACGTGGCTTGACAAATTGTCGCATAACAGCCATGTAGACACGATAATATCTGCATAGATAAGGGGTACCATCCCGAGCTCACACTAGGAAGCCAACAAAGCGGGTTTTATTGGGCTATCGCGGGATCTCTCAAGCCCAAAATCATGGATGGGCTCAGGAGACTTTTGATGCTGAGCCCAATATATGTTTGGCCTATGAGAAGTTTTGAAGGCCTTTGATACATGATCCTATTAGCTTAATACATAATTTACTGGAAAAAAAAAAAAAAAAAAGCATGCTAAGGTGTTGTTATTATATATGTAAAGTTACAAAAAAAATGTCTTATATTGACAGATAGTTTAGTGAATGTTACTTTTCATAATTATTACATTTTTGCATTTTTGTTTTGTTGAGAGATCCTTCATGACATGCATGTGACTCAATCTAATGCTTCTAATGTTGTGCATAATGAGACTAGAGGTACTACTTATATTCGATTATTCGGTTCTGATTCAGAACTGAACTAAATCTGATCCAGATCCAATTAATTTGAATATGATATGATTTAAAAAATATAACCAGTTAAATTATTGATACAGTTACAAAATTAATTCTTTAGTATCCAATTAGAATAAGAATTTGAATCGATATTGCAATGGATATCATATGAATTTCACTTAATTATCTGATTCATAACTGAACCCGACCTGATACCCATATGTACATGATACAATGCTAATACAATTTTTTTATAATTAATTAAGAAAAATACACGTTGGAATGTGTTGGCCTGTTTGTTATCACCGTTGACCAAAATTAAACATTTTTAACTAGCCAAGTTGCACATTTAAATTTAATATGCACATTTTCAATCTCGTGCCAAAGAAATAAAAAAATCGCCCTTGAACCAATAAACTTTAGCTGGACAGCAATTAAATAATTCACCCTTAAATTTTCAAATAGTTTTAAAAAGATATCATGTCTATAGGTGCTTATCATGAAATTTTCTTAATGAGTTAAAAAATTTAATTAGAAGTCAGTCACTATTATAAATGGTATTTTACTATTTCAAATAATTATAAAATAATTATTTCAGCAAAACACAAATTGCATATTGTTTATTATGAAGTTATAAAATTAATTAGGGTTGTTATGCTAAGAAACATAGATTTATATATAGTGCATATCAATTAATCAAAACCATTGATATTAAACTTACATAACATTTTTTTCTCTTTTCATAATTAAAAAGGAGGACTCCAAAAGAATATAAAAAGAGCATAAAGTAAAAGGAATTGGGGGCAAAATTGAGTTCACACTTCACAAGAGTACTGAAAGTTTTTTAGTTACCACCTCAAACTTTTGAAATTCATAATAATTTAAAACTATTTTTTTATAAATTCAAAACTTGCCACATGCGTAAATTAGGTCTACGCACTATTTTTGTTTGGTGCGCAAATTCAGCCTGTGCACCAAATTTTTTTGCTTTCCTCTTGTTTTGTTCTATTAAAAAAAAATTCGGTGCGCATATCAGGTATAAAAATGGTGCGCAGATCCGCACCTAGTAAGTTTTGAATTTTTGGAAAAATAGTGGCAAGATGCGAATTTTAAAAGTTTCAGATGGTAACTAAAAATATTTTAGACGAGTTGTAATTTTACTTAAAGTCAAAAATTTATAGTGCATATCAATTAATCACAATCATTGATATTAAACTTTCATAACATTTTTGTTCTCTTTCCATAATTAGAAAGGAGGACCCCAAAAGAATATAAAAGAGCATAAACTAAAGTAAAAGAATTGGAAGGCAAAACTGAGTTCACACTTCACAAGAGCATTTTTGCTTAAAGTTTTAGAAAAAAAAAATTGTAATTATGAAATCAAATGGTGTTGAATTTTTTTTTTTGGTACCAACTAATTATTGTCTGCCATAATGTTTCCAATTATCCAGTTATAAATTTGTAATATATAATTATAATTGGGTGTCCTAAAGTTGGCTAAATTCATTGTAATATTTAATTTGGAATCCAAGTTCTCCTTGGTTTTGTTCAATTCTGTGTTCCATATTTCTTTATTTAAGGAATCATTCTATGAAGCAAAAGCGCCGCCGACTAAGGCACTAATACCTTCTTCTCTTTTTTGTTACCAAATAAACTAATTAGTTAAAGCAACATTAATTCCAGATTAGGTTTGCCCTGTCTAGAGGAGACCGTCCCGAGCTCGTATAAAGCTTGCAATAGGAAGCCGACAAAGCGGATTTTATTGGGCCATAGATGGGCTCACGAGGCTTTTGATGTTGAGCCCAATGCTTAGCCTGAGAAGTTTTGAAGGCCTTTGATACATAATCCTATCAGCTTAATACATAATTTACTGGAAAACAAAGCATGCTAAGGTGTTATTATATATGTAAAGTTGAAAATAAATGTCTTATATTGACAGATAGTTTAGTGAATGCTACTTTTCATAATTATTACATTTTTGCATTTTTGTTTTGTTGAGAGATCCTTCATGACATGTGACTTAATCTAATGCCCCATGTTTGATTGTGACCTAAAACTAAGGAAGTTTAAATCGGTTATTCCAACATAGGCCGGTCTATATTATTCATGTTTGGTTAAGGCCTAAAGTTAAATCATAGCTTAAACTATTCCTTTTTTTATTAGAGTTGGTGGAGGACTAAAATTTTAAAAGCCTAAATTGGTTAATTATTTATAATAATATAATAATTATATAATATTAATATATTAATAATAACTATAATATATTATATATTTTTATAAAATTTATTTAATATATTAATAATAATTATTAATAATAAAATACTAATAATATAATTATAAATTAATAATAATTAATAATAGAGGAGGGTTCAAATGCCTCCATGTTTTTGTGCCTCCATCATGCCTCCATCTCTCTCCATCATTTTCAAAGTTCAAACAGTTGATCCGAACCGCTCAACCTAACCTCCATACTAAAATATGTTTGGAGACCAAATTTTATATTTTTAGGAATTTTTTTACTATTTTTTTAGATAGGTACAAAATCAGTAAATCTGAACCATCTAAAAACAGTATTTTTGTACCTATCTAAAAAAATAGTAAAAAAAATTCCTAAAAATATAAAATTTGGTCTCCAAATATATTTTAGTATGGAGGTTAGGTTGAGCGGTTCAGATCGACTGTTTGAACTTTGAAAATAATGGAGAGAGATGGAGGCATGATGGAGGCACAAAAACATGGAGGCATTTGAACCCTCCTCTTAATAATAAGACACTAATTATATAATATTAACATATCAATAACAACTATAATATATTATAATATTATTATAATAATGATTTACTATATTAACAATATTAATTATAAATTATAAAATTATAATTTAATAATAATTATTAATAATAGGATACTAATTATATAATATTAATATATTAATAGCAACTATAATATATTATATTATTATTATAATAATTATTTAATATATTAACAATATAACATATTAATTATATAATTACATATTAATAATAATTATGAGTAAGAAAATATTAATTATATAATATTAATATATTATAATATTATTATTATAATAATTATTTAATATACTAACAATAGAGGATATTAATTATATAATTATATATTAATAATAATTATTAATAATAAGATACTAATTATATAATATTAATATATTAACAATAACTATAAAATATTATAATATTATTATAATAATTATTTAATATATTAACAATATAACATATTAATTATATAGTTATATATCGTTAATAAGATACTAATTACACAATATTTATATATTAATAGTAACTATAATATATTACAATATTATATAATAATTATTTAATATATTAACAATATAACATAATAATTATTAATAAAAGATATTAATTATATAATATATATTAATAATAATATACTAATTATATACAAATAAAATATTATTATAATAATTCAAGTTAGGCAACAAGGTGGGATAAAAATTAAATCACCATGTGAGGTGGTTTAATATATGCCGGCCTAAAGACCGGCTTATGCCATCTTAGTCCAGCTCAATTAAAACACGTTTGGTGAAATAACGAGGTCTAAACTTCTTATTATATCCTTTAGGCCACAATCAAACATGATGCTAATGTTGTGCATAATGAGACAAGAGAAAATTTGTTCCTCATCTTAATTAGAAAATTACACGCTGGAATGTGTTGGCCTGCTTGTTATCCATTGACCAAAATTAAACATTTTTTAATTAACCAAGTTGCACTTGGAAATGGGAATGTTCTGAAATTTAATATGTAACAGTTTCAAACTCGTGCCATAGAAAACAAAAAAAAAAACCGCCCTTCAACCAATGAACTTTAGCTGGACAACAATTAAATAATTCACCCTTAAATTTTCAAATAGTTTTAAAAAGATATCATGTCTATAGGTGCTTATCAAGAAATTTTCTTTATGAGTTGAAAAATTTAATTAGAAGTCAGTCACTATTAAATGGTATTTATCTATTTCAAATAATTCTAAAATAATTATTTCAGGAAAACACAAATTGCATATTGTTTATTACGAAGTTATAAAATTAATTAGGGTTGTTATGCTATGAAACATAGATTTATATATAGTGAATATCAATTAATCACAACCTTTGATGTGAAACTTTCATAACATTATTTTTCTCTTTCCATAATTAGAAAGGAGGACTAAAAAGAATATAAAAAAAACATAAAGTAAAAGGAATTGGAAGCAAAACTGAGTTCACACTTCACAAGAGCACCCAAATTTTTTTAATTACCACCTCAAACTTTCAAAATTCACACTTTAAGACTGTTTTCTCAAAAATTCAGAACTTGCCACATACATAGACTACGTCTGCGCATCATTTTTGTTTGGTGTCCAGATCCAGATTACCCTAGTAAGTTTTGAATTTTTGAAAAAATAGTGGCAAGATGCGAATTTTTAAAGTTTGAGATGGTAACTAAAAATATTTTGGACGAGCATTTTGCTTAGAGTCAAAGATTTATAGTCAGGGGCGGAACCAGGACTTGAACTTGGGTGGGGGGGGGGGGGGGGGGGGCGAGTTGCTGAAAGACGAAAGAACAACTGCATGGGGGGTGCCAATCGGTATGCATCTGTAAAAAACCACATAAAAATAACCACCCCAGTAAGCACTTCCGCCTCAGTTGGGGGGTGCCTGGCCCCCCCTTGCACCCCCCTGGTTCCGCCCCTGTTTATAGTGCATATCAATTCATCACAACCATTGATATTGAACTTTCATAACATTATTTTTCTCTTTCCATAATTAGAAAGGAGGACTAAAAAGAATATAAAAAAAACATAAAGTAAAAGGAATTGGAAGCAAAACTGAGTTCACACTTCACAAGAGCACCCAAATTTTTTTAATTACCACCTCAAACTTTCAAAATTCACACTTTAAGACTGTTTTCTCAAAAATTCAGAACTTACCACGTGTGTAGACTAGATCTGCGCACTATTTTTGTTTGGTGCGTAGATCCAGACTGTGCATAATTTTTTTTTTCCTTTCCTCCTATTTTGTTCTATTAAAAAAAATTGGTGCGCATATTAGATATAAAAATGGTGCGCAGACCCGCACCCAGTAAGTTTTGAATTTTTGGAAAAATAGTGGCAAGATGCGAATTTTAAAAGTTTGAGATGGTAGCTAAAAATAGTTCGAACGAGCATTTTGCTTAAATTCAAAGATTTATAGTGCATATCAATTAATCACAACCATTGATATTAAACTTACATAACATTTTTTTTTTGCATTCCATAATTAGAAAGGAGGACCCCAAAAGAATATAAAAGAGCATAAATTAAAGTAAAAGGAATTGGAAGGCAAAATCGAGTTCACACTTCACAAGAGCATTTTGCTTAAAGTTTTAGAAAAAAACAAATTGTAATTATGAAATCAAATGGCGTAGAATATATATATTTTTAATTAAACTATACATTTATTTTTTATATTATAATATGTGTGTGAGAATTTTCATTGTATATAAAAACATGATTAATTTAAAATAGTACCAATATTTATAAATATAAGTTAAAAAAAAAATCAACAGTCAAATCGGTTAATCTGCCAGTCGAAATAAAAGAGCATAAATTAAAGTAAAAGGAATTGGAAGGCAAAATCGAGTTCACACTTCACAAGAGCATTTTGCTTAAAGTTTTAGGAAAAAACAAATTGTAATTATAAAATCAAATGGCGTAGAATATATATATTTTTAATTAAACTATACATTTATTTTTTATATTATAATATGTGTGTGAGAATTTTCATTGTATATAAAAACATGATTAATTTAAAATAGTACCAATATTTATAAATATAAGTTTAAAAAAAAATCAACAGTCAAATCAGTTAATCTGCCAGTTGAACCAGTGAACTACTGTTATCCAAAACTTTATCGGTTCGACATATGGTCCAGTTCTGATAACATTGTCCAAAATAATATAAAAGAGCATAAAGTAAAAGAAATTGGAGGACAAAACTGAATTCACACTTCACAACTAACAAGAGCATTTTGCTTAAAGTTTTAGAAAAAAACCAAATTGTAATTATGAATTCAAATGGTGTTGAATTTTTTTTTTTTTTGATACCAACTAATTCTTGTCTCCCATGATATTTCCAATTATCCAGTTATAAATTTTTAATATATAATTACAATTGGGTGTCCTAAAGTTGGCTAAATTCATTGTAATATTTAATTTGCAATCCAAGTTCTCCTTGGTTTTGTTCAATTCTGTGTTCCATACAACTCCTTTCTTTATTTAAGGAATCATTCTATGAAACAAAAGCGCCGCCCACTAAGCACTAATATCTTCTTCTCTTTTTTGTTACCAAATAAACTAATTAATTAAAGCAACATTAATTCCAGATTCTTGCACTCCAGTAATATTTAACAGGAAACGTCCATTGGAATGTGTCATTAACATGTAACAGTAATAGGTGAGAAAATTGATATGTTCTTTTCAAAAAAACAAAGAGAGAAAATTGATATGTTATTTTATATGATAGTACTTATTATTTAAATTAACTAGATCATCATATTTTTTTTTTGTCCTTATTAGGCTAACTGGAAGCATTCATTCCCTTTTATTATAATGGAGAATATATTATTTCTTAATTTATTTATTTTTAATTGCAAAAATGGAGAGTCAATGCTTTTTGAAAGGTGGCTTTGGTCACAAGCAAATAAAAGAAAACTTTTTCAAGGTGGTTTTGTACTGAAGACAACTGTACGCGCCATTTTGACGCTACATAATCATCTCCATTTATTAGTTTAAGAATACCTCCATTGATTTAACCAACTTGTATGAGACAAAGCATGTTTACATTTCATAATAATAATTGAATGAAATTTAACAAAAACATTCATATATATAGGAATCAATATTATTTTATAAATAATATTTACTCATAAATATTCATAAATTTTCTTTAACTATAACAAAAAATAAATAACATTTTGCAATATAATCAATATTTTGATTTTATTTTAAGAAATTAAGTTATGCATTTTCCTATATTATTATTTTAAAAATATAAGCGTACTAAATACTAATATAAGCGTAATAAATTTATATTGAAATTTAATCGAATTTTATTTTTTTAAAGCTTTATATATGATTTACCAACTTATAAAATGTCAAATATGTTTTGATAGTTTAGTACTTAAAGTTTCATTTTGTATATCTGTAGTGACTTAAGTTTAAATTTCACTGTTACACATTATGTATTTTACGTTTTAACTCTTCAATTTAAATTTTTTAGTTCCGTCCTTAAAAATTAGAACAGACGTCTCTACCTACCATGACTGGAGAAGAACAATTAAATATATATTTTTTTAATTATTTTGTTGGAAACACAGATAGGAACAATGCATCAGCACATGAACACCACAAACAAACTAAATAAACCTTTTTCAAAGCCACTGGTTTAGATTCTGTTAATTTTTGCTCCTAAATTTACCTTTTCTTAGCCCATACACCATAAAAATCGCTCCCTTACATACCTATCTAGCTAGCACACAATTCTCTATATATATTCTTTGTCAACTATCAATCAAACCCTAATTGATCATATTCTTCTTTCCTTTCTCAATCAAGCAATCACTCCATATGGGATTGAGGTTCTCTTTTGATCATAGCAATAATAACAAACCCTTCTCTGCCAACCAGACGAAGGTCACGGTGACTGTGATTACACCCGAGGGATCCGTTAAAGAATTCGCTACACCAATTTTTGCATCCGACCCATTAGTAACTGCCGGTGGCGAAAACCATTTCTTGTGCAATTCTGACATGCTGTATTTTAATTCTGAGGTAGCAGCTGTGGGGCCCGACGAGCTGCTACAGCCGGGACAGCTGTACTTCTTGCTGCCTAAATCCATGCTTGGATGTATATTGTTGTCTGCTGACATGGCAGCATTGGCAGTTAAGGCGAGCTCGGCATTGGCACCTTCAAATCCGAAGAAACGTAACGGTAAGGTGATCAGAAGGTTACAAGTAGTGGGCCCTAGTTTTGCACCACAGGAAGAGAATGAAAAAATGAACCAGAGGTTAAATGAGGATAGGATAAATGAGGATACCATGAGGGCTAGTGGGTCCCGACTGTCAGTGGTTCGTAAAGATTATCAGACAACACATTTCCTAACATGGAAATAGGCAGCATGAAGTACAGTTGTCCCGGCTGAAGCAACTCAGTGGGGCCCACTGCGGTTATCTCCGAATCAAAATAAAGATTATCAGAGTTGCAGAAAAAATGGGTTTCGCCGATGTTTACTGACGGGTCGGATGCTGAGACAGAGGTGGTGAATTCTCGGAGAGACCCGTCAGGTGTGATTACTCGCACCGTCGGCTGAGACGAGCACTTGATGTTTTCACTAGAGATTGTTAATCCCATGAACGATTGATTCCTTGATTTTACTTTTGCTTGTGAGAGAGAGAGAGAGAGAAGAAATGTGAATGTTTAAGGAAGAAGAAAGAAACAGAGGGAGATGAGGAATTAATGAACACGGTAGTTTTGGAGCGGTGTATATATAATAGAAAAAGATAGAATTGAAATGATAAACCTGGAATTCTTATCTCCTAAGGTAACTCAAAATTTGTGTATAGATCTGGACCGTCTAATCTGCTTCCGCACTAATATTGAAGAGCTGATTCAGAACAGACGGTCCAGATCTAAATTGAAAATTTGTGGTACTTCAATATATATTGACTCCTAAACCTGGGGATGGGATTTTGGCGTTGAAATGATAAACCTGGAATTGTTATTACCTTAGGTAACTCAAAATTTGTGTATAGATATGGACCGTCTAATCTTCTTCATCACTAATATTAAAGAGGCCTGATTCAGATCATACGGTATAGATCTAAACGCAAAATTTGAGGTAATTCAGAATATTTGGACTCCTAAACCTGGGGCTGGGGATTTTGGCGTTGACTGGAAATGCCATGTAACAGACGATGCAAAAACCGGAGAACTTTCTGCCAGTTTATAGCGTTGTCTGTTACTTTTCTCTCCGTTTAGAAGGACTGGATATCTCCATTTTGCTCTCTCCTCGGTTTATCCGCGTTTTTAGACGAAAAGCGCACAAACTTTACGGTTACTCGGGAAAACAATGGAGAGGGTGTTTTGAGTGGACTCGGTGGAAGCTTCGTTTGTTTCCACTTTATCTACAGGATGCCTTGGAGATCGAAGAAGCTTTTAGCTGCTACTTATTAGAATATTAGTGCTAATAAAAACAAAAACAAAAACAAACCATAGCGCGTATGAGAAACTGCATGAAATATTCTTTTTGTTCCTATCTGGGGTGGCAAAAAAAAAAAAAAAAGCTAGTATGGTGTGGCTCGATCGTGACTCGCACCTAACCCTATTCGTTAACAATTTGTTTGTTTCTGAATCTATCTGTTGACGAGTCAGCTCGTCATTAATTCGATCAAGAATTAACGAGTTCAAGCTAGGACCTTGCTTGCTAGTTCGCGAGCTAGCTCGGTTAGATATCAATTTGTGAATTTGTATAAATTTATGTGCATTTTATATTGTTCAGTTCGGTCCAAAAAGTTCGTAAATTTTATTTTTTTCTTAAAACAAGATTCAATCAGACTCAGCGAGCTAGCTTGTCACTTCACGGGCTAGCTCAGTCCAATTCATGACGATTTCAAGCTGAGATTTTAATTTGGACCTCTAAAATCAGCTCACTTGTAACTCAGACGAACCAGTTTGTAACGAGTTCATACTGAACTCAACTCGTAATAAGCCAGCTTGTTACCACCCCTATTTCTATATTTTAATTAATTCATTACGTACGTATGTCAACGATACATATAATTTTCTCTAAAATGATGATTTCCTTTGTATGAGAAAAATATTTAGTACATATATATTTTATTTCATTTTAATTTTAATTGATAAAAATGTAAATTTAATGAGTGAATCATATATAAAATTTAAAATAAAATAAGACAAGAAATAGATAAAATTTTCTGAACAATAATTAGCATCCATCCTTCTTTATTTAAAATTTTAAACTGATATTATAAATAAATAAGTTTGAGATAAGTTATAAATAATAGAGGTCGATTCTTATATTATGGAGAGTGTTATTTTCAGCTAAGTTATTACAATATTGAGCAGTGAGAGAAACTTTTTTCTTCAAATACCTATTTTACCTTTATATCTCTTCATTATGTATCTCAATTAATACAAAGTTAATAAAGAAAAAAATAATAAAGGAAAAATTAATAAAGGAAAGTTTCCACAGAAAAAAAAATGTCTAAATCGCACATCTCTCCTTCCACTATCTCTGTATCCCCTTATTTTCTCCTTAATGATTCAACTAGTGCGTATAATAAAAATAAAAATGAATCAAATCTTAGAACTAAAAATAAACTATCAAGAAACGAAATAGAGGGTAATTAAATGAGTGGTGCAAAACCGATTAGTCCCACAAGCAGTCCTAACGGATCAAATATTCAATTTTTACTGATTCTTCGTTGTTCTAATTACAGAAAACACTAAAAAAAGCTGAATTATTTTTTTTATCATCAAAGTCCGTAGGCAACCTTTTATTAATTCAAAACAATTACAGTGAATTACTAGTACATTTAGCAGTACCAAAAAATCCCTCCTAAAAATATACAAGCACAACTATGGAACGCCTTCATTCAGTAATTTCCAGAGAAAAACGCGAACTCTTGGCAGCACCCCCTTTTTCCAGATCTTTGTATGAATTACATTAGTATAATTTAGAGCAGATAGCATGGTGAATTTCTAAAACAGCACATTAATACCTTTCTTTATTCACTTTATTAACTTTTTCTGGGATTCAGACGTATATTTGTTTTCCTGTAAGAAGTTTTTTCCTTAATTAACTTTGTATTAATTGAGATAGAGTAGAAGGGTAAAATAGATATTTGAAAAGAAAAATTTCTCTCACTGCTCAATATTGTAAAAGCTTAGCTGAAAATAGCACTCACCTTATATTATATACACCTTTGCTAGGCAATTACCATGATAAAATATATATAAAAGTATATACGTTTGATTGAAAGATAAGTAAGAAATAAGTTGTCAGGCATTAATAAATTAGATTAAAATGAGTCGAAATAAAATTTTTGTGAAGGAATAAGTCATGTTCAAATTATGTACTTAGCTCAATGTTGTAAATAATGTCCGTTTAGGCAGATTAATCGTGGCGGAAGTGTAGTAAATAACGGTATGCAGTTGTCGGAGTGATAAAATACCGTTAAGTGATTAATTGAAAATAATTAATAGAGAATAATCGGTCATAATCGGAAGTAATCAGTCAATTAGTCGGAAAAATCCATGACGGTTTGATCACCGCCAACAACTAATTAATCAGACGATTAATTGGTCTAAACGGACCGATTAATCACTTGATGGTACTATGTCCATCCGACAAACACATACCGTTATTTACAACACTGATTTAGCTTATATAGTTATCCATTATATCAAACATTTTATTAATATTATTTTCTAGTTAGATTATCTCTCCTCGGTTTATCCGCTTTTTGCGCGAAGAGCACTCATCTGCTCCGGTCATCCGTTCAATGTAAATGGAGAGGTTGTTTAATAGTAAAAAATTGACCTCGGTGGAATGGAAGCTTCCTTTGTTTTCTTGCCCAAGAAGGAAATTTACCTTCCACTTGTGGGTTGACTGGACATCTGAAGTTTCTGTAGTGCATGTATCCCTGTTTTTCTGGAAGCACTAAATTAATTCGAGCGCGTCTGATATTAAATACAGAGCTGTCAATGGAAGATTATTTCTTTTCCTATCTTTTATATTCTTTACATATGTCAACGATACGTGAGTCTGCATGCATCGTCTGCATTAACTCAAAAAATCATTTTTCGAGTTAATAGATATCCACTGCTACAAAAATAGTTATTGTACACTGCATACATTGTACATGGATTTGACAATTTTATATAAAAACCGTGTAAAAATTGTAATTATTTGGATGCTCGAAATATCTATAGAATCTCTACACAGATACTTATTAAAGAATCAGTGTCGAAAGCTTTGAGAGAGTTACACGGACGTTTATTAGGAATTGTACACGGATTATTGTTTAAATAACAGTGTAGAAAGCCTTAAGAAAGCTACACGGATATTTATTAAAGAACCGTGTAAAAAGGTAGAAATTGTATACAAATGTTTTTTTAAATAACAATGTAGAAAGCTTGATAGAGCTACACGGACCTTTATATAAAGAGCCGTGTAGAAATGTAGAAATTGTACACGGTTTTATGTTTAAATAACAGTGTAGAAAGCCTTGAGAGAACTATACGGACGTTTAATAAAGAGCCGTGTAGAAATGTTATTTTAGGGTTTTGGTTATATAAAAGACCTTCTCCTTCCAGCGCCATTTTGATCAATTAATACTCTCTCTCTCTGTACTGAATGTTGGTTTGATTTATGCGCATAAGGAGGCCGGATCTGAGATCTTTGAAAGTGAGAAGTAAAGAAAACGCCTAAGGTCTCCATCATCAGATATGAGGAAAATCGTTGAAGATCAGTACTAACGCTTCCGCCTAAAGATGTTTGAACATATAAAATTTTGTATCCAAGCATATTTTAATATGTATATCATATTGAAATTTTTTTAGTTACCACTTCAAACTTTCGAAATTCACACTAATTTAAAACTATTTTCTTAAAAATTCAAAACTTGCCACATGTGTAAATTAGGTCTGCGCACTATTTTTGTTTGGTGCATAGATTCAACCTGTGCACCAAATTTTTTTTGCTTTCCTCTTGTTTTGTTTTATTAAAAAAAATTTCGGTGCGCATATCAGGTATAAAAATGGTGCACAGATCCGCACCTAGTAAGTTTTGAATTTTTGGAAAAATAGTGGCAAGATGCGAATTTTAAAAGTTTGAGATGGTAACTAAAAATATTTTAGACGAGTATTAATTTTACTTAAAGTCAAAAATTTATAGTGCATATCAATTAATCACAACCATTGATATTAAACTTTCATAACATTTTTTTTCTCTTTCCATAATTAGAAAGGAGGACCCCAAAAGAATATAAAAGAGCATAAATTAAAGTAAAAGAATTGGAAGGCAAAACTGAGTTCACACTTCACAAGAGCATTTTGCTTAAAGTTTTAGAAAAAAAAAAATTGTAATTATGAAATCAAATGGTGTTGATTTTTTTTTTTTTTGGGCACCAACTTATTCTTGTCTGCCATAATGTTTCCAATTATCCAGTTATAAATTTTTAATATATAATTACAATTGGGTGTCCTAAAGTTGGCTAAATTCATTGTAATATTTAATTTGGAATCCAAGTTCTCCTTGGTTTTGTTCAATTCTGTGTTCCATATTTCTTTATTTAAGGAATCATTCTATGAAGCAAAATCGCCGCCCACTAAGGCAGTAATACCTTCTTCTCTTTTTTGTCACCAAATAAACTAATTAGTTAAAGCAACATTAATTCCAGATTAGGTTTGCCCTGTCTAGAGGAGACCGTCCCGAGCTCGTATAAAGCTTGCAATAGGAAGCCGACAAAGCGGATTTTATTGGGCCATAGATGGGCTCACGAGGCTTTTGATGTTGAGCCCAATGCTTAGCCTGAGAAGTTTTGAAGGCCTTTGATACATAATCCTATCAGCTTAATACATAATTTACTGGAAAACAAAGCATGCTAAGGTGTTATTATATATGTAAAGTTCAAAATAAATGTCTTATATTGACAGATAGTTTAGTGAATGCTACTTTTGATAATTATTACATTTTTGCATTTTTGTTTTGTTGAGAGATCCTTCATGATATGTGACTTACTCTAATGCCCCATGTTTGATTGTGACCTAAAACTAAGGAGGTTTAAATCGGTTATTCCAACATAGCCCGGTCTAAATTATTCATGTTTGGTTGAGGTCTAAAGTTAAATCATAGCTTAAACTATTCCTTTTTTGGTTAGAGTTGGTGGAGGACTAAAGTTTTAAAAGCCTAAATTGGTTAATTATTTATAATAATATAATAATTATATAATATTAATATATTAATAATAACTATAATATATTATATATTTTTATAAAATTTATTTAATATATTAATAATATAAAATATTATATATTAATAATAATTATTAATAATAAAATACTAATAATATAATTATAAATTAATAATAATTAATAATAGAGGAGGGTTCAAATGCCTCCATGTTTTTGTGCCTCCATCATGCCTCCATCTCTCTCCATCATTTTCAAAGTTCAAACAGTTGATCCGAACCGCTCAACCTAACCTCCATACTAAAATATGTTTGGAGACCAAATTTTATATTTTTAGGAATTTTTTTACTATTTTTTTAGATAGGTACAAAATCAGTAAATCTGAACCATCTAAAAACAGTATTTTTGTACCTATCTAAAAAAATAGTAAAAAAAATTCCTAAAAATATAAAATTTGGTCTCCAAATATATTTTAGTATGGAGGTTAGGTTGAGCGGTTCAGATCGACTGTTTGAACTTTGAAAATAATGGAGAGAGATGGAGGCATGATGGAGGCACAAAAACATGGAGGCATTTGAACCCTCCTCTTAATAATAAGACACTAATTATATAATATTAACATATCAATAACAACTATAATATATTATAATATTATTATAATAATAATTTACTATATTAACAATATTAATTATAAATTATAAAATTATAATTTAATAATAATTATTAATAATAGGATACTAATTATATAATATTAATATATTAATAGCAACTATAATATATTATATTATTATTATAATAATTATTTAATATATTAACAATATAACATATTAATTATATAATTACATATTAATAATAATTACGAGAAAGAAAATATTAATTATATAATTACATATTAATAATAATTACGAGTAAGAAAATATTAATTATATAATATTAATATATTATAATATTATTATTATAATAATTATTTAATATATTAACAATAGAGGATATTAATTATATAATTATATATTAATAATAATTATTAATAATAAGATACTAATTATATAATATTAATATATTAACAATAACTATAAAATATTATAATATTATTATAATAATTATTTAATATATTAACAATATAACATATTAATTATATAGTTATATATCGTTAATAAGATACTAATTACACAATATTTATATATTAATAGTAACTATAATATATTACAATATTATATAATAATTATTTAATATATTAACAATATAACATAATAATTATTAATAAAAGATATTAATTATATAATATATATTAATAATAATATACTAATTATATACAAATAAAATATTATTATAATAATTCAAGTTAGGCAACAAGGTGGGATAAAAATTAAATCACCATGTGAGGTGGTTTAATATATGCCGGCCTAAAGACCGGCTTATGCCATCTTAGTCCAGCTCAATTAAAACACGTTTGGTGAAATAACGAGGTCTAAACTTCTTATTATATCCTGTAGGCCACAATCAAACATGATGCTAATGTTGTGCATAATGAGACAAGAAAAAAATTTGTTCCTCATCTTAATTAGAAAAATTACACGCTGGAATGTGCTGGCCTGCTTGTTATCCATTGACCAAAATTAAACATTTTTTAATTAACCAAGTTGCACTTGGAAATGGGAATGTTCTGAAATTTAATATGTAACAGTTTCAAACTCGTGCCATAGAAACAAAAAAAAAACCGCCCTTCAACCAATGAACTTTAGCTGGACAACAATTAAATAATTCACCCTTAAATTTTCAAATAGTTTTAAAAAGATATCATGTCTATAGGTGCTTATCAAGAAATTTTCTTTATGAGTTGAAAAATTTAATTAGAAGTCAGTCACTATTAAATGGTATTTATCTATTTCAAATAATTCTAAAATAATTATTTCAGGAAAACACAAATTGCATATTGTTTATTACGAAGTTATAAAATTAATTAGGGTTGTTATGCTATGAAACATAGATTTATATATAGTGAATATCAATTAATCACAACCTTTGATGTGAAACTTTCATAACATTATTTTTCTCTTTCCATAATTAGAAAGGAGGACTAAAAAGAATATAAAAAAAACATAAAGTAAAAGGAATTGGAAGCAAAACTGAGTTCACACTTCACAAGAGCACCCAAATTTTTTTAATTACCACCTCAAACTTTCAAAATTCACACTTTAAGACTGTTTTCTCAAAAATTCAGAACTTACCACGTGTGTAGACTAGATCTGCGCACTATTTTTGTTTGGTGCATAGATCCAGACTGTGCATAATTTTTTTTTTTCCTTTCCTCCTATTTTGTTCTATTAAAAAAAATTGGTGCGCATATTAGATATAAAAATGGTGCGTAGACCCGCACCCAGTAAGTTTTGAATTTTTGGAAAAATAGTGGCAAGATGCGAATTTTAAAAGTTTGAGATGGTAGCTAAAAATATTTCGGACGAGCATTTTGCTTAAAGTCAAAGATTTATAGTGCATATCAATTAATCACAACCATTGATATTAAACTTACATAACATTTTTTTTTTTCATTCCATAATTAGAAAGGAGGACCCCAAAAGAATATAAAAGAGCATAAATTAAAGTAAAAGGAATTGGAAGGCAAAATTGAGTTCACACTTCACAAGAGCATTTTGCTTAAAGTTTTAGAAAAAAACAAATTGTAATTATGAAATCAAATGGCGTAGAATCTTTTTTTTTTTTAATTAAACTATACATTTATTTTTTATATTATAATATGTGTGTGAGAATTTTCATTGTATATAAAAACATGATTAATTTAAAATAGTGCCAATATTTTATAAATATAAAGTTAAAAAAAAATCAACAGTTAAATCGGTTAATCTGCCAGTCGAACCAGTGAACTGTTGACTCAAAACTTTATCGGTTCGACATTTGTTCCAGTTCTGATAACATTGTCCAAAATAATATAAAAGAGCATAAAGTAAAAGAAATTGGAGGACAAAACTGAATTCACACTTCACAACTAACAAGAGCATTTTGCTTAAAGTTTTAGAAAAAACCAAATTGTAATTATGAATTCAAATGGTGTTGAATTTTTTTTGTTTTTTTGATACCAACTAATTCTTGTCTCCCATGATATTTCCAATTATCCAGTTATGAATTTTTAATATATAATTACAATTGGGTGTCCTAAAGTTGGCTAAATTCATTGTAATATTTAATTTGCAATCCAAGTTCTCCTTGGTTTTGTTCAATTCTGTGTTCCATACAACTCCTTTCTTTATTTAAGGAATCATTCTATGAAACAAAAGCGCCGCCCACTAAGGCACTAATATCTTCTTCTCTTTTTTGTTACCAAATAAACTAATTAATTAAAGCAACATTAATTCCAGATTCTTGCACTCCAGTAATATTTAACAGGAAACGTCCATTGGAATGTGTCATTAACATGTAACAGTAATAGGTGAGAAAATTGACATGTTCTTTTCAAAAAACAAAGAGAGAAATTAAATTGATATGTTATTTTATATGACAGTACTTATTATTTAAACTAACTAGATCATCATATTTTTTTTGTCCTTATTAGGCTAACTGGAAGCATTAATTCCCTTTTATTATAATGGAGAAGATATTATTTCTTAATTTATTTATTTTTAATTGCAAAAATGGAGAGTCAATGCTTTTTGAAAGGTGGCTTTGGTCATAAGCAAATAAAAGAAAACTTTTTCAAGGTGGTTTTGTACTGAAGACAACTGTACGCGCCATTTTTACGCTACATAATCATCTCCATTTATTAGTTTAAGAATGCCTCCATTGATCTGACCAACTTGTATGAGACAAAGCATGCTTACATTTCATAATAATAATGATGAACTTTAACAAAAACATTCATATATATAGGAATTCATATTATTTTTATAAATAATATTTACTCATAAATATTGATAAATTTTCTTTGGCTTACCCATAAAAAAAAGTAAATAACATTTTGCAATATATATAATCAATATTTTAATTTTATTTTAAGAAATTAAGTTATGCATTTTCCTATATTATTATTCTAAAATTTAAGTGTACTAAATACTAATATGAGTCAAAATTACTTATCAAAAGTACTTAATCACCTCTATAATTTAAATTTTGAATCATGTATATTAAATTTAATTGAATTGAATTTTTAAAATCTTTATACGATTTAGCTACTCATAAAATGTAAAATCTGTTTTGATAGTTTAGTACTTAAAATTTCATTTTGTATATTCTATTGTTACATGTTATGTATTTTACGTTTTAGCACTTTAATTTAAATTTTCTAGTTCTATCCTTCAAAATTAGAACAGACGTCTCTACCTACCATGACTGGAGAAGAACAATTAAATATATATTTTTTAATTATTTTGTTGGAAACACAGATAGGAACAATGCATCAGCACATGAACACCACAAACAAACTAAATAAACCTTTTTCAAAGCCACTAGTTTAGATTCTGTTAGTTTTTGCTCCTAAATTTACCTTTTCTTAGCCCATACACCATAAAAATCGCTCCCTTATATACCTATCTAGCTAGCACACAATTCTCTATATATATTCTTTGTCAACTATCAATCAAACCCTAATTGATCATATTCTTCTTTCCTTTCTCAATCAAGCAATCACTCCATATGGGATTGAGGTTCTCTTTTGATCATAGCAATAATAACAAACCCTTCTCTGCCAACCAGACGAAGGTCACGGTGACTGTGATTACACCCGAGGGATCCGTTAAAGAATTCGCTACACCAATTTTTGCATCCGACCCGTTAGTAACTGCCGGTGGCGAAAACCATTTCTTGTGCAATTCTGACATGCTGTATTTTAATTCTGAGGTAGCAGTTGTGGGGCCTGACGAGCTGCTACAGCCGGGACAGCTGTACTTCATGCTGCCTAAATCCATGCTTGGATGTATATTGTCGTCTGCTGACATGGCAGCATTGGCAGTTAAGGCGAGCTCGGCATTGGCACCTTCAAATCCGAAGAAACGTAACGGTAAGGTGATCAGAAGGCCGTTACAACTAGTGGGCCCTAGTTTTGCACCACAGGAAGAGAATGAAAAAATGAACCAGAGGTTAAATGAGGATAGGATAAATGAGGATACAATGAGGGCTAGCGGGTCTCGACTGTCAGTGGCTCGTAGGCCGGTGAGGAGGGGATCGACAAGCAACAGGAGGCCTCGGGTTGTTAGGAAGCGACTGAGCACCATCGAAGAAACGGGTTAATGTGTCAAGTGCTTTATTCATGGCGTGGTGCTAAAAAATGAGTTCTGGATTTATCAGAAATTATTTCTTGTACCAGAAACCTGGCCTATGTTGTTGGATATCTGGTACAATCAATAATTTCAGTTAATTTTGGAGGTTGTCTGTAAATATAATTCTAACCTGATTCATGAAACCATTTTTTTTTTTTTTGAATATTTTGTTTTGTATTTTGCTTGACAATTTGACTTCATATTATTGAATAGGAGATCAGAAACATCAATTTTTGAGAATCTGATGAGGACTTCACTGATAGTTTTATTGTAGTTGTGGTTGTCAAATTAATTCAACACCGTTTTAGAAAGCTTAGTCCAATTAAAAGGCTGTGAAATTCAACCTGGGGATTTCTCATGTATATATATTTTTGAATAAAGATTTTTATCTCATGTCTACTTTTTCCCATCTGTTCCCCATTAAATGGTCAACGCACATCCCCCACTTACTAACAAGGCCCCACATGTCTTCTCCCGTCACACAATATTGGTGTTGTTTCGTTTGCTTCCTCAAAGTACAACTATGCATGTGTCTGTTTGACCTTCTGTGTTTAAACTTCTAATTTTTTTTTTTTTTTTTAGTAAAGATTGGATATCAAGTCACTCAATTTTTTAATACTCTTGTTATTACAATAAATGATTTTTTTCATCTTAGTTTTGAACTCATAACTTCTCATATAGAGACAATGTGCCTTTGCCACTAGACCAAATGCTAATTCTTTAACTCCCAATTAGTTAAGTCTGTACTCGCAAACATGAAAAGCAGTAGAGTTACGCAACAAATATTTCATGTAAATTTTTTTGAAATGGTGAAATACAGAAATAGTGGCGAAAACTTAATTTTATTAGAGAATTGGCAAGCAGGAATTAACTAGCACATCAAATCATTTTAAAAAGCTAAATTACAATATTCAATTAATTAATTAGATCATATCTTTTAAAAGAGGAGGTAAACTTGTCAACAAAGAATTGTTTAGGATAAATATTTTTGCACATGTCAAGTTATTAATATAATCATGGGGTTAATTTTATAATGTAATTGATTTCTTTCTACCTGTCAACATTATGCACGTTTAGCATATGAATTTTGATCTTAGGCTCCACCTTGGCTCTAAAAGAGCGACAACTAATTTATTTTGTATAATCTAATATATATACCCTGAAATTAATTTCTGATACACATGGAATTTTACAAAGTTTTCATATATAGCTTCAACAACAATTCAAAGCAAACAATATAATTCATATATTAAAAAAAATGACAATCACACATAATACAGTTGGAAAATACATTATTAGAAGCATATAAAATTTTAATGGTTTTCATGAGTAGGACTAGGTTTAGGGGTGTCAATGGGTACGGTATGGGTCGGGTGGAGACATTTTCATACCCATACTCATTAAAATTAACCTTACCCATACCCTACCCATACCCATTAAAAATTGATCTTACCCTACCCTACCCTTACCCGTTAATATTATCGGGTAACGAAACGGTAGCGGGTGAATAACGGATAATATAATAATTAGTTTTATTATATTTTACAAATTAAACATCAAAAACTCATTCATTTTAACACATATATAATTGCATTTCTAATAAAAAATAAAATAAATGTGCAATCAATTCCAACTAAATTATTTTTTATAAAGAATAAAAATTCAAAAACACGAATATACATTTAAGTGGGTTAAAAATTGAATTAAATATACATTTAAGTGGGTTGGAAATTGAATTGAATATATATTTGAATTTTATAATTACCCTATAGGGTAACGGGTACGAAATAGTCATTACCCATACCCTTACCCATTTATTTAACAAAAAAAAATTCTTACCCATACCCATACCCAATAAGCTAATGAAAAAAAACCTTACCCATACCCGCCTTATCGAATACGATACGGGTCGGGTAAACGGCTAAAAAGGTACCATTGACACCCCTAACTAGGTTATTCTTAAGTTAATCAATTTTCTTGGTCAACTCAAGTCCAAAACCTGTTAAATTGGTTTCAAATGATGAATCCGAACTGTTAAAACTCGCATACCTTACGACTGATACGTCTACATGTGAAAATTTCAAGCATTCGAATAAATTTAGTATAAAGTCAATCGGCCAAAATTAGAAAGTTAATAAATTAATTTTAATGGATTCATTTTTTGAACTTTTTTTGACCGCTTGACTTTATACTAAATTAATTCGAATGTTTGAAATTTTCACCTGTAGACGCGCGCATCACTCGTAAGATAGGTAGATTTTAATAGTTCAGATTCGTTTTTTAAAACCGATTTGATAAATTTTAAACTTGATTTCGCCAAAGAACTTGGTGCTTGAACTTAAGAACACACTAGTTCTACTCGGTTCCCATATATTCACAACTTCCAGTAAAACAGTGATACAATGCACCAGAGAGAGAGAGACTTGAGATCTCCAGTCAACCCACAACTGGAAGGTAAATTTCCTTTTTGCTGAGGCATGTATCTAAAGATAGAAATAAAGGAAGCTTGAATTCCACCGAGACCAACTTCAAACCACCTCTCCATTTACTCTATAGCTTGCGTAGAATCAACCAACGAATGCCTTGACCGAGCTCCAGTATATTCTAGAAGGGGAGAGAAGTTACAGACAACAGCTAGAAAGGAAAGGATAATAAAAGTTATCCGCTTTCTGCTGCATCAGCTCTTACACGGCAATCCCCACTCAAAGCCTCATAAGGGATTCACATTCCCAACGGTACTCTACTGTGTAGAATGAAATCTGTATTGTTCGTGTTAACATGGCACTAATCGTAAAGCAAATCTCTATAATTTGAATGTGCATCGAAGTTATTCTACACAGTAAGGTACCGTAGAGGATAGTCACGGGCGTCAGAAGCACCAGCCCCAGGTTTCCCACTTCTTTCTACCTTTTAACAGAGTTGTTTTAACTTCTGCAGAACAATGACTACAAAATCAAAACAGGTCTGAATACAGCTAGTGCGCTGCATGAAGATAAATTTACTCTGTTAAAAAATCTAACCCCACTGTCTGTTATATATACACCGCTCAAAACTACTGTGTTAATAAATTGCTCACCTCCCTCTGTTTCTTTCTTCTTCCTCAAACAATCACATTTCTTTTTCTCTCTCTCTCACAAGCAAAAGCAAAATCAAGGAATCAATCTTTCATGGGATTAACGACCTCCAATGAAAACATCAAGTGCTCGTCTCAGCCGATGGTGCGAGTAATCACACCTGACGGGTCTCTTCGAGAATTCACCACCTCTGTCTCAGCCTCTGATCAGCTAGTAAACACTGGCGGAAGAGAAAATCATTTCCTCTGCAACTCTGATAATCTCTATTTCGATTCGGAGATGACAGCCGTGGGCCCCACCGAGTTGCTTCAGCCGGGACAACTGTACTTCATGCTGCCTATTTCCATGTTAGGAAATGTGTTGTCTGGTATCGACATGGCGGCCATGGCAGTGAAGGCAAGCTCTGCATTGGCACAATCTAATTCTGATTCTGATTCAAGGAGGGGTACCAGTACCAGTAGCAGTACCAGTAGCGGTATCAGGAGGTTACGGGTGGCACCAGATTCAATTCAATTGAATGAGAATGCAAAGTTAAATCAAAGAATTAATGAAAATACAGTGATGGTTAGTGGGACCAGACCGTCTGTGAAGGCGGTAAAGAAGGCGCGTATTCCGGGTAAAAAGGGGCCGAGGTCTCTTAGGAAACAACTTAGCATGATCATGGAGGTGGTTGAATGAATTTAATTTCTTGTTTTTTTAGGTATCAGGAATAATATTTATTCTGATATTTTGGGGAACTATTTGTTGTACCAGTATTTTTCTGTGGTGCAGTTAATAATTTCGCCTGATTTTAGAACACTGTAATTATTATTTATTTATTTATTTTAATGTCAGTTGACAATTCTTTAAATTTTATTTATGTAGATTGATCAGAAATTATTTCTTGTTCCAGAAACTCTTATGTTGTTAGGTTTATGGTACAATCAATAATTTCAGTTAATTTTGGAGGTCATCTGTAAATATAATTCTAACCTGATTCATTATTTTTTCTTGACAATTTGTACAATTTGACTTTATAATTGTTGAATAGGAGATCAGAAAAACAAAATTTTAGAACCAGATGATTTTAATTAGTGATAGTTTTATTTCATTTATTGTCAAATTCAACACCGTTTTAATTTCTATGTACAAAATTAGTTTTGAGATAATGTTTGATATTAGTTGGAATTTATAGAATTTATAAAACAAATAATTAAGATGCTATCGGACAAAATTTTCTATTTTCTAACTTATTTGTAATAGCTTAGGTAGTTTAGGTAGGTAGAAAATTTATTGATTTAAATAATTACGAGTACAACTAGCTAGGGTGTTCTAAGTTTACTAACATTCTTTGTAAATTCAACTCTAATCTATCAATCTATCAGATTAATTTATTAATTTTAAATAATAAATTTGAACCGTTAAAATTTGTTAAAATTTGTCGTATCTACGTGTAAAATTTTAAAATTAATTTTGTATAAAGTCAAGTGGTAAAAAAACATTCAAAGCATTCAAAAAATAAATACTCTAAAATTAATTTATAAATTTTTTAATTTTAATTGCTTGATTCTATACAAAATTAATTCGAAAGTTTAAATTTTAATTGCTTGATTTTAACGGTTCGAATTCGTCATTTGAAGTTAATTCGATATGTTTTAGAGCTGAATTTATAAAGAAAGTCGGTGAACACACCCTAGTTCTACTCAATAATTACAGATTATCTAATGAATATGGTTTTCTTCATACATATTATATATAATAGTAAAGCAACTAAAATAAAATTGAAAACTTGTTCTCCAACAAAAATATTTCAATATTTAGATTATATTTCCACTTTTTGAAACCACCACATTATTTTTCTAATTATTTAGTTCTAAAATTTCGGATTATTGCATAAAAAAATCGAAAATACAAACCTAATATAAATAAGAGATGTAAGATATTAACTTTTTTTCTTCCAATAATTATAAAAGGGAAAAATTGCAACTTCAAAGGAAAATGAAGTAATATAAAATAAAGAGGGGTAAAAGAGGACCCACAAATTTTGCTGAAAAATTTAATTAGTAGAGAGATAATATTAAATTTGATCTTCATGTAGTATGTATTGAGCACTTTGAATTAACTATTTGAATTTAAAAAAAAATATGAATGATAACTGTTTGAATTTTAAAAATAAAAATATGAATGAAAACTAAAAATAATCCTTACTATATATATAGTAAATTATCTCATTTTATTTTATTATATCTATCACATAATATACTTTGATGATGCTAACAAACAAATTTTGGTGATGTTAATTACTATAAATTTATCGGATTAATTTTAAACGGCAAATTTAAACCGTTAAAATTGATTTACTTGGTCTTGTGGCAAAGACAATATCTTTCATGTGGGAAGTCACATGTTCGAAACCCAAATAGGTGGCTTGACCTCCAGCCTTTTGTCACACCCCGCGGCCACGGGTAGTAACAGTCCCCCGCCGTAAGCATACAACGCCGTGTATGCTTACAAGGCTAATCACAATTTAAACCAAACAACACGCAATTCAAAACAAGTTTCTAATATAAAATCAGAGTACACAGTCTGGATAGTAATAATACAACGAAAGTATCGCATCCGGATACCAACCATGAGGCCTACCCTATATCTATACAACCAACATATCTAGGGTCCTGAGATGGTCAGCTACTATGGCCCACTACTCGCGTGCCTCTCTGGAATCAATCGTACCTGTACCTGTAAAATAACCGGGAGGGAGGGGGTGAGAAAAAAATTCTCAGTGCGAATTTGCCACAGTTTAGATTATTGGACTTGCAATCAAACTCTATATTCAAAGATGAAACCCAAACAATAAACAATGCAACAGTTATATAAGAAAACATAAATAACAGAATGCCACTACTCGACAACAGTTAATCAACCTGAAACACAGTTTACAGAATTTCAATATGGATTTCAACACACAACATGTACTTTGGCTTAACTCGATTCCTAACGCAGTTCATTAGGGCTTGTAGCAATTACAGATGTTCTCTCGAGCTGAACCGTTATCAAACCCACATCTGTAGGGTTACAAGCGCCTACAGATGGCCAACCAAGCTGGACCCTTTATCGGACACCCATCTGTAATTGCTGTTTGGCTTAACCATTTCCTAAGGTCCGGTTACAAGTCACCAATACAGGTCAACTTGACACATATGCAAACACACAGACTCAAAGTTACCTATACAGGTCAACTTTGCTAAATCTCAAGCAAATATATCTCAAGCCACACATATAGGTCAGTCTCGCAAATTCTACAGATCGACGCATAAGTCAGCAGCGTCACCTGAATCCAGCCACCTAAACAGGTCGGTCTGGCAAATTCTACAGATCGACGCATAAGTCAGCAGCGTCACCTGAATCCAGCCACCTAAACAGGTCGGTCTGGCAAATTCTACAGATCGACGCATAAGTCAGCAGCGTCACCTGAATCCAGCCACCTTAACAGGTCGGCCTGGCAAATTCGTAAACACAGGTCAACGGATAGGTCACCGTTACCTTATCCAGCCACCTAAACAGGTCGGCCTGGCAGATTCATTCACAACAAGCACAATTCATAGAACTAAACAATTAATAACCATACCAACATGCCAAATAACCTTAACCGAACAATTCAAATCATTCTCATTTATGCAATAATCAATATACAGCATGAATTCCAAAATATGCAACAATTAATCATTCAACATGACAAACGAATAAACAGTTTAATTCCTGAAAACAAAGTATCAAACAAGTCCAAGAATCCCGCACCTTATTATGACGAGCGTACCGCTTAAGCTAAGGGTCGGACGTCTCGTATGGTCTCGCAAGTTCTTGCTCGACCGAGCCTACACCTATATTATACGTATACTAGGTTTAACATTGGTTCAGGATCGAGGAGTTTAATCGAGTGGTGCTAGGGCTTATACCTTCCCTATTCAATTTCTATGTTTTTGGTATCAATTCGTTCGGTTCATTATTTCTTACCAAAATCCTCTAGGTCCTCGGGACCATACAACTCTCCATTTGGTGACCATCAATCACCGGTTCACTACCTTGGTTCTCGGTTCATTTCAATTTACCGTTTGGTTAACCCTAATTTGGTCAAAACCTCAAATCGGCTGTTAAATGTTCTAAAAATTCACGATCAGGAGACAACCCTACCGATTACAAGTCTAATTGGTCGGGTTAAGCAAATCAAATCACGATTAGGCCAACTTTCAATTTTGGCACGAAACCCTAGAAATCAGATTTCATAAATCGGAAGAAATCGGGAAAAAGAATGACAAACAAACTAGTAAGAAGTGTAGAGGAACTAGTCCTCGAGCAATTCGAGCACAAATCTCGGGTTTAAAACGAGAATCCGAGAAATCGAGAAAATTCGAGGTTTCGAAAGTAAAAAGGAGAGAAAGAAATACCAAATAGAAGGGTTCTGAGAGATCCTCGGCTGCTTTCTCGGTTCCAAACTCGATTTCTCGCAACAATCGGGAGTCTGGAAGAAACGGAAACTCACGGGATCTTTTCCTTCTCTCTTAACCGAAAATAACTTAGAAATGGGGATAATGGTGAAGTGAGAGAGAGAGAAGGTTTAATTTGGGTTTTAGGGTTAAAATTACCCTGAATGCGGATTAGCCAATCCGCACTGCGGGTTACCTAATCCGCACTCGAGACTTAGTCGGTTGTCAGCCGAATTCAGGAAAAGTCCGAGCCTACTGCGGATGAACCTGATCCGCACTGCGGTTCAACCTCATCCGCACTCACTACTTAGCCGATTTCAAGAAAATTCAGTGCAATACAGAAATTCATGAGTGCGGCTAAACTAATCCGCACTGCGGATCCCTCACCCGCACTCACTACTTAGTCGATTTCAGGAAAATTCAGTGCAATACAGAAATTCATGAGTGCGGCTAAACTAATCCGCACTGCGGATCCCTCACCCGCACTCACTACTTAGTCATATTTTTGTCAAAATTCCAGAAAAATCCTGAGCCACTGCGGATGAGGTTGATCCGCACTGCGGTCAATCTAATCCGCACTGAGCCCATAAGGTTCCGAAATCTCGAAATTTCGACGCGGTTTCAATTCACAATTAACTTACTTATTTAGGGAAACCTTAATTAAGGTTTAAACTTCCATTTTATTAACACAATTTATCGGTTCTTCCTTTTAAATCATTTCAATTTAATTGTAAAAATTTCGTAACGTAACACCTTTACTCAAAACCAATATATATCACGAATGATGCATGTACATACAAAAATTTTAAATTTCCAAATTCATTTAATAAAAGTCAAGCAGGAAAAAAAAATATTTAAAAGTTATTTTAATGCATTCATTTTCGTCATTTCATGACCACTTGACTTTGTACTAAATTATTTTTAAAATTTTGAAATTTTGTATGTACACATATCACTCATAAAGTAGATCAGTTTTAACAATTTTGAATTAATCGTTTGAAACTGATATAATAGATTTTAGAGTTAAGCTCACTCATAAATCTCTGTTTTATAGCATAACAACCCTAAATAATGTTAGCTAGCTTGACCTAATTAATAAACAATATGCAATTTGAGTTTTCCTGAATTTTTTATTTCAAAATTATTTGAAATAGTAAAATACCAGTTAATTGTGATTGACTTCTAATTAAAAAAAAAGTTCAATAAATGGTAAAGCATGTCTCCAGGCGGATTGGGGCTAGGGTTAGGGCTCCACGCGGAAGGAAAGGCATGTCTCCAGTATTCTTCATTAAGGGTATTTTAGGTATTATGTTTTTTTTATTAAGATTAATACATCAATAATGGCAATTTCATAATTTCTGAAGTTTGCAGTGGCATTTTCTCAATTTTTAGTTTTGCAGTGGCATTTTCACATTTTCACAGTTTTGCAGTGGCATTTTCATAATTTTCCTAAAAAAATGGCCGTCCATGTGGAACTTGACTAATTAAATATGTTTTGGTCAAAGGATAACAAGTCCAACACATTCCAACGTGTAATTTTCTAGAATGATCAACGCCAACAATATATATATATTTTATCTTGTCTCATTATGCACAACATTACAAGCATTAAAGTCACATGCATTATAAGCTATTAATCTCTAAACAAAACAAAAATGAAATAACTATGACAAGTCGCATTCAATAAACTATCAGTTAATAAAACCCCATATATGTTGCATGGATATAGATACGGATATCATATCGGATACGTTACGGTAATTTTTAAAATTAAAGATACGATACGTCTATTATATTATATTGTTAATTTAATAATTGTATAATATAAATTAAATATCTAAATTTTTTGATATACGCTAAATATATAACTTAATAGATTGTAATGTGAAATGTCAACTAGTGTGGTGCTTAAGGTCTCTGTTGCTGGTACCAAAGTATTGGTTCGATTCTCTTGTGGAACGCTAGCAAATTTGTTTTGATGCGGTGCATAACGATCTATGGTGGACCATGCGCGTCGCTGGTGTATGGTGGACTATGCACGGTGCACCGTATTCAGACGTATTAAGACGATATATATCTAGACGAGTCAATTTGTATCAGAGACCATATTAAGGGGTTAAGAATACACCACGTAGATCGTATCTAGACGAGTCAATCCATATCGGACACGTATCAAGTGGGTATCGATTTTGGATACGTACCTGATATGGGTACGAAACCCATACATGAGTATAGGAGTAACATAAATAGAACCTAATTACTTGTAATTTCGTATATTCTTTAGGCATATATGAAAATTGAACCTCAACGCTTAACATTTTAAGTTTATTTTTATTTTTATTGTATAACAATTTTTAATTCTCTTATTATGATCATATTAACACACAATTTCCAGTTTTCCTTGTTTAAATATATATATTATATATACACACATTTTGAATTTAATTATTAATTCAGCTCAAAATGAGAACTGTTTTAATTTCTATGAATTCTTTTACAGATACACTAGCTTGTTGCGTTGTCAGTTGTAAGTAATGTAAAATGTTATCTCAATTCAGCCCAAAATGGTCTGGGCCGGGCTGGGCCGGTTTGTTTAAAATCCATCAGCCGGTCCTGTTTTCATACCGGGTAGTTCTCAAAATGACATCATGTTTTGGAAATCCCTGAAATGTTAGCATATATATCTAACAACTTTATTGGACTCATGAGTTGGATTTGAAATAAAATTTGTTTGCATTGGCACGCTGGCTGTAATTTTCAGAGCGTTGCTTTCTACATCCATGTTACGAAATAATTCTCTGATACGGTTCTTGGCTTCTTGCTATTAATTATTTTTCTTCGGGAATTTGAATATTAAAATAACCAGCGAGACCATAAGTTGGCTTCGGTGGACCAAATTTAATTTTTTTCCTCCACCGAAGCACTGGTTCGGTAAATTTTTATTTTTTATTTCCTTTCTATTTTCCTACAACATGTGCTAATATAATAATATTCTCAAACAACCCAAGTATCAATAGGTATAATAAAGGTCGGTGAAAGTATTTTTGTACCCGTATTCACTACATATTGTATTTACTCATATTCACTACAAATTATTTTACCTGTATTCTACCCTTATCCGTTATAATTATCAGAAAACGAAACGGTAGTAGATAAATAACGAGTAATGATAATTAATATAATAATTATTTTTATTATTTACTAAATGAAACATTATAATACATTCATTTAACACATATATACGTGTTTTAAAGGGGTTAATTAAGTGTAACACAACTATCAAGAGTAGTTGGAGATGAATATTCATTGCAAATTTATATATATATATATATATATATATATATATAGAGAGAGAGAGAGAGAGGGGTTGGCTAATATGAAAACTTTTTTTTTTCCGGAGCCATGTTTAACCAATTGGTTTTTCAATTTTTAAAGCTCAAACGATTGATCCAAACGATCGATCCAATTTTTAGATTATTTTACTATTTATTAAGTCAGTTTTAAAATCGCTGATTTTAATAAATAATGAAGAAATTATGGATCATTAAAAAATAACGATTTTGAAAATGGGTTAATAAATATTAAAAAAAGTTCCAAAAAAAAATATAAAATTTAGTCTCCAAGCACATTTTAATATACATTGAATTTTGAACGGTTTGGATCGCCTGCTTGGACTTTTAAAATGTAAAAACCGAATCGTTTGTTCCACGGCCTAAGAACAAACGTTTTGATCTTGCAGATCAAATTTTATATTTTTCTGATTTTTTTTACTATTTATTAAGATGGGTACAAAAATTTAATGGTCTGAATATAGCGATTTTGTTAAATACTTAATAAATAGTAAAAAAATTTCAAAAAATGTAAAATTTGATATGCAAGCACATTTTAACATATCCATTATGTTGAACGGTTTGGATCGACTGTTTGGAATTTGAAAACTTTGAAAATAGAGAGTGTAATTCGGTGTCACCAAAAAAGGGTGTAATTGGATCCCTCCTCATTATATATATATATATAGAGAGAGAGAGAGAGAGAGGGGTTCATGACTAGAATTAAAATGGTAGGTCCTGAGCCTTGATGCTACCAAATGGTTTTTCTCTTGTTCAGAATAGCTTAGGCGCCAAGGAAAAAGACATGCATATACCTGGCATTTGACTTAGGTCCAATACCTACTATATTTGACTTGTTTCCTACCAAACCGTGTTAATTTTATATAGTAAAAGACGTAAGTGAAAATTTCAAAGGTTTAATTTTTCAAATAAAATAGTATGGGCCCCCTAGAATGTTTATTGTTAATTAAAAAGGTTATTAATTATGATCAGATATACAGAAAATTCAACTTATTATTATTGATCAATAGACAGTAATTTAGAAGCAATATATAGGTGTAATGATCTATATATTTAGATTATTCATTAATTTGCTCATATTAAAGTATAATAACTTGACCATTTTGGTTAAATATTCAGATTATTTATTTTGCTATTTTATTAATTGGTGTCTGATTTCATTACTCTTATAACATTTAATTAGGCTTATAATATTTATAGTAATGGACTTCTTTGTAATAAAATTATAAAATAGTCTAGAATAATTTAGAAATTTCAAAAATGGTTTAGAATAATTTAGATAATTCCAAAATGATTTAGAATATTGCCCTAATAATTTAGAAAATTCCAAAATAGTTTAGAATAATTTAGAAATTCCCAAAATGGTTTAGATATTGTTTAGAATAATTTAGAAAATTCCAAATGTGATAGGAGAGTTAGACTATTCTTCTTGGACTGTTCTAGAATCTTTTTTATAATTACTCAACAACCACGAACCAGCTGGAAAAAAAAATGAAAATTCGTATAAAATGGACGCCAAAACATATACAACTGAAGCTGATAGATTTAAGCTAACAATTACTTTTTATGCATATCGAATTAGAGCTTAAAAATAACATCCCTTAAATGATATTAAAAAAATGAAATCAAACAGAACATGACAAATCAATTGTGGATCAATCTAAAAATTTCTTAAATGATATTTAAAAAAAAAAATCGAGATCAAAAGAAGGCAAACTAAATAAACTTGTGGCAAGTATGTATGATGAGTACGTATGTAATTAACTTTAGATATCTACACGAAATAAAAATAAAAAAGATGTATAGAATAAAAAAAATACAAACTATTTGACTGATGTTTGATATTCAATTCGAAATTTCACATTTTAATCATAGCCGTTGCTGAACCAAGACATCTACGTGCTTAATATAACAACGGAGATACTTATTTTTGTTATTATAATCAAAGTAATATCCAAAATATACTAATAAATTATGTTTTAATCATCTGTTCTAGAAGCTTAGCTAGTATATATTTGGGGTATATTTGGTTGGAGTAAGAATGGGCTATTCTTTGAACAAGTCATAGGTAATGATCTTATGATCATTTTTTTAATTAAATTTTCTAAGTTTGATGCGTGTCAAACAAACATTAATTACTCACAAGTCATAAGTAAACAAACATTAATTACATTGAAAATTTCAATGGTAAATATTATAATCATACATAGAAAACAACATTAAAAATTTCAATGGGGAGATACTACTAACTCATGTGACCTCCAGTAACCAATGAAACAAACATTAATTACTCACAAGTCACAAGTAATGGTCTTATGAGCATTTTTTTAATTAAATTTTCTAAGTATAATGCAGGCGCAGGCAAAATTAGGTTGCTTTTTTGAAGGTTGACAAAAAGGTGATTGCGTACATATCTTTTTTTACACAACTGTAGACTAAAGGTGGCGAATTCACAAAAGGTTGCTTCATTTACACAACTTTGCACTCATCATTATTATCCATATTTGCCAGGAAAAGGGTATATAAAAAATCCAAGTCCAAGTCATATAAAATTAATAATGAACAACCAGTACGTGGCCAGTGGGCCAATGTTTTTGGAACAATTAATGGACAGGGTTCTAATTTTCTTCATATGTTTTACGGACTTTGAAACCTTCACATCAATAAAGCAAATACGAACTTTGATCCTTATTTTTACTTTTCCTTCCTACATTCAATAACAGAGGCTTGAATTAATCCTATTTTTCTTCTTCAAAAAATAATATAAAATAAAATAAAATCTTCCTATAAAAGCCATCCATGTATGTTCTCCAAATCTCACTAAACCAAACAGTACTCTCCTCAGAGGAAGGAAACAACCCACCAAAATATTAAGCAATATTGCTTTTGGTTTCTTTTAAATTTTCAAGCATCATGTTTTTTAGTAGGCTTTTCTCATTATGGCCAATAACTGTTGGTCTAATGCTATGTTGTTTGTTCTCCATCCCTTGTGAGGCCAAGATTCATCACCGTACCTTTGTTGTAAGTATTTTTTCTACTATTACAATTCGCAATGTCTGTTATATATAATTGTTATTTTATTTTATTTTTTTTAACTTCTCGAGTTATAGTTTGAATATTCAAGAAATAAAATAAAATCTTCAAAAGAAATATAGGACATGCAAAATATAACTTCAAATGAGAGATAGATTTTTCAATAGACATCAGATTGAAATTTATTCGATGTCCAATGGAAGCAGTATGAATTAGCTTCAGACCGGATACGGATAAATGAATTCGGATAATCTCACGGATCGGAACCGAATAATTTGCTACCTGAATCCACTTGAAACACGATTGATATTTGATAATTATATAATTATAAAAAGCTATGTATGGAACCAATTCAAGGATTAATCAAGTAATTTCTAAGCTTTACTCTTGTTCTAATCAGCTTGAAACCCGACTGATATACATATTTACTTCTTTGGTTTTCCCTTAAACAGATTCAAGAAGCTACCTACACCCGGCTCTGCAATCATACAAAGAGCATGCTAACTGTCAATGGATCATATCCGGGACCAACTATCGCCGCTCGCAAAGGCGACACAATCTATGTCAAGGTCATCAATAGAGGGAACAAGAACATCACCATCCACTGGTACTAAAAAGAATCTGGTATTAGCACTATTAATTAAGGTATTATTACAAGCCATGCAAGACTAACATGTATTAATTTGATTTCTATAGGCATGGCGTAATGCAGCCGAGGGACCCATGGTCAGATGGACCAGAATACATTACTCAATGCCCTATCCAACCAGGAGCCAACTACACACAACGGATCCAACTTACGGTAGAAGAAGGCACGCTATGGTGGCACGCACATAGCGAATTTGATCGTGCAACTGTTCACGGTGCTATTCTTATTTACCCGAAGCTTGGTACCACCTACCCCTTCCAAAAACCCCATACAGAATTCACGCTGATTCTAGGAGAGTGGTGGAACAGAAATATAACAGATGTCTACCGAACTGCACTTGACAATGGCGGTCAATTCGATCTATCTGATGCCAACACCATCAATGGACAACCAGGTGACTTCCAGCCATGCTCATCAAATGGTAATTTATTTTTCCCGGTAAAGGAAGTTGTTTATTTATAATGCAAGTTGTTAATGCTTCATAAGATGGAGATTCTCTCTGAAAATGTTTGTTACTTTATCAATTTAAACACCATTAGCAACCAAATTTATTATATTTTTCAAATATAACGTTATCTAACTACATATATCTTTCATTTTTATTTTTTTTGCAGAAACTTTTAAGGTACAAGTCGAACAAGGCAGAATGTACCTACTCCGTGTAATAAATTCAGCTATGGAAAATAGCTTCCTTTTTAAGGTTTCCAACCACAACGTAACGGTAGTTGGAACCGACGCCAGCTATACGAAGCCTTATGTGAATGAATTTATCATGATCGCCCCGGGCCAAACAATGGACCTCCTCTTAGAGGCCAATCAATTGCAAAACTCATCTTCCCCCTTCCGTTATTACATCATGACGAATCTATACTTTGATGGAAGTCCTAACGCCACTAGAGATAACAAAACATCCGTGGCTATTCTAGAATACAAAACTAATCAGTCCGCGCGATCAATAACACCAGTTTTCAGCTCCTTACCAAAATCCAACGACACTAATGCATCAGCTTCGTTCACTAAAGGTCTTCGCTCACTGGCCAACTCAGATGACCCAGCTCTCTTAACCCAAGCTGTCGATGTCAAAATGTATATCACGTTATCTACAAATGAACAATTGTGCCCTAACAGCTCATGTGCTGGTCCAAATGGTACTAGGTTTGCCGCCAGTATGAACAATGCTAGTTTCCTAGCCCCAGAAACCAAAATTGATGTGCTAGATGCATACTACAATTCTATTGCCGGTGTGTACACCACTGACTTTCCTGACCAACCACCGCTCTTCTTCGATTTTGCTGATGCACAAAACCAAGGATTGAACCTCAAATTGGTCGATAAATCGACAAAAGTGAGAGTGCTCGAGTATAACTCGACCGTGGAGATTGTGTTTCAGGGAACTAACTTAGTAGACGGACAGGTTACCCATCCAATACACTTGCACGGCCACAGCTTCTATTTCATTGGAAGCGGAACCGGCAACTTCGACAACACAACAGATCCTCTCAGTTACAACTTGGTTGATCCACCATTTGTGAACACTTTGGGTGTGCCGAAGAACGGTTGGGCAACTATGCGCTTTAGGGCACTTAATCCGGGTGAGTTTATTCTTTTTTCCTTTTATTTAAATATCAAAATTTATTGAATATTTTCTGTTGATTTAATTTTGACAATCAATGGTGTTACACAACTACAATGAGAATGGCTTGTTTAGCAATATTTGATTAGATATTTGATACGGACTAATTAAGTAGATCAGCAAAATTAATGAAATAGTAGATTAGCTACTGTTACAAATTGTTGTTTTGAGTGTTTTTCAGACAACTAACCCTCAACATATATTTTTGTTTTTCAATTAAATTAGGTGTTTGGTTCATGCACTGTCACTACGAACAACACACAATATGGGGAATGGATACTGTGTTTATAACAAAGAATGGTAATAGTACAGAGGCAACAATACTGCCTCCCCCTGCTGACAAGCCTCCTTGTTGATTTTACTCAAGCATTGTATTATTATTATATTTTCAAAGCTGAGTTTGCACTGGTTAATTTATTGTATATTCGTAGAGAGAATATTATGCATTTAATTTGTTACAATTGTAAATGGATATTGAGTTATATTTGTTACATTTGTAAATGGATATTGAATTGTTAACTGTAAACTGCAACCAATAATGAATAAGATGGTTGGTTGTTTTAATATTGAATTATATTTGTTGACTATTTGTTGAATTATGCGCACGCGCGCGCGCACACACACACACATATATATATATGTTGAATGTTGAATATTGTCTTATATATGTTGTTCATGTTCAATGTTTATTGTGATAATTAAATTAAGTAGAGTTTGTACTACCTGCTTGTGGTAATTAACTTTAATTAGTTGATTTACTAAAATAGTGTACCAGATCCATTGGTGAATTATTTCCAGGCCCAAAAAAGAAATCGAGTAATTGGGCCGAGATAATGAATCACCTCCCAGAAGAGATATTTGACCAAGTACTTCAGAGTTCAGAAAATAAGATATGTTTGGAATTCAGATCTAGTGAAGTAACTCAATCTTTGAGTTTTAAATCTGGATTGTTTAATTCAAATCCGCGATAATTTTTAATTTATTTGTTTTCATAAATTAATAAATTAGAATATAAAATATTTATCCAACATATGTTACATACTTTTTAAATTTTTTAATAAAAATACAATTGGAACTTCATAAATTTAAAATGAATTTTAATAAAAAAAAAGTAAAAGATGAAATTGAGCACTTAATAATTCAAACACACCGACTGAAAATTTTCATAAGGGTTCCTAATATAAAATTTTCATAAGGGCTACCTGGCTGAAGACAGACAAATTCCTAAAATGCTTCAGACTGAGCCTTTAGCGTGCCACCACCACTGACTCCGCGGGCCGCTAGAAGTCAGAACCTTCTCCTGGCGGGCAGCCGACAGGCTCAATTCTGCCAACTTCGCAAGATTTTGAGAGAGTAATTTTCCGATTTGTCTCTGGCTCCCTTCCAAATCCACAGAAATTCCTATTAAGGAGAGGGGAGCAACAACCACCATATCATCTGGGTTTTATCCAAGTTTTACACACTTGTTCCACATCTCTCTCACCCTCTCAAGTGATCTAAAGCTTGGATCAAAGGCGAACTAAGGAGTGACGAAAGGAGACAACTTTACGATGCTTAACAGATACAAAGCAGATTGTCTCAGTGTTGTAGAACACTGAGCAGAAGTGTCAAAATTTGGTGTTAGGTTCCCATAGTTCAGCTTATGATAATATATTCAGAGAGAAGTTCACTTAGGCTGTGTTTCAGAACCAATGCTTGTAGAGGAAGGGGAAGGGATGGGGAAGAAAATAAATGTTGGGATTTCATGTGTATGACTATATGGTGACAATTTAAAATTTTTTTTATTACCACTTAGCTCAATACATAAAGAACTTTATTTATATGACAACCACAAACAAGATTATCTCTTAAGAGTTTCATCAAGCACCTAATGTAAATATATCACAGGGTTTTCTCTCTGAACTCTGAAGCCATGTAACTAATTGTAGTTAATAAAATAGGAGTATAACTCCTATTCTTACTTTAAAAAAAAAATAGATGTGACGTATCGGCTGAGCAACATAGGCTGACCTACAAGGGTCAAATTTTGAAGGACAAACAGATTCTCTCTAGCTACTTTACACTTTATATATTAATAATTTTACTTTTCATTTAATTAAATTGATTTAGATTTTGTTAGTATGGTGAGAATTCTGTTTAACATGTTATGTTATTTTTTATTTAAACTCTTACAAACATAGTTTTGGAACAGCGATCGAACAGATTCATTTCTGATCTGTAGTTTTGGAAAAAAGTGGATTGCCTTCTACCTCAGTTGTCCAATTTACTTGCATGATGCAATGGGAAGATGGAATTTATAACTTAAATGGCAATGATTCAAGTTATAATATATTTTTTTTATCTCACATTATCTTATATAACAAACACAAAGTAATCACTGAGGTTAGCTAATATCAAATTGATTGTTTCTAAGGTCCTGTGTAACTAAGTAATTTTCCAATTTTCGAAGTTCAAAAAGTGATCTACACCGTTAGATGTGATCTCTATATTAAAATGTGCTTAGACACCAAATTTTACATTTTTTGAATTTGTTTTACTATTTATTAAGTGATTTTGAAAATCGCTGATTCAATGGTGACTTAACAAAAAAAATAAAACCAGACTAGACTGTTAGATCAACGATTTTCAATATGACTTAATAAATAATATAAAAAATATAAAAAATATAAAATTTGGTCTCTAGAAATATTTTAATATAAAGATCACATCTAAAGATTTAGTTCTACTTTTTAGACTTTAAAAATTGAAAAATAACTTAATTGCACAGAATCTCGGAAGCTATCGATTTGATATAATTAGCCAACCTCGTAATCACTTGACTGATTATTTCTCTTCGTCTATAGTTTCTGATTTTTCTTGTTTCTCTTATTATTTCGTTTTTACTTTAATGTTGACTGTCGAGACAGATCTACCTATATATTGTAGTACAAGATTCTTGAATTAGATTTTTTTAAAAATGACAGATTTGGAATTAGCGGTTGTCAGGTGATATAAAAGACAAAAGGAAACGAGAAAAAAAAAATGTAACACATGCATCCATGAAAAAAGAAAGAAAATATCAATTAAAGACAAACAACTTAATTATCAGTAAATAAGAAAAGTACATTATTTTATTGGTGACTGGTGAGGTACTAGGTACTAGGTCTTATGAACATTTTTTAATTAAATTTTCTATGTATGATGCATGCGCAGATAAAAGGTTGCTTTATTGACACACTTTACACTATTCATTATTATTCGCAAGGAAAAGGGTACATAGAAGGAATCAAATCACCTGTCCTTCAATGTGCAGAAAATTTTTGCACATAGAGTCAGTCTATCTATCAATTTTGAAAAAAATGGTTATTTATCACTTCAAAATCTTCAAAAAATGTCATTCCAAAATTTGAATTTTTATTTGTAATAATGTCACTTTAAATTTCATTAATTTTTAATTTTGCCACTTCAAATAATTAATGACTAAAATATCCTCCATTCTTGTTTTCTTTTTTTCTTTATATTCTCCTTTCATGACTATGATCATGTCGAAAATGAGAAAAAAAAACTCTCAAATTATAAAGCTGAAATTATACTTTTTTTAGAACATATGAAGAAGGCATTAACGAGTAACAGCGTTGTTCTAGTATTTACCAGTTTGACAGGGTCTGTTCTTTTCAGCTCTTCACATAAAAATCTCCACTGAATTTATTTACTACGTTATATGCTTGCGGTCAACAGTAACTTCTGATATGTTTTTCCCTTTTGCTCTCTTGTTCTTATTTTTGTTTGTTTTGCACCTTTTTTTGTGTCTATTCTATTTTTAATATAATTCGGTAGCTTTTCAAGCCTAGCACACGTCTATCAGAGAAGAAAAGCAACTGCTGCATGGATTTTGTTACAGAATATCCCAAATTGGGCCGATCTGTCTTCATTTTTCCTTAATATGCCGAGTTCATGCTTTAAAAAAACTGTAATTTTTCCTTAATTAAATTTTCGGCTTTATAATTTGAGAGCTTTTTTTTTCTATTTTCGACATGGCCATGGCCATGGAAGAAGAATATAAAGAAGAAGAGGAGGCAGGAGAAGAGGAAGAGGAGAAGAAGGGAGGATATTTTAGTTATTTTAGTTATCAAGTGATTTTCTACATATCCAAAAAAATAGTAAAAAAATTCTAAAAAAATATAAAATTTGGTTTGCAAGTACATATTCATATGGAGATGTTGAACGGTTTGGATCGACCGGTAGGATTTTGAAAACTCAAATATGGAGCTGTTGCACGGATGCCCTCTATGCTATGCATAGTACTGTAGCCAACTCCTATATATATATATACATACATATAGAGGTTAGCTAAGATCAAAGTGGTAGTTCCTAACTTTTGGTGCTACCAATTTGTTTTTCAATTTTCAAAGTTCAAAACGTCGATCCGAACCGTTCAAGTTATTCTCCATATTAAATTGTGCTTGGAGACCAAATTTTACATTTTTCTGATTTTTTTTACTATTTATTAAGCCACTTTGAAAATCGATAATCCAACGGTAGCTTAACAAAACAGTAAAATTAGAAGCCACCGTTATATATATATATATGTGTGTGTGTGAGTAGTTAGGGAGGAAATGTCTCATATCAGTATCAGGAAGGACTTTCTTGTGTCTAATGTATCGGTGGTGATGCTGTGAAGCTTAAGATGCATGCATATGGTGATTTTTCTCTTGTTCAAGTATAGCTTAGCCAAGGAAAAAGAAATGTATATATATACCTGGTATTTGACTTACTTCCAATGCCTACTGTATTTGACTTATTTCCTACCAAATTACCGTGTTCATTTTATATAGTAAAAGACGCAAGTGAAAATTTCAAAGGTTTAATTGTTCAAATAAAATAGTATACGGCGCCTAGAAACAATAGGTGTAATGATCTATTTAGATGAGTCATTAATTTGCTCATATTAAAGTATAAATATAATAACTTGACTATTTTGGTTAAATATTCAGATTAATTTTAGTTATTTTGCTATTTTATTAATTGGAGTCTGAATTCATTACTCTTATAACATTTAATTAGGCTTACAAATATTTATAGTAATGGACTTCTTTGTAATAAAATAAACTTAAGGTCATCATCAAATAAATTTATAAGGTGCTTGGTTAAAAATTACATTAAATAAAAATATAGAAAATATTAATCTAAATCATTGCCTCATGATCTACTCTTATATTTTATAACTAAAATTTATAATTAATTATAACCAAGAAATCTCAAAGCCTATTTAAATCTCTTGTAATCTCCTCTGTTGTTGAAAATTATTTTATCAATCATCATGATTATTGCCTTAATGATCCAAAAAAATGAAAACAAATATAAACATTTCGGAAGAATATGATTTCTACTTGATTAACATTGAATGCTTCATATATTTGATATTTAAACTTATTTGTACTGAAATTTTGAAGATAACACTGAAAAATTGTGTTACTTTAAATAATATCTTTTGTGTACACCTTTCTATATAATTCATTCCTTACTGTTAAGAAAATAGAAAATAAAATGGAACAATATGCGCAGACTTCCTTATTTGATGATATTTCTTAATTTTGTTCAACTCTCAAAAGACATCTCTCTTCTAGTCTTCTGTCTATATTTGAGAAGAGAATATATCTCTTCCACACGATGAGGTGTTTATAATCTCTAAGATGTTTTTTTTTCTCAATATGTGGTTGCATACTTGCATGTAGGAAACAACATTAAAAATTTCAATGGTAAATACTACTATAGGTCATAGATAGAAAAACTACATTGAAAATTTCAATGGGGGAGATACTACTAGGTAATGTAGTAAATAATAAAACAAACATTAATTACTCACAAGTCATAAGTATTGGTCTTATGATCATTTTTTTATTTATATTTTCTAAGTTTGATGCGTGTCAAACAAACATTAATTACTCACAAGTCATAAGTAAAAAAAAATGTGACTTGTAATCTTAAAAAAAATATAAAAAAGATGCATAGAATAAAAAAAAAATAGTAGACTAATTTATTAGAAACTGATATTCAATCCGGAATTTCATTTTCTTAATCACAATCGTTGAAAAGTCCGAACATCTATGGACTTAATATAAGAATAGAGATAGGAAACTACACTGAAAATTTCAATGGTAAATACTATAATCATAGATAGAAAACAACATTGAAAATTTAAATGGGAGATACTACTAAGTCATGTGACCTCCGGTAACCAATTAAACAAACATTAATTACTCACAAGTCATAGGAATGGTCTTATGATCATTTTTTTAATTAAATTTTCTATGTATGATGCGTGTCAAACAAACATTAATTACTCACAAGTCATAAGTGATGAACTTGTGATCATTTTTTTAATTAAATTTTCTATGTATGATGCAGGCGCAGGCAAAATTTGGTTGCTTTTTTGAAGGATGACAAAAGGTGATTGCGTATATATCCTTATTTACACAACTTTTGACTAAAGGTTGAAAAAAGGTTGATAAAAGGTTACTTTTTGGAAGGTTGACAAAATTAGGTGAGTGCGAATTCACAGAAGGTTGCTTCATTTACACAACTTTGCATTCAACATTATTATCCATATTTGCAGGAAAAGGGTATATAAAAAAAATCCAAGTCCAAGTCATATATACAGCAGATCCATTTTAATATAGGTGTACATAAAATATGTTTTTGGAACAATGAAAAGGAAAGGGTTCTACTTTTCTTCCTATATTTTTCCTAAAAAAATATATATAGGGACTTTGAAACCTTCGTACCAATAAAGCAAATAGGGACTTGATCGTTATTTTTACTCAAAAAAAGGTTTCCTTCCTATCTTCAATAATAGGAGCTTGAATCCTACTTTTCTTCTTCAAAAAATAAAATAAAATAAAATAAATCTTCCTATAAAAACCATCAATGCATGTTCTCCAAATCTCACTAAACCTTATTACTGCTCTAACAGTCTCCTCAGAGGAAGGAAACAACCCACCAAAATATTGAGCAATATTGCTTTTGGTTTATTTTAAATTTTCAAGCATCATGTTTTTTAGTAAGCTCTTCTCATTATGGTCAATAACTGTTGGTCTAATGCTATGTTGTTTGTTCTCCATCTCTTGTGAGGCCAAGATTCACCACCGTACCTTTGTTGTAAGTATTTTTTCTACTATCACAATTCACAATGTCTGGTATAATTGTTATTTTTTTTTAAATTTACTGAGTTATATAGTTGGAATAAATAAATAAATAAAATCTTTAAAAGAAATATAGGACATGAAAAATATAACTTACTTCAAATGAGGGCTAGATTTTTTATTAGACATTGGATTGAAATTTATTTAAGGTCGACCAATGTAAGCAGTATGGATTCGCTTCAGATCCAGATACGTATAAAATAATTCGGATAATCTCGTGGATCAAATCCGAATAATTTGCTACCTGAATCCCTGATTGATAATTATATAATTATAAAAAGCTGTGTATGGAACCAATTCAAGGATTAATTAAGTAATTTCTAATCTTTACTCTTGTTCTAATCTGCTTGTGACCCGATTGATATATATATTTACTTTTTCGGTTTTCCCTTAAACAGATTCAAGAAGCTACCTACACCCGGCTCTGCAATCATACAAAGAGCATGCTAACTGTCAATGGATCATATCCGGGACCAACTATCACCGCTCGCAAAGGCGACACAGTCTATGTCAAGGTCATCAACAGAGGAAACAAGAACATCACCATCCACTGGTACTATACAGAAGGAATCTTTTATTTGCACTATTAATTAAGGATTTATTACAAGCCATGCAAGACTAACATGTATTCATCGAATTTCTATAGGCATGGTGTAATGCAGCCGAGGGACCCATGGTCAGATGGACCAGAATACATTACTCAATGCCCTATCCAACCAGGAGCCAACTACACACAACGGATCCAACTTACAGTAGAGGAAGGCACGCTATGGTGGCACGCACATAGCGAATTTCATCGTGCTACTGTTCACGGTGCTATTGTTATTTACCCGAAGCTTGGTACCACCTTTCCCTTCCAAAAACCCCAAAAAGAATTCACGCTGATTCTAGGAGAGTGGTGGAACAGAAACACAACAGATGTGTACCGAACTGCACTTGACAATGGCGGTCAATTCGATCTATCTGATGCCAACACCATCAATGGACAGCCTGGTGACTTCCAGCCATGCTCATCAAATGGTAATTTATTTCTCCCGGAAAAGAAAGTTGTATATTTATAATGCAAGTTGTTAATGCTTCATAAGATGGAGATTCTCTTTGAAAATGTTTGTTACTTTATCAATTTAAACACCATTAGCAACCAAATTTATTATATTTTTCAAATATAACATGATCTAACTACATATATCTTTCATTTTTATTTTTGTTGCAGAAACTTTTAAGGTACAAGTCGAACAAGGCAGAGTGTACCTACTCCGTGTAATAAATTCAGCCATGGAAAATAGTTTCCTTTTTAAGGTTTCCAACCACAATGTTACGGTAGTTGGAACCGACGCCAGCTATACGAAGCCTTATGTGAATGAATTTATCATGATCACCCCGGGCCAAACAATGGACCTCCTCTTAGAGGCCAATCAATTGCAAAACTCATCTTCCCCCTTCCGTTATTACATAATCACGAATCTATACTTTGATGGAAGTCCTAACGCCACTAGAGATAACAAAACAGCCGTGGCTATTCTAGAATACAAAACTAACCATTCCGCGCGATCAATAACACCAGTTTTCAGCTCCTTACCAAAATCCAACGACACTAATGCATCAGCTTCGTTCACTAAAGGTCTTCGCTCACTGGCCAACTCAGATGACCCAGCTCTTTTAACCCAAGCTGTCGATGTCAAAATGTATATCACATTATCTACAAATGAACAATTGTGCCCTAACAGCTCATGTGCTGGTCCAAATGGTACTAGGTTTGCTGCCAGTATGAACAATGCTAGTTTCCTAGCCCCAGAAACCAAAATTGATGTGCTAGATGCATACTACAATTCTATTGCCGGTGTGTACACCACTGACTTTCCTGACCAACCACCACTCTTCTTCGATTTTGCTGATGCACAAAACCAAGGATTGAACCTCAAATTGGTTGATAAATCGACAAAAGTGAGAGTGCTCGAGTATAACTCGACTGTGGAGATTGTGTTTCAGGGAACTAACTTAGTAGACGGACAGGTTACCCATCCAATACACTTGCACGGCCACAGCTTCTATTTCATTGGAAGTGGAACCGGCAACTTTGACAACACAACAGATCCTCTCAGTTACAACTTGGTTGATCCGCCATTTGTGAACACTTTGGGTGTGCCGAAGAACGGTTGGGCAACTATCCGCTTTAGGGCACTTAATCCGGGTGAGTTTATTATTTTTTCCTTTTATTTAAATATCAAAATTTATTGAATATTTTCTATTGCTTTAATTTTGACAATCAATGGTGTTACACAACTACAATGAGAATGGTTTGTTTAGCAATATTTGATTAGATATATGATCCGGACTAATTAAGTAGATCAGCAAAATTAATGAAATAGTAGATTAGCTACTGTTACAAATTTAGACAACTAACCCTCAACATATATTTTTGTTTTTCAATTAAATTAGGTGTTTGGTTCATGCACTGTCACTACGAACAACACACAATATGGGGAATGGATACTGTGTTTATAACAAAGAATGGTAATAGTACAGAGGCAACAATACTGCCTCCTCCTGCTGACAAGCCTCCTTGTTGATTTTACTCAAGCATTGTATTATTATTTTATTGTCAAAGATGAGTTTGCACTGCGTAGAGTGAATATTGTGGTTGGTTGGATCTAATTTGTTACAATTGTAAATCGATATTGAGTTATATTTGTTACATTTATAAATGGATATTGAATTGTAAGCTGCAACCAATAATGAATAAGATGGATGGTTATTTTAATATTGAGTTATATTTGTTGAATTATGGATATATGTTGAATGTTGAATATTGTCTTATGTATATTGTTTATACTACAAGCTTGTGGTAACTTTATTTGATTTACTAAAATAGTGTACACGATCCATTGGTTAATTATTTCTAGGCCCAAAAAAGAACTCAACAAAATGGGCCGAGATAATAATTCACCTCCTAGAAGAGATATTTGACCACAAGTCCTTCAGAGTTTTTAGCATACCACACAATTCTCTGTTTTTATTTATTTATTTATTTTTAAAACCTTTGCAGAAGCTACAGAGTTGTGAGAGGGAATCAAACTCTTGGTCTTTGGGTAGAACAGCCCTAGAACAACTATGCTACATGGTACATACTTTTTCGATACCACATAATTCTCAATTGACCAAATTCAGAAAATAAGATATGTTTGTGTGTACCCAAAAACTCAAGAAAATAAATTATTATTTGTCTTCATATATTTATAATGTAGAATATTAAATATTATCCAAGACATGGTACATACTTTTTTAAATTTTTAATAAAAATAAAATTAGAACTTCATAAATTTAAAATGAGTTTTAATAAAAAATAAAAAGATGATATTGGGCACTTAATTCAAACATAGACTGAAAATTAGCACGTGACTTTTTAAATTTAGAGAAGGAATATAATATTATTAATTTTATTAAAAAAAATACTTAGTCATTTGTAAAAAAATATACATAAAATTTATGACGGTCGTCTGTCGCAAAAAGTATAACAAATTTAGTCCGTCGCAAAAAAGTACAACAAATATACATAAAATTTACTTTGTTTTGAACTACAACGAAGTAGATACTTTTTGCGAGAGAAAAAATGCATTTATGACGGACGTTCGTAGCAAAAAGGAAAAACTAAACAATGAAAGTAGTCCGTCGCAAAAAATCATTTTTTTATTCTCGCAAAAAGTGTCTCATTCTTGTAGTGATATAATATATTCGGAGAGAAGTTCACTTATTAGATTGACTGAGTGAGGATTATTATTTTTTTTTCTGAACTGGCTTCCTTGAAGTATTAATTGGGTCATGCAAGGTATATGAATTGTGAAACTTGGTTCTTATAATTTTTGACTTGAGCAATTGGGCTAAACACCCTGAAGGACAAGCAATTGGGCCGAAATAGGCTAAATATAAACAATGGGCCTGCATTAGACCGAAACCAGTTAGTGTTTTGGGCCGGTTTCTCGGTTCAATACACAAGTCAAATGAATAAAATGAGCAGACAATAATTTAATTCTTTATCCCAATTCCTTTGTAGTTCGTCTGGTAGATGAATAACAGAAGTTGATAACTGAATAAAAAAAGGATCTGGATAATGTGCCTCATCCCAATTCCTTTTTTTCTTTTCCGAAATGGCAATCCAACTCGTGAACTCCTCACTTCGATTTTTCAGATCAAATTATCAAGCTAAACAGATGTCGGATTTCTTTTCACTTTCCTTTTTCTCTATCTACAAATGCGTAATTTTGACCAGTGTTTTAAAATGCAATTTTGTTCATGTGTGCGGAAGGTCACTACATACCGCATATGCGGCATGCGGTCGTATATGCGGATTTGTATGTAGAAAATACATATGCGGTTTTACTATGTGTTGTTAAAGAAATATAGATAAAATAAAACTAATTTATATCTAAAGACTTGTTTAGTCTAGTGGTTTGTGATCTTCACCATATTATAAAAGTTATAGATTCTAATCTTCTCTATCGCAAAATATTTTTTAAGCTTTTTTGAAGTTCACATGAACCGTATATGTATCCGTATATTAAAAACAGTATGAACTTGACTGCATGAAATTCTGTATGCAGAAGACCACTACATAAGCATATGCGACCGCATTTGCCGTCCATGCGTTTGCATTTTAAAGCACTAATTTTGACTTTGTTTTAAATATTTTGAATGTTTCTCAGAAATAATTTTAGAAAATAGATAGAGTATTTTAAAATTTGAATGTATTAATTAGAAGGATCTTTTATTTGATGAACTTTATTTAAATTTAGATGTACTATAAAAACTACGAAATATTTTTTAGTCTATATTTTTGTGCTTAAAATAAATAAATATGATTTTTGGTGTGTTGGATAGGCTTGGTTTATGAGACATTAACAGTTTGGTCTATAGGTTCAAACTTGGTGAGCCATGTCCACCTATCTCAACATACTAGTGAAAAACAGCTCAGAGAGGCTGATTTGTGGGTGCAGGGTATAGGGATTTGCTTGTGGCCTCCATTTTGAACCCATTTTGATGAGGGTAAATGCTATGGGTACCCCATACCATGTGGCACCAATAAAAACTTTCCATTTCATTAATTTCATAACCATTTTGAGTTAGGAGATGTATAATGTATCAAATTTCATGATTATTTGAGTAGAATTTAACCATGAACTTATTTTATGAATTTCATCTCCTATTTTGTGGTTTTGTACCAAATTAACAGAACTATCAAGAGTAACAGAACTATCAACTTTTGTACCAAATTTCATCTCCTACTTATGTTAATTAAATAGCATCTTTGTCCAAATAATTAATTTTCAACTTTTTAGGATACAACAAAGTGTAACAGAACTATCAAGAGTAGTTGAAGAATAAATAATCATTGCAAATTAATTTATATATATATATAGACACACACACACACACAATAATGACTAGATTAGCTAATGGGTTTGGAATGCCGTTATCTGTTTTGATAAAAAATTAACTTTACCCATATCCATACCCGATAAGTCTATGAAATTTTTTTTATCTGTACTTGTCATATCGAATACGATATAGATTGCATAAACGGGTAAAATGGTGCAACTGACATCTCTAATTCTTGAGCCAAAAGAGCTCATTACTCTCTCTCTTCTTCTACCTTTAAGGAGACCCAAATATACAACTTGACGATTCAATTTCACAAGAACAATGACATCGAGATATTAGTAACATCGATCTTTTTCTTCGGAATTTCAAGCTCACCAAGTGTACCGCCCGATGAGCTTGAGGCGAGATGATAGAAGTTATGCAGATATTTGTGGCGGTAAATTCTAAAAGTTGATTAGCAATATGAAGGTGTTAGTTAGAAAATAATTAGTTGAGATATCTAAGATTAAGCATAATCAAATCTACAAATAATTAGTCTCGTGTTTTTGTAATCAAATACACATAATCAATACAAGATTATTCTCTCTATCATAAAATCTATTATTGTCATTCACTGATATTTTTGGTGATGTTGATATCAATATGTAACACATTAATTATGATAGCCCCCAAAAAAGGAAACGGGAAAAAATGTAACACATACAAAAAGGTGTGAGAGCCCCTTTATCAGTAAATAGGAAAACCGCATTATTTCAATGGTGAGGTATTATTATAGGTCTTGGGACCAATAATACAAACATTAATTACTCACAGGTCACAAGTAATGGTCTTAGGTGCAGTGGGACCCACATTTACAAATACCCCTCAACTAAATTTATTGACAAAATAACTCTATGGTACCCACATTTACCCCTTCTATCTTTCGCTCCAATTTTTTTAATAATGAATAATTTTGGTAAAATTTGAAATCTAAGAAAACAGTAATGGATTATAACGTCCGATGGACGTTATAAACCATAACGTCCAAATAATTAAATTAATTAATCACTAATTAACGAAAACAGAAAAAAAAACCAGGCCATCACCAACAGTAACGTCCAGATTATATATTATTCGGTTCTTATTCTAAGTCTGGAGACTGGAGCGCCATGCTAAATTAGGAGGTAATGTCTGGATGTTATTGTTGGTAACGTCCTTATTTGATTTTTGTTTCATCAATTATGATTAATTGAGTTAGATTATTTGGACGTTATGGTTGTAATGTCTGATGGACCTTATAAGCCAAAACGGTTTTATTAGATTTCAAATTTCGCCAGATTCATTCTCTGTTATCAATATTTTTTATTTTATTTGCCTACTAATAAAAAAAAACGGTTCTTTCCCTCCCTCCTCTTTACTCTCACCGTTTGGATCAAAAAAAAAAAAATTTTACCCCCACTATTAGCTATTAATTCATCTATTCAAGTTTGTTCGTTTCATTTTTTTTTTCCAATACTTTGTTCATATTATCAGATGTGCGAACTGTATTTGGTGATTGCCTAAAAGAACCATATATGTTCCTGAAATTGGCTATGGTCGCGAGTTATGATAAAGGAGAAATGTGTTCATTTCATAGGAGGAGCTAGAGATGAATATAGATAATGAATTTCAATTTGAAAATGTTTAGTCCGATTCATTATATTAATGAGATGAATTCATTGATGAGAAGAAAAAATCATCCATATTTTCATCAAATTTACAAGAGCTTTCATCTTAATTTAGTTGATTATGCACCCAGATTACAAATATTTTTACTGAATGTAAAGAATTAACAAAACAGGTTTTAAAGCTTTTAATATTTTGGGATGCATGGATAGGTGGAAGAATTTACAAAGACAGTTATGCAAGAACTAGAGGAGGATCAGATTTATGGTGGATACAAGAAGGTTCTGACAGATGTTGTCGAGGCCTTAGCTGTGGCCATTTACAAAGACAGTTATGCAAGAACTAGAGGAGGATCAGATTTATGGTGGATATATACAAGAAGGTTCTGACAGATGTTGTCGAGGCCTTAGCTGTGGCCATTTACAAGGATAGTAATTTCAACCTAGATATTTAAGGCCCTTATCTCTTCCCTTCTGGCCTCTGATAGTTTGTTCCTGTTGAACACTGGAATGGATGATCCGTGGAGGTGGCAAATTATGACATGTTGGGGTTGGCAACTTGGCATGTATCATGTCAGGTTGGGTACAAAATTTAATTATTTTCTTGTTTAGGGTGATTAATTTAAGTTGAAACTCAATTCTTTGAACAAGTGAGTCTCTATATATTTCAGGTCAAATTTAACAACCACAGTTACGTTACCCATACAGGTTGGTTGGTTATCATGTCAGGTTTGGTAGCAGATTTAATTTTTTTCTTGTTTAGGGTGATTAATTTAAGTTGAAATTCAATTCTTTGAACAAGTGAGTCTCTATATATTTCAGGTCAAATTTAACAACCACAGTTACCCATATAGGTTGGTTGGTTCGTCTTTTGTTTAGCTGTAGCTATAGTACAATTTACCTTTAGCTGAAATACAAATCAATTTTAATTCAGGATGAAACATTTAAAAGCGGAGAATTAGCGGATGTCAGGGGATATAAAAGAAATAAAGGAATTAAACGGGAAAAATATGTAACACACAAAAAGGTGTGGGGCATCCATGAAAAAAATAAGAAAGAAAAATATCAATTGAAGACAAGCAACTTAATTATCAGTAAATAGGAAAACTAGATTATTTCAATGGTGAGGCACTACTATAGGTCATGTGACACTACTACAAAAAAAGTGACTATACGCAGTCCGAAAAGCTAATGACATACGGTTCCACGACCATGTCAGCAAGTGCATGTCATGCATGAATAGGAGGATACATTGTACACCGTTACTGAACTGTGTCTAGGTTCCAAAAAAAATGAGCTGAAAATGGTGAGTTCTACACTGTTAAAGTAATTGTATATTCTAATAAGTGTTATATACATTATTTCTACAAGGCATCAATGTTTTATTTTGGCAACCATACACGTTTTGTTATTAATTAGAACCGTATACATTTTGATTTTTTAAACGATTTATAATTGGTTAGCCCCCATATTTGCTAGCCATTAAATATACAATATTACATTTAGATTCAATAAATATTCAACATCACAGCATACATAAATCATGCATATTCATTTAACATTCAACAAACATAAACAATTAATATATTCAAAAAAATATATCATGATTTAAAGTCAAGTTTTTGACAGTGTATGGATGGTCATGTGATAGTGCACTTGCATTCTTGTTTAAACTCTTTCGCAAATCACAACTTATTTCCAAGATAATCTATGTAAGAGATTAAACAGCAATGTACTGTCACATACCTTTCATTAGCTACCAGAAACTTGATTTTGAAACATAATTTAATTTTTAGAACAAGTTTTAACTTTGAAAATCAGTTTGTGACCCTAATTTCAATGGAACTTATTCCATATATATAAAACATATTATTGCAATTTGCAACTTGCGAAATAAAACATAACTAAAGAACTTGAAGAACATGTACACAAACTTTGAGCTCAGAATTTGAGCTTGTCGGCATGGCTATGATCAGTCATTGTTTTCATTATTCCCTATTATAATTTGCAAAGTAAAATTTAGATCATACAACAAACATACATAGCCAACAAAAACATTAAGAAGTTTACAAAAATTCAGATAATTTTTAGTGGGGCAATACTCATTTCCAAGCCTAACCCAGATTTGGTTGATTAAAACAGAAATTAAAAGATTATCCCATTAGATACTGAACGAGGAGAGACTACTCCCTCTCAAATAGCAATCGTAGAATCAATGCCCCATCTTGACAGAAATCCCTCGTTTTGAGTCTTCCATGTTTCATCTTGGCCTCCTACTTCGAGACAAATAATGGATCAGATTGTGGAATAAAAGTGGTTTTGGTTTCTATAGCGAGCTTTCAAATAAAGAAGCGCCGAAACTCTAAGAGAGAGGATTGAAGGGAGAAGAGAAGAGAGAGTCCTTTGACTAGACGTACAGGAGGGCGGTGGGAATTAAAAGTCAGGGCAATGATCGAAGAGGCTCGAATTAAAAGAACCGTGTTAAGATTACACTCGGTTCTAGCATAACTTGGAGATCAAGCCAAATCTTTTAAAAGATCTATATCTAATCAAACGAAGAAAAGAAGAAATTGAAGGATATCAATCATATCTAGTGAAATAGTCAATAAATAGTATTTGATTATTTGTCATTAATTCTAAGGATTGGTTTCCATATTTAGCATGATATACAAAATATTTCTGAATTGATAAATAGGCATGTAAGAGCTGTGTAATTCAATCAAGAAAGAAAATAAATAAAAAATAAGGGAGGGAAGGGAGATTCATGGGAGTCTTGTGTTCTTGAGTTGTTTTATTATTTTTGATAGTTCTATTATTATTTTTGACATGGTATCAGAGCGTGGTTGCCTGGTGGTATAGCTAGAGAAATTGTTGCCCTTTTTGTCTTTAACTTCAATTTCTTGTGCTATACTGCTCTAAGGAGCGATCTTTATTTGGTAGAACAATGTCAGAAGGCGAATCCCAAGAATCGACCACCATTGTTGCACTGATTGAGCAGATGATGAGAATGATGACTCAAATGATAGCTATGAAAATTGCTATCATAAACAATCCTCAACCGGCGACACAAATCATACCTTAACCTGTTGCCATGACCGAGGGTATAATTCATTCAAGTGCTATTGATGTAAAATTTGATAGCACAAAATTAAGGTGCACGAACTGTGGCAAAAACTGACACACAAAGGAGCAATGTTTCGAAGTGGTAGGCTACCCAGATTGGTGGAAAGGTGACAAGAAGAAGAAGTATGAGGAGAAAGGAAAAGGTGTAGCAACAACAACTGTAGCTGTAGGCAGTCTGGTGACCAGCAAGCAGCAACCAACATTTTTAAAAGGAGCAGCAGCTGGATCTAAACCAGAGCCAAGGCAGCAGCCAGGACCAAACTAATATGGTCAGCAGGTAGCAGTCAGAACTGAGTCACAAACAAAAAGAGAAGATCATTGTGAAGGTAAAAATCGTATTTTCAAAACTAGCATGGGTAAGTGCAATATCTCAAATTTGAGCAAAAACATGAAAAATGAAGGTTGGGTCATTGACTCAGGTGCAACTGACCACATGATACATGAAAAAACTGAATTAGAAATCATGTGCACTTCACATAAAACTGGAATTATTAATGCAAATGGAAAAGTTTATCCTGTAGAAGGTGCAGGAGAAATTGTATTATCAAATCAAATAAGGTTGAAAAATACACTTGTGTTTCCTTCCCTTGCAACAAAACTGATATCTGTTAGCCAACATACAAATGATCAAAATTGTGTTGTGCTTATGTTCCCTGACCATTGTGTAATCCAAGATATTCTCACGAAAAAGATCATTGGTCATGGTACTAAACGGGATGGGTTGTATTACTTGGATGAAGTCAAAACTGGTAGCAATTATATAGTAAGGGGGGGATCATATATCTACTAAGAATAAAATTTGTGTATGGCATAAAAGGCTAGGTCACCCGTCTTTTGGATACATGAAAAAGCTTTTACCCGATTTATTTTTGCATTTAGATCCTAAAGATTTTGTTTGTGAAACTTGTATCCAATCTAAGAGTCATAGAACAACTTATTATAGTACTCAAAATAAATGTAAGAATCCTTTTGATTTGATACATACAGATGTATGGGGACCATCCTCTATAATTTCCAAATCTGGTTGTAGATGGTATGTTTCATTTATTGATGATTGCTCCAAAATGACTTGGCTCTATTTACTTAAAACAAAAGATGAGGTTTCTAAAGTTATTCAAGATTTCTATAAATTGGTAAAGACTCAATTTGGGAAAGAAATAAAAACCATAAGGAGCGACAATGGGACAGAATATTTGAACCAGAGGGTACAAAATTTTTTTAGAAAAAATGAAATTATTCATGAGACAACATGTGTAGGAACACCTCAACAAAACGGCATTGCCGAGCGAAAAAACAGACATCTACTTGAAATGACCCAATCACTACTACTTGAAAATAAAGTACCTCCTATGTTTTAGGATAATGCACTTTCATTTGCTGTATACCTCTCAAATCGTACACCTACAAGTGCAAATGATTATAAAACCCCCATCCAAGTCTTATCATCTCATGTGACCATACCATCTGTCTTAAATTTGCCTCCAAAAATATTTGGGTGTGTTGCTTATATCCATATACAAAAACCAATTCGCACAAAGTTAGAACCTAGGGCTGAAAAATATGTTTTCTGGGAATGGGATCAGATCAGAAAGGTTATAAATGCTATAATCCAGGTACTAGAAAATTCTATACTACCATGGATGTTTCTTTTTTAGAAAATGAGTCATTTTTTAACAAAATCCAAGATCCAATTCAGGAGGGCAACAGTCATGATGAACCGGACTTTGATCTAACTTTTCTATCCGATCCACTAGTAGCTGATTTAGGTCCAGGCCCAGCAGCTGATTCAAGTCCAGGCCCAGAAAATGATTCGGGTCCAGCAACAGCTGATTCGGCTCCAACAGCAGTGAATTCAGGTATAGGCCCAACAGTGGATTCGGGTCCAGCAGTAGCCGATTCGGGTACAGATCTAGCAAATAACTCGGGTCCAGCAGCAGTTGACTCAGGTTCAAAAAATAATTAAGGTTCTGAGCAACAAAATCCAGCAGAAACAGGTCAGTTGGATCATTCACCAAATAGAATTAAGCCATGGATAGATCTTATTGAGGCAATACCACGAGAAGATAACAATGAGGTATGTTCTTCTGAAACCCAGCCTATATATCCTGTACATGTTAATCGTAGCAAACCACCAAAAAGATACATCCCGGAAGATGGGACGAGTAAAGAAATAACATATCCAATTGCAAACTACACCTCAACCGAAAAATTGCCACAACCATTAAAGAATTTTGCAAACCAACTATCTTCTATCGCCATACCCGAAAAAGTTGAGGATGCCCTTAAAAGTAAAGAATGGACTAGAGCAATGACTATAGAAATGAAAGCCCTAGAAAAAAATTGTACATGGAAAATACTTGATTTACCACCAGGAAAAAGAACAGTTGGTTGTAAATGGGTGTATACAATCAAGTACAATGCAGAGGGGAAAATTGAAAGATATAAAGCTAGGCTAGTGGCAAAAGGGTATACACAAACCTATGGGGTTGACTTCCAGGAAACCTTTTCTCCGGTTGCAAAATTAAATTCGGTTCGAGTTTTATTGTCCCTTGCAGCTAACTTTGACTGGCCATTACATCAATTTGATGTCAAAAATGCATTTCTTCATGGAGACTTAGAAGAAGAAATTTACATGGAGCTGCCTCCCGGTTACAACTATATTGGATCAAAAAACAAAGTGTGTAAATTAGAAAAAACATTGTATGGCTTGAAACAGTCACCAAGAGCATGGTTCGGGAGGTTCTGCAAGGCTATGAAAAACTATGGGTACAATCAAGGAGATTCTGATCACACCATGTTCTTTAAAAGGACTAAAGGTAAAATTGCAATTCTCATTATCTATGTAGATGATATGATTATAACAGGTGATGACAAAGTTGAAATTGAGAAGCTTCAAATGAAGCTCTCAAAAGAATTTGAAATGAAAAATTTGGGAGGTCTAAAATACTTTCTAGAGATTGAAGTATCACGATAAAAAAAAAGTATATTCCTCTCTCAAAGAAAATATGTTCTTGATCTCTTGGCCGAAATTGAAATGTTATATTGTAAACCGGTTAGTACCCCAATGGAACAAAATGTGAAGTTTGAGATTTGTCCTGATCAATGTCCTACGAACAAAGAAAAATACCAAAAGTTAGTTGGAAAATTAATATATCTGTCACATACTAGACCTGACATAGCTTATGCAGTGGGAGTAGTAAATCAATTCATGCATAATCCAAGTGAAGATCACATGGGAGCTGTCACACGTATCTTACGATATCTGAAGGGGACACCCGGCAAAGGAATCAAATTTGAGAAGAATGGACATACAAAGATTGAAGGATATACAGATGCAGATTGGGCAGGAAATATCATGGATAGGAAATCAACATCGGGTTACTTTACTTTCGTTGGGGGAAACTTGGTAACATGGAGAAGTAAGAAAGAAAATGTGGTTGCCTTATCTAGTGCTGAAGCCAAATTTGGTTGCCTTATCTAGTGCTGAAGCCAAATTTAGAGGCATGGTGAAAGGGATTTGCGAACTATTATGGCTACGAAAAATGATTAATGAATTAGAACTGGGAATGGAAAATGAGATGAAGTTGTATTGTGACAATAAGGCTGCAATTGACATTTCACATAATCCAGTGCAACATGACATGACAAAACATATAGAGGTAGACAGACACTTTATTAAAGAAAAACTTGATTCTCACATTATTTCACTTCCATTTGTTAGATCAACAGAACAGGTGGCCGATGTTTTAACCAAGGCGGTAGCAACTAAACCATTTGAAGAAATGCTGGAGAAGATTGGAATGGTAGACATTTACGTACCCTCGTGAGGGGGAGTGTTAAGATTACACTCGGTTCTAGCATAACTTGGAGATCAAGTCAAATCCTTTAAAAGATCTATATCTAATCAAACGAAGAAAAAAAGAAATTGAAGGATATCAATCATATCTAGTGAAATAGTCAATAAATAGTATTTGATTATTTGTCATTAATTCTAAGGATTGGTTTTCATGTTTAGCATGATATACAAAATATTTCTAAATTGATAAATAGGCATGTAAGAGCTGTGTAATTCAATCAAGAAAGAAAATAAATAAAAAATAAGAGAGGGAAGGGAGATTCATGGGAGTCTTGTGTTCTTGAGTTGTTTTATTATTTTTGATAGTTCTATTATTATTTTTGACAAACCGTAATTACTGTTTTAACACAGTTATATAGAAAAGACTGTGATCGAAGAGGTGTGAATTACAAGAACCATAATTCCTGAACAAACCGTGTATAACTTACAAAGGTTTACATGATAGTCAATGTATTTTATACACAGGATTTATACACAGTTATTATTTAAAAACCATATACGATTTGTTCTTAATTGTTTTTATAATGTGCTTGCTAGATAGCATCAATGTATTTTAATTCTACCATTAAAGAAACATAAAAGAAGCTAATTTATACAAATTTGAAATAATTTATATAGACATACAGATTTCGGATAGGATAAAAAAAACGTAGATTCATTTTGTGTTGAACTGTGTATGAACTATGAACTCTACTTCTATTTTCAATTATGTGAATGAAAATGACACTTTATAGTTACGACTAATTTATATCCCATCACAATGTGATGATGTCCAGTCTTATAGATCACCATAGTTCCATCCTACTTCTTTCAAGGTTATTCACAACTTTTGTCAACAAAGGAATATCTCATTCGAAGTCTAGATCTTACATCCATGAAAAGGTTCCTTTCCTTAAAAAAGTTGTGATTATACATTCACAATCTGATGATTGAAAACAAATCCATGGAGGAGAGGTTCATTTCCTAACAAAAGCTGTGATTAAACCTCCACAATCTGATGATTAAACCTCCACAATCTGATGATTGAAAACAAGATGAATGGTGTGTGTGAAGTGGCGAAGACTAGATGAAGAGAAAATGAAGAGACAAAGTAAGGGAGAGGCTCGACTTAAGTGGTGTAAGTGTGTGAAGAGGCGGTTGAGACAAGATATTAATTACTAATAGGGGTTTTGGTTGCGAGATGCGAATGAATAACACAGCTTGAACTAAAAAAATACTGTTTGAAATCTGAGCAAAATAATACACGGTTTTTAAGAAATTACTGTATAAAATAGCACAACCGTAGACGAATCAGTATTAATTTAATTGTGCACAAATAAATGTGACTTCTGAAAATGGTTCAAAACTTTCAGACCGGTTGTGTATGTTGGAACTTTTTTTTGCCCGAATGCCTCCTCTCATTATACACTATTAATGTGCAATTTTTTCACATGCATATATAATATGTCATATATGGTTGTGTTTTCCGTAATAGATTCACGAATTAAACAAGCATTAATTACTCACAAGTCACAAGTAATGATCTTACGAGCATTTTTCAAATAAATTTTGTAAGTATGATGCATGCGCAGACAAAATTAAGGTGGCTTTATTGACACACTTTACACTATTATATCATTAGTATCCATATTTGCAAGGAAAAGGGTGTATAAAATTCCAAGTTCGAAGTCATACATGTACAGCTGATGCATTTTATTTATTACAATATATACACAAATTTCTTCAAATAGATAAGTATATATAAAATATAGTTATAAAATTAACAGGTAGCTAATAGCCAGTGCCACCACACTTGATAGTAATGTTTTTGGAATAATGGAAAGAAAAGGGTTCTAATGGTTTAATTATAAATACAGCTCAGTCTCCTCGGAGGAAGGAAACAACTCTACAAAATATTGAGCAATATTGTTTTTGATTTATTTTTAGTTTTCAAGCACCATGTTTATTAGTAAGCTTTTCTCGTTATGGCCAATAGCCGTCGGTCTAATGCTATGCTGTTTATTCTCCATCCCCTGTGGAGCCAAGATTCATCATCGTACTTTTGTTGTAAGTGATTTCTCTGCAATCACAATTCACAATTAATATTGATATAATTGTTATTATTTTTTAATTCAAGAGATAGAGCTTGAATATTCAAGAAATAAAATAAAATCTTCACAAGAAATATAGGGCTTGAAAAATATAACTTGCTATAATTGAGAGTTAGATTTAACAATAGGTATCGGATTGAAAATTATTCGATGTCCAATGTAATTTGCTATCTGAATCCACTTGCCTCATACTCAAAAAGGCATCTTTTTTTCTTTTCTGAAAGGGTAATCCAACTCATTACCTCATTGGGTTAGGTAATTAGAAGAGGATGATCAATATGGTGACTCAAATAACTTTAGATATTTTTCGTGATAGTAGATAAAACAAACAAACATTGCAATCAATTAATAATATAAAGTAAATACATAAAGTAAGAGAGAATAGCACGCGGAATATTAATGGAGTTCGGCTTAAAATGGCTATGTCTTTGAGACAATGCAACTTTGTCGGCGCGCCTTTTCTATTACTCAATGAAAAAATGATACAACTAGTGACATGCAAGCCCAACACACATGGGAAGTCACAGACAACTCCTGTACAAGGTTGAGCCTAGAAGCTCCAGTTGAAGAGTCCTACGCAGGGGATTATAACATAACTATGAATATATGTAAGCGTAAACGCTCGAGCCGGTGAGCACTTAATACCCTACAAGCAAAAAGTCACGCAGCTATTCCAAGGAAGCACTAAAGTAGATCTCCACAATATAGAACAATGAACCAACACTTAGCTAAATCTAGAAGTAGATTAGTCAAGTGGATTTGAGATTATCTGAAGAGTATCAAAGTTTTAGCTCTCTGAAAGATTGAAGCTCCCAAGAGCATATAATAAGTGATTTTGAAACTTAGAGGCGGGTAGCTCAAATATGAAATTAGAGTATTAACTATATTTATAGAGGCAGTTTCAAATCTAGGTATTTGAACAGATCCGTTCAGTACAGTGATCTTTTGTTCAAACATATAGTTCAAATATAATTGAAATTAGGTTTTCACCTTTTTGAATTATACACTAATCATTCACTACATTTATGTCCGTATAAAATGGATATTATCTTTCATCATAATTTTGTGTAACTTGAATAGCAAACAATACGGCTAGCATTCGTTTAGAACGGAGTTAATCCGGGGAGTTCCAGGATGGTATGGAACATTCCGTTATGAACGATTGCTAACCAGAATAATTATTTGGTACAAAAATGTTCCTCTACCCGTCTGGTACCATTCAATACATTCTATACTGAATGGTTTACTTACTTAACAGATAGTTCTAGAAATCAACAATCTCAAATTTAATTTACTTCTCTATTTGATATTATAATTTATAATCTTAATCTTCATAAAGTCTTGTTGAATTTATTGGTTCTTCAAACTCAATCTTGTAAATATAATGTTAATATTGAACCTGCAAACTTACCCATTATACAACGAAATCATTAAATATAATAATTGTATATTTTACAAATGAATCAAACAACATAATTAAAAGATTGCATGAAACAAATACTCATCACAATGAATCTTGTTGTTGAAAATAGATATTGTATATAGGCTTAATCTTAGACTTTAGACTTTAATGTGCATTGTGTGACTAATTTCAAAACCGGACAGGAGCTCATGATTGGCGGACTAGACAGCAATTCGGAGCGAATTACTTGTGGAAAATTCTTTCCGAATTCTATCTTACAAATTTGGGTTTATTAACTTTTATTTATTTAAGCATGATAGGTCCGGACAGTAATTTTTCTTTCTCATATTTAAATTTTGTATATTAAAATTTGTATTTTAAATTTCATATGACTTACAATTATTTATTTTATATTTGTATTCAAATATGTATTCATCAATTATTCATTCCATATCCGTATTCAACAAAGATGGATTTGGTTTTAAATTTTGTTGACATTTATCCATATTTTTATTTGTATATAATTTGCTCATTGAAAGGCGGATATGTATTTGATATTAGCATTATCAACTCTGAAGGCACTATACTTGAATAAATGGAACGAGTGATGTTATGGTATTGGCAAAGTGCAGATCGGTCCGTACTATTAATCTATATCTTCATTTGTAAAGTTTAAACAGTCGATCCGAATTGCTTAATATAATCTCCATATGAAATTGTACTTGGAGATTAAATTTTACAGTGTTTAGAGATTTGATATACTAGATTTAAAAACTTCATATGTTAGGTTTAAAGATTTTTACACATAAGTTTAAAAACTTGCACATGCCAATTACACCAACTGTAAATGAACTAGCGTTCTAGAAGGTAGCCCTTATCAAAGGTACGTAGTAAGAATTGGAAGATTTGACCAGTGATTGAATTTGCCAGACAGTTGTCAGGTTCCTATAAAAGCTTAACTGTTTTGTTCTCAGAAAAGTTGTGAAAAATTACAAATCATATTCTTATTAAATATTATGGTAACAAAGTTATTTTATCCACATAGTTCAGTGGTACAAATGTACAGTACTCTTATTTTGATTTGATAAATGTACAATACAATTCATGCATACAAAATAAATTAGAAACCCGATTGATGATTATATAATTATAAAAGCTTGTTTATGGAACAAATTCAAAGATAAATCAAGTAATTTCTAAGCTAAGCTCTCTTGTTCTATATCGCACTGCCGCCATAATATAGTCTTTTTTTTTTCTTTGGAAATCTTCGCGCAGAGGATCTCAAGTTGTGAGGTGAAATTGAACTCTCAATTTTTAGTAAACCAACAATTCTAAAACTTTTTTCTCTAGCCAACTGTGTTGGCAATAATCACTCACAGAAACTCACTTGATCAAGAAGAAAGAAAACAAGAACTAGTTTATCTCTGTAATATATTTCTCTCGATGGATCCAATTATTACAGAACATACATATATATAGAGTTCGGAATAATAAAAAGAAAACTAACTCTGGCATCTCCCTCCTTTTCTAAAAATAACCGCTATTCCCTCCATCACTCAATTAAACATGCTGTAATTAAAAACACACACCTATTCGTAGTAAATAAAAAAACTGGCTAAAAATAAAACAGACTATGACTAAAATACCCCTGCATATTTGAATTACATCTCAACACCCTCCCTTAATTCAAACTTTGTAACACCCAATTTTCTTCTCAGATTCTCCAATGCTGGTAAACACAAAGCCTTGGTTAAAATATCTGCCTTTTGCTCTTCAGTTGTAATGTATTCCAAGCATATTTCTTTTTCTGCCACTAGATCTCTGATGAAATGAAGCTTGATATCAATATGCTTGCATCTTCCATGCTGAACTGGATTCTTGGACATTGCAATAGTTGATTTATTGTCACAAAAAATCACAGTGGCCTCCTCTTGCTTCTGTTCAACATCAGCTAGAACCCTTCTTATCCAAACTGCCTGACATGCTGCTGACCCAACTGCTGCATACTCAGCTTCAGCTGTAGACAAGGCCACAGTGGGTTGTTTTTTCGTGTTCCAGCTTACAGGTGCGGTACCAATAAAGAACAAATACCCTGATGTACTTCTTCTATCATCTTGACATCCAGCCCAGTCACTATCACTAAAACCAACAAGGCTTGTTGCTTTTGTTCTTCCATACCAGATTCCCAAATCAACTGTGCCTACTACATATCTCAATACCCTTTTTGCAGCCCCCATGTGATGTTTGCTTGGATTTTGCATGAATCTTGAAATCACACTAACTGAAAAAGTGATGTCAGGTCTAGAGTGAGTTAAATAAATCAAACCTCCAACTAGACTTCTGAATTTCAAACCATCAGCTGCACCAGTACCATCTTCTTTTACCAGTTTCTCTTTGACGTTCATTGGAGTTGTGCAAGGATTGCAGTTCACCATTTCAAACTTTTTAAGCAGGTCTCTTGCATACTTCTGCTGTGATAGGAATATGCCATTTTCTCTCTGGATTATCTCCAAGCCCAGAAAATATTTAAGAAGACCAAGATCGGTCATCTCAAACTGTTTCTTCATCCTTCTTCTAAATTCGGCCACCATTTCTTGATTTGTACCCAGATAGATCATGTCATCTACATAGAGACAAACCATCATGAGTGTGCCATCCTGCTTTTTCTTGACATAAAGACTTGGTTCACTTTTGCTTCTTGAGAAACCTGTATCAGAAAAAAACTGGTCAATTTTACTGTACCAGGCTCTAGGAGCCTGTTTGAGCCCATACAACGCCTTGTGCAGTTTGTACACATGACCTTCTTTTCCCTTGATTTTAAAACCTTCTGGCTGCTCCACAAATACTTCCTCAACAATCTCACCATTTAAAAAAGCAGACTTCACATCAAATTGATATACTGGCACACTCCATACAGCTGCAACTGCTAACAAGATTCTAACTGTTTCAAACCTTGCAACAGGGGAAAAAGTCTCCTCATAATCAATTCCTGGCTGCTGCTTATACCCCTTTGCCACTAATCTAGCTTTGTGCTTGATAATTTCTCCATCAGGCCCAAATTTTGTTCTAAATACCCATTTCACTCCAACGACATTTTTACCCTTAGGAGCTTCAACTAAGCTCCATGTCTGATTCCTTTCTATTGAATCAATTTCCTCTTTCATAGCTACTCTCCATTCTTCTTCAATCACTGCTTCTTCATAATTTTCAGGATCAACTACTAATAGCATCTGTGTTGCATTATAGAGATCATCTAATGTTTTGGTTTTCCTACCAGCAACATCAGAAAACTGGCTTCTGTTGCGCCTCATGTACACCCTTACAGGTGTCTGCTCTACTTCATTTCTTTCCTCCTCATCACTCTCAGATTCACTCTCATCATCCTCTTCAATTGTCTCCACCACTTCATTTTCTTCTGACTTTTCTTTCACATCATCCCAAATCCATCTGGCCTTCTCATCAAATTTCACATTTCTTGACACTACTACCTTCTCACTCAAGGGATCAAACAATCTGTAGCCTTTGGTTTGAAGACAATACCCAATAAAAATATACTTTATGGACTTGTCATCAAGCTTGGATCTCTTGTGCTGCTCAACAAAACCATACCCAATGCACCCAAATATTCTGAGATGTGACACACTTGGTTTCGATCCTGTCCAGGCCTCAAAAGGTGTTATGTCAATAAGTGCTTTGGTTGGTGAAACATTTAGAATGTACACTGCTGTAGCAACAGCTTCAGCCCAAAAACGATTTGGCAGCCTCTTATACTTTAACATACTCCTCCCTAACTCAACCACTGATCTGTTTTTCCTCTCAGCCACTCCATTTTGCTCTGAAGTGTATGGAGTGGTCAACTCATGATGAATTCCCTCCATTTCACAGAAATTAATGAATTCTTTAGATAAAAACTCACCCCCTCTGTCAGTTCTAAGAGTTTTGATATTCTTCCCTGACTGCTTCTCCACTACAGCTTTGAATTTCTTGAAATTCTGAAACGTTTCAGACTTGTGATGCAGGAAAAAAATCCAACTCATTCTGCTGAAGTCATCTGTGAATAACAAAAAATATTTGCTTCCACCAATTGATTCAGTTTGCATTGGTCCACATAGGTCTGCATGAACCAATTCCAACACATTTTCTGCCCTTTTTGCTTGCCCTTTTGGAAATGAACTTCTGGACTGTTTACCAAACACACAACTCTCACAGAATTCAACTTCTCCAATTTCAGGTAAACCAACAACCATCCCTTTTTTGCTTAATTGTTTCAAGCCTGTTGAACTCAGATGCCCAAATCTACAATGCCAAAGGTCTGAGATACTGGTTTCTTGTACTGTTAAGGCTTTAACACTGGTTGTAACTAAGGGAAAGAGCTTATTACCTGACATTTTCACTTCTGCTACAGATTGAGATGTGTTTTCATCTATGATTTTACATAAGCCTTCTTTAAACACAACTGAGTAACCATTTTTGGTCAACTGTCCCACACTCAGCAGATTGTGAGATAAACTTGGAACAAAATACACATCTTTTATCCTTTTCAAACCAATTGATGTTTTGACATTTACAATACCTTTTCCTTCTACTTGAATTGCTTTGTCATCACCCAGCTTCACTTTCAATCTGTGAGTCTCATCCAAATCCTCAAAGAACTCTTTCTGTCCTGACATATGGTTTGAACACCCACTATCAACAAACCAAATGTCATTAGTTGCTGTTTGACAGTCAGTGTAAGCCATGAACATACTTGCTTCACCTTCATCCCTCTCACTTTCTTCTTCTTTGGCATAACTGGCTTGTTCTTCTTCCCTCATCTTCTTGTAACACTCAGACTGATAGTGACCAAATTTACCACAATGAAAACATTCTACATGCTTCTTGGTTGAAGTAGGACATTCAGACTGGTAATGCCCAACCTAATTGCAATTGTAACATCTCACCTTTCTACTATTTTCATCAATCGACTTATACCCTGAAGAATCTGAATTTCTTCCTCCTGCACTTGTCCCTCTTCCTCTTCTTCCTCTACCAAATACACTTGATGTTCCTCTACTTCTGCCTCTTCCTCTTCCTCTAAAAAACTGACTCTGTGTATAAAATGCCTTCTCTTCTGATTTCTCTTCTGCTTTCATCAGTCTGGATTCATGGGTCATCAAAGAGCCCATGAGTTCATCAAGGGTGTAAGTTGTAAGATCTTTGGATTCCTCAATGGCTGCAACTACATGGTTGAAATTATCAGTCAGACTTCTCAGTACTTTGCACACTACTGTCTGATCTGACAATTGATCTCCATAGATCTTCATCTGATTCACAATCTTTTGCACTCTTGTCAGAAATTGCTGCATTTTTTCATCTCTCCCCATCTGTAGAGTTTCAAACTCTCTTCTCAGATTTTGTAGTTTGATAACCATTACCTTTGCAGTCCCTTGAAAGGAGTTTTGCAGAATCACCCACGCATCTTTTGCTTTAGTGCACGATGCAATTTTAGGAAAGATGGAGTCATCCATGGCTTGTTGAATCAACATCAGGGCTTTGGCATCACGTTTGTTGGTTTCATCAGGATTTGGATTTGGATTTGGAGTACCACTCTCAACTATATCCCATAACCCCTGCGATTTGAATACAGTGGTCATTTTGATCTTCCAGAAATCATAATTGTCACCATTGAACGAAGGAACTGACAATTGATTAGAACTACTCATTCTTGGCCCTCAATCCCTCGCTCTGATACCACAATGTTGGCAATAATCACTCACAGAAACTCACTTGATCAAGAAGAAAGAAAACAAGAACTAGTTTATCTCTGTAATATATTTCTCTCGATGGATCCAATTATTACAGAACATACATATATATAGAGTTCGGAATAATAAAAAGAAAACTAACTCTGGCATCTCCCTCCTTTTCTAAAAATAACCGCTATTCCCTCCATCACTCAATTAAACATGCTGTAATTAAAAACACACACCTATTCGTAGTAAATAAAAAAACTGGCTAAAAATAAAACAGACTATGACTAAAATACCCCTGCATATTTGAATTACATCTCAACAAACTGTGCTACCTCTCCTTAATTACTCATATATCGTCTTTCTTATTTTCCTCAAACTCACTTATCTCTCTAATTTATACTACATTTCAATTCGAATTCACAATAGCTACATCTATGATCATCACAAGATCAATACGAGTCAGACGAGTTTTCGGCAAAAATTTGCTCGGGCGATAAAATTACTAGAAGACCGGCTCGTCTTCATCCAATTCAGGCTTTGGTTTACATAACACAATTAAACAATAAAATGAATGCCAGCTCTTCCCTATGCATGCTTTTCTAGCAAGTATCCATCACAGATCCAACTAGTGATCGGAACCAGTTCAAAATAAAATATACTTACAGCTAGAGAAACCAAACTATGAAGTATGAACTTGTAACTTGCTATATGTATATATATATATATTTTATTTTTTTTATATTTCCCTTAAACAGATTCAAGAAGCTACCTACACCCGGCTCTGCAATCATACAAAGAGCATGCTAACTGTCAATGGATCATATCCGGGACCCACTATATCCGCCCGCAGAGGCGACACAGTCTTTGTCAAGATCATCAACAGAGGGAACAAGAACATCACCATCCACTGGTATATATACATAGTACATACATAAAGAATATGTTATTTGCACTATTAAGGAATTATTTCAATACATGCAAGACTAACAAGTATTCATCTAATTTCTATAGGCATGGCATAAACCAGCCTAGGGACCCGTGGTCAGATGGACCGGAATACATTACTCAGTGCCCTATCCAACCAAGAGCCAACTACACACAACGGATCCAATTTACGGAAGAAGAAGGCACGCTATGGTGGCATGCACATAGCGAATATGATCGTGCTACTGTTCACGGTGCTATTGTTATTTACCCGAAGCTCGGAACCACCTTCCCCTTCCACAAAACCCATAAAGAATTCACTTTGATTCTAGGAGAATGGTGGAACAGAAACATAACAGAAATGTACCAAAGTGCAGCTGAATATCGCGGTCAAATCGAACTTTCTGATGCCAACACCATCAATGGACAGCCTGGTGACTTCATGCCATGCTCAGCAAATGGTAATTTATTGTTCCTGGTATAGGAATTTGTTTATTTATAATATTTCATAAGATGGAGATTCTCTTTGACAATGTGCTTTACTTTATCAATTTAAACAAAATTAGCATCAAAATTTATTATTTTTTTTAAATAAAATGTTGTCTAACTATGTATATTTTTTCATTTTTATTTTTGTTGCAGAAACTTTTAAGGCACAAGTCGAACAAGGCAAAATGTACCTCCTCCGTGTAATAAATGCAGCCATGGAAAATGCATTCCTTTTTGGGGTTTCCGGCCACAATGTAACGGTGGTTGGAATTGACGCCAGCTATACGAAGCCTTACATGAATAAATATATAATGATCAACCCGGGCCAAACAATGGACCTCCTCTTACAGGCCAATCAATTCAAAAACTCTTCTTCCCCATTCCGTTATTACATGATCGCGGATCTATACTTTGATGGAAGTTCTGCAGCCCCTAGAGATAGGAATGAAAGTGTAGCTATTTTAGAATACAAAACTAATCATTTCTCTCCATCAATAAGACCGGTTTACACATCCTTACCAAACTACAATGACACTAATGCATCCGCTGCGTTCATTAGTGGTCTTCGCTCGCTAGCCGGCTCAGATGACCCAGCTGTCTTAACCCAAACTGTCGATGTCAAAATGTATATCACAATATCTGCGAATGAACAACGGTGCCCTACAAGTAGATGTAATGGTCAAAACGGTACTACACTTGCTGCTAGTATGAACAATGCTAGTTTCCAAAACCCAAAAATTGCTGTGCTAGATGCATATTATAATTCTATTGCCGGTGTGTACACCACTGACTTCCCTGACCAACCACCGCTCTTCTTCAATTTTACTGATGCACAATATCAAGAAAATGCAAAATTTGTTGATAAATCGACAAAAGTGAAAGTTCTTGAGTATAACACAACCGTGGAGATTGTGTTTCAGGGCACTAACTTAGTAGATGGACAGGTTACCCATCCAATACACTTGCACGGCCACAGATTCTATGTCATTGGAAGAGGAACCGGCAACTTCGACAACACAACAGATCCTCTGAGTTACAACTTGGTCGATCCACCATATCAGAACACTTTGGGTGTGCCGAAGAACGGTTGGGCAACTATTCGCTTTAGGGCAGCTAATCCAGGTGAGTTTATTATTTTTCCTTTTTTTCTTTTAAATATCAATTTATTGAATCTTTTTTATAGATTTAATTTTGACAATTAAAGGTGTTACACAACTACAATGAGAACGATCTTTTTAGCAATATTTGATTAGATAGTTGATCAGCAAAATTAATCAAATATTAGATTAGTTATTGTTAAAAATTGTTGTTTTAAGTGTTTTTCAGATACTAATCATAAAATACTTTGGTTTTGCGATTAAATTAGGAGTTTGGTTCATGCACTGTCACTATGAAACACACTTAATCTGGGGAATGGATACTGTGTTTATAACAAAGAATGGTAATAGTACAGAGGCAAAAATGCTGCCTCCCCCTGATGACAAACCTCCTTGCTGATTTTGCTCAAGCATTGTATTTTATTTTTCAAAGGTGAGTTTGCACTGATTAATTTATTGTATATTAATAAAACAAATAATTTTGAAATATATTTTCCTCGTTAAGATTATGGTTGGATTTTAATTTGTTATACATTTGTAAAGGGATAAACAGATGAATAAAGATAAGAGTGTATGAAAACGACAGTAAAGTATAAGCTGGATTGGAGAACAGGGAGATGCAAGATTTGAAGGTGTTAAGAGTTGTCGCAAAAACCTAAATCAGAAATTAAGTAGAGTTTATTGTCACTTGGGCTTCTTTTACTTGTACTCCCAATTACTTGTGGTAATTTATTTTTAGTTGATTTACTTGAATGGTATAGAAGATCCATTGATGAATTAATTGTTGTGTACCATCAAATATATATCCATTGATGAATTGTTCTAGGCCCAAAATGAAACTCAGTTAATTGGGCTCAGATAAAAGAATTATCTTCTAGGCCCAAAATGAAACTCAAGTAAATAGGCAAAAGTTTACATTAGATGTGATTTATATTATTTTCTCTATGTTCTCATAAAAAATTATCACATTTCAACTTTGTTTATATGTAAAGTTAAAAAATCAATGTATAGAATAGCTTTGCAATGCTTTCGGATTCTGAGCGTACCACAAAATTCTCAATTGAGAATTCATAAAAGATACATGTTTGTTTGTACACAACAAGTGAGGTATTGAATTAATTATTGTCACAAACTAACAAATTAAAAGACTAAACATTTATTTTGTGTATTCTATATATTCTTTTATATATTAATAAAGTCTCAAATAAAAAATTTATAAATTTAAAATGAGTTTTAATATAAAATCCAATATATCATGCCTCAAATTTGAATATATATACCTAACTTGTGTAATGAGTTTTTAAAATTTAGAAGATTAAATATGATATTATAAATTTTAGAAAGAAAAATTTATAATTTCAATAATTTTAAAAATATACATAAAATTTTTCAAAGTTCCCTAATTCAAATCCTTTACGAACAAGAAGCAAGATGCATCTTTTCTTTCATGGTATCGAAGCTGCTTGATTCTTCCAGAAAATTATATGATTCCTAACAAACCTAGCCAGAGCTTTTCAGGAAAGAACCAAATGGTGATGCTTCTAAGAAAGATAAGTTTCTTGTGTTATAAAAACGCCTAGGATAATTATTACAAAATTATTCTTTTTCTTTTTTAAGAAAGCAAAAGGATTGAAGGAGCCAAATTTGATCAAGTATGAAACCTAGCTCAAGTTGTTTTGTAGGTTCCCAAAAATCCACAGTGTGACATAGTTCACACTGAACTAATTAATACACAGATTAATTAGTCCTTATTGACTCTTGATTAAGGATGTTATAACCTGAAAAACAAAATATATATAATAATAAATTAAATTTCAGAATGGACCCATATGTTGGGTTTTGTGGAACGGTTCAAACTCATTTAATTAGCTTAAGCTGCGGAAAGAGTAAAACAAAATTTTTTTACATCTAACTTAAGCTACGGATTAAATGAATCAAGAAGATTCGTTTAATCCTATTTACAGATCTACTCCATAATTGATTTCCTAAAGCATTAAATCTATTTACAAATTAAATAGATTAATATAACAATTTATACCTTGATTCCAAATCTCAGTTGGAATGCAGACCGAGCGAGTAGAGCCTCACCAGGGATGGAATCGACTCGCAGTATCACACGTGTGATACCTCTATTGGTTATCCACCAGGACTAACCGGAGAGCGATTTACTTCTTCTGCCAGAAATACCGTAAACCGCGGAATTCTGCAGAAACACTATTCACCGAGAAAATGATGAAATAAATATATTTGTGTCCCGAAGTAACTCGGTTTTGCTTAAAACCTAAACCGCAGGATTACACAAAATATATTATTTCCTAATCTCGAAATAACCGAAATCAAGGAAGAGAGAAAACCCGATTAACGAAGTAATCAGATTAACACGTGAATTAGTGAGTCTTTCTCTCTACCCCTACCCCTCTATTTATAGAGTTTTGAGGAGGTTCGCAAAAGACCGAAATACCCCTCAAAACAAATCTATTTACCAAAAGCCCTTGACACCTCATCCTTTTATCATGTGAAATGACCAAAATACCCTTGCCACCTCACATGACACATGTCAACACATGGGAAGTCGGCACCAAGGTAAAAAGACCATTTTACCCTTGGTCCATTAAGGCATGAATAGTGTTGGGCTTTGATTTTGGGCTTTGACTTTTGGGCTTTTAATTTTAATTAAGGCTTTGATTATTTTGGGCTTTTAAATCCATAATTCAAACTCATAATTAACAAATTAAAATCCAAATCAAATATATATAATTGTCATATACAATTATATTTCTTTTCGGTTGTTGTTCGGTAACTTTTATACAACGTAACGTGTACGTTTATAAATTAACCGTTGTTTCTGCTTGTCATTCTAAATGACATTTATAATTTAATTATATCATGTATAATTAATTATAACCATCTTAATATTAATTATAATCAATTTATAATTAATCAGTAAGATTCTCCGAGTAGCTCCTATATGGTGTGACCCAATAGGATCTGTGTTATGTTGGTAAACAGAGTTAAAACTGTTTTAACTTCTATAATCATGGGTGGCGTCTGGCAACACATCATGACCATCCAATTACACAGATGATGCTGTACTGTACAATATCACGATCCAGTAAACAATTTACTTGTGTCAGTTCTTCTGTCTCATAGCTATCAGATCAGTTTCAAGGTAGATGTGTGTCATCCTTGGTAACTGTATCTTTTCTTGATCTTGAGTAGATTATCAAATATAATTACTCTTGTAATTATACCGCATGCAGATAATCTAACTCTATCAAGGGGCCCAGTGATGTTATAGCTCGTATAGAGATACGAGGGACAAGTAGTATTCTTGGCAGACTATCACTTCCTCAGCTAAGTTATATATATGGAAATGCTACCGTTATGGCTGCTTTTTACGAACAGCGTTAGATAACACTTACTCATATATATTTCTTAGTGGAAACGATAAATACCTCATACTGTAGAACTTTGACACTGAATGAAAACATAAATGACACGAACACAATTCTATTTAATGTTTCATTCGGGGTCTGTCAAATACCATGTTCCTAGAACATGTATCCATGTGATTAAAATGACATCTCGTGTCAGGTGGTTTGTAAAACTTAACCATCTTTTAATCCACATGCTAACCTTATCGTGGTAATTAGTGTTCCTGCTAATTACCTTGGTCAGTGACTTTTAAGAGTATATATTATCTATATTATGGAGTTTCACAATTTCAGTCATGAACTCGAAATGATCCATAATTTCAATAATACTCAAGGCAACAAAATGATATATAAATAAACATTCAATTCATGAACAAAGCTTTATGATTAATTTATCGTATTATTGACTTCTAGATTATTACAAACTAACAATCTCTCACTTAAGCTAGGAGCCAATCATCGTAGGCTCTACTTATACAAATCTCTAGTATTCTAAAAATCTCGTAGATCTAAAGAAAAACTCATAGCCAGTCTCCTATGTGTCTCAGACCCATAGAGGCAATATGCATCTAGTGCTTGGCTTGAGGAAGAGGTTTCGTGAGTGGATCAGCTGTGTTGCTGACTGTGTCAACTCTACATATCTTTACATCACCTCTATTTACGATTTCTCGTATCAGGTGAAAACGCCGTAGAACATGCTTGGATTTCGAGTGCGATCTCGGTTCTTTGGCCTGAGCTATAGCTCCATTGTTGTCACAGTAGAGGTCCACAGGGCCTTGAACACTGGTAACCACTCCAAGTTCGCTAAGGAACTTCTTGATCCAGAAACCTTCTTTAGCTGCCTCGGATGCAGCTATGTACTCTGCTTCGGTGGTTGAGTCTGCTGTAGTCTCTTGCTTTGAACTCTTCCAGCTCACAGCACCACTCAACCGTTGAGTATGAACACATACCCAGACTGTGATCTCGAGTCATCATGGTCAGTTTGGAAACTGGCATCAGTGTATCCATTTATTACAAGCTCGGAATCACCACCGTAGACGAGAAACATATCCTTAGTTCTTCTTAAGTACTTAAGGATATTCTTTGCAGCAATCCAGTGCTCTTGGCCTGGATTAGCCTGATATCTACTCGTCACACTCAAAGCGTACGAGACATCAGGGCGAGTGCACAACATGGCGTACATGATAGAGCCAATAGCCGAAGCGTATGGTACTCTACTCATAATGCTTCGCTCATCAGTTGTCGAAGGACACTGAGTCTTGCTTAGCTGAACATTATGAGACATTGGCAGGAATCCTCTCTTAGAATCCTGCATGCTGAACCGATTCAGCACTTTGTCAATGTACGTGCTTTGACTTAAACCTATAAGTCTATTTGATCTATCTCGATAGATCTTTATGCCTAGTATATAGACAGCCTCGCCCAAGTCTTTCATTGAAAAGACTTTCTTCAACGAAGACTTGGCTTGTTGCAAAAGAGGAATATAATTTTCCATTAGTAGTATGTCATCTACATATAGGATAAGAAAAGCGATGGCACTCCCACTAGTCTTTCTGTATACACATGGTTCTTCTTCGCATCTGACGAAGTCAAGCTTTTTGACTTCTTCGTCAAATCGAAGATTCCAACTCCGTGACGCTTGCTTTAGTCCATAAATGGACTTAAGAAGCTTGCACACCTTCCCAGCATTCTTTGAATCCTCAAAACCCTCAGGCTGTGTCATGTACACATCCTCTTCTAAATTTCCATTTAAGAAGGCGGTTTTGACATCCATTTGCCATATTTCATAATCATGAAACGCGGCAATTGCTAGGAGTATCCGAATTGACTTAAACATAGCCACAGGCAAAAAAGTTTCATCATAATCTACACCGAGAATCTGTTTGAAACCTTTCGCTACTAGCCGTGCTTTGTGTACAGTCATCTTACCATCCATGTCTGTTTTCATTTTGAAAACCCACTTGTTAGCTATGGGTTTTATCCCATCAGGTGGTACAACTAGGTTCCAGACCGTGTTGTCATACATGGACTGTATTTCGGATCTCATGGCCTCCAGCCATTTATCAGAGTCGGGCCTATCCATTGCTTCCGCATAGGTCAAAGGATCTTCAGTGTCATAGGCTGAGATCTCGTGCAGTCCCAAGTACCTTTCAGGTGCATGGACTACTCTTGTTGACCTACGTAGCACTTGTTCTTCAGGCTGTTGAACTTGATCCACAGCAGTCTGCGGATCTAGTTCTTCTTCAACTTGCGTTGAAGTACTTGAGCTCGGGACTAGAACCTCATCCACAACTACTTGTGGATTTGGTACTTCCAGATGCTCATCAGCCGAAGTATCAAGAGGTGGGTTAATCTGATCTGGTTCAGATATTGTATTGTGTGATGTATCTTGAATTTCTTCAAGTATTACATTACTCCCACTACTTCCTTTTGCGAGAAACTCGTTCTCCAAAAATATACCATGTCGAGCAACAACTATTTTGTTCTCGGATTGGTAATAGAAATAATATCCTTTCGTTTCCTTAGGATACCCTACGAAAAAGCATTTGTCAGCTTTGGGATCAAGTTTGCCAGACGTCGGACGTTTGACAAATACTTCGCAACCCCAAATTTTAAGATAAGTTGGGATTTTCCCAAACCATAACTCGTATGGAGTCTTTTCTACTGACTTGGATGGAACCATGTTTATTGTTCGTGCAACAGTTTCTAGTGCGTGCCCCCAGAAGGATTTCGGCAGAGTGGCTTCACTCATCATGGATCGAACCATATCCAATAGAGTTCGATTTCGTCTCTCAGAAACACCATTCCATTGTGGTGTCCCTGGAGGTGTGAGTTGTGAGACTATCCCACATTCCTTTAAGTATTCTTTAAACTCAAAACTCAAGTATTCGCCTCCACGGTCAGAACGTAGAGCCTTAATACTTTTGTTCAATTGATTTTCTACTTCAGTCTTGAATTCTTTGAACTTGTCAAAGGATTCAGACTTATGTCTCATCAAGTAGACATAACCGTATCTACTGTAATCATCAGTAAACGTGATAAAGTAAGAAAAATCATTTCTTGTGCAAGTACTCATAGGTCCACATACATCCGTGTGTATAAGACTTAACAAGTCACTTGCCCTTTCGCCCTTTTTGGAGAAGGCGCTTTGGTCATTTTACCTCGTATACAAGATTCGCATGTGTCAATTGATTCCAGATCAAATTTACCAAGAAGTCCATTTTTATATAACTTCTTGATGCGTTTCTCATTTATATGACCAATGCGACAATGCCACATGTAAGTCGTGCTTTCATGTGATGCTTTGAGTCGTTTGTTATTTATGTTAAACACGGGTTTATTCATTTCCAGTATATAAAGACCATTCATCATATAAGAAGATCCATAATATAATTCATCTTTGTATATAGAACATCTATTGTCCTTTATCACAAAAGAGAAACCATTCATCTCTAAACATGAGATTGAAATGATGTTTCTGGAAATGCTAGGAACAAAATATACATTTTCTAATTCCATTACAAGCCCGCTGGGCAAATACAACTCTATACTACCAGCTGTTACGGCTGCAACTCGTGCTCCGTTTCCAACTTGGAGTTGTATCTCCTTGTTACGTAGCTTTCTTCTATTCTTTAGTACCTGCATATTTGAACAAATATGAGCACATGATCCAGTATCCAATACCCAATCATTTATAGAGGTAGCAACGTTAACTTCAATAACAAAAATACCTGAGGTTGAAGCCTTGGAAACCTTTCCAGACTTCAGATCCGCTAGGTACTTCAGGCAGTTCCTCTTCCAATGACCCTTGCTATTGCAGTAATAGCATTCAGAGGAAGCAGCAACCTTTATCTTGGGAGGATTCGGTTTAAGAATCTTTTTCCCTTTGCCTTGATACTTGGGAGCCACCTTCTTTGGGGCTTTCTTTATCTTTTTCCCACCAGCTTGGATCATGAGAACAGAAGACTTTTTCTTCATGTCCCCATCAGCGATCCGAAGCATCCCTTGGAGCTCTTGTAGACTCTTATCCATTCCTAGCATATGGAAGTTCATGATGAACCCCGAAAAGCTTGGAGGGAGTGAGTGCAGGATAATGTCTGTTGCAAATTCCTTGCTTATCGGAGCATTCAGCTTCTCGAGCTGCTCAACATCGCTCGTCATACGGAGCATGTGAGTTCCCATAGAGCCTCCCTCGGCCAACTTGTGACCAAGTAGAGATCTTGTCACTTTAAATCTCTCGATACGCGCTTGCTCTTGAAACATGTTCTTGAGCTGATCGCATATGACATAAGTTTTGGTGTCCACGAATCGACGCTGCAATTCAGGACCCATAATACTTACTACGAGATCTTGTACATCAAGCTCATCCTCTTTGTGCTTGTTGTACTTAGTGATATCCTCTGGTTTGCCATCTGTTTCTGGCTCAGCAGGGATAGGTGAGTTTAAGACATATTCTTTCTTTTCACGTCTTAGTACAATGGTGAGAGCACGGAACCAATTAGTGAAATTGGATCTGTCCTCTTTCAGTGTTTGTTTCTCGAGCAGGGAGCGTAGAGAGAATGATGTTTCTTTAGCCATATTACTACAATGTTAAATGTAAAGATTTTAGCTTTGTTCATGTAATGTTTTATTCTAATGATAAAACTCCCACTACAAATTTGTTATATTCCCGTTTTGCAGTAGGACCAAGATCCCTATTTTCACCAATAACCAAGGCAGTGTATGCATATCATGGTTATCAGTTATCTTAGGTAAGCAAACTTGCTAATCACACCTCTTTGTGATTCTTGGTTTCGTTAAAACATCACGTGTATTTAACGAAGACTTTGCCCCAAGCCCAAAACTGTTTTGGAAATCATTGGTAAGTAACCTCACTCTATTTGGTTTGATATGTCGAACATAACCCTCGACCACCAAAGGTAAAAGGCGATGTCTACTGAGTAGTTTAATCATCAACCAATGAACAATGGTTTGAGGAGGATAGAGTGGGAAGGGCATACTACTTAGTATTTAATGGGTTGGTGTTTATGCTTAACAGTGCCAGCAATCTCTAAAAGAGATATGTCAGGAAGAATGATTAATGTGATTCTATTCGTATCTTTAAGCGACCTCTTTCATATGCTTCATTAAGCAGTCGTGGAAAGGAAGTCTATAGTACGAAATGTGATCGCATTATTTTCTATCCTTAACGTGCCAGAAAGAACGACTAATGTGATTTTATTCGTATCTAAAGAGACCTCTTTCATATGCTTCATTAAGCAGTCGTGGAAAGGAAGTCTAGAAAGGATACCGAATATGATCCCCATTACTTTCTTTTCTTTTAGCAGTATCTCTTTCATATACTTAGCTTTTGTTAAGCAGTCAGTTCTTGCAACTGACTTTAGACATTTCTAGCGGACACGTGAAAGTCGTCTGCCAGAAAGACAACGGTGAGTTCCTTCACAAATCTTTCTTTGACATCACGTTCTTTCACGGTTCCATGAAAGCGATAAATCTAATTTATTCAGTTCATATCAAAGCAGTAAATCTAATTTACTAATATACGGGACCAAGTCAGGTATATATATTTATCAGTTCCTAATTCTTTATTTTGCAGCTATGCTCAGTTCTTTATTCTATACCGTTTAAAGCATATAAACAGTTTACATGTTTTTAAAACAGATATTCTTTTCGTTCCATAAAGCAATTTGGTAACGTGACAAAGTTCCTTTTCGGCCAGCCATTAGGACATGTAAAAGGGGCTCCCAGGAAAGATTGGGGTCACGAGGACCGCTTAGACTCAATCTTTCCTAGACAGAACCATCTCTTTTACGGTGTGGAAATGACAGTTCTTACTAAGGTACTTTATTGCTTCATCACATTCTTCGATGAACTTTATTTTCCGAAGGTTTTCGAAAAGGCGAAAGATTTACACTAAATTTTTTCATTTCAAAAGCGTCAAAGCAATTTGGTAACGTGACAAAGTTCCTTTTCGGCCAGCCATTAGGATGTGTAAAAGGGGCTCCCAGGAAAGATCGGGGTCACAAGGACCGCTTAGACTCAATCTTTCCTAGACATAACCATCTCTTTTACGGTGTGGAAATGGCAGCTCTTACTAAGGTACTTTATTGCTTCATCACATTCTTCGATGAACTTTAACGCGATCAAAAGTTTTTGAAAACGAAAATATAAAGAAAGCATAAAGAAAGCGTAAATCTAATTTAACTTTCTTAGTCGGAAAAACCGAACCAAGAAAATCTCATTTCTAATCGGTTTTGGACTTGTGCTGCAAATGTAAGAATTTAAACCGATACGCGGTACATGCACCTTATTTGCATAAGTTATAACTTTAGAAAATCAATCAGCGGGAGAGCCTTGAGCTCTGATACCACTGTTGGGTTTTGTGGAACGGTTCAAACCCATTTAATTAGCTTAAGCTGCGGAAAGAGTAAAACAAATTTTTTTTACATCTAACTTAAGCTACGGATTAAATGAATCAAGAAGATTCGTTTAATCCTATTTACAGATCTACTCCATAATTGATTTCCTAAAGCATTAAATCTATTTACAAATTAAATAGATTAATATAACAATTTATACCTTGATTCCAAATCTCGGTTGGAATGCAGACCGAGCGAGTAGAGCCTCACCAGGGATGGAATCGACTCGCAGTATCACACGTGTGATACCTCTATTGGTTATCCACCAGGACTAACCGGAGAGCGATTTACTTCTTCTGTCAGAAATACCGTAAACCGCAGAATTCTGCAGAAACACTATTCACCGAGAAAATGATGAAATAAATATATTTGTGTCCCGAAGTAACTCGGTTTTGCTTAAAAGCTAAACCGCAGGATTACACAAAATATATTATTTCCTAATCTCGAAATAACCGAAATCAAGGAAGAGAGAAAACCCGATTAACGAAGTAATCAGATTAACACGTGAATTAGTGAGTCTTTCTCTCTACCCCTACCCCTCTATTTATAGAGTTTTGAGAAGGTTCGCAAAAGACTGAAATACCCCTCAAAACAAATCTATTTACCAAAAGCCCTTGACACCTCATCCTTTTATCATGTGAAATGACCAAAATACCCTTGCCACCTCACATGACACATGTCAACACATGGGAAGTCGGCACCAAGGTAAAAAGACCATTTTACCCTTGGTCCATTAAGGCATGAATAGTGTTGGGCTTTGATTTTGGGCTTTGACTTTTGGGCTTTTAATTTTAATTAAGGCTTTGATTATTTTGGGCTTTTAAATCCATAATTCAAACCCATAATTAAAAAATTAAAATCCAAATCAAATATATATAATTGTCATATACAATTATATTTCTTTTCGGTTGTTGTTCGGTAACTTTTATACAACGTAACGTGTACGTTTATAAATTAACCGTTGTTTCTGCTTGTCATTCTAAATGACATTTATAATTTAATTATATCATGTATAATTAATTATAACCATCTTAATATTAATTATAATCAATTTATAATTAATCAGTAAGATTCTCCGAGTAGCTCCTATATGGTGTGACCCAATAGGATGTGTGTTATGTTGGTAAACAGAGTTAAAACTGTTTTAACTTCTATAATCATGGGTGGCGTCTGGCAACACATCATGACCATCCAATTACACAGATGATGCTGTACTGTACAATATCACGATCCAGTAAACAATTTACTTGTGTCAGTTCTTCTGTCTCATAGCTATCAGATCAGTTTCAAGGTAGATGTGTGTCATCCTTGGTAACTGTATCTTTTCTTGATCTTGAGTAGATTATCAAATATAATTACTCTTGTAATTATACCGCATGCAGATAATCTAACTCTATCAAGGGGCCCAGTGATGCTATAGCTCGTATAGAGATACGAGGGACAAGTAGTATTCTTGGCAGACTATCACTTCCTCAGCTAAGTTATATATATGGAAATGCTACCGTTATGGCTGCTTTTTACGGACAGCGTTAGATAACACTTACTCATATATATTTCTTAGTGGGAACGATAAATACCTCATACTGTAGAACTTTGACACTGAATGAAAACATAAATGACACGAACACAATTTTATTTAATGTTTCATTCGGGGTCTGTCAAATACCATGTTCCTAGAACATGTATCCATGTGATTAAAATGACATCTCGTGTCAGGTGGTTTGTAAAACTTAACCATCTTTTAATCCACATGCTAACCTTATCGTGGTAATTAGTGTTCCTGCTAATTACCTTGGTCAGTGACTTTTAAGAGTATATATTATCTATATTACGGAGTTTCACAATTTCAGTCATGAACTCGAAATGATCCATAATTTCAATAATACTCAAGGCAACAAAATGATATATAAATAAACATTCAATTCATGAACAAAGCTTTATGATTAATTTATCGTATTATTGACTTCTAGATTATTACAAACTAACACCATATGTCAGTGGCCTATGCCTTCACTTGCCCCCCCGCCTTCTCTCTGGCTGTCTCTACTATATATCTCTCCATCTCAATCGAGCTCTCTTGCCTTCTATCTTTTCTTGTGAATTTTGATGTTGAACAAAGCCCCGGGACTTAGTGTGTTGTTGACAAGTCCCTGTGGTTTCTTTCTTTTGATAAGCCTTCGAGCTCCTTGATTTTTCTAATTATGTGAATCAAGGATGGTTTAAACAACCAATCGGGTGCTTTAAATTGTTGATTTATCGCTTGTCCAATCGAATTGATTTTTCTTGGTTTGGTAATTGCTATGCTTGATTAATATGTTGTTTAAACTTATTTCTCACTTGGGTCATGACATTTTTTACAAGTTATTGAGATTGAATCTCAGTTTTTTTTTTCTTTTTGATCATATATTTTCCTTCAAAGTCTCCTGAAGTGCATTTAATGTTTTACCACTGTAGATACTTTCACCTAGTTCACTTAGTATCTGTCTCATTACATCTTCAACACTGAAGTTAGAAGAAACACAAACCCAAATTTTTTTGTCGAAATAATTAAATAGACACTATTCTTTATATACAAATTGCGCAAGGGTGGTGTTTCCCTACACCACCCACCCCAACAATACTAATAGAAGAGGGGCAGCATCACTTTCTTTTATCAGCCAACCAATTATCTTGTCCTTCTCAACTTCCTGACCAAACACCTCTCTTTCAACCAAAAAGGAGGAAGTTTCGCACCTTAAAACATCATCAGCTGCTTGTTGTGATTCAAAAAGATCAGAAGTACCTTTTTCAGGGGCAAGTTGGAGGAGACGTTCAACCCCAAAAGTAGCCCGGTCCAATATTGTGACAGCCTCCTTCAACCTTTCCGAAGTACCATCATTGATAGTACATGATTTTCTCTTATTTGAACTAGAAGCGGATCCGCTCGCCTCATCTCGGTCTTTCACCATATCCTCCAGCTTTTTGTATTCCAACTCATCAAGCACGTCTTCAAGTGCTTTAACAGCCTTCCTAAACTGCTCGACCCACTAGCTAGCATCCGGGTGCTTCATCTTGAGTGCTTCAGCAATGCCCATGACAGCTGTGATGTGGGGAAGAGCTACCTCTATCCTCTTTAGCTCGACTGTACTGTCATCTGGCAGCACATGGTCATGCAAGTACGTAAAACCCATGCTGATAAGTTCACTGACAACAACGGACCCCGCCCACTCAACAATGGTTGAAAGAGATATCTTGAAGTTTCTTCTTTCTTCTACTGCGACAGCTTCCGCAAAGCCGCTGCATTTTTTTTCCCTTGCTTAGGAATGACAAATAACAAGTGTAGCAAAATGTAATTTTCTTTTTAAAACATGTACGAAATTGGTGAATGATAGAACATGTACTAAATTCAGAATGAAAATAGCAAAAGGCAGAGATTGGTTGGTTAATAAGCACGAGAGATGAGAATTAGAGATTTTGGAAAGAGATACTGTGTACCCAATGGCAACAGATCGAGTAGAGGGCTGAGATGAGAAATAGAGATTTGGAAAATACAAATGCGTACCTACGAGAAAGGCAAGAGATTAGAGAGAGTCGGAAACAAAGATTGCGAAAGAGAGGACATGAATATTGAATAGAGATTGAATTTAATTTGTGTAAAACGTGAATAGAGACTGGTTGGCTGATTAGCAAAAGGCAGAGATTGGTTGGGAAAGATCCATATTGAACTTCCTTCTTTTTCTACTGAGGCACCTTCCTCAAAGGCACTGATTTTTTTTCCTAGTGTTTCTTGGGAATGACAAAGAACTACCAGCAAATTGGATTTTTTTTCACGTACCAAATTGTTGGTTGAGAGAATAAATTGAGAAATAAAGATTGCAAAAGGAAGAGATTGTACCCAAGGGCACGAGATGAGAGAAAGAGAGAAAGAGAGAAAGAGAGGGAGAATTGGAAACAGAGGTTGCTTGATACAATTTATTAGGGTTATAAATATTATTAGCATTAATTTCCACCTTATCAACTAGTGCCAACGTTGTTGAATAACTTAGATCTATCCCTGTGGATCGACACCCGACACTACTACACGGTAGGATTATGCGCTTGTAATCTGATAGAGTAGCATTAGGGTAACAAAGAATATATTTATATATACTAAAAGTAAGAAGTACTCATTTAGAGTCATCATAATACAACACTCGAATTCAAAGTGTTTTGAGCACCTTAGTAGTGTCTCCAGTTGGCAAGATAATAGGGCATTTACTATCCTAATACAAAACTCCAATTGAAAGTGTTTGGAACACTCTAATAGTGTCTCCAGATGACAAGATAATAGGGTACTTAATAGGGTACTTACACCCCTAATACAACACTATAATTGAAGGTGTTTAGAGAACTCTAGTAGTGCTACCAGATGGCAAGATAATAGGGCATTTACAACTCTAATAAAACACTCCAAATGAAGGTGTTTGGACCACTCTTGTAGTGTCTCTAGATGTCAAAATAATAGGGCATTTACAACCCTAATAAAACACTCCAATTGAAGGTGTTTGGAGCACTCTAGTAGTGTCGCTATATTGCAAGATAATAGGGCATTTACAACCCTAAAACAACCCTCCAATTGAAGGTGTTTCAAGCACTCTAGTAGTGTCTCCAGATGGCAAGATAATAGGACATATATAACCCTAATACAACACTCCAATTGAAGGTGTTTGGAACACAATAGTACTGTTCCTATATTTCAATATAATAGGGCATTTACAGCCCTAATAAAACACTCCAATTGAAGGTGTTTGGAGAACTCTAGTAGTGTCTCTATATGGCATGATAATACGGCATTTACAACTCTAATACAACATTCTAATTGAAGGTGTTTGAATCACTCTAGCAGTGTCTCTATATGGCAAGATAATAGGGCATTAACAACCCTAATACAACACTCCAATTGAAGGTGTTTTGGAGCACTCTAGTGGTGCCTCCAGAGGGCATGATAATAGGGCATTTACAACCCTAATAACACACTTCAATTGAATGTGTTTCCAGCACTCTAGTAGTGTATCTTTTTGGAAAGATAATAGGACATTTAAAACTATAATATAACACTCCAATTAAAGTTGTTTGGAGCACTCTTGTAGTGTCTCTAGAAGGCAAGATAATATGGCATTTACAACTCTAATACAACACTCCAATTGAAGGTGTTTTGGAACACCCTCATAGTGTCTCCATATGCTAAGATAATAGGGCATTTACGACCATAATAAAACACATGAATTTAAGGTGTATGGAGCACTCTAATAGTGTCTTCAGATGGCAAGATAATAGGGCATTTACAATCCAATTGAATGTGTTAGGAGCACTCCAGTAGTGTGACTTTTCCGAAAGAAAATAAGACATTTAAAACCCTAATATAACATTCCAATTAAAGGTCTTTGCAGCACTCTTGTAGTGTCTCTAGAAAGCAAGATAATAGGGGATTTACAACCCTAATAAAACACTACAATTGAAGGTGTTTGGAGCACTCTTGTACTGTCTCCAGAAGGCAACATAATAGGGCATTTACAACCCTAATAAAACAATCTAATTGAAAGTGTTTGGAGCACTCTAGTAGTGTCTCTATATGGCATGATAATAGGGCATTTACAACCCTAATACAACACTCCAATTGAAGGTGATTGGAGCACTCTAGTAGTGCATCTATATGGCAAGATAAAAGGGCATTTACAACTCTAACACATTACACCAATTGAAGGTGTTTTGGAGCACCCTCATAGTGTCTCTATATACCAAGATAATAGGGCATTTACAACCATTTTAAAACACTCGAATTCAAGGTGTAAGGAGCACTCTAGTAGTGTCTTTAGATGGCAAGATAATAAGGCATTTACAACCCTAATAAAACACTCCAATTGAAAGTGTTTGGAGCACTCTAGTAGTGTATCTTTTTGCAAAGATAATAGGACATTTAAAACTCTAATATAACACTCCAATTAAAGTTTTTTAGAGCTCCCGTGTCTCTAGAAGGCAATATAATAGGGCATTTACAACCCTAATAAAATATTCCAATTCAAGGTGTTTGGAGCACTCTAGTAGTGTATATGGCATGATCATAGGGCATTTACAACCCTAATACAACACTCCAATTTAATGTGTTTGAAGCACTCTAGTCTTTTCTCTCTATGGCAAGATATTAGGGCATTTACAACCCTAATACAACACTCCAATTGAAAGTGTTTGGAGCACTCTAGTCGTGTCTCGATATGGCAAGATAGAAGGGCATTTACGACCCTAATACAACACTCAAATGAAGGTGTTTGGAGCACTCTAGTTGTGTCCCTAAATTGCAAGATAACAGGGAATTTGCAACCCTAATAAAACACTCCAATTGAAGGTTTTTTGGAGCACCCTCATAGTGTCTCTATATGGCAAGATAATAGGGCATTTACAACCCTAATAAAACACTCGAATTGAAGGTGTATGGACCACTCTAGTAGTGCCTCCAGAGGGCATGATAATAGGGCATTTACAACCCTAATAAAACACTTCAATTGAATGTGTTTGGAGCACTCTAGTAGTGTGTCTATATGGCAAGATAAAAGGGCATTTACAACTCTAACACATCACACCAATTGAATGTGTTTTGGAGCACCCTCAAAGTGTCTCTATATGGCAAGATAATAGGGCATTTACAACCCTAATAAAACACTCGAATTGAAGGTGTATGGAGCACTCTAGTAGTGCCTCTAGAGGGCATGATAATAGGGCATCTACAACCCTAATAAAACACTTCAATTGAATGTGTTTGGAGCACTCTAGTAGTGTCTCTATATGGCATGATAATAGGGCATTTACAACCCTAATACAAGATTCCAATTGAAGGTGTTTTGGAGCACTCTAGTGGTGCCTCCAGAGGGCATGATAATAGGGCATTTACAACCCTAATAAAACACTTCAATTGAATGTGTTTGGGGCACTCTAGTAGTGTCTCTATATGGCATGATAATAGGGCATTTACAACCCTAATACAACACTCCAATTGTAGTTGTTTGGAGCACACTTGTAGTGTCTCTAGAAGGCAAGATAATAGGGCATTTACAGCCCTAATAAAACACTCCAATTAAAGGTGTTTGGAGCACTCTAGTAGTGTCTCTATATGGCATGATAATAGGGCATTTACAACCTTAATACAACACTCCAATTGAAGGTGATTTGATGCACTCTAGTTGTGTCTCCTGATGGCCAGATAATAGGGCATTTACTACCCTAAAAGAACACTCCAATTGAAGGTGTCTGAAGCACCCTAGTAGTGTATCTATATGGCAAGATAATAGGGCATTTACAACTCTAATACAACACTCCAATTGAATGTGTTTTGGAGCACCCTCATAGTGTCTCTATATGCTAAGATAATAGGGCATTTACAACCATAATAAAACACTCAAATTGAAGGTATATGGAGCACTCTAGTAGTGCCTCCAGATGGCGAGATAATATGGCATTTACAAGCCTCATAAAACATTCCAATTGAATGTATTGGGAGTACTCTAGTTGTGTCCCAAAATGGCAAAATAACAGGGCATTTGCAACCCTAACAAAACACCATTTGAAGGTGTTTTGGAGCAACCTCCTCGTATCTCTATATGGCAAGAAAATAGTGCATTTACAACCGAAATACAACACTCAATTTGAAGGTGTATGGAGCACTCTTGTAGAGTCTCTAGAAGGCAAGATAATAGGGCATTTACAACCCAAGTAAAACGCTCCCATTGAATGTGTTTGGAGCACTCTTGTAGTGTCTCCAGAAGGCAACATTATAGGGCATTTACAACCCTAATAAAACACTCCAATTGAAAGTGTTTGGAGAACTCTAGTAGTGTCTCTATATGGCATGATAATAGGCCATTTACAACACTAATACAACACTCCAATTGAAGGTGTTTGGAGCACTCTAGTAGTGCATCTAAATGGAAAGATAATAGGGCATTTACAACCATAATAAAATACTCGAATTGAAGGTGTACGGAGCACTTTTGTAGTGTATTCTGATGGCAAGATAATATGGCATTTACAACCCTAATAAAACACTCCTATTGAAAGTGTTTGGACCACTCTAGTAGTGTGTCTTTTTAGAAAGATAATAGGACATTTAAAACTCTAATATAACACTCAAATTAAAATTGTTTGTAGCATTCTTTTAGTGTCTCTAGAAGGCAAGATAATAGAATATATACAACCCTAATAAAACACTTCAATTGAATGTGTTTGGAGCACTCTAGTAGTGTGTCTTTTTTCAAAGATAATAGGACATTTTAAACTCTAATATAACACTCCAATTAAAGTTGTTCGGAGCACCCTCATAGTGTCTCTATATGCTAAGATAATAGGGCATTTACAACCATAATAAAAAACTCGAATTGAAGGTTTATGGAGCACTCTAATAGTGACTCCAGATGGCATGATAATGGGGCATTTAAACCCCTCATAAAACATTCCAATTGAATGTATTGGGAGCACTCTAGTTGTGTCCCAAAATGGCAAGATAACAGAGCATTTGCAACCCTAGTAAAATACTCCATTTGAAGGTGTTTTGGAGCAGCCTCATAGTGTCTCTAGAAGGCAAGATAATAGGGCATTTACAACCCTAATAAAATACTCCAATTGAAAGTGTTTGGAGCACTCTAGTAGTGTCTCTATATGGAATGATAATAGGGCATTTACAACCCTAATACAACACACCAATTGAAGGTGTTTGAAGCACTCTAGTAGTGTATATGGCAAGATCATAGGGCATTTACATTCCTAATACAACACTCCAATTGAAGGTGTTTTGGAGCACTCTAGTTGTGTCTCCTGATGGCAAGGTACTAGGGCATTTACTACCCTAGAAAAACACTCCAATTGAAGGTGTTTGAAGCACTCTAGTAGTGTCTCTATATGGCAAGATAATAGGGCATTTACAACTCTAATAAAACACTCCAGTTGAAGGTGTTTGGAGCACTCTAGTAGTGTCTCTATATGGCATGATAATCGGGCATTTACAACCCTAACAAAACACTCCAATTGAAAGTGTTTGGAGCACTCTAGTAGTGTCTCTATATGGCATCATAATAGGGCATTTACAACACTAATACAACACTCCATTTGAAGGTGTTTTGAGCACTCTAGTAGTACATCTATATGGAAAGATAATAGGGCATTTACAACTCTAACACATCACTCTAATTGAAGGTGTTTTGGAGCACCCTCGTAGTGTCTCTATATGCCAAGATAATAGGGCATTTACAACCATAATAAAACACTCGAATTGAAGGTGTATGGAGCACTCTAGTAGTGCCTCCAGATGGGAAGATAATATGTCATTTACAACTATAATTAAGCAATCCAATTGAATGTGTTTGGAGCACTCTTGTAGTGTCCCTATATGACAAGATAATAGGGCATTTAGAACCCTAATACAACACTCCAATTGAAGGTGTTTGGAGCACTCTAGTAGTGTCTCGTTATGGCAAGATAGAAGGGCATTTACGACCCTAATACAACATTCAAATCAACGTGAGTGGAGCACTCTAGTTGTGTCCATAAATGACAAGATAACAGGGAATTTGCAAGCCTAATAAAACACTCGAATTGACGGTGTTTTGGAGCACCCTCGTAGTGTCTATGGGAAGTTAATAGGGCATTTAGAAAAATAATAAAACACTCGAATTGATGGTGTATGGAGCACTCTAGTGGTGCCGCCGGAGGGCATGGTAATAGGTAATTTACAACTCTAATAAAACACTTCAATTGAATGTGTTTGCAGCACTCTAGTAGTGTGTCTTTTTCGACAGATAATAGGACATTTAAAAGTCTAATATAACACTCCAACTAAAGTTGTTTGGAGCACTCTTGTAGTGTCTCTAGAAAGCAAGATAATAGGGCATTTACAACTCTAATACAACACTCCAATTCAAGGTGTTCGGAGCACTCTAGTAGTGTATCTATATGGCAAGATGGGCATTTACAACTTTAATACAACACTCCAATTGAAGGTGTTTTGGAGCACCCTCATAGTGAAGGTGTATGGAGCACTCTAGTAGTGACTCCAGATGGTAAAATAATAGAACCATAATAAAACACTCGAATTGAAGGTGTATGGAGCACTCTAGTAGTGACTCCAGATGACAAGATAATTGGGCATTTACAACCCTCATAAAACATTCCAATTGAATGTATTGGGAACACTCTAGGTGTGTCCCTAAATGGCAAGATAACAGGGCATTTGCAACCCTAATAAAATACTCCAGTTGAAGGTGCTTTCGAGAAGCCTCATAGTGTCTCAAGAAGGCAAGATAATTGGGTATTTACAACCCTAATAAAATACTCCAATTGAAAGTGTTTGGAGTACTCTAGTAGTGTCTCTATATGGCATGATAATAGGGCATTTACAGCCCTAATACAACACTCTAATTGAAGGTGTTTGAAGCAGTCTTGTAGTGTCTCTATATGTAAAGATAATAGGGCATTTACAACTCTAATAAAACACTCCAATTGAAGGTGTTTGGAGCACTCTAGTAGTGTCTATATATGGCATGATAATCGGGCATTTACAACCCTAACAAAACACTCCAATTGAAAGTGTTTGTAGCACTCTAGTAGTGACTCTATATGGCATCATAATAGGGCATTTACAACCCTAATACAACATTCCAATTTAAGGTGTTTGGAGCACTCTACTAGTGCATCTATATGGCAAGATAATAGGGCATTTACAACTCTAACACTTCACACCAATTGAAGGTGTTTTGGAGCACCCTCATAATGTCTCTATATGCCAAGATAATAGGGCATTTACAACCATAATAAAACACTCGAATTGAAGGTGTATCGAGCCCTCTAGTAGTGTCTTCTGATGGCAAGATAATAGGGCATTTACAACCAAAATAAAACACTCCAATTGAAACTATTTGGAGCACACTAGTAGTGTGTCTTTTTGGAAAGATAATAGGACATTTAACACTCTAATATAACACTCCAATTAAAGTTGTTTGGAGCACTCTTGTAGTGTCTCTAGAAGGAAAGATGATAGGTCATTTACAACCCTAATAAAATACTCCAATTGAAGGTGTTTGGAGCACTCTAGTAGTGTCTCTATATGGCATGATAATCGGGCATTTACAACCCTAACAAAACACTCCAATTGAAAGTGTTTGGAGCACTCTAGCAGTGTGTCTATATGGCATGATAATAGGGCATTTACAGCCCTACTACAACACTCTAATTGATGGTGTTTGAAGCACTCTAGTAGTGTCTCTATATGGCAAGATAATAGGGCATTTACAACTCTAATAAAACACTCCAATTGAAGGTGTTTGGAGCACTCTAGTAGTGTCTCTATATGGCATGATAATCGGGCATTTACAACCCTAACAAAACACTCCAATTGAAAGTGTTTGGAGCACTCTAGTAGTGTCTCTATATGGCATCATAATAGGGCATTTACAACACTAATACAACACTCCATTTGAAGGTGTTTGGAGCACTCTAGTAGTACATCTATATGGAAAGATAATAGGGCATTTACAACTCTAACACATCACTCTAATTGAAGGTGTTTTGGAGCACCCTCGTAGTGTCTCTATATGCCAAGATAATAGGGCATTTACAACCATAATAAAACTCTCGATTTGAAGGTGTATCGAGCCCTCTAGTAGTTTCTTCTAATGGCAAGATAATAGGGCATTTACAACCCTAATAAAACACTCCAATTGAAACTGTTTGGAGCACACTAGTAGTGTGTCTTTTTGGAAAGATAATAGGACATTTAAAACTCTAATATAACACTCCAATTAAAGTTGTTTGGAGCACTCTTGTAGTGTCTCTATAATGCAAGATAATAGGTCATTTACAACCCTAATAAAATACTCCAATTGAAGGTGTTTGGAGCACTCTAGTAGTGTCTCTCTATATGGCATGATAATCGGGCATTTACAACCCTAACAAAACACTCCAATTGAAAGTGTTTGGAGCACTCTAGTAGTGTCTCTATATGGCATCATAATAGGGCATTTACAACACTAATACAACACTCCATTTGAAGGTGTTTTGAGCACTCTAGTAGTACATCTATATGGAAAGATAATAGGGCATTTACAACTCTAACACATCACTCTAATTGAAGGTGTTTTGGAGCACCCTCGTAGTGTCTCTATATGCCAAGATAATAGGGCATTTACAACCATAATAAAACTCTCGATTTGAAGGTGTATCGAGCCCTCTAGTAGTTTCTTCTAATGGCAAGATAATAGGGCATTTACAACCCTAATAAAACACTCCAATTGAAACTGTTTGGAGCACTCTAGTAGTGTGTCTTTTTGTAAAGATAATAGGACATTTAAAACTCTAATATAACACTCCAATTAAAGTTGTTTGGAGCACTCTTGTAGTGTCTCTATAATGCAAGATAATAGGTCATTTACAACCCTAATAAAATACTCCAATTGAAGTTGTTTGGAGCACTCTAGTAGTGTCTCTCTATATGGCATGATAATCGGGCATTTACAACCCTAACAAAACACTCCAATTGAAAGTGTTTGGAGCACTCTAGTAGTGTCTCTATATGGCATCATAATAGGGCATTTACAACACTAATACAACACTCCATTTGAAGGTGTTTTGAGCACTCTAGTAGTACATCTATATGGAAAGATAATAGGGCATTTACAACTCTAACACATCACTCTAATTGAAGGTGTTTTGGAGCACCCTCGTAGTGTCTCTATATGCCAAGATAATAGGGCATTTACAACCATAATAAAACACTCGAATTGAAGGTGTATGGAGCACTCTAGTAGTGCCTCCAGATGGGAAGATAATATGTCATTTACAACTATAATTAAGCAATCCAATTGAATGTGTTTGGAGCACTCTTGTAGTGTCCCTATATGACAAGATAATAGGGCATTTAGAACCCTAATACAACACTCCAATTGAAGGTGTTTGGAGCACTCTAGTAGTGTCTCGTTATGGCAAGATAGAAGGGCATTTACGACCCTATTACAACATTCAAATCAACGTGAGTGGAGCACTCTAGTTGTGTCCATAAATGACAAGATAACAGGGAATTTGCAAGCCTAATAAAACACTCGAATTGACGGTGTTTTGGAGCACCCTCATAGTGTCTATGGGAAGTTAATAGGGCATTTAGAAAAATAATAAAACACTCGAATTGAAGGTGTATGGAGCACTCTAGCGGTGCCGCCGGAGGGCATGGTAATAGGTAATTTACAACTCTAATAAAACACTTCAATTGAATGTGTTTGCAGCACTCTAGTAGTGTGTCTTTTTCGACAGATAATAGGACATTTAAAAGTCTAATATAACACTCCAACTAAAGTTGTTTGGAGCACTCTTGTAGTGTCTCTAGAAAGCAAGATAATTGGGCATTTACAACTCTAATACAACACTCCAATTCAAGGTGTTCGGAGCACTCTAGTAGTGTATCTATATGGCAAGATGGGCATTTACAACTTTAATACAACACTCCAATTGAAGGTGTTTTGGAGCACCCTCATAGTGAAGGTGTATGGAGCACTCTAGTAGTGACTCCAGATGGCAAAATAATAGAACCATAATAAAACACTCGAATTGAAGGTGTATGGAGCACTCTAGTAGTGACTCCAGATGACAAGATAATTGGGCATTTACAACCCTCATAAAACATTCCAATTGAATGTATTGGGAACACTCTAGGTGTGTCCCTAAATGGCAAGATAACAGGGCATTTGCAACCCTAATAAAATACTCCAGTTGAAGGTGCTTTCGAGAAGCCTCATAGTGTCTCAAGAAGGCAAGATAATTGGGTATTTACAACCCTAATAAAATACTCCAATTGAAAGTGTTTGGAGTACTCTAGTAGTGTCTCTATATGGCATGATAATAGGGCATTTACAGCCCTAATACAACACTCTAATTGAAGGTGTTTGAAGCAGTCTTGTAGTGTCTCTATATGTAAAGATAATAGGGCATTTACAACTCTAATAAAACACTCCAATTGAAGGTGTTTGGAGCACTCTAGTAGTGTATATATATGGCATGATAATCGGGCATTTACAACCCTAACAAAACACTCCAATTGAAAGTGTTTGTAGCACTCTAGTAGTGTCTCTATATGGCATCATAATAGGGCATTTACAACCCTAATACAACATTCCAATTTAAGGTGTTTGGAGCACTCTACTAGTGCATCTATATGGCAAGATAAAAGGGCATTTACAACTCTAACACTTCACACCAATTGAAGGTGTTTTGGAGCACCCTCATAATGTCTCTATATGCCAAGATAATAGGGCATTTACAACCATAATAAAACACTCGAATTGAAGGTGTATCGAGCCCTCTAGTAGTGTCTTCTGATGGCAAGATAATAGGGCATTTACAACCAAAATAAAACACTCCAATTGAAACTATTTGGAGCACACTAGTAGTGTGTCTTTTTGGAAAGATAATAGGACATTTAACACTCTAATATAACACTCCAATTAAAGTTGTTTGGAGCACTCTTGTAGTGTCTCTAGAAGGAAAGATAATAGGTCATTTACAACCCTAATAAAATACTCCAATTGAAGGTGTTTGGAGCACTCTAGTAGTGTCTCTATATGGCATGATAATCGGGCATTTACAACCCTAACAAAACACTCCAATTGAAAGTGTTTGGAGCACTCTAGCAGTGTGTCTATATGGCATGATAATAGGGCATTTACAGCCCTACTACAACACTCTAATTGAAGGTGTTTGAAGCACTCTAGTAGTGTCTCTATATGGCAAGATAATAGGGCATTTACAACTCTAATAAAACACTCCAATTGAAGGTGTTTGGAGCACTCTAGTAGTGTCTCTATATGGCATGATAATCGGGCATTTACAACCCTAACAAAACACTCCAATTGAAAGTGTTTGGAGCACTCTAGTAGTGTCTCTATATGGCATCATAATAGGGCATTTACAACCCTACTACAACACTCCAATTGAAGGTGTTTGGAGCACTCTACTAGTGCATCTATATGGCAAGATAAAAGGGCATTTACAACTCTAACACATCACAACAATTGAAGGTGTTTTGGAGCACCCTCATAATGTCTCTATATGCCAAGATAATAGGGCATTTACAACCATAATAAAACTCTCGATTTGAAGGTGTATCGAGCCCTCTAGTAGTTTCTTCTAATGGCAAGATAATAGGGCATTTACAACCCTAATAAAACACTCCAATTGAAACTGTTTGGAGCACTCTAGTAGTGTGTCTTTTTGTAAAGATAATAGGACATTTAAAACTCTAATATAACACTCCAATTAAAGTTGTTTGGAGCACTCTTGTAGTGTCTCTATAATGCAAGATAATAGGTCATTTACAACCCTAATAAAATACTCCAATTGAAGGTGTTTGGAGCACTCTAGTAGTGTCTCTCTATATGGCATGATAATCGGGCATTTACAACCCTAACAAAACACTCCAATTGAAAGTGTTTGGAGCACTCTAGTAGTGTCTCTATATGCCAAGATAATAGGGCATTTACAACACTAATACAACACTCCATTTGAAGGTGTTTTGAGCACTCTAGTAGTGTCTTCAGATGGAAAGATAATAGGGCATTTACAACCCTAATAAAACACTCCAATTGAAAGTGTTTGGAGCACTCTAGTAGTGTATCTTTTTGCAAAGATAATAGGACATTTAAAACTCTAATATAACACTCCAATTAAAGTTTTTTGGAGCACTCTTCTAGTGTCTCTAAATGGCAAGATAATAGGGCATTTACAACCCTAATAAAATACCACAATTCAAGGTGTTTGGAGCACTCTAGTAGTGTCTCTATATGGCATGATAATAGGGCATTATCAACCCTAACACAACACTCCAATTTAATGTGTTTGAAGCACTCTTGTATTATCTCTCTATGGCAAGATATTAGGGCATTTATAACCCTAATACAACACTCCCATTGAAGGTGTTTGGAGCACTCTAGTTGTGTCCCTAAATGGCAAGATAACAGGGCATTTGCAACCCTAATAAAACACTCCAATTGAATGTGTTTTGGAGCACCCTAGTAGTGTCTTTATATGGCATGATAATAGGGCATTTACAACCCTAATACAACACTCCAATTGAAGGTGTTTGAAGCACTCTAGTAGTGTCACTATATAACAAGATAATAGGGCATTTACAACCCTAATACAACACTCCCTTTGAAGGTGTTTTGGAGAACTCTAGTCGTGTCTCCTGATGTCAAGATAATAGGGCATTTACAACCCTAATACAACAATCCAATTGAAGGTGTTTGAAGCACTCTAGTAGTGTCACTATATGGCAAGATAAGAGGGCATTTACAACCCTAATACAACACTCCCTTTGAAGGTGTTTTGGAGAACACTAGTCGTGTCTCCTGATGTCAAGATTATAGGGCATTTACAACCCTAATACAACAATCCAATTGAAGGTGTTTGAAGCACTCTAGTAGTGTCACTATATGGCAAGATAAGAGGGCATTTACAACCCTAATACAACACCCCAATTAAAGGTGTTTGGAGCACTCTAGTAGTGTCTCTATATGGCAAGATAATAGGGCATTTACAACCCTAATACAACACTCCAATTGAAGGTGATTTCGAGCACTCTAGTTGTGTCTCCTGATGACCATATAATAGGGCATTTACTACCCAAAAAGAACACTCCAATTGAAGGTGTTTGAAGCACTCTAGTAGTGTATCTATATGGCAAGATAATAGTGCATTTACAACCATAATAAAACACTCGAATTCAAGGTTTATTGAGCACTCTAGTAGTGCCTCCGGAAGGCAAGATAATAGGGCATTTACAAGCCTCATAAAACATTCCAATTGAATGTATTAGGAGCACTCTAGTTGTGTCCCTAAATGGCAAGATAACAGGGCATTTGCAACTCTAATAAAACACTCCATTTGAAGGTGTTTTGGAGCAGCCTCATCGTGTCTCTATATGGCAATACAATAGGGCATTTACAACCCAAATACAACACTCAATTTGAAGGTGTATGGAGCACTCTTGTAGTGTCTCTAGAAGGCAAGATAATATGACATTTACAACCCTACTAAAACACTCTCATTGAATGTGTTTGTAGAACTCTAGTAGTGTCTCTATATGGCATGATAATAGGGGATTTACAATCCGAATACTACATTCCAATAGAAGATGTTTTGGAGCACTCTAGTTGTGTCTCCTGATGGCAAGATAATAGGCATTTACAACTCTAATACAACACTCCAATTGAAGGTGTTTTGGATCACTCTTATAGTGTCTCTCTATGGCATGATAATAGGGCATTTACAATCCTAATACAACACTCCAATTGAAGGTGTTTGGAGCACTCTAGTAGTGTATCTATATGGCAAGATAAGAGGGCATTTACAACCCTAATACAACACCCCAATTGAAGGTGTTTTGGAGCACTCTAGTTGTGTCCTTAAATGGCAACATAACAGGGCATTTTCAACCCTGATAGAACACTCCAATTGAAGGTGTTTGAAGCACTCTACCAGTGTCTCTATATGGCAATATAATAGGGCATTTACAATCGTAATACAACACTCCAATTGAAGGTGTTTTGGAGCACTCTAGTTGTGTCTCCTCATGGCATGATAATAGGGCATTTACAACCCTAATACAACACTCCAATTGAAGGTGTTTGAAGCACTCTAGTAGTGTCACTATCTGACAAGATAATAGGGCATTTACAACCCTAATACAGCACTCCCTTTGAAGGTGTTTTGGAGAACTCTAGTTGTGTCTCCTGATGGCAAGATAAGAGGGCATTTACAACCCTAATACAACAATCCAATTGAAGGTGTTTGAAGCACTCTAGTAGTCTCACTATATGGCAAGATAAGAGGGCATTTACAACCCTAATACAACACCCCAATTAACGGTGTTTGGAGCACTCTAGTAGTGTCTCTATATGGCAAGATAATAGGGCATTTACAACCCTAATACAACACTCCAATTGAAGGTGATTTGGAGCACTATAGTTGTGTCTCCTGATGGCCATATAATAGGGCATTTACTACCCAAAAAGAACACTCCAATTGAAGGTGTTTGAAGAACTCTAGTAGTGTATCTATATGGCAAGATAATAGGACATTTACAACCATAATAAAACACTCGAATTCAAGGTGTATTGAGCACTCTAGTAGTGCCTCCAGATGGCAAGATAATAGGGCATTTACAAGCCTCATAAAACATTCCAATTGAATGTATTGGGAGCACTCTAGTTGTGTCTCTCTATATGGCAATACAATAGGACATTTACAACCCAAATACAACACTCAATTTGAAGGTGTATGGAGCACTCTTGTAGTGTCTCTAGAAGGCAAGATAATATGGCATTTACAACCCTACTAAAACACTTCAATTGAATGTGTTTGGAGCACTCTAGTAGTGTCTCTATATGGCATGATAATAGGGGATTTACAATCCGAATACAACATTCCAATTGAAGGTGTTTTGAAGCACTCTAGTAGTGTATATGGCAAGATCATAGGGGATTTACAATCCGAATACAACATTCCAATTGAAGGTGTTTTGGAGCACTCTAGTTGTGTCTCCTGATGGCAAGATAATAGGCATTTACAACTTTAATACAACACTCCAATTGAAGGTGTTTTGAAGCACCCTTATAGTGTCTCTATATGCCAAGATAATAGGGCATTTACAACCAAAATAAAACACTCGAATTGAAGGTGTATGGAGCACCCTAGTAGTGCCTCCAGATGGGAAGATAATAAGTCATTTACAACTATAATTAAGCAATCCAATTGAATGTGTTTGGAGCACTCTAGTAGTGTCCCTATATGACAAGATAATAGGCCATTTAGAATCCTAATACAACACTCCAATTGAAGGTGTTTGGAGCACTCTAGTAGTGTCTCGTTATGGCAAGATAGAAGGGCATTTACGACCCTAATACAACATTCAAATCAACGTTTTCGGAGCACTCTAGTTGTGTCCCTAAATTGCAACATAACAGGGAATTTGCAACCCTAATAAAACACTCGAATTGAAGGTGTTTTGGAGCACCCTTATAGTGTCTATGGGAAGATAATAGGGCATTTAGAAAAATAATACAACACTTCAATTGAAGGTGTTTTGGAGCACCCTCATAGTGTCTCTATCTGCGAAGATAATAGGGCATTTACAACCATAATAAAACACTCGAATTGAAGGTGTATGGAGCACTCTAGTATTACCTCCAGATGGCGATATTATAGGTCATTTACAACTCTAATAAAACACTCCAATTGAATGTGTTTGAAGCACTCTAGTAGTTTCGCTATATGGTAATATAATAGGGCATTTACAACCGTAATACAACACTCCAATTGAAGGTGTTTTGGAGCACTCTAGTTGTGTCTCCTCATGGCAAGATAATAGACCCGTTACTACCCTAAAAAAACACTCCAATTGAAGGTGTTTGAAGCACTCTAGTAGTGTATCTATATGGCAAGATAATAGGGCATTTACAACTATAATACAACACTCCAATTGAAGGTGTTTTGGAGCACCCTCATAGTGTCTCTATCTGCGAAGATAATAGGGCATTTACAACCATAATAAAACACTCGAATTGAAGGTGTATGGAGCACTCTAGTATTACCTCCAGATGGCGATATTATAGGTCATTTACAACTCTAATAAAACACTCCAATTGAATGTGTTTGAAGCACTCTAGTAGTTTCGCTATATGGTAATATAATAGGGCATTTACAACCGTAATACAACACTCCAATTGAAGGTGTTTTGGAGCACTCTAGTTGTGTCTCCTCATGGCAAGATAATAGACCCGTTACTACCCTAAAAAAACACTCCAATTGAAGGTGTTTGAAGCACTCTAGTAGTGTATCTATATAGCAAGATAATAGGGCATTTACAACTCTAATACAACACTCCAATTGAAGGTGTTTTGGAGCAACCTCATAGTGTCTCTATATGCGAAGATAATAGGGCATTTACTGTTAAATGTAATCCAAATCATGAACCAGGTCTGCAAGGCGCATAGGTGCTGCAGTTTTTTCCAGAAGTGACAGTTTTAGGTATAGGTCTATTTTTAGTTAAGAACTAGGTGTAATATGTGCTCTGTATTTTAGGCATGTGCAGGGATAGTTATAGCTGTCATGTAATGGGTAGGTTATAGCTGTCATGGGCTAAATATGGCAGCTTTGGTTAGTGGGTGCTAAATTAGGATTATGTTCTGTGTTAAATACTATGTATCTTGTATCAGTTATAGATGAAGTTGAGTTAGAAAAATCCAGATTCTGTATTCTCTGTTTTTCTATTTTCCGAAACTTCCAACAATTGTGGTATCAGAGCCTAAGGTTAGAGATCAGGGCAGATCCGACCATGGCAGAAAACATGAGCGTTTCGAATCCGTCCATTCCGCTGTTCAAGGGAGACAACTACGAGTTCTGGAGCATCAAGATACGAACTTTGCTCAAGTCACAAGGTCTATGGGAATTGGTGGAGACGGGAGCACCGACCGCAGATCCCACACCAGCAGAAACAGCGAAGCGAGATGCGAAGGCGTTGTTCTTCATTCAACAAGCCGTTGTAGACACGGTGTTCACAAAAATAGCAACAGCAGAATCGGCAAAGGAGGCCTGGACAACCCTGAAAACTGCATTCCAGGGAAGTTCGAAAGTCCGCGAGATAAAACTACAAGGCTTGAGAAGAGAGTTTGAGACGCTGAACATGAATCAAGGCGAATCTGTTCAAGCATTTCTCACAAGAGTCACATCCACCGTCAACCAAATCAAGAGTTGTGATGAAGATCTTGCTGAAAAGATCGTGGTTATGAAGGTGCTCCGCAGCCTTACCTCAAAATTCGACCATGTCGTGGCAGCAATCGAAGAGTCCAAGGACCTGTCCACATACTCTTTCGACGAGTTGATGGGTTCGCTGCAAGTCCATGAAGTACGACTTCTCAGATCTGAAGAGAAGGACGATTCTAAGGCTTTCCTCACCAGAGGCAACTCAAGTAGAGGAAGAGGTCGCAGCGGTAGAGGTCGTGGAAGAGGCACGAGCAGTGGAGACAACCGTCAACATCAACAAACAACAAAGAATGATATCGAGTGCTACTATTGCCACAAGTTTGGTCATGTCAAGGCAGATTGCTACAAGAAGAAGAGGGAAGACGGACAAGGCAAGCAAGGCGTTGAATGCCACTATTGTCACAGAATCGGCCATGTGCAGGCTGATTGCTTCAAGAAGAAACGTGAGGAAGAGCAAGCCAATGTTGCAAAGGAGAAAGGCAATGAGAAAGGCACCGAAACCATGCTCTTCATGACGAAAACTGACGAGAAATCATATGTAAGTCAAGTTTGGTTTCTGGACAGCGGTTGTTCTAATCACATGTCCGGTTACAAGTATCTCTTCGAAGAATTGGACGAGTCATACAAGAAGCCTGTGAAACTCGGCAACGACAAACAAATACAAGTTGAAGGTATTGGCAAGGTGGCTGTCCAAACTGCAAACAATACAAGGTATCTACACAATGTATACTACATCCCGCAACTTTCACAAAATCTCCTGAGCATCGGGCAAATGATGGACAGCGGGTATGAGATCAAATTTGAGGGCAACACTTGTAAAATTGAGGAGTTATCAACAAAGCATGTGATGGCAACCATTCGGAAGACACAAAATAACTTGTTTCCCCTGGAAATAACAGAGGTTGATGATACGACACTTTCAATAATGGAACCTAGTCAAAGCAGATTATGGCATCTAAGGTATGGGCATTTAAATATTAATGGTTTGAAATTACTAAACCAGAAAAATATGGTGATAGGACTACCAGAGATAGAGGAAGTCGGGTTATGCGAAGGTTGTATACTTGGAAAACAATCAAAATTGCCATTTCCGAAGGATCAATCTCTCCGTGCAACTCGAGTACTTGAACTGGTGCATACCGACCTATGTGGGCCCATGGAAACGACTTCAATGGGTGGAAGTAAATATTTCATGTTGTTCATTGATGATTTTAGTAGAATGACATGGGTATTCTTCATTACCTATAAGAGTGAAGCATTTAAGATGTTCAAGAAGTTCAAAGCCATGACGGAAACACAAACCGGCATGAAACTGAAAGCGTTAAGATCAGATCGGGGTGGTGAGTATCAATCAACCGAATTCAAGAACTTTTGTGAAGAAGAAGGCATCTTGCAGCAACTAACCACACCGTACACCCCCGAGCAAAACGGTGTAGCCGAGCGAAAGAACCGAACCGTTGTTGAGTTGGCAAGAAGCATGCTGAAATCAAGAAGCATACCGAATTCTTTTTGGCCAGAAGCCGTAGCCACAGCAGTCTACATCCTCAACCTTTCACCGACAAAGGCAGTCATGAACAAAACTCCGTATGAGGCGTGGTTCGGAAGGAAACCAACCGTGAGGCACTTACGAGTCTTTGGATGCGTTGCGTACACTCTTATCAACTCCCACAACCGAAAGAAGAAGTTGGATGCCAAATCTGAAAAATGCATATTCATAGGGTATTGTATTCAATCGAAGGGATATCGACTCTACAACCCTGAAACAAAGAAGACAATTGTCAGCCGCAACGTGATGTTTGACGAAAATACGAGTTGGAGATGGAATTCCGAAGGTGTTGAAGTACCGATTGCTTTACAAAATGAGGAGGATGAGGACAGCGAGCAGCCTCAATTTGAAACAAGAAGTGAGCAGCCTCAAGTCGAAACAAACCTAAACGAAGACATACCAACACCAACACGAGTTTATACAAGAAGAAGCAACCAACCGCCACAGCAAAAGACCAAAACCTTGCAAGATTTATATGCAACAACACAAGTGCTTTTGGTGGCTGATCCCGAGTGCTTTGAAGAAGCCGCTGCAAAGGAAGAATGGGTTACATCTATGAAAGAAGAAATGAGAGCAATTGAGGAAAACAACACGTGGGAGTTAGTAGAACTGCCAAAGGATCACAAGGAAATCGGGGTCAAATGGGTCTACAAGACCAAGCTCGGTCCTGATGGGAAGGTGCTCAAGTATAAGGCAAGATTAGTTGTGAAGGGATATGCACAAAGGCATGGAATTGATTACAATGAGACGTTCTCCCCTGTTGCGAGGTTTGAAACCGTTCGACTCTTGCTAGCACTAGCTGTCCAATTAAAGCAACCGATCTTTCAACTCGATGTTAAGTCTACCTTCTTGAATGGAGAACTAATGGAAGAGGTGTATGTCGAGCAACCTAAAGGCTTCAAAATCAAAGGTAAAGAAAACTGGGTGTATCGGCTCTACAAAGCACTTTACGGCTTGAAGCAAGCCCCACGAGCGTGGTATAGCAAGGTAGATGCATGCTTTCAGACCTTGGGGTTCACGAGAAGCAAGAATGAGCCGAATCTCTACATCAAACAGAACATAGGCCTGCTGGTCGTTTGTTTATATGTTGATGATATGATCTACTTCTGTACAGATCAAGGGATGGTTCAAACATTTAAAGAACAAATGATGCGTATGTTCAAGATGACAGATTTGGGTGAGATGCAGTACTTTCTAGGGCTAGAGATTGAGCAAGAAGAATGTAATATATTCATTTCTCAGAGGAAGTATGCTAAAGATCTAGTTGAGAAGTTCGGAATGAAAGGATGCAATCTCGTGCATCTAATGTCAACGAAAAGCTCACAGCAGAGGATGGCACAGAACATATTGATGCAACACGATTTCGAAGTTTGGTTGGAGGCTTGATGTATTTAACACACACACGGCCCGACATCTCACACTCAGTTGGGGTCATCTCAAGGTTCATGCAAACTCCGACCAAACAACACATGGGTGCAGCAAAAAGGATATTAAGGTATATTGCAGGCACAACAAGCTATGGTCTGTGGTACAAATCTGTTGAGAATCCAAGTTTAATTGGGTATAGCGATAGCGATTGGGCAGGAAGCCTAGACGATAGAAGGAGCACATCCGGGCAAGTGTTCTTCTATGGCAACAATGCAATCTGTTGGAATTCAAAGAAGCAATCAACTGTTGCACTCTCTACAGCTAAAGCGGAATACAATGCTGTGACTTCAGCTGCACGTCAAGGGGTCTGGCTTAGGCGCATGCTAGAAGAGTTAAATTGCAAGCAAAAAGGAGCAACCATAATACTATGCGACAACCAGTCAACGATAGCAATGAGCAAAAATCCAGTGTTTCATAGTCGTACTAAGCATATTGATACAAAGCAACACTTCATCCGAGAGTTGGTTGAGCAAAAGGAAATCGAATTGGAGTATGTTAGTACGAATGAACAAGTTGCAGATATCATGACCAAGGCTCTTGCAAGAGAGAAGTTTGTTTGGTGTCGAAGAATGATGGACGTAGATGACTTTGGATTAAGGGGGAGTGTTAAATGTAATCCAAATCATGAACCAGGTCTGCAAGGCGCATAGGTGCTGCAGATTTTTCCAGAAGTGACAGTTTTAGGTATAGGTCTATTTTTAGTTAAGAACTAGGTGTAAACTGTGCTCTGTATTTTAGGCATGTGCAGGGATAGTTATAGCTGTCATGTAATGGGTAGGTTATAGCTGTCATGGGCTAAATATGGCAGCTTTGGTTAGTGGGTGCTAAATTAGGATTATGTTCTGTGTTAAATACTATGTATCTTGTATCAGTTATAGATGAAGTTGAGTTAGAAAAATCCAGATTCTGTATTCTCTGTTTTTCTATTTTCTGAAACTTCCAACATTTACAACTATAATAAAACACTCGAATTGAAGGTGTATGGAGCACTCTAGTAGTGCCTTCAGATGGCAACATAATTGGTCATTTACAACTCTAATAAAACACTCCAATTGAATGTGTTTGGAGCAATCTAGTAGTGTGTTTATATGGCAAAATAATAGGGCATTTACAACCCTAATACTACAATCCAATTGAAGGAGTTTGGAGCACTATAGTAGTGTCCCTATATGGCAAGATAATAGCGCATTTACAACCCTAAGACAACACTTAATTGAATGTGTTTGGAGCACTCTCGTAGTGTTTCTTTATGGCAAGATATTATGGGATTTACAACCCTAATACAACATTCCAATTGAAGGTGTTTGGAGCACTCTAGTACTGTCTCGATATGGCAAGATAGAAGGGCATTTACGACCCTAATACAACACTCAAATGAAGGTGTTTTGAGCACTCTAGTTGTGTCCCTAAATGACAAGATAATAGGGCATTTGCAACTCTAATAAAACACTCCAATTGAAGGTGTTTTGGAGCACCCTCATAGTGTCTCTATATGACAAGATAATAGGGCATTTACAAAAATAATAAAACACTCGAATTGAAGGTGTATGGAGCACTCTAGTGGTGCCTCTAGAGGGCATGATAATAGGGCATTTAGAACTCTAATAAAACACTTCAACTGAATGTGTTTGGAGCACTCTAGTAGTGTCTCTATATGGCATGATAATAGGGAATTTACAACCCTAATACAACACTCCAATTGAAAGTGTTTGAAGCACTCTAGCAGTGTCTCTGAATCTAGTATCCCGAGCAAGGGAGGAGGCGCTGAGCTGGTACTAATTACTCTAAATATAGGCAGTAGGAGGAGCCTTTCTTTTCTTTTCTTTTGTTGTAAATAAATAATAGTTGTAGGTGAGGCTTTTGTAAATACTCTTTTAATCATCAAGGAATTGATAGTTTCGAGCTGTCCTTCAAAAAAAAATATATTAAGGATGGGCCAAATTGTAAAAAGCACGGGTCATTTGGCGCTTTACGCTATTCCGTGTTGTTGTCAAGGTTCAAATTGCCGATTCAAACTGCTTAACATGATATCCATATTGAAATGCGGTTGAAGATCAAATTTTGTATTTTTTGCAGTTTTTTACTAGTTGTTTAGAATTTTTTAGAATTGTTGTTTTTTAATGATCCAGAATTATATGAGAAAATAATGATTTTCAAAAATCCTAAACAACTAGGAAAAAAACTCCAGAAATTGTAAAATTTGTTCTCACACATTTCAATATTGGGTATCGGATGGTGAACAATATCAATTTTGAAACTTTCTTATTGGGCAAAACAAGGATGAAGCAACTCCGAGAACTGTTGGTCATTACCATATTTATTCTATGGAGAGAAAGATGTCCAAAAATTTTTAGAGAGAAGACCAAAACGATCGATTAACTGATAGAAGAGGTGAAGACTCGGTGGTACCCGGCCCTCTGTTTTTTCCTATTCTCATTTTTTCTGTTTCTCTGTTTCTCTGTTTTGTGGTATTTTTTATTCTTTTCTACTTGTAAATATATCATAGGGATTTCTCTCTAAACCTTGAAATCATATAACCAATTGTGGTTAATAAAATATGAGTATGACTCCTATTCTTACTTTAAAAAAAACTAGATGTGACGTATCGGTTGAGCAACAAAGGCTGATCTACAAGGGTGCACCACGTGGAATTTTGAAGGACAAACAGACAAACAGACTCTCTCTAGCTACTTTACACTTTATATATTTATGATTGTACTTTTCAACTAATTAAATTGATTTAGATTTTGTTAGGATGGTGAGAATTCTGTTTAACATGTTATGTTATTTTTTATTTAAACTTTTACAAAATTACATAGTTTTGGAACAGATTCATTTCTTATCTGTAGTTTTCTTTGTATGTATCTTCTGATTATATTAGGAAAAAAGCGGATTGCCTTTTATCTCAGTTATCCAATATACCTGCATGATGCAATGGGAAGATGGAATTTATAACTTAAATGGCAATGATTCAAGTTATAATAATAATTTTTTTTGAACAATTATATTACTCCCCCCCCCCCCCCCCCCCCCCATTCCATCCCCCCACTCTATCTCTTTCCAAATTAGTTTTATCTCATTTCAATATCGTTCACATTTCTCACGATCTATGAGAAATTTTGTGAATATAAAATCATGAACGTTTTCTACGTAATTTTCTCTTTCAAATGAGATCCATGGTGACATACTTTCGAACAAGTCGTTACAGAAGTATTTATCCCTCATCGTGCATGTATTTATACCTATACAGACATATGAAAGTATTACTATCAATTATTATAAGTATTTATATTGATATATGAAAGTATTAATATCAAGTATTATAAGTATTTATACTGACATATGAAATTATTAATATCATGTATTATAAGTATTTATATTGACATATGAAAGTATTAATATCAAGTATTATAAGTATTATATGCAAAAAAATATTTTCAAGTATAGATATAAATACTTGCACGATGAGGGATAAATACTTCTGTAACGACTTGCTCGAAAGTATGTCATCATGGATCTCATTTGAAAGAGAAATTTACGTAGAAAACGTTCGTGATTTTAGATTCGCAAAATTTCTCATAGATTGTGAGAAATGTGGACGAGATTGAAATGAGATAAAAAAAACCCACCTCTAAAAACGTGCATGGTCCTCCATGTGATTTGAGATCCCCCCCACCCTCCATGAAAAAAACTTGCATGATCCCCTAAATACTTCCGTGCTTAGAGATAAATACTTTCGTTCTTAGAGATAAATACTTCTGTATGTAAGTATTAATACCTTATGAAAAAAAAATGACAGCTGGAGTTTTTTGACATTTTGTGCGGGGTTAATTGCGAGGTGGGAGGTGCGGGGTTAATTATCAGCCTCCTTTTTTTTTATCTCACATTATCTTATATAACAAACACAAAGTAATCACTAAGGTTAGCTAATATCAAATTGATTGTTTATGAGGTTCCGTGCAACTAAGTAATTTTTCAATTTTTAAAGTTCAAAAAGTGATCCGCACCATTAGATGTGATATCTGTATTAAAATGTTTCTGGAGACCAAATTTTACATTTTTTGAATTTTTTTGTTTACTATTTATTAAGCTACTTGAAAATCATTGATCCAATGGTTACTTAACAAAAAAGTAAAACCAAACTGGACCATTGGATCAACGATTTTCAATGTGGCTTAATAAATAGTAAACAAAATTAAAAAAAAATGTAAAATTTGGTCTCCAAGAATATTTTAATATATATAACACATCTAATGGTTTAGTTCGATTTTTTAGACTTTGAAAATTAAAAAATGACTTAGTTGCATATATAGTACCTCAGAAACAATCGATTTGATATAATTAGCCAACCTCGTAATCACTTGACTGATTCTTTCTCTTCGTCTATAGTTTCTGATTTTTCTTGTTTCTCTTATTATATTTCGTTTTTACTTTAATGTTGACTGTCGGGGCAGATCTACCTTAATTTTATATTGTAGTACAAGATTCTTGCATTAGATTCTTAAAAAATTGACAGATTTGGAATTAGCGGTTGGCAGGTGATATAAAAGACAAAAGGAAACGAGAAAAAAAAATGTAACACATGCATCCATCAAAAAGAAAGAAAATATCAATTAAAGACAAACAACTTAATTATCAGTAGATAAAAGAAAACTACATTATTTTATTGGTGACTGGTGAGGTACTAGGTACTAGGTCTTATGAACATTTTTTAATTAAATTTTCTAAGTATGATGCATGCGCAGATAAAAGGTTGCTTTATTGACACACTTTACACTATTCATTATTCATTATTATTTACAAGGAAAAGGGTACATAGAAGGAATAAAATTATCTGTCATCCAATTCGCAGGAAATTTCTATCCAAAGAGTTAGTCTATCTATTAATTTTGGAAAAATTAATTATTTGTCACTTTAAAATCATAAAATTTGAAAAATGTCATCCTGAAATTTGAAATTGTAATAATATCACTCTAAACATCATTAATTTTTAATTTTATCACTCTAAATAATAAGAATAATTATAACAAACCCCCCACTCCCATCCCCCCATTTTTCCCGCACTCTCTCTCTTCCTTAACTGCCATATATCCCCCCACTAATTTTCCTAAAAGTTTCCTTTAATCCCCCCACTAATTATAAGAACCCCCCACTCCCATCCCCGCATTAATTATGCATTCCTCTAATAACAATTCCCGCGTTAATTATTGCTTTAAAAACAATCTGCGCATTAATTATACTGTTATCTAATAACAATCACTGTTAATAAATGCTTATCTATTAATTGATGTTCAAAAAAGTATTTATCATTATTTCTGAGAAGTATTTACCCTTGTAACATAGAATATTTATCCATGTAACCTAGAGTATTTATCATTATGTCTGAAAGTATTTATCATTGATGTTTTACTGTAAGTTGCAATTATGTCTGAGAAGTATTTATCTATGCAATACAAAGTATTTATCTATGTAACATAAAGTATTTATCATTATGCATGAGAGTATTTATCATTGATGTTTTACTGAAAGTTGCAAGTATGCCTGAGAAATATTTATCCATGTAACATAAAGTATTTATCCATATAATGTCAAGTATTTACCCATGTAACATAAAATATTTATCATTATGTCTCAGAGTATTTATCATTGGGTGAGAGGATTGTTTATTTAATGGTCTCCAGTTGTGCATGGACGATTCAAAAAAAAAAGAAATTTTGTGCGGGAACAATTAATGGATTGATTTATTCTTTCATAAATAGAGATCATTGCATAGGGTTTAATACCTGATAAATTCAAGTTAAATACTTTGATGCTTCAAGTTAAATACTAACAGTTTTTTAAACGCTCATTAATGATTCAGCGGTCCCCCCATGTTTAATGGTCCCCAGTTGTGCGGGGACGATTCAAAAAAAAAGGAAATTTTGTGCGGGGACAATTAATGGATTGATTTACTCTTTCATAAATAGAGATCACTGCATAGGGTTCAATACTTGACAAATTCAACGTAAATACTTTAATGCTTCAAGTTAAATACCCGTAGTTTTTTAAACGCTCATTAATGATTGAGCGGTCCCCCCATGTTTTTTTTGGCAGTATCTGCGGGGATAAACCTGCGGGGATTGTTATCACTGTCCAAATAATAAATGACTAAAATACCTTCCCTTCTTCTCCTCTTCTTCTTCTCCTATCTCCTATTATTCTTTATATTCTCCTCTCATGACCATGGCCATGTCAAAAATGAGAAAAAAAAACTCGCAAATTATAAAGCCGAAATTACAGTTATTTAGAACATATGAAGAAGCCATTAACGAGTAACAACGTTGTTCTAGTATTTACCAGTTTGACAGGGTCTGTTCTTTTCGGCTCTTGACATAAAAATCTCCACTGAATTTATTTACTACGTTATATGCTTGCGGTCAACAGTAACTTATTTTGTGTCTGTTCTATTTTTAATATAATTCGGTGCACGTCTATCAGAGAAGAGAAGCAACTGCTTCTTGAACTTTGACACAGAATATCCCAAATTGGGTCGATGTGTCTTCATTTTTCCTTAATATGCCAAGTTCATGCTTTAAAAAAACTGTAATTTTTCCTTAATTAAATTTTTAGCTTTATAATTTGAGAGCTTTTTCTCATTTTCGACATGGTTATGGCCATGGAAGAAGAATATAAAGAAGAATAGGAGACAGAAAAAGAAAAAGAGGAGAATAAGGGAGAGTATTTTAGTCATTAATTATTTGGAGTGACAAAATTAAAAATTAATGAAGTTTAAAGTGGCATTATTAGAATTTCAAATTTTGGGATGATATTTTTCAAATTTGAAGGTTTTGGAGTCGCAAATAACCAATTTTCGCATCAATTTTATATTAGTTTTCATCTAAATTGTCATATTTAAATGTTGATTGTATTTTTTTAAAACTTAAATACTTTCTATTCTTTAATATAGCCATTCAAATAGAAGCAGATATAAAATAGATTGATGGATTGACTTTATTTGTAGGAATTTCCTACCCAATCTGTGGGAGGAGATTTGATTCCATATACAAATCCAAATTGAAGTCATAGGTAGAGCTGTAGCATTTTCTTTACAATATATAAAAAAAGTTATTCAAGTAGGTTTATATAAAATATAGTTAGAATATTAACAGTCAATATGGGCAGTGAGTCACCACACTTGATAGTAATGTTTTTGGAATAATGGAAATAAAAGGTTTCTAATTTTCTTCCTTTATATAAAAATCATCATTGCATGTTCTCTAAAGCTCACTTATAAACCAAATTAATTTTCTTCCTTTATATAAAAACCATCATTGCATGTTCCCTAGCTAACAGTCTCCTCGAGGAAGCAGGAAACAACCCAACAAAATATTGTGCAATACTGCTTTTGGTTTATTTTAATTATCAAGCACCATGTTTTTAGTAAGTTTTCTAGTTATGGCCAAAGATTCATCATCATACCTTTCTTGTAAGTGATTTCTCTGCTATCACAATTCACAATGTCTGAAATAATTGTTATTTTATTTTTTGTAGTCCACAAGTTCTTGTTTGAATATTCAAGAAATATAATAAAAGCTTCAAATTTGTCCCTTAAGTTAAATGTAATATATACAACTTTTTATAAATTAAATATAATAGAAGGATCACAATAAATTAAATGTAAGTGATTACCTAGAAGTGACTTTTGAACTGGGATCCATAACTCAGAATCTAAGCATTTTTTTTTTAATAACACATAAAGAAATATATTAATTTTTCTTACAGCCGCGAAAAATCCGGCCTGGAAAATATTGATCCGGGTTATTTGTTGCAGTCTTTCTAATAAATCAAATTATATTGTATTTCATCTATTTTCAAAGAAATATATTCAACATTTCTAATATTTACATACAGAAAATAAAAAAATTAAAAATTTTTGTTTAAAAAAAGAAAAGAAAAGGCAAAATACAACTTTCCTGTTAGTGATTAACCGGATATGCAACTTTGAGTCCGGGAAACCATTGACCGGATATTTGTTCCAAATCCGGTTATTGGATAACTGGATTGGGCATTTTTCGAATTCCATTCAAACATTGGGTAGATTCTGTAATTTTATATTTTTTTTGGATATTTATAAAAATTTCGGCTGAATTCATTACTCTTATAACATTTAATTATGCTTACAAATATTTATAGTAATGCACTTCTTTGTAATAAAATAAACTTCAGGTCATCCACAAATAAATTTATAAGGTGTTTGGTTAAAAATTACATTAAATAAAAATATAGAAAATATTAATCTAAATCATTGCCTCATGATCTACTCTTATATTTTATAACTAAAAAATATAATTAATTATAACCAAGAAATCTCAAAGCCTATTTAAATCTCTTGTAATCTCCTCTGTTGTTGAAAATTATTTTATTAATCATCTTGATTATTGCCATAATGATCCAAAAAAATGAAAACAAATATAAGCATTTCGTGAAGAATATGATTTCTATGAAAGATATTAAAACATGAAAATTGAAACATAAATTTGAAAAACTAAAAATTTCCGTTTCAACAAGTCGGATCGGAATTTCTATTTGATTAACATTGAATGCTTCATATATATTTGATATTTAAACTTATTTGTACTGAAATTTTGAAGATAACACTGAAAAATTGTGTTACTTCAAATAATATCTTATGTGTGACCTTTCTATATAATTCATTCCTTACTGTTAAGAAAATAGAAAATAAAATGGAACATTATGCGCAGACTTCCTTATTTTATCTTATTTCTTAATTTTGTTCAACTCTCAAAAGACATCTCTCTTCTAGTCTTCTCTCTATATTTGAGAAGAGAATATATCTCTTCCACACGATGAGGTGTTTTTTCTACATACAACCACCAATGTGTGAAAGAGAATACATCTCTTCTACACAATGAGATATTTTTTCCCCACATCTCCAATCTCTTCTTCTTATCTCCAATCTATACTATTTGTTTAAAGAGAAATGTTCTAGTACCCCGAGCCATCATACCCGAACGCGTCCTCTAAATAGTTTAACAGAAAAAACCTTCTAATATTGTCTAACTTTCATTTCCAGCACTAATATTCAAACATTTAAAGCTATGTTTATAAAATTTTAAAATGTTACTCCCAAGCATATAAACCTATGTCTGAAAGCATTTCTAGACAGTTTAAACTCTCAACTACTTTGTCTTCAAGCAAAAAAAGAAAATATTCTTTTCACCTACTCTTTTTTATTTTTTCTCTGATCATTATAATTTATTTTTCCGACGATCCATGATGAATTTTACGAATCTAAAAATACGAATATTTTCTATTCGATTTTATATTTCAAATAAGATCCATGAAGAAATATTTTTGAGTAATTTTAAAGTCATTTGTTTTTTTTTTAAAAGTAAAACTCATGAGCACTTTAAATTTTCAAATTTTTAAATCTTAGTTTACAACCATTAAAATTTTCAAGGCTTTGTACATGAGGTTTATATGCTTTGTACATGAGCTTTGTAAATGCAATGTTATTTTTGAGGTTTATATGCTTTAAAGTGTTATTATTGAGGTTTAAATTATTTGTACATGAGATTTATATGTTTTATTCTAGATATTTAAATTGTTATTAATGAGGTTTATATACTTGTACATGTGATTTATATGCTTGTAAATAGAGGTTTAAATTATTTTGAAGTGGTAAAAAAAATTACGACACAAATATAACTTGAAAGTTATTCTTCATGGATTTCATTTGAAACAGAAAATTGAGTAAAAAAATGTTCATATTTCTAGATTCGCAAAATTAATCACAGATCGTCGAGAAAATGAATGAGAATGATCAGAGAAAAAATAAAAAAAAGTGGATGAAAGAAATCTTTCCGTTTTTGGCTTGAAAACAAAAGTAGTTAGGAATTAAAACTATACAAATTTAGAATTTTAATGCTTGCAGATATATGTTTAAATACTTGCGAGTAGCATTGTAAAATGTTATAAACAGAGCTTTAAATATTTGGATATTAGCGCTGTAAATGGAAATTAGATAACATTAGAAAAAATTTTATGCTAAACTTCTTGGGGGATGCACTCGGGGATTTTGTTTGGGGTACAATTATCAAGCTCCTTGTTGAAATGACAAAAAATATTTCTTAAGTGACATAAAAAATTGAAAGAAATGAAAACATTGGTTAATCAATTAAGAATCAATCCAAAAGAAATTTATATGACATTTAAAAAATGGAAAGTAATCAGAAGCAATTAGAAAATCGTGTATCCAATCAGTGTGTCGAGTACATATATAAATAAACTTAGATTTATAAATGTAAGAAAATATAAAAAAGATGTATATAATAAAAAAAATGTTAGACTAATTGATTAGAAAACTAATATTCAATCTAAAATTTCAATGAAAATTTCAATGGTAAATACTATAATCATAGATAGAAAACAACATTGAAAATTTCAATGGGGAGACACTACTAAGTCATGTGACCTCCGGTGACCAATTAAACAAACATTAATTACTCACAATTCATAAGTAATGGTCTTGTGATTATTTTTTTAATTAAATTTTCTAAGTATGATGCGTGTCAAACAAACATTAATTACTCACAAGTCATACGTAATGGTCTATGAGCATTTTTTTTCTAAGTATGATGCAGGCGCAGGCAAATTTAGGTTGCTTTTTGAAGGTTGACAAAAGGTGATTGCGTATATATCCTTATTTACACAACTTTAGACTAAAGGTCGATCGGAAAAAGGTTGATAAAAGGTTACTTTTTTGAAGGCTGACAAAATTAGATGAGTGCTAATTCACAAAAGTGGCTTCTGTTCGCACAAAAGTGTATCACAAAATTTCAGTACAGGAAGCTGTACTTTTTAAACTTTGAATTAACTTTCAATTAAGATTACAAGTGCACAATCCTATCATATAGTTTAGTTAGGTATCGATCCACAGGATGGTTCAAATCTAAACTGGACTTTACTTAAATTAATTAAGTACTAAAAGTTGGAAAATATTGATTTGGTTTGTTTAATTTTCTAAGTTCAATAGCAATAATTAAAATGACAGAAAGTAAAATTTGGTTTAAATCAATAATAAAAAGGCGTTTCCAGGGTTTCTGATTTCAGGCGTTTTCAGGGATTTTGTTTGGGGTACAATTATCAGGCTCCTTGTTTAAATGACAAAAAATATTTCTTAAGTGACATAAAAAATTGAAAGAAATGAAAATATGGTTAATCAATTAAGAATCAATCCAAAAGAAATTTATATAACATTTAAAAAATGGAAAGTAATCAGAAGCAATCAGAAAATCGTGTATCCAATAAGTGTGTCGAGTACATATATAAATAAACTTAGATTTATAAATGTAAGAAAATATAAAAAAGATGTATATAATAAAAAAATGTTAGACTAATTGATTAGAAAACTAATATTCAATCTAAAATTTCAATGAAAATTTCAATGGGGAGACACTACTAAGTCATGTGACCTCCGGTGACCAATTAAACAAACATTAATTACTCACAATTCATAAGTAATGGTCTTATGATTATTTTTTTAATTAAATTTTCTAAGTATAATGCGTGTCAAACAAACATTAATTACTCACAAGTCATACGTAATGGTCTATGAGCATTTTTTTTCTAAGTATGATGCAGGAGCAGGCAAAATTAGGTTGCTTTTTTGAAGGTTGACAAAAGGTGATTGCGTATATAACCTTATTTACACAACTTTAGACTAAAGGTTGAAAAAAGTTTGATAAAAGGTTACTTTTTTGAAGGCTGACAAAATTAGATGAGTGCTAATTCACAAAAAGGTTGCTTCATTTACTCAACTTTACTTTCATCATTATTATCCTTATTTGCCAGGCAAAGGGTATATAATTAAAAATCCAAGTCCAAGTCATACATACAGCTGATCCATTTTAATATACTAATGTTTTTGGAACAATGAAATGGAAAGGGTTCTAATTTTCTTCCTATATTTTTCCTAAAAAAACATCTAGGGACTTTGAAACCTTCACATCAATAAAGCAAATAGTGACTTTGAGACTTATTTTTACTTAAAAAAAGGTTTCCTTCCTATCTTCAATAATAGAGACTTGAATCCTACTTTTCTTCTTCAAACAATAAAATTATAAAATAAAATCTTCCTATAAAAGCCATCAATGTATGTTCTCCAAATCTCACTAAACCAAATATTTTATGACTACTGCTCAAACAGTATTCTCCTCAGAGGAAGGAAACAACCCACCAAAATATTGAGCAATATTGCTTTTGGTTTCTTTTAAATTTTCAAGCATCATGTTTTTTAGTAAGCTTTTCTCATTATGGCCAATAACTGTTGGTCTAATGCTATGTTGTTTGTTCTCCATCCCTTGTGAGGCCAAGATTCATCACCGTACCTTTGTTGTAAGTATTTTTTTCTACTATCACAATTCACAATGTCTGGTATAATTGTTATTTTAAAAAAAAAAATTACTGAGTTATATAGTTTGAATAAATAAATAAATAAAATCTTTAAAAGAAATATAGGACGTGAAAAATATAACTTGCTGCCTGAATCCTCTTGAAACCCGATTGATAATTATATAATTATAAAAAGCTGTGTATGGAACCAATTCAAGGATTAATTAAGTAATTTCTAATCTTTACTCTTGTTCTAATCTTCTTGAGACCTGATTGATATATATATATTTACTTTGTCGGTTTTCCCTTAAACAGATTCAAGAAGCTACCTACACCCGGCTCTGCAATCATACAAAGAGCATGCTAACTGTCAATGGATCATATCCGGGACCAACTATCACCGCTCGCAAAGGCGACACAGTCTATGTCAAGGTCATCAACAGAGGGAACAATAACATCACCATCCACTGGTACTATCCAGAAGGAATCTTTTATTTGCACTATTAATTGAGGAAGCCATGCAAGACTAACATGTATTCATCGAATTTCTATAGGCATGGTGTAATGCAGCCGAGGGACCCATGGTCAGATGGACCAGAATACATTACTCAATGCCCTATCCAACCAGGAGCCAACTACACACAACGGATCCAACTTACGGTAGAAGAAGGCACGCTATGGTGGCACGCACATAGCGAATTTGATCGTGCTACTGTTCACGGTGCTATTGTTATTTACCCGAAGCTTGGTACCACCTTTCCCTTCCAAAAACCCCATAAAGAATTCACGCTGATTCTAGGAGAGTGGTGGAACAGAAACACAACAGATCTGTACCGAACTGCACTTGACAATGGTGGTCAATTCGATCTATCAGATGCCAACACCATCAATGGACAGCCTGGTGACTTCCAGCCATGCTCATCAAATGGTAATTTATTTCTCCCGGAAAAGGAAGTTGTATATTTATAATGCAAGTTGTTAATGCTTCATAAGATGGAGATTCTCTTTGAAAATGTTTGTTACTTTATCAATTTAAACACCATTAGCAACCAAATTTATTATATTTTTCAAATATAACATGATCTAACTACATATATCTTTCATTTTTATTTTTGTTGCAGAAACTTTTAAGGTACAAGTCGAACAAGGCAGAGTGTACCTACTCCGTGTAATAAATTCAGCCATGGAAAATAGTTTCCTTTTTAAGGTTTCCAACCACAATGTTACGGTAGTTGGAACCGACGCCAGCTATACGAAGCCTTATGTGAATGAATTTATCATGATCGCCCCGGGCCAAACAATGGACCTCCTCTTAGAGGCCAATCAATTGCAAAACTCATCTTCCCCGTTCCGTTATTACATCATCACGAATCTATACTTTGATGGAAGTCGTAATGCCACTAGAGATAACAAAACAGCCGTGGCTATTCTAGAATACAAAACTAATCATTCCCCGCGATCAATAACACCAGTTTTCAGCTCCTTACCAAAATCCAATGACACTAATGCATCAGCTTCGTTCACTAGAGGTCTTCGATCACTGGTCAACTCAGATGACCCAGCTCTCTTAACCCAAGCTGTCGATGTCAAAATGTATATCACGTTATCTACAAATGAACAATTGTGCCCTAACAGCTCATGTGCTGGTCCAAATGGTACTAGGTTTGCTGCCAGTATGAACAATGCTAGTTTCCTAGCCCCAGAAACCAAAATTGATGTGCTAGATGCATACTACAATTCTATTGCCGGTGTGTACACCACTGACGACTTTCCTGACCAACCACCGCTCTTCTTCGATTTTGCTGATGCACAAAACCAAGGATTAAACCTCAAATTGGTTGATAAATCAACAAAAGTGAGAGTGCTCGAGTATAACTCAACCGTGGAGATTGTGTTTCAGGGAACTAACTTAGTAGACGGACAGGTTACCCATCCAATACACTTGCATGGCCACAGCTTCTATTTCATAGGCAGTGGAACCGGCAACTTCGACAACACAACAGATCCTCTCAGTTACAACTTGGTTGATCCGCCATTTGTGAACACTTTGGGTGTGCCAAAGAACGGTTGGGCAACTATCCGCTTTAGAGCACTTAACCCGGGTGAGTTTATTTTTTTGTCCTTTTATTTAACTATCACAATTTATTGAATATTTTCTATTGATTTAATTTTGACAATCAATGGTGTTACACAACTACAATGAGAATGGCTTGTTTAACAATATTTGATTAGATATTTGATCCGGACTAATTAAGTGATCTGCAAAATTAATCAAATAGTATAGATTAGCTACTGTTACAAATAGTTGTTTTGAGTGTTTTAAAGACAACTAACCCTCAACATATATTTTTGATTTTCAATTAAATTAGGTGTTTGGTTCATGCACTGTCACTATGAACAACACACAATATGGGGAATGGATACTGTGTTTATAACAAAGAATGGTAATAGTACAGAGGCAACAATACTGCCTCCTCCTGCTGACAAGCCTCCTTGTTGATTTTACTCAAGCATTGTATTATTATTTTATTTTCAAAGATGAGTTTGCACTGGTTAATTTATTGTATCTTCGTAGAGAGAATATTATGGATGGTTAGATCTAATTTGTTACAATTGTAAATTAATATTGAGTTATATTTGTTACATTTGTAAATGGATATTGAATTGTAAACAGCAACCAATAATGAATAAGATGGATGGTTATTTTAATATTGAATTATATTTGTTGAATATTTGTTGAATTATGGATATATATATATGTTGAATGTTGAATATTGTCTTATGTATATTTTTTATACTACCAGCTTGTGGTAACTTTAGTTAATTTACTAAAATATTGTACACGATCCATTGGTTAATTATTTCTAGGCCCAGAAAAGAACTCCAGTAAATGGGCCGAGATAATGAATCACCTTGATCCTAGAAGAGATATTTGACCCAAAAAAAAAAAAACCTGGTGGAGGTGATTGATTATAATCTGGAGAGGGGAGCAGCAGCCACCATATAATCTGGGTTTTATCCAAGTTTTACACACTTGTTCCATATCTCTCTCACCCTCTCAAGTGATCGAAGGCGAACTAAGGAGCGATGAAAGGAGACAAATTTGCGATGCTTAACAGATACAAAGCCGAGAATGTCTCAGTGTTGTAGAACACTGAGCAGAAGTGTCAAAATTTGGTGTTAGGTTTCCCATAGTTCAGCTTATGATAATATATTCGGAGAGAAGTTCACTTATTATTAGATTGACTGAGTGAGGATTACTTTTTTTTCTGAACTGGCTTCCTTGAAGTATTAATTGGGTCTTGCAAGGTGCATGAATTGTGAAACTTGGTTCTTATAATTTTTTTACTTGAGAAATTGGGCTAACTCCACTGAAAGACAAGCAATTGGGCCGAAATATTAATATAAACAGTGGGCCTGCATTGGACCGAAACCGGTTAGTATTTTGGGCCGGTTTCTCGACTCAATACACAAGTCAAATGAATAAAATGAACAGACAATAAATTAACTCTTTATCCTAATTCCTTTGTACGTAGTGCGTCTGGTACAAGAATAACAGAAGTTGATAACTGAATAACACGTATCACAACAAGAATGAGACACTTTTCGCGAGGATATAAAAATGACTTTTTGCGACGGACTACTCTCATTGTTCAGCCTTTTCTTTTTGTGACGGACGACCGTCATAAAAACGTTTTTCCTTTCGCAAAAAGTGTCTATTTTGTTGTAGTGTATCACTTATAAAAAAAAAGATCTGGATAATGTGCCTCATCATCAAAAGGCACCATTTTTTTAATTCTTTTCCCAAAGGGCAATCCAACTCGTGAGCTCATCAATTCGATTTTTCAGATCAAATTATCAAGCTAAACTAATGTCGGATTTCTTTTCACTTTCCTTTTTCTCTATCTACAAATGCTTCTTCTCAAAATTGACACAAGAAAGCCAAGAGCCTCTAGAACCATATATTTGTCGCAAAACAAAGGTTATAGATTCTAATTTCCTCTCTATCACAATATATTTTTTAAACTTTTTTCAAGTCCATATGAACCATATATTTGCCCGTATATTCAAAACCACATGAATTTGGCTGCATGAAATTATCTATACGGAAGACCACTACATAAGCATATGCGACCGCATATGCAATCCATGCGTCCACATTTTAAAGCACTAATTTTGACTTTGTTTTTAACATTTTGAATATTTTGAATATTTCTCAAAATATAATTTTAGAAAATAAATATAGTATCTTAAAATTTGAATGTATTAATTAGAAGGATCACCAAATAAAATAGATGAATTTAATTAAATTTTAGATGTATTAGAAACACTAGTAAATATTTTTTAGTCTATATTTTTGTACTTAAAATAAATAAATATGATTTTTGGTGTGTTGGGTAGCTAGGCTTGGTTTATGGTACAACGAGACATTAACAGTTTGGTCTATAGGTTCACTTGGTGAGCCATGTCCACCTATCTTAGCATACTAGTGAAAAACAGCTCAGAGAGGCTGACTTGTGGGTGCAGGGTATAGGGATTATATTATATTATTATATTCAACAATTGTATAATATAAATTAAATATCTAAATTTTTTGATATACGGTGAATATATAAGTTAATAGATTCTAATATGAAATGTCAACTAATGTGGTGGTTAAGGTCTCTGTTGCTGGTACCAAAGAATATTGATTCGATTCTCCCGTTGAACGCTAGTAAACTTGTTTTGATGCGGCACACAACGAGTATGATGGACCATGCGCATCGCTAGTGTATGGTGGACTATATGCACGATGCACCGTATTCAAATGTGTTATAGCGGAATATATCTAGACGAGCCAATTTGTATTAGAGACCGTATTAATGGGTTAAGAATACGTCATGTATGTAGACCGTACCTAGACGAGTCAATCCATATTGGACATGTATCGAGTGGGTATCGGTATTGGATACATATCTGATACGGGTACGAAACCCATACATGAGTATAGGAGTAACATATATAAATAGAACCTAATTACTTGTAATTTCGTATATTCCTTAGGAATATTAAAATTGACCCTCAACGCTCAACATTTGAAGTTTAATTTTTTTTATTGTATAACAATTTTTAACATTTTGAATTTATTAATTCTTAATTCAGCCCAAAATGAGAACTGTTTTAATTTCTATGAATTCTTTTATAGATACACTTGTCGTCAGTTGTAAGTAATCTAAGATGTAATCTCAATTCAGTCCAAACTGGGCCGGGCTGGGCCGGTTTGTTTAAAATCCATCACCCGGCCGGTCCTGTTTTCATACCGGGTAGTTCTCAAAATGACATCATGTTTTGAAAATCCATGAAATGTAAACTTATCTAACAAATTTATTGGACGCATGAGTTGGTTTTGAAATAAAATTTGTTTGGCACGCTGGCTGTAATTTTCAGAGCGTTGATTTCTGCATGTTACGAAATATTCTCTGATATGGTTCTTGGCTTCTTGCTATTATTTTTCTTTATAGAGAAAATTATTTCCATTGTTTTTCTTCGATCGGGATTTGAAAATTAAAATAACCAGAGCACGAGACCATAATTTCTCGGTGCCAAGTTAGCTAGGTTATGAGGACTACTCCGTCTAAGTTACATTCAAATTACAACAAATAATATTATCAAATTAATAATCACAACAAAAAAGCAACTACCACTACAAAACTACAAATTTGGAAATATATAGGGATGGGCTAAGGTGCTTTATAAAGCAAGGGATCATGTGGTGATTTAGGCCCTTCCATGTCGAGGTTCAAACTGTTCAACATGATATCCATGTTGCTATGCACTTGAAGACAAAATTTTTTATTTTTTTGGAGTTTTTACTATTTATTAAGCCACTTTGAAAATTACTGATCCAACGGTGGCTTAACAAAACAGTAAAATCAGAAGCCACCGTTGAATCAGCGATTTTCAAAGTGACTTAATAAATAGTAAAAAAAAAATCAGAAAATGTAGAATTTGGTCTCCAAGCACATTTCAATATAGATATCACATCTAACTGTTCAGATCGACTTTTTGGATTTTGAAATTTCAAATTTGGACCGGTAGCACTTCGGCCAATATGCTACCGAAAGCATATTAGTCACTCTCTCTCTCTTTGTATATATATATATATATACTAGTATCATACTCGTGCGTTGCAACGAGGACATACTATAAGGAAAAAAATATCAATGAAAATAATAATAATTATCCAAAAATTAAGACACATGCTAATAGAAAATTTATATAATTCTTTATTTTTAAGTACCAATGATATCAAATAATAGCTCGATTCAAATTTAATATCAAATATCATACAACAATTCAATATCGACATTTAATGTGATATCAAAAAACATAAATATAGAGTGTTATCGTGTGCATGTATAGGATACACACACACACACATATTATAAGAGAAATATATATTCACACACACGTTCCAATTTATATTCTTCTTATTTGTTTCCAATTTATAATATATACATACACACAGACACACACATTATTGATATATTCTATATTATAATTATATTCTAAATTGCCCACAACAATATGCATAGAAACAAAGAAAGAGAAATAAGGAAATAAAAAAAATGATTTTTATTGTGATTCGTATAGAAACGAAGAAGTAAGGAAACAAAGAAATAAGAAAACATATAACTATATCGCTAAATTTCAGAATTTGTTCAATTTTAATTGTAACGTATCATGTGGCAGCACATGTGGTGAGTATATTTTTAACTAAATTTAGACTTCTATACATAAAACAGATGCATTTAATTAAAAGAAGACAAATTATGTAATTGGAGGGCTGAGATCAAATCCGAAGTTTCATCTTTCAATCGTAGTCGTTGGCTGATCAGATACACAACGTGCTTAATAGAATTGAGATAATAATAATAATAATAATAATAATAATAATAATAATAATAACGGATATGGAGTAGTCTTTACATGTACCGTTATCCGTTTTGATAACAAAAATAAAATCTTATCCATACTTGTCATATCGAATATGGTACAGATTAACTAAATAGATAAAAGGGTGCCATTGACATTCGTAAGAGCATCTCCAATCCAGTAATTGGGATTAATTGCTAAACAACAGTTATGAAAATTTTATAAATTAAACAATCCACCCCTACATTGGTACAATCAACCAACACTAGTGGAAAAACATGAATCAGGATCGGCCTATCTGGATCGGCTATATGAAACAACCGATACTAATACCTATCTGGATTGATTTTCTGAACAAAATCGATCCTAAAAACTAATCAGATCGTGTTTTTTAGTCAACCGATCCTAATTTGTAAACTATCAGGATCAGTTTTTTATAAAATCCGATCCTGATACTATTAGGATCAGTTGTTTATAAGAACGGATCCTGATAGTATCAGGATCGGTTATTTATAAACAACCGATCCTAATATGTAATTCATGTTCGTAGGTTTTATTGAAACTTAATTTTTTTCATGTTATATGTAATTTAGTATCTTATTTTTTTTTCATGCTACATGTACCAAAATTTTCATATTTCTAAAGCATGTCATAATATTGGTTCCTAAAGTATTAATATTTCTTAAGCAAGTCATAAATTATTTTAATAAATAACCTTATAATTATCTAATAAATTATTTCATAAAATTTATCTTATAAATTAGAACATAAAGAAGGTAATATATTATATTAGAAATTAACTTATAAGTTATTGTATCTTACAAATTTTTCCTAAAAGATAGGTTATTTTTTTTAATAAATTATCTTATTAAATATAAGTTACAAAAATTTGTAACATCAAATAAGTATATAAAAAGTCAGATATTTATTTATTTTTTATATTTTTAATCCAATAAAGAAATAATAAAATTAATTAGAATAATTTATTTTTTAAAAGTATCTGGATCGGTTCTGTCTAAACAACCGATCCAGATAACTATCTGGATCGGTTCTCTATTAAAAACCGATCCAGATAGTTATCTGGATCGGTTATTATATAAAGAACCGATCCAGATGTTATTATCTAAATTAACTTATAATTTATTTTTTTAAAGTATCTGAATCGGTTCTGTCTAAATAACCGATCCAGATAACTATCTAGATCGGTTCTCTATTAAAAACCAATCGACGGCTGTTAATTGGTTGATACTAGTTGCACTTAATTACATGTCTGCCAATTCTGGTACGTGTTGAAAAATTAAGAAATATAATTCTGAGGAAAATGAATTTTATTGAATGTTATTTTTTAAATTGATTATGTATATTTATACAAACTAATTAAGGCTCAAGGAGCCGTTATTGTAACATTGGTTTTGTTTCTGAAATACATACAAGGACATATTCTCTTCTTCTTCTTTTTTAATTCTAGCCCTTAATATACGACGATGATTAATCTCAGATTGTAAATTAATATCCATCAAATATTCTTCTATTTCCATATATTTTATTTTATTAATTTCTATGAATAAAAAAATTCTCCTTGTTTATATCCATTTTCTTTCTTGGTAAAAATTTATTTTCTAAATTGTTTTAATATGTTATTCTAATAAAATTCTTAAACAAGATTACTTCCTAAAAAATATTTTATAAATTATATTATCTTAAAATTCATTTTAACATTATTTATAAATTATTTTAATAAATAACCTTATAATTATCTAATAAATTATTTCATAAAATTTATCTTATAAATTAGAACATAAAGAAGGTAATATATTATATTAGAAATTAACTTATAACTTATAAGGTAAATTAGAACATAAAGAAGGTAATATATTATGTTGTTCATTCTTATTTTAATTTGTAGTGATGCATTTGGTTGATAATAGTGTTGTGTGGTTGAGTTGACGATCTTTTCTTTTGTTGTAATATACTATTTTTGTTGTTTTAATGAAGTTAATTTATCAGCAAAACAATGAATATATTCTCGATAGAAAATTTTCCGTAACAAATATAATCCATAAAAAAATATATAATAAAAAGAACAACATCTCAGACATAATTTAAAAAAATAAATATCAGAACTTTTATTATAAACAAAAACAACAATAAAAAATGAGGTAAAATCTACAGTACATAGAAAGCTAAATACATAAAAATATTGAAATTTACAAATAATGAAAATTAATTTTTAACTTATTGTATTGAATTGTCATTGTGATTTTAAATAAAACAAATACATAACTATTAAAAATAGACATGTCCATTTTAGTATGGTGATTGTCGAGGAAGAAAGTGTCAATAAGGTGTGTTACCATAAAATGGTGCAATTGTATCCCTCCTCATTTATTATTATTATAATTAATCATGTTAATACAAATATAAACCAGTGGGAAAAATTAAGACACTAAGATTATGACTGGAAACACAACATGCATGTGAAATAGAAAATATAAATTGTAACGTGAAAAAAAAATAAGGATGAGTAGACGGTTTTAATTATTGGGTTCACTTTCACTTCGAGAGAAGTTAAAGCTGATCGGTGGTTGGTAGGTCCAAATAGAATAAGGAATTCAAGCCTTAATTATTTTATCAAATGCGGATTATAATCATCTCAGTTTAACATTTAAAATTAGGCCTCTAAATGTAAACCACTTATTCTTGTTGCTTAAGAGTAATTAGTCCTCTAATGATCCCACTGTCAGTGACTATTTTTTTTTCAGATCCTAATTCTAAAAAAAAAAAAATACTTTTAGGATCGGTTATTTATTAATAACCGATCCTAAAAGTGTTTTCTTTTTTTAGAATTAGGATCTGAAAAAAAAAACTTTTAGGATCGGTTATTTTTTAATAACCGATTCTAAAAGGTTTTTTTTTTTTTTTTTTAGAATTAGGATCGGTTGTTTAGAGAGAACCGATCCTAATGCTTATGTAGCGCTAGGGTTTATTTTCGTTTCGCGCCTCTGTACTGATCCAAAATATTTGAGTCTATTTGAGTCTCAACTCATCCCTCTCTCTCTCTCCCTGTCCTCCGTGTCTCTCTCTTTCTCTATCTCCGTCTCTCCCTCTCCTCCGTGTTTCTCTCTCTGTCTCTGTCTCTCCCTCTCAAAGTCGCTCTCCCTCTCGCCTCACCCTCTTCGCTCAGTAAGCTTTACTATTAATTTTAGGTTTATTAACAAAGTGGATTTGCATGTGATTTAAGAGCTTTGATGTTAATTTTGTTTTCCATTTGCAAATTTTATTTTGAACGTTACCTTGTTGGTATTTTTTCAGGCTTGCAAATTGAAGTTAAGGGATTTCAATTGTGCTCTATTAGATACTATTTTGCAATTCGTGAGAGGGAGGGTCATGCTAAGGATCGGTTATTTTCGGCAAGGACAGGTTCTAAAATTTATTTAATATTTGTGTTTTTGGTGCCAAAATTCTGAAATTTATTTGATATTTGTGTTTTTGGTACCAAAATTTATTTATATTTATCTAAAGCTTTAGTTTAGGTAAACTTTTCATGAACATGAATTTTTTGTAATAATTTAAGATGTGCATGATATTTAATTTAGGTTGTGTATATGATATTTGATTATTGCTTCTTACTGTGCAAAAAAAAAAAATTTAGGATGCTGGCCAGCAAAATATATATGGAAGCTGGTCAAATAAATAAAAATATTTTTTTTTAGCTTCAATTAAACAACAGGATCGGTTATTTTAAACAACCGATCCAGATTATTACTATTAGGATCGGTTGTTTAAAATAACCGATCCTAATAGTTACTATCTGGATCAGTTGTTATGTACAACCGATCTTGATAGTATAACATTTGGATCGGATTTGGTTTTTTAATTAAAATCGATACTAATAAAGAAGAATCTGGATCGGGTTTAATTAAAAACGATACTAATTGTTTTTTTAATGGGTATTAAAAAACGGGGGAAAAACTATTAGAATCGGTTCTCAGATATAACCGATCCAGATAAGAGCTTATTAAGATCGGTTGGTTAAAAAATAAAAAACCGATTCTGATAGTATCAGTATCGCCTTCATCAGGATCGGTTATATTCCAATACTAATAATCGTATATAACCGATCCTGATTCTATATTTTCCACTAGTGCAAATACAACTTGAGAATTAAATATTTGGCCAATAAGAATTAAATACTAAGCCCACTCATCTTTGGAAAATCATTTCTTATTAAACAATTATCTCCAACCATTGCTAAATAAGCAATAGCCACACATCTCAGCAATTAAAAAAAAAATTGATACATCAGAATAAGCAATTAAAAAACAATCACCATTGAAGATGCTCTAATTCTTGAGCTGGAAAAGCTCATCACTCTCTTTATCTTCTTCTACGTTCAAAGAAACCGAACGTGCTAACTTAACGATTCAAGTTCGCAAGAACAATGATATTGAGATATTTGTAACATTGATTTTTTTCTTCGGCATTCCAAGCTCACCAAGCATACCGCCTGATGAGTTTGAGGGGGGGATGACGGAGGGAATTCGTATCCTCTGCATTAACTCAAACGTTGAGTTAATACAAAATGAATATGGACTGTCCAATCTATATTGACTAAAGGGTTCCGTGCATTCCACTTTGGACCAATTGACTACAAGAAAACTATCCTTTTCCGGCATTTATGCATAATGCCACCACTAGTGGAAAATATGGAATCAGGATCGGTTATATACACATATCAGTAACGGAATCCAACCGATCCTGATGAAGGCGATACTGATACTATCAGGATCGGTTTTATATTTTTTAAAGAACCGTTCCAAATAGAAACTAATAGGATCGGTTTTTTCATAAAACCGATCTTAATAGTAGTTATCTAGATCAGTTTTTGAATAAAAACCGATCCAGATAGGAACTATTAAGATCAGTTTTTATATAAAAACCGTTCTTGATAATATTTTCGAATATTTTTTTTTATTAAAAATTTCATATCTATATCAGTTTTTGAATAAAAACCGATCCAGAAAGGAACTATTAAGATCAGTTTTTATATAAAAACCGTTCTTGATAATATTTTCGAATATTTTCTTTTATTAAAAATTTCATATCTAGATCAGTTTTTGAATAAAAACCGATCCAGATAGGAACTATTAAGATCAGTTTTTATATAAAAACCGTTCTTGATAATATTTTCGAATATTTTTTTTTATTAAAAATTTCATATCTAGATCAGTTTTTAAATAAAAACCGATCCAGATACGAACTATCAAGATCAATTTTTATATAAAACCGATCCTGATACTTTTTTTTTGTTGGAATGAGGATCTGAAATCTGGATCGGTTTTTAAAAAAATAACCGATCATAATAGTAGTAATCTGGATCGGTTGTTTAAAATAACCGATCCTGATGTTTTATTGAAGCTAAAAAAAATATTTTTATTTATTTAACCAGCTTCCATATATATTTTGCTGGCCAGCATCCTAAATATATTTTTTTTTGCACAGTAAGAAACAATAATCAAATATCATATACACATCATAAATTAAATATCATACACATCTTAAATTATTACAAAAAATTCATGTTCATACAAAGTTTTGTGAAGCATTACATATTATAACAAGAAATTTAAATCCAAAAAAAATTAATTAACAAACATACAAGTGACTAATTGAGCTATTTTTTCAATTAACACACATTTATGCAATTAATGTAAAGCACAACAATAAAAAAATCAATAATTACCTCTTTTGCAATCACATCACTTGAGATTAAAAAAGATCCTAAAAATAAAAACAAATGTAACAATTAGATGGAAAAACATTTTACAATAAAAAATACAAAAAAATGTGTTTTTAAAGCATAATAATGAGAAAATTATATAAAGTTAATACCGTAATAGTTGATCGGCCGAGCCGGAGGTGCGAGAGGCTCGGCTTTGAGAGGAAGAGACGGAGAGAAAGAGAGAGAGAGACACGGAGGAGAGGGAGAGACGGAGACAGAGAGAGAGACACAAAGAGTACAGAGGGAGAGACGGAGACAGTGAGAGAGACGCTAAGTTGAAAATGAGAGGCGCGGAATGAAAATAAGAAGAACCCTAAGCAGGTTATATAGGGAGTTATCATTAGGATCGGTTGTTTATAAAAAACCGATCCTAATAGTATCAGGATCGGTTTTTTATAAAAAACCGATCCTAATACTAATTTTTTTTGGCGGGACTAACTTTGAAAAAAATAGTATCAGGATCGGTTTTTTATATAAAAACCGATCTTGATAAATTTTTTTTTCAAAATGGGTTCTGCAAAAAAAAAAAAAAAATCAGGATCGGTTTTTTATAAAAAACCGATCCAGATACTATCAGGATCGGTTTTTTATAAAAAACCGATCCAGATACTATCAGGAACGGTTTTATTGCTAAAAACCGTTCTTGATAATTTTTTTTTTTTTTTTTTTTTTTTTTTTTTTTTTGCTGCAGAACCAACTTTGAAAAAAAAATAGTATCAAGATCGGTTTTTTATAAAAAACCGATCCTGATACTATATATAAGAAAGATCACTGCGGTAAACCCCACTCATATTGATGGTCTATCAACCATCAAACGGCTACCATTTATTTTCTTTTCTGTTGATAATGCATGTACACAGATAAATATTAAGAAAAATGTGAAAAATATCAAATTTATTTATTTGTGTTTGTATGGCCAAATCAACTCTACTATGATCAATTTTGTACAATTTTATTATTATTAATGGCATCAAATTGTTAAATGGAATGCAGACCGTTCATTTCTGCATGATCATCCAACGGTGGGTCTGTAATTAAATGACATGTAATAATTTTTAAAATGATCAAGATATAACATGGAACATTAATAACGTAAAAGTGCCGAAGGCCCGACAACTGTAAGTTTTGATCCAACGTAAATTATTTACGGCCGTGCGATGTTGCTATATTGTTTTGCTTTGATGAACTAGTACACGAATCCCGAATTGTATCAAATTTTATAATGGTGAAATTAATATGACATTCTTTCATTTTAACGGTTCCGATCGACCAAATGCTAATATTCGTATTCGTTCCTTCACAACCCCACACAACAAGGGTTCAAGTCCTATGTATATTATTATATGGCACAAGTCATTGATGCATCATGCATGATTGTATAAAAAAATTCAATAGTCAAAATGACTTCAAAATGAAATATCAATGTCAAATAACTAATTATATTATCACATAAATTTTAATAATGTAAATTACATTAATTTTCATCAAAAAATATTTATAATTGAACCATATGCCATATACAACAACCATATATATATTCTATTAATCACCACACTAATTACATATACAACAACCATATAATTGAACCATATGCCATATACAAAAAAATAGTATTAGAATTGGTTATTTGAAATAACTGATTCTAATACTATTTTATTTTCAAAGTTGTTCTTAAAAAAAAAAAAAAAAAAAAATTATCAAGAACGGTTTTTAGCAATAAAACCGTTCCTGATAGTATTTGGATCGGTTTTATTGCTAAAAACCGATCCAGATGCTATTTTCTGATATATATTTCATTTGTTATATGTATTTAAGTTATCTGAGATATATATATATAACCAGAGATTATTTAAAAAAAAATAAACAACTTGTTTGTGTTTGTATAATTGTTTGTTTAATTATTTATTTATTATTTATAAATTAATACCATAAAATTAATTGCTTAATTGATGTCATGAACAAATGGAAACGAATTCATATTACCTGAGATAACAAAATATATATGGTTAGACCAAGACCATATTGATTCGAATTTTATCAGACGGTTCATATATAGGATGTACATAGGGAATTAAATATCTTTAATTTGACATCTTTAAAGAAATTAATTCAATTATAAACCTCTTTTTTAAAAAAAAAATATACTTGAAAGCTGGCCAGGTTTTACAATGCTACCTTTAAAAAAAAAAAAAAAAAAAAAAAAAAAAAAAAAAAAAAAAAAAAAAAAAATTTATCAAGAACGGTTTTTAGCAATAAAACCGTTCCTGATAGTATTTGGATCGGTTTTATTGCTAAAAACCGATCCAGATGCTATTTTCTGATATATATTTCATTTGTTATATGTATTTAAGATATCTGAGATATATATATATAACCAGAGATTATTTAAAAAAAAATAAACAACTTGTTTGTGTTTGTATAATTGTTTGTTTAATTATTTATTTATTATTTATAAATTAATACCATAAAATTAATTGCTTAATTGATGTCATGAACAAATGGAAACGAATTCATATTACCTGAGATAACAAAATATATATGGTTAGACCAAGACCATATTATTTCGAATTTGATCAGACGGTTCATATATAGGATGTACATAGGGAATGAAATATCTTTAATTTGACCTCTTTAAAGAAATTAATTTAATTATAAACCTCTTTAAAAAAAAAAAAAAGTACTTGAAAGCTGGCCAGGTTTTACCATGCTACCTTAAAAAAAAAAAAAAAAAAAAAAAAAAAAAAAAATTATCAAGAACGGTTTTTAGCAATAAAACCGTTCCTGATAGTATCTGGATCGGTTTTATTGCTAAAAACCGATCCAGATGCTATTTTCTGATATATTTTAATTTGTTATATGTATTTAAGTTATCTGGATCGGTTATTATGTATAGACCCGATCCAGATGCTATTTTATGATATATTTCAATTAATAAGATTTATTTGAGATATTTTAATTATCAGGATCGGTTTTTGTTGGAAACGGATCCTGATACTATCAGGATCGGTTTTTACTAAAAACTGATCCAAATGATTGAACTATTAGGATCGGTTCTAAAATAAAACCGATCCTGATAGTATCAGGATCCGTTTCCACAAAAAACCGATCCTAATAGTAATAAACTAGGATCGGTTGTTACTAAAAACCGATCTGAATAGTTTTTAGGATCGGTTTTTTTAAATAAACCGATCCAGATACTTATTAGGATCGGGTGTCCATATAACCGATCCAGATAGGCCGATCCTGATTTCTGTTTTTCCACTAGTGCACTAAATGTCTTAGCCGGCACTTATGCAAGTGCCAGGAATATCTGCATCGGCAAAGACCTATACCGGTGCTTCCAGACACTTATCCCGGCGTTTATGAAATGCCACCTGAAAATAGGTATACCGGCCCTTATAAACGCTTGTAATAATTTTTCCCGGCGTGTCCAAAACACCGTCCGAACACATGATTTCCCGCTGTTTATAAGTTTTTCACAGCGTTTGGAGAATCTTTACCGGCGTTTATGAAACGCCTCCAAAAGACTTGGCGTACTTTTGAAAAGAAGCTTTCCCGGCATTTGAAAACGCCGCCAAAAGTGGCATATAAAAAAAATTATTATTTTTTTTATGGATTACAACAATAAAAAATTTATGCATAAACTAAGCAAAAATCACCCAAGTGTTCTTAATTATAGTAAGCAATGAATATTAAAAAAAAACATATCTTGAACTTTACCAGTATCATGACAGTATTAAACAACTGGAGTATCATTTTTTTTCCTCCATTTGATTTGGACATGACATGGACTATGTAAAAAGCACAAAAATGTATTGGTAAATTGTAGATGATGCACGAACGATCAAGAAATTGGAAAAAAGTAATGGAAAGATAGATTTGGTTCTGAGATCACACAGATTCTCAATTCTTTGATAAAACTTGATACATAAAAACTAACTACTGCCAAAAGACATCACGTCTCTTTAAATACAAACTCTAAAAACAGAAAATACATAAAAGATACATAAAAGACCATAAAACTCTAAAATTATAAAGAAAGGCCCAAAAGTCCATGAAGGAAGACTCGGATCGCGAATCTGAGTCCGAAAATGGGCGAAACAAATCATAGATTGTTTCGGATCCAGTTTTGGGCTGTGGAGGTCTTGTCAAAATTTCATCCCGATCCGACGGACGGATCAAAAGTTACACCCCTTTTCGTGAAGCATGCGCAAGACCATATTCCATCAGTAGAAACACCTAAAACAATGACAAATGAAATATAGTTCTTTCCATTTGACTCGAAGTATACCCCACTCCTTTCTCATTCTTCCTTTTCTTCACTTAAAAAGAGAGTGGCTGTCATCTTCTCAAACGAAATCAATTCCTGTTTCGTATAGGTTTCAATCTGCATGTTTGTAAATTTTATCAATTCTATTTCTCGTTTAAGAAGAAAGAGTTGGTTTCAATCATACCAAGTTTTTCCATTAGAAAAGAAGGAAGTGGAGCAAGCAACAACAGCAAAAGCTCTGAAATTTGTTAACAGTAAATATGACAGTAATGTCTAAATTAATTGTTTGGAGAAATATACTAAATTGATTCTACTGGACCAGCAGGAAGTATACAATCTCTTTTCAATCTAGAATTGAGTTTGTACTTTAGTTCAAATGCCATTGAAGCCTCAAACTTTTACAATAATAGTCTCAATCAACCAATTAAACACAAGCAAAACAATTAACTGGTATCTACAGGTAACACTGGCTGTAATTTGAACCATGAATTAAAACCAAAAGAAACCAACACATAAGCTTGATTGTAATACGGATTTAATACAACAAATTCCATCAAATTGGACCATTAGTGGAGAAAGGTCACTGTAGCTTCCTGTTGTCAAGAAAAATCAGAAAAACGTCTAAATTGGATGAAAAAACAGATTGAAAATTAGAAAGAGAGAAGAGTTATAAAAGAAATACTGCTAGCTCGCCTTTCTCAAATTGAAAAACGTCTGAATTGAGGAAATGATGTTATTGCTGGGATATGAATGGCACAAAGCATACTATTGATTTTTTCTATAGAGATATGTTCGAAATTTCTATTTTCTTCAGATTAATTTGGTTTCTTTTTAGTTGGTAGGTAATCTTTTTATTTCTCAAATGTAAGGGATTCTGTAATTAATTTTCCATTAATGCAATACACGGATTCTCATAAACCCTTTCCTACGACTAAACGAAACTCAATAAAATACTAATTAATAAAGAAAATGACAATTAATTTAATTACTTACATTGGTTGGGCGAAGTCGCCGAGAAGAGCGGCAGTAACCGGGGAGTTGCAGAGGAGTACGATCGAGTTCGATCGATCGAATGCTTTGTTGTTTTGAGGTAAAATTTTGACAGAAGTAAATAAAGCAATAAACTTTTTGCGCTGGAGAAATAAGAGGCGAAATAAATTTCAATCGCACCGCGAAAACCTAGACAGGCGCTTTCTATCGTGCCGAGATCGAGTAACTAGCGCCGGCCGATCTAAGACGTATACCGGCGTTTCCTATCGCGACGACCCTCTTAGCGCCGTTAATTGCAGAATTTCTTGCAGGGGGGCGGCTGGATCATAATTGAATGATCAAGATATATTAAGTTTGAGTTAATCCAGAAGAAATGAAGGTATTAGATAGGAAATAGTAGTGTAGTGGAGATATTTAAGATTAATCATAATTAAGTTTATAAATAAGTCTCATGTTATTATAATCATAAACACAATCAATAATTCTTTCTTTTATTAAATGAGGAGGGTTCAAATGCCTTCATTTTTTGTGCCTTCATCATGCCTCTATTTTTAAAAACTTTAATAATTTAAAATTTAAAAATTAAAAGTCAAAATAAAACCGTTAGATGTGATCATGTCATTTTCTCTATGTTATGGCATTTCAATTTTATTTTAATTGTCATCAAGAGCTTGTAAAAAACAAACTAATGTGGATGATTTCTAGACATTGATTTTTGAACTTATTGCAAAATTGAAATGTGATAATTTTTTATGAGCACATAGAGAAAATAACATATATTACATTTAACGGTTTTATTTTGACTTTTAAGTTTTAAATTTTAAGTTATTAAAATTTTAAAAAATGAAGATATAGTTGAGGCTAAAAAAATAGAGGCATTTGAACTCTCTCTTATAAAATATATTATTGTCTTTCACTGATATTTTTGGCGATGTTGATATCATTATTTAACACATTAATTATTATAGCCCCACAACAAATAATATTTAAAAGAGAAAAACAGGAAACGGGAAAAAGATAACACACCCAAAAAAGTGTGGCCATCCATGAAATTAAAAAGAAAGAAAATATCAGTTAAAGACAGACAACTTAATTATCAGAGTAAATAGAAAACTATATACATTATTTCAATGGTTAGGTACTATGATATCATATAGGTCATGTTGACCAATAAAGAAAACATTAATTATTCACAAGTCACAAGTAATGGTCTTATGAGCATTTTTTAATTAAATTTTCTAAGTATGATGCATGCGAAGACAAAAGGTTGCTTTATTGACAAACTTCTCACTAATCATTATTGTCTGCAAGGAAAAGGGTATATAAAAATATAATAAAAACTTCAAATTTGTTTACATGAATCTCAATATAGAACGGATGGTTTAAATCCGACTTTAAATAAATTTCTCCAAAGCCATTTGGACAAAATTCAATTCTAAAAAGAACATGTACGTAAACTATTTGATATCTGGACATATATGCTTTATATTTTAATCTCCTTTCAGCATTAATAAATAATAATGTCATCTCGAGTGAGGTTGTGTTATTTTGCAAGGCACGGGTCGATCCATACTATAATCGCCATATAAAATTTTTTTTGTAGATCAAATTTTACATTTAAAAAAAATTATTATCCTTTTAGATTGGTTTAAAATTACTATTTTTGGATGGTTTAAAATCTTTGTATGATATTCTAGCTATCTAAATAATAGTAATGAATTCTAAAAAAATAGAAATTTGATTTTCAAGTATATTTTAAGAATAGAGTTTATTTTAAATTCTTCGAATCAATTATTTGGAATTTTCAAACATACATATATATAATTTATTCATAGTACGGCACAAAACAAAGTACCGTAGCCTCACTCATTTCATGTCATAATCGTGCATGTCATGGTCGTGCATGATGCATTCTTTGGTACTGTTTGCCGCCTCTTAAAAACACTTGTTGAATGCTCTTTCTTTATACCTTTCTTTTTCTATATATTATTTTTCAGTGCCACACTACCACCTAACAAGGATCCGTATCCTCCAGGTATATACCTGACTCAACACATTTTGAAATGGACGGCCCAGATTTACTTTCAGCCAGTGGATGATCGAGATGGCAATAGAGAGCATTATTATTTGTGCTTTGAGATATGTGTCAAGTTAAAATTTACATTTTCAAACCGTCCGATTCAATTCTACTCAGTCAGCTAACCTGAGGGGATACAAATTCACCTAACAATAGACTTACCATCTCATTCTGATGAGTTCAAAGTAGGTCTGATGCCTATCAAATCTACTTTGGTTTGATGGTTTCAATCGTCGTCTGATTTGCATTAAGATACGTACACTCTGTTTTAAAATATGTACGTATATGTTTCAATTTTCATACGCACATATTTTAATACAGATCAGATCTACTCCATTCTCCACTCAGATATATAGATAGAAAATCTTATATATGTCCTGTAAAAAAAATATAATATTTAGCTTTGAAGTAGGACACAAGCTCAACAATTTTTTTTTTTTTTTGGTATTGAAAAATTAGATTATACTATTAGTATGGAAAAGTAAATCTTAAATATCTCCTATACAAAAATGTGATAGGAGAGTTAGACTATTCTTTTTGGACAGTTCTAGAATCTTTTTTATAATTACTCAACAACCACAAACCAGCTAAAAAAATAAATGAAAATTTGTATAAAATGGACGCCAAAATATATACCAGCTGAAACTGATCGATTTAAGCTAACAACTTTTATGCATATCGATTTAGAGCTTAAAAATAACATCCCTTAAATGATATAAAAAATAAATAAAAACAAATAGAACATGACCAATCAATTATGGATCAATTTAAAAATTTCTTAAATGATATTTAAAAAATGAAAGAAATAGAAATCAAAAGAATATAATACAAACTAAATAAACTTGTGGAGAGTATGTATGTAATTAAATTTAGACTTCTACATGTAATAAAAATAAAAAAAATGCATAGAATAAAAAAAATACAAACTATATGATAGGATAGCTGATATTCAATCCAAAATTTCATCTTTTAATCATAGTCATTGGTGAACCAAGACATATATGTGTTTAATATAACAATGGAGATACTTATTATTTTTATTATAATCAGAGTAATATCCAAAATATACTAATTAATTCTGCTTTAATCATCTGTTCGTGAAGCTTTAGCTAGTAGTTGAAGTACCCGAAATTTTTATTAATAGGAAATATAATAAATAAATATCCAAATTGAAGAACGCTTTTGGATTTTTTCGAGATATAGGGAAAACGCGATGATTAATCACGGCCTCTGGCCGTTATGGTTTATCACGGACAGGATTAGCGATGCTAATCACACATATTAACTTAAAAAAAAAAAAAAAAAAAAAAAAAATTATGTCCGTGACTATCAATCACGGCCAAGCAAACTATAGGCAAATGATGTTACTTCATAGGCAATTTCTGTCCGTGATTATCAATCACGGCCAGGATTATTTTTTTATTTATTTTTTTAGTTAATTAATAAGTACGGTGATTAACATCGCTAATCCTGTCCGTGATAAACCATAACGGCCAGAGGCCGTGATTAATCATCGCGTTTTCCCTAAATCTCAAAAAAATCCAAAAGCGTTCTTCAATTTGGATATTTATTTATTTTATTTCCTATTAATAAAAATTTCGGGTTCAAGTACTTCTTACTTAGGTACTAGTCTTTGCTTGGCAATAGGTATTGGTAGGTTCTTTGGTTTTTTAAACCTGTCCTCTAAATCTCTGATTAACTATATAATTTAGACTATTCTTCTTTGACAGTTCTAGAATCTTTTTTATAATTACTCAACAACCACGAACCAGCTGAAAAAAAAATGAAAATTCGTATAAATGGACGCCAAAACATATACCAACTGAAACTGATGGATTTAAGCTAACAACTTTTATGCATATCGAATTAGAGTTTAAAAATAACATCCCATAGATGATATAAAAAAAAAATGAAAACAAATAGAATATGACCAATCAATTGTGGATCAATCTAATTTTTTTTTAAATGATATTTAAAAAATGGAAAGAAATCGAGATCAAAAGAAGGCAAATTAAATAAAGTTGTGGCGAGTATGTATGGTGAGTACGTATGTAATCAACTTTAGACATCTACACGTAATAAAAATAAAAAAAAAGATGTATAGAATCAATAAAATAGAAACTATTTGATGGATGTTTGATATTCAATCTGAAATTTCATCTTATAATGATAGTCGTTGGTGAACCAAGGCATATACGTGCTTAATATAACAAGGAAGATACTTATTTTTGTTATTATAATCAGAGTAATATATATCCAAAATATACTAATTAATTCTGCTTTAATCATATGTCCTAGAAGCTTACCTAGTATATATAGGAATAGCTTGTTCTTTGTTTGGATGAAATAAAATAGCTAGAATAGTGAATTTAACTATTTTGTCTTATTAGAATAGCCTATTCTGGTCTGTTTGGTTGCAAAACAAGAATAGCTAGAATAACTCTTTTGTCATTTGTCTTATTATAATAGTTAAATCCAATTTTTTGTGAATAGGCTATTCTAGCTATTCAACCTCATCCAAACAAAGAACAAGCTATTCTGAATAGCCTTGTTCTAAGAATAGCCTATTCTTACTCCAATCAACCATACCCACAAAAAGTTAGATTTGACTATTTTAATAAGACAAGTGACAAAAGAGTTATTTTTGTTTTGCAACCAAACGTAACCTTGAAGTAGTTCTTCTTGCTTAGGTAGTAGTCTTTGTTTGGCAATAGGTATCAAAAAAAAAAAATAGTTATTGGTAGCCTATATTTAAGCTTAAGATTGTACGTTATTTGTTTTTTTTTACTTGTCCTCTAAATCTCTAATTATGCATAAATAACAAAAATTTAAATATTGTTTATTGGATCACAGTGAAACGGTTAAAAAAATAGTGATATGTTCATATAGTGTCGCTATAGTGCGCTACATCGCTAGCTTTTTTTGGTCCAAAAATACTATAGCGTCGTTATAGTGCACTATTTAGAACCTTGATATTTAGTGTCAGTATGCTGATATATATATATAAAGAGAGAGAGAGAGAGAGTAAGAGTAAGGCTACCATGCTTTGCAAATTAAAGTGGGTATTTTAATTTTCGCTCATATCTCTAGTTTCAAAGTTCAAAACGTCGATCCGAACTGTTGAAGTTGATATCCATATTAAATTGTACTTGGAGACAAAATTTTATATTTTTTTGAAACTTTTTTACTATTTTTTTATAATTTTTGAAAATCACTGTTTTTGATGATCTAGAATTTTCTAAAAAAAACAACTACACTGAACTAGTGTCTCGGTGGAGCTAGGTAGAAATGATTTCGTCCTTCAAATCATTGATTTGGTGGAGCTAATTTTGACCCACTTTGCTAAGAAAATGTGTAATTTTGACCAGTGTTTTAAAATGCGTTTTTGTTCATGCATGCAGAAGACCACTGCATACCGCATATGTAGCATGTGGCCATATATGCGGATTTGTATGCTGAAATACATATGTGGTTTTACTATGTGTTGTAAAAGAAATATAGATAAAATAAAATAATTTATATCCAATGACCTGTTTAGTCTAGTGGTTTGTGATCTTTATCATATTATAAAGGTTATAGGTTCTAATCTCCTCCATCGCAAAATATTTTTAAGCTTTTTTCAAGTCGACATGATCCATACATTTGCCTCTATATTCAGAACCTCATGAACTTGGCTACGTGAAATTTTGTATACGGAAGACCACTACATAAGCATATGCAGTCCATGCTTCTGCATTTTAAAGCACTAATTTTGACTTTGTTTTTAATATTTTGAATATTTCTCAAAAAATAATTTTAGAAAATAGATAGAGTATCTTAAAATTTGAATGTATTAATTAGAAGGATCACCAAATAAAATAGATGAATTTTATTAAAATTTATATGTACTAGAAAAACTACGAAATATTTTCTAGTCTATATTTTTGTTCTTAAAATAAATAAATATGATTTTTGGTGTGTTAGATAGGCTTGGTTTATGGTACACCGAGACATTAACAGTTTGGTCTATAGGTTCAAACTTGGTGAGCCATGTCCACCTATCTCAGCATACTAGTGAGAAACAGCTCAGAGAGGCTGACTTGTGGGTGCAGGGTATAGGGATTTGCTTGTGGCCTCTATTTTGCACCCATTTTGATCAGGGTAAATGCTATAGGTATCTCATGCCATCTGGCACCAATAAAAACTTTCCAATTCATGAATTTCATAACTAGTCAATTATTTTGAGTTAGGAGATGTATAATATATCAAATTTCATGATTATTTGAGTAGAATTTAACCATGAACTTATTTTATTAATTTTGTCACACCCCGCGGCCACCGGATGCGACAGTCTCCCACCGTAAGCATACAACGCCGTGTATGCTTACAAGGCTATTTAATTTATACTTAACAATTCAAAATGAAATAATATAAACCAAGTTTATATATACACCAATCAGAGTACACAGTCTGGTCAGAATATAATACAACAAAAAGTATCTCATCCGGATACCAACCACGAGGCCTACCCTAAGACTATACAACAAAATGTACTAAGGTCATGAGATGGTAAGCTACTATGGCCTACTACTCGCGTGCCTCCCCAGAATTAGTCGCACCCGTACCTGTAAAAATAACCGGGAGGGTGGGGGTGAGAATAAATTCTCAGTGCGAATTTGCCACAGTTTGAATTATTGGACTTGCAATCAAACTCCATATTCAAAAATGAAACCCAAACAATAACAAAGCAAACAGATATATATAATAATAAAAAAAAGGGAATGTCAATGTTCGACAACAATTAATCAACCTAAAACACAGTTCACGGAACTTCCAAGATGAATTTCAAAACACAACATATATTTGGCTTAACTTAATTCATTAGGGCTTGTAGCAACTACAGATATTCTTTCGAGCTGGACCGTTATCAAACCCACATCTGTAGGGTTACAGGCGCCTACAGATGGCCAACCAAGCTAGACCCTTTATCTGACACCCATCTGTAGCTGTTTGGCTTAACCATATCCTAAGGTCTAGTTACAAGTCACCTATACAGGTCAACTTGACACAAATGCAAACACACGGAATCAAAGTCAGCCATACCGCTCAACCTTGCAATTTCATTCAAATAGAATCACAAACAACTATCAGCCTTGCACAATTCATTAAACAGGTCAACGGATAGGTCACCGTCACCTTATCCAGCCACCTAAACAGGTCGGTCTGGCAAATTCGAACAGGTCAACGCATAAGTCAGCAGCGTCACCTTATCCAGCCACCTAAACAGGTCGGTCTGGCAAATTCATAAACACAGGTCAACGGATAGGTCACCGTCACCTTATCCAGCCACCTAAACAGGTCGGCCTGGCAGATTCATTCACATCAAGACAATTAATAGAACCAATCAAATAATAACCATACCAACATGCCAAATAACCTTAACCGAACAATTCAAATCATTCTCATTTATGCAAGAATCAATATACAGCATGAATTCCAAAATATGCAACAATTAAGCATTCAACATGACAAACGAATAAACAGTTTAATTCCTGAAAATAAAGTATCAAACAAGTCCAAGAATCCCGCACCTGTTTAAGACGAGCGTACCGCTTAGTTACGGATCGGGCGTCTCGAATTGCTTCGCGATATCTTGCTCGACCGAGCCTACACCTATATTATACGTTTACTTGGTTTAATTCGGGTTCAGTGGTCTATACGTTTACTTAGGGTTTGTACAGTCCTAAATCAATTCTTTTCGGTTCCTTCTTTCTTATTAAAAATCTCATATAACGGTGCACAATTGCATCTAGGCCCTCTAGCCATATACCATTTCACTTTGGTAACAATCAATCACCGTTTCACTACTTTGCTTCTCGGATCAATTCAATTTACCGATTGGTTAAACCCTAATTTGGTCAAAACCTCAAATTAACCGTTAAACGTTCTAAAAATTCACGATCAGGAAGCAACCCTACCGATTACAAGTCTAATTGGTTGGGTTAAACAAATCAAATCACGATTATGCCAACTTTTAGTTTTGGCACAAAATCCTAGAAATCAGAATTCACAAATCGGAAGTAAATCGGGAAAAGATTCGCAAGTAAACAAGCAAGGAGTGTAGACGAACTAGTCCTCGAGCAATTCGAACACAAATCTCGAGTTTAAAACAAAAATCTGAGAAATCGAGAAAAATCGAGGTTTAGAAAGAGAAAAGGAGAGAAAAGAATACCGAATCAGGGAGTTGGGAGAGATTCACGGGCGCTTACTCGGTTCCAGTTTTAATTTCTCGTAACAATCGGGGGTTTGAGAGGAACGGGAAACTCTCTCGCTCTTTTTCTTCTCTCTTGGCAGAAATTTCACTTAAAATGATAAAGGAATGAAGTGGGAGAGAGAGAGAGAGAGCAGGAATTATGCAAATAAGCCCTTGGAATCACCCAGTGCGGATCACTCACCCGCACTGGATCTGAGTGCAGACGCACTCAGCAGTTTGTAGGTCCTTCCAGCACTTTCCAGTGCAAAAATCGGTGTCGGTGCGGGTCCTCCACCCGCAGTGCGGGTCACTTCACCCGCACTCAGCACTTAGTCAGTTTTCAGAAATGAATTTTAACACAGAAATCACCCGTAGTGCGGGTGGCTTCACCCGCAGTCAGAACTTAGTAAATTTTCGACAGAATTTCAGAAAAAGTCTGAGCCCAGTGCGGACGCACTGAGACTCCAGTGCGGGTCGGCCACCCGCACTCAGGACTTAGTTGATTTTCAGATAAACACAGAAAATCATGAGTGCGGCCGCACCCACCCGCAGTGCGGGTGGCCTCACCCGCACTCACAGAAATTTCAAAGGCAATTTAAGGAAAACAGAAGTCAGTGCGGGTCAGTCACCCGCAGTCACCACCAGTGCGGACGCAGTGAGCCTGTAAAGTCTCAAATTCTCGAAATTTCGACGCGGTTTCGATTCACACTTAACCTACTTAATTAGAGGAACCTTAATTAAGGTTTTAACTTCCATTTTGTTAGCACAATTAACTTGATTCTTGCTTTTAATTCATTTGAATTTAATTGTAAAAATTTCGTAACGTAACAAATTTCATCTCCTATTTTGTGGTTTTGTATCAAATTAATGTATGGTTGACTAGTAATTGACCAATTTTGTTAATTAAGTGGCATTTTTGTCCAAATAATTAATTTTCAACTTTTTAGGGTACAAAAAAGTGTAATAGAACTATCAGGAGTAGTTGAAGAATAAATAATCATTGCAAATGAATTTATATATACATAGACACACTCACACACACACTACAATGACTAGATTGGTACGGAATACTGTTTTGATAAAAAAAATCTTTATCCGTATTCATACCTAATAAGTTTATAAAAATAAAATCTTACCTGTACCTGTCATATCGAATATGATACGGATTGGGTAAACGAGTAAAATGGTGCAACTGACATCTCTAATTCTTGAGCCAAAAGAGCTCATTACTCTCACTCTCTCTCTTCTTCTACCTTTAAGGAGACCCAAACATACAACTTGACGATTCAATTTTGTAAGAACCAGTGTTTTAAATAGCGCGCTATAGCGGCGCTATAGCGCCGCTATAGCGTTTTCCGACCAAAAAAGCTATGGCGCTATGCCCAAATAGCGCCGCTATTTGAGCATAGCGCGATTTTTTTAACCCGTACGCTATTTCGCGATAAACGCTATTTAAACCATTGGTAAGAACAATGACATCGAGATATTCGTAACAACGATCTTTTTTCTTCTGCATTTCAAGCTCACCGAGAGTACCGCCCGATGAGCTTGAGGGGATATTTGTGGCGGTAAATTCCAAAAGTTGATTAGCAATATGAATTTGTTAGGTAGAAAATAATTAGTTGAGATATTTAAGATTAATCATAATCAAATCTATAAATAATTAGTCTCTTGTTTTTGTAATCATTTACACATAATCAATACAAGATTACACTAGTGGAAAATATGGAATCAGGATCGGTTATATATGCATATCAGTATCGGAATACAACCGATCCTGATGAAGGCGATACTGATACTATCAGGATCGGTTTTTTATTTTTTAAAGAACCGATCCAAATAGTAACTATTAGGATCGGTTGTTTATTATAACCGATCTTAATAGCAGTTATCTGGATCGATTTTTCTTAACGAACCGATCCTAATAGTTATATTCTGGATCGGTTTTTCTCAAATCCTCATTCTCTTAAAAAAAAAAAAAAAAACTTTTAGGATCGGTTATTATTTAATAACCGATCCTAAAATATATATTTTTTTCAGATTATAATTCCAATAAAAAAAAACTTTTAGGATCCGTTATTAAATAATAACTGATCCTAAAAGTTTTTTTTTATTGGAATTATAATCTGAAAAAAAAAAAATTTTAGGATCGGTTATTAAATAATAACCGATCCTAAAAGTTTTTTTTTTTTTGGAATTATGATCTGAAAAACAAAAAAAACTTTTAGGATCGGTTAGTTTTTAATAACCGATCCTAAAAGTGTTTTTTTTTTTTTTTACAATTAGGATCGGTTATTTTAAACAACCGATCCTAATAGTGGTAATCTGGATCGGTTGTTTAAAATAACCGATCCTGATGTTTTATTGAAGCTAAAAAAAATATTTTTATTTATTTGACCAGCTTCCATATATATTTTGCTGGCCAGCATCCTAGATTTTTTTTTTTGCACAGTAAGAAGCAATAATCAAATATCATATACACATCCTAAATTAAATATCATACACATCTTAAATTATTACAAAAAATTCATGTTCATACAAAGTTTTGTGAAGCATTACATATTATAACAAGAAATTTAAATCCAAAAAAATTTAATTAACAAACATACAAGTGACTAATTGAGCTATTTCTTCAATTAACACACATTTATGCAATTAATGTAAAGCACAACAATAAAAAAAACAATAATTACCTCTTTTGCAATCACATCACTTGAGATTAGAAAAGACCCGACAAACAAAAACAAAGGTAACAATTAGATGGAAAAATATTTTACAATAAAAAATACAAAAAAATGTGTTTTTAAAAGTATAATAATGAGAAAATTAGATAAAGCTAATACCATGATAGTTGATCGGCCGGATGATTAAGTAACTTGAGCGAGATGTCCTCAAAACTGTAAAATAATATACAAACACCATTAATTAATTTTTGAAACAATAAAAAAAATTAAAAACTCAGAGGGAGAGAAAGAGAGAGAGAGAGAGAGAGATGAAAATGAGGAAGAGACGGAGAGAAAGAGAGAGAGAGAGACACGAAGGAGAGGGAGATACGGAGACAAAGAGAGAGACGCTAAGTTGAAAATGAGAGGCGCGAAATGAAAATAAGAAGAACCCTAAGCAGGTTATATAGGGAGTAAATAGTATTAGGATCGGTTGTTTATAAAAAAACCGATCCTAATAGTATCAGGATCGGTTGTTTATAAAAAACCGATCCTAATAGTATCAGGATCGGTTTTTTATAAAAAACCGATCCTGCTAGTAATTTTTTTTGGCAGAACCAACTTTGAAAAAAATAGTATCAGGATCGGTTTTATTGCTAAAAACCGATCCTGATATTTTTTTTTTTTTTTTGCAGAACCGACTTTGAAAAAAAAAAATAGTATCAAGATCAGTTTTTTATAAAAAACCGATCCTGATACTATATATAAGAAAGATCACTGAAGTAAACCCCACTCATATTGATGGTCTATCAACCATCAAACGGCTACCATTTATTTTATTTTCTGTTTGGTAATGCATGTACACAGATAAATATTAAGAAAAATGTGAAAAATATAAAAATTATTTATTTGTGTTTGTATGGCCAAATCAACTCTACTATGATCAATTTTGTACAATTTTATTATTATTAATGGCATCAAATTGTTAAATGTTATGCAGACCGTTCATTTCTGCATGATCATCCAACGGTGGGTCTGTAATTAAATGACATGTAATAATTTTTAAAATGATCAAGATATAACATGGAACATTAATAACGTAAAAGTGCCGAAGGCCCGACAACTGTAAGTTTTGATCCAACATAAATTATTTACGGCCGTGCGATGTTGCTATATTGTTTTGCTTTAATGAACTAGTACACGAATCCCGAATTGTATCAAATTTTATAATGGTGAAATTAATATGACATTCTTTCATTTTAACGGTTCCGATCGACCAAATGCTAATATTCGTATTCGTTCCTTCACAACCCCACACAACAAGGGTTCAAGTCCTATGTATATTATTATATGGCACAAGTCATTGATGCATCATGCATGATTGTATAAAAAAATTCAATAGTCAAAATGACTTCAAAATGAAATATCAATGTCAAATAATTAATTATTTATCACATAAATTTTAATAATATAAATTACATTAATTTTCATCAAAAAAAATTTATAATTGAACCATATGTCATATACAACAGCCATATATATATTCTATTAATCACCACACTAATTACATATAACACAAATGCCTAATTACATATACTTCTCAATATTAAAATTACAAACATAAATATTTTAAAATATTGAAAAAAAACTAATTATAAAATAAAATTTGCTATCTCAATTTTGAAGCTGTCACTGTGGCAATTTGCTTTCAATCCGAACAGAGCATTTTAGACTACATACAGCGCACCGCACAAAGTTGGTTCTGCAAAAAAAAAAAAAATAGTATTAGAATTGGTTATTTGAAATAACTGATTCTAATACTATTTTTTTTCAAAGTTGGTTCTGCAAAAAAAAAAAAAAAAAAAAATCAGGATCGGTTTTTAGCAATAAAACCAATCCAGATACTATCAGGATCAGTTTTTAGCAATAAAACCGATCCAGATACTATCAGGATCGGTTATTATGTACAGAACCGATCCAGATGCTATTTTCTGATATATTTTAATTTGTTAGATGTATTTAAGTTATCTGGATCGGTTATTATGTATAGACCCGATCCAGATGCTATTTTCTAATATATTTCAATTAATAAGATTTATTTGAGATATTTCAATTATCAGGATCGGTTTTTTGTTAGAACTGATCCTGATACTATCAGGATCGGGTTTTATAAACAACCGACCCTGATAGTTGAATTATTAAGATCGGTTATTTAGAATAACTGATCTTGATAGTATCAGGATCAGTTCTAACAAAAAATCGATCCTGATAGTTCATAAATCAGGATCGGTTGACAATAAAACCCGATCTGAATAGTTTTTAAGATCGGTTTTTTTAAGAAAACCGATTCAAATACCTTTTAGGATCGGTTGGCTCATATAACCGATCCAAATAGGCCGATCCTGATTCCAGTTTTTACACTAGTGTTATTCTCTCTATCATAAAATATATCATTGTCATTCACTGATATTTTTGGTGATGTTGATATCAATATGTAACACATTAATTATGATAGCCCCACAGAAAATAAATTTAAAAGAAAAAAAATGGAAACAGGAAAAAAAAAATTAAAAGGGGAGAATTTGCGGTTGTCAGGAAAAGAAAATGGGGAAACAGGAAAAAATGTAACACATACAAAAAGGTGTGGGCCGGGGCATCAAAGAAAACAAATATATCAATTTGAAGACTAGCAATGTAATTATCAGTAAATAAGAAAAACTACATTATTTCAATGGTGAGGTCATGCAGTGGGACCACTAATACAAATATTTATTACTCACAGGTCATAATTAAGTAAAGATCTTAGGTCCAGTGGGACCCACATTTACTAATACCCCTCAATTAAATTTCTTGACAAAATAACTCTATGGTACCCACATTTACCCCTTCTTTCTCTCCGATTTTTTTTTAATAGGAAAATAAACACAAAAATATCGGCAATAATGAATAATTTTGGTAAAATTAATATGAAATCTAAGAAAACAGTAATGGATTATACATCCGATGGATGTTATAAACCATAACGTTTAGATAATTTAAATTAATTAATCACTAATTAATGAAAACATTGTTGGGATTTCATGTGTATATATATATGGTGAGAATTTAAATTTTTTCCTATCACCACTTGGCTCAATACATAACGGATCTCATTTGTATGACAATTGCAAGCAATATTATGTTAAAAAAAATTCTTCTAGCATCTCATGTGCTTCAAATAAAAACAAATAAATTTATTTCTCACATAAGATGAGATAAGAATTCATACCTAAAGAGATTGTCAAATCTCTTGATTAGAGGGAAGTCGATTTTCCTTCTAGATCTCTTGGAAACCACTTCTTCGATTAAAGCGCCTCTCCACCTCTTGGTTCACCTTGAATCTAAACAACAAACTAGCACACCTCTTAGATAGATGGATGTGAAGTTTAGAGCTTAAATCCAACCACCTAACAATAAAAGATGAGAGATGAGAGCCTCCCTTCAAAGTTTCGGCCAAGGGGAAAGGAAAAAACGTGGCTTCTCAAAGGGGCTGATTTTGGCAAGGGTTATAGGTAGAAAATTAGCTTATTTTTCTCCCAAATGAGTCCATTTAAATAGGCAAGGGTTAGGGCAACTATTTGTGTAAGGTTTGAATCAATTACACAAATGTCACTAGCCTTGTTTAGCCATTTTATGATCTCTATAATCTCATCTTACTATTGGTTTAATAAATTAATTTATGAACAAATAATATTATTCATATTATTCTACTATACAATATTTATATTATTCTTATAATGTATTCAAACATTATACCAAATAATATTTGCATAACTTCATAAATTTATTTATGGTCTAAGCATGTCATATTATGACATTTTATTTTAGCATTTCATCTCATGTATTTTATCTTATACATTATTATGAAATGTAAAATACTTGTTGTTTCTCTTCAGTTGGTGTGACCGTATAGAGGATCTATGTCATCTTGGCAATAATATAAAACTTTATATTATTGACTATAAGAGGTTATATCATTACATTATAGTTATCCAAATGACATAGTAATCATTTATTCAATCCACTAACTTTGTGTCTATCCTTGTCACATGATATTATGAATAATATGCAAAATAGGATCGTGTCATTTTTGCATTATATTCGTTTTCTTAGTCTCTCAAGTGAATTATAATTATAACTACATCAGTTATATTGCATGCAATATAATTCCACTTTACCAAGGGGCCCAGTAATATCATAACTCAAATTGAGGGACAATAATAATATTAACATATAGATTTCTCCCGCACAAGTTATACACAACGAACTACTATTTCATTCCTATCTTAAGATAGTATTTAAATAGTAATCACATTATATAATTCTCATGTGAAAAACCTACACATCTCATATCTAAGATACTAAAGACAAAATGGAAACATTGATGACACAAAACACAATCCATATAATGTTTCATTCATTTAGGTCAAGTTCAATATATAAAATACATATTTTTATATATTCATGTAATTAAATGATAATCCTTTATCAACATTTATAGAACTTCAATGTACTTTAATCTACATGACAATCTTCCTTGGTAATTAATGTTCATTCTTAATTATCACGATCGTTAACTTATTTAGTGATTAAATGTTTCTCATCTTAGGAGCTCTATGATTCAAGACCAAGATCATCTTCTTGAATACTTCTAAAGATATAACATTTAAATCTTAAGGAACAAGAATAATAATATTTGTAATAAAATCATGAACAACACATAAATTATTATTAAAAGATAACTTTCAAAACACACATCCTTCAAACAGAAAAAAAGGCCGTCGCCAACTATGTTAAATTTAGAGGTTATGTCTAGACGTTAGTGTTGGTAATGTCCTTATTGATTTTTGGTTCATCAATAATGATTAATTGATTTAGATTATCTGGACTTTATGGTTGTAATGTCTGTTCAACGTTATAAACCATAACGGTTTTATTATATTTTAAATTTCGCCAGATTCGTTCTTTGTTATTAATATTTTTTATTTTATTTTCTTATTAATAAATATTCGGTTCTTTTCCTCCCTCCTCCTTACTCTCACTGATTGGATCAAAAAAAAAAAAAATTACCCCCGCTGTTTGTTAGCTATTAATTCATCTATTCAAGTTTTTTTTAATATTTTGTTCATATTCTCAGATGTGCAAACTGTATTTGATGATTGTCTAAAACAAAAATATGTTCCTGAAATTGGCTATGATCGGAAGCAATGATAAAGGAGAAATGTGTTCATTTCATAGAAAGAGAGATGAATAAAGATAATGAATTTCAATTTTCAATTGTTTAGTCGGATTCATTATATTTAATGAGATGAATTCATTGATGAAAAGAAAAAATCATCCATATTTTCATTAAATTTACAAGAGCTTTCATCATAATTTAGTTGATTATATATGCACCCAGATTACAATGTTTTTTACTGAATGTAAATAATTAACAAACCAGGGAATTCACCTATTTGGTTTTATATATAAATGTCGATCCGAACCGTTCAAATTGATATCCATATTAAATTGTACTTGGAGACCAAATTTTATATTTTTTTGAAATTCTTTTACTATTTTTTTAATTTTTTTGAAAAATCACTTTTTTTGATGGTCCATAATTTTCTGAAAAACACTGATTTTGAAAAATTCTAAAAAAAATAGTAAAAAATTTCAAAAAAATATAAAATTTGGTCTCCAAGTACAATTTAATATGGATATCAACTTGAACGGTTCGGATCGACGTTTAGAACTTTTAGAGATATGAGCACAAATTAAAACACTCACTTTAATTTGCATAGCATGGTAGTCTTACTCATATATATATATATATATATATATAGAGTGTGACTAATATGCTTTCGGTTGCATTTTGGCCGAAGTGCTACTAGTCCAAATTTCAAATTTCAAAATCCAAAAAGTCGATATGAGTCGTTAGATGTGATCTTTATATTGAAATGTGATTGGAGACCAAATTTTACATTTTTCTGAATTTTTTTACTATTTATTAAGCCAGTTTGAAAATTTCTGATCCAACGGTAGCTTAACAAAAGAATAAAATCAGAAGCCACCGTATTAAAAAAACAATATATAGGTGTAATGATCTATATATTTAGATGAACCATTAAGCTCATATTAAAGAATAATAACTTGACTATTTTGGTTAACTTTTGTGATTATTTATTTTGCTATTTTATTAATTGGAATCTGATTTCATTACTCTTATAACATTTAAATAGGCTTACCAATATTTGTAATAATGGACTTCTTTCTAATAAAATAAACTTAAGGTCAGCAACAAATAAAATTTATAAGGTATTTGGTAAAAATTACATTAAATAAAAATATAGAAAACATCAATCTATATAATTGATCATGATCTACTCTTATATTTATAACTAAAAAATATAATTAACTATAACCAAGAAATCTCAAAGCCTATTTAAATCTCTTGTAATCTCCTCTGTTGTTGAAAATTATTTTATTAATCATCCTGATTATTGCCTTAATGATAAAAAAAAACTGAAAACAAATGTAAACTAAAAATTTCCGTTTCAAACAAGTCGGATCTTAATTTCTACTTTATTAACCTTGAATGCTTCATATATATTTGATATTTAAACTTATTTGGACTGAAATTTTGAAGATAACACTGAAAAATTTGTGTTACTTCAAATAATATGTTCTATGTGACCTTTCTATATAATTCATTCCTTACTGTTAAAAAAATTGAAAATAAAATGGAACAATATGCGCAGACTTCCTGATTTCTTAATTTTGTTCAACTCTCTTAGTCTCTGTTCTAGTCTTCCACACAATGAGGTATTTTTTCTACATGCAACCACAAAGATAATATATCTCTTCCACACAATGAGAAGAAATGAAAACATAGTTAATCAATTATGAATTATTCCAAAAATTCTTTGTATGACATTTAAGAAATGGAAAAAAATCATAACCAGTCAGAAAATCATGTAGTTAGTAAGTGTGATGAATACATATCTAAATAAATTTGAACTTCTAAACGTAAAAATAATATGAAGATATGCATAGAATAAAAAAATAGTAAACTAATTGATTAAAAAACTGATATTCAATCCAAAATTTCATTTTCTAATTACAATCGTTGAAAAATCCGAACATCTATGACTTAATATAAGAATAGAGATAGAGAACTACATTGAAAATTTCAATGGTTAATACTACTATAGGTGGCAGATAGAAAAAGTACATTGAAAATTTCAATGGGGAATACTACTAGGTCATGTGACCTCCGTAACCAATCAAACAAATATTAATTACTCACGAGTCATAAGTAATGGTCTTATGAGCATTTTTTTAATTAAATTTTCTAAGTATGATGCAGGCGCAGGCAAAATTAGTTTGCTTTCTTGAAGGTGGACAAAAGGTGATTGCGTATATATCTTTATTTACACAACTGTAGACTAAAGGTTGATAAAAGGTTACTTTTTTTAAGTTCGACAAAATTAGCTGAGTACGTGCTAATTCACAAAAGGTTACTTTTTATTTACACAACTTTACATTCATCATTATCATATAAGAAATCCAAGTCCAAGTCATACATACAGCTGATCCATTTTAATATATGTGTGCATAAGATATAGTTATAAAATTAACAGTCAATGGCCAGTGGGCCAATGTTTTTGGAACAATGAAAAGGAAAGGGTTCTAATTTTCTTCCTATATTTTTCCTAAAAAACATATAAGGACTTTGAAACATTCACATCGATAAAGCAAATAGTGACTTTGAGACTTATTTTTACTTACAAAAAAATTTTCTATAAAAACCATCAAAGCATGTTCTCCAAATCTCACTAAACCAAATATTTTATGACTACTGCTCAAACAGTACTCTCCTCAGAGGAAGGAAACAACCCAACAAAATATTAAGCAATATTGCTTTTGGTTTACTTTAAATTTTCAAGCATTATGTTTTTTAGTAGGCTTTTCTCATTATGGCCAATAACTGTTGGTCTAATGCTATGTTGTTTGTTCTCCATCCTTTGTGAGGCTAAGATTCATCACCGTACCTTTGTTGTAAGTATTTTGTCTACTATTACAATTCACAATGTCTGTTATATATAATTGTTATTTTATTTTATTTTTTTAACTTCCCGAGTTATAGTTTGAATATTCAAGAAATAAAATAAAATCTTCAAAAGAAATATAGGACATGCAAAATATAACTTACTTCAAATGAGAGATTGATTTTTCAATAGACCTCAGATTGAAATTTATTCGATGTCCAATGGAAGCAGTATGAATTCTCTTCAAAACGGATACGGATAAATGAATTCGGATAATCTCACGGATCGGATCCAAATAATTTGCTACCTGAATCCACTTGAAACACGATTGATATTTGATAATTATATAATTGTAAAAAGCTTTGTATGGAACCAATTCAAGGATTAATCAAGTAATTTCTAAGCTTTACTCTTGTTCTAATCAGCTTGAAACCCGACTGATATACATATTTACTTTTTTGGTTTTCCCTTAAACAGATTCAAGAAGCTACCTACACCCGGCTCTGCAATCATACAAAGAGCATGCTAACTGTCAATGGATCATATCCGGGACCAACTATCAAAGCTCGCAAAGGTGACAGAGTCTATGTCAAGGTCATCAACAGAGGGAACAAGAACATCACCATCCACTGGTACTAAAAAGAATCTGTTATTAGCACTATTAATTAAGGTATTATTACAAGCCATGCAAGACTAACATGTATTCATTTAATTTCTATAGGCATGGCGTAATACAGCCGAGGGACCCATGGTCAGATGGACCAGAATACATTACTCAATGCCCCATCCAACCAGGAGCCAACTACACACAACGGATCCAACTTACGGTAGAAGAAGGCACGCTATGGTGGCACGCACATAGCGAATTTGATCGTGCTACTGTTCACGGTGCTATTATTATTTACCCGAAGCTTGGTACCACCTACCCCTTCCAAAAACCCCATAAAGAATTCACACTGATTCTAGGAGAGTGGTGGAACAGAAACACAACAGATCTGTACCGAACTGCACTTGACGATGGTGGTCAATTCGATCTATCTGATGCCAATACCATCAATGGACAACCTGGTGACTTCCAGCCATGCTCATCAAATGGTAATTTATTTTTCCCGGTAAAGGAAGTTGTTTATTCATAATGCAAGTTGTTAATGCTTCATAAGATGGAGATTCTCTTTGAAAATGTTTGTTACTTTCTCAATTTAAACACCATTAGCAACCAAATTTATTATATTTTTCAATTGTAAGTTATAACGTGATCTTACTACATATATCTTTCATTTTTATTTTTGTTGCAGAAACTTTTAAGGTACAAGTCGAACAAGGCAGAACGTACCTACTCCGTGTAATAAATTCAGCCATGGAAAATAGTTTCCTTTTTAAGGTTTCCGACCACAATGTAACGGTAGTTGGAACCGACGCCAGCTATACGAAGCCTTATGTGAATGAATTTATCATGATCGCCCCGGGCCAAACAATGGATCTCCTCTTCGAGGCCAATGAATTGCAAAACTCATCTTCCCCCTTCCGTTATTACATCATCACGAATCTATACTTTGATGGAAGTCGTAATGCCACTAGAGATAACAAAACAGCCGTGGCTATTCTAGAATACAAAACTAATCATTCCGCGCGATCAATAACACCAGTTTTCAGGTCCTTACCAAAATCCAATGACACTAATGCATCAGCTTCGTTCACTAAAGGTCTTCGCTCACTGGCCAACTCAGATGACCCAGCTCTCTTAACCCAAGCTGTCGATGTCAAAATGTATATCACGTTATCTACAAATGAACAATTGTGCCCTAACAGCTCATGTGCTGGTCCAAATGGTACTAGGTTTGCTGCCAGTATGAACAATGCTAGTTTCCTAGCCCCAGAAACCAAAATTGATGTGCTAGATGCATACTACAATTCTATTGCTGGTGTGTACACCACTGACATTCCTGACCAACCACCGCTCTTCTTCGATTTTGCTGATGCACAAAACCAAGGATTGAACCTCAAATTGGTTGATAAATCAACAAAAGTGAGAGTGCTCGAGTATAACTCAACCGTGGAGATTGTATTTCAGGGAACTAACTTAGTAGATGGACAGGTTACCCATCCAATACACTTGCACGGCCACAGCTTCTATTTCATAGGCAGCGGAACCGGCAACTTCGACAACACAACAGATCCTCCAAGTTACAACTTGGTTGATCCACCATTTGTGAACACTTTGGGTGTGCCGAAGAACGGTTGGGCAACTATCCGCTTTAGAGCACTTAACCCAGGTGAGTTTATATTTTTTTCCTTTTATTTAACTATCACAATTTATTGAATATTTTCTATTGATTTAATTTTGACAATCAATGGTGTTACACAACTACAATGAGAATGGCTTGTTTAACAATATTTGATTAGATATTTGATCCGGACTAATTAAGTAGATCAGCAAAATTAATGAAATAGTAGATTAGCTACTGTTACAAATTGTTGTTTGGAGTGTTTTTCAGACAACTAACCCTCAACATATATTTTTGATTTTCAATTAAATTAGGTGTTTGGTTCATGCACTGTCACTACGAACAACACACAATATGGGGAATGGATACTGTGTTTATAACGAAGAATGGTAATAGTACAGAGGCAACAATACTGCCTCCTCCTGCTGACAAGCCTCCTTGTTGATTTTACTCGAGCATTGTATTATTATTTTATTTTCAAAGATGAGTCTGCACTGCGTAGAGAGAATATTATAAACGGATATTGAGTTATATTTGTTACATTTATAAATGGATATTGCAACTGTAACCAATAATGAATAAGATGGATGGTTATTTTAATATTGAATTATATTTGTTGAATATTTGTTGAATTATGGATATATGTTGAATGTTGAATATTGTCTTATGTATATTGTTTATACTACCAGCTTGTGGTAACTTTAGTTGATTTACTAAAATATTGTACACGATCCATTGGTTAATTATTTCTAGGCCCAAAAAAGAACTCAAGAAAATGGGCCGAGATATTTGAGCATACCACACAATTCTCTGTTTTTTTTTTTTTTTTTTTTTAAACCTTCGCAAAAGCTACAGAGTCGTAAGGGAGAATCAAACTCTTGATCTTTTGGTAGAACAGCCCTAGAACAACTATGATACCTCCCCTTTTTCCATACCACACAATTCTCAATTGACCAAATTCAGAAAATAAGATATGTTTGTGTGGACCCAAAACTCAAGAAAATAAATTATTATTTGTCTTCATATATTGATAAATTAGAATATTAAATATTATAACCAAAAAATGTTACATTCTTATATTTTTTTTTTTTACTTGAGAAACTGGGCTAACTCCACTGAAAGACAAGCAATTGGACCGAAATAGGTTTAATATAAACAGTGGGCCTGCATTGGACAGAAACCGGTTAGTATTTTGGGCCGGTTTCTCGACTCAATACACAAGTCAAATGAATAAAATGAACAGACAATAAATTAACTCTTTATCCCAATTCCTTTGTACGTAGTGCGTCTGGTACAAGAATATATAACAGAAGTTGATAACTGAATAACACACGTATCACTTATAAAAAAAGATCTGGATAATGTGCCTCATCATCAAAAGGCACCATTTTTTTAATTCTTTTCCGAAAGGGCAATCCAACTCGTGAGCTCATCAATTCGATTTTTCAGATCAAATTATCAAGCTAAACTAATGTCGGATTTCTTTTCACTTTCCTTTTTCTCTATCTACAAATGCTTCTTCTCAAAATTGACACAAGAAAGCCAAGAGCCTCTATAACCATATATTTCTCGCAAAACAAAGGTTATAGATTCTAATCTCCTCTCTATCACAATATATTTTTTAAACTTTTTTCAAGTCCACATGAACCATATATTTGCCCGTATATTCAAAACCGCATGAACTTGACTACACGAAATTATGTATACGGAAGACCACTACATAAGCATATGCGACTATATATGCAATCCATGCGTCCGTATTTTAAAGCACTAATTTTTTACTTTGTTTTTAACATTTTGAATATTTTGAATATTTCTCAAAAAATAATTTTAGAAAATAAATAGAGTATCTTAAATATAAAATGGACGCCAAAATATATACCAGCTGAAACTGATCGATTTAAGCTAACAACTTTTATGCATATCGAATTAGAGTTTAAAAATAATATTTCTTAAATGATATAAAAAAATGAAAACAAATGAATATATATAATATGACCAATCAATTATAGATTAATCTAAAAATTCCTTAAATGGTATTTAAAAAAGGAAAGAAATCGAGACCAAAAGAATACAAACTAAATAACCTTGTGGTGAGTATGCACGTAATTAAATTTAGACTTCTACATCTAATAAAACATTAAAAAGATGCATAGAATAAAAAAAAAATACAAATTATTTGATAGGATGGTTGATATCCAATCCGAAATTTCATCTTTTAATATCATATAGTCTACGTGCTTAATATAACAATGGAGATACTTATTTTTGTTATTATAATCAGAGTAATATTCAAAATAAACTAATTAATTCTGCTTTAATCATCTGTTCTTGAAGCTTAGCTAGTAGTTGAAGTACTACTTCTTGCTTAGGTACGTACTAGTCTTTGATTGACAATAGGTATTGGTAGCCTATATTTAAGCTTAAGATTGTATGTTATTTGGTTTTTTTACCTATCCAGTAAATCTCTAATATGTATAAATATCAAAGTTTTAAATATTGTTTATTGCGCATTTGACTTATTTTCAATAGGTTTAAGTAGCAAAGGTCTAATTATTTGACTTAATTAATTTCAATGCCTACTGTACATTTGACTTATTTTCTACCAAACCGTGTTGATTTTATATAGTTAAAGACGGGCCCCAGTCTCATCCTTCTATTATCCTCCCAATTTTATTTATTCAATTTCGTCTACATTCCTCACAATTTACAAGGAATTTTGCAAATCTAAAACCACAAACGTCTTCTATGCAATTTTATCTTTCAAATGAGATCCATGATAACATACTTTTGAACTCGTCGTGACACAAGTATTTGCACCTCGTCATCTAAGTATTTTTACCTAGTATTTTTCACATATGACACTGCTGACATTTAAAAGTGTTAATATCAAGTATTACAAGTATTTATATCTATGTGGTCAACTATTTTTGTTAGAGAAAGGTTGACGCAAGGACGATTGAGGAAGGTTGATGCGGAGATGCGGGGTCCACAATTGGAGATAAATACTTACAAGTATAGGTATAAATACTTGTACGATGAGGTATAAATATACTTGTGTGACAATGTGAAAGTATGTCATCATGGATCTCATTTGAAAGATAAAATTGAATAGAATACGTTCGTGGTTTTAGATTCGCAAAATTCCTCATAGATAGTGAGAAATGTGGATGACATTGAAAAAAAAAATCCACATCTAAAAACGTGTATAATTGTTCTCCTCATGTAGTTTGAGTGGTCCCCCCATATAGTCATATAAAATTAGACATGCAAGTATTAATATCTTAGTTTGCAAATATTAATTTATTATCTTCCAAGTATTTATACTTATGAATTTAATTAAACTTGGAATACCACAATGTTTTGAATAAATTTAATTAAACTTGGAATACCACAGTGTTTTTAATAAATTTAATTAAACTAGTTAGTTAAGTTAGTTTATAGAAGTTAAAATCTATTTAAGAGATGGGGGGATGATGTGGAGATGCGGCGATGCGGGGTCCACGATTGGGGATAAATACTTGCACGATGAGGTATAAATACTTGTGTGATGATGAGCTCGAAAGTATGTCATCATGATTCTCATTTGAAATATAAAATTGCGAATAATACGTTCGTGGTTCTAGATTCGCAAAATTTTTCATAGATCGTGAGAAATGTGGATGATATTGAAAAAAAAAAAAAAACCACCTCTGACATCTGTTTAAGAGATGGGGGAATGATGGGGGGATGGGAGTGGAGGGATTCATATAATTATTCTTTATTAATTGGTGTCTGATTTCATTATTCTTATAACATTTAATTAGGCTTACAATATTTATAGTAATGGACTTCTTTGTAATAAAATTTCAAAATAGTTTAGAATAATTTAGAAATTTCCAAAATGGTTTAGAATAATTTAGAAAATTCTAAATTGGTTTAGAATAATTTAGAAAATTTCAAAATGGTTTAGAATATTATTGCCCTAATAATTTAGAAAATTCTAAAATGGTTTAGAATAATTTAGAAATTTCCAAAATAGTTTAGATATTGTTTAGAATAATAAGTTGAATTTTCTGTATATATGATCATAATAACCTTTTTAATTAACAATAAACATTCTAGGCGCCCCGGCCATACTATTTTATTTGAACAATATAATTTAACCTTTGAAATTTTCACTTACGTCTTTAACTATATATAAAACCAACACGGTTTGGTAGAAAATAAGTCAAATGTACAGTAGGCATTGGAATTAAGTCAAATAGCAGGTATATACATTTATTTTTCCTTGACTAAGCTATACTAGATAGAGAGAGATCATGCTGACGCTATACATACATAATTAGAGATTTAGAGGACAGGTACAAAAAACCAAAGAACATACAATTTAAGCTTAAATATAGGCTACCAATACCTATTATTGCCAAGCAAAGACTAGCTAGTACCTAAGCAAGAAGACTAGTTCAACTACTAGCTAAGCTTCAAGAACAGATGATTAAAGCATAATTAATTAGTATATTTTGGATATTTATCTGATTATAATAACAAAAATAAGTATCTCCATTGTTAAATTAAGCATGTAGATGTCTTGGTTCACCAATGACTATGATTGAAAGATGAAATTTCAGATTAAATATCAGTTATCGTATCAAATAGTTTGTATTTTTTTTTATTCTATACATCTTTTTGATGTTTTGTTACATGTAGAAGTCTAAATTTAATTATGTACATACTCGCCACAAGTTTATTTAGTTTGTATTTTTTTTAGAGTGAGTCTATGGTACTATGCATATTACGATTTGGCACCGTGCTACGGCTCTATATTTGAGTTTTCAAATCCTAACGGTAGATCTGAACCGTTCATCTTGTTCTCCATATTAATATGTGTTTGGAGACCAAATTTTACATTTTTTGAAATTTTTTTACTATTTTTTTAGATTTATTGAAAATCACTGTTTTTGGATGGTCCAGAATTTTCAGATCAAGTGATTTTCTAAATATCTAAAAAAATAGTAAAAAAGTTTCAAAAAATGTAAAATTTGGTCTCCAAAAACATATTAATATGGAGAACAAGATAAACTGTTCGGATCGACCGTTAGAATTTGAAAACTAGAATATAGAGCCGTAGCACGGTAACAACCCGTGATATGCATAGTACCATAGACTCACTCTTTTTTTTATCTCTATTTGTTTCTATTTTTTAAATATCATTTAAGAAATTTTTAAATTGATCCATAATTGATTGGTCCTGTTCTATTTGTTTTCAATTTTTTTATATCATTTAAGAGATGTTATTTTTAAGCTCTAATTCGATATGCATAAAAATTGTTAGCTTAAATCGATGATCAGTTTCAGCTGGTAGATATTTTGGCGTCCATTTTATACGAATTTTCATTTATTTTTTTTCAGCTGGTTCGTGGTTGTTGAGTAATTATAAAAAAGATTCTAGAATTGTCGTCCAAGAAGAAACAGTCTAACTCTCCTATGACATTTATTGTAACTCTCCTATCACATTTAAATGTGATATGACAGGAGAGCTAGAAAATTCAACTTATTATTTAAAAAATAGTCTAATTAACTCTCCAAGAAGAATAGTCTAACTCTCCATTACTATATATGATAATATACAGAAAATCCAACTTATTATTATTGATCAATAGACAGTAATATAGAAACAATATATAGGTGTAATGATCTATTTAGATGAATCATTAATTTGCTCATATTAAAGTCTAATAACTTGACTATTTTGGTTAAATATTTAGATTATTTATTTTCCTATTTTATTAATTGGTGTCTGATTTCATTACTCTTATAACATTTAATTAGGCTTACAATATTTATAGTAATTGACTTCTTTGTAATAAAATTCCAAAATAGTCTAGAATAATTTAGCAATTTCCAAAATGATTTACAATAATTTAGAAAATTCTAAAATGGTTTAGAATAATTTAGAAAATTCCAAAATAGTTTAGAATATTGCCCTAATAATTTAGAAATTTCCAAAGTAGTTTAGAATAATTTAGAAATTTTCAAAATGGTTTAGAATATTGTTTATAATAATTTAGAAAATTCTAAATGTGATAGGAGAGTTAGACTATTCTTCTTGGACGACAGTTCTAGAATATTTTTTATAATTACTCAACAACCACGAATCAGCTGAAAAAAAAAATGAAAATTCGTATAAATTGGACGCCAAAACATATACCAACTGAAACTGATCGATTTGAGCTAACAACTTTTATGCATATCGAATTAGAGCTTAAAAATAACATCCTTAAATGATATTAAAGAAAATGAAAACAAACAGAACATGATCAATCAATTGTGGTTCAATCTAAAAATTTCTTGAATGATATTTAAAAAATGGAAAGAAATTAATCGAGATCAAAAGAAGACAAACTAAATAAACTTGTGGCGAGTATGTATGGTGAGTGTGTATGTAATTAACTTTAGACATCTATACGTAATAAAAATAAAAAGATGCATAGAATAAAAAAAAATACAAACTATTTGATGGATGTCTGATATTCAATCTGAAATTTCATCTAATAATGATAGTCGTTGGTGAACCAAGACATATACGTGCTTAATATAACAATAGAGATACTTATTTTTGTTATTATAATCAGAGTAATATATATCCAAAATATACTAATTAATTCTGCTTTAATCATATGTTCTAGAAGCTTAGCTAGTATATATATATTTGTGGTATGTTTGGTTGGAGTAAAAATATGCTATATATTCTTAGAACAAGGCTATTCGGAATAGCTTGTGCTTTGTTTGGATGAAGTTGAATAGCTAGAATAGTGAATTTAACTCTTGTCTTATTCGAATAGCCTATTCAGGGGTCTGTTTGGTTGCAAAACAAGAATAGCTAGAATAGCTCTTTTGCCATTTATCTTATTAAAATAGTCAAATCCAACTTTTTGTGAATATGCTATTCTAATAAGACAAAATAGTTAAATTCACTATTCTAGCTATTCAACCTCATCCAAATAAAGAACAAGCTATTCCGAATAGCCTTGTTCTAAGAATATATAGCCTATTGTTACTCCAACCAACCATACCCACAAAAAATTGGATTTGACTATTTTAATAAGACAAATGACAAAAATTATTTTTGTTTTCCAACCAAACAAAACCTTGAAGTAGTTCTTCTTGCTTAGGTAGTAGCCTTTGTTTGGCACTAGGTATTGGTAGCCTATATTTAAGCTTAAGATTGTACGTTATTTGTTTTTTTAACCTGTCCTCTAAATCTCTAATTATGTATAAATAACAAAAGTTTAAATAGCGTTTATTGGATCATAGTAAAACGGTAAAAAAATAGTGCTATGTCAAATCCATGCTTTGCAAATTAAAGTGGGTATTTTAATTTGCGCTCATATCTCTAGTTTCAAAGTTTAAAATATCGATCCGAACCGTTCAAATTGATATCCAAATTAAATTGTACTTGGAGACCAAATTTTATATTTTTTTTGAAAATTTTTTACTATTTTTGAAATTTTTTGAAAATCATTGTTTTTGATGGTCCAGAATTTTCTGAAAAACACTGATTTTGAAAAATTCTAAAAAAAATAGTAAAATTTTTTGAAAAAATATAAAATTTGGTCTCCAAGTACAATTTAATATGGATATCAACTTGAACGGTTCGGATCGACGTTTTGAACTTTTAGAGATATGAGCACAAATTAAAACACTCACTTTAATTTGCATAGCATGGTAGTCTTACTCATATGCTTTCGGTTGCACTTTGGCCGAAGTGCTACTAGTTTAAATTTCAAATTTCAAAATTCAAAAAGTCGATATAAACCGTTAGATGTGATCTCTATATTGAAATGTGCTTGGAGACCAAATTTTACATTTTTCTGAATTTTTTTATTATTTATAATTAAGCCAGTTTTAAAATTGTTGATCCAACGGTGGCTTAACAAAACAATAAAATCAAAAGCCACCGTATTAAAAAAACAATATATAGGTGTAATGATCTATATATTTAGATGAATCATTAAGCTCATATTAAAGAATAATAACTTGACTATTTTGGTTAAATTTTGTGATTTTTTATTTTGCTATTTTATTAATTGGAATCTGATTTCATTACTCTTATAACATTTAATTAGGCTTACAAATATTTGTAATAATGGACTTCTTTCTAATAAAATAAACTTAAGGTCAGCAACAAATAAAATTTATAAGGTATTTGGTAAAAATTACATTAAATAAAAATATAGAAAACATTAATCTATATAATTGATCATGATCTACTCTAACTAAAAAATATAATTAATTATAACCAAGAAATCTCAAAGCCAATTTAAATCTCTTGTAATCTCCTCTGTTGTTGAAAATTATTTTATTAATCATCCTGATTATTGCCTTAATGATAAAAAAAAAACTGAAATCAAATGTAAACTAGGAATTTCCGTTTCAAACAAGTCGGATTTTAATTTCTACTTTATTAACCTTGAATGCTTCATATATATTTGATATTTAAACTTATTTGTACTGAAATTTTGAAGATAACACTGAAAAATTTGTGTAACTTCAAATAATATCTTCTATGTGACCTTTCTATATAATTCATTCCTTACTGTTAAAAAAATAGAAAATAAAATGGAACAATATGCGCAGACTTCCTGATTTCTTAATTTTGTTCAACTCTCTTAAAGTCTCTGTTCTAGTCTTCCACACAATGAGGTATTTTTTCTACATGCAACCACAAAGATAATATATCTCTTCCACACAATGAGGTATTTTTTCTACATACAATGTATACTATTTGTTTAAATGACAAATAACATTTCTTAAGTGATATAAGAAATGAGAAGAAATCAACACATAGTTAATCAATTATGAATTATTCCAAAAATTCTTTTATGACATTTAAGAAATGGAAAGAAATCATAACCAGACAGAAAATCATGTAGCCAGTAAGTGTGACGAGTATATATCTAAATAAATTTGGACTTCTAAACTTAAAAATAATATAAAGATATGTATAGAATAAAAAAAAATAGTAAACTAATTAATTAAAAAACTGATATTCAATCCAAAATTTCATTTTCTAATCACAATCGTTGAAAAATCCGAACATCTATGACTTAATATAAGAACTACATTGAAAATTTCAATGGTTAATACTACTATAGGTGTGGCAGCTAGAAAAAGTACATTGAAAATTTCAATGGTGAATACTACTAGGTCATAGGTCATGTGACCTCCGTAACCAATTAAACAAATATTAATTACTCACGAGTCACAAGTAATGGTCTTATGAGCATTTTTTTTAATTAAATTTTCTAAGTATGATGCAGGCGCTGGCAAAATTAGGTTGCTTTCTTGAAGGTAGACAAAAGGTGATTGCGTATATATCTTTATTTACACAACTGTAGACTAAAGGTTGATAAAAGGTTACTTTTTTTTAAGCTTGACAAAATTAGCTGAGTACGTGCTAATTCAGAAAAGGTTCCTTCATTTACACAACTTTACATTCATCATTATTATATAAAAAGAGGAGGGTTCAAATGCCTCCATGTTTTTGTGCCTCCATCATGCCTCCATCTCTCTACATCATTTTCAAAGTTCAAACAGTCGATCCGAACCGCTCAACCTAACCTCCATACTAAAATATGTTTGGAGACCAAATTTTATATTTTTAGAAATATTTTTACTATTTTTTTAGATAGGTACAAAATCAGTAAATCTGAACCATCTAAAAACAATATTTTTGTACCTATCTAAAAAAATAGTAAAAAAATTCCTAAAAATATAAAATTTGATCTCCAAACATATTTTAGTATGGAGGTTAGATTGAGCGGTTCGGATCGACTGTTTGAACTTTGAAAATAATGGAGAGAAATGGAGGCATGATGGAGGCACAAAAACATGGAGGCATTTGAACCCTCCTCATATAAAAAATCCAAGTGCAAGTCATACATACAGCTAATCCATTTTAATATACGTGTACATAAAATATAGTTATAAAATTAACAGTCAATGGCCAGTGGGCCAATGTTTTTGGAACAATGAAAAGGAAAGGGTTCTAATTTTCTTCCTATATTTTTCCTAAAAAACATATAGGGACTTTGAAACCTTCACATCAATAAAGCAAATAGTGACTTTGAGACTTATTTTTACTATATTCAATAACAGAGGCTTGAATCCTATTTTTCTTCTTCTAAAAATAAAATAAATTAAATTTTTTTCTATAAAAACCATCAAAGCATGTTCTCCAAATCTCACTAAACCAAATATTTTATGACTACTGCTCAAACAGTACTCTCCTCAGAGGAAGGAAATAACCCAACAAAATATTAAGCAATATTGCTTTTGGTTTACTTTAAATTTTCAAGCATCATGTTTTTTAGTAGGCTTTTCTCATTATGGCCAATAACTGTTGGTCTAATGCTATGTTGTTTGTTCTCCATCCTTTGTGAGGCTAAGATTCATCACCGTACCTTTGTTGTAAGTATTTTTTCTACTATTACAATTCACAATGTCTGTTATACATAATTGTTATTTTATTTTTATTTTTTTAACTTCCCGAGTTATAGTTTGAATATTCAAGAAATAAAAAAAAATATTCAAAAGAAATGTAGGACATGCAAAATATAACTTCAAATGAAAGAGATTTTTCAATAGACATCAGATTGAAATTTATTCGATGTCCAATGGAAGCAGTATGAATTTGCTTCAAAAAGGATACGGATAAATGAATTCGGATAATCTCACGGATTGGATCCAAATAATTTGCTACCTGAATCCGCTTGAAACACGATTGATATTTGATAATTATATAATTATAAAAAGCTATGTATGGAACCAATTCAAGGATTAATCTAGTAATTTCTAAGATTTACTCTTGTTCTAATCAGCTTGAAACCCGACTGATATACATATTTACTTCTTTGGTTTTCCCTTAAACAGATTCAAGAAGCTACCTACACCCGGCTCTGCAATCATACAAAGAGCATGCTAACTGTCAATGGATCATATCCGGGACCAACTATCACCGCTCGCAAAGGTGACACAATTTATGTCAAGGTCATCAATAGAGGGAACAAGAACATCACCATCCACTGGTACTAAAAAGAATCTGTTATTAGCACTATTAATTAAGGTATTATTACAAGCCATGCAAGACTAACATGTGTATTAATTTAATTTCTATAGGCATGGCGTAATACAGCCGAGGGACCCATGGTCAGATGGACCAGAATACATTACTCAATGCCCCATCCAACCAGGAGCCAACTACACACAACGGATCCAACTTACGGTAGAAGAAGGCACGCTATGGTGGCACGCACATAGCCAATTTGATCGTGCTACTGTTCACGGTGCTATTATTATTTACCCGAAGCTTGGTACCACTTACCCCTTCCAAAAACCCCATAAAGAATTCACGCTGATTCTAGGAGAGTGGTGGAACAGAAGCACAACAGATCTGTACCGAACTGCACTTGACGATGGTGGTCAATTCGATCTATCTGATGCCAACACCATCAATGGACAACCTGGTGACTTCCAGCCATGCTCATCAAATGGTAATTTATTTTTCCCGGTAAAGGAAGTTGTTTATTTATAATGCAAGTTGTTAATGCTTCATAAGATGGAGATTCTCTTTGAAAATGTTTGTTACTTTATCAATTTAAACACCATTATCAACCAAATTTATTATATTTTTCAATTATAACGTGATCTAACTACATATATCTTTCATTTTTATTTTTGTTGCAGAAACTTTTAAGGTACAAGTCGAACAAGGCAGAATGTACCTACTCCGTGTAATAAATTCAGCCATGGAAAATAGTTTCCTTTTTAAGGTTTCCGACCACAATGTAACGGTTGTTGGAACCGACGCCAGCTATACGAAGCCTTATGTGAATGAATTTATCATGATCGCCCCGGGCCAAACAATGGATCTCCTCTTCGAGGCCAATGAATTGCAAAACTCATCTTCCCCCTTCCGTTATTACATCATCACGAATCTATACTTTGATGGAAGTCGTAATGCCACTAGAGATAACAAAACAGCCGTGGCTATTCTAGAATACAAAACTAATCAGTCCTCGCGATCAATAACACCAGTTTTCAGCTCCTTACCAAAATCCAACGACACTAATGCATCAGCTTCGTTCACTAAAGGTCTTCGCTCACTGGCCAACTCAGATGACCCAGCTCTCTTAACCCAAGCTGTCGATGTCAAAATGTATATCACGTTATCTACAAATGAACAATTGTGTCCTAACAGTTCATGTGCTGGTCCAAATGGTACTAGGTTTGCTGCCAGTATGAACAATGCTAGTTTCCTAGCCCCAGAAACCAAAATTGATGTGCTAGATGCATACTACAATTCTATTGCCGGTGTGTACACAACTGACTTTCCTGACCAACCACCGCTCTTCTTCGATTTTTCTGATGCACAAAACCAAGGATTGAACCTGAAATTGGTTGATAAATCGACAAAAGTGAGAGTGCTTGAGTATAACTCGACCGTGGAGATTGTGTTTCAGGGAACTAACTTAGTAGACGGACAGGTTACCCATCCAATACACTTGCATGGCCACAGCTTCTATTTCATTGGAAGCGGAACCGGCAACTTCGACAACACAACAGATCCTCTCAGTTACAACTTGGTTGATCCGCCATTTGTGAACACTTTGGGTGTGCCGAAGAACGGTTGGGCAACTATCCGCTTTAGAGCACATAATCCGGGTGAGTTTATTCTTTTCTCCTTTTATTTAAATATCAAAATTTATTGAATATTTTCTATTGATTTAATTTTGACAATCAATGGGGTTACACAACTACAATGAGAATGGCTTGTTTAGCAATATTTGATTAGATATTTGATCCGGACTAATTAAGTAGATCAGCAAAATTAATGAAATAGTAGATTAGCTACTGTTACAAATTGTTGTTTGGAGTGTTTTTCAGACAACTAACCCTCAGCATATATTTTTGATTTTCAATTAAATTAGGTGTTTGGTTCATGCACTGTCACTACGAACAACACACAATATGGGGAATGGATACTGTGTTTATAACAAAGAATGGTAATAGTACAGAGGCAACAATACTGCCTCCTCCTGCTGACAAGCCTCCTTGTTGATTTTACTCAAGCATTGTATTATTATTTTATTTTCAAAGATGAGTCTGCACTGCGTAGAGAGAATATTATAAACGGATATTGAGTTATATTTGTTACATTTATAAATGGATATTGCAACTGTAACCAATAATGAATAAGATGGATGGTTATTTTAATATTGAATTATATTTGTTGAATATTTGTTGAATTATGGATATATGTTGAATGTTGAATATTGTCTTATGTAACTTTAGTTGATTTACTAAACTATTGTACACGATCCATTGGTTAATTATTTCTAGGCCCAAAAAAGAACTCAACCAAATGGGCCGAGATAATGAATCACCTCCTAGAAGAGATATTTGACCCACAAGTCCTTCAGAGGTTTGAGCATACCATACAATTCTCTGTTTTTGTTTTTATTTTTATTTTTTTAAACCTTGGCAGAAGTTACAGAGTCGTGAGGGAGAATCAAACTCTTGACCTTTAGGTAGAACAGCCCTAGAACAACTATGCTACCTCCCCTTTTTCCATACCACACAATTAGAGGTGCTACTTTTACCCTATTACCCGGATCCGATTAATTTGGATAGGGTATGATTTAAAAAATATCACCGGTTAAATTATGAGTATGGTTACAAAATTAATAATTTAATATCCGACCCGGATCCGAACCGGAACCGATACTGTAATGGGTAGGATATGGGTTTTATTTAATTATCCGACCCATAACCGAACCCGACACGATACCCGTATAAATAACCGATAAAACATATATTAATAATATTAATATATAAAAATACAACTTTGAATATTAATTTTTGCATAAGCTGTGGTGAGTCCAGTACTTTTTTGAGTGTGAGAAAAATAAAATAGAATGCAGTGACATATTCGCTATGTTTATACACATAGATGAATGTCAAATTTATTCCTTCCATAATAGCCGCATTAATTTTTTAAATAAAATTTATTACTATGGATACATTCTTCAATATTTGCCTTGATATCCTCTGCATAATAATGAAAATCTATTGCTCTCATTGATATGTCATTTCTACAAATTATTAGTATTCCATTAATAGATTTTTTGAATCATAGAAAAAGAAATCGTCATCTCTCATATTTTACTTTTTAAAAATTATATCTCTTCTTCAATATTTTTTTTTCAAAAGTTATTTTCTCTTCATCCTCCTGATTTTTTTGTGACATATACCTGCTCCGGATCCAGAACCGCCAGTATCCGAATCGGACCCGATAATCTACAAACAAGTTATGGGTATATATCTACCCGAAATCGAAAGACTGAACTTGAAATATCTACAGGTAGATAGGTATCCGGATCCGGACTCAACCTGAATTGAAACAGATAAGTGTATGGATCGAAATTTAGACCCGAACACTTTTAGGGTACAGGTTCAAATATAATAGTATCCGGACCCGACCCGACCCGATAGCACCTCTACACACAATTCTCAATTGACCAAATTCAAAAAATAAGATATGTTTGTGTATACCCAAAACTCAAGAAAATAAATTATTATTTGTCTTCATATATTGATAAATTAGAAGAGTAGAACTAGGGTGTTCTTAAGCTCGTCAAAGTGTTTGGTGAGCTTAACTTCAAAACCCATCAAATCGGTTTCAAATGATAAATTCGAAGCTTTGAAACCTTCCTACCTTACGAGTGATGCATCTACATGTGAAAATTTTAAACATTCGAATTAATTTAGTATAAAGTCAATCGGTCAAAATTAGAAGGTTAATAAATTAATTTTAGTGCATTCATTTTTTGAATGTTTTTTGACCGCTTGACTTTATATTAAATTAATTCAAATGTTTAAAATTTTCACATGTAAATGCACCACTCATAAGGTAGGCGGATTTCAACGGTTCGGATTCGTCATTTGAAACCGATTTGATGTGTTTTGGAGTTAAGCTCACCAAACACTTTGGTGAGCTTAAGAACACCCTAGTTCTACTCAAATTAGAGTATTAAATATTATCCAACACATGGTACATACTTTTTAAAATTTTTAATAAAAATAAAATTGGAACTTCATAATTTAAAATGAGTTTTAATAAAAAAAAGAAAAAGATGAAATTGGGCACTTAATTTAAACAGACAGACTGAAAATTAGTATGTGACTTTTTAAATTTAGAGAATGAATGTGATATTATGAATTAATTTTTTTTTTTTTGTAATTTGTAAAAAGAGCAAAGTTAGGGTGTGATGTGCTCATCAAGAGAGTTTGGTGAGCACAATTCTAAAGGTATATTGGATCGACGTCAAACGCTGAATCTAAACCGTTGAAATGCATGTACTTCATGAGTGATGCATATAAATGCAAAATTTTAAAAGTTTCGAGTTTATTTGCTACAAGGTTAAGCAGTCAAAGAAATAATAAAATTTGAATATATAAAATATCTTATAAATTAACTTATAGAATGTTCATTTCTTCGACCGCTTGACTGCGTAGCAAATAAACTCGAAACTTTCAAACTTTTGCATGTACATGCATCACTCATGAAGTACATGGATTTCAACAGTTAGAATTCGGTGTTTGAAGTCGATCCGATAAACTTTTGTAATTGTACTCACCAAACTCTCTTGGTGAACACATTACACCCTAGCTTTACTCTTGTAAAAATATATACATAAAATTTTCATAAGGGTTCCTAATATATAATTTTCATAAGGGCTACCTGGCTGAAGACACAGTAACAAGGTTTGTGAATTATTCGTGAATAATTCGGATTTGAGCACTCTACGAATCATTTTGAGAATAGAATGTTAATTCGCGATATATTCACATGTTTTACGAATTTTACGTTTTATATGTGAATAAATTCGCAAACTGGAGAAATTTTGAATTCGCGAATAAATCCGCGCCTTGATTTTCAAAACTGGAGAAATTTTGAATTCATTTGATGTTCACGTCTTTCTAGGAGCTTAGGACAGCTGGGCCACGTGTTCAGCCTAATACTTTTGCAATATGTTGGGATCCTCTTCAATTTGTAAAGAATTCGTTGCATTATTATTGAAAATCTCAATGGTTGGATCTGAAATTAATGGCGTAGATCTTTTTATAACTATTCAACTGAAGCTGAAAAATAGAAGGATAACTAACTGGAAAGCATTTATGACTATACAAAGAGTTTTAAAGTTTAGACTTGATCTTATTTGTTTCTTTATGTATATAGAAATTTGTATCCAGGTTGTTATTAAGTGCTGAAATTAAAAAAATTCTCTGATTTAGAATTTAGTTTTATTCCATATTATTTCCGAATTATACCCGAATTCAGGGCCGGTCTTGAAGATTTTGGGACCCGGAGCGGGAGAAAAATTTAAACCCTTTATATATATAGTTCCATCCTTTTTACAAACTCCATAACTTTAATGGAGATTCATACATTTCCATATTGAAATTTGTACTTGGAATTATCTCATCTAGCTAGCTATAGGTCAACCAATTGCAAAACCATAATTTCCATAGGCCAACATTTTAAAGAATTTTATTAAGAGTACCGCTAGATGTTTGTATTTTTCATATGGTGAATTAATCTAATCGAGGCAAATTATTTGATGAAGAGTTAAGTCCAAAATTCGATTGAAGGATTATATTTCTATGTGGATATTTAAATTTAGGTGACTGGATCTCATCTATATCTAAGAAAAGAAATTATTGGATCAAAAATTGTCAATTGTGGTAACAACCACACTGAAAAATATAATATTAACAATTATGTTTGGTCTTATGGTGGCTGTTGGTAGAATTGAGCAGTATTGCTTTTGGTTTATTTTTTATTTTCAAGCTTTTCTTGTTATGGCCAATAGCTGTCGGTCTAATGCTATGCTGATTGTTCTCCATCTCCTGTGGGGCCAAGATTCATCATCATACCTTTCTTGTAAGTGATTTCTCTGCTATGTACAATTCACAATGTCTGAAATAATTGTTATTTTTATTTTTTTAGTTCAGAAGTTCTTGTTTGAATATTCAAGGAAATATTATGAAAGCTTCAAATTTGTTCATTAAATTAAACATTTGTTCACATGAATCTAAAATAATAGAACGGATAGTTCAAATCCGACTTGAAATAAATTTCTTAAAGCCATTTGGACAATATCTAATTCTAAAAAGAACATGTACGGAAACTATCTGATATCTGGACATACATGCTTTATATTTTAATCTCCTTTCAACATTAATGAATAATAATGTCATCTCGAGTGAGGTTGTGTTATTTTACAAGGCACGGGTCCGTCCATACTATAATCGCTATATAATAATTTACTTGGAAATCAAATTTTACATATAAAAAAAATTATTCTCTTTTTAGATAGGTTGAAAATTACTATTTTTTGGTGGTTTAAAATCTTTCTATGATTTTCTAGCTATCTAAATAATAGTAAATGAATTCTAAAATACCCTAAAAAAAAGTAAATGAATTCTAAAATTTGATTTTCAAGTACATTTTAAGAATAGAGTTTATTTTGTTATAAATATATTATAAATGTGTGGATGTCATTCATGTTGTAACTCCCAAAATCATCAATTTATTCCCCACTACTCCATGCACTACAATTGGAATTGATGGGCACTACTATTGAAATTTATTTCTCCATTTATTTAGATAGTTTTTCATTTACAATTTGTAGCCTATAAATAGAGACTTTGTAATCGTGTATTGTACACATATGAGAAATGTATGAATAAAGATATTGCCATCTTTTTCATCTCTATTTTGTTTATTCTTCTTATGATTGTTTATATTTATTTTATAACACGTTATCAGCACGAGAGCCCTACTAGCTGAAGATTCGAGGTAACTTTGATTTTTTTTATTTAAATGATACTTTTAATTAGTAATTGGTAAATGCAATAAGATGATTTATTCATATGTACTTGAGAAATCGAATTATTATTATTTTTTACTTTATGACATGCTACAAGTCTTTATGAAATGGCCCGAAGACTAATCTATTATTTTATATTATATTATGACTCTCTTGTGCATTGTGCTAAATATAAATCCGAATGGCAAGGAGAGCAATTTGTTAAATTTGAGATAAATTAAATATGAATTGATTGATTATCAATTTGAGAAAAAATTCTCAACTTTATAAAATGGCCCGAAGCCATCTATTAATCATAAATTTTCAATTTTATCAAATGACCGGAAGTCATTTGTTAATCATGAATTCTGGACTTTATTAAATCGCCCGAAGCTATCTATTAATCATAAGGTCCTAATTTATCAAATGGCCTGAAGCCATCCATTGATCATAAATTTTATATGTGAAATTTAGATCTGATTCTTTTTTTTTGCAATATTTTACTTTCAATAATTTAATCTTTATGAAAAAGATTTCAAAAGATATTAAGAAGTTCTTCTTGAAGAAGATTTTGAGAAATTTTATATGATGCGCAAAATTTATATGATGTTCATATTGATATTATTTATCAATAATTTAAATCTTTCTAAAGAAGATTTCAAGAAATATAATTTGTTCAAGAAGATTTTAAGAAATTTTCCTGAAGAAAATTTCGAGGAAGAAGATTCAGAAAAAAAAAATTTTAAGTAATCTTCCTGAAGAAGATTTATGTGACTCATAAAAATTAATATGAGAAGATTTCAACAAGGTTTATATGATGTGAAATTTTTTTAATGAAGTAATCTTCCTGAAGAAGATTCAAGAAATATTCCGAGTTAATATATTATCTCTTTATGATTGAAGTAAATATTTTAATTAGTTATGCTTCATTCCTTGAAGTAAATGTAGCCATATATAATAATAATATTTTTGGACAAACTCGTGAATATGGACAATATCGAAGTTATCATCATAATAACTATCCTAAAATATACAATTTCACCAGAAGTGGAATGATAATGAAAAAGAGAAACATAGAAAGAATAATAAAAAGGAAATTCATGCTATCATTGGTCACGTACCTGTCGTATGTCAACGTACCTGTAGTACGTCAAAATATCATGTTGATATTTATCAAGCATCATTAAAAGAAAGAAAAAATCGAGACGAGCTTTGTATATGAAAATGTTCTCAATCTTAATATTGCTTTTAAAGTTCATGCAACTTTCCAACCATCTCTCTTTATTAAAAAGATACCACTCATATATACTTATTTGGAAATATATATTGATCTACATTCAATTATTAATTTTATGAATCTGTGGGTAATTTTAAAAAAAAAGAAAAAAAAATATATATTAGTTCTATGAGGCCATCAAAAGACACGTTTATACAGCCTATAAGTGCTAGTTCCATATCATCACACACAATTGTTATTAGACAACACATATTACCATGCTATGTATGCCACATAGATACTTTCTATGAAGCACAAAAAATGTACTCAAATTGATACTAGAATACTAGTTTTACAAATTAATTTTGTTAAATTTTGTTGTTCTTTGAAAGATCTGATAATAATTTTAGAAATAACTTATTTAAAGTCATCAGTTTTCAAATATGATGTACATTAAAATGCACACTTTACACCTGACAAAGTCATTTAATTGTAATATTGATTGAAAGCTCCAGAAGAGCTATTTTGTTGTTATATGGAGGAATACAAATTTATATTGTATTATATTCTTGTAAGTCTCAAATGAATTTGTTAAGTTTTAAGAATATCCGCCGAAATGGATATCATATTGAAACAACTTGTCACACCCCAGATTTTTACCATCCAGAGCGTGATTATATAAGCATCTTCACACCTTTCCTTGGCCCGTCAACCTACGTCGCCAACAGAAATGAAAACAAAATCACAAAACGGAGTCAGCTACAAAGCTCAGTAACCGGTTATTTAACGACGCGCTTCTCTATAATAGGCTTAATTTAACAACCATTCAAATAGACCAGATTAATCCACATAAATTCACATCAAATTATGCACGCATATTTAACTAGCAATAGCACGTCGGTCTAGGTTATCCATAAAACCAGTCACATCATATTCACACATGTGTAATCCCTGTCACAGGTGATTCCCACATTCTCATAATACAATTCCTTTAATCCGCCAATCCAATGGGAAATCCATCCAACATTGGAAGGCCGCCAACTCACTAGGAAATCCATCCAGCAATGAGAGGCTACAATCACATATCAAATTCCAACCTCAGACCCGCTATCCCGTTAAATATGTCATCATAATTCAATATGTAATACCAATATTCAAATCAACCATACAAAACGAAAACACAGTTATAGAGAAGTCCGGTTACCTGATAGCGAGATGTTCATGATCAAATCGGATTGCAACAATAGTTCAGAATCACTGCGACGTACTTAGAATTCAAATCGGACATTAAAATCGAATCTCAAAATATTTCTCAAGATAATTTTTTTCTTTTTCCCAATTTCCTATTTGGTTTATGTTATTATTTGCTTCGGAAGGGATAGAGAGAGAGACAGACAGACATAATTAAGAGATAAAGAGACATGGTTATAAGAGGTCACAAGAGGCGCCTCTTGGATTAAAACTGATTATATATATATATATATATATATATATATATATATATATATATATATTTAATATTAAAAATAAAATAATTACGGATCATCACGACATCAAATGAAAGTAATAAAGTTTGTATTAAGAATGAAAATAAAAATTAATTATACAAGCCAGAAAGCCAGGATATTTTATTTTAAAATACGCTATAAATTTTATTATTATGAATATAGTATTTTATCGAAAATATGTAATTTTTAATTATTACGAAAAATATTGTTAGCATAAAAGAAATAATAATTATGATTCAATTTTTTCGGGATGTTACACAACTAATGAAAAAATATTGAATATATAAAAAACAATGCATATTGAAAATAAATTGCATATGTTTTTCTCTGACTTGTACTATACATATATTAGTGCAATTGAAACATATGTTATTGTAAACCAGAAGTTTACATACAAGAATATGTTTATAGTTTGGCATGACTGGTTGGACCATTCCGGATCAACAGTGATGCGAAAAATAATAGATAATTATTATGAACATTCATCAAAGAATTAGAAGATTATTTAATATGATGAATTTTTTTGTGTTGGTTTTATTTCTAGAATGTATACAATATGATATTTGTGGAACAATAAATCCAACATGTGAACCATTTGAATATTTTATGATTTTAATTGATGCATCAATAAGATGGTCACATGTATGTTTATTATCAAATCGCAACCTGGCGTTTGCAAAATTACTTGCTCAATAGATTTGATTAAAGAGCATGATCCAATTATGAAAAAATGTCTAGACAATATCGAAATTAATGTTGAATATCCTGTAGATGTTCGTATATAAAAAGAAGATATGATATTCGCATTATAAAGCTTCCCCTTATAATTGGTTTTTGGTCACATACCTAATATTTCTCATATAAGAATTTTTGAATGTGCGGTATATGTTATAATTGCTCCACCACAATGCACTAAAATGGGATATCAAAGAAAGTTGAGAATTTATATTGAATTTGAATCTCCTTATATAATAGAGTATCTAGAACCATTGATGGTAGATTTATTAATGCCTAATTTTGCCGGTTGTGATTTTAATGAATAAAAATTTTCAACCTTAGGGGGAGAAAACTATCAGCTAGAAAAATAAATATTAGTATGAATTATTATTGTCTTATTTTGATCCTCGTATTAAAGAATGTGAATTAAATGTTCAAAAGACAATTCATTTGCAAAGGTTAGTGAATCAATTGCCAGACACATTCACAGACTCAAAGAATGTGACCAAATCATATGTACCAGCTGCTAATGCTCCAATTAAAGTCGGTGTCCCTGTTGGACAGACAAATTATAACACGTGTGAAGCGTGAAAAAATAATCGGTTCCAAAGATTAAAAATATAAAAATCCTTGAAAAAGAAAAGGAGCAAAGAATGAAAATGGTCAAGTCGATGATATGATAATTTCAGATAAAACTCCAGAAGAGAATGAAATTATAAGTAATATTGGAGTTCCAGCAGAAACTTAGGTATCTGAAATTTATGAAAATAAAGAGATCTCGATAAATTATATCATGAATGAAAGAAGATGGAACCAAGATAAAAATTGATATCAATGATATTTTTTTTGTATATAATATAGCGCTAAATATAATAAATATTGAGGATCATGACTAGAAGTCTATTAAAGAATGTCAACAAAGGAATGATTGGCCAAAATAGAAAGGTGCAATTGAGGTAGAGGTAAACTCTCTTGAAAAATGAAAAGTTTTTGGACCTGTAGTTCTTGTACATCAAGGTATAAAACCAATAGGATATAAATGAATATTTATGAGAAAATAAAATGAGAAAGGTGAAATTTTGAGATATACTCACCTGTGATGGATGCAACAACTTTTTGATATATAATTAGTCTGGCAGTCCATGAAGGACTTAATTTGCACCTAATGGATATTGTGACAGCCTATTTAAATGGCTCGCTTGATAATGATATTTATATGAAAATCTCTGAAAGATTTAAGATGCATGAAGCATGTAATTTAGGTTCTTAAGAACATTATTCAGTTAAATTGAATAAATTTTTATATCTTAAAGCAATATGGACGCATATGCTATATTTATTGAAACATGGATATAAGAATGATACGATCTGTCCATGTATTTTCATGAAAAGATATAGAAATGATTTTATTATAATTACAGTTTATGTTGATGATCTAAGTATCATTGGAACTCTTGAAAAACATCCAAAATAATAAATTATTTAAAGGAAGAATTTGAGATGAAAGATCTTGGAAGAACAAAGTTTTGCATTGGATTGCAAATTGAACATTTAAAAATGATATTTTTATGCATCAAGAAAATTATATTGCAAGAGTGCTGAAATAATTTTATATGAATAAATAACATTCATTAAGCACTCCGATGGTTGTAAGATCATTAGATGCGAATAAAGATCATTTTAGACCTCGAGAAAATGGTGAAGAACTATTTGGTTCTGAAGTATCATGCCTTAGTGCAATATGAGCATTTAAGTGAATATTTATTAGCAAGATATAGTTCTTCTCTCATGCGAAGATATTGACATATAATTAAACATATACTTCGCTACCTATGAGAAAATTTAGTAATACACAAAAGCAAGCCGAGTATGTGTTTGGTTAAGATATGTGATTCAACACATTTGTCAGACATGCAGCTTGTCTTTTAGAGAAATGATCCCGACGATCATATATGAATATAATATTGTATGTATTGCTCAACGAAAGAAATGATACATTAAAGGAGATAGAACAAAACATATTTCACCAAAATTCTTTTTCACACATGATCTCCAAAAGAATAATGTTATTAATGTTCAGCAAATCCGTTTAAGTGAAAAAATCCAGCAGATTTATTCACTAAGGCACTCCCTACTGTAATATTCGAAAAGCTAGTTCGTAATATTGGAGTTCGCCGACTTAAAGATCTTGATTAATGCTGTCATGAGGGGGAGTTAATATGCACTATATTTTCCTTAACCATGGTTTTTCCCACTGGGTTTTCCTGATAAGGCTGTAGTTGTGTATTTAGAATAATATTGTATTATTTTTCCTTCACTAGGTTTTTATCCCATATGGTTTTTCCTAGTAAGGTTTTAATGAGGCATATTCTTATGTAATGTACATCTAAGGGGGAGTGTTATAAATATATTATAAATGTGTGGATGTCATTCATGTTGTAACTCCCAAAATCATCAATTTATTCCCCACTACAATTGGAATTGATGGCCACTGCTATTGAAATTTATTTCTCCATTTATTTAGATAGTTTTTCATTTACAATTTGTAGCCTATAAATAGAGGCTTTGTAATCTTGTATTATACACATATGAGGAATGTATGAATCATCTCTATTTTGTTTATTCTTCTTAAGATTGTTTATATTTATTTTATAACATATTTTAAATTGTTTGGATTAATTATTTGGAATTTTCAAACATACATATAATTAGGATGAAAACGGAGCCGGATTATCCGTGTCAAATCCGCTCTGAATCCGTCTAATATCCGTATTCGAATAAAACAGAACAGATAATACCCGGATCCGAATATGAATAATATATCAAAATAGAAAATTTATCCGGATACAAATACGGATATCTTTCAAGATGCGTTTATGCGTAAACGGAATGGATATCCGCATCAATCCGGACCCCAATCGGATCCCAATATTTGGGCTCTGGACCCATCCAGAAATTTGATCTCTACCGTCTGGGTTAGTAGGTCTTATATAACCTCTCAATGGTCCCCTCTTTTGTTATTTATTGAGGTGGGACTAAATGAATATGTACAAAACCGGCCTTATATAACCTCTTAATGGGCTGGGTATTTGGGGTAATGTATTGAGATGCACTTTAAACCCACTTTTTGGTTTATAGACGGCTTCGAATTGTCTCCGGATTCATACGTTTTGCCTTGGTCCAATGAAATCTATTCCTCATTCGAATTGTATCAACCAAACCAAACCCTTTGCCTTGATCCATTCCTTATTAATTATATGAAATAAACCAACTGCTTCGAATTTTCTGAACTGAATTCAAATAAACAGATCAAATAATTTTGTGGATTAATTATTCATTTGTTTTAATATTTAAATTTTGTTAATTAATATATGTATTTTAAAATTTATACAACTCAATATCCGATAATTATCCGTTTCGTATTCGTATTCGAATCCGTATCCGTAGATTATCCGCTCCGTATTCATATCTGTTTAAAGCGGATATTGTTTTGAATTTTGATATCCGTATCCGCTCATTATCCGACGGATGTGGATATGGTATCAGCATTAGCCTCTCCGTATCCGCTCTATTTTCACCCCTACATATAATTTATTTGGAATTTTCAAACATACATATAATTTATTCATAGTACGGCACAAAACAAAGTACCGTACTGTAGCCTCACTGATCATTTCATGTCATAATCGTGCATGTCATGGTCGTGCATGTTGCATTCTTTGGTACTGTTTGCCGCCTCTTAAAAACACTTACTTGTTGAATGCTCTTTCTTTATACCTTCCTTTTTCTATATATTATTTTTCAGTGCCACACTACCACCTAACAAGGATCCGTATCCTCCAGGTATATACCTGACTCAACACACATTTTGAAATGGACGGCCCAGATTTAATTTCAGCCGGTGGATGATCAAGATGGCAATAGAGGACATTATTATTTGTGCTTTGAGATGCGTGCCAAGTTAAAATTTACATTTTCAAACCGTCGGATTCAATTGTACTCAGTCAGGTAACCTGAGGGGATACAAATTCACCTAACAATATATTTACCAGCTCATTCTGATGAGTTCAAAGTAACTAGGTCTGATGCCTATCAAATTTACTTTGGTTTGATAACTTCAATTGCCGTCTGATTTGCATTAAGATACGTACACTCTGTTTTAAAGTATGTACATATATGTTTCAATTTTCGTATGCGTACATATTTTAATACGGATTAGACCTACTCCAGTCAGATATATAGATATATATAAAATCTTAGCTTTGAAGTAGGACACAAGCTTTGAAGTAGGACACAAGCTATAAAAAAAAAGTAGAATATTTAGCTTTGAAGTAGGACACAAGCTGAACAATTGTTTTTTTTTTTTTGGGATTGAAAAATTAGATTATACTATTAGTATGGAAAAGTAAATCTTAAATATCTCCTGTACAAAAATGTGATAGGAGAGTTAGACTATTCTTCTTGGACGGTTCTAGAATCTATTTTATAATTACTCAACAACCACGAACCAGCTAAAAAAAAAATGAAAATTCGTATAAAATGGACGCCAAAACATATACCAACTGAAACTTATCGATTTAAGCTAATAACTTTTATGCATATGGAATTAGAGCTTAAAAATAACATCCCATAAATGATATTAAAAAAAAATGAAAACAAATAGAACATGACCAATCAATTGTGGATCAATTAATCTAAATTTTTTTTAAATGATATTTAAAAAATGGAAAGAAATCCAGATCAAAAGAAGGAAAATTAAATAAATTTGTGGCGAGTATGTATGGTGAGTACGTATGTAATTAACTTTAGACATCTACACGTAATAAAAAAAAAAAAGATGCATAGAATCAAAAAAATAGAAACTATTTGATGGATGTCTGATATTCAATTCGAAATTTTATCTTATAATGATAGTCGTTGGTGAACCAAGACATATACGTGCTTAATATAACAATGAAGATACGTATTTTTGTTATTATAATCAGAGTAATATATATCCAAAATATACTAATTAATTCTGCTTTAATCATCTGTTCTAGAAGCTTAGCTAGTATATGGGTATGTTTTGTTGGAGTAAAAATATGCTATTCTTAGAATAAGGCTATTTGGAATAGCTTGTTCTTTGTTTGGATGAAGTGGAATAGCTAGAATAGTGAATTTAACTCTTTAGCTCTTTTATCATTTGTCTTATTAGAATAGTCAAATCCAACTTTTTGTGAATAGGCTATTCTAATAAGACAAAATAGTTAAATTCACTATTCTAGCTATGCAACCTCACCCAAACAAAGAACAAGCTATTCCTGTTGGTATAAAATTTCAGAATATTCGAATAGTTAGAAATTAATTAAAAATAAATCAAATTGAAATAGAGTTACCCGGATGGTGTACGAAACACTTTCCTTAAGCGTATTCCGTCTCATCGTGCAAGATGGAACCGCAACCAAGATAATCCGGAGTTGTTGCTCCTTAGGCACGCCATGAAAGCAACTAACGATAACTCTGCAATATCTAGCATAGATCATAATTTCATAATTGAGACAAATGTAAAATGGTTGAATGGAAAAATAGAAGAATTATATCATTATTGTTTTTGTTCGTATTCAAAACCCACCGAATCAAAGAGATCAATGGATGAGAGAGAGAGATATATATATATATATATATATATATATATATATATCTATTGTTTGAGTGAGACTATCAATTAAATAAGAAAAAGAAACGGATCTAAAATATAAGGCTATTAAAAGAATATTAATGGATAACCAATCAAAGGATAAATGATGCTCAAGTGCCCTTTGGGCTAATTATTATTCATTTTATTATGAATCAATTCAGAGAGTAATTAACGGAAATGAAATGAATGGATATGAGATTTACAATTTAACCCTCTTTGATTTCAATATATATTACAAATAGAGATTTTAAGCAAAATTATTAAATGGGGAATTTTGAGTTTTTAGAACTCAAGTTCCAACAATTCCGAATAGCCTTGTTCTAAGAATAGCCTATTCTTACTCCAATCAACCATAATCACAAAATGTTGGATTTGACTATTTTAATAAAACAAGTGACAAAAGAGCTATTTTTGTTTTGCAACCAAACATAACCTTGAAGTAGTTCTTCTTGCTTAGGTAGTAGTCTTTGTTTGGCAATAGGTATTGGTAGCCTATATTTAAGCTTAAGATTGTACGTTATTTGTTTTTTTTTACCTGTCCTCTAAATCTCTAATTATGTATAAATAACAAAAGTATAAATATCATCTATTGGATCATAGTGAAACGGTTAAAAAAATAGTGCTATGTCCATATAGTGTCGCTATAGTGCGCTACATCGTTAGCTTTTTTGGTCCAAAAATATTATAGCGTCGTTATAGCGCACTATTTAGAACCTTGATATTTAGTGTCAGTATGCTGATGTATATATATATATATATATATAGAGAGAGAGAGAGAGAGAGAGAGAGTAAGGCTATCATGCTTTGCAAATTAAAGTGGGTATTTTAATTTCCGCTCATATCTCTAGTTTCAAAGTTCAAAACGTCGATCCGAACTGTTCAATTTGATATCCATATTAAATTGTGCTTGGAGACAAAATTTTATATTTTTTTTAAACTTTTTTACTATTTTTTTAGAATTTTTGAAAATCACTGTTTTTTATGATCCATAATTTTCTAAAAAAAACAACTCCACTGAACTAGTGTCTCGGTGGAGGTAAAAATGATTTCGTCCTTCGAATCACTGATTTGGTGGAGCTAATTCTGACCCACTTAATTTGCTAAGAAAATGTGTAATTTTGACCAGTGTTTTAAAACGCGTTTTTGTTCATGCATGCAGAAGTGCATACCGCATATGTGGCATGCGGCCGTATATGCGGATTTGTATGTGGAAATACATATGCGGTTTTACTACGTGTTGTTAAAGAAATATAGATAAAATAAAAATAATTTATATCTAAATACTTGTTTAGTTTAGTGGTTTGTGATCTTTACTATATTATAAAGGTTATAGATTCTAATCTCCTCTATCGCAAAATATTAATTTTTTAAGCTTTTTTCAAGTCCACATGAACTATATATTTGCATGTATATTAAAAACCGCATGAAATTGGCTGCATGAAATTATGTATACGGAAGACCACTACATAAGCATATGTGACCACATATGCAGTCCATGCTTCTGCATTTTAAAGCACTAATTTTGACTTTGTTTTTAATATTTTGAATATTTTGAATATTTCTCAAAAAATAATTTTAGAAAATAGATAAGAGTATCTTAAAATTTGAATGTATTAATTAGAAGAATCACCAAATAAAATAGATGAATTTTATTAAAATTTATATGTACTAGAAAAACTACAAAATATTTTTTAGTCTATATTTTTGTGCTTAAAATAAATAAATATGATTTTTGGTGTGTTGGGTAGGCATGATTTATGGTACACCGAGACATTAACAGTTTGGTCTATAGGTTCAAACTTGGTGAGCCATGTGCACCTATCTCAGCATACTAGTGAGAAACAGCTCAGAGAGGCTGACTTGTCGGTGCAGGGTATAGCGATTTGCTTGTGGCCTCTATTTTGCACCCATTTGATCAGGGTAAATGCTATGGGTATCCCATGCCATGTGGCACCAATAAAAACTTTCCAATTCATGAATTTCATAACTATTTAATCATTTTGAGTTAGGAGATGTATAATATATCAAATTTCATGATTATTTGAGTAGAATTTAACCATGAACTTATTTAATTAATTTCATCTCCTATTTTGTTGTTTTGTACCAAATTAACGTATGCTTGACTAGTAATTGACCAATTTTGTTAATTAAGTGGCATTTTTATTCAAATAATTAATTTTCAACTTTTTAGGGTACCACAAAGTGTAATAGAACTATCAAGAGTAGTTGAAGAATAAATAATCATTGCAAATTAATTTATATATACATAGACACACACACTACAATGACTAGAATTGGTAACAGGTACGGAATACCATTTTGATAAAAAAAATCTTTATCCGTATTCATACCTAATAAATTTATGAAAATAAAATCTTACCCGTACCTGTCATATCGAATATGATATGAATTAGGTTAATGGATAAAATGGTGCAACTGACATCTCTAATTCTTGAGCCAAAAGAGCTCATTACTCTCACTCTCTCTCTTCTTCTACCTTTAAGGAGACCCAAACATACAACTTGACGATTCAATTTTGCAAGAACAATGACATTGAGATATTCGTAACAATGATCTTTTTCTTCGGCATTTCAAACTCACCGAGAGTACCGCCCGATGAGCTTGAGGGGATATTTGTGGTGGTAAATTTCAAAAGTTGATTAGCAATATGAAGGTGTTAGGTAGAAAATAATTAGTTGAGATATTTAAGATTAATTATAATCAAATCTATAAATAATTAGTCTCTTGTTTTTGTAATCATTTACATAATCAATACAAGATTATTCTCTCTATCATAAAATCTATTATTGTCATTCACTGATATTTTTCGTGATGTTGATATCAATATGTAAGACATTAATTATGATAGCCCCACAGAAAATAAATTTAAAAGAAAAAAACTGGAAACAGGAAAAAAAAAAATTAAAAGGGGAGAATTTGCGTTGTCAGGTGATATAAAAGAAAAAGGGAAAACGGGAAAAAATGTAACACATACAAAAAGGTGTGGGCCGGGGCATCAAAGAAAAAAAAAAGAAAATATCAATTTGAAGACTAGCAATGTAATTATCAGTAAATAGAATAAACTACATTATTTCAATGGTGAGGTACTATTATAGCTAGAGGTCATGCAGTGGGACCAATAATACAAATATCTATTACTCACAGGTCATAATTAAGTAAAGGTCTTAGGTCCAGTGGGACCCACATTTACTAATACCCCTCAACTAAATTTCTTGACAAAATAACTCTATGGTACCCACATTTACCCCTTCTTTCTCTCCGATTTTTTTTATTATTAGGAAAATAAATACAAAAATATCGACAATAATGAATAATTTTGGTAAAATATGAAATCTAAGAAAACAGTAATGGATTATACGTCTGATGGATGTTATAAACCATAACGTTCAGATAATTTAAATTAATTAATCACTAATTAATGAAAACAGAAAAAAAAAATAGGCCATCACCAACTATGCTAAATTTAGAGGTTATGTCTGGACGTTAGTGTTGGTAATGTCCTTATTGATTTTTGGTTCATCAATAATTATTAATTGATTTAGATTATGTGGACTTTATGGTCGTAATGTCTGTTGGACGTTATAAACCATAACGGTTTTACTAGATTTCAAATTTCGCTAGATTCGTTCTCTGTTATTAATATTTTTTTATTAATAAATATTCGGTTCTTTCCCTCCCTCCTCCTTACTCTCACTGATTGGATCAAAAAAAAAAAATTACCCCCGCTGTTAGCTATTAATTAATTCATCTATTCAAGTTTGTTTGTTTCATTTTTTTTAATATTTTGTTCATATTCTCAGATGTGCAAACTGTATTTGGTGATTGTCTAAAAGAAACATTTGTTCCTGAAATTGGCTATGATCGGAAGCAATGATAAAGGAGAAATGTGTTCATTTCATAGAAAGAGAGATGAATAAAGATAGTGAATTTCAATTTTAAATTGTTTAGTCGCATTCATTATATTTAATGAGATGAATTCATTAATGAAAAGAAAAAATCATCCATATTTTCATCAAATTTACAAGAGCTTTCATCTTAATTTAGTTGATTATATATGCACCCAGATTACAATGTTTTTTACTGAATGTAAATAATTAACAAAGCAGGGAATTCACCGAAATTTTTATTAATAGAAAATATATTAAATAAATATCGAGATTAGAGAACGCTTTTGGATTTTTTCCGAGATATAGGAAAAACGCGATATATTATCACGGCCTCTGGATGTTATGGCTTATCATGGTCAAAATTAGTGCTTAATTAACTAGATTAACCATTCTAACTGAACCAGGAAAAAAATTAGAAAAAAAAACCTTGTTCGCTATAGACAGGAACATCTAGGAGAAAAAAAAGGAGGCCTGTTCGTGATAGAGAGTAACGACCAGAGATATGGTGATATATACCAAATAGTATTGTTGTTATATATGGCATTATTTGACAGCTTGATACTTGGGGTTTAGTTATGCTTGGAATATACAAATATCTCAGCTAAACTACATACAAACAAAAGACTAACACAGACATCATCAAACAGTATTTTCACATATTATATAATACATGTGGTTCAGTAGAAAGTCGTCGTATAGACCGTCAACACTCGCGTTCCCAGTAAATGACAACAGAGATTGTGAGGTGCCATCCACATCAGCAAAATGGTCTGTATAAACTGCCTATACAAAATTACAAAATTAATGTTACAGAGAATCTGCTTTGTTTTTACAACAGAGTTCTAATTTCAAAGCAGCAAGCAAAGACGGTCAATGTTGCATTTGAATTTTTTTTTCAAACCTCTGGCCGTGATACTCTATTACGGCCTTTTTTTTTTTTTTTTTTACAAATCTCTGACCGTGATGGAGTATCACGGCTAGAGTTTTTTTTCAGTTTTTTTCATGCACGGTTCAGTTAGTTGGATAAGGGAATTAATTAGCGCTAATTCTAGCCGTAATAATCTATTACGTTTTTCTTATATCTCAAAAAAAATCAAAACCGTTCTCTAATATTAATATTTATTTTATTTAGTTTCTATTAATAAAAATTTCGGAGGAATTCATGTTATATTAGGTTTTAAAGCTTTTATTATTTGCAATGCATGGCCTCTCTTAGAAATTATTTTATCATCAAATTTTTTTCTCTATTTCTCTGTTTCTTTCTCTATCTCTATCTCTATCGTTCCTTTTTTTCTGCTGATCCGTGGAGGTGGCAAATTGACATTTTGGGGTTGGAGCAAAGCTAGGATGTGATGTGCTCATCAAGAAAGTTTGGTGAGCACAACTTCAAAAGCAAATAAGATCGGCTTCAAATGATGAATTCAGACCGTTGAAATCCATGTACGTACTTTATAAGTGATGCATGTATATACAAAATTTTAAAAGTTTTGAATTCATTTGCTACAAGGTCAAGCGGTCAAAGAAATTAACATTTTATAAGTTGTTTTATATATTTACTTTTCATTATTTCTTTGACCGCTTGACTTTATAGCAAATAAATTCGAAACTTTCAAAATATTACATGTACATGCATCACTCATGAAGTACATAAATTTCAACGGTTTGAATTTGCCATTTGAATCCGATCCGATATGTTTTTGAAGTTGTGCTCACCAATCCTTCTTGGTGAGGACATTACACTCTAGCCTTGCTCTTGGAGTTGGCAACTTGGCATGCATGTCAGGTTCGGTAGAAGATTTAATTATTTTATTGTTTAGGGTGATTAATTTAAGTTGAAATTCAACTCTTTGAACAAGTCAGTCTCTATACGTACAGGACAAATATAACAACGACAAGGTTGGTTGGTTGTTTAGTATCAGGTCAAAAGAGTGAGTTCCAGTCAAAGTAACTGTGTATACTAATAAGTTGTATACATGGTTTCTACAAGGCATAAGTGTTTGATTTTGACAACCATACACGTTTTATTATTTAGAACCGTGTATGTTTTGATTTCTTTTAAACAATTTATAATTGGATAGCTCCCATATATTTACTAGTCATTAACAATACTACTATGGTTCTCATCCTAGATGTTGCTTTTGAATTAATGCTAACCTCTTAGAAATTATTTTATTTTCAAATTAGGCAGAATTTCATATATACCACTCAAAAATTCTGAAATTACATATTTACCATCCAAATTTTTATAATTACTTATTTACCATCTAAAAATCCAATAACTCACATATTTACCCAATATAACTTTAGCATATATCAAAAATACCCAAAACTTAGATTAATTATGTTTAATTTTCTTAAAACTATAATTAATCAAGGATTAACTTAGCATCCTCTCTTTCATACCTTAGAACCGTTCTTATTTATATCCAATATAAAAGATTAAAAACAGATATTCCAAACTGAGTCAGTAACAAAACACAGATTCTCAAACTCAGTTACTACTTTGATAATGGGTTATGATATCAGTGTCGAATTCAGTATGAGTTATTTTGTTGAAAAAGTTGGAACAGTTACTTTGTTTTTAGACGATCAAGCTGGCACTAGTGAAAAAACTGAAATCAGGATCGGCCTATTTGGATCGGCTGTATGAACCAACCGATACTAATACCTATCTGGATCGGTTTTATCAATAAAACCGATACTAAAAGCTAATGAAAACACAGCACATGAACTAATTGGATCGGTTCTTAGCTAAGAACCGATCCTAATACTTGATAATTAGGATCGGTTCTTAGCTTAGAACCGATCCAGATACTATCTGGATCGGTTCCTATATAAGAACTGATCCTGATACTATTTTTTTTTTCAAAGATGGTTCTGCAAAAAAAAAATAAAATAATAGTATCAGAATCGGTTGTTTATAAACAATCGATCCTGATACTATTTTTTTTTTCAAAGTTGATTCTGCAAAAAAAAAAAAAAAAATAGTATCAGGAACGGTTGTTTATAAACAACCATTCCTGATACTATTTTTTTTTTTTTTTTTTTTGCAGAACCATCTTTGAAAAAAAATAGTATTAGGATCGGTTGTTTCAAAAAACCGATCCAGATAGTCCATTTTAGGTTTTTATTTTTCCGCGCTCATCCCTTCTCTCCTTGCGTCTCTCCATTATTCAAAATTACAACTCTCTCAACTCCTTGTCTCCTCTAGCCGCAAGTCTCCTCCTCTCCCTCCGTCTTGCCGTCTCCTGTCAGTCCGATCGGCTCAATAAAAAGAGTGCTCGGTGCTCAACGCAAGTGTGCTCGGTGCTCGGTGCTCGGCCCTCTCCTCTCAGTCCGCTCGCCTCTCAGTTTAGGTAAATTTGCTAGATTAGTTTTGCTAGTTTAAGTAATTTCAAATTATCAAATCAATTCAATTCGGTTTCAAATCAATTCGGCTGGTTTAGTTTTGGATTGAAATTACATGGGATGGTATTCTGTTTTATCAAATCAATCCAGTTTCAATTCTTTGGGTACCATAAATCCTAAAAGAATAATATTGCAATTTTTCTTCAATGAAATGACAAATGGAAGCAAGCCCGATTGTGTGAATAAATGGATATGATATATGTTTTTGGGTAAATTGATATATATATCTCTGTGCTTAGATAAATTATGATCTATGTTTTTTGAAACAACCGATCCTAATACTATTTTTTTTCAAAGATGGTTCTGCAAAAAAAAAAAAAAAAAAATAGTATCAGGATCGGTTGTTTATAAACAACCGATCCTGATACTATTTTTTTTTTTTTTTTTTTTTTTTTTGCAGAACCAACTTTGAAAAAAAAAAATAGTATCAGGATCGGTTTTTTATAAAAAACCGATCCTGATAATTTCTATTTGGATCGGTTATTTAACCGATCCAGATTATTGTAGTATCAGTATCGCCTTCATCAGGATCGGTTGTATTCCGATACTAATATGCGTATATAACCGATCCTGATTCCATATTTTCCACTTGTGTGGAGTTGGAATCCTTAAATCCGAGTCTGTTGCCCCTTTTCTCTGAGTTTAAGCGGGAGAGACGAGATGAGGAGAGAGTTTAAACGATTAATTGATGGTAAATATTTGAGTTTACAATCTTAAACTTAATTAATCTCATTTTTTGATTAATTGAGTAAATATTTGAGTTATTAGATTTTTAGATGGTAAATATGTAATTATAAAAATTTGGATGGTAAATACGTAATTTCACAGTTTTTGAGTGGTATATATGAAATTCTCCCTTCAAATTATCTCTCTCGTCCCATTTTTTTTTTTCTTTTTCTGATCCTTGGAGGTGGCAAATTGACATGTGTGGGGTTGGCAACTTAATTGGCATGTACAAGTCATTGTCAGGTTTGGTAGAAGATTTAATTATTTTATTGTTTCTTAGGGTATTAATTTAATGTGAAATTCAAACTCTTTGAACAAGTCAGTCTCTATATATTTCAGGTCAAATTTAACAACTACATTTACCCATACAGGTTGGTTGGTTCGTCTTTTGTTCATGTGGACTTAAGTTGTGCAATTGTGTGAAGAGGTGGTTGAGACAAAGATATTAATTACTAATAGGGGTTTTGGTTGCGAGACGCGAATGAGTAACACAGTTTGAACTAAAAAATAGTATTTGGAATCTGAGCAAAATAATACACGGTTTTTAAGAAAAGACTGTATAAAGTAGTACATCAGTATTATTAAATTGAGCACACATAAATGTGACTTCCGGAAATGGTTCAAAACTTTCAGACCGTTTGTGTATGTTGGGGCCTTTTTTTTGCCCGAACGCCTTCTTTCATTATACATTATTAATGTGCAATTTTCTCACATACGTGTATAATACGTCATAATATGTCATGTATGGTTCTGTTTTATGTACTAGTTTTATGAATTAAACAAACATTAATTACTCACAAGTCACAAGTAATGGTCTTACGAGAATTTTTTAAATAAATTTTCTAAGTATGATGTATGCGCAGACAAAAGGTTGCTTTATTGATAAACTTTAGACAAACTTTAGACTATTTTTTTTTTTTTTTTGAGAAACAACAAGGGTCTAGCCATCATTTTCATTAACCATGTGTGGTTACATAAGTTGAGTTTCTGATTAGAAACCCGAAAGTACAGAGTGAAAGTGAAAGGAGACATAAATATCATTAGTATCCATATTTTCATGGAAAAGGGTGCATAAAAATCCAACTTCGAAGTCATACATGTACAGTTGATGCATTTTATCTCCATTCTTATATTATGCATATAGTTGTTCTTATCCGTCAACAGCTGAGGTTGAAAGATGAAGTTTTGAATTAAATATCAACCCTCCAATTACATAATATGTATTATTTTGATTAAATATATTTATTTTATGTGTAGAAATCTAAATTTAGTTGAAAACAAACTCGCCACATAAACTACTACATGGTTTGTCATAATTAAAATTGAATGAATCTCTAGTAATCTATTTGCTTATTTATTCTTAGAGTTATTTTCGATTTTTGCAATTAAATTATTTCCTTATTTAATTATTTTCTCCGTTTCAATTCTCCTCTTCCTCTATAGTTTCGACAATGAAAATGGAAACCATCATATCCTTTCGAATTTTGTTTAGGGCTACTGTATCTTTGTAAATAGATGAATAATAGATCTTGTGCTGATGGAAACAATTATATATTTCTGATCTGGAGAGAAAATGAAGAATATCTAAAACTTTTGTGTAGAGAAATTATCTGTAGATAAATTTCCATCAAGAATATATATAGAGAAAATTCTTATTGAAGCATTTAATCATATCTTTTCCAATTTTATTTCTTTACAGATTAATAACATGTCTTGTTTGTGGAGAAAATTAGATATTGAATTATAAATTTCTTTACAGATTAATAACATGTCTTGTTTGTGAAGAAAATTAGGTATTAAATTATAATGATACTTTAATAAAAAAAATTCATGTTATGTTTGATCCATTTTTTTTTATTTGTTGTGATTTCTTTAATTGTTATTTATTATTTAAATTTCTTTTTTTTTCATTTGTGTTAATTTTATTTTCATTTAAATATATTTTTTCTTAATTTTATGTGAATGTCCAATAAAAATGTATCTTCATATTCTATTCAATCTTATAATATATCTCTGTTGCAACGTACGTGCAAAATACTAGTTTATTACAATATATACACAAATTTCTTCAAGTCGCTAAGTATATATAAAATATAGTTATAAAATCAACAGCTAATAGACAGAGCCACCACGTACACTTGATAGTAATGTTTCGGAATAATGGAAAGAAAAGGGTTCTCATGGTTTAATTATAAATACAGCTCAGTCTCCTCGGAGATGGGAAGCAACCCTACAAAATATTGAGCAATATTGGTTTTGGTTTATTTTTAATTTTCAAGCACCATGTTTATTAGTAAGCTTTTCTCGTTATGGCCAGTAGCCGTCGGTCTAATGCTATGCTGTTTATTCTCCATCCCCTGTGGGGCCAAGATTCATCATCGTACTTTTGTTGTAAGTGATTTCTCTGCTATCACAATTCACAATTAATATTGGTATAATTTTTTTTTAATTCATGAGTTATAGTTTGAATATTCAAGAAATAAAATAAAATCTTCACCAGAAATATAGGACTTGAAAAATATAACTTGCTATAATTGAGAGTTAGATTTAACAATAGTATCGGATTGAAAATTATTCGATGTCCAATGTAATTTGTAATCTGAATCCACTTGCCTCATACTCAAAAAGGCATCTTTTTTTCTTTTCCAAAAGGCTAATCCAACTCATTACCTCATTGGGTTAGGTAATTAGAAGAGGATGATCAATATGGTGATTCAAATAACTTTAGATATTTTTCGTTATAGTAGATAAAAATAAACAAACATTGCGATCAATTAACAATACAAAGTAAATAGATAAAGTAAGAGAGGATGGCATGCGGAATGTTAATGGAATTTGTCTTAAAATGGCAGTCTTTGAGACAATGCAACTTCGTCAGCGCACCTTTTCTATTACTCAATGAAAAAATGATACAACTAGTGACATAAGAGCCCAACACACGTGGAAAGTCACACACAACTCCTGTACAAGGTTGAGCCTAAAAGCTCCAGTTGGGGAGTCCTATGCAGAGGATTATCACATAACTATGAATATATGTAAGCGGAAACGCTCGAGCTGGTGAGTGCTTAATACCCTACAAATGGGAAGTCACGCAGCTATTCCAAAGGAGCACTAAAGTAGATCTCCACACTATAGAAGTGATCGGTACCAGTTAAAAATAAAATATACTTACAGCTAGAGAAACCAAACTATGAAGTATTAACTTATAAGTTTTAACTTGATATATGTATATATATATTTTTTATTTTTTGATATTTCCCTTAAACAGATTCAAGAAGCTACCTACACCCGGCTCTGCAATCATACAAAGAGCATGCTAACTGTCAATGGATCATACCCGGGACCCACTATATATGCTCGCAGAGGCGACACAGTCTATGTCAAGGTCATCAACAGAGGGAACAAGAACATCACCATCCACTGGTACTATACAGAAGGAATCTTTTATTTGCACTATTAATTGAGGATTTATTACAAGCCTAAAGGATATGTTATTTGCAGTTTTGCACTATTAATTAAGGAATTATTTCAATACATGCAAGACTAACAAGTATTCATCTAATTTCTATAGGCATGGCATAAACCAGCCAAGGGACCCGTGGTCAGATGGACCGGAATACATTACTCAGTGCCCTATCCAACCAAGAGCCAACTACACACAACGGATCCAATTTACCGAAGAAGAAGGCACGCTCTGGTGGCACGCACATAGCGAATATGATCGTGCTACTGTTCATGGTGCTATTGTTATTTACCCGAAGCTCGGAACCACCTTCCCCTTCCACAAACCCTATAAAGAATTCACACTGATTCTAGGAGAGTGGTGGAACGAAAACATAACATATGTGTACCAAACTGCAATTGATGGCAGTCACTTCAAACTGTCTGATGCCAACACCATCAATGGACAGCCTGGTGACTTCATGCCATGCTCATCAAATGGTAATTTATTGTTCCCAGTACAGGAAGTTGTTTATTTATAATGCAAGTTGTTAATGCTTCATAAGATGGACATTCTCTTTGACAATGTTTGTTTCAAATACAATGTAATCTAACTACATATATCTTTCATTTTTATTTTTGTTGCAGAAACTTTTAAGGTACAAGTTGAACAAGGAAAAATGTACCTACTCCGTGTAATAAATGCAGCCCCGGAAAATGATTTCTTTTTTCGGGTTTCCGGTCACAATGTAACGGTAGTTGGAGCCGACGCCAGCTATACGAAGCCTTACGTGAATGAATTTATCATGATTACCCCGGGCCAAACGATGGACCTTCTCTTACAGGCCAATCAATTGCAAAACTCATCTTCCCCCTTCCGTTATTACATCATCGCGGATATATACTTTGATGGAAATTCGAACGCAATTAGAGATGCCAATACGACCGTAGCTATTCTAGAATACAAAACTAATCATTCTGCGCCATCAGTGAGACCGGTGTTCACCTCCTTACCAAAATACAACGACACTAATGCATCAGCTGCGTTCACTAGCGGTCTTCGCTCGCTGGCCAACTTAAATGACCCCGCGGTCGTAACCCAATCTGCCGATGTCAATATGTATATCACGCTATCTGCGAATGAACAGATGTGCCATAACAGCTCATGTCTTGGTCCAAACAATACTAGGTTAGCTGCTAGTATGAACAATGCTAGTTTCCAAAACCCGAAAATTGATGTGCTAGATGCATACTACAATTCTATTGCTGGTGTGTACACCACTGACTTCCCTGACCAACCACCGTCCTTCTTTGATTTTACTAATGCCACCAATGAAGATAACCTCACATATGTTGATAAATCAACAAAAGTAAAAGTGCTCGAGTATAACTCGATCGTGGAGATTGTGTTTCAGGGCACTAACATAGTAAACGGATGGGTCACCCATCCAATACACTTGCACGGCCACAGATTCTATGCCATTGGAAGAGGAACTGGCAACTTCAACAACACAACAGATCCTCTGAGTTACAACTTGGTTGATCCGCCATATCAGAGCACTTTGGGTGTGCCGAAGAACGGTTGGGCAACTATCCGCTTTAGGGCAGCTAATCCAGGTGAGTTTATTGTTTTTCCTTTTTTTTATATCAAATTATTGAATCTTTTTATTTATTTAATTTTGACAATCAAAGGTGTTACACAACTACAATGAGAATAATGGCCTGTTTAGCAATACTTGATTAGATAGTTGATTTGACCTAATTAAGTAGCTCGGAAAAATTAATCAATTAGTAGATTAATTACTTGTTACAAATTGTTGTTTTGAGTATTTTTCAGACACTAATTTTCAACATATTTTGGTTTTGCAATTAACTTAGGAGTTTGGTTCATGCACTGTCACTTAGAAACACACACAATATGGGGAATGGATGTTGTGTTTATAACAAAGAATGGTAATAGTACAGAGGCTAAAATGCTGCCTCCCCCTGCCGACAAGCCTCCTTGTTGATTTTACTCAAGCATTGTATTATTATTATTATTATTTTTCGAAGGTGATTTTTCACTGGTTAATTTATTGTATCTTGGTAGAGAAATATTATATATGGTTGGTTGGATTTAATTTGTTACATTTGTAATGGATAAACGACAGCAACAGTATAAGCTGCAACCAATAATAAATAAGATGGGTGGTTCTTGTAATATTGAATTATATTTGTGGAATATTTGTTGACTTGTGGATATATATCTTGAATGTTGAATATTGTCTGATATATATTGTTTATATATGTTGAATATTGAACATTGTGATAATTAAATTAAGTAGAGTTTGGAATTAACTTTAGTTGATTTACTAAAACAGTGTACGAGATCCATTGGTGAATTATTTCTAGGCCCAAAAAAGGAGCTCAAGTAATTGGGCCGAGATAATGAATCACCTCCTGGAAGAGATATTTGACCCACAAGTCCTTCAAGGTGCGTTTGGATGTAATACTGGGAATAGCAAGAATAGCGCTAACTTAGAGATAGCGCTATTCCATCATTTTAATATATATAGTAAGCAAGAACAACGCTAATTTCAAAAATAGATCTATTCTTAGGATGATCCAAACGTAAAATAGTGAAAAAAAATAGTCACTAACTCAAAAACAATGCTTTAACATTTGATGGATTACATAATTAAACTTTAAAAAGACGTTTAAGAGATTTAGTCGCATCCTAAACTTAATTTATATTATATTTGTTCCCATGTGGCAATTGCAGTATTCAGCATCATTTGTTGTTAACGAGACTACAAATTTCAAACTTTTTTATTAATAACATTAAAATATTAACAAATATAGAAAATGACATTATTTTTTTTTTTGGAAATTCTAAAACAATTTTCACTTGATAATCCAACAGAATATATAATTAATTCTAATGGATTATTATAAGGAATTGCATGAGCCTAATACCGGTGAATTATCTAACATAACTATCAATGTTTTCATTTTAATATTAAAATATTAAATTTCCGCTGGTTGAATTGAATACTAGTAATATTTTAATCGGAAAAAAACAAAAAAAAATGTGAGTCGAGATGTTTGAATACAGCGGAAACAAACAAAAGTTGAGTTGAATGTTTGAATTAAATGTCAAATATTATAATGTTTTAATAGGAAACAAACAAAGTTGAGCTGAATGATTGAATTGAATATTAAATTTTATATTTTCTTATAATTTCTTTGGTTGAAGTTCCATTTCAGCCTTTTTAATTGAATGTTTGAATATCCTGATAGTATTTAATAGGAAACAAACATACATCGAGTCAACAATTTTATTTTTTATAATATAATAATATGAAATTATAAAATTTGATTGTTCCACGAATAATCCAGCAATATAAGGCCCATACAATTCAACAGAATTGACTATGTATTTTGCTGAATAGTCTAGCAGAAATATTTCTTCTAGAATCTTTCAAAAACTAATGTCATTTTCTCTAATTTATTATGTTTTAATGTTATTAATAAAAATTTCGGCTGCAAAATTAGTCAAGTGAAAATAAAGATAAGTTCTGGAGTGTCACACTACGACAACAGGGTAGACAACCCGCCGCTCTCATTGGCGCAAAGCATTTCAATTATCAAACATAACAATACATATACATACATTACCAATGACATAACTTACTTTTATTTGTGGCAAGTTCCGCAGTCTTAAAGTTTGACATCATATTTCCTTATCTTGGATTTTGTACCTGAAACCCACAAAGTGGAAAGATGTGAGCTGAGATTGAAAATCTTCTAGTGCGGTATTCAGTTCCAGTCGAGTTATTCTTTGATTCAATCAACTAAGCCAAACATAACCCAAGTTCAAATATATGAAAATAGGATCAATAAGTTGAGTTCAAAAGACATCTTTTAAAACTAAAACCTAAACAACACCGAGCACATTTATAAGAAAATAATAATGACAATAGAAATCCAAGAGACAATTTACAAGTTAAACCAACCAAATATCATAATTAAGGTTTCAAGAAGACAGACATTTTTCATCGTATCTTAAGAAGAACCTAATTTTCCAAAGTGCAATGCTCACATATGAAGTAACATGATTATAAATTCAAAATAAGAAATGCTCATATAATGAAATGAATGCGCAATTATCAAATATGCACAATTGTTCAAGTATAGCAATTCCCAAATATTTTCCTTGGTTTATCATGCGTTACAAGTTCTTGCACCAAGCAAATCGGGTCGTGCGCTACTTGAGTATTGCGCCTACACAATTTCTGTTATAGCCATAACCTAAAATTATGCTCTACCCGAATATGGCGCCTACACAGCTCTTGCTATGTGCTACCCGAATATGGCGCCTACATAGCTCTCACTATGCGCTACCTGAATATAGCGCCTACACAGCTGACGCTATGCACTACTCGAATATGGCACCTACATGACCATCGAATTTCATGCTTCAATTCCCATCAAAGTACATACACGATGTTCCATATACAAGCAAATCAATGTGGTCTATAAATGCAAGTCATATTCACATTTCTATTCAAGGTTCATTTATAACAAGTGCATGGTTCAAATACAACTGTGTATCATGCATGCAAGTAAATCATACAAAATTTATGGTTCAATCAGTGGCGAAGCTAGGAATTTTGTCAAAGATAGGTGAACATATATGGACAATCATATATAGTTAATAATTTTTTTATTGTTCCATGCGACACTCTAATTCTAACCCAAATCACTGCTAAATGAATTTGTTAAATAGAAAGTTCAAAAGGATTGTGAACTTCAGGATATCAGTAAGCTAGATTACAGTGGCGTAGCCAGAACTTTAATCAGAGATAGACAAAAAAATATTATTAATTAATTATTATTTTATTATTTATAATTTTCTTATTAAATACTAAAATTGCTGACACACTCTTTCTTTAAAATGAAGATTCATTTTACTTCCAAACAATTCGATGAAAGGTCAAGATAAAATCACGGTTTTAAAATCGGAATCAAAAGTAGAATCGATAAGTTAACCATGAAATGGAAATCAAAATTAGATGAATTTTCACACAATAGAAAAACAAATGAAAAAAATTATTGTATTAAAATTATAGGAAAAAATAGAAAAAAATAATTTGTTCAAATATATTGAGACAAAAGAAAGTCACCTATGTCACCTAGCGTTTTTGAAAATCTAGGTTATGTTATCACCCCTGGGTTCAACTCATGTCTTATGTCATCTATGCATATGCCATGCAACTCAAATCCTCAATGCAATTCATGTTTTATTTCATGCATGCATATTAGGTACTCATAACTAGAAAATAATTCAAGCAATTCCATATAAAAATCCAATAAACAATATAACAAAAACACACAAGTAGTTTAACATAAGCAACAACCATGTTGAAAGAAAAAGTGAGTAACCGACATCCGCACACTATATCATCACTGTGATTAACTATTTTGGAGGTGTCACTTCTATGTTCCCACACTATAACATTTCAACATAATTCACCTACCACAATGCCATATCATTACCCATTCTTTTCAAAATCAAATCACTATTCAGTTTCGAAAATGGTTCTAGAAAGATATGCTCAAAGATCAATTTGATTCAATTAAGAAATTAAGTGTATATTTCAACTATAAATCATGATTCAAATGTTTCCAAACAAATTATACCTTAACTAATTTTACAAAATATGGTAACGTCTCATAAGCAACGAGATGCTTTCATGACAAGCAAGTAGTGCATTTAATATAAGTTAAACTCATGTTTTGGCCCAATCCCTTCATATTATGTCATAAACTAGTCCCTAAGTAAATATAACCATGCCATGCAAAACTGAACTGCAACTAATTAATTATCTACATTTAACTAGAACTCAATCAAACCAATCAATAAGTAATTATCTACACTTAGCTAGAACTCAATCAAACCAATTGACAATTATAAACAAGCTACCCGCAAGCAAATCGCAGTCATCACACAAATAACATGCAATTCCCAGCATATAATAATACTCACAAATAATCAATAACAATAAAATTAGTTAGAAGGATCTAGGAATAACTCGAAATCTACACCTTAGCAATGTCGGGGACGATGTGGTAAGGGCGTTGCCGTGATGCACGTGATGTCGACGCATGAAAAATCTTGCTTGTTCGCGCTGTCTCCATAATTAGGTTACGCATGACCAGTAGAGGTGCACCAAGTCCGACTCACCATGCCTGGCACTTTGCCTGTTGCTTTCCTCTAGTTAAGTACACACCGTCAAGGAAACTCGACATTTATTTATCCATGGACCGTCATCTCCCATACATTTTAGGTTAACTTTGTAGAGAATAGATGGGGATGAGAAGTGGTCAAAGAGGTGCTACGGTGAGAGTAATTTCAAGAAAGAAGATTAGAAGAAATTGAAATGTTAAGGAGCGGATTCCCATACATTTATCTACCGCTTGTATGTTTAGTACTTGTAAAGGATGCCTTTTTTTAACAGAATTTGCTCATATTATTTTATAATAACTTGACTATTTGGTTAAATGTTCAATTATTTCTTTTGCTATTTTATTAATGGGAATCTGATTTTATTAGTACTCTTATAACATGTAATTAGTCTTACAAATATTTATTTAGAAAAGAAAAATAAAATTACATGTAAATATAGTAATGGACTTCTTTGTAATATAAATAAACTTAAGGTCATCAGCAAATAAATTAATTGGATAATATACGTGGAATAGTAATAGAATTTTGATAGAGAATGACTAATAATTAATTGACTATGCATATACAGCCAAACCTAAAATATCGTTTACTCAACCAGGCCAATAACTCAATTGAGCGAATTTTTTTCATTTTTTCTTTTCAAACTTATCCAATTACATGTATAGCCCAATTCAAAACAAACTAATAAAAATCTCCAATGAAGTAAAAACCTACTTCATGTCTACCTCTTTGAATCAAATTTTCCTACACATCCCTTTGATTTTTCAGATCAAATTATCTAAGTCAACCCAACACCAAGCTCCTTTTCTCTTCCCTTCTTCTCTCTCTACACTAACTACAAAACTACAGACTGCTATCAACTAAAAACTGAATCTGATAACATATTCTCTGCAACTAGAGACCAACACGATAGAACACCAATTTCTTTTGTCAGCTTTATACTGATAGAATATAAACATTATTCTATCAGTAGGGAACTCATTTCCAATAGAAGAAATTTTACAATTTCTATCGGTAGGAGTACCATAACGATAGAAGAAGGCGTAGAACTAGAAATTCATGATAGACCAAAGTTGCTAAAATTAAAATGAACAATATGTTGTTGGTGAGAATTGAACCCAAGCTTTCCACAACCACAAAGTAATTTAAAACTACTAGACTACAAGTACACATGTAATATTTTATGAGAGGGCTAGGCTATATAAAAAGTTCTAAAAAAATAAAATTCCATTAGATTTCAATATACATAACCAAAATTTAAAAATCATAGGGTGGCTCAGCACCCATACGGATGAGTGTAGATCCATCCTTGGATAGAAGGAATTTTACAATTACTATCAGTAAAGTACCATATCAATAGATGTGAGCAGCTCTTCTTCTACAGCTCGTATGTTTAGTACCGATAGAGGATGCTTTTTGTAAAACCTAATTTGCTCATATTAGAGTATAATAACTTGACTATTTGGTTAAATTTTATTATTTCTTTTGCTATTTTATTAATTGGAATCTGATTTTATTACTCTTATAACATGTAATTAGGCTTACAAATATTTATTTAGAAAAGAAAAATAAAATTGCCTGTAAATAATATAATGTAATGGACTTCTTTGTAAAAAAAATAAACTTAAGGTCATCAGCAAATAAATTTATTAGGTTTTTGGTGAAAAATTACATTAAATAAAATCATAAAAAAATATATATAAGACATTAATATAAATCATTGCTTCATGATCTACTCTTATATTTTATAACTAAAAAAAATATAATTCTATTGTAACCAAAGAAATTTGAAAGCATATTTAAATGCTCTTGTAATCTCCTCTGTTGTTCAAAATTATTTAATTAATCATCTTGATTATTCCCTTAAAAAATGAAAACAAATATAATCATTTCGAGAAGAATATGATTTCTTTGAAAGATATTAAAACATGAAAATTGAAATATAAATTTGAAAAACTAAAAATTTCCATTCCAACAAGTTGGATTGTAATTTTTACTTGATTAACCTTGAATACTTCATATATATTTGATATTTAAACTCATTTGTGATACTGAAAATTTATAAGATAAAACTGAAAAATTGTGTTACTTGAACTAGTATCTTCTATCTGACCTTGCTTTCTATATAATTCATTCCATACTGTTAAAAAAAAGAATAAAGATTTTTTTCCCCCAGTTTATTTTTCCCATCCATCCCCCAATCATTAATTATATGAGGGGGCCACAACTTCCAGCACAAAAAGACAAAATAAAACGTGTATCAGTTATTAATAATGTGGGGGACCGCTAATTAACTGGGGGACCACTTATATTTGAAAAACTTTACAACTGATGCGTATAAATATGTATACTTATACATGCAAGTATTAACATCTAATATAGTAAGTATTCATATGTAAGATATCAAGTATTTCTTTAAACAATTTTTCTTATCACATACTCATTTTTTACACATTTTATGGTTTTTTTTCTTACTTCAATGTCGCCCATATTTTTGACAATCTGTGAATTATTTTGCGAATCTAAAGTCACAGACGTTTTCTACATAATTCTCTCTTTCAAATGAGATCTATGATGAAGTACTTTTGAGTTGTCCGCTGCGCAAGTATTCATACTTGATATATTATATATTAACACATGCGCGCATATGCATCCATATTTACACGTGACAGTTGTAAAATCTATCAAATATTAGATGGTTACCTAAGTAGTTAGTAATCCCCACTTCATTAGCGGTCCTCACAGGTAATGCATTACGAGGTATGAATACTTGCTCAACAAGATATGAATACTTACACGACAACGATGAATATTTGCATGACGATGTATGAATATTTGCACGACGGACAACCCGAAAGTATGTTATCATGGATCTCATTTGAAAGAGAAAATTACATAGAAGACGTCCATGGTTTTAGATTTACAAAGTTTCTCACAGATCGTTATAAATATTGATGAAATTGAACAGAGAAAAAAAAATCCAACTCTAAAAATGTGTAAAAGATGTGTGTGTGATGTGTCCAGTTTTTTTTTTTGGAAATACTTGGTATCTTAGGTATGAATACTTGATATATTATATATTAACACTTGTACGCATAGGTATCTATATTTGCACGCGTCAGTTATAAAATCTATTAAATATTAGGTTGTCCCCAAGTAATTAATGAAGTTTAGTTAGTTGATGGTCCCCACAAGTAGTTATTGACTGGAAGATAAATAAGGAAAATTGACTGGGGGATAGTTAGTCGATCCCTAAAAAAAATAGAAAATAAAATGGGAGAAGGTGTGTAGACTTCCTTATTTGATCATATTTCTTAATTTTGTTCAACTCTATAAAGGCATCTCTTTTATCTCTCTATCTAGTCTGTATTCACATTTATCTGTTTGATATTCCGGAAAATTAGATGGAAAAAAATCTCTTCCACATGGAGAGATCTTTTTTTTTCCACATCTCCAATCCCTTCTCTTTTTATCTCCATATATACTATTTGTTTAAATGACAAATAATATATTTTTTAAATGACATAAAAAAATAAAAATAAATGAAGACATGATCAATTAATTATCAACCAATCTAAAACTTCTTTAAATAATATTTATAAAATGGATAAAAACATAACCAATTAGAAAATTGTGTGGCCAGTATGTGTGGCGAGGACATATCTAAATAAATTTAGACTTTTTACACGTAAAAAAACATAAAAAGGATGTATAGAAAAAAAAAATAGTAAACCAATTGATTAGAAGATTTATATTCATTCTGAAATTTTATCTTTTATTAACAACAGTTACGAATCAAAACATCTACATACTTAATATAATATTACGAATCGAGATCGAGAATTACATTATTTCAATGGTGAGGTACTACAATTGTCATGTCACCTGCCGTTACCAATAAAATAAATATTAATTACTCACAAGTCATAAGTCATGGTCTTATGAACATATTTTTAATTAAATTTTCTAAGTATGATGCGTGCGCAGACAAAAAGGTTGCTTTTTTCAAGGTTGACAAAAAGGTTGCTTTATTTTCACAACTTTACACTAATCATTATCATCCATATTTGCAAGGAAAAGACCAGGTATATAAAATTCTGAGTCCATAGTCATACTCGTACAGCTAATGCATTTTATTTATTACAACATATAAAAAAAATTCTTCAAGTAGGTGTACATAAAATATAGTTATAAAATTTAACAGCCAATGGCCAGTGGATAGGAAACAAACGGATCAGATATTATCTGTCCGGATTTGGATCCATATATGAATTATTGCAGATTCGAATATTCGGATACAAATAGTTTACGAATAGAGATTCGGATACAGATACAGTTTCGATTTAAAATTAGTACGGATACAAATAATTGTTCATATCCGTATATTTTAAGTTTTTAGATATCCGTTTATCCATAAGAATTCACATGCGATTTCTTTTCTCAATCCCAGTTTTCACTGCCATTTCATTGACTTCTTCTCCCATGGAGCTTGTGAATCCACCAAATAGATTAAAATTCGTAGTTGCTCTTGCAAACCAGCGACGAACTATGGTACAATAAAACCGTTCCTTCTAGTATTCTAGACCAAGTATGGTACGCGATAACAAAAATACTGTTCTTTCTAATATCCGAACTATATCTGTATTTGTATTCGTATACGTGTAATATCTGATCCGCATCCGTATCCATTAAACATCTGCACCAGTATTCATCTCCATGTAATATGTAATCCGTATCTGTATCAAAAAAATAAATACATATACAGATATGGTTTTACCACTATCAAATCCGTATGCTATCCGTTTGCACCCTACCAGTGGACCACCACACTTGATAGTAATGTTTTTGGAACAATTGAAAGAAAAGGATTCTAATTTTTTTTTTTGAGAAATGTTCTGGTACCCCGAGCCATCATACCCGAGTGCGTCCCCCAAGTAGTTTAACAGAAAAACCTTCCAATATTGTATAACTTTTATTTCTAGTGCTAATATCCAAACATTTAAAGCTATGTTTATAACATTTTAAAATGTTACTCGCAAGTATATATATTTTTTTTAAACTTTTGTCTGAAAGCATTTCTAGATAGTTTTAACTCTCGACTACTTTTGTTTTCAAGCCAAAAGAGGATAAATTCTTTTCATCCACTCTTTTTTATTTTTCTCAGATCATTATAATTTATTTTTCTGACGATTTATGATGAATTTTACGAATCTAAAAATATGAACATTTTCTATTCAATTTTATCTTTCAAATAAGATCCATGATGAAATACTTTTGAGTAATTTTGAAGTCATTTGTTTTTTTAAAGTAAAACTCATTAGCACTTTTTATTGACTGTCATGTTACTATTGTTTATCGATTGATTAAAAATTGAATACTATAATCCTTGAACTCCATATAATAGAGAAAAAGGTTTAATATATCATAAAGTCTAGCTAGCTACTAGACTTTACTCCAGGACCCTTATGCGCATATGGTGAATGGCCCCAACTGAACCCAATATCGATTGGGTAGGGGATACTGAATGTGAACTGTGACTGTATGACTAATGAAATGTGGTAAGTTTCTTATCATTAATTTTTTTTTCCGATAATGACAGCATTGTGATATTATTTTCATATTGATTCTGTTAACAAATTGTCAGGATAGTTAGAACGGTATAAGTACTGACACGACAGATATATGTTATGGTATTTTCAGTGCTACCCGACTATAAATTATAAAGTTAAGAAACCAAATGTTACAAGACTTAGTGGTTCTAAAGATTAGGTCCCCAAATGTTACCTGACGTTATGGTTTAAAAGATTTAGACCCAAACCATTTATTATGATAAGATTCTGAGAGTTCTGATTTCTTTATCTAATTTTTGTTGTTTAATTGGATACTGTTATTGAGTATTTGCATTCGTCATTATGAAATGAACTGTTTGTTTCTCGTGCAGTAATTTCATTATGAATATGAATTTCCTTTGAATCCAATAATCTGAGTGACAATCAGCACTGGGAAATAATAAATCACTCGTTTCCCCTTGTGGGTTACAAGTTTATTATGCGAAGTCAGAGAAACACTTCTGGGTTATAATTGACAGCATGGCCACCTAAAGGTATGAGATTTGAGTTTATTATATCTGACATGGTGCAAAGAGTATATCTCTAGAATCATCTACTTTAAATGATCAGATAATGGATGTTATTGGCAATGTATAAAAAAATCTACGCCTAGTGTTATATAAATTGAATGGTAAATATTAGACGTGGTAGGATTGTCGCACCTCCGGATCAGAGGTGTGACACAACCCAACAAAATATTGAGAATAAATTTTTAAGCACCATGTCTTTTAGTAAGCTTTTCTCGTTATGGCCAATAGTCATCGGTCTAATGCTATGTCGTTTGTTCTCCATTCCATGTTGGGCCAAGATTCATCACCATACCTTTGTTGTAAGTGATTTCTCTTCTAAATTTTATAATTCGCTTGCCTTTTATCAAAAGGCAACTTTTCAATTTCCAAAAGGACAATCAAACTCATGCGCTCATCACGTACGTGAAGGTTGGAGTTGAGGGATTCAAATCTGCATCCTCCTATTCTTTCATCTGAACCGTTTAAAATCGATCATACAACTTCAATTACATCTGATTTATTTTAATAAATTATATTGATACAAAAGAAAAAAAGTAATTGAGCATTATTTGTTGTTAACGGGACTACAAATTCCAAACTTCTTATTAATAACATTAAAAAATTAACAAATATAGAAAATGACATATTGTTTTTTTCTGGAAATTCTACAAATAATATTTTTACTAAATAATTTAGATTATTCTAATAGATTATTCAAAGTAATTGCATGAGTTTAATTAATACCGTTCATTATGTAACATAACTATCAATTTTTTTATTTTAAAATTAAGATATTACATTTCCGCTGGTTGAATTGAATGCTTGTAATATTTTAATATGAAAAAAAATGTGAGTCGAGATGTTTGAATACATCGCAAAATAAACAAAAGTTGAGTTGAATGATTAAATTAAATGTCAAGTATTATAATATTTTAATAGGAAACAAACAAAGTTGAGTTCAATGCACTACTACAAAAAATATTTTTTCTATCGCCCCTTTACCATCGAATGTGCTTCCACACAGATAGTGTACGTTGCAAGTGGCAGCGCTGTAATTACTTTGAATTTTCTACCGTCTGTTCTGGATAACAAACCGATAGCATTGATGGACCCCCTCCTGACCCCTTCCTTTGCCATCGGTTGAATTTCACAAACCGTTAGCACTGGGCGGCTCATCTACATTGGTTTGACTAAACGGACAATGGCACTGAGAGGATTACTTTACCATCTGGCTGTTTCATGATCCATTGATTTTTGGGTTGATCAACACTGTCTGGTATCCTTACTGAACCGATGTTGTATTTTTTATTAGCACCTATGATAATTAAATAATTGGAATATTGGTCATGTAGGTACATCAATTTAATGACTATATATATCCAATTTAATCATTATAAGAAAATCATTATTTAATAACATACATAATCCCAACTCAATAATATCTAATTAAGAATCATTAACCATATCAATTGAAATTTTTGTGTTATATTTTTTTAACATAAAATTTTGTAATTAACCAAGAGAGTAATATATATATATATATATATATATATATATATATATATACTAGTATCGTGCCCGTGCGTTGCGACGGAAACATATCATAAAATTGAATAAAATATGAAAATATTTTGTTATTGATATTCATAGAGAATTAAGCAAAAAAAAAAACAAAAGATAAAGCAAATAATCAACCTACATTTAGATTTTAAAAAATAATATTGGATAGCAAATTGAGCTTATGTTAAATTTTTTAGTTTTCTTTCTTTACATCTGAACATCAGGACCAAGTATTTTCCAATCAAAACCTGCATCTTCTAATTTGATGCGACCTTTCAAATCAACTGTTAATTTCTCTACCACTCTTGAGCTTCCCATGAAAAGTGTCATCTTTGATTTTGCCTAAATTGAGGTAAGAAAATTCAAATAACAGATAAAAATATATTTCTGAATTTCAGAACTCAATGTTGGAATTGTTTGCCTTTAAAAATAAACTTGCAAGTGTAGATTGAAAAAAATACAATAACAATTTCATTCACTCTTTTATTGCTCGTTTTCTTGCAACAAGAAATGGAACAAGCAAGAGCAAAATATTTCAATTCAATATAGTTGAGCTCTGCTTAATATATATCTATATGAGTGGGAAACTATCAGTAAGATGTGAACAAGCAGTTGCAAATATTTACCTCCAGCAAGAGCTTGTTCATGGTGGCACCATCACTCCATCAGAGGTGATAAAATCAGCATCCTCTAAATGTTCATATGGCTAGCGGAGACCAATCTGTTGCCCTAGATGGTTTCCTGGTATAGCAAATGAATGTAAATATGCATACCAGTACTAATTGGTACATACCAAGTAAGCATGTGTTTAGAGAAATAGGATGATTCTTAGTTAATAAAGGGTCGTGACAACCATGAAATGAAATAACTACACACTGAACCTTGCAAATTCTGAAAATTACTTTTGTTCATTTTCAAAGGGTTAATTATGGTAAGAATGTGTATAGAGAAAAGGGAACCTATTACAATAGTTTTCCATTTATCAAGGTTTCTAAAAGTATGCATACCTAGCTGATAAAAAAAAGAACAAAACATGATCTAAGATGCATTGAACTTAACTGTCCAAGGCCTTACTAAATATGCAACCGGATTAGAACAAAAATAAAGAAATACTTAGAACCATGTGTAAGCATGAGAAACAATATCATTTCAGAGAAAGAGAAGCATTTCAATAAACAAATTCCCATGAACATAATTTGCCCCAAGAATAATTAACTTGACAGATTTACCTAAGATAACATTAAGGAAATCAACATCAAAATTAATCCATTCATTTAGCCATATTCTTAGATCCATTAAGGTTACAAATCTAAGGGCTTGATTTGCTAACAAATACTAACAATAACAGTAAGCTAATAATATGAGGGCTGTCTATTTAGTAATTTGTTGGATTGAACTGACGAAAGCATGCGTATCTACTAATTCTTTCGTAGATTCAAATTCATCCACAGTTACGCAAAAATTCAGAAATTACAAATTAACTCTCAAATATTCAGGCTAGATTCAATCCCCTTTCCGATTATATCCATAAGAACAATAGAATATAAATAAATTTTTCACGAATGAATTTTTCACAAAACCTGAAACCCTAAAATAGGGTACAGACAAAAAAAATAAGCAACAATAGCAAGAAATTATGTAGAGAATTTAAATAAGGAGATAATACTACGAAGAAATATAACCTGAGTGCGCACTTGATTATGTAGAGAATTTAAATTCGATGAATCGACAGACGATGAAGGCGCGAAACTAGTATTTGATTATGGAAAGTCGATGAATCGATAGACGAAGCCAAGAAGAAAAACAGACAACGGAGGGAGGAGAAGCGAAGGAAAGCCTACCTTTTCTATTTGGAAGAGAAAGAAGATGGTAGAAGTCGGTAGAAACAATGGAGGAAAGAAAAGTAGAAAATAATTGGAAGAGGAACGGTAACGTACTAATAGTTCGCTGAGGCGAGAGAGTGAGAGAGAGATCGCGGAGAGGCTGGGGGAGAGAGATGGCTGGGCACGGGTGTGAGGCGATTAGGGTTTTTCTTTCTTTGGGAAGAAGGGATCGGGGAGGGGAGCAAACAAAGAAAAACTCCATGGGGAGAGGCGACTGGACGCCTCCACCGAAATTTAATATGCGCGATTTTAGATTTAGATCCGACGGTGCAAAACGAAAGAAAATGTGATAATACGTGTGGCGGGTCTAATTTTAACTAAATTTAGACTTCTACACAAAAAGACGATGTATTTAATCAATAGAAGACAGATTATTTGATTGGAGGGCTGATATTCAATCCGAATTTAGATGAATCAATCACAGCCGTTTCAGTTTCAGGATAGCCAATTTAATTTAAGATGCATAATATAGAGGATATATATATATATATGAGATGGGCTACGGTGAGTTGCGAAGTAAAGCGACTATTTTACTTCCCGCTCATATTTTGCGATTTTAAAGATCAAAACGTCAATCCGAACCGTTCATCTTGTTCTCCATATTGAAATGTGCGTGGAGACCAAATTTTACATTTTTTGGAATTTTTTTACTATTTATTAAGCAATTTTGAAAGTCGCTGATCTGATGGTCCAGAAAATTTTACTGTTTTTTACTGTTCACAGCAAAACAACAATTTTAAAAAATGCTTAATAAATAGTAAAAAAATTCCAAAAAATGTAAAATTTGGTCTCCAAGCACATTTCAATATGAATTAAACATCTAACAGTTCGGATCAGTTATTTGGACTTTCAAAATAAAAATACGGCGTGAAGTAGAAACGTGTTTTACTTCGCAACTCACCATAGCCCATCTATATATATATAGGAATATGCTAGCATGCTACACGTAGCATAGAGGCCCTCCGTACAACAGCTCAATATTCGACTTTTCAAAATCCGAACGGTTGATCCGAACGGTCGATCCGAACCGTTCATCTTGTTCTCCATATTAATGTGTTTGGAGACCAAATTTTACATTTTTTGGAATTTTCTTACTATTTATTAAGCAATTTTTAAAATTGCTATTTTGCTGTGAACAATAAAAAACAGTAAAAATTTCTAGATCATCGGATCAGCGAATTTCAAAATTGATTAATAAATAGTAAACAAATTCCAAAAAATGTAAAATTTGGTCTCCAAGCACATTTCAATATGGAGATCATTTTGAGCGGTTCGGATCGGTCGTTTGGATTTTCAAAATAAAAATATAGTGCCATGGAGCACCAACGCGTTTTAAACCATGGAGTAGCGTAACTCATCTCATATATATATATGAGATGGCTAAAATGAGCCATGGCTTAATAAATAGTAAAAAAATTCCAAAAATCTAAAATTTAGTTTCCAAGTACATTTCAATATAGAGATCACATCTAACGATTCAGATCGGTCATTTGGACTTTCAAAATGAAAATACGGCGTGGCTCACCAACGCTTGGTGAGCCATGGCTCACCCAAGTCAATCTCTCTATATATATATCACTATCTATCTTATTAATTACTAGAGAATACTCATGAATGTTTAAATTAAAATAGATCCAAGGTCGACGAAGTTAAACTAATGAAGTTCATAATAATTAAGTTTTCGTAACTAATTAGAGTAACAGAACTATACATGCAAAAAAGTTAAATTAAACATATGCATATATTAATTACAAAACATCCAAATTAATTAAACATCCAAATTAAATAATAGACTCCAATTCAACATATGCATATATTACAAAACATCCAAATTAATTATACACAAAATATGTTGTTCATCCATACATCCATCCAAGTTAATTTAGCAAATAAACAGCAAATCACAGCACACTAATTAGGATATATGTGATTAGCTGGACATGATGCATTTACTACCAAAAGATAATTAAACCTATCCAAATGTTCATAAGCCCCACATACTGGAGGCTAAGGTATATCGATCACTAATAATATCCTCCTCCTTTACAAGTACAACTCAATCGACTTCATAATAAAACCATCATCCGGGCAATAACGGTCAAACATCATGCTTGAAAATCGCCATGCTACTTCCATATAACTCCCCGCTATACTTAAATGTATATGACATACGTCACAATTATTCAGATCACGAGGTATTCTACAAGTGCTTAAAGTTTCTCAATTTCCCTTTATCCAACATGAGATACTGAATCGCTCGTTTCACCATGGTATCAAATCTCCAAAACTTATCCTCAACCCTCTCGAGATCTCTTTTGTCAGATGCTTCAACCATCGGGACTGGAACTTCAGTTTTTTCCCATTCTTCATAATCATTATAGCACAACTGCAATAAATAGTTGATCAATTGATATATAACTAGCCAGCTAGATTACTTGTGATTTTTACTTAATGTGAACAACAAATTAAAAATGAACAGAAGCGCTATGTATTTGGAAACTTACAGAAGACTAATGTTGTACTAGTACAAGCTTTCTCAGCTTTGGACAGCTCTCTATGATCCAATATTGCATTTCAAGATATGAATAAAAACACAGGGCAACAATGAGAACCGTCAAGTTTTCAAATTTGTGTTGTATTTTTGGCAGCTTATGTGTTAACAGATCCTACACATGTTTTGAATTAATATAAAATTTATATACAATTAAACAAGAGTCAGAATAACCTATGTATAGAATTACATTAATTAATTGAGGAGGGATCCAATTACACCATTTTATTATGTATCACATCTTAGTTAACACCACATTTTTATAAGTCTACATCCCTAAACAGAGTTTCTAAATAACTGTTAACCACTTTGTAGAAATTAAGGCCTATGAAGTTTCTAACTCTCACATCTCTGAAATTAATTTTAGAGTTTCTATTAAGCCACATCAGCAACAAATTAAAAAGGAGAAATAATTTGAGCCAATCATTTAGTCAGCATGGAGTTTATAAATAGTTTCTTAATAAGAAACTTTACTACAGAGTTTCTAAATAAGAAATTATCTCACATTCCTGAAACCGAATATGGAACTGCCACATCAAATTAGAAACTCTAATAGTTTCCGGGATGTAGATACTATCATTTTTGCGATTTTAAAATCTAAACAGACGATCCGAACCGTTCAAAATGATCTCCATATTAAAATGTGCTTGGAGACCAAATTTTACATTTTTTGGATTTGTTTTAGTATTTTAGGGCGTAAAAAGTTGCACGGCTAGGTTAGCTAATGGTGCAGACATATTTTAGGTAAGGGAATACTCCCGCATGGGTTCGGTGCTCCAGTTCTCCAAATGACCATGAGCAGGGCATCGAACTCGGGGAATTCTATCTGACATCTCCCTGCATTCCTCCTGGTTCACCCTTGTGACAGACCTACATTCATGATCAGCCCATCGGGGTTTTATTATTTGATTGTGGGGACATTTAACTCCCGACGGGCGCTAGCCCCTGCCGTTAATTACATCAGAAAGACCTTTTGAGTCAAGCTGAACACCTCGTTCATTCCAGGATTTGTGCCTATTGGTTGTGAACTGAGTAATGAGGCTAAAAAGGGCTCATGTATTGTCATGTTTTGGTCGTTTGATTGGTTCTTATTTATTTTAGTCATCTATGTTGCCATGTCTATGTGTATATATGCATCTATATTCATAATATGTGTTATTCATCTAGGAGATCATGATGTTTGTATGGAAATGGGTATTTTGGTCATTTCATAATGTTATGAAAAAGTTTATACATGTTGACATTTTGATCATGACATGAGATATGTATACATATAATGTCTTTGGAGAATTTTATGATTTTATTATGGAATTATGAGTTCTTAATTATGAGATGGGTATTTTCAGGTTGTAGCTGAAGCTTGAACACATCTGGATTTCATCTAGAACCTGGTTTGGGTCGATTTAGGCTTAGAATGAAGAAGTTATAACCAAAAAGGACAGAAAAAGACTTGTTTGTGAAGTTTTTGTACTTCTAAGGACCTATTTGTAAATTTTCAGGGACTGCGCTGTAAAGTTCAGATTATTAGAGGGATCTAAATGTGCTTAAGTATTACAAAAAGATTTTTGGAACTAGAGGAACTAAATATGCATCTTTAGATACTCATTTTTGGGATTCCCATCAACTAGTTACCTCTAAGGAGAATCATATACTTGAACAACCTTTCACAGAAGAGGAGATCAAACAGGCTTTGTTCTCTTGTGAGCCTAATGGGGCTCCAGGCCCATATGGTTTTTCCTTCAAATTTTATCAACACTTTTGGGATCTAGTTAAATCAGATATTGTCCTTTTATGCTCTAGTTTTTACACCAATTCTCTAAATTTAGTTTACCTTAATAGGTCCATTATCTGACTCATTCCCAAAGAGGCCAATGCAGCCACCATTAATAAGTATAGACCTATTAGTTTAGTGAACTGTATCTTCAAGCTACTTTCTAAAATTCTCACTAATAGATTAGGTTCTGTCATGTCTAGACTAATCGATGATAGTCAAGCTGCATTTTTGCCAAATAGATATATATTAGATAATGTGGTTTTAAGTCAGGAACTTATACATTATACCAAACATCATGACCAAAGTGGGGTCATTGTCAAAGTTGATTTTGAAAAGGCTTATGACAAAATACATTGGGATTACATTATAGAAGTTCTCTCTAGTAGGGGCTTTGGATCCAGATGGATTAAGTGGATACATAATTGTCTAGTTAGCTCTCAATCTTGTATTAGTGTTAATGGGGAATTAACTCCATACTTCTATTGTCAAAGAGGGGTAAGGCAAGGTGATCCCTTGTCCCCTTACCTCTTTATATTAGCAGCTGATGTACTCAGTAGAATGTTTAATAAAGGTAAGCAAGCAAATATACTAAGAGGCTTAGGACCAAAATGTTTCAATAATACCAACATTACTAATAGTCATTATGCCGATGATACTATCCTTTTTTTAGAATCTAATCCAACAATGGTTACCTCTTCTTGGTGGGCCATGCAAGCCTTTGAAGCTATCTCTGATATTAGGATTAACTTAGATAAAACTGAGATGTATGCAATTAACACATCTGCACAAAACTTGACCATGTTAGCAGATGCATTTAAATGTAAAACAGTTGTTTTTCCCATTAAATATCTAGGTTTACCACTACATGATAGAAAATTGCTTGCCTCAGATTGGAGATTTTTAATTGATAAAGTAGATAAAAAATTGCAAAATTGGACGGGTCAATTATTATCTATTGGAGGTAGACACACCCTAATCAATTCAGTCCTATCCTCTGTTCCTCTCTATGCACTCTCTATATACAGAGTTCCTAGTACAGTGTTAAAAGAGTTAGATCAGATTAGATGCCGATTCCTTTGGCAAGGCACAACTAGATCTAGGAAAAAGTTTGCTCTCATTAATTGGTCTGTTGTTTGTCTCTCAAAACAATATGGAGGATTAAGGATTTTAGATTTAAGAGATATGAACACAGCTCTATTGTTAAAATGGTGGTGGAAGTACCAGGATCCAGACTATCATAGCCATTGGAAAACCCTTATGAAGTTTATTTACCAGGATACAACATCATCTCACCCGTTATGCTCTCCTTTTTGGGCTGAGATTGTAAAATTATCTGAGTTAGGGTCCAATTGTACACAATTCACACCTGGGCAAGTGTCCAATGTCAGGTTCTGGGAAGACATCTGGTGGGGCAATTGTTCCCTAGCTTCTCAGTACCCTCAGCTTTATTCTAAATGCCTTAACCCACAAATTCTATTTCAGGATGTTATCAATTCTCAAGGGGAAGCTATGATCTTTTCCGATATACTAATGGGTGTTTGTCGAGGTGAATGGAATGCACTTCTGAATATTCTTAGTCATTTTTCCTTTACTCATCACTTTGATAAACTGTCATGGCGATGGTCTGCCTCTGGGGAATTTAATGTGCACTCTCTGTACCTTATTCTCAACTATAGAGGCATTTTACCTGAACAACCTTTACTGGTTACTACCAGTGCCTCCCAAAATCAAAATATTTATGTGGTTGACTTTTAGAAATAAAATACTTACAATGACTAATTTGATTAAAAAAGGATGGGAAGGGCCTAATCACTGTGTTTTTTGTACATTACCTGAGACAGTTAATCATCTTTTCCTACACTGTGTGGTCACCAAACAAATATGGCACTGGCTAGGGCAATCACAAGGCGTCTACCATAACTGGCGATCTCTTCAAGATGTGTTTCATTTTGCCATTTCCTTGACCCCCTGTGACCGATTTGCTTTTTTAATTGTGTTTAGTGCTACGTGTTGGACCATTTGGAAACATAGAAACGAAATATGCTTCCAACATGTGTCACCCAAATCAGTTCGATCTTTACTTTATCTCATAATTTCTCTTGTTTCTTATTGGACAGGTATCTCTAGGATAAAGCAAAAAGTGAAGGACGCTACGCACAAATGGTTGCCGGACATGGATGCTGTACCTCTCAGAGTCATATGGCCAGGAGATGAAGAAAGTGAATCCTTTCACTTGCCGGCATCATCCCCAGAGAATGTGTGCGACACAACTAATGCTGCTGTCATAGCGAGTTATAGAAATATTCAGTAGTTTACATCTCGAAACTTCTGTGATATGCACGCTCTAGGTGAGGGTTGTAATTGGAAGTAACTTTTGAGATTTTGTGTCCAGTCCCCTTTATTACATTGTGGTATGGGGCCTTTTGATATCAGTTAGGTATACCAGGTTAGTCCATGATGTTGTGATCTCGCTATTGTCTGACACTGTATGTTTCGTTCTTTGTTAAATGAAACTGGGTCTCTAAGACCTTTTAAACCAAAAAAAGAGGGATCTAAATGTAATGTAAGATTTAATTGTTTATTGACGTGGGCTTGGAGCCATTGGATTATGATTTGGGCTTCAAGATTTGAGTTTCAAGCTGTGAGATGTGTATTGGAGCCTGTTTTGGTTTTGAGATTAGTACTCAAATATTTAAATGTTGGGTTTGGGCTTTAAGGCTTCGGCCTTGGCATTTAATTATTAAGACTTGGGCTTCGGTAAAGAACGCGTCAAGGTTCGTGCTGAAGCGGACTGTCAAATTAATGACATATGGGACCCGAATGTCAGGGAAAATTGGCTTAGATTTGAATATTGTCTCCCAGATCAGCGTCCTGCATCAAGATTCATACTTCCTTTTGAATTTTTCATTCAGCTCCAAGATCAGACGGACTGGAGTGCTTTGAGCTTCGTGCCCCCTTGATATGAACATGGGAATGACAGTCAGAGCTAGGGTTTGACTCTCCGGCGATCTTCCGACCACTGCAAGGTCATTGGTAGTCCTGTCGGCTACCGGCAGCCATCATAACGGTGGTTCTCGGCAGAGATCAGTTTTATCAGTACCGACATGACTGTGGATCGATTTTCATAAAATTTCTCATGATTTTCTCCATTTGTTTGGTCATTTGGCATCATATTGGATGTGAGAGGCCATTAGAAGCATCGATTTGGAGTTTGGTTGCCGATTGGGCATGATCCTCCTTTGAGCTTTTGACTTAGCATCGGTTTGGTACCGAACTGGTATCAATAGGTGGTACAGTGAGCCTGGATTGAAATTGAGCACTGAGATTAGTTTATAATGTCATCTTGAAGCATGTCAGAGACCCAACAGAGTTCAATTTGATTTGAATCAGATTTTGATCAACATGTAGCATGAAAGCTTAAATTTTCAGATTCTTTGGACCTGTTTTCTTGTGAATTTTGTACTCAAGTCATGAATTTTCTTTCATAGGATCATGAAGGGCATCTGTGCCAATGTTTACCATTTTAGCAAATTTATTTGCATTTTTAGAGATTTAATTCATGAAGAGGGTATTGTTGTCCATGGCATGCATAATTCTTGTATTTAATTTTCATTTAACATTGAATTTCAATTCAGAGCTGAGTACAAGTCCAATCAATACAAATTTGATGTCTATCCTGACTGGTTTGAAGTCTAGTTTCTGAATATGTAATTTATTTAACATTTCAACCCTTTTAGAGGTCTCAAACTGGCAATGCAACTGTCAGGAGTCAAGTGTCCATTTTTCTGACAGTAGCATTTTCTGAGTAGCTGAACTTTGGAGATTAATTCCCGTCAATCAGCTACACCAAATTTCATGTTATTTATATAAAAATCTTCCTTGAGTCATGACCTGTATGCATATAAAACAGTTTTGTTAGACTCAATTCAGAGCTATATGAAACATATGTTTTTGTACAGGGAAGCTTTGCTGGTAAATAGCTGCTGTCATCATGCTGATAGCCAACTTCAAAAATTCATTCCAAGAGTTCTGCTAAACCAAATTTCATATTCTTTATATAAAAATTCTCAGGGAAGAGTGCTCTGTATTCTGGTAAAATTTTATGAATTTTGAAGCTACCTAGCTATATCAGACGGGGGGTTAAACACAAGGGGCAGATATGAATTGTACTGGTATTTGCTGTTTTTTTTTTATCATTTCAAAGGCTGAACTTCGGAAAATCATAACTAATTGTATAAAAATCCGAAAAATATAAATTTTATGTCTATTTTGTGTGTCTTTGAATTAGCTACATGTTGAAGATGTTATTTTTGCATTTTAGTCCCTGATAAGCTGAGAAATAGCCAATGCGGCTCTGACAGACATGTGAGCACAGTAATCAGAATCTCAATTTTTGGTTTGGGTAACAGATCAGTATGTACTGACTGATTTGTCAGAACATATCATTTGGTGCATGTATGGCACCAATATAGCACTCAATGGCTATGGCTTGGGTACAAGGCTGGTATAAGCCTGGTATCAACATTTGGTCAAGGTCCGGTAATGGATCATGAACTCCTTTACACTAGTAACACGATATATGCATATAAGTCCTTCAATTTGCATAAAATACATATCCAATGACTATCAATGAGCATTGAATCCTGGAGCATAGTCACAACTCTATCTCATTTGCTCTCTCTCATGTATTTAGGCAAACAAGTCCCTGGAATTTTAATATTGTTGAAGAGAGGCAATAAAGAGAGTAGAGTGTATAGGAAGATGTATGCAACATCAATTCCTAACAACTCATCCTCTCTGCCTTCTCTCCAACACATGAGTCCATAATTTCAACATTTTTATTTAATTCCATATTAAAGTTTGTATAATAAGAAAATCATTGAATGGATGTAATTCAACATCAACTCTCATGATTATTTTTAAGATACTTTTCTTATATGGAGTTTATCACTTTTAATCCCTTTTTATTATATATTTATCTGTACTTTCATGTTTTTGACAGTAAAATAAAAGAAAAGGAAAGGGAAGAGGTCAAGACAGAGAAGAAGAAAGTGAAATAAAATGCAAATATTTATATTTTCAGATTCACTGGCTTCTAAAATCAGCTATATATATAGCTGTTATTGTCTCATCACTTTATTATTTTTATTTTTATACTTCAGTATAGCATAGATTGCTATAAGAAACTTTATTTAAGCAACTCAATGCCTTGAGCTCATGAATCTGAACCAAGGTACTAATAGCACAAAAAAAAAAAAGAAGAAAATGAAAAGGAAAGGGAGGCACAGATCAGATCAAAAGAAGAAAGAAAGGAAAGATGAAAAATGTTTAAAAAGTGATTTTTATGCATCTTTTTATATATTTCGTTTTAGAACAACAATGAAGTAAATAAGAACATCAAAGGATCTAAAATAACATTTTTTTTATATAGTTTTATTGATGTTCAAAGTAGAAAATACAAGAAAAATGCATTTTTGATCATCAAGCTTTCATGTTCTTTAATTTGTCATGAGACAAATCTCGAAATCATGCAAGCTATCCTTTTGATTGTTTTAAAGACATCAAAAACAAAGAAGAACATGAGACAATCAAAGAAAGAAGAAGAGGCAAAGGCAAAATACACAAAATTTATCAAAGAAGAACTTTTTATTCATCAAAACATATGTACAAGCTTTGGCCTATGAAGGCCTACATCTTTCTAGTCCCTAATTGACTAATCAAAGCATTCTATAGTAATCAGAGGAGGAAGAAGAGCTCAGGTGAGCTAATTAGAATGAAATTTAATGGTTTCTAGCTATATATGGCTATATATGAGGATATATGGGTCTAGCACAGCTTCGCTATGATGCTTGATTCCTGACCCGAATTGTGTGTCTATTTCTCTTCTAGGGTGCTCCTTATATAGCCTCAAGGCTAGGGCAACACTAGAGTTTCAACCTTACAGCTTCTTCTTGGCCGTGCATTTCATCGAACGGTTGGCGTGCAAGAGAAAATTGGGCTGGATTGATGAGCTGGCAGCATCTTTGACATGACTCAATGTGTTGGCATGATCTCCTTTGCTTAAGGCATCTAACGGTTACATTTGAAGGAAGCATGGAGACAGAGGCGCAGATGACAGTTCTGCTATTTTTTATCGTTTCTTCCTTCAGTGCCGTTGACAGTTCTCCAATTTGCATAGGCTTGGCGCTGTGAACCACGAAGGAAGCTTCAACATGGTGTTTGGTGAACCGAGCCTTTGAGCTGAGAATCACGCAAGGCGCGTTGCGCATTCATTCAATTCCAGCGTGATTTTACCTTGAGCTCAATGCTGATTGGCTGAGGCTTGATGGGTCCACATTTCGGTTTAAACGAGAAACGAGCTGCGTTGTTTTCATGAAGGCTCAGCCCTGGTTTGCCCAAATGGTGGTATGGAAGGCTCAGCCTTGTGATTGCCCTAATAACATGAAGGCTCTCCCAAATGGTGGTATGGAAGGTAGGTGATGGGGAGACATGCGGGGTTTTTGCTCAGCCCTGGTTTTCTGGAGCTCTACAATACTCCTCAAGTGACCAGGCACAAAGGGAAATGGTGCTCAAGGATTTAACCACTGGGGAGGGGTGGGGGTTCGGTTGGGACTCTGACAAATTAATCTCCTATTTCGGTTACTCAAACTGTGTTGCTATCCTAGCAGAAATCCCTCCTCCAAGGGGAGATGCAGGCCCAGATAGGCTAATATGCAAGGTTAACTCGAATGGCCAATACTCGGTGAGGAAGGGATATGCTGAAATCAGGGACTGTGCACAAATTGGGGACCCAACAAGGAAGGGCATTTGGGAATTGATTTGGAAGAAAGGGGATATACTGCCAAGAGTAAGGCTCTTTCTTTGGAAACTAATACAGAAGGCTCTTCCATTGATGGCAATTCTGGCTAGGAGAATACCACAACTGAATCCGACATGTGCCACATGCGGCGAGGCATCGGAGGATCCGAGTCATCTCCTGTTTTTCTGCCCTTTTTCAAGGGCTTGCTGGTTTGCTGGTCCTCTGCCGCTCAGGTCAGACATGCTCCATGTGGAGATTGAAAATAATTTTCAGAATTGGTGTACCGGTATCTCGGACCAACAATGGACTATGATGGCGAACATTATGTGGTCCATCTGGAGGTGCAGAAACGGTATGATCTATGCAGCAAAGACTCCTTCCATTGGGATCTTTTACAGGTACTATTCGGCAATCTCAGTAGAAACTATGGTTGCTGAGACAGGCAAAAAAGGTGTACTGGTACCAATGGAAGAGTCCTTGGAGATGAATTCAGAGTTTAAATGTCACTGTGATGGCTCCTGGGTGCAAGATAGAGGGGGAGGATTGGGTTTCATAATAACCAAAGGCGAGGAGTTGATAGTCTGTAGAGCTGAGAGGGTCGCAGCGGTTTGTGCTTTTCAAACTGAAGCAGAGGCTTTAAGAAAGGGGATGATAAAAGTGCAGCAATTGGGGATAAGCAGCTGTATTTTTTACACTGATTCACTGTCCTTAATGAGGCTGGTATCGCAAAATCAGCCACCTGTAGAAGCAGATTGGCGGGCTTACCAGGAAGTTTATGAAGTTTGGGAAATTACAAAAAGGAACCCAGGATTCAAAATTGGTCATGTGTCACGTAGCCACAATGAGTTGGCTGACAAACTCGCGAAATGGAGCAGGCAATCGGGTTTGGATTACACCAGTTACACATACCCATTGCTGCCAGGATAGAGCAAACTTTCCTGTCCACTGGATAGCTACGTTACAACTTGTTTTTTTTTTACTCTTCCAGGAAGACAGATATGTAATAGGAAATATTGGAGGGATGTACTAGCCTACGGGCTTTAAACTTGTCAAAACAAAAAAAAACAAAAAAAAAAACAAAAAAAATCAGCCGAAGCTTAACTCCACGGCCCAACTCATTTACCTTCGGTTTAGCCTATTCAATTTATTTCGGCACCTTACTCTTTGCTGGGCCGATCTATTCATATAGCCCATAATTTTTTGGTTTCTTTAAACCGTGAGCCTCTATGATTAAATACATATTCAATCTTCTCCATTTCGAGACCAATTGGAGTCTCCATTTCTCATTTCTAAATGAACTCCAATCTTAAAGATTCCCAAATTTGTGCACCCAGTTCATATTAAATGCTATGGGTACACCATGCTATTTGGCACCAATCAGAATTCGCCATTTCATCTTGATCTTTAAAAATTCATAACTCTTTAACTACTTTGAGTTAGAATGTGTATAATATGTGAAAATTAACAGTTTCACATGTAGAATATTACCATGAATTTTAATATGCTATTATCAATTTATCTTGGAGAGCCTTCATGCATATTTGGCATATTTCCAAGTGTTTAGTATTGCCAATTTTAATTTAGCACCATTTTAGGGTACAACAAGTATTTATTAAGATGTGTACAAAATTGTTGTTTTCAGACAATTTTGAATAATTGAAAAAACAGCAATTTTAAAAAATTCTAAATAAATATTAATAAATTTTCAAAAAATGTAAAATTTGGTGTCCAAGCACATTTTAATATGGACATCACGTTGAACAGTTTGGATCGATTAATTGAATTTTAAAATCGCAAAAATAACTTATAAAAATATGGTGTCAAGATGTGTCACCTCTATTAAGCCACATCACCATAAAATATTAATTAATTATATTGTAAAAATGATACGATCAAGCTATATATATGGGTGTGCATACACGGCGCAGATGGCATCTGAGGAAAATCTTCAAAATGTGAACATCCTTAATCTTGTGAAGTAGAGAAGTGATCCTCTTCACGGTAGGTTTTGCAGTATAATTCTCGAACCAAATTTCGAGGATGGGTAAAGTGGTCCCTAATGATTATTTCAAAGAGAAAACAAGTTTAATAAATTAATGTGAAAAACAAAAAGCAATATTTTATCATTATGTCACATTCACAGGCATCATGCAGTATGACAAGAGTAACAACTAAAATATATATGATAGAGAATTAATTGACCATGCATATTCAGCCAAACCTAAAATATCGTTTAGTCAACCAGGCCAATGGACCATATCTCATGAATTGAGGGAAAATTTTTCTTTTTATTCTTTTCAAGCGATTACTGTGGCCCAATTCAAAACAAAATAATAAAAATTCCAATAAAACAAAACCTACTTCATGTCTACCTCTTTGAATCAAATTTTCCTACGCATCCCTTTGGAACTGCAAACTAGAGAACTGCAAAGCTCCTTTTCTCTTTCGTTCTTCTCTCTACACTACTACAGAACTGCAAACTGCTATCAGGTAAAAATTAAATCTGATAACAGATTCTCTGGAACTAGAGACCAACGCGATAGAACATCAATTTCTAAAGAACTGCAGACTAGTACTCTTCTTCTACTGCTCATATGTTTAGTACCGATAGAGGGTGCTTTTTAAAAATATAATTTGCTCATATTATAGTATAATAACTTGACTATTTGGTTAAATTTTATTATTTCTTTTGCTATTTTATAAATTGGAATCTGATTTATTATTCTTATAAATTACATGTAAATATATAGTAATGGACTTCGTTGTAAGAAAAATTAGCTTAAGGTCCTCAGCTAATAAATTTATAAAGTTTTTGGTGAAAAATTACCTAAAATAAAATCACAAGAAAATATATAGAAAAAATTAATCTAAATCATTGCCTCATGATCTACTCTTATATTTTATAACTAAAAAATATAATTAACTACTGTAACCAAAGAAATTTGAAAGCATATTTAAATGCTCTTGTAATCTCCTCTGTTGTTGAAAATTATTTAATTAATCAAATATAAACATTTCGACAATAATATGATTTCTTTGAAAGATATTAAAACATCAAAATTGAAACATAAATTTGAAAAACTAAAACTTTCCATTCCAACAAGTTGGATTGTAATTTTTACTTGATTAACCTTGAATGCTTCATATATCTTGATATTTAAACTTATTTGTGATACTGAAAATTTTGCAGATAAAACTGAAAAATTGTGCTACTTCAACTAATATCTTCTATCTGACCTAGCTTTCTATATAATTCATTCCTTACTGTTAACAATATAGAAAATAAAATGGGAGAAGATGTGTAGACTTCCTCATTTAATCCTATTTCTTAATTTTGTTCAACTCTATAAAGATATCTCTCTTCTCTCTCCATGTAGTCTATATCATTTGAGATATCACATTTATATGTTTGATATTCCGGAAAATTAGAAAGGAAATAAAATCTCTTCCACATGCAGAGATCTGTTTTTTTTTTCCACATCTCCAATCCCTTCTCTTTTTATCTCCATCTATAGTATTTGTTTAAAGGACAAATTATATTTTTTAAATGATATAAAAAATGAAAAGAAGTGAAGATATTGTCAATCAATTATCAAGCAATCTAAAGTTTCTTGAAATGATATTTAAAAAAATGGGAAAAAATCATAACCAATCAAGAAATCATGTATCCAGTATGTATGGCGAGTACATATTGAAATAAATTAAGACTTTTACACATAAAAAATAAAATAAAAAGAATGCATAAAATAAAATAAAAAATAGTAGGCTAATTGATTAGAAGATTTATATTCATTCTAAAATTTTCTATTAGTGACAATTGTTGACGAATTAGAACATTTACATAATTAATATAAGATAAAATAAGGTTGCTTTCTTTTAAGGTTGACAAAAGGTTGACAAAGGGTATATAATTAAAATTCAATCTTGAAGTAGGTGTACATAAAATATAGTTATAAAATTTAACAGCCAATGGCCAGTGGGTAGGGTACCAAACAGATCGGATATTATCTATCCGGACTTGGATCCATATATTTAAATTATTGCAGATTCAGATATTCGGATACAAATAGTTTGCAGATAGAGATTCGGATACAAATACAATTTCGATTTTAAAATTAGATGCACATATGGATACAAATAATTATTCATATCCGTATATATATTTTAAGTTTTTGGATATCCGTTTATCCATAAGAATTCACATGTGATTTATTTTCTCAATCCCAGTTTCCACTACCATTCCGTCTTCTTCTCTGTGTTGTGATACCACCAAATAGATTAAAATTCGTAGTTGCTCTTGCAAACCAGCGACGCACAATATGGTACAAGAAAACCATTCCTTCGAGTATTCCAGACCAAGTATGGTACAAGATAACAAGAATACCGTTCCTTCTAATATCCGAACTATTTCCATATTTGTATTCGTATCCGTGTAATATCTGATCCACATCCGTATCCATTTAATATTTGCACCAGTATTCATATATATCCATGTAATATCTAATCCGTATCTATATCAAAAAAATAAAGGGAGCTGATAATAGTACCCGCGCTACAGTACCCGCACTATACCCGCAGGGGAGACCACCGAAAATTAAATGTTAAAATATAACTTCTTGTGGGGATTGCAAAAACTGCACAATTCGAATTTTTATCCTAAAGTATTAATACCTATGGACGGAAGTATTTATATCTATATACATAATTATTTATACTTATGATGTGAACAATTATTTATTGTGTGGATTATGTAGCGCCAAAATAACAATACCCGCGCTAGTACCCGCACTGTACCCAGTGCGGGTACTGTAGCGCGGGTACAAAAATAAATACAGATACAGATATGATTTTACCACTATCATATCTGTATCCAATCCGTTTGCAACCTACCACATTTGATAGTAATGTTTTTGAAACAATTGAAAGAAAAGGATTGCAATTTTTTTCTATATTAAAAACTGGCTTGACCCCTATACTTCGTCTTCAAAAAAAAAAAATCTTCCTATAAAAACCATCAATATATGCATGTTCTCCAAAGCTCACTAAACCAAATTAATATATGATCGATTACTGCTCTAATTAACTGTCTCCTCCTAGGAAGGAAACAACCCACAAAATATTGAGCAATATTGCTTTTGGTTTAATTTTTAATTTCATCCATCATGTCTTTTAGTAAGCTTTTCTCTTTATGGCCAAGAGTCGTCGGTCTAATGCTATGTTTGCTCTCCATTGCCTGTGGGGCCAAGATTCATCACCATACCTTTGTTGTAAGTGATTTCTCTTCTCAATTTTATAATCCGCTTGCCTTTTATCAAAAAAGGCAACTTTTCAATTTCCAAAAGGACAATCCAACTCATGAGCTCATCACGTGAATGTTGAGAGTAGGTTCCATTATATATAAACTTTACCTTAGACTGTAGTGGAAATAAATCTGCTATGATTCTTCGGGGATCGCAGGACTCTGTTATTTCAAATCCATCCATTTATCTGTCTAGAGATTCGTGCATAAAAAGTAAGGGTTGTTAAAATTTGTGCATTCTAAAAAATGAAAGGTTAGAATTGGAATAACAGGGTTCTGCAATCCCCGAAGAATCACAGCAGATTTATTTCCAGACTTTAATATACATTGTGGGACTAATTAGCATTATCCACTCCGAATTCGCTCCATTTTCACCCCTAGATCAAGGCAATATACTTGTGTAAAGGGAACAAGTGAGGTTATGTTACTTGTTTTGTAAAGTGCGGATTGGTCCTTACTATTCATCCATATTTTCATTTGTAAAGTGTAAACAACCAATCTGAACTGCTTATAATATAGGAGCATAATAATTGTACCCCAAACAAAATTCCTGAGTGTGTCCCCCAAGTAGTTTAACAGAAAAAACTTCAAATGTTATATAATTTCCATTTCCAACACTAATATTCAAATATTTAAAGCCATGTTTATAACATTTTAATCCTCTATCTGCGAGAATTTAAAATTCTAAATTTGTATAGTTTTAACTCCTAACTACTTTCGTTTTCAAGCCGAAAAGAAAATATTCCTTTTACTCACTTTTTTTAATTTTTTCTCTGATCATTCTCATTCATTTTCTCGACGATCTGTGATAAATTTTGCAAATTTTGTCTGAAAATAGCAATTTTCAATAAATATAAAAAATAGTAAAAAATTTCCAAAAAAAAGTAAAATTTGGTCTCCAAGCACATATTAATATGGACAACAAGATGAACTGTTTGGATTGGTTATTTGGACTTTGAATCATGTGATTTATAGTCCAATGTAAAATAATTAATATACATTGTAATGTTCCGTAGCCCATCTCTCTCTCTCTCTCTCTCTCTGTCTCTCTCTCTCTCTATATATATATATATGAGGAGGGTTCAAATGCACCCAAATGCACCCTATCTTTCAAATTCTTTTTCTCCGTTTTCAAAGTCCGAATAGTCAATCCGAACCATTAGATGCGATCTATATATTAAGATGTGCTTGGAGACCAAATTTTACATTTTTGGGAATTTTTTTACGATTTATTAAGCCACTTTGAAAATCGCTGATTTTACATTTTCTGGACCATTGGATCTGCGCGATTTTTCAAGTGGCTTAATAAATAGTAAAAAAATTCCAAAAAATGTAAAATTTGGTCTCCAAGCACATCTTAATATATAGATCGCATCTAACGGTTCGGATTGACTATTCGGACTTTGAAAATGGAGAAAAAGAATAGGGTGTATTTGAGTGCACAAAAATTTGGATGCATTTGAACCGTCCTCATATATATATATATTTACTTTTTTTTCGCTTAAACAGATTCAAGAAGCTACCTACACCCGGCTTTGCAATAATACAAAGAGCATTCTAACTGTCAATGGATCATATCCGGGACCCACTATTTCCGCTCGCAAAGGTGACACAGTCTATGTCAAGGTCATCAACAGAGGGAACAAGAACATCACCATCCATTGGTATTTTACAAACATAGTACATACATAAAGAATTTGTTATTTGCACTATTAATTAAGGAATTATTTCGAGTAGAACTAGGGTGCTCTTAAGCTCACCAAAGTTTTGGTGAGCTTAATTCTAAAACTCATCAAATCGATTTTAAATGATGAATCCGAACTGTTGAAACCTGCCCACCTTACGTGTGATGCATCTACATGTGAAATTTTTAAATATTCGAATTAATTTAGTATAAAGTTAAGCGGTCAAAATTAGAAGGTTAATAAATTAATTTTAGTACATTTATTTTTTGAATGTTTTTTGACCGCTTGACTTTATACTAAATTAATTCGAATATTTAAAAATTTCACATGTAGATGCATCACTCGTAAGATAGACGGGTTTCAACGTTTCGGATTCATCATTTGAAATCGATTTGATGAGTTTTAGAGTTAAGCTCACCAAAACTTTGATGAGCTTAAGAGCACCCTAGTTCTACTCAATTATTTCAATCCATGCAAGACTAACATGTATTCATCTAATTTCTATAGGCATGGTGTAATCCAGCCGAGGGACCCGTGGTCAGATGGACCGGAATACATTACACAGTGCCCTATCCAACCAAGAGCCAACTACACACAACGGATCCAATTTACAGAAGAAGAAGGCACGCTCTGGTGGCACGCACATAGCGAATTTGATCGTGCTACTGTTCACGGTGCTATTGTTATTCATCCAAAGCTTGGAACCACCTTCCCCTTCCCCAAACCACATAAAGAATTCACGTTGATTCTAGGAGAATGGTGGAACAAAAACATAACAGATATGTACCAAACTGCAATTGAGCATGGCACTCTATTCGATGAGTCTGATGCCAACACCATCAATGGACAGCCTGGTGACTTCATGCCATGCTCAGCAAATGGTAATTTATTGTTCCCGGTATAGGAAGTTTATTTATAATGCAAGTTGTTAATGCTTCATAAGATGGAGATTCTGTTGGACAAAGTTTGTTACTTCATCAATTTAAACACAAGTAGGAACCAAATTTATTATTTTTTTCAAATATAATGTGATCTAACTACGTGTATATTTCTTTATTTTTTGTTGCAGAAACGTTTAAGGTACAAGTCGAACAAGGCAAAACGTACCTCCTCCGGGTAATAAATGCAGCAATGGAAAATGCGTACCTTTTTGGGGTTTCTGGTCACAATGTAACGGTGGTTGGAACCGACGCCAGCTATACAAAGCCTTACGTGAATAAATTTATCATGATCACCCCGGGCCAAACGATGGACCTCCTCTTACATGCCAATCAATTCAAAAACTCTTCTGCCCCAATCCGTTATTACATGATCGCGTCTATATACTTTGATGGAAGTTCTAGAGCCACTAGAGATTGGAATGAAGCTGCAGCTATTTTAGAATACAAAACTAATCATTTCTCGCCATCAATAAAACCGGTTTACACATCCTTACCAAAGCACAACGACACTAATGCGTCAGCTGCGTTCACTAGTGGTCTTCGCTCGCTGTCCAGCTCAGATGACCCAGCTGTCATAACCCAGGCTGTCGATGTCAAAATGTATATCACAATATCTTCGAATGAACAATTGTGCGCTAAAAACACATGTGATGGTCCAAACGGTACTAGGCTTGCTGCTAGTATGAACAATGCTAGTTTCCAAGACCCAAAAATTTCTGTGCTAGATGCATATTATAATTCTATTGCCGGTGTGTACACCACTGACTTCCCTGACCAACCACCGCTCTTCTTCAATTTTACTGATGCTGAATATCAAGAGAATGCAAAATTTGTTGATAAATCGACAAAAGTGAAAGTGCTCGAGTATAACACAACCGTGGAGATTGTGTTTCAGGTCACTAACTTAGCAGACGGACAGGTTACCCATCCAATACACTTGCACGGCCACAGCTTCTATGTCATTGGAAGAGGAACCGGCAACTTCGACAACACAACAGATCCTCTGAGTTACAACTTGGTTGATCCACCATATCAGAACACTTTGGGTGTGCCGATGAAAGGTTGGGCAACTATCCGCTTTAGGGCAGCTAATCCGGGTGAGTTTGTTATTTTTCCTTTTTTTCTTATAAATATCAAATTATCTAATTTTATTTATTTATTTAGATTTGACAATCAAAGGTATTATACAACTACAAATTAAGTAGATCAGCAAAATTAATCAAATAGTAGATTAGTTATTGTTCCAAATTGTTGTTTTGAGTGTTTTTCAGAGACTAACCATAAAATATTTTGGTTTTGCAATTAAAATAGGTGTTTGGTTCATGCACTGTCACTATGAAACACACTCAATATGGGGAATGGATACTGTGTTTATAACAAAGAATGGTAATAGTACAGAGGCAAAAATGCTGCCTCCCCCTGCCGACAGGCCTCCTTGCTGATTTTACTCGAGCATTGTATTATTTTTCAAAGGTAAGTTTGCACTGGTTATTTATTGTATATTAATAAAACAAATAACTTTGAAATATATTTTCCTCTTTAAAATTATGGTTGAATTTTAACTTGTTATACCAATTGAATAAAGATAGAGTATATGAAAAGGACAGTAGAGTACTATAAGCTGGATTGGAGAAAGATCCTCAGGCTAATGGGTAGGGATGATAGTGAATTAGTGATGATGATGATGGTGATGAGAGGCCATCAAAGAGGTAGTTGTTGTTTGATGTTAGGTTTGCTTACTGTTACTGGTATGACATTTGACTGGGTATGATCTGGTGGTTTGAATAATCTTCTATTCGGTGTTTTGTATAAGCAATGTGAGGTGATCAGATATGTGGATGTTAGTTTTACGGTAGGTGTATGTTTAGTTAACAAATTTGTAACAGAAGACATGAATTTTTACATGTTCCATAAATGACAATCTCAGTTCTTAATTTTTACTAATGGTTTAATTATTATTGTAATTTAAGCATGATAGTTTATGTATTGAATATTGTGCAATTGATGGACAGGGCAATCGAGTCTCTGTCAGAACTCAGAATTGAGAATATTAGCAATTGGTGCATTTGATGTAAATACTAAATAACACAAGAAACAACCGGTTTCACAGGTCGCTGATGCTTTTACATGACGTCAGCAAAAATCAACAGCGACAAAAAACAAATCGGTCGCTAAAAAGTTATCAGCCACCGAGATGACATCATTCAGCGACCGATAACGTCATCGGACGAGTATCAGCGACCGGTTTCATCGGTCGCTGATTCTCTGATCTGTTGTAGTGTAAGAAAGCTAAGTTTCTTGTGTTATAAAAATACCCGGGATAATTATTACCAAATTATGATTTTTTTTTTTAAGAAAGCAAAAAGATTCAAGGAGCCAAATTTGACCAAGTATGAAACCTAGCTCAAGGTGTTTGATAGGTCCCCAAAAATCCATAGTGTGACGTAGTTCACACTGAACTAATACACGGATTGATTAATCCTTATTGACTCTTGATTAAGGATGTTATAACCTTAAATATATATATATATATATGAGTAAGGCTTGGGTGCTATGGATAGCATAGAGGGCTACAGTGCTACGGCTCAATATTCAAGATTTCAAAATCCTAACGGTTGATCCGAACCGTTCATCTTGTTCTCCATATTAATATGTGTTTGGAGTCCAACTTTCACATTTTTTGAAAATTTTTTACTATTTTTTTAGATAGGTAGAAAATCAAATATTTGAATGGTGCAGAATTTTTTAGATCAAGTGATTTTCTACCTAGCTAAAAAAATAGTAAAAAGTTTTCAAAAAATGTAAAATTTGGTCTCCAAACACATATTAATATGGAGAACAAGATGAACGGTTCGGATTGACCATTAGAATTTTAAAAACTCAAATATTGAACCGTAGCACCGTAGTCCTCTATGCTATCCATAGCACCCAAGCCTTACTCTCTCTCTATATATATATATATATATATATATAGTAAGGCTACGCTACTTCGCCAATTAAATGTACTGTTTTAATTCGCGCTCATATCTCTAGTTTCGAAGTCCAAATAGTCGATTGAAACCGTTAGATGTTTAATCTATATTAAAATGTGCTTGGATACCAAATTTTATATTTTTTCAAATTTTTTTACTATTTATTAAGATGGTTTGAAAATCGTTGTTTTTATTAAAATTCTGCACCATTAAAAAACAGTGATTTTCAAATCATCTTCATAAATAGTAAAAAAATTCCAAAAAATGTAAAATTTGGTCTCCAAGCACATTTTAATATAGATTAAACATCTAATGGTTTCGATCGACTATTTGGACTTCGAAACTAGAGATATGAGCGCGAATTAAAACAACCTGTTTAATTCACGAAGTAGCGTAGCCTTACTATATATATATATATATATATATATATGAGAGTGGCTAATATGCATTCAGTTGCATATGGACCGAAGTGCTTACGGTCCAAATTTGATTTTTCAAAATCCAAACGGTCGATCTGAACCGTTCATCTTGTTCTCCATATTAATATGTGCTTGGAGACCAAATTTTATATTTTTCTGAATTTTTTTAGTATTTATTAAGTATTTTACAAATTTGTTGATCCAACGGTAGCTTAACAAAACAGTAAAATCAGCAGCTACCGTTGGATCAACAATTTTGTAAAATACTTAATAAATACTAAAAAAATTCAGAAAAATATAAAATTTGGTCTCCAACCACATATTAATATGGAGAACAAGATGAACGGTTCAGATCGACCGTTTGGATTTTGAAAAATCAAATTTGGACCGTAAGCACTTCGGTCCATATGCAACCAAATGCATATTAGCCACTCTATATATATATATATATATATATATAGGAATATGCTAGCATGCTATGCATAGCATAGAGCCCCTCCATGCAATGCCTTGGATTTTGACTTTTCAAAATCCTAACGGTCGATCTGAACCGTTCATCTTGTTCTCCATATTAATATGTGTTTGGGGGACCAAATTTTACATTTTTTGAAATTTTTTTTACTATTTCTTTAGATTTATTGAAAATCGTTGTTTTCAGCAAATCTGGACCATAAAAAAACAACGATTTTCAATAAATCTAAAAAAATAGTAAAACAATTCCAAAAAATATAAAATTTGGTCTCCAAATACATATTAATATGGAGAACAAGATGAACGGTTCGGATCAACCGTTAGGATTTTGAAAAGTCAAAATCCAAGGCGTTGCATGGAGGGGCTCTATGCTTTGCATAGCATGCTAGCATATTCCTATATATATATATATATATATATATATATATATATATATATATATATATATATATATATATATATATATATATATATATATATATATATATAATAATAATAATAATAACTAAATTAAATTTCAGAAAGGACCCATATGTCAGTGGCCGATGCCTTCACCTGCCTCTCGAGCTCTCTTGCTTTCTCTCTTTTCTTGTTAATTTTGATGTCGAACAAAGCCCCGGGACTTAGTGTGCTGTTGACAAGTCCCTGTGGTTTCTTTCTTTTGACAAGCCTTCGAGCTCCTTAATTTTTCTAATTATGTGAATCAAGTATGGTTTAAACAACCAATCGGGTGCTTTAATTTGTTGATTTATCGCTTGACCACTCGAACTTGGTTTGGTGATTGCTATGCTTGATTAATTGTTGTTTAAACTAATTTCTCACTTGGGTCATGACCTTCAGACAAGTTATTGAGATTCAATCTGAGTTTTGAATTCTAACCATGCCATTTGGTTTTGATTCTATAGGTTACTATAACGATTTTTGTGATGCCAGGCTTTACAGTTAGATAAAAAAACTATAACTGCTTTCCTTCTTGTAGTTAGTGCTGTTATTTGGTGCCTTTGGAAAAAACGCAATGATTTGTGTTTTAGACACTCAGTAACTCATTCTTGCAGGGATGTCATTCTTACCATTGTTTCTATCGTAATTTATTGGACAGGGCAATTGAAGGAAGATCTCCATGCGGCGGTCAATGATTGGCTCCCTCAGGACTTGGATGAGGTACCCATTCAGATGACTTCCCCTGAGACAGCGAGGATGGTGCAATGGATCTCTGACGACTCTCCTTGAAGCACTGGGATACGCTAGCTGTGGGTTTTTAGTCGCTCAGTTTTGGCTTACTGTAGTGCTATTATGCTCTTTGCCTTTAGGTTTGATTACTGGCCTGCGTGCCTTATTTTGGTATTACTTCTGGATTTGTTATGGTATAGGCATGTGTGCCTCTTTTGGACCTAATGTTCTTTGCCTTTTTTATTTTTTCTTCTAGTAGTCTGGTATTTTGTATGTAAGAACTTTGAAAGTTTCATGGTAATGAAACGGGCAGTTGCCTTTTTAAAAAAAAAAAAAATTTTGTGATGCCAGGGACCGATTTGTTAATTTTTGATAAGTTAGAGGGAATAATTATAATTTCTGTGAATCTGGTAATTATCCTTAATTTATCAGAGGGACTTAGATGTAAAACTTGAATTTCTTTTAAAATATGTAGGCCGATATGTTAATTAATACAACCTTAGTAATTTCCCTTTGAGGGCTTACATGAAAATTTGGAATTTTTAAATGCATGTGGAAGTCAGGAAAGAAAACATAACTAGAGCTTTTCAGGAAAGAACCAAATGGTGATGATTATAAGAAAGCTAAGTTTCTTGTGTTATATAAACGCCTGGGTAAATTATTACCAAATGATCCTTTTTTTAAGAAAGAAAAAAGATCCAAGGAACCAAAATTTGACAAGTATGAAACCTAGCTTGCGGTGTTTTATAGGTCCCCAAAAGTCTTTTTTTTTTTTTGAAAAACTTAGTAGTAGCTACTAAGTATCAGTTACAAATCAGAGTTCCTCTGCTTTCAAAACATTGGAGTATCTGATTACCATCCTTACATCAAAAATTCGGCAGACATGAAAGTCCCCCACTAAATACTCTCTTAACAATTAGCCTATACCTGTTCTACAAGGCGCCCCCCCACAAAATTTCAGCCACAGAGCCCCTTCTTCTAATGCCTTTGCAGCCAGCAGTCTCGGTGGTAAATCTTTACCGCGAAAGATCTTCTCGTTTCTTTGTTTCCAGAGCAACCAAATTACACTCATAAATCTTGAGACCCAAACCCGCTTGCTGACAGCTTTGCATATGCTTTTTGATGCATCCCATCACTAGTACAAAAAACCCTTTCACTGACCCTCAATCACCGACTGTTTTAATGTGTAACAGTCAGTGTAGAGACTGTGTGGCAAAATCGTAAATAAGAAGAATTTCAACACTGACTGTCCAATTGTAAACAACCGTCAGTGAATCAACACTGACTGTTTTTTTTTGTTAACCGTCAGTGTTGATCACCACCTACACCGACCCTTTTATTAAAAAACAGTCAGTGTTGAACTGTACACCAACACTGACTGTTGTATTAAGGGAAGCGTCAGTGTTGCCTCACCCTACAGTAACTGTTTTTACAAAAAAACCGTCGGTGTTGAGCTGTACACCAATACTGACTGTTGTGTTAAAGGAAGGGTCAGTGTTGCCTCACCCTACAGTGATTGTTTTTTTAATAAAAGGGTCAGTGTTGATAGTATACTTTACAGTGACTGTTTTTCTAATAAAAGGGTCAGTGTTGCCTAACCCTACAGTGACTGTTTTTTAATAAAAGGGTCAGTGTTGATAGTATACTCTACGTGATTAGTAAAATTTAACATATTCTATTTAAAAAAATATTTTTTAATGGAATTTATATTAGTAATATTTATTCAATAATTAATATTATAACATGTTTATTGCTTAACTAAATGATTTTGACACATTAAATTATATAGTATTACATCCATGTTGAATATATGACTCACATCTTTCTATGCATGAACATGAAACATAAACTCTTGTTTCGTGAGTTAATGAAGACGCAGGAGAATATATCATCTGTGGGTCGATCGGAACTGTTTAAATTAAAGAGCACTGCATTCATTGTCTTATATCCAAGTTTGATCAAAATTTGTTCTTATTAACCCATCCATCTAGTTAACCGAAAATTGAAGCATCGTATGGCCATAAACACTTCGTGTTAGATCGAAACTCATACATAATAAAACTTCCAAACTTTTATGTTGGTTATGTTCAATGTTCTCCCTCGATCATTTTAAAACAGATTTGGAATGATTTTACTGCAAATCGACCGTTGATTTTCTGCTTGAAAATGAACGGTCCGATTCCAAACTTCCTTTCATGTTTATTTTATTGTCAATTTTTTTGTAATTTTTCATTCACTGACTGTTTTTATTTCGGAACCGTCAGTGTTAATAACTTTACTGACTGTTTTTATTTCAAAACCGTCAGTGTTGATACACAATACTGACTGTTTTTATTTAGAAACCATCAATGTTGAAGTCGTATACTGACTGTTTTTATTTCGAAACCGTCGGTGTTGATATCCTATACTAACTGTTTGTATTTCGGAACCGCCAGTGTTAGTCATTTTATACACTGACTGTCTAATAGTATTGAACCGTCAGTGTCAGTCATTTTACCTATTGAAAATTTCAAAACTAAGTCCTTTCGTCTCCCTCCTCTAAAATTTTCATTTCCCTCTCTGACTGTACACATGAGTCCAAATCTAGCTTCAGAATTTTGTTTCCCTCCAAAATAAAAATTTCGCTCTCAACTCGCCGAAATCATAATTTCATAACCCTACCCTTTCACTCTCACTCGCCAAAATTTTGATAAGATCTTATTCCTTTCGATCAGCCGCTAAAAAATTTTCATTTCCCTCTTCTAGGAGAGACAAACCCCGCTGTCTTCCAAATCTCTCAAAGAGACCAAAATTTCATTTCCCTGCTGTCTTGCAAATCCCGCTGACTCTCGACGAGCACACCTCCACCTCCGCCTTGCTGTCTCTCTCCACAAGCACACCTCCGCCTTGCTCTCTCGCTCTCTCTGAGCATAAATCGAGCACCGAGCACCGAGCACAAATACCGTAAGTAATCCATTTCATCATTTAATTCGGTTTAGTAGTCCATGCTGTTGGAACCTTATTGTTACACATAAACAGTTCAATTCAATGTGCCACTATTGATCTACCTATGCCAAAATGGTCATCATGCAAAATTCATCAATTCTTAGGGAGCAGACGCAATACCTGACTCCATTAGCGTATTTATGCAAAGCTTCTCTCAAAAGCGGTTGATGAACATGTAAGACAGCGGCAAGAAAAACTTCGAGCCGATGTAGAGGTTGAAGCGTCGACAGCTTTCTTAGTGGTAGGATAAAGCCTTCCAAAGCTACAAGACTGCCCTTGTGAGATCGTGTTCACAATTCCTTAATGATCTCACCTCTCTATTCTTTAATGGGGAGAAGTAGAGAAGGCTACAGAATTGACTAGATGACAGCTAGAAAATTCTACAACTTTTCGTATATTCTTGTGCTTTGGGGACCAACCTATTTATAGAGAGGAGGAGTTGGTATATTGCCAAACCCTAACCCTAAACAGATTTTCTCGCCTTATGCCAACTTAAAAAATGTATTTTGTGCTATTGCATCAAAAACCGTGCAGTCGCATCAAAATCCGTGCAGCTGCTGAAAAATCTGTTTCCTTAATTGCAAATCTCAGAATCAGTCCATCAATGATTTGATTTTTGCCTAAATTGTTCTACACATTTGTGGACCACATCCTAATGAATATATTGATTGTCTATTTCTTTATTTGATCACTTTAATTGACAACCATATATGACAGTAAACAATGCATAATTAGATTACATATATGCTCAATGTTGGCATTAAATCCAACGAGGTTGGCAATAAATCCAACACATGCACTTGAAAAACTTGGATTTTTTAGATGATTTTATTGAATACATTAATGCATTAAAGGTGTTCGATGAAATGCATGATATATACCGACTACCGAGTCTAGTTTTATGTAAACCATATCCACATCATGTTATAAGATAGTAAATCAAAATTTTGTCGTGAAAGGAAACAACAAATGAGATTATACAGAAGAGAAAGTTAGGTCCTCAACTTGAATGAATCAGATTTGAGTCAAACTCTTCTAGTTATTTTGTTGCTTATTTGTGTTGCATTAATTAGTACCTCACTTTGCTTTAAGATTTTCTGGTTAAAAGGTTTATCCGCCTTTAACCAGTGATCATGCAATTCAGCAAAATGAAAAAGAGCACTTGTGTTCAATGTGTTGCACTTGTGTTCGGTAAGAGAGAAGATAAAAAATGAAAAAGAGCATTGAATTCAGCTTTAACACTTTGTATCTGTTGCTGAAGTAGTAGCCTTGTCTCCAAAAACCCTTGTGACAACAATCCAGTATGTGTGGGAAAAATCTGGGTGACTTGACCGGTATAAAGAAACACTACTTGAGAAAGCACGGTGAAAAGAAGTGGTATGCAGTGCAGTCTGATTGGAAGGAGCATGTGAAGGGTTGTGGTACTAGGGCGTACCACTGTGACTGTGGTATCATTTTTTCAAGGTTTGTCTTCAATTATGACCTTTTATTTTTATTTTCAATATAAGTCAGTCAATATTTTTTTCCCGAATTTTTTATTAATAGAAATAAAATAAAATAAATATCGAAATACGGGATTACTCTTGATTATTTTCGAAATATAGGTAGAACGGGTTGTGTAAACCCGTCCACCGGACGGGTCTAATTAACCCGTCCGGGTTACATTCCTGCTTAACCAACTTAATCCACTTCGCCGGAAAAAAAAAAAAAAAAAAAAAAAACGGACGGGTTAAGGCGTCCCGTCCGACGCAAAAAAAAAAAAAAAAAAAAAATGACAATTTGTTTGCGGAGCAGCATATATGTGGTCTTCTCAAAAGTCAGATTTGATAATAATTTTTATTGGAAAAGGTGACAATTTTCACTGGCTTATTATACCCTAAAAAACGAATGACAATGTTTGGTGAAGGCGACTGATCAGCCTGTGCTGCTGCTCAAAATCTCAAATTCTGAGTTTCAATTAGCTGATCCGAACTGCTAAGTGTGATCTACACAACAAAATCTTTGAAGGGACTGATATTTTTAGAACTTTTTACTATCCTTTTGGATAGGAGACAAACCAATTATTTTTAAAATTCTGGACAAGGCTTGAGGATTTAATAGTAAAATCCGCCCACTACCCCCATTTGAGGGTGAACAACAAATTGGTGGCACATATTCTCCATCCAAAATCTTAAAATTTGAGATTCAGAGATGTAGTGCCAGTTGATTGGTGCTATAACACCATAGCGTACATGTACTGGAAACTTCAATAGCCAGTTGACTGGGCGCCACGATGGCGTGCGTCGTGAATTCACCCAAACCTTCTTCCTTGCTCCTCAGGATAAGGGCTATTTTGTCCTCAATGACCTTTTCCGCTACACTTCAGCATCTGTAATACTTGTGGCTGAGCATCATGATCCCTCTGACAGCCCTCATGTGCATGTAGCTGGTGAGGTGCTTGCCAATGGAACTGCTGTGCATTATCCGAGCGAGCATGGTGCGTTCTTTATGTTATTTGTTACTTGTGCCATGTCTGATTGATTTGCATTTAGCAAATAATTCATGCTTGTTCAGGTTGCTGCTTTATAAATGGTTGAGAGTTAATAAAATGTCTGCTATTATCTGTTGGCTTGCCATAAATGTTCGATTTCCACCTTATTGCATTTAGCAAATATTATCCGCATTTTTTCTTTTTTCTTTTTTCGGGACGGGACCTCTGAACCCGTCCGTTTTTTTTTTTTTTTTTTTTTTTTTTTTTTTTAATACGGCGAAGTGGATTAAGTATTAAGTTGGTTAAGCAGGGATGTAACCTGCACGGGATAATTAGACCCGTCCGGTGGACGGGTTTACACAACCCGTTCTACCTATATTTCGAAAATAATCAAAAGTAATCCCGTATTTCGATATTTATTTTATTTTATTTCTATTAATAAAAAATTCGGTATTTTTTTCTATCTCGTTCCATAGCATTGATCTAGTAAGATTGTTCTATTAGAATAGGAGTGCATTTTCATTTTTATGCATACAAATTTTCAGTTTTGATATGAGACACGGGGATGGAGGTTAGAAAAATGACAATAGTCTGTTCTTGGACTAATATGTCTATTATATTTCATAAGATCTTATTAGTAACTATGCACATACATGTAAGTAAATTGAGTTGATGAAACAGTGGTCATACATGTGAAATATATAAAAAAAACTACTTTACAAAATTATTATGGGAATAGCCCACTGTTTCAGTACATTCACACTATAATTTTGTAAATAAATCAAAGAAAGGGTTTTAATATGTAAATATTCTGAAATAAGAATGCAAGGATCAAAATGAGTATGTCTCAAAAGAGCATTTGATGATTTTTCAAAATGAGTATGTCTCATGCATATCTAATTTCGAAATCATGTTTAAAATTGATAACTATGTCTGATAACATTGATTTGAACTGTTTTGACAAATCTGAAAAGATCAATAGGTCAAAATGGGAAAAACTCCATTGGGCATCAAAAAGGCCAGGGAAGAGAGGATCAACTCGAATACGGAGAGGATGAAACAATTTGGGATTCTCACTCTCTCATGCGATGTCAAAGGTTTATCCAAGAAGAAGAAGATCAATTCAACTGGTTCTGTGCTGGTACCATCCTTGTTGTTTCTTTGTGCTAGTTGTACTGGTACCTGTGCTGGTACCAGTCCTGCTATGTTGCTTTTGTGTTGGCTGAGATACCTAGCCCTTTTTCTTTGTTCCAAGTCCGATTGTGTTGCCTCTGCCCTTTTTCTTGTTCCTTGTTTTGTCCTGATATGGGTTTGTTTACTGTCTGGTTGTGATTTTGCTTATTCATTTTACTTAACTTAAAATTTTGAGTTTTGTGGTACTACTGTGGGACATGAGATGAGATATAATTGTTATTTTTACTTGCATTGAACATTTCAGAGCCCTAGGCAAAAAGGTGGCAAGGCGTGTGGATTTTCTGTCATGAAACACATGCAAGATCTAGTCACTACGCAATTTGACGTTTTTCCTAATGTATGTATTTTATGATTGAACTTGATTCATTTTTCATATAACTTGGATAAAATTAACTTCTTAATCTGTATTCATGTAGTGTGATTTACTAACAGAAAAATATATAGCGACGCAACTTCATGCAATAACATGACAATGGTGTGCACTTTTCTTGGACAACTTCTAAACTAGTTATAACAAATGCAATGTTGTTAATTTGAAATGTATATTTAGTTACTATGTGTTATGTAAATTTTACTATAGTGTGGTTTTTTTGTGAATGAATATGTTATGTTATTAAATTGTGTTGTCTTTTGTTTATGTTGTGTACATTATTTGCATGATCTTCTATTTAACAGTCAATTAATATAGTAATATATATGGCTAGCAAAAATATGGAGGCTAGCCCCGATACAGGTAGAACCATGCCAAAATTTTTATGCCAACACTGACTATTTTTTAACCATCAGTGACTGTTTTTAAAAAAAAAAAAACAGTCACTATAGGCACCCCCAACACTGATTGTTTTTAAAAAAAAAACAGTCACTGTAAGCACCCAACACTGACCGTTTTTAAAAAAAAAACAGTCACTGTAGGCACCCAACACTGACCGTTTTTAAAAAAAAAGTCACTGTAGGCACCCTACACTGACCGTTTTTTTTTAAAAAACAGTCACTGTAGGCACCCAACATTGACTGTTTTTTTAAAAAAACAGTCACTCTAGGCACCCTACACTGACTGTTTTTTACCCGTCAGTGTTGAGTATCTATACTGGCGGCGCCATCACTGACGCCTCAATAACAGTCAGTAAAGGGTTTTTTTAACAGTCAATAAAGGGGTTTTTTGTACTAGTGCACGTTTGGCATACTGATTCATCCCTGCACACTATCTTGTATCCCAGAAGCATCTCAACTGCACCCCACACATGAGTTGCATAAGCACATGAGAAGAAGAGGTGCTCTGATGTCTCAAGTATGCAGGAATTGCATAGCACACATTTCCCATTGCAGTTCATATGCCTTCTTAGCATGATCTCATGGGTTAGAATTCTGTCATTGAGCAACAGGTATGCGAAGATTCTGACTTTTGATGGTACACGGCTGTTCCATATTTCAGTATAGCCCCACGGAATCAAACCCCCTGTAGTTCGAATTTTGTAGAACGAGCTTGCTGAATAGAGGCCTGAATGTGACCACTTCCAAATCAGCTTATCAATTTCTGTGTTGAAGTTCTGTGTCAGCACAGCTTCTGGTGCCAGTGCTGTGATTATTGGTGTTGCATCTCTGAGAGAGATTTTCTGCAGTGAAGGTCTTGGTAGGCCATCTTTTAAACTTCTTATCGGCTCATCCTGCCATGCATCGTACCAGAAGGAGATCTGATCACCACTTCCAATTTGCCACTTGGTGCTCGAGATGAACAGCTTAGAAAGCTTAATAAGCTGTTGCCAGAAAAAAGAACCGTTGACTGTCCAGATTTTTGGGCCGTCTATATGAGTTCCTATCGATCTCAGACATCGCACAGTACTTGCCCATAGGTTGTCAGATTCCTCATAAGCCTTCCACCACCACCTTAAAACGAGAGAAATATTTCGGATCTCCAGATTTGGTGCCCCGAGTCCACCCATACTCTTGGGGGTGCATACGAATTCCCAATTTATCAAGGAAATTCCTCTGCCTTGTCCCTCTGCCTTGCCCCATAAAAATCTCCTCCTGATGAGGTCAATCCTATTGATAACCCATTTAGGAAGCACGAAACATGTCATGTAGTATATGGGAATGGAGGCTAGCATCGAATTGATCAATTGCAACCGGCCACCCCTAGTGATTAGTTTTCCTTGCCATCCTTGCAACCTTTTCTTGATTTTTTCTATGAGAGGCATGAAATCACTTCTTGTCGGCCTTTTAATCGTCAAAGGCATCCCCAAGTAGATGATTGGGAGCTTTGCCTGTGCACATCCAAAAACCCACTGTGCCACCATTCTTTGCTCATGTGTTAGATTCAGAGGCAGAAAAGAACTTTTACCATAATTGATATTTAGACCCGAGATTGATGCAAAGACCCTGAGAGTGAGTTTGAGGGATACCAAAGTGGTAAGATCAGCCGCTGCTAACAAAGCCGTATCATCGGCATATTGGAGAGCAATTATGGGTTCTTGTAGCTTAGCTGAAATTTGAGCCTCTAGTGTTGCATTAACTTTTCGGATCATTTGTTGTAGTACATCTACTGCCAAGATGAAAAGTAGGGGAGAAAGTGGATCCCCTTGGCGAAGGCCACGCTTATGTGAGAAGAAATCTGTTGATTCGCCATTTATCACCACCCTTGAGGAGGCGGTTTTGAGTAGAGCACTGATCCAATTGATCCATCTAATAGGAAAAACTCTTGCTTGCAGCACCTTCAATAAGAAGTCCCAGCTGATAGAGTCGAAAGCTTTCAAAAAGTCTATTTTTAGAAACACAGCTGGGACCTTGGATTGAGCAATTTGCTGTAGCATTTCACGGGTTGTGACAAAGTTTTCGGAGATCTGTCGCCCTCTAATAAAGGCAGTTTGCCTTGTTGAAACCAAGTCCGGCAGGACCCTTGACAGCCTTGATGCTAGGATTTTCGAGATGATCTTCGGGATAAGATTAATGATGCTTATTGGACGAAAATCTTGAACCCCCTGCACGGTCTCCTTCTTTGGTATCATGATGAGGTTTGCTTGGTTATATGGTTTTAGGTCAACAGAGCCCTTGCAAAACCCTTGGATTAGGTACACGACTTCCTCTTTAATTTCATGCCAATAAGTTTGCACAAATTCGTTTGGAAGTCCGTCTGGGCCCGAGGCCTTGTTTTTTGCCAATTGAGAAATTGCGGCCTCTATTTCCTGCAAAGAAAAGTCAGTTTGCATACCTGAGATGTGCTCATTCGGTCGGTACAACTTTGTTGGGTCAAAATTCTGCACATCAGCCTCTGTGCCAAGCAAATGTTTCATTTGATCGAAGAAAACCGCTTTTATCTCTTCTTGTTCTGTTATAGTGTACCCATTGTGGTTGAGAGATAACACCATGTTTCTACGCATCCTAGAAGAGGCGAAACCATGAAAGAAGCGAGTATTGTTGTCACCTTCCGCTAACCACCGGCATCTCGCTCTTTGGCTCCATTTAGCTTCGGATAAAGAGGAAAGGTAGTAGGCCCTTTCTCTAAGTTGTTGTCTTAGAGTGAACTCTTCCCTCGATAGAGTCCTTTTCTCCTCTAGTCGATCAAAGAAACTGATAGAATCCTTGCAATTTTGAAGTTGTATTTCCATTTGACTATGGTTACTGTTATGCCATTTTCTTAACTTTTTGTGCATAGCCATTAGCTTGATTGAGAAAGTTTCATTCTTCCTTACTCGGCCTACCTCCTGCCTTGTCCATATCTCCTTAATCTTGTGCCTCACTTCCTCAAAACGGAACCAGAACTTTTCAAGCCTGTAAGGCCTGTAGCCCCTTTGGATCTGTTTACAGGTCAATACTAAAGGTGCATGATCGGATATGATAACCTCCATTGCCGAAAGGAGCAGATGTGGAAAATTAGATGCCCAATGTTGAGTAGCAAATACCCGATCAATTTTAGAGAAAGACGGTGTCGGGCGCTTGCTAGACCATGCGAAGAGTCTGTTCTTTAGAGGGACATCTAACAAGGCCAAGGTCCCCAAAAGTCATAGTGTGACATAGTCACACTGAACTAATACACGGATTAATTAGTCCAGATTATGGTTCTGAAACTCGGAATCAGAATCGGATACTTGACCGTAAAATTGGAATCGGAAGAATCGGCCGGAATCGGTTGAATCGGATCGGAAACTCGAATTTTTTTGGTAGATGCTTGTTTTGTACTTAAAAAAGTAATTTGATAAATAATTATGTTAAAATGAAAGTTACACTAAGATAATTCACTATTATAACGATTCTTCAAATTTTTCAATCTACGATAATTAACTATTTAAATATTGATAACGCTCATAATTATTAAATTCAGACGGATAACAATAAAATTTGTATGTAATCACTTATAAATTAAAATATATCTGATTTTAAAATGAAATAGACTATTCCGTAAGATAAAAAATATATATAATTTATATTCTACATTTTTATAACAATCAAACTTCTAGCATTATACACGTGGAACTCTTTTTCTTTTCTTTTTTTTAATTCGAAACTGATTTCAAGTCAGATTGCATTTTTTTTTTTTACCTATTCTCTCTCTCTGCAAATTTGTGGGCCCATTATGAGTTTCTTTCCTCTCCTCCAATCACGTGGAACTCTCTTAATGGATGATATATGAAGGCACACGGATCGAGGTCTAGATGTGTTTCTTGTGCTTAATCTTAGCCGTTGATCTAGCTTGGATGAATGGCTGGATGCTCTTAGTGAAAAGTAAATTTTCAGAATCTTTACTGGCCTATACGCTGTACTGCTTAATAAATGTCATGATTTTTGTTCTCTGATCTCGGTGTATGTGAACCTATTAATGCATTGGATATTTAGAAACAAGATATTTATAAGAGTGAGTCTATATATGGTACTATGCATATCACGGGTTGTTACTGTGCTACGGCTCTATATTCGAGTTTTCAAATTCTAACGGTCGATCCGAACCGTTCATCTTGTTCTCCATATTAATATGTGTTTGGAGACCAAATTTTACATTTTTTGAAAAATTTTTACTATTTTTTTAGATATTTAGAAAATCACTTGATCTGAAAATTCTGGACCATCCAAAAACAGTGATTTTCAATAAATCTAAAAAAATAGTAAAAAAATTTCAAAAAATGTAAAATTTGGTCTCCAAACACATATTAATATGAAGAACAAGATGAACGGTTCGGATCGACCGTTAGAATTTGAAAACTCAAATATAGAGTCGTAGCACAGTAACAAATCGTAATATGCACAGTACCATAGACTCACTCTATTTATAATATTTGTCGATTAAACTTTCTTCTTCAAAGCTCAGGCATTAGTCTTTCTTCAGAGAAACGACAATGGCGTGAACTTCTCTGATAAAAAAACACAACTTGAAACTATTCGACACGACTGAATTCGGATGACTCGGACCAAAACTCGGGTGACTCGGATAAAAAATCGGCCAACTTGGCCGAGTCAACCAGGTTCAACCGATTTTTGGTGAAAAAATCGCACGAGCGAGAAACTCGGGTGAAACTCGGATTGGACCCGACCGATTCTGAGTTAACTCGGAATCGGCCGATTTCCAGAACCATGGTCCAGATTGACTCTTGATTAAGGATGTTAACTTTCAGAATGGTTTCAATGACCGGCTCCACCAATAGTACTCCATGACATGATGCACGTCTACTTACTACGGCCATGAATACGCTCTTCGCTCCCTGATCTAGTACTCTCTTGCTTTCTTTCTTTTCTTTCTACATCCCTCTTTCTCTCTTTTCTTTAGATTTCAATGTGGAACCAAGCCTCGAGACTTGTGTATTGTTGACAAGTCTCTGTGGTGTTGTTTGGCAAGAAAGAATTGTTGAAAATAATCCAAGTCAGCAGCAAAGTGCATAAGAGATGCAGTTTCTAGAAGATGCGGTTTAGTTGTAGATTTATTTTTTGTTAAAGATTAATTATAAACTGGGTGGTTAAATTTAGGCAGCATGTTTTCTGTTTAGACGTGTGCAGGGAGTTTAGAAATGATAGTTTCTATATTTAGTTTTGTCATGTAGCGGGTTGGTTATAATTGTAGTGGGTTGGTTATAGGCTAGTTATAGCAGCATTTTATTGGGGTTAGTGGGTTGGTTATAATTAGGGATATGCACCATCTTAAATACCGCATCTGTATCTGTTGATGAATTAATGAAGTTGTGAGAAAAATCAATTGCTGTGTATTCTATTTTTTTCTTCTGAAAAAATTCCAACAAAATTGGTATCAGAGCGTAAGGTTGATCCAATGACCGAAGCAGGTAACAACACAACCATCAGCATGTCTAATCAGACGGTACCTTTGTTCAAGGGTGAGAGTTACGAATTCTGGAGCATCAAGATGCGAACTATGCTGAAATCTCATGGCTTGTGGGAACTAGTAGACAAGGGAATACCGAATCCTGATCCGACACCAGTCGACACAGCCAAGCGAGATGCAAAGGCCCTCTTCTTCATTCAGCAAGCCGTACACGAATCGGTATTTGCGAAGATTGCAGCAGCAGAAACAACAAACGAGGCCTGGTCTACTCTGAAAACTGCTTTTCAGGGAAGTTCCAAGGTGGTAGCTATCAAGTTGCAGGGCTTGAGACGGGAGTTTGAGACATTGAACATGAAACAAGGCGAGTCAGTTCAATCCTTCTTCACGCAAGTTACAACAATAGTCAACCAAATCCGAAGCTGTGGAGAAGATCTTCCAGAAAAAACAGTTGTGATGAAGGTGTTGCGCAGCCTAACAACCAAGTTTGATCATGTGGTGGCGGCCATCGAAGAATCCAAAGATCTGTCCACCTACACGTTTGATGAGTTGATGGGATCATTGCAGGTCCATGAAGTTCGTCTCAACCGATCAGAAGTGAAGGACGACACCAAAGCTTTCTATACCAAGGGCGATTCCTCAAGAAACCAACAGCAAGGCAGAGGTAGAGGCCAAGGTAACAGCAGAGGTCGAAGCAGTCAAGGCGGAAGAGGCAGAGGCAGGTCAAGTTACAATCAACCGCACTCTAATCAACCGAAGAAAGATGTATAATGCTACTACTGTCACAAGAAAGGGCATATGCAAGCCGATTGCTACAAGAAACAGAGAGAAGGTCAAGATGTGGAGTGCTATTACTGCCACAAGCCCGGTCATGTGCATGCCGATTGCTACAAGAAGAAAAGAGAAGAAGGACATGCAAGTTTTGTTGAAGAGAAGAGCAATCAGGCACGGTTGTTCATGGCCAAAACCGATGAAGAATCAGATGTGAGTCAAATCTGGTTTTTGGACAGCGGGTGCTCAAACCATATGACAGGTTTCAAACATCTGTTTGATAAATTAGATGAGTCATACAAGAAGGTAGTAAAGCTTGGTGATGATAAAGAGATTCATGTTGAAGGAAAAGGAAGAGTAGCCGTGCAGACCAGCAGTCACAATACACGGATGCTACATGATGTGTACTATATTCCTCAACTATCCCAGAACCTACTCAGCATAGGTCAGATGATGGACAGTGGGTGTACCATCAAGTTTGAAGGCGACAATTGCAGAATTGTAGATGCAACCATAGATCAGACGATGGCAACAATCAAGAAGACACAAAACAACTTATTCCCTCTAGAGATAGCCAAGGTGAAAGACAAGGCACTTGCAGCCAAGGAGATTAGTTCCAGTGAGCTATGGCATTTAAGGTATGGTCATCTAAACATGAATGGTTTGAAAGTGTTGAATCAAAAGAAAATGGTGAATGGGTTACCCGAAATTGGTGAAATCGAGTTATGTGAAGGGTGTGTGTTTGGCAAGCAATCGAAGTTGCCATTTCCAAAAGATCAGTCGATGCGTGCAACCAAGGTACTCGAGTTGGTGCATACTGACTTGTGCGGGCCTATGGAGGTTGAATCCATGGGAGGAAGTAAGTATTTCATGTTATTTATCGATGATTACAGCAGGATGACCTGGGTATATTTTCTTAGTTATAAAAGTGAAGCATTTGGGCTGTTCAAAAGATTCAAAGCCATGGCAGAGACGCAAACAGGGGCTAGGCTGAAAGCTCTAAGATCAGATCGTGGTGGTGAGTTTCAATCAAAAGAATTCAAGCAGTTTTGTGAGAAAGAAGGGGTGCTATAGCAGCTGACCACTCCATATACACCTGAGCAAAACGGTGTAGCTGAACGCAAGAACCGCACGGTAGTAGAACTAGCAAGAAGTATGCTGAAATCTAAAGGTATGCCGAATAGTTTCTGGGCTGAAGCAGTAGCAACAGCGGTATATGTTCTAAATCTGTCACCAACCAAGGCAGTGATGAACAAAACACCGTTTGAAGCATGGTTTGAAAGGAAGCCCAGTGTGGGGCATTTGCGTGTTTTTGGGTGCATCGCTTACACTCTCATAAGTACACAAAACCGAAAAAAACTGGATTCAAAATCTGAAAAGTGTGTGTTCATTGGGTATTGCATACAATCTAAAGGTTATAGGTTGTTTAATCCGGTGACAAAGAAGATTATAGTTGGTAGAAATATCATGTTCGATGAGAATGCTAGTTGGAGTTGGTCTATGGCGGAAAATAACACACCAATAGCTGAAATAGAAGATGAAGAAGAAGAAGACAGCAGTGAGCAGCCACAAAGCAGCCCAAGCTCGAGTAGCACTTCAAATCGGATGGTTGATCCGGATACACAAGGAAGAAAGGTACGATCCTTACAAGAATTGTATGAAACAACTCAGGTTTTGTATGTAGCAGATCCATTGTCCTTTGAAGAAGCCGTAGAAAGAAAGGAATGGGTGCAAGCAATGAAAGAAGAAATGAGTTCAATCGAGCAAAACCAAACCTGGAAGTTGGTGGAATTACCAAAAGATCGCAATGCAATTGGAGTTAAATGGGTTTACAAGACTAAATTTGGTCCAGATGGCAGTGTATTAAAGTGCAAAGCAAGATTAGTGGCAAAAGGATATGCGCAAAAGCAAGGCATAGACTATGAAGAGACATTCTCCCCGGTGGCCAGATTTGAAACGGTTCGGTTGTTGATTGCAATGGCTGCCCAGTTGAGACAACCTATCTATCAATTTGATGTGAAGTCAGCATTTCTCAATGGTGAACTAAAAGAAGAGGTTTATGTTGAGCAACCGGAAGGGTTTGTGGTGAAGGGCAAAGAACATTGGGTGTACCGTTTGTTCAAAGCATTATATGGCTTGAAGCAGGCCCCTCGTGCATGGTACAGCAAGATTGATGCACATTTTCAGAAATTGGGATTTGAGAGAAACAAGAATGAGCCTAATCTCTATGTCAAACGCAAAGAAACAGGAGGTTTAACAGCGGTATGTCTCTATGTTGATGATATGATTTATTTTGGCACAGATGATGCAATGGTGAAGGAGTTTAAAGAGCAAATGATGCATGTGTTTGAGATGACCGATCTTGGAGAAATGCATTACTTTCTAGGTCTGGAGGTTGAACAAGAGAAGGGGAGAATCTTTGTGTCCCAACGCAAGTATGCAAGAGATTTGGTAGAAAAGTTCGGATTAAAAGATTGCAATCCCGTACTAATTCCAATGAATACAAATGAGAAGTTGACAGCTATTGATGGAACCGGAGCTGCAGATGCAACTCGGTTTAGGAGTTTGGTGGGAGGTCTGTTGTACTTGACGCACACAAGACCAGACATCACACATGCAGTTGGAATGGTTGCAAGATACATGCAGAATCCAACTAAACAGCACATGGGAGCAGCAAAGCGAATTCTTAGGTACATTGCAGGTACAACAAGCTATGGTCTGTGGTACAAGGGTGTTGATGAACCGTGTTTGACAGGCTACAGCGATAGTGACTGGGCAGGCAGCATAGATGATCGAAAAAGCACAACAGGTCAGGTGTTCTTCTTTGGCAACAGCGTAATAAGTTGGAGTTCGAAGAAACAGTCAACAGTTGCACTATCGACCGCAGAAGCTGAGTACAATGCAGTAACATCAGCAGCATGCCAAGGTGTATGGTTAAGGCGCTTATTGGAAGAGTTAGATTGCGAGCAGAAAGGTGCAACAATACTCTATTGTGATAATCAGTCGACAATTGCAATTGGTAACAACCCAGTGCATCACAACAGAACAAAGCACATAGACACTCGGCTCCATTTCATACGAGACCTGATTGAGCAAAAGATGATAGAGTTGCAGTATGTGAACACGAACCAGCAAGTTGCAGATGTGCTGACCAAATCACTCACATGAGAGAAGTTCAATTGGTGTCGAGACATGATGAATGTGCTGGACTTTGGATTAAGGGGGGGTGTTGAAAATAATCCAAGTCAGCAGCAAAGTGCATAAGAGATGCAGTTTCTAGAAGATGCGGTTTAGTTGTAGATTTATTTTTTGTTAAAGATTAATTATAAACTGGGTGGTTAAATTTAGGCAGCATGTTTTCTGTTTAGACGTGTGCAGGGAGTTTAGAAATGATAGTTTCTATATTTAGTTTTGTCATGTAGCGGGTTGGTTATAATTGTAGCGGGTTGGTTATAGGCTAGTTATAGCAGCATTTTATTGGGGTTAGTGGGTTGGTTATAATTAGGGATATGCACCATCTTAAATACCGCATCTGTATCTGTTGATGAATTAATGAAGTTGTGAGAAAAATCAATTGCTGTGTATTCTGTTTTTTTCTTCCGAAAAAATTCCAACAAGAATTAAGTCTCCTTCAGCTTCATTTTTTTCTTTTAGTTTTTTTAGTCGCTTAGTCTTGTTGAATACCAGTTCCATAGCGAGGATTAACATCACCTTCTTTAGCCTCTTTTTTTTGGAATTATAATATCTTGTTTGAGCCTTAAGACATCTCTACTTCTGAATTAAGGCTCTTTAACTTTTACTCATGGATTAAGACAACTTAATATGAGTTTCTTAGTGCAGATTAAGATTTAATCATAGTTATGTTGAGAACAACCCCTGTGGTTTTCTCTATTTTGACGATCCTTCGAGCTCCTTGATTTTTTGAATTATGTGAATCGAGTATGATTTAAAGAACAAAGCAACTGGGTGCTTTAAATTGTTGATCTATTGCTTGACAATTCGAATTTATTTTTGTTGGTTTGGTGATTCCTATGCTCGATTAATACGTTTTTTAAACTAGGAGTGTTCAAACGGTTCGATTTGTTCGGTTTTCAACTGAATCGAAAATTTTTGGATTAAATGGATCGATTTTTCATTTGTAATGGATAGGTACGGTTCAATTTTTGAATTATTTTGATCGAGATGTTTGAATACATCGGAAACAAACAAAAGTTGAGTTAGAATGATTGAATTAAATGTCAAATGCTATAATATTTTAATAGGAAACAAACAAAGTTGAGTTGACTATATATATGATTGAATTGAATGTTATATTTTATAATTTAATTTTTATGATATTTTTGGTTGAAGTTTCATTTCAGCATCTGAATTGAATGTTTGGATATGCTTTTAGTATTTAATAGGAAACAAACATACATTGAGTCACAAGTTTATTTTTTTTAATATTATAATATTATATTTTCGCTCAATTACCTGGACTGAATGTTATTTTAATATGAAAATTATAAAATTTGATAGATTATGTATTTTGCTGAATAATCTAGCATAAATATTTCTTCTAGAATTTTTCAAAATTAATATCATTTTATTTAATTTATTATCTTTTCATGTTATTAATAAAATTTCGGTTACAAATTACTCAAGTGGAAATAATGGTAAGTTCTCACTAGTACAAAAAACCCCTTCACCGACGGTTGAAATACCCCTACACCGACTGTTATAGCGGCGTCAGTAAAGCCGGCGCCAGTGAATGTTACCTTTTACTGACGCTCTAAAAACAGTCAGTGTTGGGTTCAACACTAACTGTTTTTAAAGCGTCACTGTTGAACGCCAACACTGACGCTTTTGAAAACCGTCAGTGTTGAGTACCAACACTGACGCTTTAAAAATAGTCAGTATATTTAAAAACAGTCAGTGTTGGACATGGTTCTGTTTGATTCTAGGCTAGCCTCCATATTTTTGCTAGCCATATATTACCATTCAACATTTATTGACGTTAAAAAATTAATATGCCACAATCACAAACAAAAGACACCAAACAAGTTAATTGCCATTCAAAATTATCCAAATTACATGTTATCCAAATTACATGCCATATATCCACAAAACACACAAAAGACACCAAATTATCCAAGTTAATTGGCATCTAAAATCTATTTACTTGACTTAAATAAAAAATGCTTCTCTTTCTTGCAACCTATAACTAATATAAAGGATAGTACTACCCGAGAAGCGATGACATTCAATTGACGAGACCTATTCAACGTAATAAACATAGATTTAGGTCTTCTAATTTCTTGAAACTTTTCGAGGATATAGATTGTGCTTTCCTGAAACTTTTGGTACCGAGAACACCCAAATCAGAATTGTAGTCTGCCCTGTACAAATTTTACAAAAAAGGTTGTCAGCAAATAAAAACTGGTACTAGGCTGAAACTCTCCTCTTATAAAAGTTATTAGAAACCATGGCTAAAAAATACAGAAAAACATGAAATAAATCAAGGGTATAGGTTGCATCCTTCAGTTGTGTATTTCAGCAAAAATACCCTTCAGTTGTGTATTTCAGCAAAATGAAAGGAACAAGCACTGTAAAGGTCATGAGATAAATTGTATAAATCTTCATAAGAACAATATACACTAATGTAGAAGAGAAATCTAAATACAGAGAAAATTTTAAATCACTCACTGGCATTTGGGTATGCTGGTATTATACCAGTCTGTACTACTTGCCTCTATAAAAATATTTTTTTGAGAAAAAAGAGATGCACCTATTACCTATAAGAGAAGTGTACCCATCTCCCTGCCATCCTGGTTAAACGTCATCCTGGTTAAAAAATGTTTAAAATGGAAAATCCATTTAAATTATGTACTTGGTTAAAGTAAAAATGGTTTATGGATGCATAAGAGACATGCAAACAAGACCCTACTTTTACAGCATGGCATGGATAATTAAACAGATCTCTATCCAAAATTCGCCAAATTATGCAAAATTAAACAAACTAGGATGGATGGGCGAACAGGTAACAATTGGTAACCGAAGATTAAAAAGGTTGTCAATTGCCGAAGTATTGTCTGGAACCATGTGGTACCATCTAGTATGTGCCAAACCAGCTGCTGAAACATAAATAGACAGAAAATTTACCTTGATTGGTTGTTCCAACCTTGAAAAAAACTGCATACGAAGCATAGTAACACAAGGGGCTAACAATACTATAATAGAATCCTATTAATCAAATCCATTCAATTGGCCGCAATAAATTTATACTAATGGCAGCAAATTGATACATTCACTGGTAATCCATTATAATTAAAATTCAAAACTGATTCAATAATTGAATGCATCAATTTGCTAGATCAATTATGTCAAATAATTTATGTATCAAGGCTCAATTCCACTACTTGGCAGGCACTACCAAGGGTTTAAAAAAAAGGCTCAATTTCACAATTGATTTCACAATAACAATCTCAAAGGCTCAAGGGTTCGGTTCACATACTTGATACTACAACAACTCAAAACTATACAAGAACGTGATCACAACAATCGACAACAATTTCATGACATACAACTAAAATCAGCCCTCGGGGCTTATCGGGTGCAAACCCGTAAAGGGTAATAAAGAGAGATAGGAGGAATACCGTGATCCTCAAGACAAATTTAAACTAAAATCTGTGACCATCACTAACTCAAATTTCACCTCCCAGGAGATAATTGAAAAACGAGCTAGACAGGGCATATAATTTTTGTTGTCCATATGAAAAAATAAATTAACCCACCTGAAGTGACACCCCTGGTTGCCTGGACTTGCCTCGTGCTCCAATCACTACAGTCAGAAAACCATATGCAACTATCAAAGCCCTCGTCACAGGAGCATTCTCTACAGATCAATAGATCAAAAAGTATCAGAAAATTAGGAGAAAGTAATGCGCTTTTGCAATTAGTATAGTTTTCATTCTAAACGAAATAGATGCAGAAGTAATGCACTCCAGCTAGACAGGGCGAAGGAGTTTGATACCTGAGATATATAAAAGGCCTCATTTGTTCCATCATCTGATCATATCGGCCACCAATATCCAGCAAGGTTGCTTCAGGACTTGAGCCAGGATTACTCTCTTTCAAGTAAGGGTTGTTTTGGGAGTGAGGGTGTGAGGGAGTAACGGATTGAGGGCTACATATAAAATTCCTCATAAAAATTCAAGTAAGAGATGCATTACCTTGATAACTTCAGCTTCTGTTATCAAAGGGGCACCTCCAATAATGTCAAAATCACCCTGTGAGTATAATAGAAGTTCAAGGCTTAACGAAACACATAGATTGATAAACAGAAGCCTTAAAAGATGTATTTTAGTAAAATAAGGAATGTGATTACTTAACCTGAAGGAATCGGCTTGGAGTTGATCGCCCAATAGCTCTTCTGTAAACCCATACTACCTCATATCGCTTGAAAGATGTAATCTAGATAACGATAATATAAGCAATTCAGAAAATGACTTGATATTTTTTATGCTTTACCAGTTTACAGGTTGATAGACCAAAAAGTAAAAATTGCATAGAGGTGAAGGTCTGTGCTAAACGACGGGGCTCGTCTGTGCAGGGGTCAAGCTGAGGCTGACAGGAGCGCATCTGTGCTGTGCTAGTGCCGATCTGATGTGTCTGTGCTGGTGAGAGATAGAGAGAGAGATGGTGCGTCTCTATCCTGGTGCCGATCTGATCCGAGAGAGTGAGAGAGAGATGGGTAGGGATGATGCGAGAGAGCGAGAGAGCGAGAGAGAGATGGGTAGGTCTGAAGGCAGGAAGGAGAGGAGAGGAGGCAGGAAGGGTTTTGGGTCGGGAGGCAGGGAGGCGGGAGGATTTGGGGGTCGAGAGCGTGATTTGGAGCATATGAGATTTTTGTTTGGCGTGGAGGAATCGCGGCTGATCGAAATTTTGAGTTAGAAACCTGAGAAATTTCACAGCGGCACTGATTGAAAAATCACTGACGGTTTCCAATATAAAAAACAGTCGGTATTTGGCTCCCAACACTGACGGTTTTTAATAACAGTCAGTGTTGGCTGCTAACACTAACGGTTTTTAAAAACCGTCAGTGTTGAACACCAACACTGACTGTTTTTTAAAAACCGTCAGTGATTTATTTTGACAAAGGGTTAAAAATTTTGCAAGGAAGAGAAATAAAAAAGTTTGCAAAATAATTTGTATATATATAATTATATTATATAGATTGAATTTTATTTAAGAGAAATATTTTTTTGCAAAAGTTTATGGGATAAGTGAAAGTTTTGACAAATTAGTTTGGACATTCAATATTAGCTTATTTATGTTGAATTTGTACATATGTAAATCTAATTTATACAACATATAATATGGAAAAAAATAAAAATAAAATATTTTCAAACTTTTTATAGCTTTCATGGACAAATCATACATATAATTGTTGATTTTATAGAATTTAATTATTATTTGCTCTTTAGACAGGGCATCCTAAATTTACAGTGAATTATGAATTTAATTGATCATCTATAGAAGAAACATTAAAAGTCATTATTTATTCAAATATGTATAATTTGACTTTTAAGTACGAACAATATTTTGCAATGACTATTGCATTTGTTTACATTTACTCTAGGACAGTTCTTGCTTACATCTAACAGTTATGATATATTTCACACAAAAATGACAACTCAATCGTTTAAAAATGTTATTCGATGAAAAGTTAATTTTTTTTTATTAATTGAGCTAAATTTGGTATGTGTCATATTTATTCAATAAAAATGGACAAATTAAACTTTTTAATTGGAGCAATAATTTTTAAGATACCAATGAATTTTCATTCTCCACAAACATTTTTTTATTGACTCACCAAAACTATCACAAGCTAAAGAATGGTTATATCTAATTGCTAGCTAGAATGTTTTTTTTTTTTAGAAAAAAATAGAGTCTGGTCTTCAAAACTCCATTATTTATTAAGATTTCACATCCAATATTTAAATTGATGACCTTTCACACAAAAAGATACTGTATTTTCCACTAAATTAAAATTTGATTCTTACAGTATTGCTATTTAGATAGATAAATTGAATTCTTACACTAAATTATCAACACTGACGGTTTTTCAAAAAACAGTCAGTGTTGAGTACCAACTTGAAATTATCTTGTAATTATCTTGTAATTATTAAATTCGTATTTGTAAAAACTTGAAAGATTTTAAGTTTTAACTTGATTTTATTAAAAAAATTAATGTATTACATGTGTTCAATGAAATGTTCAAACCAAAATAATATATTTTTAATTATGATATTTGAAAAAAAAAATTAAGAACCAACACTGACGTTTCTTTAAAAACCGTCAGTGTTGGTTATCAACACTGACGCTTTTTAAAAAACAGTCAGTGTTGAACACCAACACTGACGCTTTAAAAACCGTCAGTGTTGGTGTTCAATACTGACTGTTTTTCAAAAACCGTCAGTGTTGATAACCAACACTGACTGTTTTTAAAGTGTCAGTGTTGACAACCAACACTGACGGTTTTTAAAGAAACAGTCAGTGTTGGTTATCAACACTGACAGTTTTTAAAGCGTCAGTGTTGAGTATCAAAACTGACGCTTTAAAAATCATCAGTGTTGGTGTTCAACACTGACTGTTTTTTTTAAAAACTGTCACTGTTTATAACAAACACTGACTGTTTTTCAAGCGTCAGTGTTGAATGACAATACTGACTGTTATTTAATAAAAGAGTCAGTGTAGGGATAGCAACACTGATGCTTCGGTTAAAACAGTCAGTGATTAAGGGTCGGTGAAGGGGTTTTTTGTACTAGTGTCTGAAGCTTTTTTTCCTATCTTGGTTTAGGAGCTAGATAAATAGACTGAAGTATTCCCAAAATTTAAACAGTTATATCTGGATAAATCCAGTGACAGTGCTAAAGGCCAAAATTTAAACAGTTATATCTGAATAAATCCAGTGACAGTGCTAAAGGCTAATTATATAAAGGGTAATTATAATTTTTTCCACATATTCATTTCTCATTTCTACTTTCAACTAATTAACTTTCTATTTTAACAATAACTATTATTTCTAACAACATTTATTTCTTTCATCTTTCTTCATTTCTCTTTCATCTTCATGTTCTTCTCCCATCTTTCTCTCCCACCTCTACCTCCCATCTCTCTCTCTTACCCATGCCTCCGCCTTTCTCTCACACCTTCGCCTCTTCCACCTCTGCCTCTACCTCCCTCTCCTATCTCTGCCTCCGCTTCCGTTTTTCCATCAATAAGCTACCTCTCTCTCTCACCTCGAAATGGTAAATACGATAAGCTCCCTCTCTCTCCCACCTCCGCTTCCACCTCCGTTTTTCCTGTCTATGCCTGCTGCTCCTGCTCTAGCGGACGTTCTGTCAGAGATCATCCATCACTCCATCCCAATCAAGCGCGCCTCTGCCGGGATTGAATACTTCAACGTGTATGAATGAATACTGGAGCACGCCTCTACCGGGTCACATCCATCAGTGTCGACCATATCAAAATATTTTTGTATTTGTGGATGCAATTAATCTCTTTCATGACTATGTTTTCCTTTCTCATGAATTAGCGAGTTATTTGCAAAAAAACAAAGCTTTATTAATTGTGAATTAAGCCACTACGTACTAAGAAATAAAATACAAATTTATTTTGAAAAAAATAGAGGTATACGAATGAATACTTAATATCTTAGGTATGAATACCTGCATGACAAGATATGAATATTTGTGCAACAGACAACTTAAAAGTATGTTATCATGGATCCCATTTGAAAGATAAAATTGTGTAGAAAACATTCGTGGTTTTAGATTTGCAAAATTTCTCACATCTCGTCAGAAACATTGTTTAGATTGAATGGAGAAGAAAACACCACCTCTAAAAACGTGTAAAAGATGGATGAGTGATGTATACAGTTTTTGTATTTACACTTGCACAACGAGGAAGAATATTTTCTCGATGAGGTATGAATATTTGTGTGGTGACATATGAATATTTATGCAATAGACAACTTGAAAGTATGTTATCATGGATCTCATTTGAAAGATAAAATTGTGTAGAAAATATTTGTGGTTTAAGATTTTCAAAATTTCTCACAGATCATCCAAAATATTAGTTAGATTGAACAGAGAAAAAAGAATCATCTCTAAAAATGTGTAAAAGATAGATGCGTGATGTGTCCAGTTTTTATATTTGCACTTGAACAACGAGGATAAATATTTTCTCGATGAGACTGAATACTTGTGCAACAGACAACTTAAAAATATGTCATCATTGATCTCATTTGAAAGATAAAATTATGTAGAAAATATTTGTGGTTTTAGATTTGCAAAATTCTCACCGATCATCAGAAATATTGATTAGATTGAATGGATAAAAAAATTACCTCTAAAAACGTGTCCATTTTTATTTAAATAATTGATATCTTAGGTATCAAGTAATATCTTAGGTATTAATACTTGATGTGTTATATATGAATACTTGCGTGACATTTGTAAAATCTTTCAAATATTAGGTGGTCCCCAAATAGTAAGTGGTCCCCTTAGGTAGTTGTTACGGGTGAAATGGAGAATTGTTACGGGGATAGCTAGCTAGGTGCTCCCGTTACATGAATGATATCTGTTACAATATTTTATATATATTTCTTAGTGCATGTAGTGAACATATAATTGTTTCTTAATAAAATCCTACTAGAACGAATATCATAAAAAAAAATTGTTCTGTACTGCAACCGTTTATTTTAAAATATGTCAACCATTTTCATATAAATAATCTAAATTTTTAATTAAAGAAAGGTTTAATTTAGATACAAATTAATTTTATTAACAAAAATATAAGCAATGTTATTTACAACTTTGGTTGTAATTATGAACAAAATGAGGAAAGCTAAAATAACATGACAATTATAAAAAAAAATGACATCAATAAAATTGAAAAAAAAATGTGATTATAAAAAATCACAAGACTATATTAATATCATTTTGAAAATTTTAAATAGTGTTTCAATAGACATGTAATACTGTAGGTATCTAAATTAATCAAAGAAAAGTAAACTAATTCAAAGATTAAAAAGAAAACTACAAATATTAATTTTCAGTTATATATTTCTTAAGATCAAATATATAATCTTGGGAAATTTTTATTGACAATTTTGCTCCTTATTCACATCACTATGTTGCTTGGAGATGACAAACTTGGATGCAATTAGCATATAGCTAATTTTAATAAATACCCGTATCTTCATGAGAAAAAAATTTAATAATGATGTCATGTTAGCATATAGAAAGTTAATGGCCTCTCCTAATGATTATTTCAAAGAGAAAACAAGTTTAATAAATTAATGTGAAAAACAAAAAGCAATATTTTATCATTATGTCACATTCACTGGCATCATGCAGTATGACAAGAGTAACCACTAAAATAAATATGATAGAGAATTAATTGACCATGCATATTCAGCCAAACCTAAAATATCATTTAGTCAACCAGGCCAATGGACCATATCTCAATTGAGCGCATAATTTTTCATTTTTCCTTTTCAAACTCATCTGATTACTGTATATATAGCCCAATTCACAACAAACTAATAAAAATATGCATTAAAACCAGTGTTCTAAATAGCGCGCTATAGCGGCGCTATAGCGTTTTTGGACACAAAACGCTAAGCTATACAATTAAAACACGCTATTTGAGCTACAGACGCTATAGCGGTAATAGCGGTCCGCTATAGCGCATAGCGTGTAGCGCAAATAGCGCCCGCTATGCAACATGCTGTTTTTTTTTTCTTTTCAATTTATATGGGCTTTAAATAAAGGCTCAGATTGGATTTTAACCGTGATTTTTTTTTATAATTGACATACTAAGCTTTATATTAAATTATTAATTATTATTTTAATAAAAAAAATTATTAATTATTAAATGAGATCAAATAAGGAAGCTACAGCGCGCTATGCAACATGAGCTGTTTTTTTTTTCTTTTTTTAATTTATATGGGATTTAAATAAAGGCTCAAATTAAATATATTAAGATATTTCTTGAAGTAACAAAATGATAATTACTATATGATAGTTTGAATATTTTGAATAGATTAAGATAATTAATTATGGCATGATGTCTAGGTTATTTTAAAATTTAAATAAAAAAAAGATAGATTATGTCATGATGCTGAATATATTTTGAATATAAAAAGATCGATAGTTTATGATATTAGTAATACTATGGATATTTTGAGTCGCAATTTGGACTTTGTATTGGTTCAATATGAATACTATAATTTTTTAATCAATTTGATGTTATTTATTATTCTATGAGACTTATATAATGTTGATATTTAGTACAAATATATGATATAATTTTTATAAAAATAAAAAAACGCTATGTGGCATAGCTTTCGCTATAGCGACGCTATTCGCTATAGCTTTTTTTTTCGGCTTCCCGCTATGACGCGATAAACGCTATTTAGAACCTTGATTAAAACAAAAACCTACGTCATATCTACTTCTTTGAATCAAATTTTCCTAGATATTCCTTTGATTTTTCAGATCATATTACCAAGTCAAATTAACCAATACCAGTCTAATTTTTCTTTTCTCACTTCTCTTTCTACACTACTATAGCACTGTAGATTCTCTGTCGCTAGAGATCAATAAAGATCATAAATTTTTCTTTTGTCAAGTATATTTTTACATGGAGAATATTTTGAATTGTTTAAATTAATTGTTTGAATTTTTTATAACCGGATATATAATTAATTCATAGCACAGTATTGTTTTGTGCTATGCAAAGTATCGTAGCCTAGCTCATGTCATCTTATCATGCATATACAGTATCTGCGAGGGCAAAAAGTAACTATCTGCGAAAGTATGCCGACATAAAGATCTTTTTTCTATTATTGGCAATAGTATATAATTGCATTCTTTGGTGTTGTTTGTCGCCTCTTAAAAATACCTACTTTTCTAACGTTACTTCTAACGTTGCTTCAATATTAGTTTGCCATTGCCACAGTGTCAACAATAGACTTGATAGCTACCAGCTCACTCAGATAAAAAAAGTCACGCTTGTCTATTAAGAGAAAAGGTAATGCCACTCAAGCATTCATCTCCGAGCACGCTAACTAATTCAACTACTAACTACTGTTTCCTCATTCTATTCCAAGCCAAAAAAATAATAATAGAAGTTTTTGTCGTCACTCATTTTTTTTTTGTGATCAATCTCATTCATTTTTTCTCAAATTTAAAATTATGAACTTCTTTTATTCGATTTTCTTTTTCATATGAGGTCCATAAATAAGTACTTTTGAGTTATATTTGTGTTGTTGTTTATTTTTTTTCTTGGTATGCTATATATAAAAACTGCACTTTGACTTTTCAAAGACTTGCACCCACTTTTTTTTTTCTCTCTGTCAATCTTGTCTGTTTTTTTGGCGATTTGTGAAAATTTTTGCGAATTTCAAATAAGATCCATGATAAAATACATTTGAGTTATATTTGTGTCGTTGATTATTTTTTCTTCTTGATATGTTAAGTTTAAAGACTTCATATGTTTGGTATAAAGAATTGATATATATATGTCTTGTATAAATTCTGCACTTTAAACATTTTAAATGGGCCGCGAATTAGAAAATTTTAATAGGGATGCAGGCTGGAAAATGGGCCGTGACAGCTTAATCGACAACAATTTTACAACAAGGGAAAATTTCCGACAATTCACATATCAATGGGCTCAATTTAATACTTGATTTCATATTCAATAGACAACCAAGCAATTAACAACACCTACATGAAATTAGATATGAGAACCCGATAACAAACAAAATATACGAAGCAATTCAGACTCAAGTCGAAAAGGGTCGATACCCTCGTGCCATCACAAGGCGAAACAGAAATTACACGAGTGTTTTACTTTCTCCGAGTGTTTGACGAGAGGTGGTGAGTACCAAGGTTGTAGCCGGCCGTGGCCATGTTCATCTTGCTTCTAGCCTCGTCTCAAACTTCACAAGCGCAAGCACGCAAGTACGCAACAAACCACAAGAAACCCTTAACTGGTATGAGCAAAAACCGCAACCCCAAAGATGAACGAGGAGGGAAATCCCAACCGGGTTTGGTGACATAAATTTGTAAAAAGAGAAGAAGAGATATTGAGAGAATCCTCAAGGAAGATGGGAAGAGAGCCGGATTATGTGGGTGGGGTCCGTGGTTAAGTGAGAGGGTCAAGTGGGCAGTGGGGGCCACTTTTCATAAAGAGAGAGAGGATACGGATTCAAAATCAAAATTTAATTGGGTTATGAGGAGCCAATCATTCTCCATGAAATAAGAGAAAGAAGATAGGTGCAATTTAATGATGTGGGCCCAACAGTAAGTTAAATAAATAAGGGAGGAAAGGAATAGAGTGAGGATATGGCCGTGTGGCTTTTCGTGCGGTCGATTCATTTTTTATTTTTTTTTCAAATTGTTGTTATAAATTATATTTTCTTTCGAATTGATTCGAAAGGTCTCGATTATTTTAGAAGTAAAATTTTCAGTTTCCTTTAATTTAAGTTTCGTTAAGTTACCACTTTTCTTGTAACCAATTTGAGTTTAATTTTCTATAATATTATATTTATAGTTCAAGTTTGTTTAATTTATCATATGCTTTTATTACTAAGATTTACCTTAAATCAATAATCTTAATTCTTCACATTGTTTTAAATATATTATAGTATGTTTAATTTCAAGGTTTCAATCTAATTGAATTTATTATTCTGTCTTCAAACTAAATTTTTAATTTGCTTGGAATTAAATTCTCATTTTACTATTATTATTACTTTATTTTTTTTATTTTTTTTATAGTTGTACATTTGATTTAGTTATCTAAAGTAAAATTTAAAATTTTAGTCATTGAAAATGTTAATATCTAAAACAGTAAGTATTCATAACTACGCATTGAAAATATGAATTGTTATGTTGCAAAATAACTTAACTTAGTTAATTTGTTTGGTTCTTGAATATATTGATAGTTATTAATAAAAATATTCATACTTCAAATATTCATACTTATAATTGAAGTATGAATTTTTCCATTGTAAAATATTTTAATTTAATTTTTTTTTATAAATGACTTTGTTTAACGCTTAATTGTATTAATATGTAATATAGAAAATATTCATACATGTGCATTGATGTACATATATTTATGTTGTAGACTATGTGCAAGTATTTATATCTCGTTGTGCAAATATTCATAACTCATTGAGCATGTATTCATACTTCGTAATGTAGTATAAATAGTTCATATGTCAAGTATTTGTATCTAAGCTAAGTATTTCAGAATCGATCACTTGACCATAGAATCAGAATCGCCTGAATCGGGTTGGAATCTCGAATTTTTTGGGCATAAACATGTTTTGTACTAAAAAATAGAAAAAAAAATGATAAATAAAATAATATAGATTCCTGATATATATATAGTAGAAAAATAAAGATAGAAAATGAAACAAAAAGAGGTAGAAAACATGGAAAAAAAAAACTATTAAAATGGATGATCCAACAAGAAGGACTGAAATGAAGATGAGAGAGAAGTGGAGGCAGCCATTTATATGTTTTTAAATGTTCCACGTAGCTTTATCCATCAATTCGATTGGACAAGCGATAAATCAACAATTTAAAGCACCCGATTGGTTGTTTAAACCATACTCGATTCACATAATTAGAAAAATCAAGTAGCTCGAAGGCTTATCAAAAGAAAGAAACCACAGGGACGTGTCAACAACACACTAAGTCCCGGGGCTTTGTTCAACATCAAAATTCACAAGAAAAGATAGAAGGCAAGAGAGCTCGATTGAGATGTTAGACATATAGAGTAGAGACAGTCAGAGAGAAGGCGGGGAGCAGGTGAAGGTGTAGGCCGCTGACATATGGGTCCATTCTGAAATTTAATTTATTATTATATATATTTTTTTCAGGTTATAACATCCTTAATCAAGAGTCAATAACGACTAATTAATCTGTGTATTATTTAGTTCAGTGTGAACTATGTCACACTGAATTTTTGGGGACCTACAAAACACCTTGAGCTAGCTAGGTCTCATACTTGGCCAAATTTGGCTCCTTTAATCTTTTTGTTTTATTAAAAAAGAAAAAGCATAATTTGGTGATAATTATCCTAGGCGTTTTTATAATACAAGAAACTTATCTTTCTTAGAATCATCACCTTTTGGTTCTTTCCTGAAAAGCTCTAGCTAGGTTTTGTTTGGAATCGTATAATTTTCTGGAAGAATCAAGCAGCTTCCAAATACCATGAAAGAAAAGATGCATCTTGCTTCTTGTTTGGGATTTGAATTACACCATGTTTGGATGGAGAGTAGAGGAAGAAATGGGAGGTAAATAATATAAGGGAATGGAATAGGATAGAAATGAAGATTAGCATATTTAACATCTTCGTGTTTGGATGATTAATGAGAGAAAATTAATGTAACTTTCTTTTCCGTCTTATTTCTTGTTTAGTTGATTAACATTTAGGAGATTAATAAGAAATTCGGTGACTATTGTAGGTTTGAGGAAAAAATCTTATATGACAATTATATATAAAAGATATAGGGTTTGACACTTTTATCATTTTTTTTAAAAATATTTGTAACAAAATTTATTTTCATCCATTACACTCCAATTTGGGAGGGAAACTGATTCTATTAATTATAATGATACAAGGTTAAACCTTTCATCTCCTGTACCCTTCACCTCCGACATAATTTTATCAATCAAACACGATTCAACGGAAAGTTTTTGTTCATTTCCATTCCATCCCTCCCTCTACTCTCCATCCAAACAAGGTGTTAGGGAACTTTGAAAAATTTTATGTATATTTTTAAAATTATTGAAATTATAAATTTTTCTTTCTAAAATTTATAATATCATATTTAGTCTTCTAAATTTTAAAAACTCATTACAGAAAAATTAGGTATGTATATTCAAATTAGAGGCATGATATATTGACTTTTATATTAAAACTCATTTTAAAATTATAATTTTTTTATTTGATACTTTATTAATATAAAAAGAATATATAGCATACACAAAATAAATGTTTAGTTATTTTGTTTAGTCTTTTAATTTGTTAATTCGTGACAATAATTAATTCAATACCTCACTTGTTGTGTACGAACAAACATGTATCTTTTCTGAATTCTCAATTGAGAATTTTGTGGTACGCTTAGAGTCAGAAAGCATTGCAAAATTATTCTAGACATTGATCTTTTAACTTTTTAATTCACATATAAATAAAGTTGAAATGTGATAAATTTTTATGAGGACAGAAAAATAATATAAATCACTTCTAATGTATGAAGTCAAACTATTCTCCATTTACTAAGAGTTTCATTTTGGGCCTAGAAGATAATTCTTTTATCTGAGCCCAATTAACTGAGTTTCATTTTGGGCCTAGAACAATTCATCAATGGATATATATTTGATGGTACACAACAATTAATTCATCAATGGATCTGTATACCATTCAAGTAAATCAACTAAAATTAATTACCACAAGTAATTGGCAGTACAAGTAAAAGAAGCCCAAGTGACAATAAACTCTACTTAATTTCTGATTTAGGTCTTTGCGACAACTCTTAACACCTTTAAATCTTGCATCTCCCTATTTACAAATACTCTTATCTTTATTCATCTTATACTCTACTGTCGTTTTCATATACTCTTATCTTTATTCATCTGTTTATCCATTTAAAAATGTATAACAAATTAAAATCCAACCATAATCTTAACAAGGAAAATATATTTCAAAATTATTTGTTTTATTAATATACAATAAATTAATCAGTGCAAACTCATCTTCGAAAAAAAAAAATTACAATGCTGGAGCAAAATCAGCAAGTAGGTTTGTCATCAGGGGGAGGCAGCATTTTTGCCTCTGTACTATTACCATTCTTTGTTATAAACACAGTATCCATTCCCCAGATTGAGTGTGTTTCATAGTGACAGTGCATGAACCAAACACCTAATTTAATTACAAAACCAAAATATTTTATGATTAGTATCTAAAAAACACTTAAAACAACAATTTGTAACAATAACTAATCTACTATTTGATTAATTTTGCTGATCTACTTAATTAGTCCGGATCAACTATCTAATCAAATATTGCTAGAAAGATCATTCTCATTGTAGTTGTGTAACACCTTTGATTGTCAAAATTAAATCTATAAAAAGATTAATTAATTGATATTTAAAAGAAAAAAAAAAAAAAAAAGACTAAACTCACCCGGATTAGCTGCCCTAAAGCGGATAGTTGCCCAACCGTTCTTCGGCACACCCAAAGTGCTCTGATGTGGCGGATCAACCAAGTTGTAACTCAGAGGATCTGTTGTGTTGTCGAAGTTGCCGGTTCCTCTTCCAATGACATAGAATCTGTGGCCGTGCAAGTGTATTGGATGGGTAACCTGTCCGTCTACTAAGTTAGTGCCCTGAAACACAATCTCCACAGTTGTGTTATACTCGAGAACTTTCACTTTTGTCGATTTTTCAACAAATTTTGCATTTTCTTGATATTGTGCATCAGTAAAATTGAAGAAGAGCGGTGGTTGGTCAGGGAAGTCAGTGGTGTACACACCTGCAATAGAATTATAATATGCATCTAGCATAGCAATTTTTGGGTTTTGGAAACTAGCATTGTTCATACTAGCAGCAAGTGTAGTACCGTTTTGACCATTACATCTGCTTGTAGGGCACCGTTGTTCATTCGAAGATATCGTGATATACATTTTGACATCGACAGTTTGGGTTAAGACAGCTGGGTCATCTGAGCCGGCTAGCGAGCGAAGACCACTAATGAACGCAGCTGATGCATTAGTGTCATTGTGGTTTGGTAAGGATGTGTAAACCGGTCTTATTGATGGAGAGAAATGATTAGTTTTGTATTCTAAAATAGCTACACTTTCATTCTTATCTCTAGGGGCTCCAGAACTTCCATCAAAGTATAGATCCGCGATCATGTAATAACGGAATGGGGAAGAAGAGTTTTTGAATTGATTGGCCTGTAAGAGGAGGTCCATTGTTTGGCCCGGGTTGATCACTATATATTTATTCATGTAAGGCTTCGTATAGCTGGCGTCAATTCCAACCACCGTTACATTGTGGCCGGAAACCCCAAAAAGGAATGCATTTTCCATGGCTGCATTTATTACACGGAGGAGGTACATTTTGCCTTGTTCGACTTGTGCCTTAAAAGTTTCTGCAACAAAAATAAAAATGAAAAATATACGTAGTTAGACAACATTTTATTTTAAAAAAATAATAAATTTTGATGCTAATTTTGTTTAAATTGATAAAGTAAAGCACATTGTCAAAGAGAATCTCCATCTTATGAAATATTATAAATAAGCAAATTCCTATACCAGGAACAATAAATTACCATTTGCTGAGCATGGCATGAAGTCACCAGGCTGTCCATTGATGGTGTTGGCATCAGAAAGATCGATTTGACCGCGATATTCAGCTGCACTTTGGTACATTTCTGTTATGTTTCTGTTCCACCATTCTCCTAGAATCAAAGTGAATTCTTTATGGGGTTTGTGGAAGGGGAAGGTGGTTCCGAGCTTCGGGTAAATAACAATAGCACCGTGAACAGTAGCACGATCATATTCGCTATGTGCATGCCACCATAGCGTGCCTTCTTCTTCCGTAAATTGGATCCGTTGTGTGTAGTTGACTCTTGGTTGGATAGGGCACTGAGTAATGTATTCCGGTCCATCTGACCACGGGTCCCTTGGCTGGTTTATGCCATGCCTATAGAAATTAGATGAATACTTGTTAGTCTTGCATGTATTGAAATAATTCCATGGTTCTGAAACTCGGAATCGGACACTTGGCTATGGAATTGGAATCGGATGAATCGGCCGGAATTGGAAAAATCGGATCGGAAACTCGTATTTTTTTGGCAGAACCTTGTTTTGTAGCCAAAATATAGAAAAAAATTGGAAAATTTTTTTTTGTCAAGAAATTATGTTAAGACAATATTATAATCTATTAATATGATATAATACATGCATTACAACCGAAACATGTTGTTACTGTCAAATGCTATGACGACCTGACTAGATCATCTCGACATTCTATGTATTAAAATATAAAAAGGGATATTGTTGTATTGAGCTAAATAATAAATTACTTAAAAAAAAGATAACTAAATAATAAAGTTATTAATGTCATAACAATCAAATTTGTAGTGTAATTATTTAAAAATATATATTTAATTTTAAAATAAAATAAAGAAAATAAAAATACTAAATAAAATGTACAAGAGAAAAATAAAAATTTTAGTTTCTACTTTTATATTTCTAGAACAATCAAATTTCTATCGTTTAAATAAGAAACACACACGACACTTGAGTGTCATCAACTGTAAAGTTCTCAACATATACCAATAGTTGACCTTGACTACATATATCAATAGTTGATATGAACATGGTTTACGATGAAACAATTTATGTTCTCAAAATAAAGCCCTATAGTTCACATACACCCAGTCTATTTAACATTCTATAATGCTTTCACCCTTCTTCTCTTCTCCGCAGCCCAATCTGTTTTCCCCAATTTTCTTCGACGGCAATGCCAAAATACAAATTGGTTCGATTTAATCCACAAAATAGTTTAATTTTGCTCTTAGCGCAAGAGAAATAGAGAAAATTTGGCTTATTGTTTCGATTGATAATCAATTTTATCGGTTTTCTGCATGTAACTAGAAAACCTGAGTCAACTCGGGAAAAATCGGTTCGCCTCCGGACGATTCCGGTCCGACTCGGCCGAGTTAACTCGGAATCGGTCGATTTTTCAAACCATGAATAATTCCTTAATTAATATTGTAAAAAACATATTCTTTATGTATGTACTATGTATATATACCAGTGGATGGTAATGTTCTTGTTCCCTCTGTTGATGACCTTGACATAGACTGTGTCGCCTCTGCGAGCGGATATAGTGGGTCCCGGATATGATCCATTGACAGTTAGCATGCTCTTTGTATGATTGCAGAGCCGGGTGTAGATAGCTTCTTGAATCTATTTAAGGGAAATATCAAAAAATAAAATATATATGTATACATATATCAAGTTACAAGTTCATACTTCATAGTTTGGTTTCTCTAGCTGTAAGTATATTTTATTTTGAACTGGTTCCGATCACTAGCTAGTTGGGTTTGTGATGCATACTAGCTAGAAAAGCATGCATAGATGATTTGACTATTTTATTCCAATATTTAAGTTCCCTTTGTTTCTTTTGGGAAGAGCTGGAATGCATTTTATTGTTTAATTGTGTTATGTAAACCAAAGCCTGAATTGGATGAAGATGAACCGGTCTTCTAGTAATTTTATTGCCTGAGCGAATTTTTGCCGAAAACTCATCTGACTCGTGTTGATCATGTGATGATCAGAGATGTAGCCATTGTGAATTCGAATTGAAATGTAGTATAAGTCAGAGAGATAAGTGAGTTTGAGGAAAATAAGAAAGACGATATATGAGTAATTAATGAGAGGTAGTACAGTTGGCTAGAGAAAAAAGTTTTAGAATTGTTCGTTAACTAAAAATTGAGAATTCAATTTCACCTCACAACTTGAGAACCTCTGCGCGAAGATTTCCAAATATATATATATATATATATATATATATATTGGCGACAGTGTGATATAGAACAAGAGAGCTTAGCTTAGAAATTACTTGATTAATCTTTGAATTTGTTCCATAAACAACCTTTTATAATTATATAATCATCAATCGGGTTTCTAATTTATTTTTGTATGCATGAATTGTATTGTACATTTATCAAATCCAAATAAAAGTATTGTACATTTGTACCACTGAACTATGTGAATAAAATCACATTGTTACCATAATATTTAATAAGAATATGATTTGTAATTTTTCACAACTTTTCTGAGAACAAAACAGTTAAGCTTTTATAGGAACCTGACAACTGTCTGGCAAATTCAATCACTGGTCAAATCTTCCAATTCTAACTACCTAATATATGAAGTTTTCAAACCTAGCATATCAAGTCTCTAAAAACTGTAAAATTTAATCTCCAAGTACAATTTCATATGAAGATTATATTAAGCAATTCGGATCGATAGATTAATAATACGGACCGATCGGCACTTTGCCAATACCATAACATCACTTGTTCCTTTTATTCAAGTATAGTGCCTTCAGAGTTGATAATGCTAATACCAAATACATATCCGCCTTTCAATGGGAGAATACAAATAAAAATATGGATAAATGTCAACAAAATTTAAAAATCAAATCCGCCTTTGTCGAATACAGATATGGAACGGATAATTGATGAATACATATTCGGATACAAATACAAAATAAATAATTGTAAGTCATATGAAATTTAAAATACAAATTTTAATTAACAAAATTTAAATATGGGAAAGAAAAACTACTGTCCGGACCTATCATGCTTAAATAAATAAAAGTTAATAAAAACAAATTTGTGAGATAGAATTCGGAAAGAATTGTCCAGAGTAATTCGCTCGAATTGCTGTCTAGTCCACCAATCATGAGCTCCTGTCCGGTCTTCAAATTAGTCACACGATGTACATTAAAGTCTAAAGTCTAAGTTTAAGCCTATATACAATATCTACTCTCAACAACAAGATTTATTCTGATGAGTGATGAGTGTTGTTTTATGCAATCCTCGAATTATATTGTTTAATTAATTTGCAAAATATACAATAATTATATTTAACGTTTTCATTGTATAATAAGTTTGCAGGTTTAATAACATTATATTTACAAGATTAAGTTTGAAAAACCAATAAAATCAACAAGATCGACTTTATGAAGATTAAGATTATAAATTGTAATATCAAATAGAGAAGTAAAGTAAATTTGAAATTGTTGATTTCTAAAACTATCTGTTAAGTATAGAACCAAAACATTTAGTATGGAATGTATTGAATGGTACCGAATGGGTAGAGGAACATTTTTGTACAAAATAATCATTCCGGTTAGCAATCATTCATAACGGAATGTTCCGCACCATTTTGGGACTCCCCGGATTGACTCCGTTCTGAATGAATGTTTGCCGTATTGTTCGCCATTCAAGTTACACAAAATTAGGATGAAATATAATATCCATTTTATGCGGACATAAATGTACTGAATGATTAATGTATAATTAAAAAAAGGTGAAATCCCTAATTAATTTCAATTATATTTGAACTATATGTTTGAACGAAAGATCACAGTACTGAATGGATCGGTTCAAATACCAAGATTTGAAACTCCCTCTATAAATATAGTTAATACTCTAACTTCATATTTGAGCTACCCGCCTCTAAGTTTCAAAAACACTTATTATGTGCTCTTGAGAGCTTCAATCTTTCAGAGAGCTAAAACTTTGATACTCTTTTGAAAATCTCAAATCCACTTGACTAATCTACTTCTAGATTTAGCGTGGAGATCTACTCTAGTGCTCCCTTGGAATAGCCGTGTGACTTCTTGCTTGTAGGGTATTAAGCGCTCACCGGCTCGAGCGTTTCCACTTACATATATTCGTAGTTATGTGATAATCCCCTACGTAGGACTCTTCAACTGGAGCTTCTAGGCTCAACCTTGTACAGGAGTTGTCTGTGACTTCCCCATGTGTGTTGAGCTTGCATGTCACTAGTTGTATCATTTTTTCATTGAATAATAGAAGAGGTACGCCGACAAAGTTGTGTTGTCTCAAAGACAACCATTTTAAGCTGAACTCCATTAACATTCCGCGTGCCATTCTCTCTTACTTTATTTATTTACTTTATATTGTTAATTGATTGCGATGTTTCATCTACTATCACTAAAAATATCTAAGTTGAGTCACCATATTGATCATCATCTTCTAATTACGTACCTAACCCAATGAGGTAATGAGTTGGATTAGCCTTTCGTAAAAGAAAAAAAAGATGCCTTTTTGAGTATGAGGCAAGTTACATTGGACATCGAATCATTTTCATTCCGATACCTATTGTTAAATCTAACTCTCAATTATACCAATATTAATTGTGAATTGTGCATAGCAGAGAAATCACTTACAACGAAAGTACGATGATGAATCTTGGCCCCACATGGGATGGAGAATAAACAGCATAGCATCAGACCGACGGCTACTGGCCATAACGAGAAAAGCTTACTAATAAACATGGTGCTTGAAAATTAAAAATAAACCAAAACCAATATTGCTCAATATTTTGTAGGGTTGTTTCCTTTCACCGAGGAGACTGAGCTGTATTTATAATTAAACCATGTGAACCCTTTTCTTTCCATTAATTATTCCAAAAACATTACTATCAAGTGTACGTGGCTCTGGCTATTAGCTGTTAATTTTATAACTATATTTTATATATACTTAGCTATCAAGTGTACGTGGCTCTGGCTATTAGCTGTTAATTGTAATAAAAAATGCATCATACTTAGAAAATTCATTTAAAAAATGCTTGTAAGACCATTACTTGTGACTTGTGAGTAATTAATGTTTGTTTAATTCGTGAAACTAGTACATAAAACACAATCATACATGACATATACACGCATGTAAAAAAATTGCACATTAACAGTGTATAATGAGAGGAGACATTCAGGCAAAAAAAAGCTCCAACATACACAAACGGTCTAAAAGTTTTGAACTGTTTCCGGAAGTCACATTTATTTGTGCTCAATTTAATAGTACTAAACCGTCTATGGTTGTACTACTTTATACAGTCTTTTCTAAAATACCGTTTATTATTTTGCTCAGATTCCGAACACTATTTTTTAGTTCAAACTGTGTTATTCATTCTTGTCTCACACACTTACACCACTTAAATCCAGCCCCTCCCTTACTTTGACCTGAACAAAAGACGAACCAACCAACCAACCTGTATGGGTAAATGTAGTTGTTAAATTTGACCTGAAATATATAGAGACTCACTTGTTCAAAGAGTTTGAATTTCACATTAAATTAATCACCCTAAACAATAAAATAATTAAATCTTCTACGAATCCTGACATGACTTGCACATGACAATTAAGTTGCCAACCCCAACATGTCAATTTGCCACCTCTAAGGATCAGCAGAAAAAAAAAAAAAAAAAAAAAAAAGGAACGAGAGAGATAATTTGAAGTGAGAATTTCATATATACCACTCAAAAACTATGAAATTACGTATTTACCATCTAAATTTTTATAATTACATATTTACCATCTAAAAATATAATAACTCACATATTTACTCAATTAATCAAAAAATGAGATTAATTAAGTTTAAGATTATATAAAATATAATTAACAAGTTATTTAGTCGCTTCTGCTTCTCTGGCCCTTCCTCTTTTGCTCATAGATTTTCCTTCCGCCTTTTTTGATGTAACTTTCTATTTTCTTTTAAACTCTCTTCTCATCTCGTCTCTCCCGCTTAAACTCAGAGAGAAGGGGCAACAGACTCAGATTTAAGGATTCTAACTCCAGCTTGATTGTCTAAAACAAGGTAACCGTTCCAACTTTTTCAACAAAATAACTCAATACTGAATTCGACGCTAATATTGTAACCTGTTATCAAAGTAGTAACTGAGTTTGAGAATCTGTGTTTTGTTACTGACTCAGTTTGGAATATATGTTTTTAATCTTTTATATTGGGTATAAAGGAGAACGGTTCTAAAGAATGAAAGAGAGGATACTAAGTTAATCCTTGATTAATTATACTTTTAAGAAAATTAAACGTAATTAATCTAAGTTTTGGGTATATTTGATATATGCTAAAGTTATATTGGGGAAATATTTGAGTTATTGGATTTTTAGATGGTAAATATATAATTACAAAAATTTGAATAGTAAATATGTAATTTCACAATTTTTGAGTGGTATATATGAAATTCTGCCTAATATGAAAATAAAACAATTTCTAAGAGAGGTTAGCATTCATTCAAAAGCAACATCTAGGATAAGAACCATAGTAGTTGTATTGTTAACGACTAGCAAATATGGGAGCTAACCAATTATAAATTGTTTAAAAAAAATCAAAATATACACGGGTCTAAATAACAAAACATGTATGGTTGCCAAAATCAAACACTGATGCTTTGTAGAAACTATGTATATAACTTATTAGTATACACAGTTTACAAAATTAGTATACCAAGTCAAATCAGAACATTTACAAAATTAATATAAAATTGGAGATGAAAAAGTATATTATTTCAATGGTGAGGTACTACAATTGCAATGGGACCTCCCGTTACCAATAAAATAAACATTAATTGCAATGGTACTAATCATTATTATCCATATTTGCAAGGATGAAAAGGGTATATATATAAGATTCTGAGTCCATAGTCATACTCGTACAACTGATCCATTTTATTTGAATACGAATATTTCAAAAGATTCTTTTTTGAGTTAATATAGACGATACGAATTCGCCATTGTCACCCTTATCCTCTACTTCCCCCTAACTTCACCATTTTCACACCTTGTAGTTCTCATTTTCGACACAACATCTTACTTCTCTTTTGGTTCTATCTTCTCAAGCGGAGAGGAGAATGAAGGAGAGGGAAGGAACCAGAGTCGATCGGAGCCGAGAGTGCGGTATCATTGGAGTTCGGAGTGTGGAGTTTTCATCTCGATTGGAGCGTCATCACACAGCGGTGGTGAAGAAGCAGATCCGGTCATATAGTGAGATGGCGATTAATTACAGTGATTAACATTTCTATTGGAGTGCAACGGTGAGTACATGTATCCGGTTGCCGTCAGAGTGCAGCAACAGTCGAAGATACGAATCCGGTTGTGAAACAAAATGGTAGTTAGAATACTAGATTAGTTTAGAATATTTTATTAGAATAAAATAGTGATTTAAAAATTATGGTCATTCGACCCATTATAAATACGTTTTTTATCAATAAAATTGTTAGTTATCATTTAAAGCTGCTAATATTAAAAAAAATAGTTCAATTAGTTATTTATAGTATGGTAATAAACACAGTATGTTTCAAATAAATACCAAATCAACCAAATCATCCTGTATATCAATCACTGGTACTGCAGTTGCAATTGACAATTTTGTCCTGAAATTGATAACTTGAGCCATTTACTATGTTATTTGGTAATAGAATCCCAAAATAAGGTCACTTGTCTTCATTACTTCCGAAAAAAAAAAAACAAAATACAAGCATTTATAAGATTAAAATCGAGATAAGGTAACAAACAAAAATAGAGACTAGAGAATTATTTTTCATTGTAATTAATAAAAAAAGAAGGGAGAGAAATAAAAGAAGTACATGTGGTTTTAGATTGGTAGTAAGATTAGTATGAATTCTACCGATTATAATAACTCAAAAATTATGATCCCCTCCAACCACCAATCCTAACTTAGCTTTATTTTTAATCTGACTCATATATGGAAGTTCTTTATTATATTTCTAGTAAAATACAAAAGATTTAAAAAAATAGATAGAATTCTTCTATTATATCTGAATTTTAAGATAGTCTATCTATTTTCATAAAATCCTTTTATATTTTACTAAAGAAAATAAAAAGAAAAAATAGAAGAACTGGTTTTGATCAGTAGGAATTCTATCAATCCAAACTTTTAAATTGTTAGAATCAATTGAATTCATACTGATCTTACTATCAATAAAAAAAAATGTAGTCTTTCTCTCTCTTCTTTTTTATTATTTACTATTGAAAAAAAAATATATCGTAAGACAACGTAGCCCTTAGCAAAAAAAAATTTTCTTAATTATAGAATTTGCATATTTCACATGACTCCCTAAAATACAAGCAATTAACATCCATAAAATATATTCAGTTAATAAAAAATATTATTCCACCTGCTGCAACCAAAAGATCATCGTCCGCATCCTCTTGCATGTTTTCGGGCAGCACTAGCATGCCTCTTTTATTGGAGCTGGAAAGCGCTAGCACTTGGTGTGCTCTATTATAGATAAAATTATTTTCTGGGCCTGGAAAGCGCTAGCAGCGACTTAAAGGTCTCTATCAGAAGGAATTAAGCAGATCACCTGCCCCCGGGTGCAGGAAAATCCTACCCCCTCAGTCACTGCGGGGTGGGACCGGATTTAGAGTTTAGAGGTTTAGGATTTAGGGTTTAGGGGGTCCACCAACAATGACTCTGGAGGCAGGGAGCAGACGATTCAATCTCCTATCATAATTAATTCAAGGACATTTAGTTTAGGATTAGGATCTATGATTTTTGTACTTAGGTTATCTACTCGCCCCTCAGTGTTACAATTCATCTTAGTTCCATAGAGGTCTCCATGATGATCTTTTATCTTTTTACTCAATTCGTATCATATTCGATAAAGCAAGTATAGTTAATAATTTTTTTCTTAACTTAAGGATATCAGTATTGATAAATCTTTTTTTTTTAATTTATCAGATTAGGATATAGGTAAGAGCTATTTTGTAAATGTATGACGACATTTATAAATATTACATTATATATAATAATTTTTCACTTATACATGTAACAATATAATTAATATTTTCATTACAATTATTTATACAACATTTTATACAATTTTTATTGAATAATATATGATAAGATATGATGTATCTGACATTTTATGTATTTTTTAATTAGCAATTTATGACAAATTTATTTCTAAATATTTTATATCATTTTATTTAATTAATAATTTATATTTTTTTAAATAATAAGATAAAAATTATAATTTTTATATATTAGGATATTATTTACATGATTTTATTAAATATTTCTTATTTGGTATATTATTTTTGGATTAAATTAAAGAAGATAAGGTATTGTTACCAGTTATTTTAAAGTGTTAAGATAAGCTATAGATGAGACTAATTTTATAAAAGTATGGGGATGAAAATGTCTCTACTTGACCCGCATCGTAACATTGACACCTTACGCATGGCCCTCTGAAAATTCATAATATATATATATTATGGTCATGATACGTACATGCTTTTAAGTTCAACGTTGGACTTACAACTATAAAGTATAAAGAGGTAGGTTTTCAATTTCTTAAGTCAAATTTCAGATTATCATTGGCCTAACTCTGTCAACATCTCAGATGACTTGTCCTTATGATGAAAGAGATTATAGATGTTGACGCGTCCCAAGTCCATTCATATACAAAATGAAAGAGATTTTTCCTTTGAGATAATACATTTGGAAAACGACAAATATATATATATATAGAGAGAGATGGACTTGGGTGAGACGCGGAGCACCACGCGTTTGTACTTCACGCCATATTTTTATTTTGAAAGTCCAAACAACCGATCCGAACCGTTAGATGTGATCTCCATATTGAAATGTGCTTGGAGACCAAATTTTTCATTTTTTGGAATTTTTTTACTATTTATTAAGCCACTTTGAAAATCTGAAAATCCGGGTGAACAGTAAAAACAGTAAAAATTTCTAGACCACCGGATCAGCGATTTTCAAAGTGACTTAATAAATAGTAAAAAAATTTCGATTTTTCCAATTATGTGAATCGAGTATGATTTAAAGAACAAAGCAATTGGGTGCTTTAAATTGTTGATCTATTGCTTGACAATTCGAATTGATTTTTGTTGGTTTGATGATTCCTATGCTCGATTAATACGTTTTTTAAACTAGGAGTGTTCAAATGGTTTGATTTGTTCAGTTTTCAACTCAATCGGAAAATTTCGGATTAAATGGATCGATTTTTCGTTTGTAATGGATATATATGTACAGTTCAATTTTTGAATTATTTTGGTCGAGATATTTGAATATATCGGAAACAAATGAAAGTTGAGTTGAATGATTCAATTAAATGTCAGATGCTATAATATTTTAATAGGAAACAAACAAAGTTGAGTTGAATGCTATATTTTATAATTTTTTATGATATTTTTGGTTGAAGTTTCATTTCTGCCTCTGAATTAAATGATTGGATATGCTTTTAGTATTTAATAGGAAACAAACATACATTGAGTCAACAAGTTTATTTTTTTAATATTATAATATTAAATTTTCGCTCAATTACCTGGACTGAATGTTATTTTAATATGAAAATTCTAAAATTTGATTGACTATGTATTTTACTGAATATTCTGACAAAAATGTTGCTTTTAGAATTTTTCAAAAACTAATGTCATTTTCGGCTACAAATTAGTCAAGTGGAAATAAAGGTAAGTTCTGAAGCTTTTTTTTCCTATTTTGGTTTAGGAGCTAGATAAACAGACTGAAGTATTCCCAAAATTTAAACCATTATATTTGGATAAATCCAGTGACAGTACTAAAGGCCTATTACATTAGAGTAATTATAATTTTGTCCACCTATCCATCCCTCATTTCTTTTTCCAACTAACTAACTTTATATTTTAACAATAACTACTATTTCTAATAACATTTATTTCTTTCATCTTTCTTCCTTCCTCTTCCACCTCCATCTTCTTCTTCCACTTCCCCATGCCTTCATCTTTCTCTCCAACCTCCCTCTCCCACCTCTGCCTCCATCTTTCTCTTCCACCTCTGCCTCCGCCTTTGTTTTTTCATCGATAAGCTACCTCTCTCTACCACTTCCCACCTCGAAATGGTAAATACGATAAGCTCCCTCCCTCTCCCACCTCTGCCTGCACCTCCGTTTTTCCCGTCTATGCCTGCTGCTCCCACTCCAGCGGACGTTATGCCGGAGATCATCCGTCACTTCATCCCAATCAAGCACGTCTCTATCAAGATTGAATACTTCAATGTGTATGAATGAATACTTGAGCACGCCTCTGCTGGATCAGATCCATCACTGTCGACCGTATCAAAAAAATTTTGTATATGTGGATGCAATTAATCTCTTTCATGTCTATATTATCCTTCCTCATGAAGTAGCGAGTTAATTGCAAAAAAATAAAACTTTATTAATGGTGAATTAAGCCACTACGTACTAAGAAATGAAATTATTTTATTTTTTGAAATAAAATAGAGGTATACGAATGAATACTTGATGTCTTAGATATAAATACTTCAACATGTATGAATAAATATTTGACATCTTAGGTATGAATACTTGCGTGACAAGATATGAATACTTGTGCAACGGACAACTCAAAAGTATGTCATCATGTATCTCATTTAAAAGATAAAATTGTGTAGAAAATATTAGTGGTTTTAGATTTGCAAAATTTCTCACAAATCGTCCGAAATATTGGTTAAATTGAATGGAGAAAAAAAAAACTACCTCTAAAGACGTGTAAAAGATGGATCAGTGATATGTTCAGTTTTTATATTTGCACTTGCACGACGAGTATAAATACTTTTCGATGAGGTATGAATATTTGTGCAACGGACAACTAGAAAATATGTCATCATGGATCTTATTTGAAAGATAAAATTATGTATAAAATATTCGTGGTTTTAGATTTGCAAAATTCCTCACCAATTATCAAAAATATTGATTAGATTGAACAGACAAAACAAAACCACCACTAAAAATGTGTCTAGATTTTTTTTCAAATACTTGATATCTTAGATATTAATACTTGATGTGTTATATATGAATACTTGCGTGTCAATTGTAAAATCTTTCAAATATTGGGTGATCTCCAAATAGTAAGTAGTCTCCTAAGTAGTTAGTAGTTATTCAAGTAGTTAATGACTTGGGGATGGAATGGGGAATTGTTACAGGGTAGCTAGGTGCTCCCATTACATGAATGATGTCTATTACAATAGAAAACATTAATCTAAATCATTGCCTCATGATCTACTCTTATATTTTATAACTAAAAAATATAATTAACTATTATAACCAAAGAAATTTGAAAGCATATTTAAATGCTCTTGTAATATCATCTGTTGTTGAAAATTATATAATTAATCATCTTGAAAGATATTAAAACATGAAAATTGAATAATAAATTTGAAAAACTAAAAATTTCGGTTTCAACAAGTTGGATTGTAATTTTTACTTGATAAACCTTGAATGCTTCATATATATTTGATATTTAAACTTACTTGTGATACTGAAAATTTTGAAGATAAAACTGAAAAATTGTGTTACTTCAACTAATATCTTTTATCTGACCTAACTTTCTATATAATTCATTATTCATTCCTTACTGTTAAAAAATAGAAAATAAAATGTGAGAAGATGTGTAGGCTTCCTTATTTGATAATATTTCTTAATCCGGAAAACTAGAAAGGAAATAAAATCTCTTCCACATGCAGAGGTCTTTTTTTTTTCCATATCTCCAATCTATACTATTTGTTTAAAGGACAAATTATATTTTTTTAAATGATATCAAAAATAAAAAATAAATGAAGATATGATCAATCAATTAATTATATATCAACCAATCTAAAGTTTCTTGAAATGATATTTAAAAACTAGAAAACAATCATTACCAATTAGAAAATTGTGTATCTCGTACGTGTGGTGAGTACATATCTAAATAAATTTAGACTTTTACAAGTAAAAAAATAAAATAAAAAATATGTATATTATAAAAAAAAAAATAGTAGACTATATAATTGATTAGAAGGTTTATATTCATTATGAATTTTAATCTTTTAATGACAATTGTTGACAGAACATTTACATAATTAATATAAGAATGGAGACGAAAAGGTACATTATTTCAATGGTGAGGTACATGGGACCTCCCGTACTACCAATAAAATAAACATTAATTACTCACAAGTCATAAGTAATGGCTTATGACCGTGTTTTCAATTAAATTTTCCAAGTATGATGTGTGCGGAGACGAAAGGTTGCTTTCTTTACACAACTTTACACTAATCATTAATATCAATATTTGCAAGGAAAAGGGTATATAAAATTCTGAGTCCATAGTCATACTCGTACAACTGATGCATTTTATTTATTACAATATATAAAAACAAATCTTCAAGTAGGTGTACATAAAATATAATTATAAAATTAACAGCCAATGGCCAGTGGGTAGGAAACCAAACGGATCGAATATTATCTGTTTGGATTTGGATCCATATTTCAATTTTTGCAGATTCAGCTATTTGGATACGAATAATTTACGATAGGAATTTGGATACAGCTACAATTTAAGTGGATATGGATACAGTTTTGATTTTAAAATTAGATACACATACTGATACGGATAATTATCTGTATCCGTATATTAATTTTAAGTTTTCATATATCTATTTATCCGACAGAATTCACATTTCTTTTCTCAATCCCAATTTCCGATCCCATTCCTTCGACTTCTTCTTCCACGGAGCTTGTGAATCCACCAAATATATTAAAATTCGTAGTTGCTCTTACAAACCAGTGACAAAATATGCTACAAGAAAACCACCCCTAGTATTCTAAACCAAGTATGGTACAAGAGCCAACAAGATTCTTTTTCGTTGTTTTCCTTTTAGTATTCTAAACCAAGTATGGTACAAGAGCCAACAAGATTCTTTTTCGTTGTTTTCCTTTTAGTATTCTAAACCAAGTATGGTACAAGAGCCAACAAGATTCTTTTGTCTAAGAATTCCTTTTCGTTGTTTTCCTTTTAGTATTCTAGAACAAGTATGATACATAATTTGATAGCTTGATCTCCAACATTTACTAAAAATAAATAAAAATAAACAAAACAAATACGATATTGTTATAAAATAAAGAAACAAGTATGAAGAAGAATAAACAAGATAGAGAGAAAAATATGACAATCTATTTATTCATACATTTCTCATATGTATACAATACAAGATTACAAAGGCTCTATTTATAGACCACAAATTGTGAATGAAAAACCATCTAAATTAATTACAAGAATAAATGAGAAAATGAATTCTAATAGTAGTGGGATATGAATTCCAATAGTAGTGGAGGTAGTAGAAATTGAATGTTAGAAATTATGAACATCCACATTAATAATTTATTCATAACAGATACAAGAACCAACAAGATTGGATTTTTTTTGTCTAAACAATAAAATTCCTGCTTCCAACACCCTTTCTACTATTCTGATCAAGTTCAAGGCCTTGATCTTCTCGACCTAGTTAGCTTCAATACATAGATTATTCCTTGTAAAAAAAAAGAAATTAGGAATTCATATTAAATATCCGAACTATATCCATATATTCATATTTGTATCCGTGTAATATCCGATCCACATCCATATCCATTTAATATCTGATTTAGTATTCATATCCGTATAATATCCGATCCATATCTGTATCTGAAAAATAAATATAGATATGGATATGGTTTTACCACTATCAGATCTGTATCCGATCCGTTTGCACCCTACCAGTGGGCCACACACTTGATAGTAATGTTTTTGGAAATTGAAAGAAAAGGATTCTAATTTTTTTTTCTATATTAAAAAATGGAGGCTTGACCCTATTCTTCGTCTTCAAAAAATAAAATAAAATATTCCTATAAAAACCATCAATTAATATATGCATGTTCTCCAAAGCTCACTAAACCAAATTAATATAAGATTACTGCTCTAATTAACAGTCTCCTCCGAGGAAGGAAACAACCCAACAAAATATTGAGCAATATAGCTTTTGATTTACTTTTTTTATTTCCAAGCACCATGTCTTTTAGTAAGCTTTTCTCGTTATTGCCAATAGCCATCGGTCTAATGCTATGTCGTTTGTTCTCCATTCCATGTGGGGCCAAGATTCATCACAATATGGGGAATGGATGTTATGTTTATAAAAAAGAATGGTAATAGCGCAGAGGCAAAAATATTGCACTAATTACTATTTTACTCAAGCATTGTATTATTATTTTATTTTCAAAGGTTAGTTTGCACTAATTAATTTATTGTATCTTCATAGAGAAAATGTTATGGTTGGTTGGATTTAATTTAAATGACAGCAACAGTAAAGCTGCAACCAATAATAAATAAGATGGGTGGTTGTTTTAATATTGAATCATATTTGTTGAATATTTGTTGAATTATGGATATATATGTTGAATGTTAAATATTGTCTTCTGTATATTGTTTATGCTGAATGTTGAATATTGTGATAATTAAATTAAGTAGAGTTTGTACTACCAGCTTGAGGGAATTAACTTTAGTTGATTTACTAAAATAGTGTACAAGATCCATTGGTGAATTATTTCTAGGCCTAAAAAGGAGCTGAAGTAATTGGGCCGAGATAATGAATCACCTCCTAGAAAAGATATTTGATCCACAAGTCCTTCAGGGTAGCGCTATTCAATTATTTTGATGGGTTAGCAAGAACAGCGGTAAATCGAGAAATAGTTTTATTCTTAGAGCGATTCAAATGTAGAATAGTAGAAAAAAATAGTCACTAACTCAAAAACAGTACTAACCCTATACTATTTTTTACGATCCAAATGCACCCTCAGAGTTTTGAACGTACTGCAAAATTCTCAATTTACCAAATTCAAAAAATACCAAGCTTATAAATAGCTAGCTATAGCGGTTTTGGACCCAGAAAGCTAAGCTACGGGCTAAAATTGCGCTAATCAAACTACGACCGCTATAGCGGTAATAGCGGTCCGCTATAGCGCGTAGCGCGTAGCGGCAATAGCGGTCCACTATGCTATATGGGTAATGATTTTGCAATTTTTTTTTTTCTGAAAACATGATTTTTCAATTTTAATGGGCCTTAATATCTATATTGGTTTTTTTTTTTTTTTACTTTATTAAGCTATATCAATACAATGGAACATGTGCGGGCTATACCGCTATATCAATTAAATTTTGTATCATAGATTAATATATGATAGTGGTATATTTTGAATATAAAATATATCGATAGTTTTTGAATTAGGGATATTTTGAATGACAATTTGAACTTTGTATTGGTTTAATATGAATATTAGAACTTCTTAATTAATTTGATTTTTTTTTCTTGATGAGACATTTTTACTATTAGTAGAAATATAAAATATAATTTTTGAAATAAAAAAACGCTATTTATAATAGCTTTCGCTATAGCTCTGCTATTCGCTAAAGCTTTTTTTTTGTCTCCCCGCTATACCGCTATAAACGCTATTTAGAAGCTTGAAAAATACAATATGTTTGTGTGTGCGCAAAGCTCAATAAAAAAGAATTATTTGCCTTCATAAATTGATAAATGAATTCTGTTCAATTATCTATCATAACTATAAAAAAAAATTTTGATATTAAAATCAAGGTTCTAAATAGCACTCTATTACGTTTTCGAGGCATAAAAGTTATGACGCTATCAGCGCTATATAGACATAACGCTGTTCTTTTAGCCGTTTCATTATAACGTGAAAAACACGCTATTTAAACTTTTAATTAAAATATTACATTAATTCCAGTGGTTGAATTCAATACTAATAATAGTTTGAATACATCATTCTAGTAGTTTGAATAAAGAGGAAACAAACAAAATTTGAGTTGAGTGTTTGACTTAAATGTCAAATGTTATAATATTTTAATAGGAAACAAACAAAGTTGAGTTGAATGATTGAATTGAATGTCTAATTTTATATTTTCTTATAATTGTTTTGGTTGAAATTCCATTTCAGCCTTTGAATTGAATGTTTGAATATGCTGTATTAGTATTTAATAGGAAACAAACATATATACATTGGCTACTTCAACAAGTTTATTTTTTTTAAGAGGTGGGCTACGGTGAGTTACGAAATAAAGCGACTATTTTGCTTTACGCTCATATTTTGCGATTTTAAAGTTCAAAACGTCGATCCAAACCATTCATCTTTTTCTCTATATTGAAATGTGGTTGGAGACCAAAATTTACATTTTTTTGGAATTTTTTTACTATTTATTAATTAATTTTGAAAGTCGCTGATCTGATGGTCCAGAAAATTTTACTGTTTACAGCAAAACAGCAATTTTAAAAAATGCTTAATAAATAGTAAAAAAAATCCAAAAAATATAAAATTTGGTCTCCAAGCACATTTCAATATGGATTAAACATCTAACAGTTCGGATCGGTCGTTTGGACTTTCAAAATAAAAATACGGCGTGAAGTAGAAACGCGTTTTACTTCGCAACTCACCGTAGCCCATCTCTTTTTTTAATATTATAATATAAAATTTTCGCTCAATTAGCTGGACTGAATGTTATTTTAATATGAAAATTATAAAGTTTGACTGTTCCACGAATAATCTAGTAATATAAGGTCCATACAATTCAACATAATTGACTATGTATTTTGCTGAATAAACTAGCAGAAATATTGGTTCTTGAATTTTTCAAAAACTAATGTCATTTTCTTTAATTTATTATCTTTTAATGTTATTAATAAAAATTTCGGCTACAAATTAGTCAAGTGGAAATAAAGGTAAGTTCTGAAACTTTTTTTTTCTATTTTGGATTAGGAGCTAGATAAACAGGCTGAAGCATGCTCAAATTTTAAACAGTTATATCTGGATAAATCGGCTTAGTACTAAAGGCCTATTACATGAATGATGTATGTTACACTACTTTTTTAATTAATAAAATCCTACAAGAACGACTATCATAAAAAAAAAAAAAAAAAATGTTCAGCAAAGTGCAACCGATTATTTTAAAATATTTTTAAAATATGTCAACCCTTTCATTCAAATAAACTTAATTTAAAGAAAGGTTTAATATAGATACAAATTAATTTCATTACCAAAAATATAAGCAATGTCATTTACATCCTTGGAATCCTTATGAAATTCACCAACGGTGATTGTAATTATAAACAAATTGCGGAAAGCTAAACTAACATGACATTTATATAAAAAAAATATAAAAAAAGAACATGACATAATTAAAATTGAAAAAAAAAATATGATTATAAAAATAACAAGACTATATAATATCATTTTGAAAATTTTAAATAGTGTTTCAATAGACATGTAATATTGTAGGTATCTAAATCAAGAAAAGTAAACTAATTCAAAGATTAAAAAGAAAGCTACAAATATTTATTTTCAGTTATATCAAATATATAATCTTGAGAAATTTTGATTGCCAATTTTGCTCCTTATTCACAATACTATGTTACTTGGACATGATAAACTTTTTTGCAAATAATACCCATATATATCTTCATGAAAGAAAATTTATTAATATGATGTCATGTTAGAAAGATAATGGCCTCTCCTAATTATTATTTCCAAGAGAAAACAAGTCTCTAATAAATTAATGTGAAAAACAAAAAGCAATATTTTATCATTATGACAAGAGTAACCACTAAAACAAGTATGATTACTGTATATTCAGCCAAACCTAAAATATCTCAATTGAGGGACAATTTTTCATTTTTTTTTTCTTTTCAAGCTTATCCGATTACTGTATATATAGCCCAATTCAAAACAAAATAATAAAAATTCCAATAAAACAAAACCTACTTCATGTCTCTGTCTTTGAATCAAATTTTTCTACACATCCTTTGATTTTTTCAGATCAATTTATCAAGTCAAACCAATACCAAACTCCTTTTCTCTTTCATTTTCTTCTCTCTCAGCACTAATACAGAACTGCAGATTGCTATCAGGTAAAAACTGAATCTGATCACAAATTCCCTGCAACTAGAGATCAACACGATAGAAGATCGATCATCAATTTCGTTTTATCGGCTCTATGCCGATAGAATATAAACATTATTCTACCAGTAGAGAACCCATTAACAATAAAAGGTGTGTTGGTATTTTAATACGTTCACAATTATTTAATAATTTTACTTATTAAATCATAATAAAATTAATTTCAAATACTTTAATTCTATCAACTTTACACCTATTTAATTAATTGCACCCTCTAGTAAACTATTTGATTAGTTCATTAATATTTTCTTTGGTTGATTCTAAGAGCCAATCCTATTCGGCTTAGTTTAGACTTTGAAAAATCAATTTTCTATTTTGTTCTCAGCCGAGCCAATAGCCATTTGTCTCAAATTCCCAATTTTTACATATAGGTCCCTATTAAATCCATGTATCGCATAAGGGTTTATATATTACCAAATCAGCCCCTAACAAAATTTATTCAAGTACTGGTAAAACACTCGGAAAACACAGAATCAACATGACAGTAACCAATTCAAGGCATCACAGCCCCATATCAATTCAACAAATGAACAAAGGTTTTCATAACAAAGAAAGGCACAATTCAAGCTAGAACACACAAGTCTCGAGATGGTTAAGTAAATAGGTTAATCCAATCGGGAAAATCAACAACCCGCATTGGATATATACCATTTCTATCGATTCTACGACATTTCGATCATCACATCATCGATTTGAATCGAAGAGACAAATCCGATAAATAAAGAATAGAAGATTTTATTACCGAAATCGATTGTCTCTTCTCACACGGCCGGTACCAAAGCGAAGCACCTCGCTTCTCGGCCGTCACAAAATCAGAAGCGCACAACCACACCAAGGCATCAAAATCAGCGAGCAAGAGAGAAATCAAATCACAGAAACACACTCAGTGAGCGAAAATAAACAAGGTTCGCACCCAAATCTCAAACCAACAGAAAAATGGAGATGGAAAGAGTAACAAGAGAAAAAAAAAAATGAAATTGATAGGAAGAGAGTAGCAAGCCACAGGAGCAAACAAGAGGTAAAAATAGGAAACGGGTTACCAACCATTGTACAGTACAAGTTGTACTTCCAATGGAACAGCAGAGACTATGTCTCTCAAGGCAGCAAAGCAAAGAGCCAAAGACGCAAAGGGTGATTATTGAGTGCGTATCCTCTGAGATATCTCAACTTTTGCGTGACCCACGTGTCCAGTGCCTATTCGGGGGTGATGTAGGGTCAGTATTATGTGTGTTTTGAGATTCGTGTAGAACGTATTTAAACGGTTGGGATATTTCATAAAGTCACGCAAAGTTTGAGATATCTCAGAGGATACGAATTAGAGAGGCAACAGGGGAAATTAAAAACCCAGATCCTTCTTCTCCTGGAGAGGAAAGAAACGGAGAGAGAGCACGGGGTGGGGTCCGGGAGTCAGTCAGAGAGGGGGTTTGTGGGGTCGTCGCCTCAGTGACGGAAGAGAAGAGAGGGGGGAAGCCCCTGTCTTGCGCGAACAGGAGAGGATGGATGTGCGGATCCCAACCCAAAATTCAAATGGGTTTATATTCCAAGTTTCTCCAAAAATAAAAAAAAGACTTTAAAATTCGTGCTGAGAGTATTTGAATAATTCGTGTTGGTTGCATCATACGGAATAATTAATTCCTGGTTCAAAATTTAGATTCTATGATTAAATGAAACCAATAATTCGTAATAAGTCAGGATCCGAATCTTTCGTTTTAGATTTCGAACGAATATTAGTTGATATTAAGTTATACCTTATTTATAAATTAGTAACATTTCTTTATAAAGCTTCATTTATTTATTTACTTAGATTAAATTTTTTATTTGATGCAAATTAATCGAACGGTCAGATTACTTCCAAACTTCTCAACTTTAATTTAGTCACCGATTAAACGAAACTCGGCATTCCAATTATTTAACAAAAATCAACAGAATTTACATTAATAATTGTACAAATTTTCGTTGTTTGAAGTTTATAATTTATTTACGAGTTTAGCCTAACCTTTAATTAATGGGCCTTGATAATTGTCCCCCACTCTCATCTCTCTATTACCTCCCAATTTTCTTTGTTCAATATCGTTCATATTTATCACGATCTATAAGAAATTTTGCAAATATAAAATTACATCGTCATTATCAAGTATTTATACCTCGCCCTGATAATTGTTCAATATCGTTCATATTTCTATACAATTTTATCTTTTAAATGAGATCCATGATAACATACTTTCGAGCTCGTCATCATACAAGTATTTATACCTTGTCATTTAAATATTTATACCTAGTATTTTACACATATGACACTGCTGAAATTTAAAAGTATTAATATCAAGTATTACAAGTATTTATACCTATGTGGTCAATTATTTTTGTTAGATAACGGTTGACGCAGGAACAATTGGGGAAGCTTGATGTGGGATCCACGATTTAAAAATATAAATTATTAATATCAAGTATTACAAATATTTATACCTATGCACTGAAGTATTTATACCTCTGTGGTCAACTATTTTTGTTAGATAAAGATTGACGCAGAGACGATTGAGAAAGGTTGATGCGGAGATGCGGGATCCACAATTTGAGAATATAAATATTTACAAGTATAGATATAAATACTTGCACAATAAAGTTAAATACTTGTGTGACGATGAATTAACATGCAGTGCCTACAATGTCATCAATTACTTCTAACATACTCATTTGTGCACTTACCTTCAGAACACTATCAACATACCTAAAACTTCACAAATAACACAACAACATGACATCCACTTAATCATTAACAAACAATAACAAGCACCTAGTGTTTAGCAATTTTTGATTATATAGTTGATCCAAACTAATTAAAATCAAAGGTGTCACACAATTACAATGAGAATAAAGGCATGTTTAGCAATATTTGATTAGGAGTGAGTCTATGGTACTATGCATATTATGATTTGGCACCGTGTTACGGCTCTATATTCGAGTTTTCAAATCCTAACGGTCGATCCGAACCGTTCATCTTGTTCTCCATATTAATATGTGTTTGGAGACCAAATTTTATATTTTTTGAAATTTTTTACTATTTTTTTAAATTTATTGAAAATCATTGTTTTTGGATGGTCCAGAATTTTCAGATCAAGTGATTTTCTAAATATCTAAAAAAATAGTAAAGTTTTTTTTAAAAAATGTAAAATTTGCTCTCCAAACACATATTAATATGGAGAACAAGATAAACGGTTCGGATCGACCATTAGGATTTAAAAACTCGAATATAGAGCCGTAGTACGGTGCCAAATCGTAATATGCATAGTACCATAGACTCACTCTTTGATTAGATAGTTGATCCGAACTAATTAAGTAGCTAGCTCCGCAAAATTAATCACATAGTAGATTAATTACTTGTTACAAATTGTTGTTTTGAGCATTTTTCAGACACTAATTAATTCTCAACACATTTTGATTTTGCAAATAAATTAGGAGTTTAGTTCATGCACTGTCACTTAGAAACACACAGACTATGGAAAATGGATGTTGTGTTTATAACAAAGAATGGTAATAGTGCAGAGGCAAAAATATTGCCTCCCCCAGCCGACAAACCTCCTTGTTGATTTTACTCAAGCATATTGTATTATTATTTTATTTTCAAAGTTGAGTTTACACTAATTAATTTATTATATCTTCATAGAGAATATTATGGTTGGTTGGATTTAATTTGTTACATTTGTAATGGATAAACGACAGCAACAGTATAAGCTGCAACCAATAATTAATAAGATGGGTGGTTCTTTTAATATTGAATTATATTTGTGGAATAATTTTTGAATTATGGATATATATGTTGAATGTTGAATATTGTCTGATGTATAATGTTTATGTTGAATGTTGAACATTGTGATAAATGAATTAAGTAGAGTTTGTACTACCAGCTTGTGGGAATTAACTTAATTAGTTGATTTATTACTAAAATATATTGTACAAGATCCATTGGTGAATTATTTCTAGGCCCAAAAAGGAACTCAAGTAATTGGGCCAAGATAATTAATAACCTCTTAGAAGAGATATTTGAACCACAAGTATTCCATCATTTTAATGGCTTAGCAAGATTAGTGGTAACTCCAGAAATAGTTCTATTCTTAGGACGATTGAAGCGTAGAATAGTTAAAAAAAATAGTCACCAACTCAAAACCAGTACTAACCTTATACTATTCTTGATGATGTAAACACATCTTTAGAGTTTTGAGCGTACCACAAAATCCTCAATTTACCAAATTCAAAAAATATGATATGTTTGTGTGTGCGCAAAACTCAATAAAAAGGAATTATTTGTCTTCATAAATTGATGAATGAATTATCTGTTCAATTATCAATCATAACCAGGGTTCTAAATAGCTAGCTATAGCTTTTCCGGACCATAAACGCTAAGCTATGAGATAAAATTGCGCTAACTCAGCTACAACCGCTATAGCTATAATAGCTGACCGCTATTACCGCTATATGAGACCCGCTATAGCTACCGCTATATGAGACCCGCTATAGCTACCGCTATGCTACATGATTTTTTTTTTTGCAATTTATATGGACTTATGTACTTCTATTCTTATTTCTAATGCTACATGGTCTTCTACGATAAGTATACTAAACCAAACTATATGCTTCTATTTTTATTTGTGATTTATTCTATCATTCTATATCGAGAAATATTCAAATACTAATTCTTCATTTTGATTACTCTTTTTATAATATTCATTTGTAAAATTATTATCGTTCGTTTCAATTGAAAGCTGATTTTGATTATTATTATAATTATAAAATGTTTAAATATGTATATTGACTTTATTTACCTTATAAAATTAATTGCTCTTTGTCTATTATAATATGTAATACCATGAAGTATAAACTATTAAATAATGTTACTTTTTAGATTTTTTTCCTTCTTATTTGCGTAATTGATAAAAAGTATAGACTTAGATTAGTTGTTACATCAATTCTCTAATATTAATTATGTTGATAATTAGTAGAAATATAGAATATAAAGTTTGAAAAGGGAAAATCGCTATGTATGATAGCTTCCGCTATAGCTACGCTATTCGCAATAGCTTTTTTTTTGGGTCTCCCCGCTATGCCGCTATAATCGCTATTTAGAACCTTGATCATAACTATCTAAAAAATTATTTGATATTAAAATCAAGGTTCTAAATAGCGTGCTATTGCGTTTTCGGGCCATAAAAACTATGACGCTATCAGTGCTATAGCGTCCTATTCGCACTATAGCAACGCTATATAGACATAACACCGTTCTTTTAGCCGTTTCGTTATGATGCGAAAACGCTATTTAAACCTTTAATTAAAATATTACATTTCCACATGTTGAATTGAATACTAATAATATTACAATATCTATCGGTATGCCCTCGCGGATTCTACTGTTGCTAATAGAAAAAATACGATTCCGCCGACAAAATTTGAGTTGAATGTTTGAATTAAATGTCAAATATTATAATATTTTAATAGGAAACAAACAAAGTTGAGTTGAATTATTATTGAATTAAATGTAAAATTTTATATTTTCTTATAATTTTTTTGGTTGAAGTTCCATTTCAGCCTTTGAATTGAATGTTTAAATATGCTGTTAGTATTTAATAGGAAACCAACATACATTGAGTACTTCAACAAGTTTATTTTTTTTAATATTATAATATAAAATTTCCTCTCAATTACCTGGACCGAATGTTATTTTAATATGAAAATTATAAAATTTGACTGTTCCACGAATCCAGCAATATATGATGCATACAATTCAACAGAATTGACTATGTATTTTGCGGAATAATCTAGCAGAAATATTGCTTCTAGAATTTTTCAAAAACTAATAATGTCATTTTCATTAATTTACTATCTTTTAATGTTATTAATACAAATTTGGCTACAAATTAGTCAAGTGGAAATAACGGTAAGTTCTTAAGGTTTTTTTTTTCTATTTTGGTTTAGGAGCTAGATAAACAGACTGAAGCATGCCCAAAATTTAAACAGTTCTATCTGGATAAATCAAGTGACAGTATTAAAGGCCTATTACATGAATCATGTACATGTTACAATATTTTATATATATTTCTTAGTGCATGTAGTGAACATATAATTTTTTATTAATAAAATCCTACAAGATCAACTATCATAAAAAAAAAGTTGTCCAGCAGTACAACCGCTTATTTAAAATATGTCAACCCTTTCATATAAATAATCTTAATTTTTATTAAAGAAAGGTTTAATTTAGATACAAATTAAGCACAAAACTATATAATAACATTTTGAAAATTTTAAATAGTATGCTTGGACATTACAAACAATTAGATGCAATGAGCATATAACTAATTTTAATACTTTTGCAAATAATACCCATATCTTATTGAGAAAAAATATATAGAAAGTTAATAGCCTCTCCTAATGATTACTTAAAAGAGAAAAAAGATTAATAAATTAACGTTAAAATCTAAAAGCAATATTTTATCGGTATATATGTCACATTCACTGGCATCATGCAGTATGACAAAAGTAACCACTAAAACAAGTATGATAGAGAGCTAATTCATCATGCATATTCAGTCAAACCTAAAATATGGTTTAGTCAACCAGGCCAATAGACCATATCTCAATTGAGCGCATAATTTTTCATTTTTTCTTTTCAAACTCATCCAATTACTCTATAGCCCAATTCAAAACAAAATAATAAAAATCTCGAATCAAGTAAAAACCTACTTCATGTCTATCTCTTTGAATCAATTTTTTCTACACATCCCTTTGATTTTTCTGATGAAATTATCAAAGTCAATCCAATACCAGGCTCCTTTTCACCAACATACTCAATTACTTCTAACATACTCATTTGTGCACTTACCTTCAGTACACTAGCAACATACCTAAAACTTCACAAATAAGACAACAACATGACATCCACTTAATCATTAACAAACAATAACAAGCACCTAGTGTTTAGCAATTTTTGATTAGATAGTTGATCCAAACTATTTAAAATCAAAGGTGTTACACAATTACAATGAGAATAAAGGCATGTTTAGCAATATTTGATTAGATAGTTGATCCGAACTAAGTAGCGAGCTCGGCAAAATTAATCACATAGTAGATTAATTACTTTTTACAAATTGTTGTTTTGAGTATTTTTGAGACACTAATTCTCAGCATATTTTGATTTTGCAAATAACTTAGGAGTTTGGTTCATGCACTGTCACTTAGAAACACACACAATATGGGAAATGGATGTTGTGTTTATAACAAAGAATGGTAATAGTGCAGAGGCAAAAATATTGCCTCCCCCTGCCGACAAGCATCCTTGTTGATGTTACTCAAGTATATTGTATTATTATTTTATTTTCAAAGTTGCGTTTACACTAATTAATTTATTATATCTTCATAGAGAATATATTATGGTTAGATGGATTTAATTTGTTACATTTGTAATGGATAAACAACAACAACAGTATAAGCTGCAACCAATAATAAATAAGATGGGTGGTTCTTTTAATATTGAATTATATTTGTGGAGTATTTTTTGAATTATGGATATATATGTTGAATATTGTCTTCTGTATATTGTTTATGTTGAATGTTGAACATTGTGATAACTAAATTAAGTAGAGTTTGTGCTACCAGCTTGTGGGAATTAACTTTAGTTGATTTACTAAAATATTGTACAAGATTCATGAACTCAAGTAATTGGGCCAAGATAATTAATCACCTCCTAGAAGAGATATTTTAACCACAAGTCCTTCAGGGTGACGCTATTCAATCATTTTGATGGGTTACCAAGATGAGTGATCTAGAAATAATTCTATTCTTAGGGCAATTCAAACGTAAAATAGTAAAAAAAAATAGTCACCAATTTAAAATCAGTGTTAACCCTATACTATTCTTGATGATGTAATCGCACCCTTATAGTTTTGAGCGTACCACAAAATCCTCAATTTACCAAATTAAAACAATACGATATGTTTGTGTGTGCGCAAAACTCAATAAAAATGAATTATTTGTCTTCATAAATTGATCAATGAATTATCTATTCAATTATCTAACATAACTATCAAAAAAAATATTTTGATATTAAAATCAAGGTTCGCGCTACTATTGCTTTTTCGGGCCATAAAAACTATGGCGCTATCAGCGCTATAGCGTCCTATTCGCACTATAGCAGCGCTATATAGACATAACGCTGTTCTTTTAGCCGTTTCGTTATGCTGTGAAAAACGCTATTTAAACCTTTAATTAAAATATTACATTTCCACTGGTTGAATTGAATACTAATAATATTACAATATCTGCCGGTATACCAACGATTTTGTAGTTTGAATACATCATTCTTGTAGTTTGAATACAGCGGAAACAAACAAAATTTGAGTTGAGTGTTTGACTTAAATGTCAAATATTACATTTTCTAATAAATTTTTTGGTTGAAGTTTCATTTCAGCCTTTGAAATGAATGCATAACAATAAGAGAGGCACTTTTCACGAGAGAAACAATACATTTATGATGGTACTCTGTTGCAGAAAGTATCATCACTAATAGAAAAAAACATGTTTATAACGGTACTCTGTCGCGAAAAGTGTCAGTTTTTTATAGTGATGTTTGAACATGTTTATACATTGACTACTTCAACAAGTTTATTTTTTTTATATTATAATATAAAATTTTCGCTCAATTACCTGGACTTTATTTTAATATGAAAATTATAAAATTTGACTGTTCCACGAATAATCCAGTAATATAAGGTCCATACAATTCAACAGAATTGACTATGTATTTTGCTGAATAATCTAGCAGAAATATTGGTTCTAGATTTTTTCAAAAACTAATGTCATTTTCTTTAATTTATTATCTTTTAATGTTATTAATAAAAATTCGGCTACAAATTAGTCAAGTGGAAATAAAGGTAAGTCCTTAAGCTTTTTTTTCTATTTTGGTTTAGGAGCTAGATAAACAGAATACTGATCGAACCATGCCCAAAATTTAAACATTTCTATCTGGATAAATATCAAGTGACAGTATTAAAGGCCTATTACATGAATAATGTACATGTTACAATATTTTATATATATTTCTTAGTGCATGTAGTGAACATATAATTTTTTATTAATAAAATCTTACAAGAACAACTATCATAAAAAAAAAAAAAGTTGTTCAGTGCAACCGCTTATTTTAAAATATGTCAACCCTTCCATATAAATAATCTTAATTTTTATTAAAGAAAGGTTTAATTTAGATACAAATTAAGCACAAAACTATATAATATCATTTTGAAAATTTTAAATAGTGTTTCATCAATAGACATTTATAATTGTAGGTATCTAAATCATATAAATCATAGAAAAGTAAACTAATTTAAAGATTGAAAAAAAAAACTACAAATATTTATTTTCAGTTAGATTTCTTAAGATCAAATATATAATCTTGAGAAATTTTGATTGACAATTTTGCACTACATGATGCTTGGAGATGACAAACAATTAGATGCAATTAGCTTATAACTAATTTTAATATTTTTGAAAATAATACCCATATCTTCATGAGAAAAAATATATAGAAAGTTACTAGCCTCTCCTAATGACTATTTCAAAGAGAAAACAAGATTAATATATAAATTAATGTTAAAATCTAAAAGCAATATTTTATTGGTATATATGTCCCATTCATCGTATGACACAAAAGTAACCACTAAAACAAGTATGATAGAGAACTAATTGACCATGCATATTCAGTCAAACCTAAAATATGATTTAGTCAACCAGGCCAATGGACCTCCTCTCAATTCACCGCGTAATTTTTCATTTTTCGTTTTCAAACTCATTCAATTACTCTATCGTCCAATTCAAACAACATAATAAAAATCTCCAATAAATTAAGTAAAAACCTACTTCATGTCTATCTCTTTGAATCAAATTTTTATACACATCCCTTTGATTTTTCAGATCAAATTATCTAAGTCAATCCAATACCAAGTTCATTTTCTCTTCCTTTCTTCTCTGTGTACACTACTACAGAACTGCAGACTGCTATCAGATAAAAACTGAATCTGATCACGAATTCCCTACAGGTAGAGATCAACACGATGGAAATCTCGTTAAGTCGGCTATATGCCGATAGAATATAAACATTATTCTATTAGTAGAGAACCCATTAACAATAGAAGGAATTTTACAATTTCTATGAGTAAGAGTACCATACCGATAGAAGTGGGGGCGAAACTAAAAATTCATGATAGGAGTTGCTAAAATTAAAATGAACAATATATTATTGGTGGAAATTGAACCCAAGCTTTCCACAACCACAAAGTAAGCTAAAATCACTAGATTACAAGTAGACATGTAATATTTTATGAGAGGACTAGGCTATATAAAAAGTTCTAAAAAAATAAAATTCAATCAAATTTCAATATACAAAATTAAAATTTAAAAATCATAGGGTGGCTTAACGCCCGTACGGATAAGTATAGATCCGCCCGTGGATAGAAAGAATTTTACAATTACTATCAGTAAGGTACCATATCAATGGATGTGAGCAGCGCTTCTTCTACCGCTTGTATGTTTAGTACCGATAGAGGATGCTTTTTGTAAAACCTAATTTGCTCATATTAGAGTATAATAACTTGACTATTTTGTTAATTTTATTATTTCTTTTGCTATTTATTAATTGGAATCTGATTTATTAGTCTTATAACATGTAATTAGTAATGGACTTCCTTATTTGATCCTAATTCTTAATTTTGTTCAACTCTAATATGTAAATATATAGTAATGGACTTCGTTATTTGATCCTATTTCTTAATTTTGTTCAACTCTATAAAAACATCTCTCTTCTCTCTCTATGTAGTCTATATCATTTAAGATATCACATTTATCTTTTGATATTCCGGAAAATTAGAAAGGATTTTATCTCTCCCACGTGTGGAAAATTAGAGAGTTTCTTTTCCACATGCGGAGGTCCTTTTTTTTCCCTCATCTCCAATCCCTTCCCTTTTCATCTCCATCTATACTATTTGTTTAAATGACAAATTATATTTTTTAAATGATATAAAAAATGAAAATAAATGAAGATATGGTCAAATAATTATCAACCAATCTAAAGTTTCTTGAAATGATATTTAAAAATTAGAAAAAAAATCATAACCAATTAGAAAATCGTGTATCCAGTATGTGTGACGAGTACATAAAAAGAATATCTATAATAAAAAATAGTCGACTAATTAATTGGAAGGTTTATATTTATTATGAAATTTTATCTTTTAATGACAACAGTTGACAAATCAGAATATTTATGTAAGAACGGAGATGGAAAAAAGACATTATTTCAATGGTGAGGTAATATAATTGTCATGTACGACGCACCGTTACCAATAAAATAAACATTAATTACTCACAAGTCAGAAGTCGTGGTCTTAATTATGACCATATTTTCGCAGGCAATTAAAGGACGTTGCTTTTTTTCAAGGTTGACAAAAGGTTGCTTTATCCATCTGATACCCTCTATCAGGCTTTCAAAAAAAGACAAAAGGTTGCTTTATATACACACCTTTACACTAATCATTATGATCCATATTTGCAAGGAAAAGAGTATATAAAATTTTGAGTCCATAGTCATACTCGTACAGCTGTTGCATTTTATTTATTACAATATAAAAAAAAAAATCCTCAAGTAGGTGTACATAAAATATAGTTGTAAAATTAACAGTCAATGGCCAGTGGGTAGGGAACCAAACCGTGGATCGGAACCGTGGATCGGATATTATCTGTCCAGTATTAGATGCATATCTATATTATTGCAGATTCGGATATTCAAATACAAATAGTTTGCGAATAGTAATTCAGATACAGCTATAATTTAAGCGGATGCGGATACGGTTTCAATTTTAAAATCAGATACATATACAAATAATTATTCAAATCTGTATATTTAAAGTTTTCGGATATCTGTTTATCCATAAGAATTCACACGCGATTTGTTTTCTCAATCCCAATTTCCGCTCCCATTTCTTTGACTTGTTCTCCCATAGAGCTTGTGAATCCACCAAATAGATTAAAAGTCGTAGTTGCTCTTGCAAACCAGTGACAAAATATGATGCAAGAAAACCATTCCTTCTAGTATTCTAGACAAATATGGTACAAGAGCCAACAAGATTATTTTGTCTAAGTATTCTTTTTCATTGTTTTCCTTTTAGTATTTTAGACTATTCCTTCTAGTATTCTAGACCAAGTATGATACATATATAGTTGGATAGCTTGATTTCCAACCTTTACTTAAAAAAAGAAGAAAATAAACAAATATGGTACAAGAACCAACAAGATTGGATATTTTATATTAAATATACATGTAGGCTTGGTGGTTCAGATTGGATATTTTTGTCTAAACAATAAAATCCCTGCTTCCAACACCCTTCCTACTATTCTGATCAAGTGCAAGGCCTTGATCTTCTTGACCTAGCTAGTCAGCTTCAATATATAGATTATTCCTTGCAAAAAATAAAAAATAAATTAGGAATTCATATTAAATATCCGAACTACATACATATTCGTATTCGTATTAATTCATGTAATATTTGATCTGCATCCGTATCCAATTAATATATGCATCAGTATTCGTATTCATGTAATATCCAATATGTATCCGTATCCGTATCCGAAAAATAAATACAGATACGGATGTGAAATATCCAATATGTATCCATATCTGAAAAATAAATATATATACAAATATGGCTTTACCACTATCACATCAGTATCCGATCCGTTCACACCCTACCAGTGCGCCACCACACTTGATAGTAATGTTTTTGGAACAATTGAAAAAACGGGTTATATTTGTTTTCCTATATTTAAAAATAGAGGCTTGACCTATTCTTCATCTTCAAAAAATAAAATAAAATTTTCCTATAAAAACCATCAATGCATGTTCTCCAAAGCTCACAAAACCAGATTAATACATGATTACTGCTCTAACAGTCTCCTCCGAGGAAGGAAACAAGCCAACAAAATATTGAGCAATATTGCTTTTGGATTATTTTAAATTTTCAAGTACCATGTCTTTTAGTAAGCTTTTCTCGTTATGGCCAATAGTCGTCGGTCTAATACTATGTTGTTTCTTCTCCATTCCCTGCGGGGCCAAGGTTCATCACCATACCTTTGTTGTAAGTGATTTCTCTTCTAAATTTTATAATCCGCTTGCCTTTTATCAAAAGGCAACTTTTCAATTTCCAAAAGGACAATCCTACTCATGAGCTCATCACGTGAATGTTGAGAGTAGGTTCCATTAATTATATATAAACTTTACCTTAGACTTTAATATACAAAGTGCGGATTGGTCCTTACTATTCATCCATATTTTCGTTTGTAAAGTCTAACGAACTGCTTATAATATAATCTTTATATGAAAATTTACATGGAGATCATATTTTACATGAAAATTGTTGTTTTTTTATGATTCAGATTTGTCTGAAAACAACAATTTTCAATAAATTTAAAAAAATAGTAAAAATATTTCAAAAAATATAAAATTTGGTCTCCAAACACATTAATATGAACAACAAGATAAATAGTTTGGATTTTGAATGATGTGATTTATAATCCAATATAGAAAAATGACTATATATTGCAATGTACCGTAGCCCATCTCTCTCTCTCTCTCTCTCTATATATATATATATATAGAGAGAGAGAGAGAGAGAGAGAGAATGGCTAAACTCAAATCGTTTGTTCCTGGACTCAGGAACAAATGACTCGGTTCTCCGATTTCTGAACTTCAAATGGCTGATCCAAACCGTTAGATGTTTAATCTATATTAAAATGTGCTTGGAGACAAAATTTTATATTTTTTAGAATTTTTTTACTATTTATTAAGATGGTTTGAAAATCGCTGTTTTTTTATGATGCAGAATTTTAATAAAAACAGCGATTTTCAAATCATCTTAATAAATAGTAAAAAAATTTCAAAAAATATAAAATTTTGTCTCCAAGCACATTTTAATATAGATTAAACATATAATATAAATTTTATATATATTTACTTTTTTTTTTGTCTTTTTCGCTTAAACAGATTCAAGAAGCTATCTACACCCGCCTCTGCAATAATACAAAGAGTATTCTAACTGTCAATGGATCATATCCGGGACCCACTATCTCTGCGCGCAAAGGTGACACAGTCTATGTCAAGGTCATCAACAGAGGGAACAAGAACATCACCCTCCATTGGTACTATACAAACATAGTACATACATAAAGAATTTGTTATTTGCACTATTAATTAAAGAATTATTTCAATACATGCAAGACTAATTACAAGTATTCATCTAATTTCTATAGGCATGGCGTAAACCAGCCGAGGGACCCATGGTCAGATGGACCGGAATATATTACACAGTGCCCTATCCAGCCAAGAGCCAACTACACACAACGGATCCAATTTACAACCGAAGAAGGCACGCTCTGGTGGCACGCACATAGCGAATTTGATCGTGCTACTGTTCACGGTGCTATTGTTATTCATCCGAAGCTCGGAACCACCTTCCCCTTCCCCAAACCCCATAAAGAATTCACGTTGATTCTAGGAGAATGGTGGAACAAAAACATAACTGATGTGTACCAAACTGCAATGAAGACAGGCAATCTATTCCAGGAGTCTGATACCAACACCATCAATGGACAACCTGGTGACTTCCTTCGATGCTCAGCAAATGGTAATTTATTGTTTATAATGCAAGTTGTTAATGCTTCATAAGATGGAGATTCTGTTGGACAAAGTTTGTTACTTCATCAATTTAAACACAAGTAGAAACCAAATTTATTATTTTTTTCAAATATAATGTAATCTAACTACGTGTATATTTCTTTAATTTTTGTTGCAGAAACGTTTAAGGTACAAGTCAATCAAGGCAAAACGTACCTCCTCCGTGTAATAAATGCAGCAATGGAAAATGCATACCTTTTTGGGGTTTCTGGTCACAATGTAACGGTGGTTGGAACCGACGCCAGCTATACGAAGCCTTACGTGAATAAATTTATCATGATCACCCCGGGCCAAACGATGGACCTCCTCTTACATGCCAATCAATTGAAAAACTCTTCTGCCCCAGTCCGTTATTACATCATCTCGTCTATATACTTTGATGGAAGTTCTAATGCCGCTAGAGATTGGAATGAAGCTACAGCTATTTTAGAATACAAAACTAATCATTTCTCGCCATCAATAAAACCAGTTTACACATCCTTACCAAAGCACAATGACACTAAAGCGTCAGATGCGTTCACTAGGGGTCTTCGCTCGCTGACCAGCTCAGATGACCCAGCTGTCATTACCCAGGCTGCCAATGTCAAAATGTATATCACAATATCTTCGAATGAACAATTGTGCCCTAACAACTCATGTGGTGCTCCAAACGGTACTAGATTTGCTGCTAGTATGAACAATGCTAGTTTCCAAGACCCAAAAATTTCTGTGCTAGATGCATATTATAATTCTATTGCCGGTGTGTACACCACTGACTTCCCCGACCAACCACCGCTCTTCTTCAATTTTACTGATGCTGAATATCAAGAGAATGCAAAATTTGTTGATAAATCGACAAAAGTGAAAGTGCTCGAGTATAACACAACCGTGGAGATTGTGTTTCAGGGCACTAACTTAGGAGACGGGCAGGTTACCCATCCAATACACTTGCACGGCCACAGCTTCTATGTCCTTGGAAGAGGAACCGGCAACTTCGACAACACAACAGATCCCCTGAGTTACAACTTGGTTGATCCACCATATCAGAACACTTTGGGTGTGCCGATGAAAGGTTGGGCAACTATCCGCTTTAGGGCAGCTAATCCAGGTGAGTTTGTTCTTTTTCCTTTTTTTCTTATAAATATCAAATTATCTAATTTTTTTATTTATTTAGTTTTGACAATCAAAGGTGTTACACAACTACAAATTAAGTAGATCAGCAAAATTAATCAAATAGTAGATTAGTTATTGTTCCAAATTGTTGTTTTGAGTGTTTTTCAGAGACTAATCATAAAATATTTTGGTTTTGCAATTAAATTAGGTGTTTGGTTCATGCACTGTCACTATGAAACACACGCAATATGGGGAATGGATACTGTGTTTATAACAAAGAATGGTAATAGTACAGAGGCAAAAATGCTGCCTCCCCCTGCTGACAAGCCACCTTGCTGATTTTACTCAAGCATTGTATTATTTTTTTTCCAACGGTGAGTTTGCACTGGTTAATTTATTGTATATTAATAAAACAAATAATTTTGAAATATATTTTCGTCGTTAAGATTATGGTTGGATTTTAACTTGTTATACATTTGTAAATGGATAAACAGATGAATAAAGATAGAGAATATGGAAACGACAGTAGAGTATAAGCTGGATTGGAGAACTGGGAGATGCAAGATTTAATTATAGGAGGTGTTAAGAATTGTAACAAAAAAAGAATTAGAAATTAAGTAGAGTTTATTGTCACTTGAGTTTCTTTTACTTGTGCTCCCAATTAAGTGGAGAAATGCACCCTCAGAGTTTTGAGCTTACCACAAAATCCTGAATTTACCAAATTCAAAAAATACGATATCTTTGTGTGTGCGCAAAGCTCAATAAAAAAGAATTATTTGCCTTCATAAATTGATAAATGAATTATCTGTTCAATTATCTATCATAACTATAAAAAAAAATATTGATATTACAATCAAGGTTCTAAATAGCGTTCTATTACGTTTTCGAGCAATAAAAGTTATGGCGTTATCAGCGCTATAGCGTCCTATTCGCACAATAGCAGCGCTATATAGACATATCGCCGTACTTTTAGCCGTTTCGTTATGACGTGAAAAATACTATTTAAACCTTTAATTAAAATATTACATTTCCAGTGGTTGAGTTGAATACTAATAATATTACAGTATCTGCCGGTATACCCACGATTTTGTAGTTTGAATACATCATTCTTGTAGTATGAATACAGCATTCTTGTAATTTGAATACAGCGGAAACAAAGAAAATTTGAGTTGAGTGTTTGACTTAAATGTCAAATATTATAATATTTTAATAGGAAACAAACAAATTTGAGTTGAATGATTGAATTGAATGTAAAATTTTATATTTTCTTATAATATTTTTGGTTGAAGTTCCATTTTAACCTTTGGTTGAAGGTTAGTATTTAATAGGAAACAAACATACATTGACTACTTCAACAAGTTTATTTTTTTAATATTGTAATATAGAATTTTCGCTCAATTACTTGGACTGAATGTTATTTTAATATGAAAATGATAAAATTTGACTGTTCCAGTAATATAAGATCCATACAATTCAACAGAATTGACTATGTATTTTGCTGAATAATCTAGCAAGTATTGGTTCTAGAATTTTTTAAAAACTAATGTCATTTCTTTAATTTATTATCTTTTAATGTTATTAATAAAAATTTCGGCTACAAATAATTAGTCAAGTGGAAATAAAGGTAAGTTCTGAAACTTTTTTATTCTATTTGGCTTAGGAGCTAGATAAACAGGCTGAAGCATGCCCAAAATTTAAACAGTTATATCTGAATAAATCAGGTGATAGCTAGTACTAAAGGCCTATTACATGAATGATGTATGTTACACTATTTTATATATATTTCTTAGTGCATGTAGTGAACATATATTTTTTAATTAATAAAATCCTACAAGAACGACTATCATTAAAAAAAAAAAAATGCTCAGCAAATTGCAACCGCTTATTTTAAAATATTTTTAAAATATGTCAACCCTTTCATTCAAATAAACTTAATTTAAAGAAAGGTTTAATTTAGATACAAATTAATTTCATTACCAAAAATATAAGCAATGTCATTTACATCATGCAATATGATAACAGTAACCACTAAAACAAGTATGATAGAGAATTAATTGACCATGCATATTCAGCCAAACCTAAAATATCGTTTAGTCAACCAATACTTATCTCAATTGAGCCACAATTTTTCATTTTATTCTTTTCAAGCTTATCCGATTACTGTATAGCCCAATTCAAAACAAAATAATAAAAATTCCATTAAAACTAAACCTATTTCATGTCTGTCTTTGAATCAAATTTTTCTACGCATCCTTTGATTTTTCAGATCAAGTTATCAAGTCAAACCAATATCAAACTCCTTTTCTCTTTTATTTTCTTCTCTCTGCACTACTACAAGACTGCAAACTGCTATCAGATAAAAATTAAATCTGATCACGAATTTCCTACAGCTAGAGATCAACACGATTGAAGATCATCAATTTCGTTTTATCGGCTCTATGTCGATAAAATATAAACATTATTCTACCAATAGAGAACCCATTAACAATAGAAGGTGTGTTGGTATTTTAATACGTTCACATTTATTTAATAATTTTACTTATTAAATCAAAATAAAATTAGTTTCAAATACTTTAATTCTATCAACTTTACACCTATTTAATTAATTGCACCCTCTTATGAGAATAGCTTGGGTCCGATGGCCATTGAACTCAAAGTGGTACCAATTAATTCGCTCACCATCGGATCTGCTTTAGAATTTGTGCCTGTACTTTTGTGTATACTTTAAAATTCATGCGCACGAATCTTAAAATTGTATAACGCTGCTTAGTGCAAGGTGTACCCAATAAATTCGTTCATTTTCTTTGGTTGATTCTAAGAGCCAATCCTATTCGGCTTAGTTTAGAAATTTTATTCGAGCCAAGCCCAAGTCCAAGACTTTGAAAAACCAATTTTCTATTTTGTTCTCAGCCCAGCCAATAGCCATTTGTCTCAAATTCCCAATTTTTACATATAGGTCCCTATTAAATCCATGTATCGCATAAGGGTTTATACATTACCAAATCATCCCCTAACAAAATTTAAATAGCAATATGGTTCCTGCCTATTTAATTACTGGTAAAACACTCGGAAAACACAGAATTCAAGGCATGACAGTAACCAATTCAAGGCATGACAGCCCCATATCAATTCAACAATGAACAAAGGTTTTCATAACAAAGAAAGGCACAATTCAAGCTAGAACACACAAGTCTCAAGATGGTTAAGTAAATAGGTTAATCCAATCGGGAAAATCAACAACCCGCATTGGGTACCATTTCTATCGATTCTACGACATTTCGATCATCACATCATCGATTTGAATCGAAGAGACACAAATCCGATAAATAAATAATAGAAGATTTTGTTACCGAAATCGATTGTCTCTTCTCACACGGCCGGTACCAAGGCAAGGCACCTCGCTTCTCGGCCGTCACAAAATCAGAAGCGCACAACCACACCAAGGAATCAACATCAGCGAGCAAGAGAGAAATCAAATCACAGAAACACACTCAGTGAGCGAAAATAAACAAGGTTCGCACCCAAATCTCAAACCAACAGAAAAATGGAGATGGAGAGAGTAACAAGAGAAAAAAAAAAAAATGAAAGTAGGAAGAGAATAGCAAGCCGCAGGAGCAAACAAGAGGTAAAAATAGGAAACGGGTTACCAACCCTTGTACAGTACAAGTTGTACTTCCTATGGAACAGCAGACACTATCGTCTCTCAAGACAGCAAAGTGGCAAGGATATGAATCTGCTGCTTTTCTATAAGAAAAACAGCGTGCTCTTACAATGTGTACATAAACAACAAAAGAAACATGATGTAGCATTTGAAGTAATTTATGGGGATTTGGGATCCCTTATTTTATGGGAAGATGACAAAATAGATGCTGAAATATATGGCACTAAGATATAAATATTGAACTTTGATTGCACGTTTGATGTTTCCCCCGTTTTTTGTACAGACCATGAATTAACATGCAGTGCCTACAATGTCATCAATTACTTCTAACATACTCATTTGTTCACTTACCTTAATAACACTAGCAAAGATACCTAAAACTTCAGAAATAAGACAACAACATGACATTCACTTAATCAATAACAAACAATAACGGTTGCGGCATATAGCCGCAATATGAAGCACCTAGTGTTTAGCAATATTTGATTAGATAGTTGATCCAAACTATTTAAAATCAAAGGTGTTACACAATTACAATGAGAATAAAGGCATGTTTAGCAATATTTGATTAGATAGTTGATCCGAACTAATTAAGTAGCTAGCTCCGCAAAATTAATCACATAGTAGATTAATTATTACTTGTTACAAATTGTTGTTTTGAGTATTTTTGAGACACTAATTCTCAACATATTTTGATTTTGCAAATAACGTAGGAGTTTGGCTCATGCACTGTCACTTAGAAACACAGAATATGAGGAATGAATGTTGTGTTTATAACAAAGAATGGTAATAGTGCAGAGGCAAAAATATTGCCTCCCCCTGCCGACAAGCCTCCTTGTTGATTTTACTCAAGCATATTGTATTATTATTTTATTTTCAAAGTTAAGTTTGCACTAATTAATTTATTGTATCTTCATAGAGAATATTATGGTTAGATGGATTTAATTTGTTACATTTGTAATGGATAAACAACAACAACAGTATAAGCTGCAACCAATAATAAATAAGATGGGTGGTTCTTTTAATATTGAATTATATTTGTGGAATATTTTTTGAATTATGGATATATATGTTGAATGTTGAAAATTGTGATAACTAAATTAAGTAGAGTTTGTACTACCAGCTTGTGGAAATTAACTTTGGTTGATTTACTAAAATATTGTACAAGATCCATTGGTGAATTATTTCTAGGCCCAAAAAGGAACTCAAGTAATTGGGCCAAGATAATTAATAACCTCATAGAAGAGACATTTGAACCACAAGTCCTTTAGGGTGCTGCTATTCCATCATTTTGATGGCTTAGCAAGATCAGTGGTAACTCTAGAAATAGTTCTATTCTTAGAATGGTTTAAGCATAGAATAGTAAAAAAAAATAGTCACCAACTCAAAACCAGTACTAACACTATAGCAGTGCTATATAGACATAACGCCGTTCTTTTAGCCATTTCGTTATGATGCGAAAAACGCTATTTAAACCTTTAATTAAAATATTACATTTCCACAAGTTGAATTGAATACTAATAATATTACAATATATGTGAGGGATATTATCGGTATGCCCTCGCGGATTCTACTGTTGCTAATAGAAGAAGCACGATTCCACCAACAAAATTTGAGTTGAATGTTTGAATTAAATGCCAAATATTATAATATTTTAATAGGAAACAAACAAAGTTGAGTTGAATTATTATTGAATTAAATGTAAAATTTTATATTTTCTTATAATTTTTTTGGTTGAAGTTCCATTTCAGCCTTTGAATTGAATGTTTCAATATGCTGTTAGTATTTAATAGGAAACCAACATACATTGAGTACTTCAACAAGTTTATTTTTTTTAATATTATAATATAAAATTGGGAGCATCTAGCTATCCCCTTTAACAATCCCCCATTTCATTCCCCAGTCATTAACTACTTCAATAACTACTAACTACCTAGGGGGACCACTTACTATTTGGGGACCACATAATATTTGAAAGATTTTACAACTGGCGCGCGCAAGTATTCATCTGTAATGCATCAAGTATTCATCTATAACACATCAAGTATTCATATCTAACATATCAAGTATTAAAAAAAAACTGGACACGAAGTGGGAGAGGGAGGTAGAGGCAGAGGTGAGGTGAGATGTGGGATGAAGGTGAGAGAGGGAGGTGGGAGAGGGAGGCGGAGGTGGAGGTGGGAGAAGAAGATGGAGGTGAAAAAAGAAAATAGAGGTGGAAGAGAAAGGGAGAAAGAGAAAATAAATAAAAGTTGTTAAAAATAGTAGTTATAGTTATAGTTATAGTTAAAATAGAAAGTTAGTTGGGGGATGAAATGGGGAATGGATAGGTGGGGGAAATTAAAATTACCCTATAAAATTTCCTCTCAATTACCTGGACCGAATGTTATTTTAATATGAAAATTATAAAATTTGACTGTTTCCACGAATCCAGCAATATATGATGCATACAATTCAACATAATTGACTATGTATTTTGCGGAATAATCTAGCAGAAATATTGCCACAAAAGTAAAATATTGCCAGGAATAATCTAGCAGAAATATTGCCAGAAATATTGCCAGAAATATTGCCACATAATTTAATGTTAAAATCTAAAAGCAATATTTTATTGGTATATATGTCACATTCATCGCATGACACAAAAGTAACCACTAAAACAAGTATGAAAGAGAACTAATTGACCATGCATATTCAGTCAAACCTAAAATATGGTTTAGTCAACCAGGCCAATGGACCTTATCTCAATTTACCGCGTAATTTTTCAATTTTCGTTTTCAAACTCATCCAATTACTCTATGGTCCAATTCAAGCAACATAATAATAAAAATCTCCAATAAAGTAAAAACCTACTTCATGTCTATCTCTTTGAATCAAATTTTTATACACATCCCTTTGATTTTTAAGATCAAATTATCTAAGTCAATCCAATACCAAGTTCATTTTCTCTTCCTTTCTTCTCTCTCTACACTACTAGAGAACTGCAGACTGCTATCAGATAAAAACTGAATCTGATCACGAATTCCCTACAGGTAGAGATCAACACGATGGAAATCTCGTTAAGTCGGCTATATGCCGATAGAATATAAACATTATTCTATCAGTAAGAGTACCATACCGATAGATGTGGGGGCGAAACATTCATGATAGGAGTTGCTAAAATTAAAATGAACAATATATTATTGATGGAAATTGAACCCAAGCTTTCCACAACCACAAAGTAAGCTAAAATCACTAGATTACAAGTAGACATGTAATATTTTATGAGAGGACTAAGCTATATAAAAAGTTCTAGAAAAATAAAATTCAATCAAATTTCAATATACATAGCTAAAATTTAAAAATCATAGAATGGCTTAGCGCCCGTACGGATGAGTATAGATCCGCCCGTGGATAGAAGGAATTTTACAATTACTATCAGTAAGGTACCATATCAATAGATGTGAGCAGCGCTTCTTCTACCGGTCGTATGTTTAGTACTTTTAAAGGATGCTTTTTGTAAAACCTAATTTGCTCATATTAGATTATAATAACTTGACTATTTTGTTAATTTTATTATTTCTTTTGCTATTTATTAATTGGAATCTGATTTATTAGTCTTATAACATGTAATTTGTCTTACAAATATTTATTTAGAAAAGAAAAATAAAATTACATGTAAATATATAGTAATGGACTTCCTTATTTGATCCTATTTCTTAATTTTGTTCAACTCTATAAAAACATCTCTCTTCTTATTATGTATGCCTCTCATCTCATCATATATTTTCATCAGGCTTGATTTAGCAGAATGTTAGGAATAGTAGGTCATGTTTGGCAGGCTATATTAAGGAGGAAGAATTAATATTTTAGTATAGAATATTTTAGGATATGTCATTTATAGTATCTCTTTTTAGAGATTTATGTTGTTATAAATTATGTCATTTGTACTCTATGTAAGAATGAAGTTCAAGGAATACAATTAAGCTTCCTCATAATATTGTTTATCTTATTTCTTGTCTCTCCTTCGTCGAAACCCTAACACTTCTCTCTCTATGTAGTCTATATCATTTGACATATCACATTTATCTCTTTGATATTCCAGAAAATTAGAAAGGATTTTATCCCTCCCACGTGTGGAAGAGAATTTCTTTTCCACATGCAGAGGTCTTTTTTTTTTTTTTCCTCATCTCCAATCTCTTTCCTTTTCATCTCCATCTATACTATTTGTTCAAATGACAAATTATATTTTTTAAATGATATAAAAAATGAAAATACATGAAGATATGGTCAAATAATTATCAACCAATCTAAAGTTTCTTGAAATGATATTTTAAAAATAGAAAAAAAATCATAACCAATTAGAAAATCGTGTATCCAATATGTGTGACGAGTACATATCTAAATAAATTTAGACTTTTTACACATAAAAAAAACATAAAAAGAATGTATATAATAAAAAATAGTCGACTAATTAATTAGAAGGTTTATATTCATTCTGAAATTTTATCTTTTAATGACAACAGTTGACAAATCAAAATATTTATATAAGAACGGAGATGGAAAAAAGACATTATTTCAATGGTGAGGTACTACAATTGTCCTTGTCTTGTACCGTTACCAATAAAATAAACATTTATTACTCACAAGTCAGAAGTCGTGGTCTTAATTATGAGCATATTTTTAATTAAATTTTCTAACTATGATGCGTGCGCCCGCAAGCAATTAAAGGACGATGCTTTTTTTCAAGGTTGACAAAAGGTTGGTTTATCCATCTGATACCCTCAATGCATGTTCAAAAAATAAAATAAAATTTTCCTATAAAAACCATCAACGCATGTTCTCCAAAGCTCACAAAACGAGATTAATACATGATTACTGCTCTAACAGTCTCCTCGGAGGAAGGAAACAAGCCAACAAAATATTGAGCCATATTGCTTTTGGTTTATTTTAAATTTTCAAGCACCATGTCTTTTAGTAAGCTTTTCTCGTTATGGCCAATAGTGGTCGGTCTAATGCTATGTTGTTTCTTCTCCATTCCCTGCGGGGCCAAGGTTCATCACCACACCTTTGTTGTAAGTGATTTCTCTTCTAAATTTTATAATCCGCTTGCCTTTTATCAAAAGGCAACTTTTCAATTTCCAAAAGGACAATCCTACTCATGAGCTCATCACGTGAATGTTGAGAGTCATCGTTGGATCAGCGATTTTCAAAGTGGCTTAATAAATAATAAAAAAATTCAAAAAAATGTAAAATTTGGTCTCCAAGCATATTTTAATATAGAGATTCACTTGAACAGTTCGGATCAACATTTTGAACTTTTTGAAAATTGAAAAACGAATTGGTAGCTCCAAAGCTCAGAAACTACCACTTTGATATTTGTCAACCTCTCTCTCTCTATATATATATATATATTTACTTCTTCTTTTTTTGTCTTTTTCGCTTAAACAGATTCAAGAAGCTATCTACACACGGCTCTGCAATAATACAAAGAGCATTCTAACTGTCAATGGATCATATCCGGGACCCACTATCTCCGCGCGCAAAGGTGACACAGTCTATGTCAAGGTCATCAACAGAGGGAACAAGAACATCACCATCCATTGGTACTTTACAAACATAGTACATACATAAAGAATTTGTTATTTGCAGTTTTGCACTATTAATTAAGGAATTATTTCAATCCATGCCAGACTAACATGTATTCATCTAATTTCTATAGGCATGGTGCAATCCAGCCGAGGGACCCGTGGTCAGATGGACCGGAATACATTACTCAGTGCCCTATCCAACCAAGAGCCAACTACACACAACGGATCCAATTTACAGAAGAAGAAGGCACCCTCTGGTGGCACGCACATAGCGAATTTGATCGTGCTACTGTTCACGGTGCTATTGTTATTCATCCGAAGATTGGAACCACCTTCCCCTTCCCCAAACCCCATAAAGAATTCACGTTGATTCTAGGAGAATGGTGGAGAAAAAACATAACAGATGTGTACCAAACTGCAATTGAGCAAGGCACTCTATTCGATGAGTCTGATGCCAACACCATCAATGGACAACCTGGTGACTTCATGCCATGCTCAGCAAATGGTAATTTATTGTTCCTGGTATAGGAAGTTTATTTATTTATAATGCAAGTTGTTAATGCTTCATAAGATGGAGATTCTGTTGGACAAAGTTTGTTACTTCATCAATTTAAACACAAGTAGGAACCAAATTTATTATTTCTTTATTTTTTGTTGCAGAAACGTTTAAGGTACAAGTCGAACATGGCAAAACGTACCTCCTCCGTGTAATAAATGCAGCAATGGAAAATGCGTACCTTTTTGGGGTTTCTGGTCACAATGTAACGGTGGTTGGAACCGATGCCAGCTATACGAAGCCTTACGTGAATAAATTTATCATGATCACCCCGGGCCAAATAATGGACCTCCTCTTACAGGCCAATCAATTCAAAAACTCTTCTGCCCCAGTCCGTTATTACATCATCTCGTCTATATACTTTGATGGAAGTTCTAGAGCCGCTAGAGATTGGAATGAAGCTACAGCTATTTTAGAATACAAAACTAATCATTTCTCGCCATCAATAAAACCAGTTTACACATCCTTACCAAAGCACAACGACACTAAAGCGTCAGCTGATTTCACTAGTGGCCTTCGATCGCTGGCCAGCTCAGATGACCCAGCTGTCATAACACAGGCTGCCGATGTCAAAATGTATATCACAATATCTTCGAATGAACAATTGTGCCCTAACAACACATGTGGTGGTCCAAACGGTACTAGGCTTGCTGCTAGTATGAACAATGCTAGTTTCCAAGACCCAAAAATTTCTGTGCTAGATGCATATTATAATTCTATCGCCGGTGTGTACACCACTGACTTCCCCGACCAACCACCGCTCTTCTTCAATTTTACTGATGCTGAATATCAAGAGAATGCAAAATTTGTTGATAAATCGACAAAAGTGAAAGTGCTCGAGTATAACACAACCGTGGAGATTGTGTTTCAGGTCACTAACTTAGTAGACGGACAGGTTACCCATCCAATACACTTGCACGGCCACAACTTCTATGTCCTTGGATGAGGAACCGGCAACTTCGACAACACAACAGATCCTCTGAGTTACAACTTGGTTGATCCACCATATCAGAACACTTTGGGTGTGCCGATGAAAGGTTGGGCAACTATCCGCTTTAGGGCAGCTAATCCAGGTGGGTTTGCTCTTTTTCCTTTTTTTCTTATAAATATCAAATTATCTAATTTTTTTATTTATTTAGTTTTGACAATCAAAGGTGTTACACAACTACAAATTAAGTAGATCAGCAAAATTAATCAAATAGTAGATTAGTTATTGTTCCAAATTGTTGTTTTGAGTGTTTTTCAGAGACTAATCATAAAATATTTTGGTTTTGCAATTAAATTAGGTGTTTGGTTCATGCACTGTCACTATGAAACACACGCAATATGGGGAATGGATACTGTGTTTATAACAAAGAATGGTAATAGTACAGAGGCAAAAATGCTGCCTCCCCCTGCTGACAAGCCACCTTGCTGATTTTACTCAAGCATTGTATTATTTTTTTTCCAACGGTGAGTTTGCACTGGTTAATTTATTGTATATTAATAAAACAAATAATTTTGAAATATATTTTCGTCGTTAAGATCATGGTTGGATTTTAACTTGTTATACATTTGTAAATGGATAAACAGATGAATAAAGATAGAGTATATATATGGAAACGACAGTAGAGTATAAGCTGGATTGGAGAACTGGGAGATGCAAGATTTAATTATAGGAGGTGTTAAGAATTGTAACAAAAAAAGAATTAGAAATTAAGTAGAGTTTATTGTCACTTGAGTTTCTTTTACTTGTGCTCCCAATTAAGTGGAGAAATGCACCCTCAGAGTTTTGAGCTTACCACAAAATCCTGAATTTACCAAATTCAAAAAATACGATATCTTTGTGTGTGCGCAAAGCTCAATAAAAAAGAATTATTTGCCTTCATAAATTGATAAATGAATTATCTGTTCAATTATCTATCATAACTATAAAAAAAAATATTGATATTACAATCAAGGTTCTAAATAGCGTTCTATTACGTTTTCGAGCAATAAAAGTTATGGCGTTATCAGCGCTATAGCGTCCTATTCGCACAATAGCAGCGCTATATAGACATATCGCCGTACTTTTAGCCGTTTCGTTATGACGTGAAAAATACTATTTAAACCTTTAATTAAAATATTACATTTCCAGTGGTTGAGTTGAATACTAATAATATTACAGTATCTGCCGGTATACCCACGATTTTGTAGTTTGAATACATCATTCTTGTAGTATGAATACAGCATTCTTGTAATTTGAATACAGCGGAAACAAAGAAAATTTGAGTTGAGTGTTTGACTTAAATGTCAAATATTATAATATTTTAATAGGAAACAAACAAATTTGAGTTGAATGATTGAATTGAATGTAAAATTTTATATTTTCTTATAATATTTTTGGTTGAAGTTCCATTTTAACCTTTGGTTGAAGGTTAGTATTTAATAGGAAACAAACATACATTGACTACTTCAACAAGTTTATTTTTTTAATATTGTAATATAGAATTTTCGCTCAATTACTTGGACTGAATGTTATTTTAATATGAAAATGATAAAATTTGACTGTTCCAGTAATATAAGATCCATACAATTCAACAGAATTGACTATGTATTTTGCTGAATAATCTAGCAAGTATTGGTTCTAGAATTTTTTAAAAACTAATGTCATTTCTTTAATTTATTATCTTTTAATGTTATTAATAAAAATTTCGGCTACAAATAATTAGTCAAGTGGAAATAAAGGTAAGTTCTGAAACTTTTTTATTCTATTTGGCTTAGGAGCTAGATAAACAGGCTGAAGCATGCCCAAAATTTAAACAGTTATATCTGAATAAATCAGGTGATAGCTAGTACTAAAGGCCTATTACATGAATGATGTATGTTACACTATTTTATATATATTTCTTAGTGCATGTAGTGAACATATATTTTTTAATTAATAAAATCCTACAAGAACGACTATCATTAAAAAAAAAAAAATGCTCAGCAAATTGCAACCGCTTATTTTAAAATATTTTTAAAATATGTCAACCCTTTCATTCAAATAAACTTAATTTAAAGAAAGGTTTAATTTAGATACAAATTAATTTCATTACCAAAAATATAAGCAATGTCATTTACATCATGCAATATGATAACAGTAACCACTAAAACAAGTATGATAGAGAATTAATTGACCATGCATATTCAGCCAAACCTAAAATATCGTTTAGTCAACCAATACTTATCTCAATTGAGCCACAATTTTTCATTTTATTCTTTTCAAGCTTATCCGATTACTGTATAGCCCAATTCAAAACAAAATAATAAAAATTCCATTAAAACTAAACCTATTTCATGTCTGTCTTTGAATCAAATTTTTCTACGCATCCTTTGATTTTTCAGATCAAGTTATCAAGTCAAACCAATATCAAACTCCTTTTCTCTTTTATTTTCTTCTCTCTGCACTACTACAAGACTGCAAACTGCTATCAGATAAAAATTAAATCTGATCACGAATTTCCTACAGCTAGAGATCAACACGATTGAAGATCATCAATTTCGTTTTATCGGCTCTATGTCGATAAAATATAAACATTATTCTACCAATAGAGAACCCATTAACAATAGAAGGTGTGTTGGTATTTTAATACGTTCACATTTATTTAATAATTTTACTTATTAAATCAAAATAAAATTAGTTTCAAATACTTTAATTCTATCAACTTTACACCTATTTAATTAATTGCACCCTCTTATGAGAATAGCTTGGGTCCGATGGCCATTGAACTCAAAGTGGTACCAATTAATTCGCTCACCATCGGATCTGCTTTAGAATTTGTGCCTGTACTTTTGTGTATACTTTAAAATTCATGCGCACGAATCTTAAAATTGTATAACGCTGCTTAGTGCAAGGTGTACCCAATAAATTCGTTCATTTTCTTTGGTTGATTCTAAGAGCCAATCCTATTCGGCTTAGTTTAGAAATTTTATTCGAGCCAAGCCCAAGTCCAAGACTTTGAAAAACCAATTTTCTATTTTGTTCTCAGCCCAGCCAATAGCCATTTGTCTCAAATTCCCAATTTTTACATATAGGTCCCTATTAAATCCATGTATCGCATAAGGGTTTATACATTACCAAATCATCCCCTAACAAAATTTAAATAGCAATATGGTTCCTGCCTATTTAATTACTGGTAAAACACTCGGAAAACACAGAATTCAAGGCATGACAGTAACCAATTCAAGGCATGACAGCCCCATATCAATTCAACAATGAACAAAGGTTTTCATAACAAAGAAAGGCACAATTCAAGCTAGAACACACAAGTCTCAAGATGGTTAAGTAAATAGGTTAATCCAATCGGGAAAATCAACAACCCGCATTGGGTACCATTTCTATCGATTCTACGACATTTCGATCATCACATCATCGATTTGAATCGAAGAGACACAAATCCGATAAATAAATAATAGAAGATTTTGTTACCGAAATCGATTGTCTCTTCTCACACGGCCGGTACCAAGGCAAGGCACCTCGCTTCTCGGCCGTCACAAAATCAGAAGCGCACAACCACACCAAGGAATCAACATCAGCGAGCAAGAGAGAAATCAAATCACAGAAACACACTCAGTGAGCGAAAATAAACAAGGTTCGCACCCAAATCTCAAACCAACAGAAAAATGGAGATGGAGAGAGTAACAAGAGAAAAAAAAAAAAATGAAAGTAGGAAGAGAATAGCAAGCCGCAGGAGCAAACAAGAGGTAAAAATAGGAAACGGGTTACCAACCCTTGTACAGTACAAGTTGTACTTCCTATGGAACAGCAGACACTATCGTCTCTCAAGACAGCAAAGTGGCAAGGATATGAATCTGCTGCTTTTCTATAAGAAAAACAGCGTGCTCTTACAATGTGTACATAAACAACAAAAGAAACATGATGTAGCATTTGAAGTAATTTATGGGGATTTGGGATCCCTTATTTTATGGGAAGATGACAAAATAGATGCTGAAATATATGGCACTAAGATATAAATATTGAACTTTGATTGCACGTTTGATGTTTCCCCCGTTTTTTGTACAGACCATGAATTAACATGCAGTGCCTACAATGTCATCAATTACTTCTAACATACTCATTTGTTCACTTACCTTAATAACACTAGCAAAGATACCTAAAACTTCAGAAATAAGACAACAACATGACATTCACTTAATCAATAACAAACAATAACGGTTGCGGCATATAGCCGCAATATGAAGCACCTAGTGTTTAGCAATATTTGATTAGATAGTTGATCCAAACTATTTAAAATCAAAGGTGTTACACAATTACAATGAGAATAAAGGCATGTTTAGCAATATTTGATTAGATAGTTGATCCGAACTAATTAAGTAGCTAGCTCCGCAAAATTAATCACATAGTAGATTAATTATTACTTGTTACAAATTGTTGTTTTGAGTATTTTTGAGACACTAATTCTCAACATATTTTGATTTTGCAAATAACGTAGGAGTTTGGCTCATGCACTGTCACTTAGAAACACAGAATATGAGGAATGAATGTTGTGTTTATAACAAAGAATGGTAATAGTGCAGAGGCAAAAATATTGCCTCCCCCTGCCGACAAGCCTCCTTGTTGATTTTACTCAAGCATATTGTATTATTATTTTATTTTCAAAGTTAAGTTTGCACTAATTAATTTATTGTATCTTCATAGAGAATATTATGGTTAGATGGATTTAATTTGTTACATTTGTAATGGATAAACAACAACAACAGTATAAGCTGCAACCAATAATAAATAAGATGGGTGGTTCTTTTAATATTGAATTATATTTGTGGAATATTTTTTGAATTATGGATATATATGTTGAATGTTGAAAATTGTGATAACTAAATTAAGTAGAGTTTGTACTACCAGCTTGTGGAAATTAACTTTGGTTGATTTACTAAAATATTGTACAAGATCCATTGGTGAATTATTTCTAGGCCCAAAAAGGAACTCAAGTAATTGGGCCAAGATAATTAATAACCTCATAGAAGAGACATTTGAACCACAAGTCCTTTAGGGTGCTGCTATTCCATCATTTTGATGGCTTAGCAAGATCAGTGGTAACTCTAGAAATAGTTCTATTCTTAGAATGGTTTAAGCATAGAATAGTAAAAAAAAATAGTCACCAACTCAAAACCAGTACTAACACTATAGCAGTGCTATATAGACATAACGCCGTTCTTTTAGCCATTTCGTTATGATGCGAAAAACGCTATTTAAACCTTTAATTAAAATATTACATTTCCACAAGTTGAATTGAATACTAATAATATTACAATATATGTGAGGGATATTATCGGTATGCCCTCGCGGATTCTACTGTTGCTAATAGAAGAAGCACGATTCCACCAACAAAATTTGAGTTGAATGTTTGAATTAAATGCCAAATATTATAATATTTTAATAGGAAACAAACAAAGTTGAGTTGAATTATTATTGAATTAAATGTAAAATTTTATATTTTCTTATAATTTTTTTGGTTGAAGTTCCATTTCAGCCTTTGAATTGAATGTTTCAATATGCTGTTAGTATTTAATAGGAAACCAACATACATTGAGTACTTCAACAAGTTTATTTTTTTTAATATTATAATATAAAATTGGGAGCATCTAGCTATCCCCTTTAACAATCCCCCATTTCATTCCCCAGTCATTAACTACTTCAATAACTACTAACTACCTAGGGGGACCACTTACTATTTGGGGACCACATAATATTTGAAAGATTTTACAACTGGCGCGCGCAAGTATTCATCTGTAATGCATCAAGTATTCATCTATAACACATCAAGTATTCATATCTAACATATCAAGTATTAAAAAAAAACTGGACACGAAGTGGGAGAGGGAGGTAGAGGCAGAGGTGAGGTGAGATGTGGGATGAAGGTGAGAGAGGGAGGTGGGAGAGGGAGGCGGAGGTGGAGGTGGGAGAAGAAGATGGAGGTGAAAAAAGAAAATAGAGGTGGAAGAGAAAGGGAGAAAGAGAAAATAAATAAAAGTTGTTAAAAATAGTAGTTATAGTTATAGTTATAGTTAAAATAGAAAGTTAGTTGGGGGATGAAATGGGGAATGGATAGGTGGGGGAAATTAAAATTACCCTATAAAATTTCCTCTCAATTACCTGGACCGAATGTTATTTTAATATGAAAATTATAAAATTTGACTGTTTCCACGAATCCAGCAATATATGATGCATACAATTCAACATAATTGACTATGTATTTTGCGGAATAATCTAGCAGAAATATTGCCACAAAAGTAAAATATTGCCAGGAATAATCTAGCAGAAATATTGCCAGAAATATTGCCAGAAATATTGCCACATAATTTAATGTTAAAATCTAAAAGCAATATTTTATTGGTATATATGTCACATTCATCGCATGACACAAAAGTAACCACTAAAACAAGTATGAAAGAGAACTAATTGACCATGCATATTCAGTCAAACCTAAAATATGGTTTAGTCAACCAGGCCAATGGACCTTATCTCAATTTACCGCGTAATTTTTCAATTTTCGTTTTCAAACTCATCCAATTACTCTATGGTCCAATTCAAGCAACATAATAATAAAAATCTCCAATAAAGTAAAAACCTACTTCATGTCTATCTCTTTGAATCAAATTTTTATACACATCCCTTTGATTTTTAAGATCAAATTATCTAAGTCAATCCAATACCAAGTTCATTTTCTCTTCCTTTCTTCTCTCTCTACACTACTAGAGAACTGCAGACTGCTATCAGATAAAAACTGAATCTGATCACGAATTCCCTACAGGTAGAGATCAACACGATGGAAATCTCGTTAAGTCGGCTATATGCCGATAGAATATAAACATTATTCTATCAGTAAGAGTACCATACCGATAGATGTGGGGGCGAAACATTCATGATAGGAGTTGCTAAAATTAAAATGAACAATATATTATTGATGGAAATTGAACCCAAGCTTTCCACAACCACAAAGTAAGCTAAAATCACTAGATTACAAGTAGACATGTAATATTTTATGAGAGGACTAAGCTATATAAAAAGTTCTAGAAAAATAAAATTCAATCAAATTTCAATATACATAGCTAAAATTTAAAAATCATAGAATGGCTTAGCGCCCGTACGGATGAGTATAGATCCGCCCGTGGATAGAAGGAATTTTACAATTACTATCAGTAAGGTACCATATCAATAGATGTGAGCAGCGCTTCTTCTACCGGTCGTATGTTTAGTACTTTTAAAGGATGCTTTTTGTAAAACCTAATTTGCTCATATTAGATTATAATAACTTGACTATTTTGTTAATTTTATTATTTCTTTTGCTATTTATTAATTGGAATCTGATTTATTAGTCTTATAACATGTAATTTGTCTTACAAATATTTATTTAGAAAAGAAAAATAAAATTACATGTAAATATATAGTAATGGACTTCCTTATTTGATCCTATTTCTTAATTTTGTTCAACTCTATAAAAACATCTCTCTTCTTATTATGTATGCCTCTCATCTCATCATATATTTTCATCAGGCTTGATTTAGCAGAATGTTAGGAATAGTAGGTCATGTTTGGCAGGCTATATTAAGGAGGAAGAATTAATATTTTAGTATAGAATATTTTAGGATATGTCATTTATAGTATCTCTTTTTAGAGATTTATGTTGTTATAAATTATGTCATTTGTACTCTATGTAAGAATGAAGTTCAAGGAATACAATTAAGCTTCCTCATAATATTGTTTATCTTATTTCTTGTCTCTCCTTCGTCGAAACCCTAACACTTCTCTCTCTATGTAGTCTATATCATTTGAGATATCACATTTATCTCTTTGATATTCCAGAAAATTAGAAAGGATTTTATCCCTCCCACGTGTGGAAGAGAATTTCTTTTCCACATGCAGAGGTCTTTTTTTTTTTTTTCCTCATCTCCAATCTCTTTCCTTTTCATCTCCATCTATACTATTTGTTCAAATGACAAATTATATTTTTTAAATGATATAAAAAATGAAAATACATGAAGATATGGTCAAATAATTATCAACCAATCTAAAGTTTCTTGAAATGATATTTTAAAAATAGAAAAAAAATCATAACCAATTAGAAAATCGTGTATCCAATATGTGTGACGAGTACATATCTAAATAAATTTAGACTTTTTACACATAAAAAAAACATAAAAAGAATGTATATAATAAAAAATAGTCGACTAATTAATTAGAAGGTTTATATTCATTCTGAAATTTTATCTTTTAATGACAACAGTTGACAAATCAAAATATTTATATAAGAACGGAGATGGAAAAAAGACATTATTTCAATGGTGAGGTACTACAATTGTCCTTGTCTTGTACCGTTACCAATAAAATAAACATTTATTACTCACAAGTCAGAAGTCGTGGTCTTAATTATGAGCATATTTTTAATTAAATTTTCTAACTATGATGCGTGCGCCCGCAAGCAATTAAAGGACGATGCTTTTTTTCAAGGTTGACAAAAGGTTGGTTTATCCATCTGATACCCTCAATGCATGTTCAAAAAATAAAATAAAATTTTCCTATAAAAACCATCAACGCATGTTCTCCAAAGCTCACAAAACGAGATTAATACATGATTACTGCTCTAACAGTCTCCTCGGAGGAAGGAAACAAGCCAACAAAATATTGAGCAATATTGCTTTTGGTTTATTTTAAATTTTCAAGCACCATGTCTTTTAGTAAGCTTTTCTCGTTATGGCCAATAGTGGTCGGTCTAATGCTATGTTGTTTCTTCTCCATTCCCTGCGGGGCCAAGGTTCATCACCACACCTTTGTTGTAAGTGATTTCTCTTCTAAATTTTATAATCCGCTTGCCTTTTATCAAAAGGCAACTTTTCAATTTCCAAAAGGACAATCCTACTCATGAGCTCATCACGTGAATGTTGAGAGTCATCGTTGGATCAGCGATTTTCAAAGTGGCTTAATAAATAGTAAAAAAATTTAAAAAAATGTAAAATTTGGTCTCCAAGCATATTTTAATATAGAGATTCACTTGAACAGTTCGGATCAACATTTTGAACTTTTTGAAAATTGAAAAACGAATTGGTAGCTCCAAAGCTCAGAAACTACCACTTTGATATTTGTCAACCTCTCTCTCTCTATATATATATATATATTTACTTCTTCTTTTTTTGTCTTTTTCGCTTAAACAGATTCAAGAAGCTATCTACACACGGCTCTGCAATAATACAAAGAGCATTCTAACTGTCAATGGATCATATCCGGGACCCACTATCTCCGCGCGCAAAGGTGACACAGTCTATGTCAAGGTCATCAACAGAGGGAACAAGAACATCACCATCCATTGGTACTTTACATACATAAAGAATTTGTTATTTGCAGTTTTGCACTATTAATTAAGGAATTATTTCAATCCATGCCAGACTAACATGTATTCATCTAATTTCTTTAGGCATGGTGCAATCCAGCCGAGGGACCCGTGGTCAGATGGACCGGAATACATTACTCAGTGCCCTATCCAACCAAGAGCCAACTACACACAACGGATCCAATTTACAGAAGAAGAAGGCACGCTCTGGTGGCACGCACATAGCGAATTTGATCGTGCTACTGTTCACGGTGCTATTGTTATTCATCCGAAGCTTGGAACCACCTTCCCCTTCCCCAAACCCCATAAAGAATTCACGTTGATTCTAGGAGAATGGTGGAGAAAAAACATAACAGATGTGTACCAAACTGCAATTGAGCAAGGCACTCTATTCGATGAGTCTGATGCCAACACCATCAATGGACAACCTGGTGACTTCATGCCATGCTCAGCAAATGGTAATTTATTGTTCCCGGTATAGGAAGTTTATTTATAATGCAAGTTGTTAATGCTTCATAAGATGGAGATTCTGTTGAACAAAGTTTGTTACTTCATCAATTTGAACACAAGTAGGAACCAAATTTATTATTTTTTTCAAATATAATGTGATCTAACTACGTGTATATTTCTTTATTTTTTGTTGCAGAAACGTTTAAGGTACAAGTCGAACAAGGCAAAACGTACCTCCTCCGTGTAATAAATGCAGCAATGGAAAATGCGTACCTTTTTGGGGTTTCTGGTCACAATGTAACGGTGGTTGGAACCGACGCCAGCTATACGAAGCCTTACGTGAATAAATTTATCATGATCACCCCGGGCCAAACGATGGACCTCCTCTTACAGGCCAATCAATTCAAAAACTCTTCTGCCCCAGTCCGTTATTACATCATCTCGTCTATATACTTTGATGGAAGTTCTAGAGCCGCTAGAGATTGGAATGAAGCTACAGCTATTTTAGAATACAAAACTAATCATTTCTCGCCATCAATAAAACCGGTTTACACATCCTTACCAAAGCACAACGACACTAAAGCGTCAGCTGATTTCACTAGTGGTCTTCGATCGCTGGCCAGCTCAGATGACCCAGCTGTCATAACACAGGCTGCCGATGTCAAAATGTATATCACAATATCTTCGAATGAACAATTGTGCCCTAACAACACTTGTGGTGGTCCAAACGGTACTAGGCTTGCTGCTAGTATGAACAATGCTAGTTTCCAAGACCCAAAAATTTCTGTGCTAGATGCATATTATAATTCTATCGCCGGTGTGTACACCACTGACTTCCCCGACCAACCACCGCTCTTCTTCAATTTTACTGATGCTGAATATCAAGAGAATGCAAAATTTGTTGATAAATCGACAAAAGTGAAAGTGCTCGAGTATAACACAACCGTGGAGATTGTGTTTCAGGTCACTAACTTAGTAGACGGACAGGTTACCCATCCAATACACTTGCACGGCCACAACTTCTATGTCCTTGGAAGAGGAACCGGCAACTTCGACAACACAACAGATCCCCTGAGTTACAACTTGGTTGATCCACCATATCAGAACACTTTGGGTGTGCCGATGAAAGGTTGGGCAACTATCCGCTTTAGGGCAGCTAATCCGGGTGAGTTGGTTATTTTTCCTTTTTTTCTTAGAAATATCAAATTATCTAATTTTTTTTATTTATTTAGTTTTGACAATCAAAGGTGTTACACAACTACAAATTAAGTAGATCAGCAAAATTAATCAAATAGTAGATTAGTTATTGTTCCAAATTGTTGTTTTGATTGTTTTTCAGAGACTAATCATAAAATATTTTGGTTTTGCAATTAAATTAGGTGTTTGGTTCATGCACTGTCACTATGAAACACACGCAATATGGGGAATGGATACTGTGTTTATAACAAAGAATGGTAATAGTACAGAGGCAAAAATGCTGCCTCCCCCTGCTGACAAGCCACCTTGCTGATTTTACTCAAGCATTGTATTATTTTTTTTCCAACGGTGAGTTTGCACTGGTTAATTTATTGTATATTAATAAAACAAATAATTTTGAAATATATTTTCGTCGTTAAGATTATGGTTGGATTTTAACTTGTTATACATTTGTAAATGGATAAACAGATGAATAAAGATAGAGTATATGGAAACGACAGTAGAGTGTAAGCTGGATTGGAGAACTGGGAGATGCAAGATTTAATTATAGGAGGTGTTAAGAATTGTAACAAAAAAAAAAAATTAGAAATTAAGTAGAGTTTATTGTTACTTGAGTTTCTTTTACTTGTACTCCCAATTACTTGTGGTAATTAATTTTAGTTGATTTACTTGGATGGTATACAAGATCCATTGATGAATTGTTCTAGGCCGAAAATGAAACTCAGGTAATTGGGCTCACATGAATGAATTATCTTCTAGGCCCAAAATGAAACTCAAGTAAACGGGCAAAAGTTTGACTTGATACAGTTTTTTCCTTCTTTCATTTTTTTCTTTTCAAGCTTATCCGATTACTGTATAGCCCAATTCAAAACAAAATAATAAAAATTCCAATAAAACAAAACCTACTTCATTTTGTCTTTGAATCAAATTTTCCTACACATCCCTTTAATTTTTCAGATCGAATTATCATGTCAAACCAATACCAAGCTCCTTTTCTCTTTCGTTCTTCTCTGTCTACACTACTATAGAACTGCAAACTGCTATCAGGTAAAAATTGAATCTGATCACAAATTCCGTGCAGCTAGAGATCAACACGATGGAAGATCATCAATTTCGTTTTATCGGCTCTAAGCCAATAGGATATAAACATTATTCTACCAGTAGAGAACCCATTAACAATAGAAGGTGTGTTGGTATTTTAATACGTTCACATTTATTTAATAATTTTACTTATTAAATCATAATAAAATTAATTTCAAATACTTTAATTCTATCAACTTTACGCCTATTTAATTAATTGCACCCTCTACTAAACTATTTGATTAGTTCATTAATATTTTAAATTGTATAACGCTGCCTAGTGCAAGGTGTACCCAATAAATTCGTTCATTTTCTTTGGTTGATTCTAAGATCCAATCCTATATATTCGGCTTAGTTTAGAAATTTTATTCGAGCCGAGCCCAAGTCCAAGACTTTGAAAAATCACCGATTAAACGAAACTGGGCATTCCAATTATTTAACAAAAATCAACAGAATTTACATTAATAATTGTACAAATTTTCGTTGTTTGAAGTTTATAATTTATTTACGAGTTTAGCCTAACCTTTGATTAATGGGCCTCATAATTGTCTCCCCACTCTCATCCCCCTATTATCCTCCCAATTTTATTTGTTCAATCTCGTCCATATTTCTCATGATCTATAAGGAATTTTGCGAATCTAAAATCATGAACGTCTTCTATGCAATTTTATCTTTCAAATGAGATCCATGATGACATACTTTCGAGCTCGTCATCATACAAGTATTTATATCTCGTCATTTAAGTATTTATACCTAGTATTTTACACATATGACACTGCTGAAATTTAAAAGTATTAATATCAAGTATTACAAGTATTTATACCTATGCACTGATGTATTTATGTGGTCAACTATTTTTGTTAGATAAAGGTTAACGAAGAGACGATTGGGGAAGGTTGATGCGGAGATGCGGGATCCACGATTTGAGAATATAAATATTTACAAGTATAGGTATAAATACTTGCACAATGAAGTTAAATACTTGTGTAACGATGAATTAACATGTAGTGCCTACAATGTCATCAATTACTTCTAACATACTCATTTGTGCACTTACCTTCAGAACACTAGCAACATACCTAAAACTTCACAAATAAGACAACAACATGATATCTACTTAATCATTAACAAACTATAACAAGCACCTAGTGTTTAGCAATTTTTGATTAGATAGTTGATCCAAACTAATTAAAATCAAAGGTGTCACACAATTACAATAAAAATAAAGGCATGTTTAGCAATATTTAATTAGATAGTTGATCCGAACTAATTAAGTAGCTAGCTCCGCAAAATTAATCACATAGTAGATTAATTACTTGTTACAAATTGTTGTTTTGAGTATTTTTCAAAAACTAATTCTCAACACATTTTGATTTTGCAAATAACTTAGGAGTTTAGTTCATGCACTGTCACTTAGAAACACACAGACTATGGAAAATGGATGTTGTGTTTACTCAAGCATATTGTATTATTATTTTATTTTCAAAGTTGAGTTTACACTAATTAATTTATTATGTCTTCAGAGAGAGTATATTATGGTTGGTTGGATTTAATTTGTTACATTTGTAATGGATAAAAGACAGCAACAGTATAAGCTGCAACCAATAATAAATAAGATGGGTGGTTCTTTTAATATTGAATTATATTTGTGGAATAATTTTTGAGTTATGGATATATATGTTTAATGTTGAATATTGTTTATGTTGAATGTTGAACATTGTGATAACTAAATTAAGTAGAGTTTGTACAAGATCCATTGGTGAATTATTTCCAGGCCCAAAAAGGAACTCAAGTAATTGGGCCAAGATAATTAATCACCTCCTAGAAGAGATATTTTAACCACAAGTCCTTCAGGGTGATGCTATTCCATCATTTTGATGGGTTAGCAAGATCAGTGGTAACTCTAGAAATAGTTTTATTCTTAGGGTGATTCAAACGTAGAATAGTAAAAAAAAATAGGCACCAACTGAAAACCAGTGTTAACCCTATACTATTCTTGATGATGCAATCGCACCCTTAGAGTTTTGAGCGTACCACAAAATCCTCAATTTACCAAATTCAAACAATACGATATGTTTGTGTGTGCGCAAAACTCAATAAAAATGAATTATTTGTCTTCATAAATTGATCAATGAATTATCTGTTCAATTATCTAACATAACTATCAAAAAAAATATTTTGATATTAAAATCAAGGTTCGCACTACTATTGCGTTTTCGGGCCATAAAAACTATGGCGCTATCGGCACTATAGCGTCCTATTCGCACTATAGCAGCGCTATAGCGTCCTATTCACACTATAGCAGCGCTATATAGACATAAAGCCGTTCTTTTAGCCGTTTTGTTATGCCGCGAAAAACGCTATTGAAACCTTTAATTAAAATATTACATTTTCTTATAATTTTTTTGGTTGAAGTTCCATTTTAGCCTTTTAATGTTTAAATATGCTGTTAGTCTTTAATAGGAAACCAACATACATTGAGTACTTCAACAAGTTTATTTGTTAGTCTTTAATAGGAAACAAACATACATTGACTACTTCAACAAGTTTATTGTTTTTTAATATTATAATATAAAATTTCCTCTCAATTACCTGGACCGAATGTTATTTTAATATGAAAAGTATAACATTTGACTGTTCCACGAATAATCCAGCAATATATATAAGGTCCATACAATTCAACAGAATTGACTATGTATATATCACTACTAGAATCTCGGTTTGTTGCATGAATAAAATTTGGCTTGTTGCAACGGCTTACCCATGCAACAATCCCTAAAAATGTCAGTTGCATGGGTTACCCATGCAACAAGCCCCAAAAAATACCGTTGCAACAACCCCCGTTGCAACTAATAAATTTCGGACTTGTTGCATGGGTTTACCATGCAATAACTTCTGGAATACTTGTTGCAACGGTGTGTCCATGCAATAAGTACCCATGCAACAAATCAGTTGCAGGAAGTAATTGCAACGATATAGCATTGATTAGTTGCATTGATGAAGTGTGTGGGTCCCATGGATTAGTTGCAACGATATAGCATTGAGTAGTTGCATGGATAAAGTGTGTGGGTCCCATGGATTAGTTGCAACGATATAGCATTGAGTAGTTGCATGGTTAAATGTCGTGGGCCCCACATGGTTTGTTGCATGGATAATTAACCTATTAGTTGCATGGACAAAGAAGGTGGGCCCCACCAGGTTATTTGCTAAGATATTGTCTGGTCCCTATATTTGTATAGATTTTACGATGCAAAAAATTGTCGTTACCAAAAAAAAAATCCAGGCTCAATTCTATAATTCACCTCGTACCAATTTGGTACCTGTACCGATTTGGTACCAACCCATAAGCAACCAAGAAATCTTTTACATTACACATTGAAACATAATAAGAAAAACAACACAATAAAACATGGAAAGTAACATTTTAATTATCATTAATCATTATAGTAAATTCAAGCTTTCCTTGAAACATAAGACCAAAAAGGATTGCAACCACTTGTTTCTATAACCGAAATATACACGCAACCCAGCATCAAAAAATATACAAAAAGAGGCTACTTTTCTAGCTATACAAAATACCATTTTTATGTGATAATGGTTTATAACACTCCACACTAGAAGGGTTGGTTGTTCTGCCTTTCTTCCCCAAACCACTCGTCGTCAGCACCTAGACATGTTGCCACCTCATTTTCAAATTGCACATTGAGAAGTGCTTGGAAATTTCTTCCCCCATTTGATTCTGTAAAATCAGCACCTAGACCCTACATATACAACATATAGCATAGAATGAAATTTAATATTGATAATAAATTGTAGAAACACTCGAAAAGCATTAAAATAAGTATAATAGGTATATCTTCATAACCTACTACACATAAAAAATCAGTTTATCTTCATGACATAGGACTAAATGGTAAACTAAGTTTATCTTCATGACACTTGAACCAAGGTGCAGGTAGCTTATTTGTCACGCCGGTCACCTTTCTACCGCTTACTGCCCTTAACCATGATGTTATTGTAATAGTAAAAATCCCTAGGATTTGGTTGAACAACTATAGTTATTTGGTTATTCCTAGGAGGCTGGTTAGGGGGTATGGTACCATGGTACTATGCATAGCACATAATGATGCATGCTATGGATAAATATCTTCAATTTTAAGGTTCAATAATTCTTAGGAGGCTGGTTAGGGGTATGGTACTATGCATAGCGCATAATGATGCGTACTATGGGACTATTCATAGAGTTAAATATTTTTCGTCTTTCTTTGCAATTCTGACATAAAGATAGAACCTCTCATGTGTTACTGGAAGTCAGGCCTTTGCATCCCTCACTAATTTACATATTCGATGCACAAGTTCACTTTTTGTCTGGAGTTAAAATGAAAGAAGGCATTCAAATTCATTTTAATTTTCTTCTACTTAACATTACTGGTAAATTAGTGAGGGAAACACAAATTATGGTATCAGTACCTGGACCATTGATTATTAATGTCTCCAGTCGTTCTCCAACTGTTACCAATTTTGCTCCCCATTTTCTCGATTCTTGGTTTCGCCTTTTCATAAAAAAATAGAAATAAGAAGTGATTACAAAAAAGAAAGTATCGGAGTAACTAAAGAGAGCAATTGTATCTATACTAGATTATCATGTAAAGCCATAAAAGTATAAGAACACTTACACGTGTCTCGTCATCTAAAATGCCTAGATACACACTTATAACCAAATATATACTCAATAATTTAATCTATAACCAGATCTATAACCAAAGCTGCTACTAGCCTCAACTTTAACCAATCTATACTCAATAATTAACCATAAACCATAGTTAATCTACATTTATGCCCCACTTATAACCAAATTAACCTCAATATATCAAAACTGATGCAAGTTCAAAATAGATTAAATTAACTCACTTCAATTACCTTCAATATTGAATTTTCTCTCTTATTTGTACAGCTGTCAACCCACTACTTTGTCTTCACTGAAAACTGATGAAGATTAAAAAAACTGCAATTAGCACTGTTATGACAAAACGGGTGCAGAAATAATTATTAGAAAACACACCAGCAGTGATTAGGCAAGCATAAGAGGAGTGGAAACATTACCTTCTCAATATATGAACGAACCAGAAAGATCAATGAGTGTCAGATTCACAACTGCCATTGTTTCAAAAAGTTTATTAGAATACATGAAGGAATAAGCTATGATTCATACTGCCATTGCACCAATTTGGAATTATTAACTACTCAATAAACATTACATGTCAGATCTCAATAAACAATACACTTAAATTAATTGGAACATGAGAGATTGCTTTGGATCGACCGGTCTCAAGAGGTTCACATGAGCACAACAAAGGTTCACACGTTCAAATCGTAAAAAGTGTAATGAGAGCACCATGAATTATTAAGTAAAATAAGAAACTAGTACCCACAATATATTTTCCATTAATTACAAACAAGGTGTATGGAAATTAACCAACTCCTAAAGTCCACAACACATGTACCAATTGCAGTGCTAGAATTAGAGAATAATAAGCAATTATTGTTAAACTAGTGAGCATATTCATTGAATCTATAAAAAACTTCTACCTCAGGTTTTGGCCGATTTTGACACAACTTGAAATAACAAAAATTAACGAGGGGAAGGCAGAGAAGAGGTATAATAAGTCAAATTTTTCTATTATCATGTATTAAGCTAGTTTTATAATTGTTCGACACACATAGCATTGTACAGTTCCTTGATAACTTAGGGGCTGTTTTTGCAAATTTTAAGTGTCAACAAATCTCACATAGGTTCAGAGTGAAGTAACCTGTACTCAGAAAGTGTATGTGTCAATTTTTAGACATATACGCTGATCTAAGACTCAAAGAAGCAAAAATGTGAAAAGAAAATAAAACTCACAACAATGATTGCAACCATTATTTTTGCCTAGAACCGATTTAATAAAAATCTGCCCAGCCCAAATTCAAATAGAAAACAAGGTTAACCAGACCTATTTAAACTTTAAATTTGTAGCTTAGTCCTCCTGACAAGGGGTAATTACATATTTACAAGTCAAACCCTGGAGCTTAAGGAAAATTTTAAGCCAATCTTGGCAGACTGAGTACTGTACCAGTACGCATCCAGTTTCTGGTACAGTTGAATAACCTAAGCATCACAATTAATTCAAATCTATACAAAGTTTAAATTTAAATGTCAACAACGTAGAGAGTACTATTAAATTCTTGCATTTTATTCAAGAGGATCCAATCTCCTCTATTAATCAAGTTCTCTATATTATCATATATTCTAAATTAAGTACACACAAAATTATTGTTGAACATCTAATTTCCAGTTACAGTTTGTCTTTATGGGACCTCCCTGTTAGAAAACAAAAAGAAAAAAAATGGGGCACTTGAGTTATCAAGTTATTGCAAAAGATTGAAATTATAATTTAGTAATGTGGTTAAAAAAAGGAAAACATCAAACCCAAGACTTTAGCATCTTTATTCTAATGAATTAGAGAGGACGAAATAGTGTTATGATGAATTAACTCAATCAGAAAAATCAGTCAAATTTGGGACTACCCGTGTCGGAAGGTTACCACTTGCTAGTATCCAACGCTAAGTGGCGGCAGCCGTACCCCGTCCCGCCTGAGCCACCGGTCCGCCCGCCTTCCGCGGTTCCACCTGAGTGCGCACTGCCTGAGCAGGCTTGCCGTCGCTGCTCTTCTCATTTACGTTTCGCACTTTAGATCTAGGGTTTAGAAAACTAGGACTAGAAGGGGGAGTGTAGGCTTGGCGAGGGAGGGAGGGAGAAAGGGGATTGGGGTGAAAATGAAAATTGAAAGAATAAGGCGGCTGGGAGGGAGGGTAATTTGCGGAGGGGATAAGTAAGGTATAGGGTTGTTTTGTCTGGGTCCAATTTCTCTATAGTAACTCGAATTGTGAGTTTATATTTGGACTGTCCGATCAGAATCCGGTCCGAGATGAATGCACAAATATCTTTAATATTCGTGCCAGAAAAGATCGAATGGCCTGGATCTAATCTCAAAATTTGAGTTACTTTATGGGGTCCAAATTGCTAAGGGGTCAAAGTGGGAGGGAGATGAAAATTTTGTCAAGGAGGGAAACCAAATTTCTCTTGAGTGCACAGTGGGGGAAAACCAAATTTCAGGAGATAAATCGTTAACAGAGCAGTTTTAGCTTCATACAGAGTACTGAACACATTGGAATAATTGGATATTTAATAATTACGTTTATTACTTTAATTCAGATTTCTAGATGTAGTTAGTATTTTATTGTTGTAATTAATTGAATATGATTGAAATTATATATGATATTTTCTTCACACAATTAAGATGTGAGTCAATGATAGAAACTAATTTTCTTGATACATGCAAAATTACTTTATTATTGTTTAATTTAGATAAAAAATGAAAGTTCTACCGTATTTACTTTTCATTAATTAAATTTTATTTTTATTAATTGTTTAGTTTGAACTTCTAGATGTAATAGGTATTTTATTTTTGCAGTTCATATTTAAATGGGATTGAAATTATATATAGTACTTCATTTAGGAAATTGATTTAGAAAACAAAATAATTGCAAATGATATTAATGAAATTTATACGATAATTAATGGATAATTAATGGAAGAACATGTTTATGAATTACTACATGATTTAGATCAAAAAATTATATAGAATAAGCTTGTTGCATCAATAACTCATATCTATCATTGTTGAACATAGCATATGAACTCTCGTTGTGTGAGTTAATGAAAACCCACAAGTATGCGTCGTCCGATGGTCGATCGGAACTGTTAAAATTAAAGAGTATCACATTAAAATCATTACAGTGAAGTTTGATGAAATTTTATGTTCATTTACCTATCCATCAAGGTCACGAAATATACAAACATCGTAGGGTCACAAACACTTCGCGTTGGATCGAAGATTCAACATAATAAAAGTTAAGATTTTTGTTGTTAAAATAGTTCAATGTTTTCCCCTGATCATTTAAAAAGTAATTTGGAAGTAATTCATCGAGGATCAACCGTCAATCGCTTACGTAAAAATGAACGGTCTGTAATCATTGGCTCAATTTTAAGAGGCAAATAATGACGAAATTCTAAAAAATTAACAATTACAAGCATTATTTGGTCACATGATATGTAAGAATGTAGAAAATATTTTTTTAGAAATTTATTCATATTATATGTTATACAAAATTCACAAATTTCATAATCTGTTGATATGAATCGTCCGATGGAAGATGAAGAGTCAGGATTACCAATGGATATCTCCATTACAGGGGCTGTTAGCAGGAGGTCCATTTCGCTGAGGTGACATAACATTTATGTTTAGATCCACACTAGATGAAATCATCTGACTCCTTCAATAATCGTGCTAAATCTGATCATAGGCACCGATCTAACTATAAATATCTTGTTACCTCAGGGGATATAAATTTGTGGGTTGATGTATAAGTAAATGCAACTGAGAGTTCTCTGTACTCTGGGGACTTGGCAGTTTTTTTTTACTTCCCTCCTAAATTTTTACTAAATTTTAATTCCCTCATTTTTCACTTTCCTTACTGAATTTATCTTCTCAACGACATACCCCTTGTCCCCTTAATCGAGCAACACTGGAAATAGGAGATCCAGAAGCGAAATGCCTCAGTTAGGTTCTTGAAATTTCTTTATTTGTTGTCAATTAATTTCCTAGGAGTAAGTGCTTCAATTAAAATTGAACCAATGATCTTTCTAATTTTCTGTTCAATTTCGCTCACTTCTTGCAGTTGTGTGATTTGTTTCTTAGTGCAAAGAGAACAATTCTCCTTGCCGCCGTCTTCCTTCTCCCTCTGCATCTCTCTCTCTCGAGCCGCATGAAAAATTCTCCTTGCCGCCGCTGTCGCCAACATGGTCTCTCCTGGGTTTCTTCCAAGAGTAGCAGATGTTTTGAAGGGTCCTAGAATCTGATTGTAAGTAGTGATGCATGCAGTCAATTTGTTGCATTGATGCATGCATTTAAAGTGTTCGACAAAATGTCCGAACCAAAATACTAGGATTTTCACAGTATTTACACTTTTTATTGTTTTTATTAATTCTCGACAGTAGGCTCTTTTTGTGAAATCAAGTTCACTTGTTCTGGTCATTGCCTTGTCAGACTGTGCCAACCTCACTTTTATGTTTACTTACACATCTCTATCAAAAGTTTATCTTTACAAGATTCAATACAGTGGGTTGTATTATAGAGAGTCATGAGGTGCTCTGATTTTTTGATTGATTCAACCTCACTTGACTAAGATTCATCAACCTATAATTAAAACTATAAATCATAGTATGAATCTTTGTTGTAATTTCTTAGTTGGAATTAATACAACCTCACTTGACTAATCTACTTGTTCATGGTATGCTCTCTCTCTGATTTTGTTTACTCTACTTGTTAATTTGGTTACACTTCCACTACGCCACAAGGTGTTTGATGAAATGCCCCGCTGAATCACATGCATTCGTAAGTTTGAGTAAATTTTGTTGCATTGATGCATGCATTTAAAGTGTTCGACAAAATGCCCGAACCAAAAAGAAATTGAAGAAATTGAAGTTAGCAATTAAACCCTCATGTGGTATCATGTTAGTATTTATTATTTATGTGTTAGCAATCGGTTCGATACCATTACTAAACAAAGAACAAAAAATTTACGATGGCCCTTACAATGTAATTTATGCTTCATGCTACAATGATTAACTTATCTGTTCTATAATTTCGATCAGATCTAATTTAAACCAATATAGTTAGTATTTTCTTTTGCTCTCCCTCCCTCCCTCTTCTGTGTACTAATTAAATGGTAATAGTGAAATTTCAAGCAACTACCAGTGCCACTGTTGCAAACTAATAGTAAATGCTAAATGGTAAATTGCAATTACCAGTACCACTCTAATTTGTACTTTGTACAGTGTACCGATTACCACTGTTGAAAACCATAATTGGTAAATGGTATTAGCCTAATAGTAATAAAAAAATTTCAATAATCTTCACCAAAATGAAGGTCTGTAGTGTGGTATATATACTGATATGCACTGAACTGGATTGACAGAACTGGTAGACTACAGACCCATGTGCTTTTTTTTTTTTTAAATCGACATGATGACATAATAGAATTATATATAGATATGCTTTTGAAATTTTATGTGCCTAAGTAAGATACTGGTACTACCAAAAATCAAAACAAGCGCATCTCATCTCAATAAATATTTTCATATAGGAGTGAAGTATAGTTTTCAAGGTTTTACCATCCACTTTCTATACAGTACTAGTGATTGTTGGCAATGGCTGACAAGAAAATGTGTCATCATTTTTTTTCTTTTGAAATGCTCACTTTGTAATGTAAATTTTTTTTTCAGCGTATGTAGGGGCTGCAAGTGATGAACTCATATTTTGTTGAAAGAGATAACTCAAGATTTTGTTTATCTAGGATAACTTTTGTCTAATGATTGAAATTGGATTTTAATTATTGTGAAACAATTTGCAAATTGGATTTTGTTGGAAATTGCAATCAGATTTTGTTTAAAATTGCAAACTCCGTTCAAATTTTGTTTGAAATTGGATTTTAATAATTTTGAATGCAACAAGTCACTACAAGTGGGGAGAAAACTCTCCACTGGTGTATCTCATTTACTTTATAATATATGTTGTAATTTACAAAATATATTTAATTTAAAAGGAGAGATCAAATTTCCTTCTAAATTTGAACAATATTAAGTAGGATGTGAAGAAATTAATATACTGCTGTAATGTATCACTTGTTGTAATTTATAAGAATATATTCAATTTGAAAGGAGAGATCAAATATATATAGAAAAGTCACTGTCCAGAAATTCAATAATTGTTGCATGGGTAGACCCATGCAACACATAGTTCAAAAAAATCGTCAAAACTTGTTGCATGGGTAATCCATGCAACAAATAGTTCGCAAATAATCCTCCAGACTTGTTGCATGGGTTACTCATGCAACTGTTTAGTTTAGATTTTTAGAGATTTGTTGCATGGACAAGTCCATGCAACAAATAGTTCTCAAATAATTGTTGCATGGGTTACTAATGCAACAGTTTAGTCTAAATTTGAGAGACTTGTTGCATGGATATGAAATGAGTTGTTGCATGGACATTCATTAAAATATATTTTCTATTTCTGCTGATGGGTCATGGGTCATCAAATATTTGTTGCATGGATAAATAAGAGACAGTTGCATGGTTAACTATCACATTTGTTGCATGAGTAACAGTTGCATGGGACTGTCCATGCAACAAATTTAATTGTGTCAGAAATGCCAATACTTATTGCATGGACACTACTTAACCATGCAACAATTATTTTTATCCATGCAAGAAACCCAGATTCTAGTAGTGGTATTTTGCGGAATAATCTAGCAGAAATATTTTTTCTAGAATTTTTCAAAAACTAATGTCATTTTCTTTAATTTATTATCTTTTAATGTTATTAATAAAAATTTGGCTACAAATTAGTCAAGTGAAAATAACGGTAAGTTCTTAAGGTTTTTTTTTTTTTTCTATTTTGGTTTAGGAGCTAGATAAACAGACTGAAGCGCGCATGCCCAAAATTTAAACAGTTCTATCTGGATAAATCAAGTGACAGTATTAAAGGCCTATTACATGAATGAAGTGAACATATAATTTTTTATTAATAAAATCCTACAAGACCAACTATCATAAAAAAAAAAAGTTGTTCAGCAGTGCAACCGCTTATTTTAAAATATGTCAACCCTTTCATATAAATAATCTTAATTTTTATTAAAGAAAGGTTTAATTTAGATACAAATTGAGCACAAAACTATATAATAACATTTTGAAAATTTTAAATAGTATGCTTGGAGATTACAAACAATTAGATGCAATTAGCATATAACTAATTTTAATATTTTTGCAAATAATACCCATATCTTCTTGAGAAAAAATATATAGAAAGTTAATAGCCTCTCCTAATGATTACTTCAAAGAGAAAAAAGATTAATAAATTAATGTTAAAATCTAAAAGCAATATTTTATGGGTATATATGTCACATTCACTGGCATCATGCAGTATGACAAAAGTAACCACTAAAACAAGTATGATAGAGAACTAATTGACCATTCATATTCAGTCAAACCTAAAATATGGTTTAGTCAACCAGGCCAATAGACCATATCTCAATTGAGCGCGTAATTTTTCATTTTTCCTTTTCAAACTCATCCAATTACTCTATAGCCCAATTCAAAACAAAATAATAAAAATCTCGAATCAAATAAAAACCTACTTCATGTCTATCTCTTTGAATCAAATTTTTCTACACATCCCTTTGATTTTTCAGATCAAATTATCAAAGTCAATCCAATACGAGGTTCCTTTTCACCAACATACTCAATTACTTCTAACGTACTCATTTGTGCACTTACCTTCAGAACACTAGCAACATACCTAAAACTTCACAAATAAGACAACAACATGACATCCACTTAATCATTAACAAACAATAACGGTTGCGGCGTATAGCCGCAACATGAAGCACCTAGTGTTTAGCAATATTTATTTGATTAGATAGTTTTTTTTTTTGAAAACTTGGTAGCGGTTTGATTAGATAGTTGATCCAAACTATTTAAAATCAAAGATGTTACACAATTACAATGAGAATAAAGGCATGTTTTGCAATATTTGATTAGATAGTTGATCGGAACTAAATAAGTAGCTAGCTCGGCAAAATTAATCACATAGTAGATTAATTACTTGTTACAAATTGTTGTTTTGAGTATTTTTGAGACTAATTCTCAGCATATTTTGATTTTGCAAATAACTTAGGAGTTTGGTTCATGCCTTGTCACTTAGAAACACACAGAATATGAGGAATGGATGTTGTGTTTATAACAAAGAATGGTAATAGTGCAGAGGCAAAAATATTGCGTCCCCTGCCGACAAGCCTCCTTGTTGATTTTACTCAAGCATATTGTATTATTATTTTATTTTCAAAGTTAAGTTTGCACTAATTAATTTATTGTATCTTCATAGAGAAAATATTATGGTTGGTTGGATTTAATTTGTTACATTTGCAATGGATAAACGACAACAACAGTATAAGCTGCAACCAATAATAAATAAGATGGGTGGTTCTTTTAATATTGAATTATATTTGTGGAATATTTTTTGAATTATGGATATATACGTTGAATGTTGAATATTGTCTTCTGTATATTGTTTATCTTGAATGTTGAACATTGTGATAACTAAATTAAGTAGAGTTTGTACTACCAGCTTGTGGGAATTAACTTTAGTTGACTTACTAAAATATATTGTACAAGATCCATTGGTTAATTATTTCTAGGCCCAAAAAGGAACTCAAGTAATTGGGCCAAGATAATTAATAACCTCCTAGAAGAGATATTTGAACCACAAGTCCTTTAGGGTGATGCTATTCCATCATTTTGATGGCTTAGCAAGATCAGTGGTAACTCTAGAAATAGTTCTATTCTTAGAACAATTGAAGCGTAGAATAGTAAAAAAAAATAGTCATCAACTCAAAACCAGTACTAACCCTATACTATTCTTGATGATGTAAACACACCTTTAGAGTTTTGAGCGAACCACAAAATCCTCAATTTACCAAATTCAAACAATACGATATGTTTGTGTGTGCGCAAAACTCAATAAAAAATAATTATTTGTCTTCATAAATTGATAAATGAATTATCTGTTCAATTATCTATCATAACTATCAAAAAAAATATTTGATATTAAAATCAAGGTTCTAAATAGCATGCTATTGCGTTTTCGGGCCATAATCATAACTATCAAAAAAAATATTTGATATTAAAATCAAGGTTCTAAATAGCATGCTATTGCGTTTTCGGGCCATAAAAACTATGACGCTATTAGTATAGCATCCTATTCGCACTATAGCAGCGCTATATAGACATAATGCCGTTCTTTTAGTCGTTTCGTTATGATGCGAAAAAAACTATTTAAACCTTTAATTAAAATATTACATTTCCACATGTTGAATTGAATACTAATAATATTACAATATCTGCGAGAAAACGCTATTTAAACCTTTAATTAAAATATTACATTTACACATGTTAAATTCAATACTAATAATATTACATTTCCACATGTTGAATTGAATACTAATAATATTACAATATCTAATTAATCACATAGTAGGTTAATTACTTGTTACAAATTGTTGTTTTGAGTATTTTTGAGACACTAATTCTCAGCATATTTTGATTTTGCAAATAACTTAGGAGTTTGGTTCATGCACTGTCACTTAGAAACACACAGACAATGGAAAATGGATGTTGTGTTTATAACAAAAAATGGTAATAGTGCAGAGGGAAAAATATTGCCTACCCCTGCCGACAAGCCTCCTTGTTGATTTTACTCAAGCATATTGTATTATTATTTTATTTTCAAAGTTAAGTTTGCACTAATTAATTTATTGTATCTTCATAGAGAATATTATGGTTAGATGGATTTAATTTGTTACATTTGTAATGGATAAACAACAACAACAGTATAAGCTGCAACCAATAATAAATAAGATGGGTGGTTCTTTTAATATTGAATTATATTTGTGGAATATTTTTTGAATTACGGATATATATGTTGAATTTTGAATATTGTCTTCTGTATATTGTTTATGTTGAATGTTGAATATTGTCTTCTGTATATTGTTTATGTTGAATGTTGAACATTGTGATAACTAATGTAACATTTCTAAATTAAGTATAGTTTGTACTACCAGCTTGTGGGAATTAACTTTAGTTGATTTACTAAAATATTGTACAAGATCCATTGGTGAATTATTTCTAGGCCCAAAAAGGAACTCAAGTAATTGGGCCAAGATAATTAATAACCTCCTAGAAGAGATATTTGAACCACAAGTCCTTTAGGTGATGCTATTCCATCATTTTGATGGCTTAGCAAGATCAGTGGTAACTCTAGAAATAGTTCTATTCTTAGGACGATTGAAGCGTAGAATAGTAAACACATGTTGAATTGAATACTAATAATATTACAATATCTGCGAGGGATATTATTGGTATGCCCTTGTAAATTCTACTGTTGCTAATAGAAGAAGCATGATTCCGCCAACAAAATTTGAGTTGAATGTTTCAATTAAATGTCAAATATTATAATATTTTAATAGGAAATAAACAAAGTTGAGTTGAATTATTCTTGAATTAAATGTAAAATTTTATATTTTCTTATAATTTTTTTGGTTGAAGTTCCATTTCAGCCTTTGAATTGAATGTTTAAATACGCTGTTATTATTAAATAGGAAACAAACATACATTGAGTACTTCAACAAGTTTATTTTTTTTAATATTATAATATAAAATTTCCTCTCAATTACCTGGACCGAATGTTATTTTAATATGAAAATTATAAAATTTGACTGTTTCACGAATCCAGCAATATATTATGCATACAATTCAACAGAATTGACTATATATTTTGCGGAATAATCTAGCAGAAATATTGCTACTAGAATTTTTCAAAAACTAATGTCATTTTCTTTAATTGATTATCTTTTAATGTTATTAATAAAAATTTGGCTACAAATTAGTCAAGTGGAATAACGGTAAGCTCTTAAGGTTTTTTTTTTTCTATTTTGGTTTAGGAGCTAGATAAACAGACTGAAGCATGCCCAAAATTTAAATAGTGTTATCTGGATAAATCAAGTGACAGTATTAAAGGCCTATTAGATAAATCATGTACATGTTACAATATTATATATATATTTCTTAGTGCATGTTGTGAACATATAATTTTTTATTAATAAAATCCTACAAGACCAACTATCATAAAAAAAAAAAGTTGTTCAGCAGTACAACCGCGCGCTTATTTTAAAATATGTCAACCTTTTCATATAAATTAATAATCTTAATTTTTATTAAAGAAAGGTTTAATTTAGATACAAATTAAGCACAAAACTATATAATAACATTTTGAAAATTTTAAATAGTATGCTTGGAGATTACAAACAATTAGATGCAATTAGCATATAACTAATTTTAATATTTTTGCAAATAATACCCATATCTTCTTGAGAAAAATAATATAGAAAGTTAATAGCCTCTCCTAATGATTACTTCAAAGAGAAAAAAAGATTAATAAATTAATGTTAAAATCTAAAAGCAATATTTTATCGGTATATATGTCACATTCACTGGCATCATGCAGTATGACAAAAGTAACCACTAAAACAAGTATGATAGAGAACTAATTGACCATGCATATTCAGTCAAACCTAAAATATGGTTTAGTCAACCAGGCCAATAGACCATATCTCAATTGAGCGCGTAATTTTTCATTTTTCCTTTTCAAACTCATCCAATTACTCTATAGCCCAATTCAAAACAAAATAATAAAAATCTCGAATCAAGTAAAAACCTACTTCATGTCCATCTCGAATCAAATTTTTCTACACGTCCCTTTGATTTTTCAGATCAAATTATTAAAGTCCATCCAATACCAAGCTCCTTTAATTTTCACCAACATACTCAATTACTTCTAAGATACTCATTTGTACACTTACCTTCAGAACACTAGCAACATACCTAAAACTTCACAAATAAGACAACAACATGACATCCACTTAATCATTAACAAACAATAACGGTTGCGGCGTATAGCCGCAACATGAAGCACCTAGTGTTTAGCAATATTTGATTAGATAGTTGATCCAAACTATTTAAAATCAAAGGTGTTACACAATTACAATGAGAATAAAGGCATGTTTAGCAATATTTGATTAGATAGTTGATCCGAACTAAATAAGTAGCTAGCTCGGCAAAATTAATCACATAGTAGATTAATTACTTGTTACAAATTGTTGTTTTGAGTATTTTTGAGACTAATTCTCAGCATATTTTGATTTTGCAAATAACTTAGGAGTTTGGTTCATTCACTGTCACTTAGAAACACACAGAATATGAGGAATGGATGTTGTGTTTATAACAAAGAATGGTAATAGTGCAGAGGCAAAAATATTGCCTCCCCCTGCCGACAAGCCTCCTTAATGTTGATTTTACTCAAGCATATTGTATTATTATTTTATTTTAAAAGTTAAGTTTGCACTAATTAATTTATTGTATCTTCATAGAGAAAATATTATGGTTAGATGGATTTAATTTGTTACATTTGTAATGGATAAACAAAAACAACAGTATAAGCTGCAACCAATAATAAATAAGATGGGTGGTTCTTTTAATAGTAAATTATATTTGTGGAATATTTTTTGAATTATGGATATATATGTTGAATGTTGAATATTTTCCGATGTATATTGTTTATGCTGAATGTTGAACATTGTGATAATTAAATTAAGTAGAGTTTGTACTACCAGCTTGTGGGAATTATTTCCAGGCCCAAAAAGGAACTCAAGTAATTGGGCCAAGATAATTAATCACCTCCTAGAAGAGATATTTTAATCACCTCCTCGAAGAGATATTTTGATGGGTTACCAAGATCAGTGATCTAGAAATAGTTCTATTCTTAGGGCGATTCAAATGTAGAATAATAAAAAAAATAGTCACCAACTTAAAATCAGTGTTAACCCTATACTATTCTTGATGATGCAATCGCACCCTTAGAGTTTTGAGCGTACCACAAAATCCTCAATTTACCAAATTCAAACAATACGATATGTTTGTGTGTGCGCAAAACTGAATAAAAATGAATTATTTGTCTTCATAAATTGATCAATGAATTATCTGTTCAATTATCTAACAAAACTATCAAAAAAAAATATTTTGATATTAAAATCAAGGTTCGCGCTACTATTGCGTTTTCGAGCCATAAAAACTATGATGCTATCGGTGCTATAGCGTTCTATTCGCACTATAGCAGCACTATATAGACATAACGCCGTTCTTTTAGCCGTTTCGTTATGACGCAAAAAACGTTATTTAAAATTTTAATTAAAATATTACATTTCCACTGATTGAATTGAATACTAATAATATTACAATATCTGCCGGTATACCCCCGATTTTGTAGTTTGAATACATCATTCTTGTAGTTTGAATACAGCGTAAACAAACAAAATTTGAGTTGAGTGTTTGACTTAAATGTCAAATATTATATTTTCTAATAAATTTTTTGGTTGAAGTTCCATTTCAGCCTTTGAATTGAATGCACAACAACAAGATAGACATTTTTTGTGAGAGACAAAACACATTTATGACGGTACTCCGTCGCAAAAAGTATCATCATTAATAGAAAAAACATGTTTATGACAGTATTCCGTCGCGAAAAGTCACTTTTTACTCTCACGAAAAATATCAGTTTTTTATAGTGATGTTTGAATATGCTGCTAGTATTGACTACTTCAACAAGTTTATTTTTTTAATATTATAATATAAAATTTTCGCTCAATTACCTGGTCTGAATGTTATTTTAATATGAAAATTATAAAATTTGACTGTTCCACGAATCCAGCAATATATGGTGCATACAATTCAGCAGAATTGACTATGTATTTTGCTGAATAATCTAGCAGAAATATTGGTTCTTGAATTTTTCAAAAACTAATGTGATTTTCTTTAATTTATTATCTTTTAATGTTATTAATAAACATTCGGCTACAAATTAGTCAAGTGGAAATAAAGGTAAGTCCTTAAGCTTTTTTTTTTTTTCTATTTTGGTTTAGGAGCTAGATAAACAGAGTACTGAACCATGCCCAAAATTTAAACAGTTCTATCTGGATAAATATCAAGTGACAGTATTAAAGGCCTATTACATGAATAATGTACATGTTACAATATTTTATATATATTTCTTAGTGCATGTAGTGAACATATAATTTTTTATTAATAAAATCTTACAAGAACAACTATCATAAAAAATAAAAAAGTTGTTCAGTGCAACCGCTTATTTTAAAATATGTCAACCCTTCCATATAAATAATCTTAATTTTTATTAAAGAAAGGTTTAATTTAGATACAAATTAAGCACAAAACTATATAATATCATTTTGAAAATTTTAAATAGCGTTTCACCAATAGACATTTATAATTGTAGGTATCTAAATCATAGAAAAGTAAACTAATTTAAAGATTAAAAAAAACTACAAATATTTATTTTCAGTTAGATTTCTTAAGATCAAATATGATGCTTGGAGATGACAAACAATTAGATGCAATTAGCTTATAACTAATTTTAATATTTTTGAAAATAATACCCATATCTTCATGAGAAAAAAATATATAGAAAGTTAATTAATAGCCTCTCCTAATGACTATTTCAAAGAGAAAACAAGATTAATATATAAATTAATGTTAAAATCTAAAAGCAATATTTTATTGGTATATATGTCACATTCATCGTATGACACAAAAGTAACCACTAAAACAAGTATGATAGAGAACTAATTGACCATGCATATTCAGCCAAACCTAAAATATCGTTTAGTCAACCAGGCCAATGGACCTTATCTCAATTCACCGCGTAATTTTTCAATTTTCGTTTTCAAACTCATTCAATTACTCTATCGTCCAATTCAAACAACATAATAAAAATCTCCAATAAAGTAAAAACCTACTTCATGTCTATCTCTTTGAATCAAATTTTTATACACATCGATCCCTTTGATTTTTCAGATCAAATTATCTAAGTCAATTCAATACCAAGTTCATTTTCTCTTCCTTTCTTCTCTGTCTACACTACTACAGAACTGCAGACTGCTATCAGATAAAAACTGAATCTGATCACGAATTCCCTACAGGTAGAGATCAACACGATGGAAATCTCGTTAAGTCGGCTATATGCCGATAGAATATAAACATTATTCTATTAGTAGAGAACCCATTAACAATAGAAGGAATTTTACAATTTCTATCAGTAAGAGTACCATACCGATAGAAGTGGGGGCGAAACTAGAAATTCATGATAGGAGTTGCAAAAATTAAAATGAACAATATATTATTGGTGGAAATTGAACCCAAGCTTTCCACAACCACAAAGTAAGCTAAAATCACTAGATTAAAAGTAGACATGTAATATTTTATGAGAGAACTAGGCTATATAAAAAGTTCTAAAAAAATAAAATCCAATCAAATTTCAATATACATAATTAAAATTTAAAAATCATAGGGTGGCTTAGCGCCCGTACGGATAAGTATAGATCCGCCCGTGGATAGAAGGAATTTTACAATTACTATCAGTAAGGTACCATATCAATAGATGTGAGCAGCGCTTCTTCTACCGCTTGTATGTTTAGTACCAATAGAGAGGATGCTTTTTGTAAAACCTAATTTGCTCATATTAGAGTATAATAACTTGACTATTTTCTTAATTTTATTATTTCTTTTGCTATTTATTAATTGGAATCTGATTTATTAGTCTTATAACATGTAATTAGTAATGGACTTCCTTATTTGATCCTATTTCTTAATTTTGTTCAACTCTATAAAAAGATCTCTCTTCTCTCTCTATGTAGTCTATATCATTTAAGATATCACATTTATCTTTTGATATTCCGGAAAATTAGAAAGGATTTTATCTCTCCCACGTGTACACATGCGGAGGTCCTTTTTTTTCCTCATCTCCAATCCCTTCCCTTTTCATCTCCATCTATACTATTTGTTTAAATGACAAATTATATTTTTTAAATGATATAAAAAATGAAAATAAATGAAGATATGGTCAAATAATTATCAACCAATCTAAAGTTTCTTGAAATGATATTTAAAAATTAGAAAAAAAATCATAACCAATTAGAAAATCGTGTATCCAGTATGTGTGACGAGTACATAAAAAGAATGTCTATAATAAAAAATAGTCGACTAATTAATTAGAAGGTTTATATTCATTCTGAAATTTTATCTTTTAATGGCAACAGTTGACAAATCAAAATATTTATATAAGAACGGAGATGGAAAAAAGACATTATTTCAATGTGGTGAGGTACTACAATTGTCATTGTCATGTACCGTTACCAATAAAACAAACATTAATTACTCACAAGTCAGAAGTCGTGGTCTTAATTATGAGCATATTTTTAATTAAAGGTATGATGCGTGCACGCGCAGGCAAAAGGACGTTTTTTTTTCAAGGTTGACAAAAGGTTGCTTTATCCATGTGATAACCTCGGCTTTCAAAAAAAGACAAAGGGTTGCTTTATATACACAACTTTACACTAATCATTATGATCCATATTTGCAAGGAAAAGGGTATATAAAATTTTGAGTCCATAGTCATACTCGTACAGCTGTTGCATTTTATTTATTACAATATAAAAAAAAAAAAAATCTTCAAGTAGGTGTACATAAAATATAGTTGTAAAATTAACAGTCAATGTTTCCTCAAAAAAAATTAACAGTCAATGGCCAGTGGGTAGGGAACCAAACCGTGGATCGGATATTATCTGTCCAGTATTAGATCCATATCTATATTATTGCAGATTCGGATATTCAGATACAAATAGTTTGCGAATAGTAATTAAGATACAGCTGTAATTTAAGCGGATGAGGATACGGTTTCAATTTTAAAATCAGATACATATACAAATAATTATTAAAATCCGTATATTTAAAGTTTTCGGATATCTGTTTATCCATAAGAATTCACACGCGATTTGTTTTCTCAATCCCAATTTCCGCTCCCATTTCTTTGACTTGTTCTCCCATAGAGCTTGTGAATCCACCAAATAGATTAAAATTCGTAGTTGCTCTTGCAAACCAGTGACAAAATATGATGCAAGAAAACCATTCCTTCTAGTATTCTTGACCAAATATGGTACAAGAGCCAACAAGATTATTTTGTCTAAGTATTCTTTTTCATTGTTTTCCTTTTAGTATTTTAGATTATTCCTTCTAGTATGATACATATATAGTTGGATAGCTTGATCTTCAACCTTTACTTAAAAAAAAGAAGAAAATAAACAAATATGGTACAAGAACCAGCAAGATTGGATATTTTATATTAAATATACATGTAGACTTGGTAGTTCAGATTGGATATTTTTGTCTAAACAATAAAATCCCTGCTTCAAACACCCTTCCTACTATTTTGATCAAGTGCAAGGCCTTGATCTTCTTGACCTAGTCAGCTTCAATATATAGATTATTCCTTGCAAAAAAAAAAATTAAATTAGGAATTCATATTAAATATCCGAACTACATACGTATTCGTATTCGTATTCATGTAATATTTGATTTGCATCTGTATCCAATTAATATATGCATCAGTATTCGTATTCATGTAATATCCAATCCGTATCAATATCCGAAAAATAAATACAGATACGGATGTGTAATATCCAATCTGTATCCATATCTGAAAAATAAATACATATACGTACAGATATGGCTTTACCACTATCACATCAGTATCCGATCCGTTCCCACCCTACCAGTGGACCACCAAACTTGATAGTAATGTTTTTGGAACAATTGAAAAAAAAGGGTTATATTTTTTTTCCTATATTTAAAAATAGAGGCTTGACCTATTCTTCATCTTCAAAAAATAAAATAAATTTTTCCTATAAAAACCATCAATGCATGTTCTCCAAAGCTCACAAAACCAGATTAATACATGATTACTGCTCTAACAGTCTCCTCCGAGGAAGGACACAAGCCAACAAAATATTGAGCAATATTGCTTTTGGTTTATTTTAAATTTTCAAGTACCATGTCTTTTAGTAAGCTTTTCTCGTTATGGCCAATAGTCGTCGGTCTAATACTATGTTGTTTCTTCTCCATTCCCTGCGGGGCCAAGGTTCATCACCATACCTTTGTTGTAAGTGATTTCTCTTCTAAATTTTATAATCCGCTTGCCTTTTATCAAAAGGACAATCCAACTCATGAGCTAATCATGTGAATGTTGAGAGTAGGTTCCATTAATATATAGACTTTACCTTAGACTTTAATATACATTGTGGGACTAATTAGCATTATCCACTCCGAATTCGCTCCATTTTCACCCTAGATGAAGGCATTATACTTGTGTAAAGGGAACAAGTGAGGTTATGGTACCTGTTTTGTAAAGTGCGGATTGGTCCTTACTATTCATCCATATTTTCGTTTGTGAAGTCAAACGAACTGCTTATAATATAATATTTATATGAAAATTTACATGGAGATCATATTTTACATGAAAATTGTTGTTTTTTTATCATTCAGATTTGTCTGAAAACAACAATTTTCAATAAATTTAAAAAATAGTAAAAATATTTCAAAAAATATAAAATTTAGTCTCCAAACACATTAATATGAACAACAAGATGTTTAGTTTGGATTGGCTATTTGTATTTTGAATCATGTCATTTATAATCCAATATAGAAAAATGACTATATATTGCATTGTACCGTAGCCCATCTCTCTCTCTCTCTATATATATATATATATATAGAGAGAGAGAGAGAGATAATGGCTAAGCTCAAATCGTTTGTTCTTGGACTCAGGAACAAATGACTCGGTTCTCCGATTTCTGAAGTTCAAATTGCCGATCCAAACCGTTAGATGTTTAATCTATATTAAAATGTGCTTGGAGACAAAATTTTATAGTTTTTAGAATTTTTTTACCATTTATTAAGATGGTTTGAAAATCGCTGTTTTTTTATGGTGCATAATTTTAATAAAAACAGTGATTTTCAAATCATCTTAATAAATAATAAAAAAGTTTCAAAAAATATAAAATTTTGTCTCCAAGCACATTTTAATATTGATTAAACATATAATATAAATTTTATATATATTTACTTTTTTTTTTGTCTTTTTCGCTTAAACAGATTCAAGAAGCTATCTACACCCGGCTCTGCAATAATACAAAGAGCATTCTAACTGTCAATGGATCATATCCGGGACCCACTATCTCTGCTCGCAAAGGCGACACAGTCTATGTCAAGGTCATCAACAGAGGGAACAAGAATATCACCATCCATTGGTACTTTACAAACATAGTACATACATAAAGAATTTGTTATTTGCACTATTAATTAACGAATTATTTCAATACATGCAAGACTAATTACAAGTATTCATCTAATTTCTATAGGCATGGTGTAAACCAGCCGAGGGACCCATGGTCAGATGGACCGCAATATATTACACAGTGCCCTATCCAGCCAAGAGCCAACTACACACAACGGATCCAATTTACAACCGAAGAAGGCACGCTCTGGTGGCACGCACATAGCGAATTTGATCGTGCTACTGTTCACGGTGCTATTGTTATTCATCCGAAGCTTGGAACCACCTTCCCCTTCCCCAAACCCCATAAGGAATTCACGTTGATTCTAGGAGAATGGTGGAGAAAAAACATAACAGATGTGTACCAAACTGCAATTGAGACAGGCAATCTATTCGCTGAGTCTGATACCAACACCATCAATGGACAACCTGGTGACTTCCTGCCATGCTCAGCAAATGGTAATTTATTGTTCCCGGTATAGGAAGTTTATTTATAATGCAAGTTGTTGTTAATGCTTCATAAGATGGAGATTCTGTTGGACAAAGTTTGTTACTTGATCAATTTAAACACAAGTAGGAACCAAATTTATTATTTTTTTCAAATATAATGTAATCTAACTACGTGTATATTTCTTTAATTTTTGTTGCAGAAACGTTTAAGGTACAAGTCAAACAAGGCAAAACGTACCTCCTCCGTGTAATAAATGCAGCAATGGAAAATGCATACCTTTTTGGGGTTTCTGGTCACAATGTAACAGTGGTTGGAACCGACGCCAGCTATACGAAGCCTTACGTGAATAAATTTATCATGATCACCCCGGGCCAAACGATGGACCTCCTCTTACATGCCAATCAATTGAAAAACTCTTCTGCCCCAGTCCGTTATTACATCATCTCGTCTATATACTTTGATGGAAGTTCTAGAGCCGCTAGAGATTGGAATGCAGCTACAGCTATTTTAGAATACAAAACTAATCATTTCTCGCCATCAATAAAACCGGTTTACACATCCTTACCAAAGAACAACGACACTAAAGCGTCAGATGCGTTCACTAGGGGTCTTCGCTCGCTGGCCAGCTCAGATGACCCAGCTGTCATAACCCAGGCTGTCGATGTCAATATGTATATCACAATATCTTCGAATGAACAATTGTGCCCTAACAACACATGTGGTGGTCCAAACGGTACTAGGCTTGCTACTAGTATGAACAATGCTAGTTTCCAAAACCCAAAAATTTCTGTGCTAGATGCATATTATAATTCTATTGCCGGTGTGTACACCACTGACTTCCCTGACAAACCACCGCTCTTCTTCAATTTTACTGATGCTGAATATCAACAGAATGCAAAATTTGTTGATAAATCAACAAAAGTGAAAGTGCTCGAGTATAACACAACCGTGGAGATTGTGTTTCAGGTCACTAACTTAGTAGACGGACAGGTTACCCATCCAATACACTTGCACGGCCACAGCTTCTATGTCCTTGGAAGAGGAACCGGCAACTTCAACAACACAACAGATCCTCTGAGTTACAACTTGGTTGATCCACCATATCAGAACACTTTGGGTGTGCCGATGAAAGGTTGGGCAACTATCCGCTTTAGGGCAGCTAATCCGGGTGAGTTTGTTATTTTTCGTTTTTTTCTTATAAATATCAAATTATCTAATTTTTTTATTTATTTAGTTTTGACAATCAAAGGTGTTACACAACTACAAATTAAGTAGATCAGCAAAATTAATCAAATAGTAGATTAGTTATTGTTCCAAATTGTTGTTTTGAGTGTTTTTCAGAGACTAATCATAAAATATTTTGGTTTTGCAATTAAATTAGGTGTTTGGTTCATGCACTGTCACTATGAAACACACTCAATATGGGGAATGGATACTGTGTTTATAACAAAGAATGGTAATACTACAGAGGCAAAAATGCTGCCTCCCCCTGCTGACAAGCCACCTTGCTGATTTTACTCAAGCATTGTATTATTTTTTTTCTAACGGTGAGTTTGCACTGGTTAATTTATTGTATTGAAATATATTTTCGTCGTTAAGATTATTGTTGGATTTTAACTTGTTATACATTTGTAAATGGATAAACAGATGAATCAAGATAGAGTATATGAAAACGACAGTAGAGTATAAGCTGGATTGGAGAACTGGGAGATGCAAGATTTAATTAAAGGAGGTCTTAAGAATTGTAACAAAAAAATAAATTAGAAATTAAGTAGAGTTTATTGTCACTTGAGCTTCTTTTACTTGTACTCCCAATTACTTGTGGTAATTAATTTTAGTTGATTTACTTGGATGGTATACAAGATCCATTGATGAATTGTTCTAGGCCCAAAATGAAACTCAGGTAATTGAATCTCAAGTAAAAGAATTCTCTTCTAGGCTCACATAAAAGAATCTCAGGTAATTGTTCTAGGCTCACATAAAAGAATTCTCTTCTAGGCCCAAAATGAATCTCAAGTAAAAGGGCAAAAGTTTGACTTGATACATTTTTTATTATTTTGTTTTTAACAGTTCAGCAAAACTTTAAGAATTTCAAGCGTACCACAAAATTGTCAATTGAGAATTCATAAAAGATATATATTTGTTTGTACACAACAAGTGAGGTATTGAATTAATTATTGTCACAAACTGATAAATTTGAAGATAGAATTTTTTTTTATATGCTATATATTTTTTATATAAATATAAGGTCTCAAATAGGAAATTTATAAATTTAAAATTAGTTTCAATATAAAAGCCAATATATCATGCCTCTATTTTGAATATACATAACTAATGTTTGCGTGATAAGTTTTTAAAATTTAGACATGTAAATAAGATATTATAAATTTTAGAAAGAAAAATTTATAATGCCAATAATTTAAAAAACTATATATACATAAAATTTTTCGAAGGTCCCTAATTCAAATCCTTTACAAGAAGAAGCAAGCTGCATCTTCTCTTTCATGGTATATGGAAGCTGCTTGATTCTTCCAGAAAATGATATTGTTCGAAACAAAACCTAACTAGAGCTTATCAGGAAAGAAGTCAAAGAACCAAATGGTGATGATTCTAAGAAAGTTAAGTTTCTTGTGTTATAAAAACATCTGGGAAAATTATTACCAAATTAATTATGCTCTTTTTATTTTAAGAAAGCAAAAATCCATAGTGTGACATATATAGTTCACACTGAACTAACATACGGATTAATTAGTCGTTATTAACTCTTGAATATATATATGAGAAGGGATCGGATGACACTCTTTTTTGGTGACATCGGATAACATCGTGAATTTTTAAAGTTTTCAAAGTCCAAACAGTCGATCCAAACCAATTAACATAATGGATATGTTAAATTTTTTTTACTATTTATTAAGTATTTAACAAAATCGGTATATTCAGACCATTGAATTTTTGTACTCATCTTAATAAATAGTAAAAAAAATCAGAAAAATGTAAAATTTGATCTGCAAGCACATTTTAACATATCCATCAAGTTGAACGGTTTGGATCAACTATTTTAACTTTTAAAATGCACGGTGTCATTCGATGTCACCAAAAAAGAATGTCATCCGATCCCTCCTCTATATATATATAGAGAGAGAGAGGAGGGTTCCAATGCCTCATTTTTTTTATACCACATATTTTATATCTTCATTTTCGTCATATTCAAAGTCTAAATTGTCGATCCGAACCGTTCAACATGATATCCATACTAAAATATGGTTAGGGATGAAATTTATATTTTTTTGGAATTTTTTTGCTATTTTTTAAGATGGGTAGAAAATCATTGTTTTTTTAACGGTTCAAAAACAATAATTTTGTACCTATCTTAAAAAATAGTAAAAAAATTTCAAAAAATATAAAATTTCATCTCCATGCATATTTTAATATAAAATTTCTTGAACGGTTCAGATCGATAATTTGGACTTTGAAAACAAAAAGATAAAATATGAGGTATGATGAGGTATGAAAAAAATGAGGTATTGGAATCCTCCTCATATATATAATAACTAAATTAAATTTCAAGAATGGACCCATATGTCAGTGGCCCAGGCCTTCACCTGCCGCCGCCTTCTCTCTGACTCTGTCTCTACTCTATATCTCTCCCCCTCGAGCTCTCTTGCTTTCTCTCTTTTCTTGTTAATTTTGATGTCGAACAAAGCCCAAGGGCAGACCCAGAGTAGACCGGGGGGGAGGGGGGGCAGCTGTAGCCCCTGAAAAATATAAGTCAGAACATTGTTTTTTTTTATTAAGTACCGAATTAGTTAATGGGTTTAAATCCAATTCGATATTTTTTTTGCCCCCCGACGAAAATTCTAGATCCGCCATTGACAAAGCCCCTGGACTTAGTGTGCTGTTCACAAGTCCCTGTGGTTTCTTTCTTTTGATAAGCCTTCGAGCTCCTTGATTTTTCTAATTATGTGAATCGAGTATGGTTTAAACAACAAATCGGGAGCCTTAAATTGTTGATTTATCGCTTGACCACTCGAATTGATGTTTCTTGGTTTGGTGATTGCTATGCTTGATTAATATGTTGTTTAAACTAATTTCTCACTTGGGTCATGACCTTTAGACAAGTTATTGCGATTGAATCTCAGTTTTGAGTTTTAGAACCATTATTCTAATTATGTCATTTGGTTTTGATTCTATAGGTTACTGGTATGATTTTTGTGATGCATGTCAGGGACCAATTTGTAAATTTTTGTAAGTTAGAGGGAATAGTTACAATTTCTGTGAATCTGTTAACTATCCCTCTATAGAGGAACTTAGCTATAAAAATTGAATTTTTTTTTTTAAATATGTGGGACGATATGTTAATTAGAGGTGCTATCGGGTCGGGTAGGATCCGAATACTATTATATTTGGACCCGTATTATAAAAGTGTTCGGATCCGAATTTCGATCTATATATTTATTAGTTTCAAATCGGGTCAGTCCGGATCTGGATACCTATTTACCCGTAGATATTTCAGGTCCAGTCTTTCGGTTCCAGGTAGATAGATACCCGTAACTTATTTGTGGATTATCGGGTCCGGGGTGGATACATGTCGCAACTCATAAGCATTTGAGAAACCCTTTACGTTTAAATATAATTATAATTTCTTAAATATACATCATTATAATATAAATTAAATTCTACTTCAAAATATTGAAGGTGAGATAATTTTAGAAAGTAAAATATTGGAGATGGTGATTTCATTCTATGGTTCGAAAAATCCATGAATAGATTATTAATACCAATTTGTTTTAATCAGTGAAGAGCGCAATAAATTTCAATGATCTCTCTAGAAAGGCAGATATATGGTAGATGAAGTGATCAAGAAAGGAATTAATTAGCTTAAAAAATTGATAGGCAGAAGATGAACGTGACATTTGATTTCAATGATCTGTGCGAAAAAAACAAAAAATTTCATTTAAAAAAATTAAAAAATACAGTAAATGATTGTCTTTTCATAGTTATTAATATATATTTTTATATTAAATAATTGTAAAAGAAATGAAATTATCATTTTATTGGGTATTTATACGGGTATCGAGTTGGGTTCGGTTATGGATCGGATAATTAAATAAAACCCATACCCATTACAGTATTGGTTCTAGTTCGGATCTAGATCGGATATTAAATTATTAATTGTATAACCGTATCCATAATTTAACCGGTTATATTTTTTAAACCATACCCTATCCAAATTAATCAGATCCGGGTTGGTTCCAGTTCAGATCCGATTTGGTTCTGGATTGGATCCGGATAATCAGGTAAAAGTAGCACCTCTAAATGTTAATTAATACAACCTACTATTGGTATACCGTCGCGGATATTACTGTCGCTAATAGAAAAAAACACCTTTATGTTGGTATACCCTTGCGGATAGTCACGTTTTACTCTCGGAACCATCGGAAAAATGGATGAGAATGGTCAGATGAAAAAAAAAGTGGGTGAAAGAATTTTTTTTCTTTTAGCTTGAAGACAAAAGTAGTTAGGAATTAAAACTACTTAGATTTAGAATTTAAATGCTTCCAAATACAAGTTTAAGTGCTTACAAGTAGCATTGTAAAAAATTATAAACAGAGTTTTAAATTCTTGCATATGAGTATTGGAAATGAAAATTAGATATTAAATATTTCAAGAGCGCGCTCGGGAGATTTATTTGAGAGACAATTATCTGGCTCCTAAAAATAAAATAATTCCATATAATGTTGGTTATGCTCTTGGAAGCTCTAACAAATCATAGTTATGTTAAATTGTAGCTTGGAAGAGAAATCATGCCCTGGAAAAAATAATTGATAACATCTATATATAAACTGATTTGAACCCTTTCAGTAAAGACTATAACTCCAAGAAAAAAATATCTTCTATGAGACTTAATTAAATATGAATTGATATCTAATAATGCGAGATGATTCCGGCCGATATTTTGTCTCTATGGGACTTAATTAAATATGAATAAATATGAATAGACTATGAATCCAAGAAAAAAATATCTTCTATGAGACTATAAACTGATTTGTTTTACTGAGGTTAAGGTATGATTTGGCGTCTCTATGGGACTTCAAATCGATATTTTGTCTTTCTAATTTTAAAATTCCACCATGTCATTTTTCATTTTATTTATTTTATATTTTGTATGAATATTTTTTTTGAAAACTTGGTAGTAGCTACCAAGATTTGTGAGGGGGAATCGAACTCTTGACCTTTGGGTATAACAACTCTATGATAGTTTTCTAGCCAATTGTGCTACCTCCCCTTTCTCTATATTTTGTATGAATATATAGATGCTAAAATCATTGAAATCGGATCGTCCGGATTAACTCACCGTGTATTAATAGATTTGGACCGTCTGATGAGATCCACACTACTATTAAAGGGCCCTATATATATATGCATCATAAGCGAGGAGCAGATTAGCTTCGATCTTGATCAAACGGCCATCAAGCATTAAACTAAAAAGATTTTCTTTTGAGTTAATGCAGGTGATACGCGTTCAAAATTATTATCCGCATACGGTGCATGTTAGCCAATTTTTGGATCGTATCATCAGCTTTTGTATTGCTCCGGTTAAACATGGGCCATGACAGTGCAACTAACCATTTAGGTTTGAGCTGTCTAAGGACTAGGGGTGCAAACGGGTTGGATATTATCCGACCGTATTCGACTTCATATCCGAAAATTTAATATGGATATTCGATATCTGAATATCCGTGCGGATACGGATACGGATATGGTTTTGTATTTTAATTATCCGTATCCGAATAGTAGATATATATTATATAATTTAATATGAATTATGAAAAAAATTATGTTATTCACTATTATAAAAAGCGGATATCTGTATCCGTATCTGTCTAATATTTGATCTGTATCCGTATCTGAAAAATAAAAACGGATACGGATATGGTTTTACCACTATCCGATCCGTTTGCACCCCTACTAGGAACCTATATATTGCTTTGCTTTTGGGCTTGTATGTTCGGCCTTTGAACTTCAATATTTTGGGCCTAGATCCATGTTCCTTCAAAAATTAATGAAATATTTACGGCAATAAATAATTTCTTTTCCAAGCCTAACTTGCTCAAATTCAACGTTCAAGGTTTACAAAAATGAAGAGGTATATAGGTTTACAAAAATGGACATATATATCTCTATCATTATGTCAAACAAGAAGCCAAACCGTTACTTCATGTATGTTGACACGCGCGTATCAAGTCCCATTATATAAATTGAACAGCAAATTAATTATTAAAAAAATGGAAAGAAAACTTACAAGAGCAATAGTAAAACCAACTTAGTTTAATTTTCGGTTTGTTCGTATGAAATAGCTGAATAGCGTCTGGAATATACTTAATAGTCATATCCTTGGAGATAATGATATATGTGGTCTTACCATTAAACATAGTCATTTTTTATCCTCACGGATAAAATAGATATATCTTAATTCTTATATTATGCACGTAGTTGTCCTGATCTTCTAACGGCTGAGATTGAAAGATGAATTTTCAAATTGAATATCAACTCTCCAATCATATAATATTTCTTCTTTTCATTATATACATCTATCTTATGTGTAGAAATTTACATTTAGTTAAAAACATGCTCGCCACATAGACTGCTACATGGTTTATCACATTAAAATTGAATAAATCCTTAGCTATCTTCTATTCTTCCAATTAAATTATTTCCTTATGGAAGCGTCTAATTGTCCACAGCCTTTTGTCCACCATTTATCCACAGCTTTGTCTTGCGCGAATACTGTAAAATTACTTCTACATACTGTATAATTATACAATATATCACATAAAATATATCAGTTAATCACAAAATATCCCAGCAACTATTTGAAGTTGTCCCATGATAGTTAGAAAAAGATTGCAACTTGCACAACAGGACAAAATAAATGTACTTTCAAACTGTACTTTCGGAAACAGTTATAGGAAGTTATTGGCAGTTAGAGTTAGTTATTAGCGGTTATTGGCAGTTAGAGTTAATTATTACCGTCCGCACTGGGTTGAATCTTGTATACTGTAAAATTTAATCTTGTATACTGTAAAATTGAATCTTATATACAGTAAAATTTTCAATTAAATCTTGTATACTGTAAAATTGAATCTTGTATATTGTAAAATTGAATCTTCTAAACAGTAAAATTTACAATTGAATTAGCAGAACTGTAAAATTGAATCTTGTATACAGTAGAATTTTCAATTGAATCTTGTTCAGATGAGTAAGAAGCCTGTCTATCATCTCTTTCCTCCAGATTTTCAAAAGATGAATACTGTTAAATTACAAGATGAATACTGTAAAATTACAAGATAAATACTGTAAAATTACAAGACAAATACTGTAAAATTACAAGATAAATACTGTAAAATTAACAAATCAATACTCCAGTAAAATTTACAATTGAATCTTGTATACTGTAAAATTGAATCAGCAGAACTGTAAAATTGAATTTTGTATACAGTAGAATTTTTAATTGAATCTTGTTCAGATGAGTAAGAAACCTCTCTATCATCTCTTTCCTCCAGATTTTCACAAGATGAATACTGTAAAATTACAAGGTAAATACTGTAAAATCTCTTTCCTTCAGATTTCTACAAGATGAATACTGTAAAATGACAAGATGAATACTGTAAAATCACAAGATGAATACTGTAAAATTAACATATTAATACTCCATATCGCCTCTCTATCATCTATTTCCTCCAGATTTCCACAAGATGAATACTGTAAAATTAACGGGGCAATACAGTAAAATTAACAGATTAATACTCCATATCGCATCTCTATCATTTCTTTCCTCCAGATTTCATTTGAAATGCTAGATCTGTTACTGCATACAACAAAAACAACAAATTCAACAGAAATAACTTACTAGATTTGAATTTTGTTGTGCTCTTCAACAAAAACAACTTCTATTCGGTCGCGCTCCACGATTGAAGGTTCCATTGCGATCATGTATACAAAACGAGATCGAATCAGTAATCTCAATTAAAATTGACATTGCAAAGAAAAAATGAATCAGAGAAGGTAAATACAAAAAAACAACAATTACGATTTCGTTGCCGTCACGGCCGATCCAGATTTTTCTTCCGATCGTTGTCTCACCGCGATTTAGGGTTTTTTTTTTCAAATTCAACGCTGGTCTCTTTTGATGAATCTTGGCAGAAATATTAAGGAAACGCCAAACGAATTAATCATTACATCTAATATAAAATTGTGAATTTAAATCAAGAGACAAAAGCAGCCAAAAGAGAACAAACACCAGCGGCGACCCTTCTAACAGTAATAAATCAACGCGAGTCTCCACGAGCTTTTTTTTTTCAAAATCGACGCGAGTTTCATAGCAAATTTTATTCCTTCATCAACGCGAGTCTCACTATTGAAAAATAAATTTTCAGAGTTCGATCGAATTTTAGATCTATAAATTTTCGTCTTTGTAAAGCGAGAAAAAAATATCGGAAACAAATCGCCTTAGAAAGAAAACAAGTTGATCGGAGAAGGAAAGTTTTGAAATTGAGATTAAAAAATAAAAATAGAGGCACGGAAGGAAAGTTAAATAGACGGAATAAGTGGTTAGTTAGAAGGTGGGACCGGTGTCCATTAAAATTAGTTAAACAAGAAATGGATATTGTTGTGGACAAATAGTGGACAATGTGTTGTGGATAGAAACATTTTCTCTTTCGTTAACTCTCAATGAAGGTTTTACAATAATCAATTATCATTAGTATGTGTAGAGTAGAGGTGCTACTTTTACCCGATTACCCGGATCCGATCCGGAACAGATTTGGATCCGAACCGGAACTAATCCGGATCCGATTAATTTGGGTAGAGTATGGTTTAGAAAATATAACCAATTAAATTATGGGTATAGTTACAAAATTAATAATTTAAAATCCAATCCGGAACCAATATTGTGATGGGTAGGATATAGGTTTGATTTAATTATCCAACCCATAACCGTACCCGACCCGATACTCGTATAAATATCTGATAAAATAATAATACAATTCTGTGTAATTATTTAATATAAAAATATATATTAATAACTATAAAAATAAACTCTCATGTTAAAGAAAAACAAAACTTGTAAACTGGCCATTGTGAATTCCATTTAGCCCGCAGCATTTCAATCTTGTCTTTCTCTAGTAATACAAACAGTGAATATCAAAGTAAAACAATCTCTAAAAATATATAGTATATGTCACATTCAAATTCACTATATATATCATATATCATATTCAAATATAAAGTATTTTTTAAGGAGATAAGTTACGGTGAGTCATGGAGTAAAACGCGTTTGTACTCCATGCTGTATTTTCATTTTGAAAGTTCAAACGACCGATCCGAACCGTTAGATGTGATCTCCATATTGAAATATGCTTGGAGACCAAATTTTACATTTTTTGGAATTTTTTTACTATTTATTAAGCAATTTTGAAAATCGTTGTTTTGCTGTGAACAGTAAAAACAGTAAAAATTTATGGACCATCGGATCAGAGATTTTCAAAATTGCTTAATAAATAGTAAAAAAGTTCCAAAAAATGTAAAATTTGGTCTCCAAGCACATTTCAATATGGAGATCATGTTGAGCAGTTCGGATCGGTCGTTTGGATTTTCAAAATAAAAATATAGTACCATGGAGCACCAACTCATTTTACTACATGGTTCACCATAGCCCATCTCTTTTTTAAGAAACAAATCATAATATATATCATATTCAGAATAATAATTATTTTATTTTGTATTAATATTCAATTGATGGATTTTTGAACCCATAAAAAAGGAAATCACCGTCTCTTATATTTTACTTTCTAAAATTTATATCTTTTTCAATATTTATGAGTTGTGACATGTACCCGCTCTAGATCTGAATCCGCCCCGTATCCGGACCGGATCTGATAATTTACAAACAAGTTATGGGTATCTATCTACCCGGAATTGAAAGACTGGACCCGAAATATCTACGGGTAGATAAGTACCCGGATCCGGACCCGACCCGATTTGAAACTAATAAGTATATGAATCAAAATTCGAATCCGAATACTTTTAGAGTATGGGTCCAAATCTAATAGTATCCGGACCCTACCCGACCCGATAGCACCTCTAGTGTAGACTAACTTATATAGAAAGTTTTTTAAATTCCGAAAAATTAACTCACATAATGAACAAAGATAGAAAAATACAATCCAATGTCTTTTATGAAATAATTAATAATACCACAATTTATCTAGAGAATAATCATTATAATGAATATAAATTAATATAAACAAATTAATAATAAGAATATCACAAGGTATTCTTTATGTGAACTTATGCAGATGAGAGTTTCAATATAACCAATTTAATGTGCAAAATGGGTCAAAAAATTTCAAATATAAACAAAAAATAAATTTTGCTACAAAATGTCGTAGCATTATAAAGAATTTTTATTTTTTAGAAATTATTATTAAATAATATAATAATATATATTTAGTACATGAATTTTTTTATGGCTTAGCAGGCACTGAGTGGGTAACTCAGATTTAAATTTTGGAATTGAGTTAGTAGTTTGGGTCCAAAGTTTAAGTCAAAACCACTAATTCGACTTCAAAGTTTGAATCTGAACTACTAACCTGGTTCAAAAGTTTTAATTCAAACTACTAACTCAGAGCCTTTTAGTCCTTTGAAAATTTGACATACTCAATTAATTTTCCTATATTATTTAATAATAATTTTTAAAATTCAAAATTCTCTGGCAAAATTTTTGTGCTATAAAATGTTCAAAGTTTACTTTTTCATTCATATTTGAAAATTTATAACTCAAATTGCAAAAAAAATTATTGTATTGGAACTCTCTTCTATATAACTTACTTTTTTTTCATAAAAAAAATATCTTATGGTAATTTGTTATAAATTTATTTTACTTGTGGTATCATAATATAAAAATAGAGATTTCATGAAGACAAATTGAATTTTTTTTTCTATTTTTGTTGACCACGTGAGTCAATTTTTCTATGCTTAGAAATATTAATGATGGACAAAGTATTTAATAATTGTGAAAACCATCATCGAGAGGTCCAAAACGTGGCAGACCAGGATTGGTTAGTTTTCATAGATGGTAGAAAAAAATTTGTCCACCGGTGGGCAAAGAATTTAGTTCCTTCATTTCTCCTCTTCCTCTATAGTTTCGACAATGCAAATGAAAACAATCATATTTTTTCGTATTTTGTTTAGGGCTATTGTATTTTTGTGAATAGATGAATATCAGATCTTGTGCTAACAAAAGCAATTGATTTTTCTGATCTAAAGAGAAAATAAATAATATCTAGAACTTTCGTGTATATAAATGATATGTAGAGAAATTTTTATTGTTAAAATAATTTTCATGAAGAATATATATATAGAGAAAATTCTTATTTGAATCATTTAATTATATATTTTTCAAATTTATTTCTTTACATATGATCTCCTCTAAATCATTTAATGACCTGTCTCGTTTGTGGAAAAAAATTAGATCTTAAATTGTAATGATATTTCAAAAAAAACAATCATGTTATATTTGATCCTTTTTTTTTTCATTTGTTGTATTAGAACAACTACGTGCATAATATAAGAATGAAGATTTATTATTTGGATTTTCATTTTTTTCAATTTGTCTTTTATTTTCATTTTTTTACTTTGTGTGAATGTCAAATAAAAAAGTCTCTTCATATTCTATTCAATCTTATAATATGTCTCTGTTGCAACGCACGGGCACGATGCTAGTTATTGTTATATCGATGTTGCATAGATCACATAAAATTATTTTTCCTATTATTTAATAAAATTTAGAATATATAGGAGATAAATAAACAAAAATTAATTATTTTCTTCTTTATTTCTTTTACTAACTAATACAAAACAAGACCATTAGTTCCCGCTTGAAAAATACTATAGCATCATGGCATCCCTAGTATCTAGTTCATCACACCAGATGAGTTTATTTTAGAACACACATAGATATATAATTAAATGATCCAGACATCATCTTCCTCGGTCTCTAATGCAACAGAAGTGTTTGCATTGGCGCGTAAGACGGTTGTCTCCATGGTGATTCCAGCCCCAAACCCCAAAAGAACACCATACTCCTTTCCGCCTCCAACGGTTGCTGCTTTTGTTCCAGCTGACTGCTTCCTCATTTCATCTAGCATGAAAAAAATGGTCGGACTCATCATGTTGCCATACTCGGCAAGCACATGCCTCGTCACCTTTAGTTTCTCCTTGTCTAGTGCCAAGTCAGCTTCCACTTGTTCTAGGATAGCCGGGAAACCGGGATTCACACCCCAAAAGGCTGAATTCCAATCGGTAATAATTCCGAGTGGTTCAACTATCTCTGAAAGAGCATTAATGATGCCACTTGAGATAAACTCTGGTTCAGGAGGTGACATGTGCACTGTGAGGCCATCTTGCCTAATGTGGCCAACGAATGCATCGTCTGTGCCTGGAAGAATAGTTTGGCGAGCTGTAATGATTTCATAAAGCGGGCGCTCAACTGACAGATCAGGATCAGCCCCTACGATAACAGCTGCTGCTCCGTCACCGAGAATTGCTTGAGGTAGGAGGGTGTCTTTGTTTGCATTGGATGGCCCACGAAAGGCTGTCAGCGAGATTTCTGAGCATATAACAAGAACACGAGTGCCTCGTGTGTTCTCGGCTATATCCTTAGCAAGACGAAGAACTGTGTTACCACCGGAGCAGTTTTGGTGGTACATCATTGACCGTTTGACTGAGGAAGAAAGACCTAGAAGCTCTAACAGCCGGCGATCGGCACCAGGCATGTCAATTCTTCCAGTTGTGGTGTGGAAAAGCAAGTGGGTGATCTTCGACTTAGACTGGCCCCACTCTTTGATGGCCTTCTCTGCTGCCTCGAGACCAAGCTTCGGCACCTCATGTAGCACAAGGTCTTGCCTGGCATCAAGTGATTCCTTATCCTTGTGTGAGGCTATCTTCGGGTGGTTCTCAAGCATTTCCTCCGTCAAGTGAAAGTGACGCTTGCGGATTTTCGTCTTGTCACCTACAAAGAATTGAATCCAAATTAATAAAGAACCTTTATCAGAAGTATTTCTGGATGCATAATGCAAACTTTGGTTCATTTTCACAGTGGGGCATATATAGTTTAGCTCATGGTTCTCTCAAATCTAATCAAAATACACATGAAAATTGAATATATTATTGTTTGCCATTCAATTCATCAACTATAATATTAATTTTACTGCGTGACAATATTATTTATATGAGAATATTATATTTATAAGTATGTGTTTGTCTGGCAGGGTTCTTACAAATTTCCTGGAACTCCTTCTTTAGTTCTTTAAGGTGCTCGCTCTTGGTAACACGGAAATAGTAGTCGGCATACTGAGATTGCTCAATGAAATTAGGCGGGGTTGCTGTGCCGATTGAGAGCACTGTGGCTATTCCTTGGGACCGTTGTGCCTCACGTATCTGGTTCATGACATCCATTTGCTCCTGCACGTAGAGATTAACAACAAAATCAATATTTTAGTTTTTAGTTATATTAAATATTGGGAGATGTATGCAATACAAGACTCCCAAATGAAAACTATAGATATTTTTTTTTAAATATCACAACGTTCTTGAAAAAGATGTTCTAAAGTACTAATGATTTATGTGAGCCCGGACCATATATAGTGCGTGTCACTTGGAGCAATATAAAATATAAAATATGTGAGCCCGGCCCAAAATGATTGAATAATAAGTTGGTCAAGTTGATAATGTCACTTGGAGCAATATAAAATATAAGACACCTAGATATTGGATGAATCATTACCTACTTTTTGCTATGATTAAAATATGGAAGAAAAGAAAGCAATAATACATATAAATCTAGATGTAGTTATTATAAACATATTACATATTAGTAAGTGCCATCCCGAAAGTAAGTTATTATTAACATTAAACACTATTATGTATTATCACTACAGAGTTACTATCAGATTGAAATATAATATATATGATCATAACAAAACTATACAAGAACAGTACCTTTGGTAATAAAGGAAAAGAATTAATGTGCTAGATATCTCAAACCAAACAGAGATGAGAGATATGAGAATAGATTGGTTTGCTTGGAATGGGTTGGAGTAGTAGTGAGTGGCATGATGAGCCTTTATATAGAAAAAAATACTGTTATGATTCAACGATATATGTGTTTTTCCAGTCAAAAATTGCCTATTTTGTCATCTCCTACCTTCTCCAATTGTCTCTATCCCAGGGCTACTTAACGCAAAATAATTCCAAAAATTTCTTCTATGGCAACCGTAAGAGCAAACGTAACGTCATTATATTTGTAGGAGTGGGTTGGTGAAGCAATATTATAATAGAGTGGGGTTAAAATGCACCCTCCTTTTTGTGCTCCTAACGTGCACCCTCCCCTCGTTTCTTCATTTTTAAAGTTCAAATAGTTGATTTGAATCTACCAACGTCTTCTACATATTAAAATGTGCTTGGAGACCAAATTTTACATTTTTTGGAAATTTTTTACTATTTTTTCAGAATTTTTTATTAAACTAAATAATAATAAAAAATTCAGCACAGTGATGATTTTAAAAAATTCTGAAAAAATAGTAAAAAATTTCCAAAAAATGTAAAATTTGGTCTCCAAGCACATTTTAATATGTAGAACACGTTGGTAGATTCAAATCAACTATTTGAACTTTAAAAATAAAGAAACGAGGGGAGGATGCACGTTAGGAGCACAAAAAGGAGGGTGCATTTTAACCCCACTCATTATAATAAATGATTTTGTTAGGTGTCGTTCTATCTTTAGCAAATTAAACACGTGGTAATAAATATAGTGAATCGACAAAATAAATAATATAATCATACCTTTATTTAAAAATGAATTTTTTTTCATTGAATTAATACTATATTTTTTTTCATTTGAAAATCTCATCCTAAATATTTTTGTTTTCGGAGAACTAAGATAACTATTACACCTAACCATTACTGGAAAATTCATTCGAGTATTGGACCATTTTTCTGCAGTTAGGTAGGAATTAAATGGATCATTTGATTAATATTTCCTCATTGCCATAATAAAGCAGAAAAAGTTAAGGAAAATTCAAAAGTTAAAGAAGGACCATTTGGATAAAATTATTTTCTCTAGCTATCAGACTTAATTCAAGGGAAGTTAGTTTAGTACTACGATCTATGATTTTTGTACTTGGGTTATCTAGATCTACTCGTCCCTCAGCGTTACAATTTCATCTTAATTAGTTCCATAGCCCTCAGAGGTCTCCATGAAGGTCTTTTTTCTTTTTACTCGATTCGTATCGTAATCGATAAAGCGAATATAGTTAATAATTTTTTTCTTAAGGGTATCAGTATTGATATATTTTTTTTAAATTTATCAGATCAAGATATATGTAAGAGCTATTTTGTAAACGTACGAGGAAATTTATAAATATTACATTATATATAATAATTTTTCACTTATACATGTAACAATATAATTAATATTTTCATTACAATTATTTATACAACATTTTTTTCAATTTTTATTGAATAATATATGATAAGATATGATGTATCTGACATTTTTATGTATTTTTTTAATTAGCAATTTATGACAAATTTATTTCTGAACAGTTGATATCATTTTATTTAATTAATAATTTATATTTTTCAAATAATAAGATAAAAATTATAATTTGTATATATTAATTAGGATATCATTCACATGATTTTCTTAAATATTTCTTCTTTGTTATATTTTTGAATTAAATTAAAAAAGATGAGGTATTGTTTTTTTTTTTTTGAAAACTTGGTAGTAGCTATCAAGGTTCGTGAATGGGTATCGAATTCTCGACCTTTGGGTATAACAACTCTAGGATATTTTCCTAGCTAATTGTGCTACCTCCCCTTTCTCAAGATGAGGTATTGTTACCAGTTATTTTAAAGGGTTAAGATAAAGTTACCAGTTGTTGGTAGCTTAATTCTACCATGTTTTTCAAAAAAAAAAAAGATAAGGTATAGATGAGACTAATTTTGTAAAACTATGGGCATGAAAATGTCTCCGTTCAACCGGCATCGTAACATTGACACCTTACGTGGCCCATTGAAAATTCATAATACTACGGTCATTATACACATGCTTTCAGTGTACGTATACGTTTAAGTCTAACGTTGAAAGGACTTGCAACTATAAAGTAAAAGGAGGTAGGTTTACAATTTCTTAATTAAGTCAAATTTCATATTATCATTGGTCTAACTCTGTCAACATCTCAGATGCCGTGATTTTTATTCTTACCCATTTAAATAAATATTTTATTAAAAATAACCAGGTTTTAGAAAAATTTATAAAAATGTCCAAACCGTACAGAATATTTACGGTCCGGAATTAAAATTCCGAACCGCACATAATATTTACGGTCCGAAATTTTTTTTTTTTCAGACCGTACAAAATATTTACAGTCCGAATTTTTATTTTTTTTGTGGAATTGAGTGAAGTTTCGTACGAAAATTGACCGACATACAGTCTTCATATCTCACGATCTGTTTGGAGATTTCGTACGAAAATTCACAGCCTTGTTCTATGATGTCCAGACTGCATGTCGGTCAATTTTTACAATTTTTGGAGATGTTTTGCTATGTTAACCAGGGGTGCAAAATTGGGCTCATAATGCAATCCTTTAGCAGTTCGGGCAATTTTTGAGACCTGATATCTCACGATCTGTTTGGAGATTTTATTGTAGAGATGACATTTTTATGTATTTTTTTTAATTAGCAATTTATGACAAATTTATTTCTAAACAGTTGATATCATTTTATTTAATTAATAATTTATATTTTTCAAATAATAAGATAAAAATTATAATTTTTATATATTAATTAGGATATCATTCACATGATTTTGTTAAATATTTCTTATTTGTTATATTTTTGAATTAAATTAAAAAAGATGAGGTATTGTTACCAGTTATTTTAAAGGGTTAAGATAAGGTTAAGATAAAGTTACCAGTTGTTGGTAGCTTCTACCATGCTTTTCAAAAAAAAAAAAAAAAAAAGATAAGGTATAGATGAGACTAATTTTGTAAAACTATGGGTATGAAAATGTCTCCACTCAACCGGCATCGTAACATTGACACCTTACGTGGCCCATTGAAAATTCATAATACTACGGTCATTATACACATACTTTCAGTGTACGTATACGTTTAAGTCTAACGTTGAAAGGACTTACAACTATAAAGTAAAAGGAGGTAGGTTTACAATTTCTTAATTAAGTCAAATTTCATATTATCATTGGTCTAACTCTGTCAACATCTCAGATGCCGTGATTTTTATTCTTACCCATTTAAATAAATATTTTATTAAAAATAACCAGATTTTAGAAAAATTTATAAAAATGTCCAAACCATACAGAATATTTACGGTCCGGAATTAAAATTCCGAACCGCACATAATATTTACGGTCCGAATTTTTTTTTTTTTTTGGAATTGAGTGAAGTTTCGTATGAAAATTGACCGACATACAGTATTCATATCTCACGATCTATTTGGAGATTTCATACGAAACTTCACATTGTTCTATGATGTCCAGACTGCATGTCGGTCAATTTTCACGAGATATAAGGTCTCAAAAATTACCCGAACTGCTAAAAGAATGCATTATGAGCCCAACTTTGCACTCCTGGTTAACATTATGAGCATTGTTCTATGACCTACATGCAGTATTGACATCATAGAACAAGGCTGTGAAGTTTCGTACGAAATCTTGAAACAAATCGTGAGATATGAAGACTGTATGTCGGTCAATTTTCGTACGAAACTTCACTCAATTCCAAAAAAAAAAAATTCGGACCGTAAATATTATGTACGGTCCGAAAAAAAAATATTTCGAACCATAAATATTATGTGCGGTTCGGAATTTTAATTCCGGACCGTAAATATTCTGTACGGTTTGGGCATTTTTATAAATTTTTCTAAAACCTGGTTATTTTTAATAAAATATTTATTTAAATGGGTAAAAATAAAAATCACGGTCTTAGATGACTTAGTCTGATAACAAAAAATAATATGACTTAGTATAAAGAGGTAGGTTTTGTAACAATATGATGAAAGAGATTATAGATGTCACCGGGATAACAAAAAATATTTTTCCTTTGAGATAATAATATTTGGAAAACGACAAATATATATATAACTTGCTGATTTCCTGCTGGTTTGAAAACGACAAATATAAAACTTGGAGACCAAATAATATTTGAGATAATAATATTTTTTATTTTGAAAGTCCAAATGACCAATTCGAACTGTTAGATGTTTAATCCATATTGAAATGTGCTTGGAGACCAAATTTTATATTTTTTGGAATTTTTTTGCTATTTATTAAGCATTTTTGAAAATTGCTGTTTTGCTGCGAACAGTAAAATTTTCTGGACCATCAGATCAGAGACTTTCAAAATTGCTTAATAAATAGTAAAAAAATTCCAAAAAATGTAAAATTTGGTCTCCAAGCACATTTCAATATGGAGAACAAGATGAACGGTTCGGATCGACGTTTTGAACTTTAAAATCGCAAAATATGAGCGTGAAGTAAAATAGTCACTTTACTTCGCAACTCACCATAGCCTATCTCTATATATATATATATATTTGTCGTTTGCCAAATATTATTATCTCAAAGGAAAAATATTTTTTGTTATCCCGGTAACATCTATAATCTCTTTCATCATATTGTTACAAAACCTACCTCTTTATACTAAGTCATATTTTTTGTTATCAGAATAAGTCATCTGAGATGTTGACAGAGTTAGACCTCTTTATACTAATAAGTTATAAATATTAAAAAAATTTCGGACCGTAAATATTATGTGCGGTTTGGAATTTTAATTCCGGACCGTAAATATTCTGTACGGTTTGGATATTTTTATAAATTTTTCTAAAACCTAGTTATTTTTAATAAAATATTTATTTAAATAAGTAAGAATAAAAATCACGGCATCTGAGATGTTGACAGAGTTAGACCAATGATAATCTGAAATTTGACTTAAGAAATTGTAAACCTACCTCTTTTACTTTATAGTTGTAAGTCCTTTCAACGTAACGTATACACTGAAAGCATGTGTATCATGACCATAATATTATTAATTTTCAGTGGGCCACGTAGGGTGTCAATGTTACGATCAAGTTACAACAAGTATTTTCTATATTTTCTAAGTTCAAATCGTCGATTCAAACCATTAGATGTGATCTCTACAATAAAATGTGCTTGAAGAAATTTTTTTAAATTTTTTGGAATTTTTTTTACTATTTATTAAGATGGGTACAAAATTCAATGATCTGAATTTGACTAGTTTTTGTACCCATCTTAATAAATAGTAAAAAAATTTAAAAAAATATAAAATTTGGTCTCCAAGCACATTTTATTGTAGAGATCACATCTAACGGTTTGGATCAACGATTTGGACTTTGAAAATGTAGAAAATACTTGTTGTAACTCAAAAATTATTGTAACTTTATCCCTCCTCTATATATATATATATAATTTGGTGTCCTAGTACAGTATAAGCTGGATTGGAGAACAAGGAGATGCAAGATTTAAAGGAGGTGTTAACAGTTGTCACAAAATACTAAATCATAAATTAAGTAGAGTTTATTGTTACTTGAGCTTCTTTTACTTGTACTCCCAATTACTTGTTGTAATTAATTTTAGTTGATTTACTTGGATGGTATACAAGATCCATTGATGAATTGTTGTGTACCAACAAACATATATCCATTGATGAATTGTTCTAGGCCCAAAATGAAACTCAGGTAATTGAATCTCAAGTAAAAGAATTCTCTTCTAGGCTCACATAAAAGAATCTCAGGTAAAAGAATCTCAGGTAATTGTTCTAGGCTCACATAAAAGAATTCTCTTCTAGGCCCAAAATGAATCTCAAGTAAAAGGGCAAAAGTTTGACTTCATATACAGTGCACCTGTCATATATTTTTTATTTATTTTGTCTTTAATAGTTCAGCAAAACCTTTGGAGTTTTGAGCGTACCACAAAATTGTCAATTGAGAATTCATAAAAGATATATATTTGTTTGTACACAATAAGTGAGGTATTAAATTAAGAGAAAATGTTTCTGTCCACTGGGTTTTGTCCACCATTTGTCCACAACCTTATCCACTTCTATCTGTCTTTTTACAGTATACAAGATTCAATTGAAAATTTACAGTATTATTTGAAAATTTTACAGTATATGAGATTCAATTTTACAGTATATATTTTACAGTATGCAAGATTCAATTGAAAATTCTACTGTATACAAGATTTAATTTTTACAGTATATAAGATTCAATTAAAAATTCTACTGTATATAAGATTTAATTTTACAGTTCTGCTGATTCAATTTTATAGTATACAAGATTCAATTGTAAATTTTACTGTGTAGAAGATTCAATTTTACAGTATACAAGATTCAATTTTACAGTATACAAGATTCAATTTTACAGTATACAAGATTCAATTTTACAGTATACAAGATTCAACCCAGTGCGGACGCTAATAATTAACTCTAACTGCCAATAACCGCTAATAACTAACTCTAACTGCTAATAACTTCCTATAACTGTAATTTCCGAAAGTACAGTTTGAAAGTACATTTATTTTGTCCTGTTGTGCAAGTTTCAATCTTTTTCTAACTATCATGGGACCACTTCAAATAGTTGTTGGATGTTTTGTGATTAACTGATATATTTTATGTGATATATTGTATAATTATACAGCATGTAGAAATAATTTTACAGTATTCGCGCAAGTCAAAACTGTGGACAAATGGTGGACAAAAAACTGTGGACAATTAGACGCTTCCTTAAATTAATTATTGTCACAAATTGACAAATGTGAAGACGGAATATTTTTCTTGTATATGCTATTTTTTTTTACATATTAATAAAGTCTCAAATAGGAAATTTATAAATTTAAAATGAATTTTAATATAAAAGCTAATATATCATGCCTCTAATTTTGAATGTACATACCTAACGTTTGTGTGATGTGTTTTTAAATTTAGAAGAGTAAATATGATATTATAAATTTTAGAAAGAAAACTTTATAATGTCAATAATTTTAGAAAATATACATAAATTTTTCAAAGGTCCCTAATTCGAATCCTTACCATGAAGAAGCATGCTGCATCTTTTCTTTTATGGCGTCTGGAAGCTGCTTGATTCTTCCAGGAAATTATATGATTCCAATTTCCAAACAAAACCTAACTAGATCTTTTAAGGAAAGAACGTTGATTCTACGAAAGCTGAGTTTCTTGTGTTATAAAAACCCCGGGATATATAATTATTACCAAATTATGCTTTTTCGTTTTTAAAGAAAGTAAAAAGATTCAAGGAGCCAAATTTGACCAAGTATGAAACCTACCTCAAGGTGTTTGATAGGTCCCCAAAAAGAGATCGACTAACTATCTCTCAGTCAATTTCCCCATTTGTTCCCCAGTTAATAACTACTTGTGGGGACCATTAACTAACTGAACTTCAATAATTACTTGGGGACCACCTAATATTTAATATATTTTATAATTGATGCGTGCAAATATGGATACCTATGCGCACAAGTGTTAATATATAATATATCCAGTATTCATACCTAAGATACTAGGTATTTTGAAAAAAAAAAATGGACACATCACACACACATCTTTTACACGTTTTTAGAGTTGGATTTTTTTTTCTCCATTCAATTTCATCAATATTTATGACGATCTGTGAGAAAATTTGTAAATCTAAAATCATGGACGTCTTCTAAGTAATTTTCTCTTTCAAATGAGATCCATGATGACATACTTTCGGGTTGTCCGTCGGGCAAGTATTCATACCTCGTCATGCAAATATTCATCGTTGTCGTGTAAGTATTCATATTTTATTGAACAAGTATTCATACCTCGTAATGCATTACCTGTGGAGACCGCTAATTAAGTGGGGGGTCACTAACTACTTAGATAACCACCTAATATTTGATAGATTTTACAACTGTCACATGTATATAATATATCAAGTATGAATACTTGCGCGGCGGACAACTCAAAAGTTGTTACGTTATGAAATTTTTACAATTAAATTCGAATGATTTAAAAGAAAGAATCGATAAATCATGTTAATAAAATGGAAGTTTAAACCTTAATTAAGGTTCCCCTAAATAAGTAAGTTAATTGTGAATTGAAACCGCGTCGAAATTTCGAGATTTCGGAATTTTATAGCCCCAGTGCGGATTAGGTTGACCGCAGTGCGGGTGGAAGCCATCCGTAGTGGCTCAGGCTTTTTCTGGAATTTTGCCAAAAAAATGACTAAGTAGTGAGTGCGGGTGAGGGATCCGTAGTGCGGATGAGTTTAGCCGCACTCATGAATTTCTGTATTGCACTGAATTTTCCTGAAATCGGCTAAGTAGTGAGTGCGGATGAGGGTGAACCGCAGTGCGGATCAGGTTCATCCGCAGTAGGCTCGGACTTTTCCTGGATTCGGCTGACAACCGACTAAGTCTCGAGTGCGGATTAGGTAACCCGCAGTGCGGATTGGCTAATCCGCATTCAGGGTAATTTTAACCCTAAAACCCAAATTAAACCTTCTCTCTCTCTCACTTCACCATTTTCCCCATTTTCAAGTGAATTTCGGTTAAGAGAGAAGGAAAAGATCCCGTGAGTTTCCGTTTCGTTCAGACTCCCGATTGTTGCGAGAAATCGAGTCTGGAACCGAGAAAGCAGCCGAGGATCTCTCCGAACCCTTCTAATTGGTATTTCTTTCTCTCCTTGTTACTTTCGAAACCTCGAATTTTCTCGATTTCTCGGATTCTCGTTTTAAACCCGAGATTTTTGTTCGAATTGCTCAAGGACTAGTTCCTCTACACTTCTTACTAGTTTGTTTGTCAATCTTTTTCCCGATTTCTCCCGATTTATGAAATCTGATTTCTAGGGTTTCGTGCCAAAATTGAAAGTTGGCATAATCGTGATTTGATTTGTTTAACCCGGCCAATTAGACTTGTAATCGGTAGGGTTGCCTCCTGATCGTGAATTTTTAGAACATTTAACGGCTGATTTGAGGTTTTGACCAAATTAGGGTTGACCAAACGGTGAATCGAATTGATCCGAGAACCAAAGTAGTGAAACGGTGATTGATGGTTACCAAAGTGAAATAGTATAAGGCTAGAGGGCCTAGATGGAATTGTGTACCGTTATGTGAGATTTTGGTAAGAAAGAAAGAACCGAAAAGAATCGATACCAAAACATAAGAATTGATTTAGGACTGTACAAACCCTAAGTAAACGTATGGACCACTGAATCCAAATTAAACCAAGTATACGTATAATATAGGTGTAGGCTCGGTCGAGCAAGAACTTGCGAGACAATACGAGACGTCCGATCCTTAAATTAAGCGGTACGCTCGTCATACTAAGGTGCGGGATTCTTGGACTTGTTTGATACTTTATTTTCAGGAATTAAACTGTGTTTTCGTTTGTCATGTTGAATATCATTGATTGCATCACTGAATTGCGTAGAGCATTTGCATAGCCCAATCAAATTAAACTCGAATTGATCTGAATTGAATGATTTGCATACTGGTATGGTTATAGGTTATGTCGATCTATTGTGATCTGATTTTGATTTAAAGTCACCACGAGTGGAATTGATATGTGTGTGAATGGATTTACGAAGTTAAGCACTTGGATCCAATTAATTTGCCAAGTCGGGCTGTATGCTGACTTGGATTCCCAGGATCCTAAATGGCCTTAGGTGAACGGCCCTCGATATTCCCAGTACCGGTTGGGACGAGGGAGGGTGATTATGTTATGAGATGTGATTGGAAATCGTGGGTGACATGTGTAACGTCTATGGCTCGGTGGCATTCTCCTACGTGTTAATGCATTTGGAAGATCTATTGAATATTACGACTATTGGAATGATTCCAAAGAGGATTTTCTTTATGTGATTTGAAACCAGACCGTAATAAACTGTTAAGCCAAGCGATTGCAGATGGGTGTCAGATAAAGGGTCCAGCGGTTGGCCATCTGTAGGTGTCAGTAACCCTACAGATGTGGGTTTGATAAAGGTTCAGCTCGAAAGAACATCTGTAATTGCTACAAGCCCTACTGAACTGAGTTAGGAATCGAGTTAAGCCAAAATATATGTTGTGTTTGAGATTCATCTTGGAAATTCCGTAAACTGTGTTTCAGGTTGATTAACTGTTGTCGAGTAGTGGCATTCTGTTATTTATGTTTTCTTATATAACTGTTTGCATTGTTGTTGTTTGGGTTTCATTATTGAATATAGAGTTTGATTGCAAGTCCAATAATTCAAATGTGGCAAATTCGCACTGAGAATTTATTCTCACCCCCACCTTCCCCATTATTTTACAGGTATTGGTGCGACTGATTCCGGAGAGGCACGAGAGTAGTAGGCCTTAGTAGCTTACCAGTATATGACCCTAGATATCTTTTGTTGTATAGATTTAGGGTAGGCCTCGTGGTTGGTATCCGGATGAGATACTTTTGTTGTATTATATGCTGACCAGACTGTGTACTCTGATATATATATTAGAAACTTGTTTGAATTGCTTGTTGTTTGGTTTGAAATGTGAGTAGCCTTGTAAGCATACACGGCGTTATATGCTTACGGCGGGGGACTGTTACGACCCGTGGCCGCGGGGTGTGACAAAAGTACTTCATCATAGATCTCATTTGAAAGAGAAAATTACGTAGAAAACGTCTGTGACTTTAGATTCGCAAAAAAATTCACATATTGTCAGAAATATGAGCGACATTGAAGTAAGAAAAAAAAACCATAAAATGTGTAAAAAATTAGTATGTAATAAAAATATTGTTTAAAGAAATACTTGATATCTTACATATGAATACTTACTATATTAGATGTTAATACTTGCGTGTATAAGTATACATATTTATGCGCATCAGTTGTAAAGTTTTTCAAATATAAGTGGTCCCCTAGTTAATTAACGGTCCCCCACATTATTAATAACTAATACACGTTTTATTTTGTCTTTTTGTGCTGAAAGTTGTGGTCCCCTCATATAATTAATGATTGGAGGATGGATATGGGAAATAAACTCGGGGAAAGAAATCTTTATTCCCCCAAAAATCTATAGTGTGACATAGTTCACACTAAACTAATACACAGATTAATTAGTCCATATTGACTCTTGATTAAGGATGTTATAATCTGAAAAAAAAAATATAATAACTAAACTAAATTTCATAATGGACCCATATGTCAGTGGCCCATGCCTTCTCCTGCCCCCACCTTCTTTCTTAATGTCTCTACTCTATATCTCGCCCTCTCGAGCTATTAATATCTATGCACTGAAATATTTATTCCTATTAAGTCAACTATTTTTGTTAGATAAAGGTTGACGTGTGGGAATGAGTGCTAGAATTATAAAAAGTAGACACAATATAATTAGTGGGGACCATAATGCATTATTCCTCTAAGTGCAGGTACTGTAGCACAGGTACTGAAATAATTATTCTTCTAAGAAAGCTAAGTTTCTTGTGTTACAAAAACGCCTGGGATAATTATCACCAAAATAAGTTTTTTTCTTTTTTAAGAAAGCAAAAAGATCCAAGGAGCCAAATTTGACCAAGTATGAAACCTAGCCCAAGGTGTTTGATAGGTCCCCAAAAATCCAGTGTGAGAACTAATACGTACACGGATTGATTCGTCCTTATTGACTCTTGATTAAGGATGTCATAATCTGGAAAAAAAAATATAATAACTAAACTAAATTTCAGAATGGACCCATATGTCAGTGGCTCATGCCTTCACCTGCTCCGCTTGTCTCTAACTCTGTCTCTACTCTATATCTCTCCCTCTTGAGCTCTCTTGCCTTCTCTCTTTTCTTGTGAATTTTGATGTCGAACAAAGCCCCGGGACTTGGTGTGTTGTTGACAAGTCCCTGTGGTTTCTTTCTTTTCATAAGCCTTCAAGCTCCTTGATTTTTCTAATTATGTGAATCGAGTAAGGTTTAAACAACCAATCGGGTCATGACCTTTAGACTAATTGTTGATTTATCGCTTGACCACTCAAATTGATTTTTCTTGGTTTGGTGATTGTTATGCTTGATTAATTGTTCTTTAAACTAATTTCTCACTTGGGTCATGACCTTTAGACAAGTTATTGCAATTGCATCTCAGTTTTGAGTTTTAGAACCATTATTCTAATCATGTCCTTTGGTTTTCATTCTATAGGTTACTGCTATGATTTTTGTGATGTCAGGGACCGATTTGTAAATTTTTGGTGAGTTAGAGGGAATAGTTACAATTTCTGAGAACCTGTTAATTATCCCTCGTCAGAGGGACTTAGCTATAAAATTGAATCTTTTTTTTAAAATATGTGGGCTGATATGTTAATTAATATATTGTTAGTAATTTCCATTTTTCTGAGGACTTAGATGAAAATTTGGATATTTTAAATGTGGAACTCGGCTACAAATGAAAATTAAAATGAAGTTGGTCCCTTTAAGCCGATTCGGCTCGGCCATAATTTTGTTGTAAAAATTGGGCTATGGCCCATACCAATAATAAAGGAATGTAAGATAAATGGATTTTTCGGATTGGGCTTTCTCTTTTAGAAAATAAATAAAACAGAAACTTAAATTTAAATTCGGGCTCTATTGGGCCGAAAGTTAAAAAATATGGAGTTTCTTTTAACATCAGATTTGGGCTTCTTAACATATGGGCCGAATTAAATAAAAAGGGATTTCATGTACCCTAATCCTACTTGGTCAATCCTAAATGACGAAGCACTTGGTGTGGTTATCACCTAAGCGGATAAGGTTCAACACACCATGCTAAATTAGCACAAAGTAATACACAGAAGGAAATACGCCATTAAGTAAAATTTGTATGTTTTACTTTACATTTATATCTTTGTTTTTATAATTCTAACAGTCAATCAGAATTGTTCAATATAATGATATCTATATTAAAATATACTTGGAGACCAAATTAATTTTTTTTTGGATTTATTTGTTATTTTTAAGATAAATATTTTTTTGAATGATTCATAATCTTCCCAATCAATAAATTTTTATCTAAAAATATAGTAACTCTTTTTAAAAAATATATAAAATTTGGTCTCCATCACATTTTAACATAAAAGTATTATTTAATAATTTAGATTAACTGTTTAAACTTTTTGATATATAAAATTTGGTCTCCATCTGCAATACCCAACTTACTTTATTTAAACTTTTTGAAGTAAAATATAACTTTTATTTCATCAAATACCCAACTCACTCTACATGTATACACTTATCAAGTATATTTGTAAAAGTGCTATGTCATGAATCAACTAATGGCGACTTTTATATTTCGCGTGATTCATGCTGAATATCTGCAAATATCACACAAATTACCCTCAGGCCTCCTCCCAATATTCTTAGATTCATATCAAAAGCTCATCAATCATTTGCTAAACTTCATAATATATCAAAATGATTTTAAATGACAAATCTAAACAATCGAAATCTATCTACTTCATACGTGATGCATTTACATATCAAATTATAAATTTTAAAATTAATTTAGTATAAAATTAACATATTAAAATTAACTTATAAATCTTTTCTGACTACTTGATTTAGTATAAAATTAACATATTAAAATTAACTTATAAATCTTTTCTGACCACTTGATATAGTATATAATTAACATATTAATTCAAAATTTTATAATTTTGAGATGTAAATGCATCACTCGTGAAGCATATCATTTTCAACAATTTAGATTCGTCATTTGAAGTCAATCCTATAAACTTTGGAATTAATTAAGCTCACCACTAATGGAAAAACTGGAATTAGAATCGGTTATTTACGCACATTAGGATCGGAATTTAACCGATCTTGATCCGGTCGATACTAATACGAAACTAAAAGTTTGAATTAGGATAAATTATTTCAATTAACTGATCCTAATAGTACCATCACGATCGGTTGTTTAAAATAACCGATCCTAATAGTACTAATTAGGATCGGTTATTTGAAACAACTGATCCTAATTCTTTTTTCTTTTTTTTTGTAGAACCAACATTTTGTAAATCAAAATATAATGCATTACATATTATAACAAGAAATTAAAATCCAAAAAATTTTATATTACATATCAGGATAAAAAGATATTACTCAGGATCATTATCAAAGAAACCACCAATATATTTCATAGCACAACTATAAAAAGAGGAGGGTTCAAATGCACCCAAATTTTTGTGCATCCAAATGCATCCTATCATTTTTCTCCGTTTTCAAAGTCCGAATAGTCAATCAGAACCGTTAGATGCGATCTATATATTAAGATGTGCTTGGAAACCAAATTTTATATTTTTTGGAATTGTTTTACTATTTATTAAGCCAGTTTGAAAATCGCTGATCCAATGGTCCAGAAAATGTAAAATCAGCGATTTTCAAAGTGGTAAATAGTAAAACAATTCCAAAAAATGTAAAATTTGGTCTCCAAGCACATCTTAATATATAGATCACATCTAACGGTTCGGATTGACTATTTGGACTTTGAAAATGAAAAAAAAAGGATTTGAAAGATAGGGTGCATTTGGGTGCATTTGAACCCTCCTCCTATAAAAAATCACTTAGCAACGGAATTTATAGTAGACAATAAATGATCATCCATAAAAAAATATTTAAAAAGATTTTCATATTATAACAAGAAAAAGCAAATATCAGAAATCTTAGAACGAGGGATTCCTCACGCCATACTAGCAATTGATCAGATTCATTGTCCCTGTTTATATACCAATTGATACGGTTTCAACAAGCACCAACTGGTTTCAAGTACCGACTGATCCTTATGAGTACCACATCTAGCAGTGAAAAAATAAACCTATTACCACATCAAATTATCATATAAATAAACCAATTACCACATCTAGCAGTGAAATTTAAAAAATTTCAAACATGCCTTGCATTCTGGTATAAAATGTAGTTCATAATCAAGTTCAGGTTTGGTTAAAACATGTTCAACTTGACTTAATGGATCTAACCAGAGTTTATTTAAACAAAAATGTTATATTTCAGGGCGCACAGTATAACAGTATACCAGGTATCTTCCTCAAAGAGAAGGACAGCTGGAATGTGAGGTACCAAAGTTATAGTTGTAAATAAAGTAACAGTTTATTTTTTATTTTTGTCTAATCAATTTCATAAGCTGGTATATGGTGTTGACATCAATCTTTATAAGTGGTATATTTGATGCCTTCATATGCCTTCCTACTCTGTGTGATTTTGTCTCCATCATAACAAACACGGTGCCAAAAACTAAAAGCTTATATCTGTGTTGCTCACCATTCTCTATTTTTAATTTTAGGAGGTTAATATATATTCAAGGCATGCTAGAGCGCGACTTGTTGGTATATGATGGGGTTGACTGTACCAGTGTAAGCCTTTTTCTTTTCTGAACTGATTCTATAGTTTTTGGTTTTATTTGGGTATAGTTCCTGATTATGGCTTTTGAGTATTTTGGGTGTTTTTGTGTTTTTAGTTGGTAATTTGGGTTAATTATGCAAATTCGACCAACATATTACACGAGTATAATCAATATACAAGGGTGTTTTTGTTTGTGTAGATTTAGATATACTTAAATTTGAACCTAATACAGCAAGCAATCGGCCACCATATTTGCATGTTGTTTATGACTACAAAAACATAAATATTTTTATTTACGATCTTGCTCATTAACCATTGCGCTTTTTGGGAGATCGATGTTGGTGAAAAGAATCTGGTAAAACCATGTGTTGTGCAAATATGTAATCACCTTGTCCTCATCTGTTGTGCAAGCTTATTTATATTGCTAACAAAAGTAAGGTTAGGTTCTTAGCACATATTATTAAAAGAAAAATGGATCACAAAGAAAGAAAGAGAACATATTATATAAGATTAAGTGTAATACCATGTGTAATCCTGTGGGCATGTCGCAAGCAGTATATGGTTTTGTTAATTACGGATTAATTAATTGCCTTTTAATTTCCTAAGTTTATTTCTTCACATGAATCATATTGTTTAATCATTGATCTAAGTGTTCAGGTATGTACAAAATCACAATATTATTATGTACAAACACCAAAACATACACTAAGCACATGAAATAAGTGATGAAGTCTATTAAAGTCTATGTTGTCATAAAAAAGGGTAAAAAATACCCTTATGTTGAAAACTGGCAAATGTGATAACATAAACCCTGATTTTGATAAAATAGATATGACAGACAGATAGAGGATTTAATTTCATACAATTTAGGCCCAAATTTTGATCAATTTGGATTTTTTCTGCTATTTTTAATTAATTTTTCAAGTTCAGTATTTGAAATAGAAAAAAACAGCAAAAATGACAGCCTTGTACCGAAATGATATCCTCTGCGGAGTTTTTCCGTGCGGAGCTTTTAATCTGGTCCGTTTGTTTCGGATTGGATTGACCGGATTAAAAGTTCCGCAAATTTTGAGAATTTTTTTTTTTTAAATTCGGACAAGATCTGATCTAGTCCTTTCGATTCGAAACAAACCGACCAGATTAAAAGCTCCGCACAGAAAAACTCCGCAGAGGATACACTTCCGCCTTGTACCAACCATGTACCAGCCATTCTGACCCGATTGGTACAGCCTTGTACCAGCCATATATACACTCTTTAATAGCATTTTTTTTGTTTCAAAGAGAGAAAGAATTAGCATTTTTTTTTTTTGTTTCAAAGAGAGACAGAATCAAGGAAGTGTTGGTTCAATAAAGTAAAACAATTTAGGATGTGATACTTGGTAATAATTTAGGAGTTTAATTCTAGAATGTGGTGTAAACTTTGCATTAACATGATATTTTGGTTATAATTTAGGATGTGTATGATATTTGATGATTTCTTCTTACTGTGCAAAAAAAAAAATTTAGGATGCTGGCCAGCAAATATATATGGAAGCTGACCAAATTAAAAAAAAATAGACTCAATATAACATTAGGATCGGTTATTTTGAAAAAACCGATCTAGATACCACCTATTAGGATCGGTTATTTCAAATAATCGATCCTAATAGTTGGTCATTAGGATCGGTTATTTGTAACAACCAATCCTGATGGTACTATTAGGATCAGTTATTTCAAATAACTAATCCTAATTCAAACTTTTAGTATCAGCTGTTTAACCGATCAAGATTAGTTTCATATTTGTATCGCCTGGATCAGAATCAGTTATTTTCCGATACTAATGTATTTAAATAACCGATCATAATTCCAGTTTTTCCACTAGTGCATCCAAACTTTGAAAGCATGATTATAGGGGTGAAAACGAAGCGGATACGGAGCGGATAATGCTGATACCATATATGCATCCGTTGGATAATGAGCGGATACAAATACAGATACAGATAGTAAATGGATATCAAAATTTAAAACCAAATCTGCGTTAAACGGATATGGATACAGAATAGATAGTCCACGAATACGGATATAAAACGAATGAAGATATATGAACTTCTGAGATACAAATATTTATTAATAAAATTTAAATATTACAACAAATGAATAATTAATCCAGAAAATTATTCGATTTGTTTATTTGAATTCAGATGGAGAAAATTTGAACCGACTTGTTTATTTAATACGGTTATCAATTTGTAGAGGAGGGTTCAAATGCACCCAAATTTTTGTGTACCCAAATGCACCCTATCTTTCAAATTTTGTTTCTCTATTTTCAAAGTCCAAATAGTCAATCCAAACCGTTAGATGCGATCTCTATATTAAGATGTGGTTGGAGACCAAATTTTACATTTTTTGGAATTTTTTTACTATTTATTAAACCAATTTGAAAATCGCTGATTTTACATTTTCTGGACCATTGGATTAGCAATTTTCAAAGTAGCTTAATAAATAGTAAAAAAATTTCAAAAAATGTAAAATTTGGTCTCCAAGCACATCTTAATATGTAGATCGCATCTAACGGTTCAGATTGACTATTTGGACTTTGAAAATGGAGAAAAAGAATAGGGTGCATTTGGGTGCACAAAAATTTGGGTGCATTTGAACCCTCCCCCAATTTGTAATACCTCTCCGCACAATTGTAGCGTGACAATTGTAAATTTTTCAAATAAAAAGATTCATAAGTATCCATAATATAACAAAAATCATAGATTATCAATTTTCAATACCTCTCAGAGCGAATAAACGAAATATGAGTTCTTGAATTATTTCAGTATTAATTATAAATTACACAAAATATTTTCGGATTATACTAATATTATATCCAAATCATAAATTTTAAACCTCGTTTAATTATACGGTCATTTTTTTTAATACCCAAAATAAAAAACAAATTTACCAAACTAAGCAATCTTTTGATTTTTTTTTAGAGAAAAGGTTTTTGTCCACTGAGTTTTGTCCACTATTTGTCCACAAGCTTATCCACTCTCATCTAACTGTCTTTTAACCATTTACAGTCCCTGCCTTTTCTTCAATAATTGACTATGTCAAATAGAATTTTCTTTCGTTCCATCCGAATCTGACTCGCTCTTTACGCTATAAAAGGAAAAGACACCCAGAGCCTCGAATCAGCATCGAAGCCCTCCAAAGTAGACCAATAAAGCCTCCCTAACGAATTCATTTCCTCACCAGCTTTCTCACCCGGTTGAACTGACTCTTTTGACCTAAAGGAAGTTCAATGTGATTAAAAATTGTTTATTGTTGTTTTGGTTAAGGAAGCTTAATTTAAGGAAGAAATATTCCTTAGAAATGTCGATTTTAATTGAGATTATGACTCGATCTCGTTTTTTATACATGATCGCAATGGAACCTTCAATCGTGGAGTGCAATCGAATAGAAGTTGTTTTTGTTTAAGAGCACGGCAAAATTCAAATCTAGTAAGTTATTTCTGTTGAATTTGTTGTTTTTGTTGTATGCAGTAACAGATCTAGCATTTCAAATGAAATATGGAGAAAAGAGATGATAGAGAGGCGATATGGAATATTGATCTGTTAATTTTACTGTATTGCCCCGTTAATTTTACAGTATTCATCTTGTCATTTTACAGTATTCATCTTGTGAAAATCTGGAGGAAATAGATGATAGAGAGGCGATATGGAGTATAAATCTGTTAATTTTACAGTATTGCCTTATTAATTTTACAGTATTCATCTTGTCATTTTACAGTATTCATCTTGTGGAAATCTGGAGGAAAGAGATGATAGAGAGGCGATATGGAGTATTGATTTGTTAATTTTACAGTATTAATCTTGTAATTTTACAGTATTCATCTTGTGAAAATCTGGAGGAAATAGATGATAGAGAGACTTCTTACTCATCCGAACAAGATTCAATTGAAAATTCTACTGTATACAAGTTTCAATTTTACAATTTTGATGATTCAATTTTACAGTATACAAGATTCAATTGTAAATTTTACTGTGTAGAAGATTCAATTTTATAGTATACAATATTCAATTTTACAGTATACAAGATTCAATTTTACAGTATACAAGATTCAATCCAGTGCGGACGCTAATAATTAACTCTAACTGCCAATAACCGCTAATAACCACTAATAACTAACTCTAACTGCCAATAACCGAAAGTACAGTTTGAAAGTACATTTATTTTGTCCTGTTGTGCAAGTTGCAATCTTTTTCTAACTATCATGGGACCACTTCAAATAGTTGCTGGATGTTTTGTGATTAACTGATATATTTTATGTGATATATTGTATAATTATACAGCATGTAGAAGTAATTTTACAGTATTCGCGCAAGTCAAAGCTGTGGACAAATGGTGGACAAAAGGCTGTGGATAATTAGACGCTTCCTTTTTTTTATATCTACCCAGACCGCCTGGCATGCTGGCGGTCCAGATCTGTAGTGAACCGCCAGGTGGTGGGGCGGTCCACTAGGAGACCTGACCGCCCACAGCCCGGGCGGTCCACTAGGAGACTCAAATCTGAACTTATGTTTAATGGGTAACTTATATTAATCTGAACCGCACATCTTAATGGGTAACTTATATTAATTTGAACCTCTGTGAACCCGGAGAATTTTATTTTCAGAGAAGTCAATTGAATGAAAATTCTTTAACCGACGGCCAAAATTAATATAAGTTACCCATTAAATATAAGTTTAGATTTGAGTATCCTAGTGGACCGCCCGGGCTGTGGGCGGTCAGGCCTCCTAGTGGACCGCCCCACCACCTGGCGGTTCACTACAGATCTGGACCAGCAGTATGCCAGGCGGTCTGGGTAGATATAAAAAAAAAATCAAAAGATTGGTTAGTTTGGTAAATTTGTTTTTTATTTTGGGTATTAAAAAAAATGACCGTTAATTATATATCAAAAGGCCGAAGAGTACAACAGTTAACTGGGAGGCTGTGACTTCATTATTAACGGCCACATAAAATCCGTAACGCATGAAAGAAAGAGCAAGCCAGTTGGTGCTTTTACGGAGGCCCCATCCAATGGATGGATTACGTATCGATAATTCCTACTATAGTTTTCACCCCTACATGATTAACATGCTGCCCAACTATGCATCCAAATTTTAAATAGTACATGCTGCCAAGAACCCGTGATTAACATGCTGCCAAAACTAAATAGAACATGCTGCCAATTATGCTGCCAACCCGTGATTAAATAGAACTATAAATTAACTTTTTGAAACTCATTTTGTTATATCGATTAAACTAAAATCTAATTGATTTGTTCTGTTCGTTTGTTGCTTTGGATCCAATTCTTACAATAAGAATGACATATTTTAATTGTTAAGTCAATTATTCATCATATTATAGCTGTATAATAAAAGTAAAATTGAAGATTTGATATATCACAATAGAACCAGTGTTTAACTTTTACGCAAATTCTTTGTTACAATGTAATTATGTAATTAAAACCTTTATTATCAATATAATTGTTAGTGGCAATCTTTGCCGCTAACCATAAAAAAAAAAAAAAAAACATATAGATTGGAATATTTATCATCATATATAATTCAATGACTTTAATCATCAGTTTGCTCAGGGGCGTTCGATCGATGGTCATCGGATCAGATTTGGTATGTTGTCCAATTAGAGTTGTCCGATTCGCATTAAGATTTATAGAGAGAACTTCGAGATTGATGATAATTAAGAGCACACGAATCTTGATACGAGCCGTACAACTCCGACCTGGCACCAGACCGAATTTTATTCGATGCCCATCGAACAGCCCGCAACTCCTATTGCCACATCATAAAGCAAAACATTCGGTCGTAGTTCCTTAAGATTTCACTTTTTAGTAACAAATCCTAAATTAATTTTCTACTAGTTCATTAGATTTGAAAATATGATGGAGCCAACAATGAAATCAGAAAAGTATCAGTTCAGTAATCAATTTAACTGCAATCATCATCATCATTATTTAATGAACAATAATTTGGGAAGATGTCATAATTTTCATAAGCGGGGCTAGGGCTGCAAACGAACCGAACCAAATCGAATCTGTTCTAGTTCGAATTCGAATTCGAAATAATTTCGCGAACTTATCGAATCGAACCAGGGCTGGTTCGAATTCGAAATTGAAATAATTTTGAATCAAACTGGTTTGAATTAATTTCGAATCGAACTCGAATCGAATTACGAATCTCTAATCGAACTCGAATCGAATTACGAATCTCGAATTTTTTGTGCACCCCTACCCCTGGCATTCCCTTCCATCACATAAAATCCATTAGAATTATCTTATCTTCCCCAACTAAGGTCCCTCCTCTATGACCAGTGGGCCCACCCAAGATCTGGTCTTATGGGGGTTTGTGGGCCAAGTTCTGGCCCCATGACTGGAACCATGCAACTACCCTTGTATTAAAACATGCTGTAAAACTTCATATTAGCATTTTTTAATCGCTCAAATATTAATGGGGTCCTGACCCAAAACTATTGTTAGACCCTCAGATCTAAAGCAACCCAAATTTGAGTTTAGATCCAGACCGTCCGATTAGAAGACAATTTGGATTTGGATTTGGATTTGGATTTGTATTCTTATGTGGCAGCCACCATTTTTGACCTTCTTTGTTTTTTCTCCTTTGACTACTAGCTACTCACTTCTCAAAGTAAGTCGGTGGTGCTCTCCATAAAATAAAATAATTAAGTTTATCATTCAACATTATTAACGTAAAAACTAAATTACATGACAACCCATTAGCGAAAAAATTTCTCTACAAATTATTAGAGAAATAGCGGGGCTCTAATTACTGCCTCATTACCTAACTTAATTTGGTGTATTGAACCACTACCTAACGGGAAGTTAATTTGCAGCACAAGCATGCAACTATGCTTCGATAATTGAAATATACAGGTGCATCAGAACAAAAAAAACTAAGTATTACATAACTGGCTTGTTTTTATTATATCTTCATGTAGTTGTGCGTGCTCCAGACATTCGCTACAGTACCAACCAAAATAATAATAATATTTTATATAAAAAACTTGGCACCCCATTCCAGCACTATACATAATTGAGGCAAACTTGCATTTCCTAATTTAAGATCAATCCTCTGTACATTTATTTCTCAATCTCTAATGTCAGGCATCACAATGGGTAGCGAAAGATCTAGTTCTCCTGCGACTGAAGAACTGCAAACTCAGATCGAGCCTAAGCGCCCGTTGATGCCACATAAGCTCCTCATAGCGGCTACCGACGGCAACAAGAGAAATTTGAATCAGCTTCTGGGATTGAACTTTGAAGACGACCATCCCCCTGATACGAAGGTATCTGTTGATGATGTGGAGCCCTCTGACTGCCTAATTAGAAGCGCAAATGGTAATATATATATATATATATATATAGAGAGAGAGAGAGATGGGCTATGGTGCATTGCAATGCATAGGCCATGGTGTGCATTGGACCATTAATCACCGATTCAAAGTCCAAATGACCGATCCAAACCGTTCATCTTGTTCTCCATATTAATATCTGCTTTGAGACCAAATTTTACATTTTTTGGAATTTGTTTACTATTTATTAAGCCACTTTGAAAATCGCTGATCCAACGGTGGCTTCTGATTTTACTGTTCCAAACAGTCACCGTTGGATCAGCGATTTTCAAAGTGGCTTAATAAATAGTAAAAAAATTCCAAAAAATGTAAAATTTGGTCTCCAAGCACATATTAATATGGAGAACAAGATAAACGATTTGGATCGGTCATTTGGACTTTGAATCGGTGATTTATGGTCCAATGCACACCATGGCCTATGCATTGCAATGCACCATAGCCCATCTCTCTCTCTCTCTCTCTATATATATATACACTTTTTTTTTCCGTAATTTGTGCCGGCTACGTTAGGAACAAAGGCAAAGTTGAACTTTTTTTAGTTTTTTGTTCATACAAAGAGTCGGGTAATTAATGGTGCTTCATGAAGCTCGTATTTTCGTTTTTAAAGTTCAAACAGTCTATCCAAATAGCTCAAAGTAATTTTCATATGACCATGTGCTTGAAGACAAATGTTAGATTTTTTAGATTTTTTTTTGTATTATTTTTGTTTATAGGTTGAAAATCCATGAATCTGGGAGTTTCTAAACCATTCAAAAATATGAACTTTTTACCTGTCAAAAAGATAGTAATTCTTTTTTAAATAATGTAAAATTTGGCCTCTACATACATTTTCATACAAAGATCACATTGAGCTATTTGGATTGACCATTTTGACTTTGAGAATATGAACTTCCTTACTTCATTGAGCACCATATAGCCCAACTCCATACAAAATTATAAATTTAAATTTAATTACAAACTCAATATGAATAACATAGATTTATTTTTTCTTTTGCCTAAGCCAATAAAAAAGCGTACAAGATTTGTCATCATCATCTGTAGGGGAGTCAACGGGTACTATAAGGATCAAGTAGAAGCATTTTTGTACCCGTACCCATCATGAATCGTTCTTGCCCATACCCTATACCCTTACCCATTATGAATTATCTTACCCGTACTTTACCCTTGTCTGTTTTTGTTGTCGGATAAGAAAACGGTAGCGGATAAATAACGGATTATGCTAATGTAATAATTATTTTTATTATTTACTAAATAATACATTAAAACATATTCATTTCACACATATAACGGATTATGCTGGAATTTATTTACGTATTATATTGGTTAGTTAAGTGTAACACAACCACCAAGAGTAGTTGGAGAATGGATATTCATTGCTGATTAGTATGTATATAATATAAATATTTTTTTGATAATTATCCAATCAGATAATGGATACAAAATATACTTTATTCATACCCTTATCTATTTAGATGACAAAAAGAATCTTTACCTGTACTCATACCTGATAAATTTATCGACTATACTATGAGTCAGATAAACGGATTAAAGGATGCCATTGACACCCTAATCATCCGTTTGAATAGTTCCTTTTGAACGCAACCTCATCTTTAGCTCAGTCGTCATGATATGCGAAGCTCCTAGAGACTTGAATAGATGCGGCATATTCAGCACTTTCATGCATTTTGGTGCGATCCATATATGGGTTATTTTTTCGGCATTCAAGCAGTCTTTTAGGCATACAGGCATTTAAAAATTCTTATTTGTCAAACGGTTTTGACCATATAAGATCAGTCAAACTCTGTTATATGCACAACAAGCAAACTCGAATATCATGATCCATGAACGCTAGAATAGGCCATGAACTCTTACAATAATCCAAAATATCAAAACGGGTCTGATCTTTTGCATCGTTCAAATATGAAGGCCAACGTGTAACAATCATTACTATAGAAAACACGACTATATACGTTCTGAAAAGGTCGATACATTGTATATTGTTGCGGAACTGTGTCTATATAATACTAGCATACATGGTTCCAACAAGCAAACCATGTCATATCTAGAAAAAAGCGCTGAACCAGGTGCTTTATACAGGATCATAGTGACCGTGCTTTGTACACTTGTCCAAAAAATATCAGTGTATGTTGTTTCGAGAATAAATTAACAAATTTATGTTGTAAAGGAAACTAGAAACACCATCTATCTACCCAGAAGGCAGTGGAAACTCTATTGCCTATTTCTTTGTTCAGACCAAGGTCTATGATCCCTTGATCTTTTAAGACCCCTTTCCAAAAAAGGGAACATGTAGAGGGTGAAGTTCTTGAACCATATTTATTTTTTAGTATATGTCTTTCCATTTTCCTTGAACATTGTTGTCAAGAAAATGAATCCACCACTTGACTAGTAAGGCTCTGTTCATGAATTTCAAATCTAACACACCAAGTCCACCTTGGTTTACCTATCAATTTTGCCAATTTTGTGTCTTTTTGGCTGGCATTATGTATACAGAGAGCCAGTACAAAGGGATGGCATATATAATTGAATTGAGAAGAGTAACTCTCCCTCCTAAGAATAAGAGATTGCTCTTTCATCCTTGTAATCTTTTTTTTTCTATTTTATCAATTAGTACTTGCCATTCCATATCTGTTAAAGCTTTGTTGTTGATAGGAACCCCTAAATAAGTAAGAGGTAGAGAAGCTATTTGACATCCAAGAATTGTTGCCAAGGAATGAGATTCTGACTCAAATAAGTTAAGGGGGTACATTTCACTTTTGGTGTAATTAATTTTCAAACCTGAACAGCTCTCAAAAGCTAGCAGAAGCCATTTATCATGTTCTAGAACACCCTCTTCTGCTTTCAGAAAGATAAGGGTGTCATTTGCGAAATGTAGGTTAAGTATACTTTCAATGCCAGAGAATTGTCCTAAACCCTCAACAAGATTATGTTGTTTAGCATTGATTAAAATCTTATTTAATACATCAACAACTAACCATTAAACATACAAGATTGCACATCCATAATTCAAAGAGCAATTGGACTGATTTTGATATTTAGGACTAAACCTGGTTAAAGTTTGAGGGAGAAACACAAATAATAAAAAAAAATCAAAAAAGAGGAGAAGGTATGGAAGACCTGACCTATATTAATGTTTTATTAATTCGGCCTGAATGACAATGGACAATTCCATTTACAGGTATGGGGGATACCATTCTTCACATACTCTCTTCCAATGGTCGTGGAACTCTTGTGGCTAAAATCTGTGAGAAAGATAGCTCATTGCTTAAGGCACGCAATGTAAGAAATGAGACACCCTTCCACCAAGCTGCAAGATTTGGTGATCATAGCACCATTGGCTTGTTAATGCGACATGTCCAGGAGATATTCGGTGTGGCTGAGTTCAAAGAGCTGATCAGACAAAAGAACATCCTTGGCGAAACAGCCTTACATGAAGCTGCCAGACATGGTCATGTAGATGTTGTCTCTATTCTGATGCAAGCAAGTCCAGAATTGCTGGGGCTGGTCAACGATGATTCCGTATCTCCCTTGTATTTGGCTACTGCAAGGGGATCACTCCATATGGTAAAGATGATGGTGGCAAAAATGTTAAAATGCGAAATTACACCAGCTTTTTACTCGGGACCAAAAAAAATGACAGCGTTGCATGCTGCAGTGCTCCAAGACAGAGGTATATAACAATATCAATTGATTTTTATTTTATTCAAATTGAGACAGCAGTCCTTGCTATGGTTTTTCAGAAGGTCCAATGTCTCTAGTTATTGTTGGGTTATGATAGAAGTAAACAGATGTAAAGTAACAAAGGTTTTTGTTGTTGACTAACAGTTCAATCAACCAAAACAGAATACTGTGCTGTTGTGCCAGCATTTCCAGAAACAGAGAATTGTTTTTTGAATAGAAGCAAAGATTTTTCATACTCTAACTCAATTACAAAGTTCTACCGTATTTAAATTAGTACTACACGTTCTCTAAAATAACTACTCATTAATAACTATCCACTGCAGAACATATGCTAAAAATAACAACAATACTTAAAATAACTTGCAGCACCCATAACAGTTTTACATGTCAGAAAACTGCTTTCTAACAAACTTAATTTCTGCAGATTTTCTTGAACCAATTTAGAATTAATTCTCAACAGTTATTACAATCAAAATTTATTTTGGTTAAATCAGTTTGGTTGTTTTGTTCATATTGTCTGGAACAGTTTTGATGTTTGTATTTTGTAAACAAAATAAACTGAAGAAATCAGACAAACCAAATATTAGTTATTATTGTAATACTACACATATAATTGTTATCCTAATTGAACTTTTCTATGTTATCCTATTGACAGAACTCACCGAAGAACTACTACAACTGTACTCAGAAGCACTTGGTAAGGGAGATGAAACAGGGAGAACTCCTCTCCACTTTGCAGCATTAACTGGAAAACGTGATATTGCCAAGCTCCTATTGGATAAAGATCCATCATTGGCATACATCCAAGATTCGGATGGATCATTTCCTATACATGATGCAGTACGAATGGGCCATGACGAAACAAGTGCCCTTCTTTTACAAATGGGTGTTGATTCATATCAGCTACTTGATGGCAATGGAAGAAACTTTCTACACATTGCCGTAGCAGCAAACAAGACAGATTTCATCTTTAAATTGCAAAATCTAAAATCCAAATATCCCATCTCGTTCCGCAAGATAATGTTTAATAGAATGGTAAACAGGATGGATAACGAAGGAAACACCCCATTTCATTTAGCAGCAGGACATTTAAATACTGATGTTATGGTTTATCTTTTGAAGAACAATGAATTGGATCTGACTTTACAAAACAAAAAAGGTTATACAGCTGCCGACATTGCAATGATTCAATTTAGGAAATTAAGAGATCCAACTCAGGTTAGCTGCTTACTATTTCTCCTCAATCTTGATCGAATTTTCTTTTATTTAAAAAAAATGATAGCCGACAGCCTAACTTTGTTTTTCTGTTTCAATACAAGGTTTTTCCACTGCACCATTTCCAATATATGTTTCTTTTCTTTAAAAAGTTGGATTCAGTACTTTTGCACCAATTCCAATGCATGTTTATTTTCTATATGGTGCTTGTACCTGTGCATGGAAGTGTATTGCATATTTAACTGGTGCATGCATGAGAGAGGAAGTGTGAGAGATCAGTAACAAACAAAAAGGAATATTATAACTATAATTTGAAGATGAATACATTTCGTTGATGATAGCGGTTAGCAAGCTCAAACGACCTATCTGTTCTGTCTTTAAAAGTAAAAAGAATAGAAAAAGAAAACAGCAAAATACATTCAGTTGCAATAATTGATAACACACAAGAAGGCGCAGACTTGCATCACTGCCGATTGGTCAGCGCTGCCCATTTCTAAAGAAGTGGTCTCTTGTAGGGCTTACCTACAAGTACACATTTTGAACATCAACTTATGTATTATTTTTCCTTCACTAAGAAGATACTTTCTTTGGTACATTGCAGAGGAGAGACATCTTGGGTGATTTTTACATTCGAAATAAAGGTGGCCGTTTCAGTACAGGTTGGTTTGAGGAATACATTTCGACAACAGATGAAAGAGGTGCTAAAAAGAGCTCGGAGATTTTGATGGCCCAAGCACAATTTGTGGGGCTGGGTTCTGTCCTTATTGCAACGGTAACATTTGCCGCAGCTTTTACTCTGCCGGGAGGTACAAATGGAGATACTGGCACACCAATTTTAGGAAGGAAATATATTTTCAAGGCATTTGTCTTAGCAGACTTCTGTGCATTTTTTTATTCCTTCAAGTCTACTATGAGTATTATATACTGCTGGAGTTTTGGCAATTCTGCTCAGATCGAAACTAGAATTGCTAATTCCATGCACCAATTTACTCGTGCCGCAAAGTCCATGGTCATCGCACTGGCATTAGGTCTGTATCTGGTGATAGCTCCTATTGGCAACATTGCACAAGTAGTTCTTGGTTTGTCTCTCTTCTTTGCTCTAGCCTTGGGCAATGAATTCAATGTGAGGCCACAAATTGAGGGGTTAATGTTGGGAAGACAAATACTGAAATACATTCCAGTTAGAGCTAGAGGTGTAAACACTGTAAAGCCCAATTACCACAGCGGAAAGAGAGAAGTTTCCTATTACACTATTTTAATGCTTATGCCCATGGTTCACATATTAATCTTCATATTTCTGTTTGCACTAATTTAGAGTTTACTGAATCAGTTGGAGAATCCTGTAAAAGCACTGAAGCAGTTCTTATGCTGCATCACTCAAGTTTCACTGGGTTTTTTTATTTTACACAAGTATTATTTTTTCAATTACCTAGTTATGCTTTTCTTATATTGTGCTTACGTTTTCCTTTATTCAAGATTTGTGTAACTACCGTTAAGCTGTGATTGACCATATTGTAATTTAATAATGGGTAATTATAATTTCCCCCACCTATCCATCTCCCATTTCATCCCCAACTAACTTTTTATTTTTAACTATAACTATTATTATTATTTCTAACAACTTTTTATTTCTTTTCTCTTTCTCCTTTTCTCTTCCATCTCCATTTTTCTCTTTCACCTCCATCTTCTTCTCCCACCTCCGCCTCCGCCTCCCACCTCCCTCTCCCACCTCCGCCTCCCACCTCCCTCTCTCACCTCCGCCTCCTACACCTCACCTCACCTCCGCCTCTACTTCCCTCTCCCACCTCCGCATCCCACCTCCTCCTCCGCCTCCATTTTTCCTTCGATAAGCTCCCCTCCCTCTCCCACCTCGAAATGGTAAATACAATAAGCTCCCTCCTTTTTACACTTTCGCCTTGGTTTTTTCCCTCTACGCCTGCTACTCCTGCTCCAGCGAACGTTCTGCCGGAGATCATCCGTCACTCCATCCCAATCAAGCACGCCTCTGTCAGGAATGAATACTTCAACGTATATGAATAAATATTTCATTGTGTATGAATGAATACTTCAATGTGTATGAATGAATACTAGAGCATGTCTCTACCGGGTCAGATCCGTCACTATCGATCGTATCAAAATAATTTTGTATATGTATATGCAATTAATCCCTTTCATGTTTATATTCTCCTTCCTCATGAAGTAGCGAGTTTTGCAAAGAACAAAGTTTTATTAATGGTGAATTAGGCCACTGCGTATTAAATAAATGACATAAAAACAAATTTTGAAAAAAAAAATAGAGATATATGAATGAATACTTCAATGTATATAAATGAATACTTGCGTGACAAAATATTAATACTTGTGCAACGGACAACTCGAAAGTATGTCATCATGGATCTTATTTGAAAGATAAAATTGTGTAGAAAACGTTCGTGGTTTTAGATTTGCAAAATTCTTCACAGATCGTCATAAATATTGGTTAGATTGAACGGAGAAAAAAAACCACCTCTAAAAACGTGAAAAAGATGGATGAGTGATGTGTCCAGTTTTTATATTTGCACTTGCACGACGATGATGAATAATTTATCGATAAAGATGAATACTTGTACAACGAACAACTCGAAAGTATGTTATCATGGATCTCATTTTAAAGATAAAATTATGTCAAAAACATTCGTGGTTTTAGATTTGCAAAATTTCTCACCGATTGTCAGAAATATTAATTAGATTGAACGAAGAAAAAAAATCCCACCTCTAAAAACGTGTTCAGTTTTTTTTTTAAAAATACTTGATATATTAGGTATGAATACTCGATGTGTTATATATGAATACTTGATGCATTATAGATGAATACTAGCGCGCGCCAGTTGTAAAATCTTTCAAATATTATGTGGTCCCCAAATAGTAAGTGGTCCCCCTAAGTAGTTAGTAGTTATTGAAGTAGTTAATGATTGGGAGATGCAATAGGAGATTGTTACGGGGGGATAGCTAGGTGCTCCCTTTAATAATATGTTGTTTACCGATAGTGATTTGCTCGTGCGCGTAGAGAATGCCTGAAAAATATATAGTATAATTTCTGTGAATCTGTTAATTATCCATCATTAGAGGGACTAAGATATAAAATTTGAAATATTGTAAAAGAATATGTGGGCTGATATGTTAATTAATAGATCCTTAGTAATTTCCCATTTTCTGAGGGCTTAGATGAAAATTTGGAATTTTTAATTGTGGAACTCGGCAAGAAATGAATTAAAATGGAGTTGATCTAGGGGTGGCAACGAAACGAACCGAACCGAACCGAACCAAATCGAACCTGGTTTGATTCGTTTCGAACCGAACCCATTTCGAATCGAATTAATTGCGAAATACACATTTTTCAAATCAAACCCAAATCGAATCACGAACTAAATTATTTTAGCAGCCCTAGTTATACCGATAGTTTATACATTAATTTTTTCTCGCGGAACAAAATTCACATGGCTTCCTTTTACTGGTATGAACTATGAAATAAGTGTTTTTAAGTTGAAAAATTGTTCATGAAAAAATACATCAGAGACGGCTTTCCTGGTATGAACTATGAGAGACGACCGAAGAGAGAGGAGAGACAGTCATCTAGGCCGGAGAGAGGAGAGACAGCCAGTCGTCGAGAGCGTCGGCTAGATTTTAGAGCTAGAGGGAGAGTGAGTTAGGGAGAGGTGAAGAGAGAACTAGGTTATTCAGATTTGAGAGCGAGGGAGTGTCGGCTAAGTTAAATTATGACTATCTATCTTGAATTTTAATTTCATCAGGTAAATGGATGGCCGGTGATTTTATGAGATTCGAACCGCAAAAAAATCACGAACCTATTTCGATTGAACCAGACTAGGTTTGAGTTTGGTTTGAATTAATTCCGAACCGAACCCGGTTTGGTTCGTTTCAATTCAAACCCATTTCGAATAGAATTAAACTCGAATCAAACCCGAATCGAATCACGAACCTCAAATTTTTTTGCCAGCCCTAAGTTGATCCCTTTAAGCCGATTGTGCTCGGCCATAATTTTTCTGATTGGGCCTTCTCTTTAGGAAATAAATAAAACAAAATTTTAAATTTAGATTTGGGCTCTTTGTGGTTTTGGGCCGAAAATTAATAAAATAGGGGATTTCTTTTAAAATCGGTTTGGGCCTTTTAATATGGGCCGAATTAAATAAAAACGGATTTCATGTACCCTAATCCTAATTGGTCAATCCTAAAGGACTAAGCAATTGGTGTGGTCATCACCTAAGCGGATAAGGTTCAACCCACCATACTAGATTAGCACAAGGTAATACACAGAAGGAAATACACCATAAAGTAAAAGTTTATGTTTTAATTTACATTTATATTTTTGTTTTTAAAGTTCAAACATTCAATCATAACAGATCAATATGATATCTATATTAAAATATGTTTGGAGATCAAATTTATATTTTTTTTAGTATTTATTTGTTATTTTTAAGATAAATATTTTTTTGAATGATTCATAATCTTCCCAATCAATAAATTTCTATCTAAAAATATAGTAACTTTTTTTAAAAAATATATAAAATTTGGTCTCCATCACATTTTAACATAAAAATATTATTTAATAATTCAGATCGACTGTTTAAACCTTGAATCAGATATACAAAATCTGCAAACACCCAACTTACTTTATTTGAACTTTGAAGTAAAATATAACTTTTATTTCATCAAATACCCAACTCACTCTACTGTATATACTTATCAAGTATATTAGTACAAGTGCTATGTCATGAATCAACTAATGGCGACTTTTATATTTGGTGATTCATGCTTAATATCTACAAATCACACACAAATTACCCTCCTCCCAATATTGTTAGATTCATATCAAATTATATTGAGAACAAGGGTGTCTGTAAGTAACTACACTAACAGCTATTACTAACAGCCATAGCTAAATAATGAATAACATACTATAGACTAGTCCTGACAATGTACATATGATTGTATCACTTTCGTGCACATGTAGCAACTTATTTAAAAAAACACTAATTTATTCAGTCAGGTGCCTTACCTTAGTACAATTCGAGGAATCAGCTTCTTGGTTGACATTTGGCTCTGCTCTAGCTAATATACAATCCCTTGTTCTTCTTGCATTCCTCCTAACAGGTCTTGAATTGATGCAAATCTTCAAAAAATGAAATCTATGTGATTGGATGTCAAGGTAAGGTCATTCTTGCATATTTCATGTTATTAAATAATTAAAAATCAATAAAATACCAAATTAGGGAATTTTACCCACACATCCAAACCAGCATCACCGTTAGTAGTAATATGAATTCGTTGTGGTTCAGTGACCAACCTTCTCAGTCTTTTCGAAAGTGGCAAATGATCTTGGACCGACATTGATGAAATTAAATTACAAATCAAAGAGTAAGGAACCTTTAAAACTACAAATTAATGTTTAAAAAAACTAAAGATCTAAAACCAAACCCTACAACCATATTATCCTAAAAAACCCCAAACTAGAAAACCTAGAAATTAAGATATAGACAAGGTGTCAGTTGCAGGAATCTTATGACGAAGAGCGCTCGATCGGTGTTGTTGAGGTGGTGGGCAATGAGTGTTATTGTCAAGACGAAGTAGAGGCGGAGAAAGTGAGTTACCTAGATATGACCTTTAATTTCGAGAGTGCGCTAGAACACTCTGTGTTGTTGGATATATATTTTTTGACACCCTAGCTCCCCCTTTAACTGTAATACCATCGGCTATGTAGTGATGGTCAGTAGTCCCATTGATGGCGGTATGTGGATAAATATGGTGGATAAATGCAAAGAGTACGCACGTATTTATTAATATAGCATTGTCGCTATCAACACCTCTCCGATACCATAGAGGATGGGCCTCATTTACGGTTTGAGATTAAATATCATAGCTTTGGGATTCGGACTAGCAATATTATTGGGCTTTGTGATTCGTGCCAAGTTAAAAAGAACAGTCTAGATCCATTAATTGTAAAAGATTCCCTTGTGAAGTATTGAAGAGGATGTAAATTTGAGTTAATTCATGTAAATTCAAGCAACATTTACTAATTAATTTATGTAACTGTGCAATTAATCCACATAAAAGTTAACAAGTTGTGCATACAATTAATATAGATAAACAATATATGAGGAGAGATCCACTTACAATTAACATTTGTTGATACATGTTTCTTATAAATTGATATTTCTTAGGCAATAGGTAAACAATCATAAACAAATATTAATTGTAAGTGGATCCCTCCTTATGTGAACATGTTTCGTTGATATTTCTTATAAATTGATATTTCGTAGTGATTTGCCAATTCTAATATTGGAGTTCACTAATTCAATACAAGGAGCTTGACAACACTAATCGAATTGTACATGCAAGCAACATTCACTTAATTTATCTAAATGTGCAATTAATCCGCATAAAAGTTACCGAGTTGTGCATGCAGTGGGTAAACAACATATATATATATATATATATATATAGATAGATAGATTAAAGGGCCTGTTTTAATTTGCTTCTGTGACCGTCCGATCTCCTTCAAAAATCATGTAAATTAGAGATGATCAGATCTAAAAATGGCGGAACAGGAGATGTCCAGTTAAGCACCCTTTAAATTTGTGAAGTAAAATTTGGAGCTGGACATCTCCAATTTTCACCACAGACCTCCCCGTCCCAATCTTCCTCTCTTCCTCACGCAAAACCTAAAGAGAGAGAGACGCGATCCTCTCCAACCCCGACCCTCTCTTCCTCTCTTCCTCACGCGAAAACCCAAAGCAAGAGAGGGAGGGGCGCTCCTCTCTAGCAGCAGCGGCAGTAACACCGCCGCTTTCTTCTTCACCGCCACACTATTTCTATGGGCGGCATCGATAGCCTTCGTAATAACCTTCAACGGCCGTTGTGAGCTGATGGTCATCACCATTGGTTTCTTCTTCTTCCAAACGGCGAATTTTGTAATTCGTCGCTTCATCTCTGAAGACCCCCTTCTTGTAAATACCTCCGTCTCTCTTCTCCATTCCCCTCTCATTTCTGCCACAGGTAGGTCAAGGCACCTAATTGCTCTTCTTTTGTTTTGTTTCTAGCAATTTCTTGTTACTTTGTGGAAATTTTGCTTCTATCTCATGTAGGAGTTTAAATTTGAAATTCTAATTCTAAAGAAAAAAAAAAAAGCTTATTGGTGAAATTATACGTGCATAGCATAGAGAAGATTAACCAGAAGCATGAGATCTTATGAATTCTTCCAATTGGTATTTGGTACTTACTGAAATTTAGCTAGAATAATCAATTATGATGTTTTCTTACTGAAATTTAATTAGCTATCTACATATTGCAGTTGTATATATACTTGTAAATCAATGGATAATGAAAGTTCTGAGAGAGATGTTTACACACGAGGAGCTAGTGACTGGTACTTTGTATGGCGCACATTGGGCACTATGCTTTTCATGTGGGTACTTTGCATATGACCAATTGGATATGCTTCTGTACAGGTTGTATAGCGGGTTCATACCCGCAATCCTTCTGCACCATTTGATCCTTTTGGTTTGTTTCACACTGGCTCTCTATAAGGATGTTACAATCAACTATCTCATTCTTTCGCTTGTATGTGAGGTACATTTGTCTTGAGTTCTGACAATCAATTATCTTTTAATTTTCTGCACTTTAGCATTACACATTCTAGAAATGTTTATTCTAGCTGATGGTTCTTTTTAAGAGTGCCTTGTAGTTTATACCGCTATATATACAGGATCGCTCCCTCCTAAAAATAAAAATAATATAAAATGTAAGAACAGCAATACTACAACACCCCCAGAAGAACCCATAACAATGATAAGGCAGAGGAGCGGAGGGAATAATATTGCTCTTTTCCCATTTCCTTTTGTTAACTCTTTTATTAATCAATTTCCTTTTATTTCAGCTTCATTCTATATTTCTACATACAAGGAAAGTGAGACGAATGGCAGGGGTACGAGATGTAAACAGCCCACTGGTCTGATTTGAATGGGTTCTTAATTGGTGGACCTTCATCACTACTCGGCTTGTATGTCACATATTAATAGCTTACAAGCTAATTATAGATGCGCATAAATTTGATATAGGAATTGAGCTTCCATTAGCTCTCTTTGGCATGGTTGGTATGAACATTTTAATTGTATTTTTGGTTCTTGATTTGTTCAAGGCTTTTCAAAGGGAGCGGAAACAACAAAAGCATCAAGAGTACGTAGTTGTCTAATTCCTTTGCTTTTTTCCTCTGATTGAACTTTGTAGTCACTAGACTATACAATTAAACCTTTTAAATGTGCTTATTTTATTAGTGGCTCGCTGTATTTATTTGCATTATGATATAATTAGTCCTTTTTTTCTCATTTTTTTAGTCATGTAAAGCTAGATTTGTTTTGTACTACTTGCACTGACTTGAGATGCACAAGAAAGTTGTAAATGTACTTTGTTATTGTTCCTTATTCGATAGAATATAATTTCCACAATGCGCTTGGGTGGGAAATGCAAGAAGAAAATGATCTAGTGCCTTGATCAGAACAAGAAGAAAGAAGAGAAGAGGCTGAAAGAAATAGAACATTGTTATTTTAATTTCTTTTGGTTACATAGTGATCGAAGACTATAAATAAATTAAAGAAGAAGAACAATGCTATGTTAAATTTTATTTTTTTCCTCATGCTGTGCAATTTCTATTTAAGATGGTATTTATGAAATATGATTCAGAAACTGGGTTTATTGTTTTTCTGTTTACTGTTTTTCTGCATATTTTTATATGTTGCTATTTACTGAATTGCCCAGAATCAAGCCCCCAAGTTGGATAAAAATGATAAATCCATACATGAAAACAAAGCAAGCACAGTATATCAGTCACAAAGCACAGTATATCAGTACAAATGGTAAAAATGATAAATTCATATATCAGTCACAAAGCAAGCAACATACGCAATTCATGTTTTGACATTTTTTTGTACTATGAGGAGAATTGTACATTTTTCACACAAATCATCAACAACACTTGTACCACTAATTCAAAAAGAAAAAAAAAAGGCTAGATAAAGTAACCTCAATAGAGATAAAAAAAGAGAGAGGAATCTCAAAATGCTAAAACATAAAACTAATAGGTAAAACGTGCTTAAAACTTCATGAAACTGGACAAAGGTAAACAACCACATATTAACAACACACATTCAAACAAATCAAACACATTTCGGTTCGAATCTTATTCAAATCAAACACAGTATATATAGAGATTGGCTATTCTACTTCCATAAGCATATGAGAGCATATGCTTATAACTCATTTTTGCATTTTCAATGTCCAAATGGTTGATCTCAAATGCTCAGCATGTTCTCCATATTAATATGTGTTTGGAGACCAAATTTTACATTTTTTGGAATTTTTTTACTGTTTTTTCAGAATTTTTCAAAACAGGGTTTTTCATTTTTTTTTTTTTTATGACTGTTTTGAAAAATTCTGAAAAAATAGTAAACAAATTCCAAAAAATATAAAATTTGGTCACCAAGCACATATTAACATTGAGAACATGTTAAGCACTTCAGATCGTTATATATATATATATATATAGAGAGAGAGAGAGAGAGAGAATGCCTAAGCTCAAATCATTTGTTACTGGACTCAGGAACAAACGATTCAGTTCTCTGATTTCCGAAGTTCAAATGGCCGATCCAAACCGTTAGATGTTTAATCTATATTAAAATGTGCTTGGAGACAAAATTTTATATTTTTTGGAATTTTTTTACTATTTATTAAGAGGGTTTGAAAGTCGCTGTTTTTTTATGGTGCAGAATTTTAATAAAAACAGCAACTTTCAAACCCTCTTAATAAATAGTAAAAAAATTTCAAAAAATATAAAATTTTGTCTCCAAGCACATTTTAATATAGATTAAACATCTAATAGTTTGGATCGGCCATTTGAACTTCGGAAATCAGAGAACTGAATCGTTTGTTCCTGAGTCCAGGAACAAACGATTTGAGCTTAGCCATCCTCTATATATATATATATATATATATACATACACACACACATGTATGAATCATAAAGATTGTGTGAAGATTATATATATTATGTGAACATGTTTTGTTGATATTTCGTAGTGATTTGTCAATTCCATTGAAGTTTACCGTTTCTAATTCTATACGTGAAGCTTGACAACACCAATCGAATTATACATGCAAGCAACATTCACCAATTTATCTAATTGTGCAATTAATCCACATAAAAGTTACCATGTGCATATATGCAACATAAACACTCAAATAAACATTCATATATAAAACTCATCTCCTTATTTATAATTATAACACAACAATTACAACACATCATATATATATGCAACAATTTCTTTTGATTTGACTAATTAATTCACTATATTTTATTAGACACTAAATTTATAATATCACTATTAATTATCTTGGTTAGGTTACAAAGAAACGGGTCAAACTAACTTTCAACTAAGAAAACATGTTCTGAACAATAAATCATGTATTCATCCCAAGTCTTCAGTAGTGTCGCAATGGACATGTGACAATTAATTAATCTATATAAAAGTTACCATGTGCATGCAACATAAACACTCAAATAAACATCCATTAAATTCATCACAGTATTTACAATTAATTACACAACACAACACATCATATGCAAACTTAATATGTAGGATCAATTTAATATATATAATTATAACACAACAATTACAATACATCACACACAGTAGTTGATTAATGGTAGGACCGATTTAATATAAAGCCAAACTTAATATTTTTTGCATTGGAAGAGATAACACTATTGCAGAACAATTAAATGAGATGAGTGTCACAAGCTGTCCAACATCCATGCAAAAACATTAAATCATGTTTTAATCCTGAGTCTTCGGCAGTGCAAAAATGGACACACAACAGTGGACTTACGTTGTTGTTTGAACTCTTTCACAAATCACCACTTAATTTAAAGAGAGTTTGTGTAAGAGATCAAACAACAATGCACTGTTATGTGTCATTCATACACTGCAGAAAACTCGAGATCAAAACGTGATTTAATTTAAAGAACATGTTTTGCATGAATTTTGGATAGCTACTGTGACACCCATCTCATTTAATTGTTCTGTCATAGTATTTTCTCTTCCAATGTAAAAAAATATATTAAGTTTGGCTCTATATTAAATCGATCATACCATTAATCAACTACTTGACATGAAGCAACAACACAACAATTAAAAAACATATCACAAACATCAACACACAAAGTATGTCCGACTAACATGAATCCCTGCAAAAAATGTTCTAAACATTAAATCATATTTTAATCTCGAGTCTTCGGCAATGTAAAAATGGCCATGTGACAGTGGATTTATGTTGTTGTTTAAACTCTTTCGCAAACCACCACTTAATTCAAAGGGAGTGTAAGAGATTAAACAACTGTAGCTACCGTGCTACAAAACCAACGCTCGACTCAACCTTTTAAATGTGATTTAAATTTTATTCGGAGTCGCCACCCGTAATGCAACGGGAAATACACAATCTAATTTATATATGCCCATGGATAAGCTAGGTTCGTGTCTTGGTTATGAATGTGGAAGGTGTTAGGCACCACATTCACCCGATAAATTGGTCTCTACTAATTCTAGCTTTCAAAAATTTATTTCAACAATAATGTATATTACAAAATGAGATAAGCAAGCTTGACAAACAACAATAAAAAGAAGGAAGAAAGAAGAAAAAAAACAGAAACAAAGCAACTAAAAGAGAATAAAAATTAATCAACAAGATTTCAAGCCACAATGATCTTCATTATTGTTATTAGCACGTCATGATAATTTCTTCGATGGCTTGGATGGATGGTTTTAGTATTTTGAGAACTTGGTTAATGGAATAACATAACAAGGATGTCACTCATGATTTTTGAGGGTCATTATGTTAGGGTTTCATGAGGATATTTGTGGAAAAATTATTTTTCTTCCTTGCTGTTTTTTTTTTCTGTGGGCTGGATTATGGACGTTTTGCTCTCTTTTTGTGCTTTGGATGCTCTAACCAACCATGAAGATGCAGTGGAGATGTAGGGAGCTATTTATAGGTGGAGTTGGAAGCCATTTGAAGCTTAAAATCATGCTTAATCTGCTGCAAGAAGCCATGCCCCACAGTTGATCCTGTTTTGAACAGATTTGACTAGAATTAGAAAAAGGCTGTGAAAACACTGAAATATAATGATTATAATGCAGGAGCAAAATCCAAACAATGCCTACAGTTACTTAGAAGGTTTTTCTTAATTTTAATGATCATTCTACACATCTTAATGATGTTTATCACCAAGAACAAGAGGAAACATAGCAGCAGGATTCTTGCTGCTGAAATTCAGAAATTTGCCTTATTCTTTGATCAATTCCAAGAGGATAAAAAGCTGAAAATTTGCAGCAAGGATATGACTAGACCATATGCATAAATGAGTTAATTTTATTGCTTTAAATCTCAATTTTTGTTGTTGAATTTGCTGCTGAAAAAATGGTGCTGTTGCTGAATTTTTTGCTGCTGATTTTTCTAGCTGCTGGAATTTTTCCTATAGTTGAAATGAAGTCATAAAACATTCTTAATATATGTAAATACAAGTGAATAATTTAGGATTTTAAATTTTAGGTCCCAAATGATGATTTTTTATATGTTTTTGGTGTTTTGATTTGCAATTATCTAATTTATTAGGAGCATATGATAAACAACTTCCTTCTTGTGAAATAAAATTTTTGGGCAGATGGATAGCATGTTTTACACCTACAAAATTCAGTAGGTATGTTCCCCTTCAAGGAAGATTAATTTAATTAATATCTAAGAACAACATCATGTGAAATAGGCAAAGATTGTGCTGAAATTTCAGGTGCAACTTGATCTTTTGACTTGAAATGACATGAAGAGCTAGAATCTAGCTGAAAATGAGTTACAACTTGTTCCTTGGCTGGTCCTACCACTTGCACAAGTGATGTGAATATAAATTTTATAATCATGACTTGTTATGTTGCTACTAAATCCATTTGGAACTTTTCTGAAAAAAAAAATTTTAAGTGTAATCATGCTCAAAGCTTATGAAGATATATTTTTCTGAATTTTTGTGACATTAAAACATATTTGCTAATTCTAGAATCATTTAAGTAAAGTGACTTGTGCACTAAATACTATCATTTCCATATTAAAAAGCTTTATTTTGGGGACGAAAACATATGCTTGATATAAATGGTAATGTCTTGCAAAATAAATCATGGGTTCTAAGAATTCACATATTTAAAAAAAATATTCTGATGGTTCGTAATTCTTTTGAAAATAACACTGCTAGGATATGGTTACATATATTAAAAGACTTTTTGATTTTTGCTATATATGCTAAAAGATAAAACATGGCCTGACTTTGAATACAGAACAACATTAATCTTATACGTGAGGCAATAATATAAAACGAGTAATGAGGGTGATATTCGAAAAACAAGCACGTTGACGATATGACCTTTATTTCTTTTTACGACAAGTAATTGCCTAGAATTTTGGGCACGTGGCAATTAATATGCATAATAGTTTCACCTATGTTTCGCCAAGTGCAACCCGTTGAGACTATCAAAACAAATTAATTTGCTGATCCTTAATTATTCTTATTTTCGACATATTTAGCTTAACTTTTAGAAGAGGATGCAAGAAAGAAATATATTTTATAAAATTCTTAATCTTAGTCATGTATTATCACATTTTACCCAAGTGCTAGTATTTATCTTAGGTTAAGAAGGAAATATCGTACTACATGTTTAGATAGATTATCAAAGCGAGGGTTGAATACTCGCTCCCGTCATAACAGAAAAGGTGACACTTGCTCAGAACTAGTGTTCCAGACTATCGAATATTTGTCCATGCTTGAACGATGCATTTCACATTTTAAGCTAAGATAATTAGCAAATTAAATAACTAATTCATATCATAATTTTGATATCTTATCTTAATTTTGCGAGATAATATTGTTTTTTGAAATGTGTTTTTCCCACCCTATATATATATATATATATATATATATATATATATATATATATATATATATATATATATATATATATATATATATATATATATATATATATATATATATATATATATATATTTTGGATTTTATTTTAATTTTGCCAGGTGCTACATACTACTAGAATTTATCTTAAAATCGTGAATAGGAAACTATCGATAATAATCATCATTAACGTGGATATAATTATTTTTTGAAGTATCTTTCACACTATTCTCGTGCTGAATTTTGTTCAACCAATAGTACACATCTTCAGCTCGAAACTTAGCAGTAAAAATGATGCTTAAAAAAAATTGATTGCAAAGCGTACCTCATTTTGCAAGTGCATGGAGATAACATTCTTCATTTGTCTTGAATTTTCCAACTTGCGCTTGGTGCAAGCACACATTTTTTTTTTATTGTCAAGATTACACAATTTAGGGTGTCTACAACAACAATGACTTGTTACATGCCATTTTTACACTGCCGAAGTGTTGGGATCAAAACATGATTTAATTTTAAGAACAAGTTTTGCATTGATTTTGGATAGCTTGTGACACTCATCTCATTTAATCAACTACTTTACATGAAGCAACAAAACAATCAAAAAATATATCACAATCAGGATCAACACACAAATCACAATTAATACTGCTAGTTGTTTCTTGAGAATCGAAGATACTTCTGCCTCATTTCGGTATATTGCAACTTGTCTGTAAGGTTGCATATGAGGATTATTTAAACTTAGGTTACTTAAATTGGCCGTGTTGTCACACCAACCCATCCATTGATTGCATCTTGGACATGTATAAAATTTTCTCTCCAGATTCTTTTTGGTCTTCGAAAGCATCACAAATTATAAGATTCTGATGAGTAACGACTACTTTGGCTACTCATTTCTCCTATACAAAAAAATAACATTAATTAACTAAACCCTAATTTAAATTAGTTGTTCCCTAATTTAAGAAACCATTCAAAGTAACGATTAAAATAAACATAAAATAAAGGAGGGAAGAGTGATCTAGCATACAAATTAATGACTCAGGAGAGGAAATGTTGATCTTTGTCCGTCGATTTGGGAAGTTAAAATTTGCAGCGAGCAATATAACACAATACTTAATTTGGGGATATACTGGAAAGCTCTGGAGAGATGAATCGATCGACCTAGGGTTTATTGGAATATATAAAATATAACAGCATCACCATCGGTTTAACATATTGAGTAGATAGTGTATACTAAACCCGAGGTTCTAATTATTTACAAAGCGTTGCCCCTGGAAATATGCCATCGGTTCAATATGGTAATGAGTTGTTATTACTTTGTACTATCACCAACGGATCATGTACATAATGGATGGTAAAAGTAACTCCCTCAGTGCCATCGGGCATTTAGCCGAACTGATATTGAAGAGTCGCTCAATACTAACTATTCGTGAAATTTAACCGATGGCAAAGGAGGGGGTCAGGAGAGGGTCTATCAACGTCATTGGGTTTTTTTCCATAACAGACGGTAAAAAGTTCAAAGTAATTACAGCGATGTCACTTGTGACGTATACCATGAGCATATTTTTAATTAAATTTTCTAAGTATAATGCGTGCGCAAACAAAAGGTTGCTTTAATTACACAACTCTACACTAAGCATTGTTATCCATATTTGCAAGGAAAAAGGTATATAAAATTGTCAGTGACCTGCCGTTACCAATAAAATAAACATTAATTACTCACAAGTCATAAGTCATGGTCTTATGAGCATATTTTTAATTAAATTTTCTAAGTATGATGCATGCGCAGACACAAGGTTGCTTTTTTTCAAGGTTGACAAAAGGTTGCTTTACTTACACAACTTTAAGGTTGACAAAAGGTTGACAAAAGGTTGCTTTATTTGCAAGGAAAAGGGTATATAAAATTCAGATAGTCATACTCATACTCGTATTACAATATATAAAAACAAATCTTGAAGTAGGTTTACATAAAATATAGTTATAAAATTAACAGCCAATGTCCAGTGGGTAGGGAATCATACGGATCGGATATTATTTGTTCGGATTTGGATCCATATTTCAATTTTTGCATATTTGGCTATTTGGATACGAATAATTTACAGATAGGAATTTGGATACAGCTACAATTTAAGTGGATATGGATACAGTTTTGATTTTAAAATCAAATACACATATGGATACAGATAATTATCTGTATCCGTATATTTTAAGTTTTCATATATCTGTTTATCCGACAGAATTCACATCCGATTTCTTTTCTCAATCCCAATTTCCACTCCCATTCCTTCGACTTCTTCTCCCACGGAACCTGTGAATCCACCAAATAGATTAAAATTCGTAGTTGCTCTTGCAAACTAGTGACGAAATATGATACAAGAAAACCATTCCTTCTAGTATTCTAAACCAAGTATGGTACAAGAGCCAACAAGATTCTTTTGTCTAAGAATTATTTTTCATTGTTTTTCTTTTAGTATTCTAGACCATTCCTTCTAGTATTCTAGACCAAGTATGATACATAATTGGATGGCTTGACCTCCAACCTTTACTCAAAAAAAAAAAAAAAAACAAAACAAAACAAATATGATACAAAAACCAACAAGATGTTATTTTTGTCTAAACAATAAAATTCCTGCTTCCAACACCCTTCCTACTATTCTGATCAAGTTCAAGGTCTTGATCTTCTTGACCTAGTCAGATTCAATATATAGATTATTCCTTGTAAAAAAAATGAAATTAGGAATTCATATTAAATATCCGAACTATATCCGTATTCATATTTGTATCCATGTAATATCCGATTCGCATCCGTATCCATTTAATATCTGCATCAGTATTCATATCCGTGTAATATCCAATCCGTATCCATATCCTAAAAATAAATACAAATACAGATATGGTTTTGCCACTATCAGATCCGTATCCGATCTGTTTGCACCCTACCAGTGGGCCACGACACTTGATAGTAATGTTTTTGGAACAATTGAAAGAAAAGGATTCTAATTTTGTTCCTATATTCAATAATGGAGGCTGAGCCTATTCTTCGTCTTCAGAAAATAAAATAAAACATTCCTATAAAAACCATCAATATATGCATGTTCTCCAAAGCTCACTATACCAAATAAGTATATGATTACTGCTCTAATTAACAGTCTCCTCCGAGGAAGGAAACAACCCAACAAAATATTGAGCAATATCGCTTTTGGTTTATTTTTTATTTTCAAGCACCATGTCTTTTAGTAAGCTTTTCTCGTTATGGCCAATAGTTATCGGTCTAATGCTATGTTGTTTGTTCTCCATTCCATGTGGGGCCAAGATTCATCACCATACCTTTGTTGTAAGTGATTTCTCTTCTTAATTTTATAATCCATGCAGTTTCCTTTTATCAAATGGCAACTTTTCAATTTCCAAAAGGACAATCCAACTCATGAGCTCATCACGCGAATGTTGGAGTTGAGAGTAGGTTCCATTATATATAGGCTTTACCTTAGACTTTAATATACATTGTGGGGCTAATTAGCATTATCCACTCCAAATTCGATCCATTTTCACCCCTAGATCAAGGCAATATACTTGTGTAAAGGGAACAAGTGAGGTTATGGTACCTGTTTTGTAAAGTGCGGATTGGTCCTTACTATTCATCCATATTTTTGTTTGTAAAGTCTAAACAGTCAATCCGAACTGCTTATAATATAATATTTATATGAAAATTTACATGGAGATCATATTTTACAAGTTTTAGATAGGTTAAAAATCACTACTTGGGTGGTTCAAAATATTTGTTTTTTTTCGCTTAAACAGATTCAAGAAGCTACCTACACCCGGCTCTGCAATAATACAAAGAGCATTCTAACTGTCAATGGATCATATCCGGGACCCACTATCTCTGCTCGCAAAGGCGACACAGTCTATGTCAAGGTCATCAACAGAGGGAACAAGAACATCACTATCCATTGGTACTATACAAACATAGTACATACATAAAGAATCTGTTATTTGCATTATTATGCAAGACACATGTATTCATCTAATTTCTATCTATAGGCATGGCGTAATCCAACCGAGGGACCCGTGGTCAGATGGACCGGAATACATTACTCAGTGCCCTATCCAACCAAGAGCCAACTACACACAACGGATCCAATTTACAGAAGAAGAAGGCACGCTCTGGTGGCATGCACATAGCGAATTTGATCGTGCTACTGTTCACGGTGCTATTGTTATTCACCCGAAGCTTGGAACCACCTTCCCCTTCCACAAACCCCATAAAGAATTCACGTTGATTCTAGGAGAATGGTGGAACAAAAACATAACAGATGTGTACCAAACTGCAATTGAGAGTGGCGGTCAATTCGATTTGTCTGATGCCAACACCATCAATGGACAGCCTGGTGACTTCATGCCATGCTCAGCAAATGGTAATTTATTGTTCCCGGTATAGGAAGTTGTTTATTTATAATGCAAGTTGTTAATGCTTCATAAGATGGAGATTCTCTTGGACAAAGTTTGTTACTTTATCAATTTAAACACAATTAGGAACCAAATTTATTATTTTTTTCAAATATAATGTGATCTAACTACGTGTATCTTTCATTTTTTTTTTTGTTGCAGAAACGTTTAAGGTACAAGTCGAACAAGGCAAAATGTACCTCCTCCGTGTAATAAATGCAGCGATGGAAAATGCATTCCTTTTTGGGGTTTCTGGCCACAATGTAACGGTGGTTGGAACTGACGCCAGCTATACGAAGCCTTATGTGAATAAATTTATCATGATCACCCCGGGCCAAACGATGGACCTCCTCTTACAGGCCAATCAATTCAAAAACTCTTCTGCCCCATTCCGTTATTACATGGTCGCAGCTCTATACTTTGATGGAAGTTCTAGAGCTGATAGAGATTGGAATGAAGCTGTAGCTATTTTAGAATACAAAAATAATCATTTCTCGCCATCAATAAAACCGGTTTTCACATCCTTACCAAAGCACAACGACACTAATGCATCAGCTGCGTTCACTAGTGGTCTTCGCTCACTGGCCAGCTCAGATGATCCAGCTGTCATAACCCAAACTGTCGATGTCAAAATGTATATCACGATATCTTCGAATGAACAATTGTGCCCTAAAAGCACATGTGACGGTGCAAACGGTAGTAGGTTTGCTGCTAGTATGAACAATGCTAGTTTCCAAAACCCAAAAATTGCTGTGCTAGATGCATATTATAATTCTATAGCCGGTGTGTACACCACTGACTTCCCTGACGAACCACCGCTCTTCTTCAATTTTACTGATGCAGAATATCAAGAGAATGCAAAATTTGTTGATAAATCGACAAAAGTGAAAGTGCTCGAGTATAACACAATCATGGAGATTGTGTTTCAGGGCACTAACTTAGTAGACGGACAGGTTACCCATCCAATACACTTGCATGGCCACAGCTTCTATGTCATTGGAAGAGGAACCGGGAACTTCGACAACACAACAGATCCTCTGAGTTACAACTTGGTTGATCCGCCATATCAGAACACTTTGGGTGTGCCGAAGAACGGTTGGGCAACTATCCGCTTTAGGGCAGCTAATCCGGGTGAGTTTATTCTTTTTCCTTTTTTTCTTTTAAATATCAAATTTATTGAATCTTTTTATAGATTTCATTTTGACAATCAAAGGTGTTACACAACTACAATTAATGAGAACGATCTGGTTAGCAATATTTGATTAGATAGTTGATCCGGACTAATTAAGTAGATCAGCAAAATTAATCAAATAGTAGATTAGTTATTGTTACAAATTGTTGTTTTGAGTGTTTTTCAGACAATAATCATAAAATATTTTGGTTTTGCAATTAAATTAGGTGTTTGGCTCATGCACTGTCACTATGAAACGCACTTAATCTGGGGAATGGATACTGTGTTCATAACAAAGAACGGTAATAGTACAGAGGCAAAAATGCTGCCTCCCCCTTCTGACAGGCCTCCTTGCTGATTTTACTCGAGCATTGTATTATTTTTTTTCAAAGGTGAGTTTGTACTGATTATTTATTGTATATTAATAAAACAAATAATTTTGAAATATCTTTTCCTCGTTAAAATTATGGTTGGATTTTAACTTGTTATACATTTGTAAATGGATAAACAGATGAATAAAGATTGAGTATACGAAAAAGACAGTAAAGTATAAGCTGGATTGGAGAACAGGGAGATGCAAGATTTAATTAAAGGAGGTGTTAAGATCTGTCACAAAAAACTAAATCAGAAACTAAGTAGAGTTTATTGTCACTTGGGCTTCTTTTACTTGTACACCCAATTACTTGTGGTAATTAATTTTAGTTGATTTACTTGAATGGTATACAAGATCCATTGATGAATTGTTATGTACCATCAAATATCCATTGATGCATTGTTTCTAGGCCCAAAATGAAACTCAGGTAATTGGGCTCAAATAAAAGAATTATCTTCTAGGCCCAAAATGAAACTCAAGTAAACGGGCAAAAGTTTGACTTCATACATTTCTTATTAAATGAGGGTTCAAAATGCCTTCATTTTTTGTGTCTCCAGCCTTCATTTTTAAAATGATAATAACTCAAAATTTAAATTACAAACTTTATTTTCTCTATGTGCTCATAAAAAATTATCACATTTTGATTTTGTTTATATATGAATCAATAAGTTAAAAAATCAACATCTAGAGTAGTTAATTTTGTAATACTTTCGGAGTTTTGAGCGTACCACAAAATTCTCAATTGAGAATTCAGAAAAGATATATGTTTTAATATAAAAGTGAGGTATTGAATTAAATTGTTGTCACAAACTAACAAATTAGAAAACTGAATATTTATTCTATATATACATGCTATATATTCTTTTATATATTAATAAAGACTAAAATAGAAATTTTATAAATTTAAAATGAATTTTAATATAAAAGCCAATATATCATGCCTCTAATTTGAATATACATACTGTTTCAGAAGACAAAATATAATTTCAATAATTTTAAAAAGGGAAAAAAAATTTTATGCCACCCCAAAACTTGGAAATTACCAAATTGCCACCTCAAAACTTAAAATTATCAAATTGCCTCCCCAAAACTATTCAAATTATGAAATTGCCCTATTTATACATCTAATATACATAATTGATTAAATTTTTTCTGAAAAGTATTGTATTAAAAACGTATTTTGATATTTCCAATTTTACCCTTCATTTGAAGGGATAAAATTTCAACTGCTCTCTCCAGTCCCCTTCCCTTCCAGTCAAATTTTTTGTTTCGCTCCCTCCCTGGTTCGCTACCCTCCCAAAATCAAACACACTCCCTCAACCCTGACTCTCACTACAGCAGAAATACCCTTCTGCGACCGGCCAAATGGGTCGCAGATGGGTGAAGCGCCGGTCGCAGAAGGTCTGAACCGGTCCCAGATGGTTGAAATGGGTCGCAGAAGACCCCTTCAGCGACCGACTAGATCCGTCACGGATGCGACATGATGACGTGGCTAAGAACTTATCAGAGACCAACTGAGCGGTCACAGAAGGTTCCCATATGGGTCGCAGAAGCGTATTATTTTTTTTTTTGTTATTTTTTTTATTATTTTTCTTTTCTCCAATTGGTACGAAATGTATCAAACAAATTTAATATTAAACCCATTTTGTTCATATATTTTTCTCCAGCTCCAATTGGTACGAAATGTAATTCATAAGCATTTAACATCAAATAACAATTTCCACAGAATATGCAACCTTTATAGTCACTGGAATAAATGGAATTAAAATCAACACATCAAATTTCAATTTGTTTTATTATGATTATTCCAACAAATGACATATTAAATAGCACTGGAATAAACATATTTTGAACCATAACATTATATTATACAAACACAAATAAAATAAGGTGCCCAAAAATTGAAGACCTGAGTCTATCATTGAAAACCAACAACGAAGAAAATATAATATAAGCCAAATGAGCATAGACAAAGAAGCTGTACACTTGAAAAGATTATGGCACCGCCTTGAAGAAGCTGTACACTTGAAAAGATTACTCGAGTTGCATTGAGTTAATTGATATTTAGTTTGCCAAAATACTGGGTCTGCTAGTGGTTATACCAAATTTGTGCAGTAAAATACTGCAGTTGGTCTTATAATTACTATTGTTTACCAAGTTACTCGTACCATTTATAACGATCTGCAAACAAAGAATTTTAACCCTTTTTTCTCAAAATTTAGTCCTAATCTGTCTGTATATTACCAAGATATAGGTTAAGACGTCATAGAGTTACTGTCAAAATTCTAACTCATTGCCTTCTAAAGTAGAAACCAGCTTGTAGTCACCTTTCCAACTAAACAATTGTGCAGACATGATAGTACATAAAAATAAATACCGTGACAGAACAACAAACTTGAGACTTATTGCCTGGTACGTACGGAGCTGTTATCACAAACAACATTGTCAGGAAAGGAAGATCCAATTCACCTAAATCATCAACGAAAACAAAAGGCATGCGTCAAGGGTTTCAAACTAAACAAAAGGCTATATATCAAATTGCTCAATGGTCAATTGGTTTCAAACTTGCAGAAAATTTGATACATGGCCTATATCAAAATAGCAAACATATCTACAATTTTGATAAAAGTGTTGTGTTGGTTTTTACTATTGCAAATAAGTTTCTTGTTTATATACCCTATCCCAGAACTAATATGAATAATATAATAAAAATCAAAACCTGTCCTTAATGTCAGCAATGACTTTGTCTACCACTTGAACTGGGAATTTCTTGCCACTTAGCTTCTTTCTTAGTTCAGCCACTGAGAAAGCCCTGTTTCAGATAATTGATACAAGTAATTAATTTGAAATAATAATTAGAGAAAAAAATTTATCAGAACAAGAAACCCAGAATAACATATTTAGCAAAATTTTGATAAAGCTAATGGATCAGATCCAGTCAAATAAAGAATAAGATATTATACTGTATGAATTTTAAGGCTTTGATTTTTCTTGAAATCAATTCAAAGGGTAATTAAGTCATCCTAACTTTTCATGCTAATTATTTTCTGAGCCTTTACACAAAGTATATTGTTTTTCAGTTTTTTATTTACACAAGGATGTAATCATACTTTAAGAAATAAATAAATAAATTTGAGAAAGATCAAACCTCCCTGCAAGTAACTGAATAGCAACGTTTTCAGCTTCTTCTAATGTTCTTTTGCTTATCTCTTCCTCTTGACAGCTACTCATATCATCTAAATTAACTACTCGAAAAAATATATATTGTAAAACAGTTTATCTGACACATTAGCAAAACAGTTTACCATTACATTTTACATTTCAAATATAAAATTGTAACTTCCACATGAAAAGTTTAGGAAGGAAAAAAGAACTTACTGGTTGCCGCTTCTGTTGACCATTAAATAACACTGAAGTTATATAGTTTATTTTCATGCTGGTGCGCATGCATCTCTCTAATCACACGACCTCACTCCGCATAACCAAATGTTGAAATTAAAAAGAACTTTACTGGTACAGGAAAACGATAAAAAGCACTTTACTGGTACCAGTCAAAATTGAACTGATGTACGTGCTTAGATCAACATTTCCCCTTTGCATCCTGGTACAATGATTGAAAGCCAAACAAAATATGAGAGATTTGATCAGATCGCCAAAACCAGGGACAAAATCGATTAAAATCGAAAAGAAAATTGAATTACAAAGGAGGCAAACCTTGACAGTGAAATCGTGTAATAGCTAGAGAGGAGGCAAACCTTGACAGTGGAGATCGAGAACGGAGAGGAGGAGATCGAGAACGGAGAGGAGAGGAGGAAAGAGCGTTTCCCAGCAGTGGAGGACAGTGAACGGTCGGTGGTCGATGCGTTCCTAGCAGTGAAGGCGAAGAGGAGGAGAGGAGAACGACGGCTACCGAAGGAGAAGAGAAAACGCAGCGTTCTTCCGATTTTTCAGCGGAGGTGTTCTTCTGATTTCGCAGCGCCGATTTTTTTTTTGCTAACCTAACACAAAACGCGGGAGAGAAGAAGTACTGGAGGCGTGTATTTCAGGTGACCTTCTGGGACCGGGCCAAATCGGTCCCAGAAAGGTGTGGGCGCCGGTCCCAGAAGGCTGTGAGTCAAATCCGTCCCCGCTGCTTTTTTTTTTTTTTTTTTTTTTTTGAAAGTCTTCTGCGACCGACGATTGGACTGGTCCCAGATGGATCATTTTGCTGTAGTATCTCTCCGGCGCTCTCGCTCCATCCTTCCCTTTGTCGCCGCCAGCCTGCTCCCCAGAACCCCAAACCAACGATCCCCTCTTCCAGCTACCCCGCTCTCCAATTCCAGCCCGTCTCTCCTCTACCGCACTCAACCGCTCAGTATCTCCTCTGATTCTCGCGCTAAAGCCTCCAAGCTATGGGATCAAGTCGCCCGCCAGCAACAGGTGTCTTCAATCTTTCCTTCTTTTTCTATTTTTCAGTTGATCAATTGTCTCTGATTTTATTGCTTTACCTTGAAGCGGTTGATTAAATGTAATGCGACAAGACAATATTTCTTTGAGTGACAGGCTGTAATGAAGCAATTTTATGGAAGTGACAATTACAATTAAGACTAGGTAGCATACGGAAACTAAAAGACATGAAATGCAAAATTATTAATTAATTTAACATGAAATCTTTATTGTTCCATCGGAAGACCCAGTACAAAACCAAGTATTGCTTGGATCAAATGCAACTAATCGTACCCATCCTAATTGATCAGTTTACAGTTTAAATAAACGAAGAAACAAGTTCTGGTATATACAGGAAAGGTCAAGACAGGAAAGATGTTGCATAAAAAAAAGGCCAAAACTGTTACTTCAAGATATACTGTCTTTTAATGCTGGTATAGAGCATCCAAGGCAGTAATACAATCAAAGAAAAGATTTCGGCCATTTACTTGGAATTCTATCTATCAGTGCATAACTAAATCCAAATCTAAGTGATGCATTTTGCATTAAATATTCTAGAAGAACTTGCTATTTAAGTGAGTATTAATCAGTGGTCATTTTTTATTTGTAAATTTGAAATAGAATTTCTAATTTCTATCTCATTTTATACTTGTCATTACACAGAATTTTCAAAGATATCATCCGTGGCATTGGTAATAGAGCACAAGAATACATGTCAGTAGCACCACTGGAGCAAACCCATAGCACATCAGCATTAGTGCTATGATAGCACACATACTGGAGCAAACCCATAGCACATCAACATCACCACTATGATAGCACATAACATCAGAAGTTGTGAAGATGTAACAATGTTGGTTAGAGAGTTTGTTAGAGATTCAATTAGGTGGTTAGAACTCTAATTAAGAGTCTAAACCATATTTAGTCAAGACAGGATCTTAGACAAGCATCTCTTTTTATACATCAATGTAATTGTACATTTTACAATCAATGAATGAAAATTACAAAAATTTTAAAATCCCTCTTAACTTCTATCTCTGTTTAGAATTGGCATGAAAATCTGAACTCTAATTAAATAATTATTGCAAACTTCTGGCTGCTACAATTTGTAATGTTACTACTTTTACTTTAGTTGATTGAAAGCAGGTAACAACATAAATGCTACTATTGCAATATGACAATTAGCACCAACATCTTTTTGCTTAGATGTATCATGACACAACACTGATTAGTATCCGAAATGAATGTCTGACAAGGAAATGTATATTTGGTATTTCTCTTACCAAATGACATACAAGACATACAATTTTTCTTATAGAAGTAATCTACTTAATAGCAAAAAAAAAAAATCAGTGTTACATCTTCATAATAGAAAAAAAAAAAAAAAAAAAACAGCACCATTACATCAAATTGCTGGTGCACAAAAACCAGCATCTTACATGCTATATCAGGTCCCTAACAAAAAAGTAAGCCTTTTGCTTACTGATACACTTCTGATAACAAAAGAAATGTGTTATTGATAACAAAATATGGGCATAATTACTCTAACAACACTACTCAGATTCTTCATCATCAACTTCATCGTCGTCATCACTATCGTAAGCTTTTTGTTTACCCTTTCCAAAACCTTTTTGAATCTGTAAATTATGTGAAGCTATCGTTAATTAGTTTACCCTTTCCAAAACTTCATTGTCATCATCACTATACATAAAAGGAAAAAAATGAAATTATTTCTGGTGCAGCTCATATAAAACATCAAAACATCATGTACAGCATTGCAATATCAGAAAATATAAAACACGTCGCATGCCTCTAAGGCATGTTGAGTCTCATGGTTATGTATAGACACTGAATTTTCAATAGCAACATGGGGAACTAGTGGGTGAATAAGTGCTAGCTGAACTAAAGATCCTACAAGTAACAAACAGAGTTATTGTAAAACAGATCATGTAAGCCTGATTTGAGTTGCCAAGGCGTTACTTTCCCCTAATTTATGACTAAACATCCCTCAAGGACCATTAATTATGCAAGTAATCCTCAGTTATGTGCTTTCAATACTCATGCAAGCCTGATTTGACTTCAGTTTTGCCTAAGGTTTGAACAATATAGCTTGTTAAGACTCAATTGTGGCTAAGTTACTCCACATTGGTACAGTAGATACCAGTACTGAGCTGGCCAAAATCTAAATGTTGCTTTATTTCTTTTTTGAATGAGAGGGTTGTGGCCATTCATAATAGCACCAATTACCCACCAAAACCCCAGAATTCAATATTTGAAAAAATTGATTTCATCTATTTGAAAAACGTATTTACCCACCAAGACAGCGGAGGAGAGACGGCGGAGATAGGCCGAGCAGAGACAGCGGAGAGGCTGAGGAAGAGAGGCGAAGGGGTTGATTTCGGAGCAAGAGAGGCGGAGGAAGAGAGGCAGAGCAAGAGAGGCTGATTTCGGATTTATAGTGAAAGAGAGGCGGAGGCAGGGTGAAAGACAGAAAGAGAGACGGAGGAAGGGTGAAAGGAAGGGTTCTGGAGATATCAAGTTTAGAAGTTTATTAGTTGAATTGAAGGGTAAAATTGGAAATATCAAAATACGTTTTTAATACAAAACTTTTCAGAATAAATTTAATCAATTATGTATATTAGATGTATAAATGGGGCAATTTCATAATTTGAATGGCTTTGGGGTGGCAATTTGATAATTTTAAGTTTTGGGGTGGAAATTTGATAATTTCCAAGTTTTGGGGTGGCATAAAAAAAATTTCCCTTTCAAAAAATATACATAGAAATTTTCAAAGGTCCCTAACTCAAATCCTTTACAAGAAGAAGAAAGTTGCATCTTTTCTTTCATGGTATCTGGAAGCTGCTTGATTCTTCCAGAAAATGATATGATTCCAAACAAAACCTAACTAGAGCTCAGGTTTTGAACCAAATGGTAATGATTCTAAGAAAGCTAAGTTTCTTGTGTCATAAAAACGCCTGAGAAAATTATTACCAAATTATGCATTTTCTTTTTTAAGAAAGCAAAAAGAATCAAGGAGCCAAATTTGACCAAGTATGAAACCTAGCTCAAGGTGTTTTATAGGTCCCGAAAAATCCATAGTGTGACATACTTCATACTGAACTAAAATTATCACATTTCAGTTTTGTTTATATGTGAATCAATAAGTTAAAAAATCAACTTCTAGAATAGTTTTGCAATACTTTCGTAGTTTTGAGTGTACCACAGAATTCTCAATTGAGAATTCAGAAAAGATATATGTTTGTTGTACACAACAAGTGAGGTACTGTATTAAATTGTTGTCACAAACTGACAAATTAGAAGACTGGATATTTCCTCTGTACATGCTATATATTATTTTAATATTAATAAAGTCTCAATTAGATGTTTTATAAATATAAAATGAGTTTTAATATAAAAGTCAATATATCATGCCTATAATTTGAATATATATACCTAACGTTTGTGTGATGAAAAATTTAGAAGACTAAATATGATATTATAAATTTTAGAAAGAAAATTTTATAATTTCAATAAATTTTAAAAATATACATAAAAATTTTCAAAGGTCCCTAATTCAAATCCTTTCCAAGACGAAGCAAGCTGCATCTTTTCTTTCATGGTATCTGGAAGCTACTTGCTTCTTCCAGAAAATTATATGATTCCAACAAAACCTAACTAGAGCTTTTCAGGAAAGAACCAAATGGTGATGATTCTAAGAAAGCTACGTTTCTTGTGTTATAAAAACGCCTGGGATAATTATTACCAAATTATGCTTTCTCTTTTTTAAGAAAGCAAAAAGATTCAAGGAGCCAAATTTGACCAAGTATGAAACCTAGCTCAAGGTGTTTGATAGGTCCCCAAAAATCCAGTGTGACGTAGTTCACACTGAACTAATACACAGATTAATTAGTCCTTATTGACTCTTGATTAATCTGAAAAAAAAAATATAACCTGAAAAAAATATATAATAACTAAACTAAATTTCAGAATGGACCCATATGTCAGTGGCCTACGCCTTCACCTGCACCCGCCTTCTCTCTGACTCTGTCCCTACTCTATATCTCTCCCTCTTGATCGAGCTCTCTTGCCTTCTCTCTTTTCTTGGGAATGTTGATGTCGAACAAAGCCCCGGGACTTAGTGTGTTATTGACATGTCCTTGTGGTTTCTTTCTTTTGATAAGCCTTTGGGCTACATAATTTTTCTAATTATGTGAATCGAGTATGGTTTAAACAACCAATCGGGTGCTTAAAATTGTTGATTTATAGCTTGACCACTCGAACTGATTTTTCTTGGTTTGGTGATTTCTATGCTTGATTAATATGTTGTTTAAATCTCAGTTTGGTTTAGAACCATTATTCTAATCATGTCATTTGGTTTTGATTCTATAAGTTACTGGTATGATTTTTGTGATGTCAGAGACCAATTTGTAAATTTTGGTAAGCTAGAGGGAATAGTTACAATTTCTGAGAATCTGTTAATAATTATCCCTCATCAGAGGGGCTTAGCTATACAAATTGATTTTTTTTTTAAATATGTGGGCTGATATGTTAATTAATAGATCGTTAGTAATTTCCCTTTTTCTGATGGCTTAGATGAAAATTTTGACTTTTTAAATGTGGAACTCGGCTAGAAATGAATTAAAATGTTTGTCCCTTTTAGACCGATTGGGCTCGGCTATAATCTTTTTATAAAAATTGGGCTATGGCCCATACCAAAAATAAAAGAATGTAAGATAAATGAATTTTTTGGATTGGGCCTTCTCTTTTAGAAAATAAATAAAACAGAAACTTAAATTTAGATTTGGGCTCTTTGTGTTATTGGGCCGAAAATTAAAAAAATATGGAGTTTCTTTTAACATCGGATTTGGGCCTTTTAACATGGGCGGAATTAAATAGAAAGGGATTTTATGTACCCTACTAAGCACTTGGTGTGGTTATCACCTAAATTAGCACAAGGTAATACACAGAAGGAAATACAGTAAAAGTTTATGTTTTACTTTACATTTATATCTCTGTTTTTAAAGTTCAAACAGTCAATCAGAATCGTTCAATATGATATCTATATTAAAATAAGCTTGGAGACTAAATTTATATATATATATATATTTTTTTAGTATTTATTTGTTATTTGACTTATTTTTAAGATAAATATTTTTTTGAATGATTCATAATCTTCCCAATCAATAAATTTCTATCTAAAAATATAGTAACTTTTTTTTTAAATATATAAGGTTTGGTCTCCATCACATTTTAACATAAAAATATTATTTAATAATTCAGATCGACTGTTTAAACCTTGAATCAGAGATACAAAATCTGCAAACACCCAACTTACTTTATTTGAACTTTGAAGTAAAATATAACTTTTATTTCATCAAATACCCAACTCACTCTACTGTATATACTTATCAAGTATATTAGTACAAGTGCTATGTCATGAATCAACTAATGGAGACTTTTATATTTGGTGATTCATGCTTAATATCTACAAATCACACACAAATTACCCTCCTCCCAATATTGTTATATTCATATCAAATTATATTGACAACAAGGGTGTTCTTAGGCTCATCAATCATTTGCTAAACTTCATAATATATCGAAATGATTTTAAATGACAAATCTAAATAGTTAAAATCGATCTACTTCATACGTGATGCATTTACATATCAAATTATAAATTTTAAAATTAATTTAGTATAAAATTAACTGGACAAAAATAATAAAAATTAACATATTAAAATTAACTTATAAATATTTTCTGACCAATTGATTTTATACTATATTAATTAAAAAATTTATAATTTTGAGATGTAAATGTATTACTCGTGAAGCATATCAGTTTCAACAATTTAAATTCGTTATTTAAAGTCAATCCTATAAACTTTAAAATTAAGCTAACCAAAACGTTTGGTGAGCTCAAGAACTCTCTAATTCTACTCCAAGCTAGCATGCACTATGTTCATCAAGAACGAGTGGGCATAGCTCCAAAATCTATCAAATTAGCTTCAAATGACAAATCAAAACCGTTGAAACCGATCTACTTCACGAATGATGCGTGTACATGCAAAAATTTCAAAATTTCAAATTTATTTAATACAAAGTCTAGCAGTAAAAAAATGAAGATTTATGAGTTATTTTAATGCATTCAATTATGTAATTATTTTTTACCACTTGATTTTATATTTATTGAATTTGAAAATTTAAAATCTTTCATGTACACACATCACTCGTAAAATATATAGATCTGAAGAATTCGTAGTAGGGGTGTCAGCGGGTACGATACGGGTCGGGTGAAGATATTTTCATACCCGTACTCGTTATGATAACAAAAAAAAATCTTTACCCTTACCCGTCCTTTCGAATACGGTACAGGTCAGGTAAATGGATAAAAAAGTGTCATTAACATTTCGATTTATGCTTTCGATAAAATATTTTTCAAAATAAGAAAAAAAAATAATGAATACAACTAATTTGTATTATGAAAATTAAATAAAATACAAAATTTTATTGTATCATGTATCATCTTCATACAAATATATATCTATATATATAATTTTATTTTTAAAAATTATCTTATACCAAAACGGGTAAGATAACGGAAAAAAATCATTACCCTTACCCGTACCCAATTAGCTAACGGAAAAAAAATCTTACCCTTACCCGTGTTTTCGGATAAGATACGGGTCGGGTAAACGAGTAAAAGGGTGCCATTGATATTCCTAATTCGTAGTTTAAAATCAAATCAACAAATTTTAAAATTATACTCATAAAATCATTTTAATAAACAAAGTTCACGCTATTCGTCCAACGGAGTGACTGTTTGACTGAGTGCTAATTAATGTTTTGGGTAAATTTCGTCATAGGTCACTCAACTTTGTTATTTGTCACGAATTGGTCACTCAAGTTTGATTTGTTTCTTTTTAGTCACTCAACTTTGTTATTTGTCCCAATCAAGTCCCTCTGTAATTTTCCATCCAAAATCTTAACGGAATATGCATATTCCGTTAGCATTTTGGATGAAATATGCTCATTATGTTAATATTTTGGATGGAATGAGTATATTCAGTTAATATTTTGGACGGAATGGAAATATTCCGTTAAGATTTTGGATGTAAAAGTATAGAGAGACTTAATTGGGACAAATAACAAAGTTAAGTGACTAAAAAGTGACAAATCAAACTTGAGTGACCAATTCGTGATAAGTAACAAAGTTGAGTGGCCTCCATCGAAATTTACCCTAATGTTTTCCTTACCTCGTAACCAACATGCAAATAAAGGTGACACGTGTCCGACACAGAGATACGCACCTTAGTTGCATTTGTGTTTGAAGCTGGTGCTTCATGCTCTGTGAGGGAGATGGTGTTTCTTCATCATCCATAATTAATTGGATTGTTTGATAAATTATATTCAACCTGCGGGATAAAATTCTAACCTGCTACGTAAAAAACGTCTATTTAGATCGATAATCGGCCGACTAATCGTTAGCGGTGATCAAACAGTTATAGATTTTCTTAATTAATCGGTCAATTATTTCTGATTATGACCGATTATTTCTGATTAATCGCTTAACGGTACTCTATTCGTCCAACGAGTTATTCACAGTACTGTCTGCTATCTCCTTTTATTTTATTTTATTTTATTTTTTTCTGTAGAACTCTTCGACAACAAACTGTGTTGTTTTTTAAATTGACCCACTACACATTTGGCTTCGAGATAAAGCACAGAATATCCTGAGGTGTGAATATTGTTTATTTTTCTATCTAGGTGTGAATATTGTTTAATTAGTCGGGTAAGGCTACGGTGCTATGGGTTGCATAGAGAGCTACGGTGCTACGGTTTAATATTCGAGTTTTCAAAATTCTAACGGTCGATCTGAACCGTTTATCTTGTTCTCCATATTAATATGTGTTTGGAGATCAAATTTTATATTTTTTGAAATTTTTTTTACTATTTTTTTAGATAGGTAGAAAATAAAATATCTAAATGGTGCAGAATTTTTTAGATCAAGTGATTTTTTACCTATCTAAAAAAACAGTAAAAAATTTTCAAAAAATGTAAAATTTGGTCTCCAAATACATATTAATATGGAGAACAAGATGAACGGTTCGGATTGACCTTTAAAATTTTAAAAACTCAAATATTGAGCTGTAGCACCGTAGCCTTACCCTAATTAGTCTCTATGGGTTCTCTTTATTTCAGATGAAAAAAGTGATAAAAACGAAACAAATCAAACAATAAGAAATGAGTGAGTCTATGGTGCTATGCATATTACGATTTGTTACCGTGCTATGGCTTTATATTTGAGTTTTCAAATCCTAACGGTCGATCCGAACCGTTCATCTTGTTCTCCATATTAATATGTGTTTGGATGGTCCAGAATTTTCATATCAAGTGATTTTCTAAATATCTAAAAAAATAGTAAAAAAATTTCAAAAAATGTAAAATTTGGTCTCCAAACACATATTAATATGGAGAACAAGATGAACGGTTCGGATCGACCGTTAGAATTTGAAAACTTGAATATAGAGCCGTAGCACGGTAACAACCCATAATATGCATAGTACCATAGACTCACTCATATGAAATTCATAAAACTCATATGGCATCAACCAATCGGGTTGAGCTTGACTGTATATCAGATCCGATCTCATTTCAGTAGATCTATAGGAAACAAAACAAACCAGATCCATAGAAAACTCACATGCATGACTATCAAATTTGTTTCTTATTTGCATCGATCTTGACAGTCAAGGCTTGACTGAATCAGATTGTTTAGTGCTTTCTTCTTAGGGTTTATCTTATCTTCATTGTTGTTGGAGAGTGAAAGAGAGAAAGCAAGAGAGAGAATGAAGGAGGAGATTTTAAATTTCGATTAGGCGGGAGGAACAAATTTGTCGAGGGTTTATCTACACTTCATTCTAGATGGATGGACGGACACGATGAGAAGATGATACAATCCGTGAGAGGTGGTGATAGACAATGAGAAGAGAGGACACGGATTAGAATTAGGTGCTTCTCTCTCTCATTCCTCATTCCTCATTTCTGATGGATCAGGATTAGGCGGGAGGGAGGGAGGGAGCGAGAGTTCTGGTATGGCTTGGTACGGGATTGACAACTTGTATGGTTGTTTCTAAAATGCAAATTCTTATGAAAAAGAGAGATAATTATACAAAGGAGATGGAAAGATGATAAATGGAGACCAACTTTTGTTTGTTTACTACTATGTTACTCCGATACTTCACTTAGGGTTAGGGCTGCTAATGAGTCGAGCTGACTCGCGAATCAATGAGTTGAGCGGCTCAATATTTCATAACGAATCGGACTCGAAACTAAAAAATGCCCTAACTCGACTCGACTCACTTTTGAAAGAAAAAAGCTCGGCTCAGCTCGACTCATGTAAACACTTGGCTCGACTCGCGAGCTCGCGAGTCAGCTAATGAGCCGGCTCATATTACATGTTAAAAAAATGATCATTTAATTATTTTAAAGAAATAATTGAAGTGGGATAAAGATATTCTTGTGACTTTAAATTACATGTTGAAAAACTTTGATTATTTTTTAAAGAAATTTGAAAAAAATATCATTTCTTTAAAATAATTTCAAAATGCCGACTCATATTACATGTTGAAAAATTTTGAAAAAGGAAAAATTTGAAATTTGAAAAAATTTGAAATTTGAAACATTTGAAATCTAAAAAAATTTGAAATCTAAAAAAAATTGAAATCTGAAAAAATTTGAAATCTGAAAAAAATTTAAAATCTAAACAAATTTGAAATCTGAAAAAAAATTGAAATCTAAACAAATTTGGAATTTGGAATTTCAACTTTTTTTCAAATTTCAATTTTTTAATTTCAAATTTTTTCAGATCTCAAATTTTTTTCAGATTTCAAATTTTTTCAGATTTCAAATTTTTTAGTTTTCAAATTTTTCAGATTTCAAATTTTTTTCATATTTCAAATTTCAAATTTTTCCTTTTTCAAATTTCAAAATTTTTCAACATGTAATATGAGCCGGCATTTTGAAATTATTTTAAAGAAATTATCTTTTTTTCAAATTTTTTTAGATCATGTCTTTAAAAAATAATCAAAGTTTTTAAACATGTAATTTAAATTCACAAGAATATCTCTATCCCACTTCGATCATTTCTTTAAAATAGTTAAATGATCATTTTTTCAACTTGTAATATGAGCCGGCTCGCAAGCTCACGAGCCGAGTTGAGCCAAGTGCAGGATTTCATGATGCGAATCGGATAAAATAAAAAAAATTTAATCCGATAACATCTAAGATCGTTCTATTATTGCTAATTTATCCATGTCGTAATCATATACATATATTCCTACAAGAGGGAATTTTATATCATACCTATGATCTTTAACGTAGCTTGATTCCTCTGAGGTTCACCTTGAATCCGAAACAAGAACGGTGTCGAATTCGTGCTAGCGAACTCTCTTCCGCGTCTAGCTTTTCACCCGTCTATTAATCGATTGTATAATCAATCGATATATATTTTAGCAAAATGTTTTGGAGGAAAAACTCTAAACTCACTTGAGAGAGAGAAAAGCCATACCAGATGTATATATTTTGTTCTATTATTTACAGCCATTAAAATATAATTAGACTCTTTAAATTCGTATTAAAACATGAACAGAATTCGAAACAGCACATCAACTTCTGACCTTTCGTTACTAAAACTATCATAACTTTCTGTAGGGAATTCCAAACGACTTGAAACTTTCACCGTTGGATTCTAGATTCGAAGGGCTACAGAATTCATAGATCATACGCCCAGATTGGTTAATGTTTGCCCCTTCAAATGCTCATTGAAAGTTGCCTTAAAATCTGTCCATTTTGTAATCCGAATTTAATGGTCATAATCAATATTTGTTTGGGCTTATTCTCTTCTCAATTTGCTAAAATATGTTTTGGGCTTGGGCTTGGGCTTGAAATAAATTTATATTTCATAATATTCACATATTATGATATGTGCAACGAATATTATTCTCATAATATGCACATTACAATATATATTTATTTCCCTGCTAGTCAGTCACATCATGTGACATAATATTTATTTCTTGTTTCCCGTTCAGTTGGTGTGACCTATATTGAGGATCTATATTATGTTGGCAATGAAATAAAATATTTAATTTCATAAACTGTAAGCGGTATTCTAGCTATACATTACAGCTACCCAAATAACATAGACGTTTAGTAATCCTTTTACGAAACGCGATCCTTACAGTAATGTAACATTTGTCATTACTTGTGTCCATTTCTTGCCTTATGATATTCTGATTAATATACAAAGTAGGACTGTGTCATCTTTGTATTATAATCATTTCTTGATCTCTATTAAGCAAATTATAAAATTATAACTGCACTTCAGTTATATTTGATCCATTTATAATTCTACTTTACCAAGGGGCCCAAAATATCATTTCTCATTATTAATGAGTGGCAATGATGCTATTGACATATATCATTTTCCCGCACAAGTTACATATAAAGAACTATTATTTTTATCACCACTTCTTGCAAGTAGCTTTTAATAATAATTACGTTGTACATTCCTCATGTGAAAACAATATATATCTCAATCTTGAAATCAGAGACACGATGAAAACATTAATGACACTAACACAATCCATATAATGTTTCATCTATTAGGTCTGTTCAATATATGAAGCATTTCATATATTCGTGTTATTAAATGATAATCTTTTATCAACGTTTGCAGAACTACAACGTACTTTTAATCAACACGACAGTCTTATATGTCATATTAGTGTTCCTGCTAATATGCAAGACCTGTGAACATTTTAGTGTTGTATATTTATTTACTTAAAGTCATGCAGTTCAAGACCAAGTGCATCTTCTTGAACACTTCTAAATATAAATATAAAACTCATGGAACAAAATGTAAATCACATTCAATTCATAAATATAACATGTATAAAAGATAATCAACAAATGATAACTTTTAGAACACAAATCTAACACCAAGTGCTTACATGAGCCGAGCCGAGCTTTTTTCTTTTAAAAGTGAGCCAAGTTAGAGCCGAATGATTTTGTTTCTCTCATTGAGCCGAGCCGACACTAGTACAAAAAACCCCTTCACTGACTGTTAAAATACCCCTACACCGACTGTTATAGCAGCATCAGTAAAACCAGCGCCAGTGAAGATTACCTTTTACTGACTCTCTAAAAACAGTCAGTGTTGGGTTCAACACTGACTGTTTTAAAGCGTCAGTGTTGAGCACCAACACCGACTCTTTTCAAAAACAGTCAGTGTTGAGCACCAACACCGACTCTTTTCAAAAAGAGTCAGTGTTGAGCACCAACACCGACTCTTTTCAAAAAGAGTCAGTGTTGTGCATCAACACCGACTATTTTTCTGTGTTGGCATGATTCTGTTTTGCTAGCCATATATTACCATTCAACATTTATTGACATTAAAAAATTAATATGCCACAATCACAAACAAAAGACACCAAACAAGTTAATTGCCATTAAAAATTATCAAATTACATGTTATCCAAATTACATGCCATATATCCACAAAACACACAAAAGACACCAAATTATCCGAGTTAATTGCCATCAAATATCTATTTACTTGACTTAAATAAAAAATGCTTCTCTTTCTTGCAACCTATAACTAATACAAAGGATAGTACCACCCGAGAAGAGATGACATTCAATTGACGAGGCCTATTCAACGTAATCAACCTCACATTGCCACTTCACCCAAGACAACCTACGGATAGCAATTAGTGAAAATTAGAATTTGTGCCATTAAATTTAATATCACAATGATGAAGCTATCACTGAACTTAGTACCATTCAGAAGCTATCTTTTTCTCAAAGGGTTGTTTGATACTCACTAGATACCTACTTGTACTAATAATTAATAACAGTGGTACCAGAGGCTTACTTGTACTAATATTTTGATAAAGACGCAAAAAAACATTCAATTCAGAACCTGTAAAGTCAGAAGAGTCACGGAGTAAGCATACTGCATGAGAACAGCTTTGTTGATGAAAACCACGGCCATTGATGCAATTCCATAGGACAAGGCTGCAAATAAGCTGTAGCAAGGCAAAAGAATTGAAGAGGTGAAAAACTACAATTTTTAAAAGAATGAAACTTTAGAGCTCATGCTTTAGCAACCTGATTTGGTGGATGATACAATGGGTATCACGACTTAATTAATAAATAATAGATGAAAGAATAAAAATAAAATTGTATAACCTGTACATTTGACACCCAATCAGTCCAAACACTGTGCTGCTGGTACTGTCTGCAAATCAGGCCTAAAAACACATCAAGACCCAAAAAAAAACCAATTCCTATTACAAACAAAAACTAGACATTATAATGGATATTTAGAAACAAACCTCATGTCATTTGGATTTTTCTGAAATTTATTGCAACATTTCAAAGTTCTAACTCTAAAAGGTAAAATATACTGGTAAATAACCTTGCTGTCCCAGAATATGCCCTTTATAAAATTACAAATTAAAAATAGATTTAGGTCTTCTAATTTTTTGAAACTTTTCGAGGATATAGATTGTGCTTTCCTGAAACTTTTGGTACTGAGAACACCCAAATCAGAATTGTAGTCTGCCCTGTACAAATTTTACAAAAAAGGTCGTCTGCAAATAAAAACTGGTACTGGGCTGAAACTCTCCTCTTATAGAAGTTATTAGAAACCATGGCTAAAAAATACAGAAAAACATGAAATAAATCAAGGGTATAGGTTGCATCCTACTGAGAATTTTGGTATAAAGAACAATAAATTTGGACTTATGGGCTGTCCTGTGCAAAAATCACAAGACAAGCAGGTTAAAAGACCAAAAATACCCTTCAGTTGTGTATTTCAGCAAAATGGAAGGAATAAGCACTGTAAAGGTCATGAGATAAATTGTATAAATCTTCATAAGAACAATATACACTAATGTGTAAGTCTCGAACTAACAAGGATTTACTTTAAGGCTATTTGTACTCAACTAAAATCTAGTTGCAAGATTGGCTCAATTGAAGAGTTTAAAATTGACTTGCCTCTCTATCGCAGCCATGTATGAAATCTCTGTACTTTGTTGTAAGCAATCGAACAGCCCTCTTTGCCTCTTCTATATTATCGACCACTAACACCTCATATACCTGCCGAAGCCTCTCACTTGAATTTTGAAGTGATTGTACGCAGGGGAAGGCGGAGAGGAGAGGCAGGGGAAAGCCGGGAGGCGGGGGTCTAGGGTTTCTATCGGGAGGAAGGGTCTAGGTCAGGTAAGGGGTCTAGGCGGGAGGAGTGTGAACTGGTGGTCGGGAGCGAATGCATGATTGCGGGTGGTTTGTGCAAGGTGGAGGCGGAGAGCAAGGAGAGCAAGGAGCTGAGGCAGGAGAGAGATAACAAGGCGGAGAAATTTAGAAGGAGATGCATGCTTCGCGATTTTTAGATCGGAAAATGCTGATCGAAATTTTGAGTTATAAGCCCGGGAAATGAAATTCACACCGGCTAAATAATCAAAAATCACCGACGGTTTCGAGAAAGGGTCAGTGTTAGCTACAACACTGACTCTTTTTCAAAAGAGTCAGTGTTGAAGCTAACACTGATCCTTTTTCAAAAGAGTCAGTGTTGGTGTCAACACTGACTGTTTTTTGAAAAACAGTCAGTGTTGGTGTCAACACCGACTGTTTTTTAAAAACCGTCGGTGATTTTTTTTGATAGAGAGTTAAAAAATTTGCAAGGAAGAGAAATAAAAAAGTTTGCAAAATAATTTGTATATATATAATTATATTATATAGATTGAATTTTATTTAAGAGATATCTTTTGCAAAAATTTATGAGATAAAAAATATTAAACATAACCAAAATAAAATTTTCGAAGTTCAATCATGTCTAAGCTTCAATCCAACGTGAAGTGTTTATAGTGCTTCGATGTTTCAATATTTCATCCTCTTGGTCTATCAGAACCGTTCAAATTAAAGAGCATTACATTTATTTTATCGTCGAAAAGTTGGATCAAATATTATTTCTATTTACCTATCCATCTAGTTGCTGGAATATTGAAGCATCGAATGGCTATAAACACTTCACGTTGGATCGAACCTTAGACATAAGTTTCTAATTAACATATTTTTATTTTTATTTTCTTCAACATAAATTAAATTATCATATTATTTATTTATGTACATACTTTCTTAACAACTAATCAAAGTTTAAAAATATATTATAAATTTTGGAAGACTTAATTGTATTATAAAATATCCACAAATTACTTAATTGGATTCCCTTCTAAAATTTGTCAAAGTTTATCATATTTTGGCGGAGACTTTCGATTTTTGGCGGAGAGGGTTTTGGCGGAGAGGGGTATGGCGCTTCATTAGCCGCGCGTTTTTTCCAAAATTTCAGCAAAATCACTGACGGTTTTTGCTAAAACAGTTAGTGTAAGCTGCCAACACTGACTGTTTTTTAAAACAATCAATGTTAGCAGCCTACACTGACTGTTTTTTATAAAAACAGTCAGTATTGATGGTGTAATAACATGTTATTGCAGTATTGAATATTTGTTGTTGGGTATTAAGCCCTTAATTAACGGATCCAAGTTTGCATGAGCATGTGTTACACAATTCTAAGTTTCTAATTAACATATTTTTATTTTTATTTTCTTCAACATAAATTAAATTATCATATTATTTATTTATGTACATACTTTCTTAACAACTAATCAAAGTTTAAAAATATATTATAAATTTTGGAAGACTTAATTGTATTATAAAATATCCACAAATTACTTAATTGGATTCCCTTCTAAAATTTGTCAACGGACACAAAATCCCAGTTGAAATCACATTTCATATAACCTGTGATTTTCTTTAGGATTCTCCATCTTCTTGCATTTTCTTGTAATTATTAAATTCGTATTTCTAAAAACTTGAAATATTTGAAGTGTTAACTTGATTTTATTAACTTGATTTTATTTGACATATAAGATGTAAAAAGAGTAGAAAATATTTATTATACATTAACATATAATTTTCTTAGATACAATTAAATTTAAATAAATTAATTTTGAATGTCTAAATTAATTCTATATAAAGGAAAAAAAAATTAAAATAAAAAAAGATAAGAAAAAAAACCAATTTTTAGTTTTTGAGATTTTTTTATATATCTTATCGGATTAGAATTTTGTTCATTCTGAAATATAAAACAATTTTTGAATGGTAATTCTTTTAGCATGCTCTCTGTTTTGCTTGTGTTTGACATAATTTCAACTGTTGGCTTCCCTTTGAGGTGAATCCAATTTTTTCTGCAATAAATATATACACAACATTAGAATAATTTTATGCAAAATTTGAAGTTAGAATTAAATTGAATTTAGAACAACCCACCTTAATTTATGCAAAATTCATATATGCAACATGCATGTAATGCTATCTAATTTGATGTTCATTTACACATCCATCCAAGCGACAGAATATAACGAGATCGTAAGGCTATAAACATTACACATTGGATCGAAGCTTACAATTGTTGGAACTCCAATTATTTTTTTTGTTTTTAAGGTTCCTGGTACTAACATGATCATTTTAAAATAAATTAGGAATTATTTGATTGCAGATCACCCGTTGATTATTCATAAGAAAATGAACGGTCCACAGTTATTAGCTCAATTTGTTTGAACAAATATTGATGAAATTATATGAAATTGATAATTACAAATATTATTTGGTCACAAGTTATGTATAAAAGTAGGAAATATTTTTTTTGGAATTTATTCATATTATTTGCTGTACAAAAATCATAAATTTCATCATCTGCTGATATTGCTACCCAACACTGACGCTTTACCAACAGTCAGTGTTGGTACGCAACACTGACTGTCTTGATAAACAGTCAGTGTTGAGTACCAACACTGACTATTTTTAAAGAGTCAGTATTGCTACTCAACACTGACGCTTTACAAAGAGTCAGTGTTGAGTACCAACACTGACTCTTTTGAAAAAGAGTTAGTGTTGGTACTCAACACTGACTGTTTTTCAAAAGAGTCAGTGTTGAGTACCAACACTGACTGTTTTTAAAGAGTCAGTGTTGCTACTCAACACTGACGCTTTACAAAGAGTCAGTGTTGAGTACCAACACTGACTGTTTTTCAAAAGAGTCAGTGTTGAGTATGACTGTTTTTCAAAAGAGTCAGTGTTGAGTACCAACACTGACTGTTTTTAAAGAGTCAGTGTTGCTACTCAACACTGACGCTTTACAAAGAGTCAGTGTTGGTGCTCAACACTGACTGTTTTTCAAAAGAGTCAGTGTTGGTGCTCAACACTGACTGTTTTTCAAAAGAGTCAGTGTTGAGTACCAATACTGACTGTTTTTAGAGCGTCAGAGTTGGTAATCAACACTAACGCTTGAAAAACAGTCAGTGTTGGTGTTCAACACTGACTCTTTTTTGAAAAACAGTCAGTGTTGATAACCAACACTGACTGTTTATAAAGCGTCAGTGTTGAATAACAACGCTGACTGTTATTTAATAAAAGGGTCAGTATAGTGTGAGCAACACTGATGCTTTGCTTAAAAGAGTCGGTGATTAAGGGTCGGTGAAGGGGTTTTTTGTACTAGTGCGAGCCGAATTTGAGCCAAACCTTAATCATTAGTAGCCCTATTTAGGGTCCCGTACCCGTATCGGTTACGGATACGGCTCCGATATTGCTCCCATGATTCGAACTCACGCCATCTTAATTGGACGTCAAAATACAGAACCGCTGCAATAGACAATATCATCTGTTAAATCTAGTAATTATATTATTTATTGTATATTTGGATTAAACCTTCAGCTTACAATTGTATTAATTGTCATATAAAAAAGGGAAGATAAAAAATCAAAGAACCATGTTATATATTTTAAAAAAAATATATTTATATTATTTTGAATAACATAAATTTAAATCTTTTTCATATCATGTAGATTACCCTTTTTTCAAATTATATTATATACGACCTCAAATAACAAAGTTCATACATTATTTAATTAACAAGCTGGTTATTTGCATTACTATCATATTGTATAAAAAATCAAAGGAGCAATTAAAAGTTCAAAACATGAGCTAATTTACTATTTTCTATTTTTTAGATATATAAAATATCATTGTTTTTGAATGGTTTATAATCTTCCCAGTCAATAAATTTTCTATATTGAAATATAGTAATTTTTCTACAAAATGTAAAATTTGATCTCCATCACATTTTACTATAGAAATAATGTTTAATATTTCGGATCGAGTATAAAATTCATTAAGTACAAAGTCAAGTGGTAAAAAAATAATGAAAAAATTTAGTTTAATAATGAATACATTTATTTCTCATTATTCTTTTGATTAGTTTATGAGTTAGTTTATTGCATTCATTTTTCATTATTTTTTTTATCACTTGACTTTTTACTAGATGAATTCGAAAATTTAAAAATTTTACACGTACATAAATCACTTGTGAAGTAGATTGATTTCAACAATTCAAATTCATTATTTAAAATTAATCCAATAAATTTTAAAGTTATATTCACAAAATTTTCTTAATAAACATAATAGACACTTGCTTTATCTCAAAATCATTATCCATTGTTGGGATATTGGTATTGACTTTTTGACTTAGTGCTAATTAATGTTTTCCTTACGTCGTAAGTAACATGTCAAGGTGACACGTGTCCGACACGGGGATACGGTGTTTCTTCATCATCCATAATTAGATTGTTTCATGATTAATTCAACCTGTGGGATAAAATTCGAACCTGCTACCTCTTTGTTTTATTTTCTGTAAAACTCTTGGTCAACAAGCTGTGTTGTTTTTTTAAGTTGACCCGCTACACATTTAGCTTCGAAGATAAAGCACATAATATCCCGAGGTGTGAATATTGTTTTATTCTTCTTTCTAGTGGATCTGAAATCGACCACCTGTGCTGGTCCATGAAATGTGAGCATGTCAGAATTGTTGGATTCAAATTACAATTTCTCATTTTGTGTGTGTGTGTGTGGACGGGGGGGGGGGGGGGGGGGGGGGGGGGGGGGGGGGGCTTGTTCAATTCGCTGTTATTTCTTCAAAGTTATATAAACCCAATTCGGCCGTAATACAAAGCCCATTTCTCTGCACCAATAATTATTAATTCCAGCAGAAATTTTTGGAATTAATGGCATTATATGTATGTATGTATGTATATATATATACCAATACAAATGTCTGATACTTTTATTGTAATAAAAAAGTGTTTCATGTGGGTTCAACATAGCTGTGAAATTAGGTTTGACATAAAATAGAAAAATAAAGAATAATTGTAATCAAAATTATAAAATAAATAAATTAGGTTTGGCAAGCTTTTTGTCCATGTTTTTTACTTTTTTGAGATAAATGATAATATTGTGAAGAGTAACCAAAACAAAACAAAACAAAAAATTGTTTATTAATTTGGTTGTGAACACATGCAATAAAAACATTATTTTATGTCCTTTATATACTTTATATTATAAATAATTATAAAATTATGTTGAGGTTGGCTAATATCAAAACGTTTGTTCCTAAGCTGTGGAACAAATGCTTCAGTTTTTGCATTTTCAAAGTCCAAACAGTTGATTCAAACATCCAACATCCAATCTCTACTAAAAAGTGCTTGGAGACCAAATTTTACATTTATTGAAATGTTTTTACTATTTATTAAGCCAATATTTAAAATTGTTATTTTCAATGGTCCAAAAAAATTTCACTGTGTATTAAAATCAAGAATTTTGAAATTAACTTAATAAATAGTAAAAAAATTCCAAAAAATATAAAATTTGGTCTCCAAGCACATTTTAATATAGAGCACACATCCAACGGTTCGGATTGACCGTTTGGACTTTGAAAACCAATCAAAAAACCAATTAATTTCACCACAACCTAGGAACAAACGTTTTGATATTAGCCAACCTCAATTATGTTTCATATTCACCATACTCACAAAAAATACACATTAAATCAGTGTAGACAAAGAAAAAAAAAAGAAAAAAAAAAATATACACCTATTAATTAATTTAAAGTACAACAGAATATGGGCTCTCTCTATTACAACTACAAAGAATGTTGGCCGGCACATCGCCTATTGCCAGATTATATATATATGTATCTTTCACCAATGAATATATATATATGAACAATATAAAGGCATTTTCATTTTGCATCTTATTTTAACAATTTCAAAACCACCAAGAAAACTTTCCGATTATCATGTCGAAAGATGCAAAAAGCAAATTCACCAAGAAGAGATTAGATTTGAGGCGGAATCTGAACTGGCCCGATCATCTCGTATTCAAACCGCTTGATTGTAGGCGCCAATTTTCGAATTCCATCATCATAGACATATGGTATATTATCATACAATGTTGTGTTGCCATTAGGTGGTATAGGTCTAAATTCTTGGCATGGTTCACCTAATACATTAATGGAGCCGTGGTAGTGGTAGTACCGGATTAAGTGTTCCGTCTTGTGTGTGGTATTTCCTATGACATTTTGTGACATGTGGATTCCAGCTGCATACGCATTCTGAGCTTGGATCGCATACTTACGGTCACGGCGAATCCCGGTAATTGAGTCGCGATAAACCAACTTCTCAAAACCCCATTCACTGTTTTGAGAAAAAAAGATTAAAAGTTAATAAGTGCATTTTTCTTTTCTTAAATAGGGACTAGTTAGCAAACTGAAGTGCCACCTTTTGTTTTTTCTTTCTTATGTTGAACTCAATTTGTATAAAGTTTTGATGTGACACTATAACCAATTAAGCTAGTTCCATGCATGAGTTGGCATCATTAAAAACTAATGCAAACAAAAAGATATATATACATTCATTAATTAGTTGGCTTGGATAATCAATAAAATTAATGGAAGGTCCCTCAAAGAACACAAAAGAATTTATTAGGATATCAAAAGGAATATGTATATATATATGTGTGTGTGTGTGTGTGTGTACCCCCACCCCCTCCTCAAAGAATATATAATGTGTTTTTGTGCTTAATAATTGAATAAATGATGAGAAATAGAGTAGAAACATACTTGGCATGATCTTCTTGGGGATCAAGAACACAGAGCTTGCTAGACATGGGGTTTTGTTCAATAGTAAATTGTGTATAAGGTAACAACTCGGTAAGCACCGACTCTAATGTACGACCATCAGGCAAGTATATGTACTCATCCACATCAAAGAAAAATGTCCAATTTGCTGCATGTCGGTACCTATTAGAAAAAAAATATATATATATTAAGTTAAAGAGAAAAACCCTCAAGTAATTAATAATATGAAATGACGAATTTATCCTCACCTGTGCAAGCAATCATTGACCACAACAAATTGATTGTAGTAATATCCATCATACTCAGCTTGGTCTCTTATATCTTGCAATGTGGCCCGTCCAGCCCGTATCCATGGGTCTAGAGCGGCACGTACCGCCGGTGAAACCCCACCGGCATCATGAAATACAAAATGTGATTTTGGCCCGAAAAAATGCACATGGTACGCCATCCATTCGCGTATGCGTGATGCACTCAAGTTTCCGTATAGAGATGACCCGCAATATAAGTACTCGTAAGGAAATGGAGGTTTAAATTTTGACTCGTTGTAGGAACCCGGTGCCTCTGTTGTTACATCAAAATTCAAAAAATTTAATTTTTATATATTTTTAAGCAGCAATTAGTCAAAACAATGAGGGTTAAACTAACCTTCTAGTGCCACTATTTTCTCGTATTTTTTTGGTGATGTCGAATAATACGCATAGAGTATTAACTTCCCCCCACTATTATCATGATTGGGCATCTCGGTGAAGGTACAATTCACAACTACCATTGTGTACACACGGCCGTATCCCCAATCAGGCAGCATCTTGTATGCCTTGGCATGGATTGTATTCGACGAATTTGAATTTGGTACCCACTCACATTTGTACCTGATTCAAAAAAAATAAAAAAATAAAGTCAAAGTTGTTAGCTTTCTTTCTAAACAGGGAAAGAATAAGGTTAGTATATTTTAATAACAAATCAACTGCTGTGATTGTGATGGTGATGGCATAAGTAAGTCATTGTTAGATCTTGGCCATTTAATTAAAATAAAAAGGTGGACTAAATTAGTAAATTGCATGGTCATGCAATTCTCTACAGTGGATGTGGTTGACAATGAAAGATACATGTGTAATTATCAAATCTGACCTTCAATTGACAGCAATTGAGCAAATTTAAACAACAAATTGAGAGAAAACAGTACCATGGCTTTCCAAAAACATGGATCGGCTTCGATGCCAGACCGATTATTGCAAATGTGTAGGGCCCACCTCGATACGCCCCCATTTGAACAAACAATGCTGCTGCATTTCCATAGGGCTTGAATTCTCTCTTATTTGGGTCACTAGAAAAAGCCTTAGTAGCACTAATGGTGGCAATTTTCTCCTTTAGAACTGGTACAGTGTTGGGTTTTTTAACAGTGAAAGTGTTAGTGGTGAAATTATCAGGATTTGGGCAGGAGAGAGAGGATTTAGAGGCAGGAGAGAGAAGGAGAGAGGGGTTGTAAGGATGTGGGATTTGAAAGAAGGCAATGACAAGGGTTACAAGAAAGAGTGTGGCTATGAATGGCTTTAGATCGATACCAAAAAAGCTGTACATACCAGTACCAGTACCAGTACCGGTACCAGTACTGCCTGAGTAAGCAAAGTCTTTCTTCATTGGTTGGTTTTGCTTCTTGCTTTCTCTCTTTTGTAAGTGTGGTTGTAGTATTTTCAGCATAAGCTAATGGAAGAAGAACAAGAAGCTCTCTCTCTCTCTCTAGAATGGTTTCACTTTAGAAACAGGAAAATGTGTGTGGAAAGAGAAGCTTCTCTCACTCTTCTCTCTCTCTCTCTCTCTCTCTCTCTCTCTCTCTCTCTTAACTAATTATTGAGCAGTGTGTGTGGTTTGCTTTAATAGTGGAGAGAGGAGGCAGTGATGAACTCTCTCCTAGAAATAGGAATAGGAATAGGAGGTTGGTTCTAATTTCTAAGGGGTAGCTTTTGGGCTTTTTGCATTGCTTTAAAGCTGGTATTTATTACAGAGGGTGCTAAATTTCATCATTTTTTGCTTTAAAATTTGAGTATAATTATTTTTTTTTAAATTGTGTGAGACAAATTTAATATGTATATTACTGTAATGTTAATCTGTGCTATAAATTTATTTTTATTTTTAAAGTTCAAATAGTTGACCTAAATTATTAAATATTATTTCCATATAAAAATGCACACAGAGATTAAATTTTACATTTTTTAAATATATAGTAAATAAAATTGTTTACTATTTTCTATCTATCTGAAAAAATAGTAATTAATATGAAAAAAATGTAATATTTGGTTTATAAATACATTTTTACTGAAAAATGTAATATTTCATATTTGGTCTATAAGTGCATGCCATAAATAGCATTCTTTAACATTATATTCCTTAAAATTATATTTTATGTAATTCAGGATAATTGGAATATATTAGCAGACTTTAATTATGAGAATATTTTGCTTTTCCATATAAAGCTTGCTTTAAATTATAATGCAACTTTAGAAGCATGTCTAGTATAATGGCTAATTAATGTATTGCTTTATAATGCAACTTAGACAAAAAAAAAATAAATAAATAAGACTTATTAAATCTGCGTTTCCTGCATATGGTAAAAATATATTTTTTTTTCTTTATAAAATATGAGGAAAAAATTTAATTTTTTTTTTGGAAAGATGGAAAAAAAAATTACAAATAGTTGTTAATTATTTCTGATAATCACAACATTTCATATACAGTTTTTTTAATATAATACTAGTTAAGCAACCGATAATGTAATTTAAATAGACGATGATAATTTATCAATAATAAAGATAAAATATTTCCAAAAATTAATTTTACTTTTTTGAGATATCTGAGGTGTAATCAAAAAATAAATAATAATTTCACTTTAATTGCCGAATTTTTTATTTACACCATTTCAAAAAAAAAATAAACTAAAACACCTCAAATTATGAGGATTTTCACATCTATCAGGGCCTCCAAATCAATCTGCAGTCACATTCTTAAGAGACTGCAGATTGGTTTAGAGACCTCTCAAAACCTAAATATATTTAATATTATAGTGCATTTTTGAGTTTTTAGAGGACCGCCAAGCTAATCTGCGCCCCTCTCTAGAAATGGACCACATATTAACTTGGCGGTCCGAGTAGATGTAAATTGTTTCCAAAATCAAAGTGTTCTATTATTATTATTATTATTATTATTATTATTATTATTATTATTATCATTATTATTATTATTATTATTATTATTATTATTATTATTATTTATAGTATAAATAAAAATTTCGGCTTTAATTGTACATGATGAACAATACAAGGTGAGATGTCAGTGTCAATGATTCAAATATTCAATTCAACATTGGTATTTAGCGAGGTCTAAACCAAATTTTACCTATGTCTTTCATGAAATCGTGATAGATTAGTTTATTATTTAGAATATAATGTTTTGATCATGTTAGATTAATTAAATATTGTGTGGTTAGTATTATGGAATATTCTGATTATTTTATTCACCGACTTTTGTGCTGTGTGTTTCTTGCTTTGCTTCACAGACAGCAATGTTTGTGTGCTTTTTGGTTTTATTTGTATTTTTTAACTGATTTCAAATTTTGATTTTAATATTACATAGTCAGAAGCTAACCTAAAGTACAGAATTTGTCTATTTTTAGTTTAAACTAACAGTATAATGCCAAAAAAATTATTAATAATCTATAAATAAATTAATTAATTAATTAATAAATACATGGTTTTTAACTAATTTTTAGAAGTAACCTAATTCAGTGCAAAACCGCTGGATTATTGAGCGATTTTGAAAGAGCTCATTTTTGCTGGATATTTCAGTAGAATTGACAATTTTAATCTGAATATCATCATGATTTATTATTTTTATTCATTAAAATATTTTAAAGTTACAAACGAATTGAATCAATATTAAAATATTTTTTCTACAGTTGAATTTAAGTCCGCTGGATTATCTAAGAAAGAAGCTTTCCAAAATGCTCGATAGTTCAGTGGTTTTTCTCTGAATTACCGCTGAATTATACATCGGTAAGATTATTTTTCAAAATTTGTTGAAAACCATATTATTTTTTTTAATTTATTTATTTTATAGGTTATTAATAAAACTAAATATATATACTTCACATTTATGATCGAGCTTATAAGTTTAGTTTTACAAAATAAAATTTTCTAAGGATGAGATGAATAAATTAAGCCTGAATTCATACATTAAGAACTATTCAAATAATAAATTGTAATTTCAAAATATTAATTGTTCATTTAGAAGTTAGGACTGAATACATGCATTTAAAAAAGTTGTAAATAAATATGTTTAGATTCACTTCAATATCTCATACTTACTTTTTATAAAATAATTTAGACATGCGTTTAAAAAATTAGACACAATTTTTGTCAATGAAAAGTTAATAGTAATATATAAAATAGGAACCGAGGTAGGCAAATTAAGAATTATAGGTTTAAATTGTTTATTATTTTTTATGCATGAGAGAATCTTTCTCATAATTTACATGAAGCAAACTCAATTGTCACAAGCAAAATAAGTACACAAAAAGAGAAAAATTAAATTGTCACCATCAACCCATCCACACTCCACATTAAAGAATAATTATGCGCCAACTTTACGTATTAGTCCTCATAATATAAAGAAGAGCTATGCGCCAACTTTACTTAATAGTCCTCGTAATATAAAGTATTAACAATCTTGGAAATATCTTTTTGTTTTGTATATAAAATATGTTAGGCTCTGAGAAATGGAGTGGAACATCAAATCAAATTCGGTTTGTTACAAGATTCTAAATAGCTGTTATAGCGCTATAGCTTTTTCGGATAAGTTCCGAAAAAGCTATAGCGCAACATAACTAGCTATTTAGAATCATTATAAAAGAAAATCAGTTAATAGCGTTATAGCTTTTGAGGTTCGAAAAATCTATAGCGCAGCTATAGTTCGCTATTTAGAACCCTAATTTGTTATAAGTATGATAGTTATGTAGTAGATAACAGAGAAGTGGTACCAGTCAAACAATGTCGGTATACCAAAGAGGTGGTACCAATCAAACAATGTGTTGATTTTTTGTTTTAATTAGAAATCGGTAGGCTTGATCTCATTTATCTCAAAAGAAAATTAATCAAATTATGTTTGGTGTCCGATTAAAGCCGTTCGATCTGCGTGAAGATTTGTGTGTATTTTATCTGCTCTTGATGTAGATCTAACAACATCGAATAGCATCAAATCGACTTTGTGTGTATTTTTTAAGAGGTGGTCATATAATAATATTGCATGATTCTTAATTAATTTAGGAATAAAAAATATTTTTTTAACAGAGTTGTCTGTAAATTTTTTTTTTCTTTGAAATGAGTCTGTAAATTGTTGATAATGCAAGGATCCTTTAGAAATATTGATAAAAGAAAAAGGTAAAAGAGTTTCCACGTGGCTGAACCGGTCAAATCAAAGAATTCAACACTGTCTAAAGCAAATCAAACAAATTTTCATAGAATTAAGAATGTTAAAGCAGAAAGGCGAAAACAAAGCAATGTCTCTGCTTTTTTGCATATACATGCACAAAGAAACTAAAATGGTGTACTTCCCATATTTTTTAGGGACTTTATTTTATAAATAAAAAGAAACAAATTCTGCCCCAAAATTAGTATTCAGAAAAATGTCGCTAGTATATAAAAAAAAATCAATTAAAGTATATCTTTTGATGCCATACAGTTGTAATTTATTATTCACTTAGCATGTTGGTTTTGACTAGTTAAAATCTTTCATATTTTCAATGTCTTAAATTTTATTAATTTAAAGAGTTACAAACCAGCTGTTACATAAGATCAGACAAGAAATGTCTTAGAAAACACTAAAATGTAAACAAATTAAAAACACACAGTGGTATATGCATTATGTGGATACAATTGTAGTCATCCTTGTTTGATAGAAATGATAGGAGTCTATTGATAGTTTCCTCTGTGTGCATAGTTGTTCTGCTGATAGACTTCATCGTAGAAGACACTGAATCAAAATCAGATCGAAAACTAAATTAACCGGATCAGAACAATCACCACTCATAATTCCCAAAAGAGGCACTGAACTGCCATAGCAAATATGATTGAAAAAAGAGGAGGGATCAAGTTACAACAAGTTATCACAACTATTTTCTACATTTTCAAAGTCCAAATCGTCGATCCAAACCGTTAGATGTAATCTCTACAATAAAATGTGCTTGGAGACCAAATTTTACATTTTTTATGGAATTTTTTTACTATTTATTAAGATGGGTACATAATTCAATGGTATGAATTTGACTAGTTTTTGTACCCATCTTAATAAATAGTAAAAAAATTTCAAAAAATGTAAAATTTGGTCTCCAAGCACATTTTATTGTAGATATCACATCCAACGGTTTGGATCAACGATTTGGACTTTAAAAATGTAAAAAATAGTTGTGGTAACTTGTTGTAACTTAAAAATTGTTGTAACTTGATCCCTCCTATTGAAATAAATAGCACCACTGAAAGGTAAATGTGGTAAGAGATATGAGCAAATCCAAAGGCAAGGCAACCCTTGTTCTGGCCCCAACCATCTCCCTCTTTGTCAGGAGCTTAATTAGTTTCTTATTTACTAATATTTTTTCTCAACAAATAATGTTATCACATTTAATGTTTGATTTTTTAATCTCATTTTTTTATTTTTTTATTTTAAATTTGGTGCTAATGATGCATTTAGGAGAATGTTCTATTCAGGATTTTTAAGTGTTAAATCCTTTTGAGCATGTAATATTGCAACTTTTTATGAGTAGTGCAATGTGCCTAAGGGTTTTTTTTTAAAAAAAAAAAATTGAAGGACATTTATTTGTCAGAAATATTTAAAATTTGGAGACGGTGATACAACCAGTGTTGTAAAAAACAGTTATTTAGACCGATTAATCGGCCAATTAGTCGTTGACGACTACCAAATTATTAAAAAAATTTCTAACTAATTAACTGATTATTCTCAATTAAAACTAATTATTATCAATTAATCACTTAACAGTATTATATCCGTCCAACAAGCTACAACAGTGGATACAACAAATCTCATTTTGTAAGAATTTATTTCCTCAATAATAAATAAATTCACAACTCATAAGAAGTGTGGTTGACTGGTTGGCAACAAGGCACCAACCAAAAACAGTCTGATATTGGGTCCTACGCTAGCTAGCTTCATACTTCCCCAAATCATCTCCAGTTCATTCACAAACTACAGGGGTTCTTAGCTGCTTCTTCAATGTGTAGCACTTGTGCCTTCAAGGATGCAATGGAGAAATAAAAAAATAGTAAAGACAGAAGTCACAGAACATTAATTGTAGAAATGCAAAAAAAGATGGATATATTTAATTAATTGGTGAATTGGGGGAAAGCATCTGGAAGGTTCTCTCATCGATGGAGAGAACAATGATGGGGTCCACCATGCGACATTAGGTTTTGTGTTACCTCTCGGTGTAGATAACTGTGTGGCAGACAACTGCCCAATAACTTTATATATATATAAAGAGATTGACTAATATCAAAATGTTTGTTCCTAGATTGTAGAATAAACGCTTCAATTTTTACATTTTCAAAGTCTAAACAGATAATCCAAACCGTTCAACATTCAATCTATATTAAAATGTGTTTGAAGACCAAATTTTACATTTTCTAGAATTTTTTTACTATTTATTAAATCAGTTTTAAAATTATTGTTTTCAATGATCAAGAAATTTTTCATTGAAAATCAATGATTTTAAAACTGACTTAATAAATAGAGATCACCTCTAACGATTTGGATCAACTATATGGACTTTGAAAATCAGAAATCAATTAGTTGCACCACAACTCCGGAACAAACGTTTTGATATTAACCAAAAATGCACTATTTATATTTAAAATTATGACTACTGTAAAATAGCTCTCAAATAATATTCATCATAAAGCACAATCTTTTGCCTTTTAGCACACACACACTCATAAAATATTTTACTATTTTGTCAGCCGCCGTTGGATTAGCAATTTTCAAAGTGGTTTAATAAATAGTAAAAAAATTCGGAAAAATATAACATTTGATTTCCAAGCACATATTGATATGAAGAACAAGATGAACGGTTCAGATCGACTTTGGATTTTTAAACTTCAAATTTGAACCGTTAGCACTTCAGCCCATATGCTACCAAAAGCATATTAGTCACTCTCTCTCTCTATATATATGATCGTTTATTTTCTTGATCAAATTGATGCCAACCATAGATGATTAAATGTAATCACAAGGAATTAATTTGATCGTTAGTTCAATAGTCTATTTTCGAATGAAGTCATGCTAAAAAGTTTCTTTGATATATATTTAGGCAAATGAAGACCGCTTATTTTGTTGAAATCACATCATTAAAATGCTTTCATAATCAAAGAATCCATATGTTCCAATAAATAATTTAAATTAGATTGCTATTGTAAAGAACAAAGAAGTCTATTGTTCATGTCGTTAGTATATATTTATTTATTTATAAAATTTTAATAATAAAAATTTCAAATATTAAAATAAAGTCAATATATTTAACCAGTGTTGTAAAAAACGTCCGTTTAGGCCGATTAGTCGTTGGCGGTGATAAAACCATTGCGGATTTTTCCGACTAATTGACTGATTATTCTCGATTATTTCTGATTAATCGCTTGGCGTTATCCTGTCCGTCTGATGAGTGCGTACTATTATTTTCAACACGGATTTAATCTATTGTTTTTGTATGCATTCATAGAAGAGTACACTATTTTTGAACATTTTTTAGTTAGTATCAAGGATTTATTTTTTAATTAGAAAAGAAAATAGTCCAAATTAAAGCAAATTTTTCATTAGTCTTTACTTGCTATAAAATAACTAGAATCAAATAATTAAACCTCCAAAAGCCATAATTACTAAGACACAAAAATGTGACATGAAAAATGTCATGAGTATAAAATACAACCTAAATTATATAATCACAAATTTAATCCTTGAATCACAAAAATACAAAAGTGTGTATGTAGTGGCCAGTTGGTATACAAATATAGATGTCGCTCTCCATTTATAGAATACAAAACTACAATGAAAGGAGCAAATCAAGTAGGCAATACTTCTCCTTCATGCATGTGAACAACCGACCTCTTTTTTTTTTTTTTTTTCTTTTTTTTGTTCACTAGTTTGAATTTGTGTGGTGTGTTGATATGGTGGTGGTGATGATGATGATGATAATAATAATAATAAAATGTTATTAGTGATTATAAATGTAGGAGCTAATTAATTACTATATAGTTTTATTATTACATACTATGGTTTTCATCCTAGCTTGCAATAATCATTTAAAATTTTTGAAGCCTTAATTAGTTTAGAAAAAAAGAAAAAGAAAGTTGAAACTTAGCTATGAAACCATAATAATTTCCTAGAAAAATGAAGTGATTAAATATATAAATATTAATACATATTCAAGAGAATTGACACAAGATACGAATTATAATGTGGCATGCTCATCCTAAAATACTAAAAAAAACGATATATTGATTTGATTTAGTGACAAAAAAGAATGTTATTTATGTGAAAGGTTGCAAGTTAGCGCACAAGAAAGCACTAATGCATCAAATTTATATCGTTTGCACTAACTCAAATTTGAGGTACTGCAGAATAAATTTTGACTGTTCGATCTGTATTGACATAAATATTAAAGAAGCTCTATATTTACAGGCGTGCACTAGATTAGTTTGGATTCTAATCGGATGGTTGAAATTCTAAATCTGAATTACTGCAAATGATATGGACTCTTCATTATGCATAGAGGGATTTTTTTTTTTAAAATAGAATCAAATTTAAATATATCAATGAAACAAGCACACTGAATAAAAACAACTCCACCGATTGGTAGAGGCAAAAAAGTAAGCATAGTAAGAAAGCACAACAAGTATAGTAGCTGCCTCCACCGATCTACAGGATTAGTGAAACTGTTTTTCATAAAAAATAAGTCCAACTTACTTGTTTCGTTAAAATATTTAAATTTAATTTAATTTTTAAGAAATAATCTGCATAGAGATCCCAAAAATGAAACAAACAGGAGAGGAGGGGGAATAGAGTTAGAGACAGAGCAATGGGACCTGAATGAATGAATGACTTGTTGATTGGGTCATCTTAACCAGCACATCCTTCCAAGATATATATGCAAAAAAAAACAACACAAGTGTTCCTTCCAAGATATATATATAAAAAAAAACAACACAAGTGTCCACCACTGTTCATCTACCGTATTCTATTGCTTGTTCATTGTATATCTTCTGTTGCGCTGGATGGTGTAGCACACCGTGTAGGTATACAAGAGTTATACAGTAAAAAAATAAAAAATAAAAAAAATCCTGATTTTAGGAGATTTTCAAAACTATTCAAAAACAAATCTCAAATTCGTTTGATTGTATAATAGTTGCTTAATAATTTTTAGAAATAGAAATAACATAATAATTTCGATATTTAATTATTTACTAGAAGTGACTTTGGAACTGGGATTAATAATTCAAATACAAAGTATTTTTATTTTTTTATTAACACAATAAGAAATAGTTTAATTTTTTTTTAGAACTGAGAAAATTCTTGCCTGAAAAATGTTTCGGAGTCCTTCTAGTACATCTTAATTATAAGATGTTTTATTTATTTTATTTAATTTTCTTTCTAACATATTTAAATTATTAATTATTCTTTCTATTTATGAAAATTATGAAACAATTATTATTCTCCTTTGATCCAAAATAATCAAATTGTGAGGTTTGATTTTGTAAAAGTATATCTTAGTATATTTTGTTATTATTTTTTTGAAGTATAAACTAACTTAAAACTTGAATTTTTTTATTAAACGTAATCAATTATGTCACATATGGTCACGGTGTGACCATACGTGACGTAATTATTCACGTGGCGTAACTGTTATCTTTCATTTTAGTCACATCACGTAAAAATAAATTTTGATCGACACAACATATTAATTACGTAACGTCACGTTTTTTCTTCCCTACTACAACATACTGCATTGGAGAGGATTCATCATGCATTCATGAAATGGTGTGGTGTAGAATGCAGCAGAGGATCTGAAAACATATGAAGAGATATCTTTCCGTGACATGATATGAAATATGTGCATGCGCGGGGACCCCTAAACGCGTGCATATATATATATATATATATATATATGTCTCCTGTTCTTCATTTCATTAATTTTTTTTATTTTTTATTGAACTTCTCTTACAGCTATATTTCGGATTTTTTATATAAATAAAACTGTTTTTAATCATTTTCTCTACCGCTCCCTGTGATCGATGGAGCTATTTTCGGACCACTGATATTGCTGATTTTAGATAAATGTGAAGGATTGGTGGAGAAAATAGTTTGTTGTCTCACTGATTTCTAGAATCAGTGGAGCATTTTCTTATAGCTTCCCCATATATATATAGTGTTTGTACCGTTAAAAATTTTAAAAACAGTTCTATTTAAAAAAAATCTATATTTTGTGTGCTTCATTCCGATATTTTTTTAGGTGATGACAAAATATATATAAAACACACATATTTGTTATTTTGTGAGCACCAAACTTAGGTATCATGTGCATGGTGTACTTGATGATGCAATTTTTTTTGTTAATCTTGTTATTTAATTATGTAGTAGAATTAGTAAAAATTTAATTATAATATTGATTTCAATCGACGAATTTAAACTATTGAAATCAATTTACTGAACGAGTAATATACGTATTTACACATAAATTTTTTTAAAAATTGAATTGATTTATTATAAAAAGAAGCGGAAAAAAGAATAAATGAATTATAATTAATCAACTTTTTAATTTTCCCGCTTAAATTTATACTAAATTAACTAAAAAATGTGTATAATTTTTATATAAACGCACATATCACTCGTCAAGTAGATCGATCGCAGAACAACCTAGTTCTACTCATTAATTATATAATTAGAAAGTTACAAAATTGCAACTGGAGACTCCAGCTCTCTTGGAAATAACAAATAAAAAATAATAAATATACCGTGGTCCCAATTACTGTAACGCGTAGCAACTAATTGGCATTGTCCTGTTGTCACTTGCAACTTTTACTGTTCAATTATTCTTCAAAAAAAGGTACTGTTTAATGTAAATTTTATAAAAAAAATATCTTTATTATTGGAGCAAGACTTGCCATTTTATGTATAAATTTTGTATTGAAATTTTAAAAATATATATATTATACAGAACTTACACATGTGATAACATTTTATTGGTAGAAAAAAATAGAAAAAATATATTCCGAATGATTGGTAGGAGGTCTTAATTTCGAACATAATAAAATAAATGAATATCCCCTCAATTACATGACAACAAATTAATTAAAGGGCCTATTTCTTTTTTTTTTTTTCATAGTCTCTCATATATTCTTATATATACTTAAAAAAAAAAAAAATGTTTGTGATAATTTTGGCCAAAATTTTTATTAATATCATTTCAATAAAAAAAAAAACCAAAACACCTCTGAAATTGAGGAATTCCAAATATACCCGGGCCACCAATTCAATTTGCGGCCTTTGAAATTGAGAAACCTAAATATTAATATATTACAGTGCATTTTTTTGTTTTTTTGGGGCTCCAATTCAATCTGCGCTCCTTCAAGAATGGGGCAGCCGATTGAATTAGTGGCCTGGGTATTTTTGAAATTCTCCAAAAAAAATGGTTTTTTGTTTTTAAGAATATGGTATGAATACAAATTTCGGTAAGTTTGGCGGCAATTATCAAACTTGTGCACTAAAATTAAATATTGATGTCATTGCTTTGATTGATCGTTTTTGTTTAGTTAAGGAGTTAAACGACAAAAAGGATAAGAGATATTAATTATGTTTAATGGCATTATCTAAGTAAACAAAGAGAGGATGTATCATGTATGTAGTGATGTGATCTAAAGGAATAATCAATTGATGTATATCTTTATACCAAACGCTTTAATTAGAGCTGCTTAGCCACCCTCATAATTTTTTAAAATTTAATCATTTATATTGAAATTTAGCTGAATTTTTAAATTTTTTTTTTTAATATAATATAGTTCAAGTCTCTCATAAAACATTAAATTTAATGTGTACTTGTAACTTTTTATGAAGATAATTTTTTTCTGATTATTGTTTATAGTCTATACATGACGCTATATATGTGTGTGTGTGTGAGTTTGAGGGGCTTTTTGTGACATAATTAAAACAATATGGTTTTTGAAGCGAAAATTCATATCACCTAAGTTAACTCAAATTTTGCGTTTACAACTTTACATACATACCATCTGATCTGCTTTAGCACATATATTAAAGGAGACAGATTGATCCGAATTCTGGTTAGATGGTTAAGATATGAACTCAAAATTTGAGGTACTTCAGAGGATCTGGACTCTTTTTTTTTTTGACTAAAGCCTTTAGACACTCACACAACTCGAATCCATATTCTCCCGTGGGAGAACGGATGACTTCTCAGAGGGTGCATTTGAACCCTCTTCATATATATATATATATTATGATTGAAAGTATATTACACTGTTGCATGTATAAAACATGGAATATTTTTTATTTTTTATTTTTAAAGAAAGAAAGCGCCAGATCAAAGGCAACGACAAGAAGTGAAGAATATTTGGAATTCAGGCGAAAAAACATTGACAATTATTTAAAATTTTAATAGGAAAACCTCACATTGGACAGCTCTGTTGATCCAGAAATGCCACGTGTCCCCATTAATTACAATTAGGATCCTCTAAAGTAACTCAAATTTTGATTTTAGATCCAGACTGTTCAATTTGCTATTGCACGAATATTAAAGGAAACCTGTGCACTTCACCTCTTGCCGAATTGACCCGAGTTCCGAACAGATGGTTCGGATCTAAACTCAAACTTTATGTTACTTTAGGGGATCCGAGGCTAAAGTTACTCAAATTTATGTTACTTAGACATGAATATTAACGAAGTTCCATTCATTCTACCTCGTGCCGGATTGATCCGACTGATTGAAATATTCAAATCTAAACTCAAAATTTGAGTTGCTTTAGGGGATCCGAGGGTTCGAAAATGCTAGTATAGTCAAAATTTTGATCAGACGGTTAAAATCTAAACTCAAGATTTGGATTACTTTAGGGATCCGGACCTCACTAATTAAGCGATCCAGAAATGCCATGTGTCCCCATTAATTACAATTCGGATCCTGTAAAATAACTCAAAATTTGAGTTTGGATCCAGATGGTTCGATTTGCTATTGCACGAATATTAAAGGAAACCTCGTGCACTTCACCTCGTGCTGAATTGACCCGAGTTCCGATCGGATGGTTCGAATTTAAACTCAAAATTTATGTTACTTTAGAGGATCCGAGGCTAAAGTTACTCAAATTTATGTTACTTAGGCATGAATATTAAAGGAGTTCCATTCATCCCACCTCGTGCCGGATTGATCCGAATTCTGATTGAAACATTCATATCTAAACTCAAAATTTGGGTTTCTTTAGGGGATCCGAGGGTTCGGAAATGCCAGTGTACTCAAAATTCTGATCGGATGGTTTGGATCTAAACTCAAAATTTGAATTACTTTAGGGATCTGGACCTCATTAATTAAGCAGGACATGTTTTAATACAGAGTAGTTGCAGGGCTCCAGTCATGTGGGCCGGGGCCAGGCCCACAAACCCCCATAAGACTTGATCTTGGGTGGGCCCACTGGTCATAGAGGAGGGACCTTAGTTGGGGGAAGATAATATAAATATGATTCTAATGGATTTTATGTGATGGAAGTGAATGCCAGGGGTTATGAAAATGACATCTTCCCAAATTATTGTTCTCGCCCATAATTGAAGCATTTCTTATTAGTTCAATCAATAATGATGATGATGATGATGATTGCAAAATCTAATGAACTGGTAGAAAAATAAGGAACTAAAACAGAATGTTGCTATCATTCTAATTTTTTTTTTTTTTTTTTTTTGAGTAAAGGTTGGAAGTTAAGCTAGCTAATTATTTAATACCCTTGTTATTACATCAAATGATTTCTTTCATCTGAGTTTCGAATTTATTGTCTCCTACATAGAGACTATTTGTCTTTGACACTAGATCAAAGACCAATTCTGCTATCATTCTCATTTAGTATCAACTTATGTTTTGCTTTATGATGTGGAAATAGGAGTTGGAGGCGGTTTGATAGGTATCAAATCAAATTCAGCTCGGTGTCCAGTCGGAGCCAGTACGATTTGCATCAAGATTCGTGTGCTCTTAATCATCAACAATTTTGAAGTTATTTGTATGAATCTTGATGTGAATCGGACAACAAACCAAATTTGATCTGATGCCCGACGGCCTAGGCAAACTGATGATATATTAAGAGATTTTACAAGGAAAACCAATTTACCAAACAAATTGGATTTTAGTTTAGTCGATCAGAGAACAAATTGGATCCAAAGCAACAAACGAACAGAAAAAGCAATTAGATTTTAGTTTAATCGATATAACAAACTGAGTTTCAAAATGTTAATTTATATATTATTAGAATTTTACATATTATGGTACACAAGGCCCAAAATTTATTGCATATTACTTGCAAATTTTCTTTGGGTAAAAGTGTTTTTTTATTTACTGGTATGGTATCAGTCCTAAACTGGACCAAATTATCTTTTTATGTACCGAACAAATCTGTACCTGTAACAGTAAGTGGAGAGCGAGAGCGAGAGAGAGAGAGAGGGAGAAAGAGAAAATGTTTATAATTTACAACTAAATCTATAAATAATTTCTGACAGGAACCAGTTACCAAATTTAACTTGTACAAAAGTTATAATTTTTCTCTCTCAACTATAAACCTTGTATTAGTTCATTTACATTTAACCACCAGTGGCACTTGCACCACATTATTCTTTCCTATCCATAAAATGGAACCAAAAACATAGTCTTGCAAATTAGGATCCACAACCCGAAAATATACTGTGAAATTCTTACTTGAACCATAACTCTTGAAAGCAAGAATCCTTGGTGACACAGTCACATTTACACCCTTTGGTGCATTGACAAAAGCTTTGTATGTACTACTGGGTTTACCCACATTGGTTACGGCTCGGGTCACCCGATAACTTTTTTGAAGATTTGGCACGGTGATTGATGCGTAGTTCAGGTCACTGGCAAGCAAATCTGGCTTTAAACAGACACTGCTACTATCTCCAGTTATTATTTGCAGAGAGTGATTGTTATAACCTATAGAACAGAGGAAGGATTTGTAGTCCTGTGGGGATGAATCGAAAATGAGACCCGGGTTTAGAATGCGGGTCGGGTCTATGAAGCCCGACCCGAAATCAAATGGATTTGCCAGAGTTCCTTCTGGATCAGAAATTATAGTGTTCCCTTTCTTATCCAAAATTTTTGCTGCAAATGAAATAATAAACATGTAAATAATGACTGGAGAAGCTATGCTATAGCATTTGTTATATACAAATTAAAGAAAAAAATCTAACCTGTAGTCATAATAGCAGATTTGATTGCCGAAGGAGACCATGTAGGATAGACGGCTTTTACTAAAGCGGCGATGCCAGTAACATGGGGACATGCCATAGAAGTACCAGACAAAACATTAAATTGCATATTCTTATCTTTTGCCGGAGACCATGCTGCCAGTATATTCAAACCCGGCGCTGCCACATCAGGCTACAATTAAGCCCTATATAAGTTAGTTTATATATTTAAAATTTGGTACATAGGGTCCTCATTAACTGTTGTATGCATTAATTTTACCTTTAAAATCTGTGGTGTTAGTGAATTGGGTCCTCTCGAAGAGAATGCTGACACACGAGGAGCTGCTTGGTATCCCGTTACAGTACTTGCTGGTAAAATTTTTGACTTTGGCCTCCTACATTAAATATTTTTATTGTAATACCAATTTTTTTTATGATTCTTGAAGAAAAAGATGAATTCATAGGAGCCTAATTTCAGTTATAGAAGTTCACAGTTGAGCAGAGTATGGGGTCAAATTTACGATATCCAACTATCCATAGCATTTTACTCTAAACTATATAGAAAATAATGTATAAGAGCATAAATTTTATATAATTATTGCTAACCTTGTGGTGTTAAGATAGGAGATTATTTTATCACCGGCTTCTCTATTAACTGAGGTTGCTGGTAAAACAAAAGGAGATGCAACCTGGTAGTTGGTTTCATCTATAAGTATCATGCCAGCGGCACCCGCTCTTTTAACAATCTGACTTTTTTGCACCCTTGAGTCTGACGAGCTTTCACTATGCCGGCACACTAGTATTTTCCCTTTTGCCTTTGTCTCGTTTAGCGAGCTATCTAAGCAAAAGCTAAATGTATTGGAGCAAAAAAAAATGCATTAATTATAAAAATAAGATAACACCCCTATTTTGTGGCATTCACTTTGTTTTGTTAAGTGTACAAAATGTAGGGTTCAAATGTACCATCTTGGATTACTGGTATGGAATAAGACTGCCATTTCCTTATTTCATTGAAATATTAAAATATACTTTATATGTGAATTGTTTCCAGTTTAAATGTATTTGATTACCTAGATTGGTAAGGGGTGAAATAGGTTGCATTGGCCTCAGAAGCCGAAATGGTGCTGATTGATGTGTTCATGATAGATCTCGTCAAGCTATCACCCTGATTGAATTTCGAAATATCTGAATTCAACAACTAAATCTACAGATTGAAATCTATATTTACTTAATTATGTACCTTTATATTAGTGCCATCACCAAGCACAACCGAAGATGCAAAATCACGGTCCGTCGAACCGGCTGCAACAGTGAGCAACCATGGTGCAAGATTTGTTGCGGTACCATGACCCCCGGCATTTCCAGCAGAAGAAATTACCAAAATACCCTTACTGAATGCATGAAATGACCCTATAGAAATAGGATCACTGAAATAGTCATCTTGTGGTGGATCGGGGCCTATAGAGATTGAAATAATATCGACGCCATCTTTTATAGCATCATCAAATGCCGCAAGGAGATCTGCATCATAGCATCCCATATCCCAACATGCTTTGTAAATGGATATTCGGGCCATCTGGGCCCCACCTCGGCCCCCGCCAACACCCAATCCTTTGAAGCTCATGTTTCTCACATAACGACCCGCAGCAGTTGAGGCAGTGTGGGTCCCATGACCCAAGGTGTCTCTTGGTGACTTGGATTCGATTATTTCGTCGGTTTTGGTGTCTTCTTCTTCAACTACTGGATATTTTTGGTGTTGTTGTTTTTCTGCTTCGTATCCCGATAAATAGTATCTAGCTCCAATTATTTTCCTGTGTAGGATATTACTTGTTAAATTAGTCCTAAGCTGTATAATTCAATGATAATGACTGTCAATGGAGGTATATATATATCAGCAATAAAGTTGTGACTGTGAAAAATGATACTGGATGATATCATGAAAAGCTGTAATAAGCCTTTTTTTTGTCACCAGAAGTTGATTTCACTTGATATATCATATTTAATTAATTATAGTGATCTTTGTTTTTGTTTATGATCATTTAAGTCAGTCTAAAATTGTTAGGTATAATCTTCAAAAACATGGGGAGCTAACAAATTGAAGGGGTAAAACCATAAAACAAAATGATGTTTTACTTGTTGCAAGTGAAATTTGAAGAGGGGTCTCCAACTTGACAACTGCCTTTCCATCTCGAGGGAACTGGAGGCATCCCTTCATCGTGAAAACTTGGCGATTCTGGCCATATTCCTACAATAAAATTACATATTATTAAGTTTTCCTTTTTCACACAACATGCTGCCAAAATAGAAGAATACTGAGTCAACAGATTGTCAAGATATGAATCAAATTTGTGTTTTCTTTGAGATTCTGATTTGCATATTAGTTTGAAATGTCTCTCTAGCTGGCAGATCTCTATTCTCTCTTACACAGAATATAGGAATTTTATTATGGTATTAAATATTCTATAAGAATAGGATGTAATTCATGTATATAAATTGAGGATATTGTCCTTGTGATATAGCATTCAGAAATTTCTTTATTATTATTCCTTTGTATATTCTGTCAAGTATAAGAACCTACAGCTCTAGTATCTATTTTTAATCCAAGGAAATATGAAAATACTTTTAGTATGATGTCCCACCAGATAAATAAAATATAACTATGTGACACTCTAATAAGGTCAAGAGAGAGGCACAAGGAACAAAAACTGGATCACATGATATGCTCATCTGTCAATTAGCTAAACTCCAGTCAGAAAAAAATGAACAAAAAAATAAAAGTTTGGTTAATTGGAAGCTTCTACATGACATGATTATTGCAAGCCTATATGTTATTAAAAATCATTGTAATTTTATATTAATTATTCTTCACTGAGCAAGCAAGCTTTGAAAAATAGAGAATTTGCTCAGTGTTGGTCAGTTCAGAAATGGGGGTTTGGATTGAAAAAAAAAATGAAAACTTAAAAGAGAAGTTGTACCGGTATCGATAAACCCAATTATGACATTTTCTTGGTTTTTTGTGGAGTATCCAGTTATTTCCAGTCCTTCATTTGTATGTAATCCCATGAAATCCCATGAGTGAGTTGTATGGAGCTTTCTTTTCAAATTTGGTAGAACTGAGACAACACCAGGCATCTCTGTTTAACCACAATATAAAAATTGAATAAAAGTAGTAATAATGAATAAATTGTTCACAACTGAGACAAATTGCAATTTAATTAAGAGAATATGAGCATGTGTGTATAACTACATACCAGCCAATAGTGATGCCTGCTCTTCGGTTAATTTTGCGGCAAAACCCCTAAAACCTCCTTCATATGTATATATATGAGATGCTTGTGCTTTCTCTAAACTGAATCATAAACAATCCAATATACCTTATTTACCTCTTTTACAAGATAAAATTTTCGATTGAACCGTAATTATAAATTGAACAAAAGCAATATATTTTGTTCTTTAATTACCTTCCATTGTGAACAGAAGCAAGCATTTGGTGGTGATGGTTCAATATATCATCATTGGGACCAACTACAATTCCTTCTTTTGTAGCACTTCCCATATAAACCACATAAACCTTGTGATTTTAAGAAAAAAATATAATGAAATGTTAAGTTGAGAAATGATAAACAAATTCCTAATTTCTAAATTGTGAATACAATGGTACTTAAATCCTAAAATAAGTAAAATGAGCATGTAATCTCATCACAGCAAGAAGTTCTAGTAAAAAACAAAATATATATATATGGTAATACAATAGTTTGCATATAGAAATTAAGAAATAAATAGTAGAACTTGGTGGCAATTTGGCATTGCCTAACTTGGTTTGTCAAATAACTTCACAACAAAATTAAACGAGTTATTATTGGTACCAAGCGACGGTATTAAATCAGATTCCAACACTATGGTAATCTAATTAAATCAAGTCTTGCAGGAAACACCATTGATATATAATAAATTGTTTGGAAGAGGTTGAGGAGGGTTTATAACCTGAGAAGATAAAGAGCAACCAAATTCTTCTACAAGTAGTATAGAGAGAAAAATGATGATAGAGAGAGAAGCCATGATGAGAGAGAGGGGAGGGGATTAATGGAGAGGTGGGTTAGATTGAATAGATTAGATATTTCACAATGGTTGTGCTAGCTTCAAAAAAACTGCCAGGTTTTCTGCATGAGCAAACAAAAATCACCAACTAATGAAGCAAAGTAAAAAGGCCTTTTGATTTTTGAGAGAGAGAGAGAGAGTGACAGAGAGAGGTTGGTACATGGCGGTAATCTAACTACTAGTCAGGAAAATATAAAATATATAGGATGAAGGGTGCCCCTCATTTTCTTTGAGATTCGTGTCAAAATTATTTTGGTGTCTATTTGGATTATAGGTGTTCGCTTTGAAATTCGTGTTTGATTAAAAGGGACAATATAAATTTCATTCTACACGAATTAGGTTAATGCGTTTTAATATTCAATTATTTAGTGCTGAGAGAAAATTTTGCATTTTAATATTCAATGTGCCCTTTCTTAATTAAGAAAGTTAAGAAAAAAATATAAAATTTTGTCTCCAAACACATTTTAATGTGAATATTATGTTGAGCGATTTGGATCGCCTGTTTGAATTTTGAAATAGAAATTAAATAAAGATGTAGAATATGATTAAACCATGGAAGCAATGGGACATTTGAGCCATCTCTAATTAATGATAAATTAGGTATTCTGAGCAATAAATAACCAAATTAGTGCGCTTAAAATATGACTCCTCAAAATAAGATGAGAAAGGTTATCTTATCCTATTAATTATTCGTGTCATTAATTACTAGCATAGTTGTGAGGAACAACTTAATTTTAATCTACCCTTCCTAATTTTATATTCTTCAATTTAAATCTTCAATTTTTAAAAGAAAATTAAAGAGGGGAAATGTGATTAAAGTTCCTGACAAATGTAAAATACGATGAGCACTTAATTCGTCTCAAAATTTTGTGATAGCAAGGGATTCTAAGTAATTGGGCTGATGTGTATTGTATTGTATTGTTTTATGGCATTACACAGTTTTGGGTCACAATTTTGTAGGTTGGGATTTGTTCCTTTCAAGAAAAGTTCAGGCCCAAATCATGAAGGGACACTATTGAAGGAATAATAATGCCACATTGGGATTTTCTGTGCTTTATCTTCGGAGACATACTTGTAGCGGGTCAAAATAATAATTGATTTAGTAAGCAACAGATTTTGCTGGACAAGAGTTTCTACAGATAAAAATAATTAAAAAAGAGAGGTAGCAGCTGGTTGTCAACCATGGATCATGAAGAATCACGTGTCACTGTGTCGGACACGTGACACGTGTCACCTTTGCATGTTGGTTACGATGTAAGGAAAGCATTAATTTGCACTGAGTCCAACAGTCAATACCATTATAACAAAATCAAATGTATGCTCACCTAAGTTTGTTTTTGAGCTGCAATCCAATTACTGGAAAAATAAATGAAAAATGAAGAGGATAATAATTTGGTATGAATCCAAGACTCTTGGGAGGAGGGAATTAAATTTGTGTGTTATATATTTGGAGATGTTAAGCATAAAAATTAGTTGATTCACAAGTGGTTTTTTTTTTTTTTTTTGGGTGAAAAATACTGGCAGCAGCTAGCTACCAACAATAGTTGATTCACAAGTTGAAGAGTATGTTTTGATTCCGGATTATTATTCTGACAAAGCACTTGTACTAATATATATAATTGATAACTATTCAAGAAGAAAATTAAATATGTATTAGTTGACCTTTATGATCGAATGATGAGTAAATCGTGTATACCGCTTTGTAATAAATTTTATACCACTTGTGCAACAAGTTTTATTTATGTATTGTTGAGATACCCCTTAATGGTTGACTCTAAAGATGAATATATAACTAATAACTACTTGGTGCGAGTAATTATTGGCACAAACATTTATATATATGAGTACAATATATATATATATATAGAGGAGGGGAGTAGAACTAGGGTGCTCTTAAGCTCACCAAAGTGTTTGGTGAGCTTGACTCTAAAATCCATCAAATCGATTTCAAATGACGAATCCGAACCGTTGAAACCCGCCTACCTTACGTGTGATGCGTCTACATATGAAATTTTTAAACATTCGAATTAATTTAGTATAAAGTCAAGCGGTCAAAAAACGTTAAAAAAATGAATGCACTAAAATTAATTTATTAACCTTCTAATTTTGACCGCTTGACTTTATACTAAATTAATTCGAATGTTTAAAAATTTCACATGTAGATGCATCACACGTAAGGTAGGCGGGTTTCAACGGTTCAGATTCGTCATTTGAAATCGATTTGATGGATTTTAGAGTCAAGCTCACCAAACACTTTGGTGAGCTTAAGAGCACCCTAGTTCTACTCTAGAGGAGGGTTCAAATGCACCCAAATTTTTGTGCATCCAAATGCACCCTATTCTTTTTCTCCATTTTCAAAGTCCGAATAGTCAATCCGAACCGTTAGATGCGATCTATATATTAAGATGTGCTTGGAGACCAAATTTTATATTTTTTGGATTTTTTTTTACTATTTATTAAGCCACTTTGAAAAATCGCTGATCCAATGGTCCAGAAAATGTAAAATCAGCGATTTTCAAAGTGGATTAATAAATAGTAAAAAAATTCCAAAAAATGTAAAATTTGGTCTCCAAGCACATCTTAATATATAGATCACATCTAACGGTTCGGATTGACTATTCAGACTTTGAAAACGGAGAAAAATAATTTGAAAGATAGGGTACATTTGGGTGCATTTGAACCCTCCTCATATATATATATATATATATTAATGAGTATGGCTAATATAACATCAGTGTCATTTCAGTCTATATAACACCAACTCCAAAACCTATCAAATTGAGTTCAAATGGTGAATCCAAACCGTTCAAACTAATTTAATTTATGAGTGATGTGTTTTCATGCAAACTTTTTATATTTTCGAGTTATTTTAGTATCAAATCAAGCGACAAAAAAATTGAAAAATGAATGTATTAAAATTAACTTAAAAACTCACACATTAGACCTGACTTGATACCAAATAAACTCAAAAACTTATTAATTTTACATGTAAACGCACAACTAATGAAGTAGATCGGTTTGAACGGTTTGGATTCATCATTTGAACTCGATTTGATATTTTGGAGTTGGTGTTATATAGACTGAAATAACACTGATTTTATATTAGCCATACTCTATATTAATAGATCAAACTGTCGATCTGAACCGTTCACCATAATATCCTTATTAAAATATGTTTGGAGATCAAATTTTATATTTTATTTTTTGAAATTTGTTTAATATTTATTTAGATAGGTACACAATCACTATTTATGGATGGTTCAAAAATAACGATTTTGTACCTGTCTTAAGAAATTGTAAACAATTTTTAGAAAATATAAAATTTGGTCTCCAAACATGTATTAATATGGGGGTTACATTGAGTGGTTCAGATCACCAATATGAACTTTGAAAACAAAAATAAAAACTATTAGGTACATGCTTCATTTAAAAACAATAATTTTGTATCTATTTATAAAAATATCAAATTTTTTTTTAAAAATATAAAATTTGGTCTCCAAGCATGCATGTATGAGGTTACGTTGAGTGGTTCGGATCAACAATATGAACTTTGAAAACGGAAATATAAACTATGAAGTACAATAAAACATGAAAATCATGACGTATTTGAACCCTCCTCTTTGAATTATTGGAACTTGTATAAACAAAACATATAGCTATATACATACATGCAACATATATCTCAAAGAAACAGATAGCTATTTATATATAGAGAAAAGGTAATGTCCCCCGGGCTACAGTCCTCCGAAAATCTTCGTGTATAAAAACCTTCCCTTTTTAGCTTAGTTCCGACGTGCTTTTAACCGCTGGTAACAAAAGAAGTACTTTTTCAGCCACGCGCTTTCAACTGCCATAATTTCAAGTACAATATCACTACTAGAATTTCCGTTTTTTTCAAGGGTAGCATCTGTATTTTCAAGGGTAAGAAGGGCCCTTGGAAATGAAATTGAGTTTGCTGACACATTTAACTATTTTCAAGGGTAGGCCATTGGAAATAGTAGCGCATGGAAATCCCTGATGCCAACCCTTGAAAATGCTTGCTATCCACCCTTGGAAATACTTTTGCATGACCCATGACCCGCTAAACAGAACGAATACTATATTTTATTGAGAGCCCATATTATTTTCAAGGGACTACCCTTGAAAATGTTTTGGTAAGTCTGTTTATACTATTTTATAGTGAGGCTCATGGAAATGCTGGAGCACAATACCCTTGAAAATACTTTGTTGATTCAGTTTATATTATTTTATGCTGAGGCCCATGAAAATGCTGGAGCACACCCTTGGAAATGTTTTATTGATTCAGTTTACATTATTTTATAGTTGGACATAATATTTCCAAGAGACTACCCTTGAAAATGTTTAGCTCCTAGAGACAGAAACATTTTTGTTTATTTGAGATGCCCCTTTGAATGATGAAAATAATAAATCACAACAATAAAACTAGTACAATAAACACCCACAATTCCAATTAATAATACTAAATTATATAAAAAGATTACTAAATAACACGATAATAATATCATATTATCCAAGTATCATATTTACAAAATCAAAGTACCTCATTATTCAACACACAATTTCATGTATCTATGATCAGAAAAAATCCACCTACAATTTTTCTCAAAACAATAAAAAGTGTAAAAAAATCCACTACAATTTTTCTTCGTAATCTGATCATTTGTTCATTTCCTTGTATGCTTCCATCTCCAATTACTAGACTAAGAGGCAAAAAAAAAAAAAAAAAGCAATGTCAGCTCTCTCTCTTTTTTGAATAAAATGAGGTCATGGATAAGATAAGTTATTTCACCATGTACAAGATAATAAGAAGAAGACTTAAATTAGTAAGACACTAGTTTACCTTCTTTGGAAATGGTCAAATCTACAAAATTTCATACAAGTAATTCAATTGATTTTGCACAATTCTCCTTTCAAAATGACAAAATCTGTTTGTTGGTAAACTGCAGTTCTCTATTCTGACAGTCTGATTTGTGATTTTTGCTGAGAGCAATTGGCTGGGCCAAATTTGGAGTTTTTTATATGGAAATGACCATCAATACTTGAACTTTATGCCTAATTAATTTCAGAATGTTTATGGCTCAGGGACTATGATGAACAGGTGGTTTTCTAACTGACAAATTTCAGGCTGGTAGCAATTTTTCTGAACCAGTCCCAATTTCAAAAGATGAACTTCTAAAATCGATCATAAATCACAGAAAATTCCAAATCAAGAAATTCATTTTTCAATATATTCATATGAATGTCCTCCACATGTAGATGTAGCAGTTTGAACATATTTGAATTAGAGCTATGCTTTTCTATTTGTTTAGTGCATAGTGACTTGTAAATAACCAATGAGACAGTACTGGTACTGGCTCCTTAGTTGTCTCTCCTTTTATATCTTTATTTGTGCAAATGGCAAGTTTGAGATTCTGTTCTATACCAAAATTTTCTTCCTTGTCAAAAGTAAAATAATAAAAAAGAATATATAATAAAATAAACTTGTCTTGTGTTTCTCTTCAAGTTTCTCAGATGAATCAAATGACAGCTGATCTGTCAAATGGACCAAGGATAATTTGTGATAAAGTGAAAATGACCAACTTGTCCTTGAGGCATCCTCTTGCAGGTAGTAACAAGAGCCTCGCCAAAACTCCTCTAGCTGAGACTTCATAACAGCATTCATTTTGGTTTCTTGTGATGAATGTATAATATCTACTAAGTTCAGTAATCTCTCCATATCCTATATAAATTCAATTCAAAGCATTACAGTAATATTCATGGCAACTTCCAGTTTCTTCCTTAACCCTTCTTTGCAAATATTAAAAAAGATGGCGGACCATTTGATAATCTAGGCACCATTTGCAAAACTGTAATTTACATATTTTACTTGGTAGGCAGGGTAATTAAATATATTACAAGTACTGGCAAGGTATATCCTATTTGAAAGAGAAACCCCTATTTCTTCTCAAATTTGTGTAAACACGAAATGTTATAACCCTTGCAATTTATATACACTGGTGTAAGTAAAACAAACTTTAGATTACTTTATTACCAAAGTATTTCTTTTCTCAAATATGTTTTGAGAGAGAGAGAGAGAGATTACCCTTCAGAAGCAAGGATATTAACACGTGCCACAATTTCAAAATGTACCATAGCACCATGAAATCATCCTTTGGAGGTCGTCATCAGCCACTGTAACATTCATGAGCACCAGTGATTTGACAGAACGAATGCCGGTTAATTCTGATGGCACCACCAGCCTATAGGTGCTGATCTCCACCTTTACAATCGTGTCGCAAGCAAACACTGGAGAGGGTATCTGGTAGCAGCTATGGAAACCAGTGTTGGAGATAGGCAGCTCCTCCACACCAGCAGAGCAGACAACACTGAAAACCAGGTAAAAATCATCAACATATAGTTCGCGTATATTTACCTCTGTGTCAAACTTCTTAATGACAGTTTCTCTCTCTCGGCTGAGACCTCTCCCTCCCTCTCTCTCTTTTTTCTTCTCACAAAACCGAGTTGGGGTGTTTCCACCTCTCTCCTCTTTTACTGCTCATTTTCATTTTTCTCTTTTACTGGTAAAACCCTAATTCAATTAAAAAGCCCCAATTAAACAAAAATTAATCAATATCAGTGTATAACAAAAAATGGTTAAAAAAATAGAGAGAAGAGAGTACCAGTTGCGGAGGAGGTGAGTGAAAGCAATCTCGGAGGGGGCGGTGTAACAGAGCTGCGGCGGCGAAGGATGGGACCGACGGAGAGGGGGAAGACAGCAGGGAGGGGACAGAGCGCATGGTGTCGACCTTGGGTTTCAGGCTGGGATTCGTCGGAGGAAGGGGAAGGGAAAAAAAGGTGACGGTGGAGGAGGAGAGGAGGCAGAGGGAGGAGAAGGGGTGGTGGGAATGAGGATCGGAGGGGAGTAGAGAGAAGGGAAATGCGGAAAAAGAAGAAAAAAAAGAATCGATATCGCTGAAGAAAGGGAGTCTGCATCGTCTGCAATAACTCAAAAAAAGAAAGAATCGATATCAGCCGTCCGATTATAAACGGAGTCCATCCGACCCTCCCCTAAAACATAGGGGTCTTTACTTTTAGTGCGGATCTAATTTTCACGACTATCAAAACAAATCAGACGGTCTAGATACTTAACTCAAAAGATTCATTTTTGAGTTAATGCAGAGGATACGAATTCGAAGAAAGGGACCCATTTGTCAGAGACGCTGTTTAATTCATTATACTGTAGCAATCATCAAGGATTAGATACATAGTATAGATTGGTCCGGATCTCCTGAGATAATGGAGATGTCCATTGACAATCAGGATGACACATTTTTAATCGAACGGCTTAGATTTACAAATGTTCATAGCCCTTCGATATCTCGATATTCCATCAGCCAGATAGATAAGTAAATGAACATGAAATCAGATCAAACTTTGCTATAAGGAAATAAATGCAGTGCTCTTTAATTTCAACGGTTCCGATCGACCAACGAACAATGTGTTTACGTGCGTCTTCATTAACTCACAGAGCAAGAGTTTATGTTCTATGAAACATATACTCTTGCTTTGTGAGTTAATGAAGGCACACGTATACATGTCGTCCGTTGGTCGATCGAAACCGTTGAAATCAAAGAGCACTGCATATATATTATTGCAGAAAATTTTGATGAAATTTTATATTTATTTACCTATCCATCAAGTCGACGGAATATCAAAACATCGAAGGGCTATAAATACTTCACGTTGGATCAAGGCTCAGATACAACAAAACTTCAAAACTTTTATGTTGGTTGTGTTTAATATATCTCCTTGATCATTTCAAAACAAATTTAGAATCATTTCATTGAAAATCAACCGTCGATCATTTACGTGAAAATGAACGGTCCGCAAATATTTGCTAAATTTGAAGGGGCAAATAATGATGAAAGTCTTTAAAATTGACACTTATAAGTATAATTTGGCCCTAAAAAACATAAGTAATTTTAATTTTAATTTTTTTCATATTATTTGATGTATATGCATTACATAATTAGCAAATATCAACCTCCAAGCCGTCTGATAAATAATAAATGGTGATGATGTACTTATTTGAGGTGATTTTATTAGCAAAGTAGTTTTAAATTATGCAGCGCACAACCTATATAATTTAAGGAGCTTCTAAAATATCTGATACACTGCTTGAAGCTAAAACTGCTCTGTTAAAATCTATACTTCTCAAATTTTTTGTTCTCCCATTTCATCCAGAGAAGATTTTTAGGCACCTACTCTCTCTAAAATTTTCCATTCCCTCCAATTTTATCCGCCATTTTCCTCTTCTTTTTTGGAAATTTCAAATGGAGTTGCCGCTATCACCAAACCTAATGCCGATCTTTTTCACTTACGATCTAACCACTAGACCTTACATTCGCCCAATCCCACCACCAAACCCTTGTGCACACGCAAACTTCCATCTGTGCTCTCCATCTTCTACAATGCAGCCGCCGCGACGAGGTAGCAGAGGTGGCGACTAAGATGGCCGCGATGAGCAGTGGCTGAATTTGTGAATTTACACATCTGATTGCAATTTAAATTAACACAAGTCTCTCTCTCTCACACACACGCACACATATGCGCACATAGAATTCTAACGCAATTGACCTCCTTCTGCCTAATAGGAACTCTGAAGAGGCCCAAATTAGTCGTGTCAGCACAGAAAATCTCGCTTCCTTCAGTGACAACAAGTTTAGTAGCATAGCAGGTATGCTACGGGGAACTGATGAGTTGATTAGTTATTATTGTCTTTCTTGTGGTGCACTTCAACTGTTTGATGAAATGCCTCTTTTGCTTGCTTATGCAAAATTGACAGTTTTTTACTAAATTTTTTGACAAACTTTATTAGATCTTCTTCATGATTTACAGTTTGGCTGTTATTTTTGGTGCTGGATTAGTAACCAGCTTATCCCCTTGTACATTGAGTGTTCTGCCATTGACTCTAGGCTACATAGGTAAAATAATTTCATAATGCATGCATTAGTTAAATGATAATGTTGAATGCAAAGTACATTTCCCTCTCATGCATTTCACTTTTTTTTAACTTTTCAGGAGCCTTTGGTGCTGGGAAAGATTGAGGAGAGGTAATGAAAATCTTTGTTTAAGAAAAAAAAATACCTTAATGGAGGCCCATATGAACCTCTAGTGAAAGAATGATGATATTAATATGTTTAGTCTAGTTTTCATAAAACTAGCTACTGGAGCACATCGGGTTTATATGATAAGCTGCAAGAACAGTTACTTTATTAGGCGCAACAGTAACTGTTCTTTCTCATATTATTTCCAAAAAATTATAACGGGCAAGAACAGTTACTTTTAGAGAGAAAAAAAATAACTTAGGCGCAACAGTAACTGTTCTTTCTCATATTATTTCCCTATTTCTCACATTGTATCAATTCCACATTGGTTTTCATTATTAGGCACTAAAAACTGAATAAATGGTGAATTGCAGTGCTGAGGGGCTAATGGAGGCTCAATTGGTCATAATTGAATATTATTGTAGCCTTTGCCATATTTGCTAATATGCTACTATAACTGCTTGATTTTAGCTCTGGTCGAGTTGTTGTGTGCAATATTCATCTCCTACATGGGGTACGTATTTTGGATTTACTTTTTTGTTGGTATCCTTGTTTCATCATGTCAATTAGGCCTGCAGTTTGCTTGTGGAAGAGATGAATGCACACTTGGTTTTACATGCTGGCCTTATACTTGACTTCTATATAGGTGGCAATAGCATTAAGAGTGAGGCTATGGTACTATATATGCATAGTGCATATTGGTCCGTCCTACGGATCAATATTTTCATTTTTAAAGTCCAAATGTCAATCTGAGTTATTCAACATGATTTCTATATAAGAATGTACATGCAAAATTTATATTTTAATCCTTGGGGGATTATCTTTTGTATTCTTGGCATTTGTTTGATTAACTAATGTTGAATTGAAAACTAACTAATATTTTGGTTTTAGCTGAAAAACTTTAGTTCGATGATGACAAAAAGCAGTCCAGATTCATAAGCAAGTTAATGAACTTAAGGTACTTTCATATATACTTGTAGTTATTTATTCTATGCTTTTGGTGCTTGTAGTATTTGTTTTTTTTATTTTTTAACAGGATCTTACCGATCTATTAAATTTTTCCACCTTCTTTTCATACAATGACTTGCTTTTTGAAAATATTTTGCTAAATGACTTGCAAGGTAACCTTCTCTTAAGTATTTTTTTTTTCGAAATTTTTGGCAAAGGTTGTTCCTCCATCTAAAGTAACTTCTCATTTTTTAGAAGTTAAAGCCTTAGTGATGTTTCACTTGTGCTGTTAATTCTCAATTGAAAAAATGCAGGTTTTGCTTTCTGACAATCCATAATTGTAGTTGTCAATTAATAGTAACTTATGCTTTTTTCATATTTATTATTTGGATAGGTAAACTTTATTTCATAGATTTGAGTATGGCTCATACAGTTACAGAGGATACGACATTGAGAATCATTTCAATGAATATGCTGGTTTTGATTTCGACTATATACAACCAGTAAGTTCAAAAATAATGATGAACTTTCTAGTCTATAGCCCAAAATTAAGAGGCTTTATTTGACAATTAATGATATTTGTAACTCTGCTTTAGATATCCATATAAGGAGGATAGTTTTGTCCTTTTTCAAAAGGTATCAGAGATTATATATCTTTTCAAGTCTGCTATTTTTTTATGATACTGGTATCAATATTGCTTGCCTTCTCTTCTATTTTCTATTATTTAGACATTGGTACAGTACAGGTACACTGATACAAATCACTTGATTAAAATTGTGAAAATGACGAGACATTGGTACAGTACCAGTACAGTACAGGTATGCCAATTTCTGAAAATGTTTCCTGCTTTGGTTGCTTAATCAAGTTTAAACTAGTATTTCATTATACCTATCCTTGCTTGTATGACCATAATTATATGCAAAGCATTTTTTATTAATTCAAATTGCACCTCATATCATTATTGTATTTGCATTGATGCCTACTAATTGTGTTTGTGATCATCATCGAACATTGGTTTATCTTAGCAATTCTAGTTTTAAAATTGCATATAAAGTGGTTAATTTGCCTCAAACATTTTGAATTAATTGAAAACTAGCCTCTCCACAAGCAGTTGATGTAAAGAACAAAAAACTATTATTTGGTTGACATCTGGTTACTTTTTTATCAAATTTACACTAGCAAGATGGTCAAGTTAAAAACACAACATGGAGTGATAATAATGAGATTCATTCTACCATAATTAGATACTACTTTGACAATTGACACACTGATCATTATAACCAAAGATACCCAACAAATTAACCTTGTCAATCTATTGTCTGTTTATAATGGTATGGCCATGTTAGTCCTGGGTACCAACATGTACTTTACATCCAAGATTTTATTTATTATTATTTAATTTTAATTATTGAAATTTTAGCAATTGAGATTTAACTTATACCTTCTACAGTGAGGATAAGTCAAACTATATGTCCAGGCAAAACTTACCATCGTCCATGATAAACAGCAGCAAGGTAGAGTACAATTTTTAGTAACTTATCACATTTTTGCAAAATGCATTTCCAAGCTAATAATAATAATATAATTCTCATAATTTATTTTCTTAATATTGTAGGTAACAGACTCGATAATTTCACATGGATGCTCACATGGATGTTTTCTTAATATTGTAGGTGGCAATCTACCTTCAACTTTAACCAGACCTTTTAGTGTCCGAAAGTGCACATTTTGGTGAATTTACAACCTCTAACATATCAACAAACTAGGTGGTAACTTATTATGTGAATTTTTGTTAACTCATAGCATAGTGGGTATATTTTGGGTATATTAGTAGTGTGCAAGTACACAATACTGTGTTGTAAAGGGTTTTTCACTTTCTTTTGATACAATGTGTTGATTATGCTATGTTAATGATTTATGCTTATTAAATGCTTTGCAATCTCTTTTCTCAATGTGTTTTTTATCGATTTGTAAGATGTGTTATCAGTTTGAATGAGAATTGGGAATTGTAAAGGAATATTGGGTTGGTACCGGGAGAATAATCCAATGAAAACATTCTGGTACAAAAAAAAAGGAGGCTAGTATTTCCAGAGGTATTTCCATGGAAAAAAATGCACGAACTCATTCAAATAATAGCACCAACATTTGACCAGGTGGGGCCCACTTTTGTTGGCCATGAATTTGCTGGGGTGGGTCCTCCATAAACTGCCCTTGAAAATACTCAAGTGGGTCCCAGGGGTGTCACCCTTGGAAATGTTCAAGTGGGACCCATGTTCCCTCCCCTTGAAAATAATCTGGTGGGCTCCACGATGCTTCCCTTGAAAATAATCTAGTGGGCTCCACGATGCTCCCCTTGAAAATAATGTAGACAGAAGTCAAATTTGAAAGTATTTCCAACGGTCCTTTTTTCAAGGGTAGTCTCTTGAAAAAAGCTAGAAAAGAGTATTTCCAACGGTCCTCTTGGAAATACTGACTATTTCCAAGGAGGGTATTATCAACGGTAGTATTTTCAAGGGCAGCGCTTGAAAATGACGATTTTTGGGCTTTTTTCAAGGGTAATCCCTTGGAAAAAGCCATTTTCGGGAGCATGAAAAAAGAGTGAATTCTAGTAGTGTATGTATGTTCACAGAATAATATGTGTATGTTCACAGGATAATATTTGTATGTCAGGATAATATGTGTATGTTCACAGGATAATATGTGTATGTTAACAGGATAATATTTGTATGTTCACAGGATAATATGTGTATGTTCACAGAAGGTGGTTCCCAGTTGAACTGCCGATTGTAATTCAATTGTACTTTGTTCGTTGACCACGCATTTTCAACAGCTTTCACGTGTTTTCAACAGCTTTCACGCGTTTTCATCTGGGACCACGCGGTTTCATCTGCAGAACATCCATTGAACTTGTTTATATGATTGTTTTTATAGTATTACCGGATCTAATGAACTTGTTTATAGGATTAGTGTGAAAAGTCCGGAGATTTTCGGAGAACTGAGAGCCGGGGACTGTTAGCTAGCTGCTTCCTTATATATATATCATTCAAAAGAAAGAGTTGTCTGATCTGTATTTAAATTAACGTAACTTTTGTGTATCCTTGTAGAATACAGTGTGTACGGATCTTGATACAGATTGGACAACTCTATGTTTCTATGTTGTTATAGCAGTTAAAGATATCTACAAATAATTTTGTTAATCTAATATCCGTCATGTGTGCATCAACTGAAACTAATTAAGCAATTAATGTGGATGGAAAAAGAAAAAAATAAAATAGATCTAGAAGGAACATTGACCTTTGATATTTCTCATAATTAATTGAACACCTTTGTTAATTCATTTTTAGGGATAAAGATACTAGCCTAGCTGACACACGCCTTTATCAAAAGGAAAACATGCATGTTTAGTTCTGTATAATTTAATTAATTATTAGTGTTAGTGTACGCCATGACTACAGAGAGATGGATAATACATGCATGTCTATTAATTAGCGCTTAATTTTTTTATACATATGTAGTACTGGTTGCATGCCCGGTCGGCTGCTAGTCGTCGTTTTCTAAATCAATATAAATAAAAAAAAAACTTGTCCAATCAATTATTCATTTTAGGCGTCTGACTTTAACATATTTAATGAAGATCAAACACAATTATTTTGATTAATTTGTAAAAGTGGGTCGCTATATGAAGTTAGGGGGTGTCAATAACACCCTTTTATCCGTTTACTTGATCCGTATTGTATTTGAAAACATGAGTAAGAGTCAGATTTTTTTTCGTTAATTTATTGAGTACGGGTACGGGTAACGATTTTTTTCGTTATTTTATCCGTTTTTGTATAAGATAATTCTTAAAAATAAAATTATATATATAAATATATATTTGTATAAAGATGATACATGATACATGATACCATAAAGTTTTGTATTTTATTAATTTTTTATAATATAAATTAGTTATTCATTATTATTACTTTTTTTTTTTTTCTTGTTTTGAAAAATATTTTATCGAAAATACAAATCGATATGTCAATAAAACTTTTTTATCTGTTTATCCAACCTGTACCGTATTCAAAAAGACGGATAATGGTAAAGATTTTTTTTCGTTATCATAAAAGATACGGATATGAAAATGTCTCCATCCGACCCGTATCCGTTGATACCCTCTATATGTAGTCCCCCTGTATACCTTTATCATAAGTGCAAACCCTTCAAAATTTATAACATACTCTATTAAGACAAAGCATGTTTCTATAAAAAGAAAATGACAAACAAATAATGATATGGTAACATATATATGAGTGTGGAGAATACATTAAAAAAATGGTTAGAAAACCACATCTAGCATATATAATTATCTAAAATATTATCTTTTGTCTAACAAAAACATTAAAGACTCAATATTTATTATGGAATGTATTTTCAAAAGTTTGATATTCATCTTAGAGCAAAGTTAGGGTGTGATGTGCTCACCAAGAGGGATTGGTGAGTACAATTCCAAAAGTCTATCAGATTGTCTTCAAATGACAAATTCAAACCATTGAAATCCATATACTTCATGAGTGATGCATATACATGTAAAATTTTGAAAGTTTCAAAATCATTTAGTACAAGGTCAAGTGGTTCAAAAATATGATGAAAAATGAATACATAAAACAACTTATAAAATAAGTTGTAAAAGTTTAGTTTTTTAATTACCAATTGATCTTGCACTGAATGAATTCAAAACTTTCTAAATTTTGCATGTATGCATCACTCATGAAGTAAATTAATGGATTTCAATGGTTTGAATTAATCATTTGAAGCTAATATGATATTTTGAAGTTGTGCTCACCAACTAGGTGTCAACAGGTACGGTAAGGATCGGGTGGAAGCATTTTCATATACTTGTACCAGTTACAAATTATTCTTACCCATACCCTACCCTTATCCGCAACGAATTAGCTTCTTCGTACCCTACTCTTACCCATTATTATTGTCAGATAACGAAACGGTAGCAGATATATAACGGATAATGCTATTATAATAAAAAATTATTATTTACTAAATAATACATTAAAACACATTCATTTCAAAAATATATAAAGTTCTAAATTTTATTGGTATTTGCCCAAATTTATTTACGTGTTTGCGTAACACAATTATCAAGAATAGTTGGAGAGTTAATATCAGTATATATATAATATATATAATTTTTATAATTAACAGGTACAGAATAATAAGTTTTACTTAGTTTAGATAATGAATTTTTTTACCCATACCCTTACCCGTACCCGATAAGATTACGGATAAATAATCTTATCCATATCCATCTTATCGAATACGGTACGGGTCAAATAAATGGATAGAAAGGTGCCATTAATATCCCTATCACCAACCCCTTTTGATGAGCACATCACAATCTAACTTTGCTCTTCATCTTATACTAAAAAGGAGATGAAAATGAGTTACTATGTTCGAAAGAGAAACTCAAAAGCATATATCACAGATAGGCACACATTAATTAACAAATCAAATTAATTAAGAAGTATATTTTTTATGAGTTATTGGGAAACCACTAACAAATGCATTGACAAAAAAAACAAAAGCAAAAAAAAGTTATTTACAAGTTCTTATTTTGGTTAATCCTCACTCCTAGCTACTTAAGAAGTTCTAAAGGACCCTTTTCTACATAAATTTTTCTAGAGAGAGAGAGCTTCTTTCACTAGGCAGTACTAGTACCAACACAAAAAGAAATATAGAAAGCAAGGAGGGAAACCAATGGAGAAAGATTCTGCATCCATAGACGGTACCAGTACTGGCACGAACATCCTATTGCGCATCGATCGAAAGCAATTAATCATCACACTCTTTCTGCTGGTAACCCTTGTCATTGCCTTCTTTCAAATCCCACACCCCTACAACCCCTACAACCCCTCTCTCTTTCCCTCTCCTGCTTCTAAATCATACCTCTCCTGCTCCAATCCTGAAAATTGCACAACCAACACTACACGACCAGTTCCAAGTGACAACCCAAATAAGAGAGAATTCAAGCCGTATGGAAATGCGGCTGCATTGTTTGTTCAGATGGGGGCGTACCGAGGTGGGCCCTACACACATAGTTCGAAAAATCGGCCGATTCAACTCGGAATCGGACTGGACCGATCCGATTTTTGCCCGATTCTCAAGTTGGTGCGATTTTTTTCAAAAAAAGCGGATGAACAGTGAAAAAATCGGCCGATTTTCCGATTTTCTGGCCGATTTATACCGATTCAAGCCGATTTAAAGAATTATTTTTTTCAATGTCACTAACCTGTGCCGATTCAAGGCGGACGAGAAAGAGGAAATCGGGTCTATGCGATTCTCGGGTCTGTGCGCCTATGCCATTTGAGTGAAAGACGGACGAGACAGAGGAAATCGCGTGCGCCGGTGCCAGTCAGCGGAAGAGAAACAGAGAAAGGGAGTCTCGAGGAAAGGAGAAAGAGATGGAACGGGAAGAGGAAAAGAGAAGAAAGGAAGAGAAATGGGCTGTGGGGTCCGCTGTCAGTGGAACAGAAGAGGAGAGGGAATGGAGGGGAATGTGATGGACCCGAAAATTCCATTCAATTGGGTTAATTCAGCACATGAATTCAAATCACAGCTTTGAGATCTGTGCTAGCTGTGATCCGACGGAATAAGAAAGGTTTTGAAAGAAATCAATATATATATTTGAGTGTGGAGTGTGGATCCGAACCCTTCAATTAAATTTGATTAATTTCATTTCTTCTTCAAGACTTTGAGATTTGTACGGCTGGTATTTGATTGATTAATATACTTCCTAAATTCTAAATTGTCATGTAGCACTTCAAATTTAGCTAGCTAAGAATCAACGAATCTATTTATTTATTCTTAATTAACATAATTTTTTTATAAATTGTTTTTATCAATTTTTCCTACTTTTTAGCTACAAAACAAGGCTTCTGCCAAAAAAACCCGATTTACCGATCCGATTTTCCGATTTCGGCCGATTTATCCGATTCTAACTAGGCGGTCAAAAATCCGATTCCGATTCCGATTCCGATTTTTTGAACTATGCCTACACATTTGCTGTAATCGGACTCGCCTCAAAACCAATCCATGTTTATGGAAAACCACGGTATACTGTTTTATTTTATCTGTTGTTTAAATTTTTTTAAGGTATTATGTTGGTTTTTGAAAAAGCAGATAACTTAGAGCAAGCATTTAAAGTAGAAAACAATAAAATTAGTAAATAACAATTTCTTCATCATCTTAGAGTGATTTGATTTAACTAAGTAAATAAATAAACTAATAGTGGTTAACCATACCAAATTTAGTGTCTCCATGGCTATAAACAATGCTAATTAATATTTAAACTTTGCTTTTGAACCTGCAGGTACAGGTGTCGATGGATTTCAAATTCAAATTCGACAAACAATATTAGTTCCAAGGCATACTGGATGCTGCCAGCACTAGTGGAAAAACAGGAATCAGGATCGGCTTATCTGGATCGGGTGTACTAACCAACCGATACTAATACTTACCTGAATCGGTTCTATCACTAAAACCGATACTAAAAGCTAATGAAAGCACAGCACATGCACTATCAGCATCGGTTCTAATATTAAAACCGATGCTGATACTATCAACATCGGTTCTAAGTTTAGAACCGATTCTGATTATAAAGTATCAGCATCGGTTCTAAGCTTAGAACCGATGCTGATAGTATCAGCATCGGTTTTAATATTAGAACCGATTCTGATTGTAAAGTATCAGCATCGGTTCTAAGCTTAGAACCGATGCTGATACTATCAGCATCGGTTTTAAGCTTAGAACCGATGCTGATAGTTCATATTTAGCTTTATCCCGAAGTCTGATTCTTCACAGAATCATTTTTCTTTCTTCTTCCTCCATTGCTTGGCGCAGCAGCTATCTTACTGGGCATTGATCAGCTATCTCACTCTTCGTTCTCAGGTTCATTAATTGATTAATCATCTCTTTTCTCAAGTTTGATGTTAGATCTAGCACAATTTAGGTTCTAATTCGGCCCATTTTATAAACCCTAATCTATCTTTTAGGTTTTAATACATTTTTATATTTTAAGCTTTTCTTTATATGTGAAGATGAGCAAATTCATGATATATATGAATTTTTGATATAACTATATTTGCACATGCATGCTATATTTGAGCTTTTGATATATACCAATATATACCCTAGCATGCATCATATATATGTTATATAGTATTTGGCTAATATGCTATGGGTTGCATAGAGGCCTCCCGTGCTACGGCTCAATATTTGAGTTTTCAAAATACTCACGGTCGATCCGAACCGTTTATCTTGTTCTCCGTATTAATATGTGTTTGGAGACCAAATTTGACATTTTTTGGAAATTGTTTACTATTTTTTTATGGTCCAGATTTGTATGAAAAACAACGATTTTCAATAAATCTAAAAAAATAGTTAAAAATTTCCAAAAAATGTAAAATTTGGTCTCCAAACACATATTAATACGGAGAACAAGATAAACGGTTCGGATCGACCGTGAGTATTTTGAAAACTCAAATATTGAGCCGTAGCACGGGAGGCCTCTATGCAACCCATATATAGCATCGTAGTTAAGTCCATGTTATATATATATACATCTCTTATTTAGGTTCCGATGGTTTAATTTTGTAGTTTGGCTATTATTGAGAGATTTGGTGCAGCGATCTTCATCTCACTCGGTACGGCATCTAAAAAAGTTGTAAGTACCACATAAAACTCATGTTTAATTAGTTTTGTGCATAAATGTGTATTTCGATAGCTAGACTAAATAGATTTGTAGTAAGTATGTAGCTAGAGTATTGTCTTGAGAGCCAAAACCGCATGATTAATGCCTTTAAGTCATGATACCCGTTCAAAATTAATCCATTAGGGATTAATTTTGAATAGTCCCCGTTTTGGGACTGCTCTTTGAATACTTTGTCTCAATTAGGATGTGACCACTTGTTAGTCGTGTTTTAGTATTTAAGAAAATTTCGGCAGCATTTCTCCTTATTAGTTCCCCGAATACTCGGGGAACTAAGGGGAAATGCTGCCGAAATTTTCTTAAATACTAAAACACGACTAACAAGTGGTCACTACTGAGACGAAGTATTCAAAGAGTGGGATAGGATGGTAACCAGGCCCCATGTAAGCCTTACTGTGAATATAATTTAGTACCCCAAGCTTGTTATAAATTAATTGTGTTCTACTATAATTGCAGATGGACCGCAGTTGGATGTACGAAGCATCACGTCTATCGGATGAATATACGACAGGTGTCGAGGAATTTATCAGAGTTGCTATGGAAGATATGGCGAATAAGGGGAGTACAATGATGTCGTGTCCTTGTCGTGATTGTAACAATGGTCAAAAATTTTCCAACTCGAACCAAGTGAGGAGCCATTTAATCCGTCGTGGATTCAAGCAAGGATATAAGTGTTGGATATGACATGGTGAGAGTTTTCCAACCGACATAGGTACTGGTACTGAGCATCAGGAATACCATACCGTTGGGGATGAGGGGAATGACTTACGGGGATTGGAAACCGACGTAGGTACTCGTACTGAGCAACAGGAGTATCATACCGAAGAAAATGATGATATAGTGGTAGATAAATGTGATAATTTTGATCAAATGTTACGTGATATAGAAGAGGATTTTGATAATGATAAGCAGTATTGTTTGTTTGAGAATTTGTACGAAGATTCTAATAAGGAATTGTATCCTGGTTGTTCTAAATTTTCAAAATTGAAAGGTGTATTAAAATTGTATAACCTTAAAGCATCTAACGGTTGGAGTGATAGAAGTTTTACTGAGCTATTACAAACTTTAAAAGAAATGCTTCCGGAAGGAAACGAGATACCACCCAATATTTACGAAGCGAAGAAAATATTGTGCCCAGTTGATTTGGGAGTTCAAAGAATACACGCGTGCCCAAATGATTGTATATTATATCGAAATGAGTATGAAGACCTTCACGAGTGTCCAAAATGTGGTGCATCACGTTACAAACCAAAGCAGATTGCCAGTGATAAAAGTGATGATTGTAAACCGAATAAAGGACCTCCTGCAAAAGCATTGTGGTACCTCCCCGTAAAACCGAGATTCAAACGTTTGTTCTCAAATGCTAAAGATGCAAAATTACTGCGTTGGCATGCCGAAAACCGGAAGAAAGACGGGAAATTACGGCACCCCGCTGATTCTCCCCAGTGGAGGAATATTGACAGAGAGTTTTCTGAATTCGGACGTGACCCTAGAAATCTAAAGCTTGGGCTGAGTGCAGATGGAATAAATCCGCACAGTAGCATGAGCAGCAAGCATAGCAGTTGGCCGGTTTTATTGTGCATTTATAATCTTCCGCCTTGGTTATGTATGAAGCGCAAATACATCATGTTGACCTTGCTCATATCAGGACCCAAACAGCCCGGGAACGATATAGATGTATATCTAGCGCCATTGATTGAGGATTTAAAAGAATTATGGCAACCCGGAGTGCAAATGTATGATGCATACAGCAAGGAGAAATTCACTTTACGGGCCATGCTTTTCTGCACCATTAATGATTTTCCGGCTTATGGAAATTTGTCGGGTTATAGTGTCAAAGGAGAGAAAGCGTGCCCTGTTTGCCTGGATGATACAGTCGATGTGTGGCTACCCAACTCCTCTAAAAATGTGTACATGGGTCATCGTAGATTTCTTCCTGCCAACCACGCACACCGAAAGAGAAAAAAAGAATTCAATGGAAAGACCGAGAATACCAGAGCAAATTACCCGTTGACCGGTAAGCAAGTTTATTCGCGAGTAAAAGATTTGAAAGTTCAATTGGGTAAATTTAAAAAGAAGGTGGTGAGAAAGAAAGGGGCTCCGAAAATATGTTGGAAGAAGAGGTCAATATTCTGGGATTTACCATACTGGGAGCACTTAGAGGTTCGACACTGTCTCGATGTGATGCATGTGGTTAAAAACGTGTGTGATAGCATAGTTGGAACATTATTGAATATTCCGGGTAAAACTAAGGACGGTATCAATGCTCGGAAAGACATGCAATTCTTGAACATAAGGCCAGATCTACAACCAGCAGAGAAGGAAAGAGAAAAAGGAAAAACTTGTACATATCTAAAACCCGCAATGCATACGCTATCGAAAGCAGAGAAAAAAAGCTTACTGGAATGCCTTCATGGTGTCAAAGTTCCATCTGGATATTCTTCGAATTTTAAAAACCTAGTTTCACTGGATGATTTAAAATTGACAGGAATGAAGTCTCACGACTGTCATGTTTTAATGACACAGCTTCTTCCTGTTGCAATTCGGGGCATATTGCCAAAGTGTGTTAGGCAGACCATTACGAAGCTTTGCTTTTTCTTTAACGCCATCTGTTGCAAAGTAAATGATCCTGATACGCTAGATGCTCTGCAGAAGGAGGTTGTTGTCACTCTTTGTCATCTTGAAATGTATTTTCCGCCGTCTTTTTTTGACATCATGGTTCATTTAATCGTTCACCTAATTAGAGAAATTAAGATGTGTGGACCTGTTTTCTTGCGGTACATGTATCCGTTCGAGAGATACATGGGATTGTTAAAGGGATATGTCAGGAACCGATATCGGCCTGAGGGCAGCATCGTAAGAGCTTACACTGCCGAAGAGGTTATTGAGTTTTGTACTAATTATATGGATGATGTCAAAGCCATCGGCATCCCTAAGTCTCGGCACGAGGGTAGGCTTCACGGGGTAGGAACAATCGGTGCGAAATTATTCGTGCCTGATAGTACAACAATGTCATTAGCACATTTTCATGTTTTGCAACACCTCACTGACGTTCATCTTTTTTGGGACGAGCATATGACTCTTTTGCGGCAACAGAATCCTAAGAAATCTAATAAGTGGTTAATCGGCGAACACAATAAAACGTTTGAAAGATGGTTTACACGTAGAGTCATGCAAGCTCCGGAGGGAGAAAACATTAAAGAAATTGTCAAATTGTTGGCTCTTGGTCCAGTTCATGTCGTGAGGACCTTCCAAGGATATGACATTAACGGGTACACATTTTACACAAGAAATCAAGATGCAAAGAGTACCGTACAAAACAGTGGAGTGACGTTAGTAGCTGTTTCGAGTGATTTGTCAGATCCTAAAGGTGCCGGACCATCGCATGCATCGATGTCATATTACGGGTTTATTGAAGAAATTTGGGAGCTCGATTACATAAGATTTAATATCCCGTTATTTATGTGTAAATGGGTCGATAACCGTAGGGGGGTTAAAGTCGACGAAGATGGTTTTATTCTGGTGGATTTCAGTAAAGCTGGATATAAGGATGATCCATTTATACTTGCAAGACAAGCCACGCAAGTGTTCTACGTAACTGATCCCGCCGATCGTTCAAGACATGTTGTCCTCTCTGGTAAAAGACGTATAATCGGGATTGATAATGTGGAAGACGAAGAAGCGTACGATCATTTTGATGAGATACCACCGTTTTCTACTGGCATGGCATCTCTACCGGGCGCTGAGGATAATGAAACAGGTCACATGCGCATCGATCATGATGAAGGAGAATGGGTTGAAGAAGTTTCCATTGGCAAGTCATAATGTTGGTATGTCATATATTTAATATTGGTATGTCAAAAAATATTAAAATGTGAGTTAATAATCTTTAATATTGCTGACAAAAAGGTACGGGTTTTTTTTTTCAGAATGCACTGAAACACCCGACGATGAGAAGCATGCAAGTTATTCTTCAACACTTCTTGTAGCTTATTTTTTTTCATGTTATATGTAATTTATTAGCTTATTTTTAAATTTTTAATGTTTGTATTTTAGTAGCTTATTTTATTTTTATTTTATAAGTAATTTTTAAAATACAAAAATATTAAATAACACATAAACATGCTTTTTTTATATTTTAAAATAACATACACATACAAAAATATAAAATAACACATAAACGTGCTTTTTTTATATTTTAAAATAACATACACATACAAAAATGATGAATAGCATAACACATAAACATGTTTTTTTTATATTTTAAAATAACATACACATTAAAAAATATAAAATAACACATAAAAATCCTTTTTTAAAATTTTAAAATACAAAAATATAAAATAACACAATAACATGTTTTTTTTATACAAAAATATAAAATAACACAATTTTAAATGAATAGCACTATCAGCATCGGTTCCTAGCTTAAGAACCGATGCTGATAACTATCAGCATCGGTTCTTAAGCTAGGAACCGATGCTGATAGTACTCCGCATTATTTTAAATAAATACCACTATCAGCATCGGTTTCTAGTTTAAGAACCGATGCTGATAACTATCAGCATCGGTTCCTAGCTTAAGAACCGATGCGGATAACTATCAGCATCGGTTCTTAAGCTAGGAACCGATGCTGATAGGCTTCCCTCTCCAACCGGCGCCTCTATATTCTTTAAAACTTACTCATTTTTCAAAACCTCAAAACCTCAAAATTAAACCGTGCTGACCTAGCCTTGCTCCTCCTCCGCTGTGACCTAGCCGTGCTCCTTCTCCTCCGCCGTGGCCTAGCCGTGCTCCTTCTCCTCCGCCGTAACCTTCCTTAGCCTCACTCGGCCTCCTCCGCCTCCTCCTTCCTTAGCCGTGACCTCCTTCTCTAGCTGCTTCCTTGGCCGTGACCCCTCTCTCTCCTTCTCCTCCGTTGGCTCTTCTCCTCCGTCGACTCTGTTGGCTTGTGACCTCCGTCGGCTCGTTTGCTCCGCCTCCCTCTCCCTCTCAAATCGGGTAATTAATTGAATTGTTACATTAATTGAATAAGTAATTGTTTTAGTTAACTAGTTAATTACCAAACCGAAATGTATATGATGAATGTATATGATGGTTTAGGGTATATTAGATTCGGGTATATGATTGTGAATATATATGATGAATGTATATGATGGTTTAGGGTATATTAGATTCGGGTATATGCTTGTGAATGTATGTATGTTAGATTGTGAATAATTACCAAACCGAAATGATTGTGAATGTATGTATGTTAGATTGTGAATAATTACCAAACCGAAATGATTGTGAATGTATGTATGTTAGATTAATTCGGGTATATTCTTGTGATAGTACTTGCATAATTTGTATGTATATGATGGTTTAGGGTTTAGGGTTTGCAAATTTAATTCTTGTGAAACTTGTATATGCTTATAGATTCGGGTATATGCTTAAATAATTGTGAATGTGTGTATGCTTAAATAATTGTGATACTTGGGTAAATTCTTGAAATTGTTTAGAAATTCTTGAAATTCTTGAAATTGTTTAGAAATTCTTGAAATTCTTGAAATTGTTTAGAAATTCTTGAAATTGTTTAGAAATTCTTGAAATTCTTGAAATTGTTTAGAAATTCTTGAAATTGTTGAAATTGTTTAGAAATTCTTGAAATTCTTGAAATTCCATAGAAATTCTTGAAATTGTTTAGAAATGTTGAATTAGTTGTTTAAGAATTGTTTAGAGATTCATACAAATGTTGAATTTGTATGAACATATATATTCTTGTGATACTTGGGTAAATTATATTCTTGTGATACTTTGGTAAATTATATGAAGGTGATACTTGTTTGAAATTGTTAGATATTGAGTTTAGAAACTCGAATTTTTTGTCATATTGAAATTGCAATTTTTGATACTTGTTATATTGTTAACCTATTTGCAAATTCAGATATGGAAAGCAATAGTCAGACAGCCTCGGCTAAGAAACGAGGAAGAGGGCCTAATGCAATCAAGGAGAAGTTTAACGAGAAAGGGAAAGAGCTGGAACTTGACAAGTTTCACAGGCCGGTTGTTACTACGGATACAACGTCTTTTCCAACGGAATTCGGTATATTGGTGAGAATGAATATTCCTATAAGTTTCGTATTGTGGAAAGATGTTCCAGAAGAGAACAAGCGGAAAATATGGGAAACACTGAAGGTAAATAACGTAGTACTAAGTTCACAAGCTTTCATTTGATATTAACTAACTCTAAATTTTGATTTCTATTTGTTTGGCAGCTGAGATGGGGTATAAAAGAGGAAGAAAAAGTGAGGAACTATTATTATCAGAAGATGGCTACTTATCACCGGAGGTGGCGAACCGAGATGACTAAAGTGTGGCGCGCGGGTGAGACTCCCGATTTTGCCAAGCAAAATATGGAAGAAAAAGACTGGGAGGTATTTGTCAAGTATCGAGAGACGGAGGAGTTTGAGGTATGTTTATTTCTGCGGATCACCTACCTTATCTCTAAGTAAGAATTCAAATACTCTTATAATTAAGGCCTACAATGATTGTCTTGACATATTAATTGTAGACTGCTAGCAAAATTGGAAAGGAGAATCAGGCCAAAAACGAGTATCCGCATTTCTTAGGATCTAGAGGTTACATGAGCGAGGGTTTTCGGAGTAGGCTTACAGATGCTATGCAGACGATTGCAGACGAGAAAACATCTAGTGATCCGTCTTCCCAAGGCTCAACAAGTGCATTGAAACCAGAAGAGGTCCTTGATATGTCGATTGAGCATAGGCACGTCACCTGGAGACTAGGAAGACAAAAGCTCGATAAGGAGACCAAGGAACGCTTTTATCCAGAAACATACGTACCGATCATCGAGAAGATTGTAAGAATTTTAGATATTGTTATTCATTGAAAACGCTACTTTACTTTATTAGTTTATTGTAAGAATTTTAGATATTGTCATTCATTGAAACCTCTACGTTAATTTATTAGTTTATAACATGTTGTCATTCCAGGAAGAACAAGAGGCGGCTCTGAAAAAAGGCTTGTTGGCCGTCGAACGATACGACGATGTTCTCGGAAAATCTCTGCCAAATCCGGAACATCCTGGGAGGGTGAGAGGAGTGGGAGGTTTGGTTCCTATCAGGAAAACATACGAGAAGAGCTCAATAAGGAGGAGACGCGCTCCCTCGAGTTCCGAAGCAAAAATGAGGGAAGAACTGAGGGAAGAAATGGAGGACAAAGTAAGAGAAATAGAGGTGAGACTAGAAGCAAAAATGAGGGAAGAAATGAAGTCTCAACTTGCACTTTTGGTTCAGCAGTCAATGGGCCAACAAGTTCAGACGTTTACCCCAACAGTCCTTCAGAGCAGCAGCCAGTCAGTCAAACCAATTGCAGATCTTTCCGGGTATACTGAGGTAATGCAAATTCAAATTCAATAATATTCAAATTTCACCATTTATTTTCCATTACATGTTGTACTGTTCATACGTTTTAGTTTATTCGAGTAAATACATATATCTGAACAGGAGGCAGAAATAAGCTGCAAACTCCAGGCAGCTATCAATGGGAACACTGTTACAGTAGCCGTGGGGACAATTCATGTTCCAGTTGCACCCGGTGGAACAATTCACGGCAGACCGATGCCGCTCGACCATGCAAGAGTGTTGGTGGATGGTATTTTCGATGCGGACTTCATAAATCACCCATTACCTGTACCAAATGGCGAGCAGGAAACCCTAAAGGATGCCCTCGGCAGTTTCACTGCATGGCCGATGTCCATGATAGCGATAGGTTCAGCTGAGGTATATTATTATTACAAGTTCTTATACTTCCGAATTAGTATCTATGTGATAGAGTTATAGATGATTTTGGATTTTACTTCAATTTATTATGAAATTTTGCAGGAACCACGCAAAGAAATGATTATTCCTGGAGGTCCGAAAGCAACGAGTCACTGCAAGGCATTTGATGGTATCAATTTTGACAAGCTGGGACAGACATTCAAGCATATTCGTGATCGGTTTTCGGAGCTAGATGGCAGCCCAATCGAAATCGATTCCCCAGCTGATCTTTTATGTTCAGATGACTCCATATGCGTCTATGCAGATGATTATGCGGCCTTGCTTTCACCACGGGAGTGGCTCACTGTACCAGTCGTTCAGATCTGGATGCTGTGAGTTAATATTCGTAATAATTGTAGAATTTAGTACTTTTAATTCAAATTTCACAAAATTGATATCACCTCTATATCTTTATTTTGTAGGTATTGGCACAAATACCTCAAGGAGGAATATCCCGATGAGCAGATTGGTTTCATGGACCCCAATCGAACGAATGCCAACCTGATGAATGATGACCGAGGACGTGTTCTTCAATACATAGGGAAAGCACTCCGAGAAAATCAGGACAAGAGATTAATCTTCATACCATACCATCAGATGTTAGTGTTACATATATATATATTCTAATTTTATTATATTTCTTTCAATTCATATAAATTGAATAATATGACATGCTACAAACCTAACATGCAGAAATCATTGGATATTGGTCGTGCTTATGCCAAGAGAACGTGCATTGTACGTGTACGATTCCGATAAGAAAGGTAAAAGAATGCTGATGATCAGTGCTGCTATCGAGGAGTAAGTGTCTTTCCTAAATTTTACGTTTTTTAAGAATACTAATGATTTTATTATTATATTATCATTTCAAAAATGTATCGTAAGTACTGATTGTTCAATGTTTTCATATTTCAACAGCGCCTTCATAAAGGAAATGGGTGCTTCTTTAACAGTTCATAACGATTGCAAGGTAAAAATTCATATTGCGATATAATTATAATGAATATACATATAAGCCATTTGTATGCTCGTAATACAAACATTTTTTTGTTTGAAACTTGTTATGTAGTGCCCACAACAACCAGCCAGCTGGGAATGTGCATATTATACCATGTTGCTCATGCAAGACATAATAAACCACTGTCTCGATGTTTTTCCGCAATTGAAGGTATATATGCATTTATAAATTTTTCAAAAATAAGAATTGTTGCTTCAAATATAATAAAATACACAATTTAATTGTATATATATGCTCTTCACAAATTCTAAAAATGCAGGATATTCCCGCTAAATATACGTTACAACGCTTGGCCGACTTTCGCCAAATGTGGGCCAAAGCCTTGCTGAAAGAAATTAAGACGAGAGGAAGTTAGGAACATGAATTTTTTGTAATAAGTTAGGATGTGTATGATATATAATTAATTTATGATGTGTTTTATTGATAATTAATTTAGGATGTGTTTTATTGAAAATTAATTTAGAATGTGTTTTATTGATAATTTAGGATTTGTGATAATTTCAAATTTCGGCCAGCTAAATAAATATGGAAGCTGGTCATTTAATAAAAAATATTTTTTAAAAATTCAATTGAGTATCAGCATCGGTTCTTACTTAAGAACCGATGCTGATAGTGATTTTCTTAATTAAAATAAAAATCAGTATCGGTTTTTCAGTCAGAACCGATGCTGATACTCTATTTTCTGAATTTAAAAAATATAATTTGAAATATACATCTGTATCGGTTGTACAGTAGAACCGATGCTGATAGTTTTTCCTGAATTTTAAAAATTCTATTTACAAAATCTATCTGCATCGGTTGTTAATTAGAACCGATGCAGATAGGTACTAATCTGCATCGGTTGTTAATTAGAACCGATGCAGATTAGTACCTATCTGCATCGGTTGTTAATTAGAACCGATGCAGATTGGTACCTATCTGCATCGGTTGTAACAACCGATACAGATTTGTTTGGTATCTGTGTCGCCCTCATCAGGATCGGTTGTGAACCGATACTGATATCTGTATATAACCGATACTGATTCTATTTTTTCCAATAGTGCAGATTGGGGATACGGCCGTGTGTACACAGTTGTAATTGTGAATTGCACCTTCTATGAGATACCTAATTTTGACAATAAAGGAGGGAAATTAATACTGCATGCATATTATTCTAGATCCTCAAAAAGAAACGAGAGAATTGTTGCATTAGAAGGTATATATAACCTTCATCCCTTTGATTAAATGCTGCTTAAAACATCAATCAAAATATATATAATATTTTTGAATGTTGAAATATATGACAGAAGCACCAGGTTCCTATGACGAGGCAAAATTCAAACCTCCATTTCCATACGAGTACTTGTATTGCGGATCATCTCTGTATGGCAACGTGAGTGCATCACGCATACGCGAGTGGATGGCATACCATGCGCATTTTTTCGGTCCGAGATCTCATTTTGTGTTTCATGATGCTGGTGGGGTCACCCCTCCGGTACAAGCTGCTCTGGACCCATGGATACGAGCTGGACGAGTAACACTGCAAGATATAAGAGGCCAAGCCGAGTACGATGGATATTACTACAACCAATTCCTCGTTGTCAATGATTGCTTGCACAGGTAAAGCATAGATTCTCATGAATGGCCATTCGTATGTTGTACGTGATCACCTCCGACAAAAATAATACAACACTATACAGTCTAATCATGGCACAAGACATGACATGTGATCACGTGACGTGACCACATACATTTTTCATAAATTTTTTCACATTTTTTGACTTTTTTTTTATTGTTTCCTGCCTTAAACAAACTTAAAATAAAAAATAGTTAATATGATCAATCACATCACATTTTATCATGACATGTGTGAACACAACATGACTATCGTGCTGTGATCATTTCTCAAAGTTTGATCACAGTACAACATGTTACATGAAAATTTGACTTGGTCAAGATATAAAATGGCACGTGACTAATCACAACATGACGCAACTAGGAGTTATATTTGGTCTCTTTAACGTGTTAAATGTAAGTTGTTCAGATTTTGATGGAGAAACTAAAGTAATTTTTCTCTTCTAATAGGTACCGGCATGCAGCGAACTGGACATTTTATTTCGACGTGGATGAGTACATATACTTGCCGGAAGGTCGTACTTTGGAGGGGGTGCTTGCCGAGTTGTTGCCTTATACTCAATTTACAATCGAACAAAACCCCATGTCTAGCAAGCTATGCGTGCTTGATCCCAATGAGGATTATTCCAAGTATATGTTTATACAAACTCTCTTTAATTATCATCATTTATTAAAACATTTTCCATGAAAGTTGTTAGTTAATTGCATAATCAGAGGCAGAACTACAAATATAATATTGGGGGGGGGGGGGGGGGGGGGGGGGGGGGGTGGTGGTGGTGTTGGAATTCGTATTGTATTCATTAACTCAGAATTTGAGTTAATGTAGAATGAATCCAGAACGTCCGATCTGTGTTGGCACAAATATTAAAGGGGCCTGCCCTTTCCGCCCTCTCTTCTCCATCTCTAATAAAAAAAATCATTTATGATCTATATATAGAGACATCCACATTAATTTTGACAATCCAACTAATTAATTATGAATATATCTATCTTTTAATTATTTTTTAATATCATAATATTTCCAATTTATGGAACTAGCTTGCATTGGTTGGACTGTCACATCAATGTTTTATACAAAGTTGCATTTAGTTCATTACTAATTGGATTAGTTCAACACAATAACACAAAAGAACTTTCTAACTTTTAATTTTTTCTTCTCATTCTAACTTCTCCATATGCCAAACAGTGAATGGGGTTTTGAGAAATTGGTTTATCGCGACTCAATTACCGGGATCCGTCGCGACCGCAAGTATGCGATCCAAGCTCAGAATACATATGCAACTGGAATACACATGTCACAAAATGTCATAGGAAATACCACACACAAGACGGAACACTTAATACGGTACTACCACTACCACGGCTCCATTAATGTATTTGGCGAGCCATGCCAAGAATATAGACCTATACCGTCTGATGGCAATGCCACATGGTTCGAAGAAATACCTTATGTCTATGATGATGGCATGAGAAAATTGGCCCCCACAATCAAACGGTTTGAACGAGAGATGATCGGGCCAGTTTGGCTCCCGCCTCAAACTTAACCTAATTTAGCTTGGTGGTCTTGAAGTCTAATCTATATAATTAATGTAGTAGCGAATATAAGTTGAAATACATTCCTTGAAGTTGTAACAGAGAGAGCTAGGTGTTGTACTTGAAAATTCATAGTTGTTAAATTATTAATATATTTGTTTACTTTTTTTTAGTTTACACTGATTTCATATGTATAAAATTGTTTGCCAGTATTTATTGTACTTTATTCTGAGATGGTCAGCTAGAACATATATAATTTTGTTTGATATGCTTACATTACATGGATTTTCAAAACATGATGTCAATTTGAGCTGAATTAAGATTTTTCTTTTGGGGTCATGCAATAATGACAGAGGTTTCCTCTTCAAAGTGAGAACTTGAAAATATTTTCTATATTTAAACAAGGAAAACTGGAAATTGTGTGTTAATCTCAATAAGAGAATTAAAAATTGTTATACACGGGAAAAAGAAAACTTGAAATGTTGAGTGTTGAGGGTTAATTTTCACATATGCCTAAAGAATATACGATAATTTATGCATTTTGCATATTAAAAATATCTGGGCTTTTATTTTAGAAATAGTAGGGACATTGAATAATTTATCAGCTATATATGTTTCATTTAGGGCTTATGATGTTTAAGTTAACATGTCTCTTATTTGAAAGCAAAATCAAATAGTCAACTTGAATATATAATTAATTATTCATGTCATTTAATAATTTTGGAATAACAGTAATTTGACTGTGTTATTGGCATATTTAACTACTTCCAGTCAGATGTACTTTTCAAGCTAGCTAATTATGATAATTAGTTTCTTTTAATTAGTAATGTAATTCATGTTCTTATATGTTATTATATATAGAAGGTTGATCACCGGAAAGCAAACTAAAAACTGATAAATATGCGGTTTAGCAAAACATCCATGTCAAAAATAATATATAACTAATGACAGCGCATACTCTAATCCAATCCAAATCAGTATATATAACTACCTACTGTCTTATTCATAACATATAACATCCAATTTAACCATTGGTTTTTTTTTTTTAAGGTTCAATTTAACCATTTGTTGTCCAAAAATAACAACAGTAGTAAGCATACATGAGGAGAAACTTCATTTAGAAGAAACTAAATAATCTAGAAATAAGTTCCTGAGGGAGACATATCATCGGCGGATGTGGCGGTTTGTGGGTCCCATCAAATATGCAGTCTTAGTCTTAGGAGCTTTGCGTTCTCCGAAAATGTTCCAAACCCCTAACTTTTCATCTGCTGAGATTGATGCTACCATACACCCGTTCGGACTCTACAGTTTGCAAAGAATTACTAATTAGCATTAATTAATGATTTCAAAATTCAAAATATTTATCTAGGGACCAAACTCAATTTATGCAAGATGGTCGCATATATACCTCAGCCATGAAGAGAACATCGGAGGAATCCGGTGAGATCTCCGCTATTTTAACAATGGACGGGTATTTCCACAGTGTAAGTTTGTTATCTCCTCGCCAGTGTGAACTCAACAGTTGCTTCTCTTTTTTGTTCCACAACAAGGTGGAGACCTGAGACCAGGTACTGATGCTAGTAGGTTGCTCTGATATGGACACCAGGCGATAGCTTTAACTTGGTCTCTGGTTGAAGCGGTGCTATTGGGTACCGGTCGAGAGGTCCTGTATGTTAACATGGCCATCTTTTCCACCACTAGCAAGTTTTTCTTGACTCTGACCATTTCAGGTTGCACACCTCAGATGTGTGGTCACTGTAAGAGCTGACGACATGGTCCCACACTCTGACATCGTTAATGACGATTGTTCTGTCCCAGCCTCCAGTCGTGAGGAGATGGTTTTTCCATGCTAGGGAACCAACCCTGTGCCGGTGAATTCCTCTTAGAGTTCTCACCTGTTAACATATATATTGGTCAGGTTTAGTACGTAATAGATATCTTGCAAAGAAAATTCAAATGGTTTAATTTGAAGACAAGTAAACTTGATTAGAAAATATAATTTGATAAATATATATAGCTTCAACTTCAAGGAAATTAAGTCGATAACACGAACCTAGCATCCCATATCTGTACTTGAGATGAATCGAGACCAATGGTAATGTGGCGACCATCTGGGGCCCAGCTGATACTTGTAACTAAGCAATGCTCGTCATCCACCGTTATCAATTCAGAAGTAGAACCATTTGTCGCATTCCACAAGTGGACTGTTTCGCATAGTGCAATTGATACCACATTCGAACTTCCCCAATCGAGCACATTAATGTCATAGTCATGTCGCAGCTTTGGCAAGTAGATCTAGTACTTCTACCGGTGCCTAGCTTATTCATTAAGAAGGAAAATTAATTAGAAATTTCAGAAAAACTAAACTTAATCTTTCAAATAAATGAAAAAACATTTCTATGGTACCTTAGAGAAAGGAGCCATCAAAATTTCAAGAATTAAGGGGCTTGGAACTTGGAAGAAAAAGATGCATGTTTAACGTTGAATAAAATGAGAGAGAGAGACGCTCCTACAGCAGCTTACTTATTAGGAAACAATTGTTAAAAAAAGGAAACATCTTCTGTTCTATAATTAATTCATTTTTCGTTTTAAGGCCTTACTTTGTATATCTTAGAATTTGGGCCACTATGTATTTTTTCTTTGGGCCCAAATTGTAAAGATTTCATGTAAGTAAAGAGAGCATGGCCGTTTCCCGGTTCTTCATTTGGACACTAAAAATAGACTAGAAATTTTTGCAAGGGTCTCCAAAGATGACGACCATTAATTTTTTACGAGTAGAAGCAAAAAATAAATTTATAAATTAAAAAAAAATAGTTATTTGAGATTTATTAATTTTGCCAGAAAAGATATACATTTTATTTCTTGTGTATTATCCTTCAAGGATTTTAAGTTGGGCTGATGTGCATTGTATTTTTGGGCCACAAATTTCTAGGTTTTGGGATTTGTTCCTTTCTAAGGAAGTCGTGGCCCAAAACATGATGGGGCGCTAATGAAGGAAATGAAACCGGTTAGTGTAAGCCGTTTCACCGAATTGTGGGACCCAAAAAAGGGTTTTACCAAATTAATGAGGGGAAGCTATCTTCTTTAATAAATGCCAATGGAGTTGCATTTCAAAATGCAGCATCAAATTATGGATGACTTGTTTTACATATATAGAAGATAAAATATACTAAAACTTGCTAATAATTTTTGAACTATTTTTTATAAAATTAGCAAATTTGATTCGTATAATTCACAAGATATTTAAATTCATAATCAAATAACATATGCATGATTGATCATGTAAACTCTTGTTTCTCTCATGTATATCATATTTTGATGTGCATTTATGCATGCCTCTCTTTAATTATACACTTTAACAACTCAATTTTAAATATACAGTCTCATAGTATATATTGCCAAGAAGCATTCTCCACTCAGACGATTTAATTGAGTTAAGAAATTTAGAAATTCAGTTTTGGGCTCATCTTTTAAGAAAGAAGGCTTTTTTGTTTGAATAATTATTTCAGTATCCATACTACATATCCGTATTTAGAGAAATAATGTATTATGATCCTCACTAATTATATATATTGTGTCCACTAATTATTATTTAAAAAAAATATTATATAGTCTCAACTAATTATTATTCTAAAATCTCAGTAGCACCATTTCTTTATGTTCCACACTAATTATATAGTTTCCATTTTACAATCCTCGCACTCGTTCCTGCATCAATCTTTCTTCAACAAAAATAGTTGACTTCATAGGAATAAATACTTTAGTGCATAGATATAAATACTTTCAGTACTTAAATATTAATACTTTCAGTGTCATATGTAAAAAATACTTAGATATTTATACTTTTGTAGTTATAAATACTTAGAATATAAGATATTAATACTTAAAAAAATATTAATACTTTGATGCATAACTTGTTATGATTATCCCTTTTCAAGTTGTCCAATCATCCCCATGTCTGCCTTCCTTTAACAAAAATAGTTGATCTCATACGTATAAATATTTTAGTGTATAAGTCATAAGTATAAATACTTTCAATACTTAGATATTAATACTTTCAGTGTCATATGTAAAAAATATTTGCAAGTATAGATATAAATACTTGTACGGCGAGGATAAACACTTGTACAACGACAAGTCTGAAGGTACGTTATCATGGATCTCATTTGAAAGAAAAAATTGTGTATGTATTAATAATTTAGAAAAAAAAAATTAAAATTGTGGAGATTTTGCAGTCCTTGCAGGAAGTTATCTTTCTGCATTTAATTTTCGATGGTCCCTCCACGGGTACAGTACAAGTACTATTATCTTCGCGCTACAGTACCCGCATAATAAATAATTGTTCACCTCATAACTATAAATACTTCTGTACTTAGATATAAATACTTCTGTGTATAGGTATTAATACTTTAGAAAAAAAAATCGAATTGTGGAGTTTTTGAGATCCCCACAAGAAAATATTTTTTCCCATTTAATTTTCGGTGACTCCTCTACAGATTCAGTGTGGGTACTGTAGCGCGGGTACTATTACCAGCTCCCTTTTTCTAATTAAGATACAAAATGTAATATACAAATTAAATGTATCATGTGAAAGCTTTAAAATTTTATTTTTGTTCAAGTCCAAAATAATGTTTTAAAATTTTATGAGAGAAATAAAATCAGAAAAATATCCAATATTTTAAAATAATGTTACGAACGTTGACAATATCATTGACAACTCACCCTCCCCCCACCCCCAAATGTGATAAAAATAACAAAACCCAGAATGTAAAAAGTAAAAAGAAGAAAAAAAAAACATATTGTTACCGTTCTCTACTGCTGATAATGCCAGCAATAGAAGTACGCCTAGAATAAAAAAAATAATAAAAAAAAAACTAAGGACATGTTTGAAAAAATATTATGTAGAACTGGATCCCTTATAAATATATGAGGAGTGTTCAAATGCCTCTATTGTTTGTATCTTCAACATACCTTTATTTTTAAAACTTAAATAACTCAAAATTTAAAATTTAAAAGTGAAAAAAAAATGGTTAGATATGATATACATTATTTTATCTATACACATATAATAAAATTATGACATTTCAACTTTGCTTTAGTTGTCATCAAGATCTTGTAAAAAATACATTAATGTGAATAATTTCTAGACATTGAATTTTCACTTATTGATTCACATAAAAACAAAATTAAAATATGATATTTTTTTATGATCGAGCACATAAAGAGAATAACATTGATCACATCTGATTGTTTTATTTTGATATTTATAATTTAAATTTTAAGTTATTAACATTTTGAAAATAAAAATATAATAAAAATATAAAAATAAAGACATTTAAACCCTCTTCTATCTCTATATATAATATATATGGACAGTGATAACAATCCCCGCAGCTTTATCCCCGCATTTATCCCAGCAGATACTGCCAAAAAAAACATGGGGGGACCGCTCAATCATTAATGAGCGTTTAAAAAACTGCGGGTAATTAACTTGAAGCATTAAAGTATTTACCTTGAATTTGTCAGGTATTAAACCCTATGCAGTGATCTCTATTTATGAAAGAATAAATCAATCCATTAATTGTCCCCGCATAAAATTTCTTTTTTTTTTTGAATCGTCCCCGCACAACTGGGGACCATTAAACATGGGGGGACCGCTCAATCATTAATGAGCGTTTAAAAAACTGTTAGTATTTAACTTGAAGCATCAAAGTATTTAACTTGAATTTATCAGGTATTAAACCCTATGCAATGATCTCTATTTATGAAAGAATAAATCAATCCATTAATTATTCCCGCACAAAATTTCTTTTTTTTTTGAATCGTCCCCGCACAACTGGAGACCATTAAATAAACAATCCTCTCACCCAATGATAAATACTCTGAGACATAATAATAAATATTTTATGTTACATGGGTAAATACTTGACATTATATGGATAAATACTTTATGTTACATGGATAAATATTTCTCAGACATACTTGCAACTTTCAGTAAAACATCAATGATAAATACTCTCATGCATAATGATAAATACTTTATGTTACATGGATAAATATTTTGTATTGCATAGATAAATACTTTTCAGACATAATTGCAACTTACAGTAAAACATCAATGATAAATACTTTTAGACATAATGATAAATACTCTATGTTACATGGATAAATACTCTATGTTACAAGGGTAAATACTTCTCAGAAATAATGATAAATACTTTTTTGAACATCAATTAACAGATAAGCATTTATTAACAGTGATTGTTATTAGATAACAGTATAATTAATGCGCAGATTGTTTTTAAAGCAATAATTAACGCGGGAATTGTTATTAGAGGAATGCATAATTAATGCGGGGATGAGAGTGGGGGGTTCCTATAATTAGTGGGGGATAAAAGGAAACTTTTAGGAAAATTAGTGGGGGGATATATGGCAGTTAAGGAAGAGAGAGAGTGCGGGGAAAATGGGGAGATGGGAGTGGGGGGTTTGTTATAATTATTCTTAAAAATGTTAAAAATTATTCACTCCTCCCTAACAGGCGACGCGCGTAACAAATAATCAATCAAACATGTACTAGATATTATTAACTAAGTTTGTTATTCAGGTGAGAAGCTAACTAGGAAAGAAAGAGACGAACGATACATGCCAATAGCAATCTGAGATTAATTAATAGAGACGCGTGGCACTCATGAGAGTAGACAATGCCAAACAGGCGACGTAACAAATAATCAATCAAATTTTAATAACTTAAAATTTAAAATTTAAATTATAAAAAAAACGTTGAATATGATTCATATTATTTTATCTATACACTTGTAATAGAATTATGACATTTCAACTTTATTTTAATTGTCATTAATAATTTATAAAAATGTACTAATGTGAATAATTTTAATGTGAATAATTTTAAGACGTTAATTTTTCAATTTATAAATTCACATTTTAACATTTATAATTTAAATTGAATTTATTAATATTTAAAAATAAAAATATAAAAAATAAAGACATGTAAACCCTTCTCTCTATATATATACACCTCTCTCTCTCTCTGTATATATATGTAGGTTAAAAATTATTTACTCCTGACAAATAATCAATCAAATAACATATCTACTAGATATTATTAACTAAGTTTGTTTTTCAGGTGAGAAGCTAACTAGGAAACAAAGAGACAAACGATACATGCCAATAGCAATCCAAGATTAATAAAATGGGATTGGATTTTGTTCAAAGAGCTTTAGACAGTCTCATCCAAAGCTAAGTTTAAACGTCTGATTTGCATTGGGATTCGTGCAAATATATTTAAAACATAATAAATTTAAATGGATGCTTGAATCTAAATATTTATACGAATTTTGAAGCAAATCGAACAGTTTAAGTCCGATTTTAGATGAGACTTTGTCCAAAGCGGTTTGGACAAAACCCTCATCCTAATAAAATAGAGATGCGTGGCTTTCAGAGTAGAGAATGCCAAATTAGAATGGCACCATCAAATGGGGTAAGATGTCACCTACTCATTTAATAGGGACAAGACCACAAAGATTCCCAAAAAAAAAGAAACTGTAGGGAGTACTAATTAAAATGAGCTTTTACTTTGTGTAGGGGCTTGTCACCGCTACAAAACAATTAAATACACATCACCAACACTTAGTCACCAACCATTGTTATAGTTATATTGACTAACCATTGTTATAGTTATATGTAATATATAGTCGGCGTATATATATATATCTTACCAACTGTTTGTATAATAGAAGGTGATAAGTGAACATTCACCAACAATTTTTCTTTTTTTAACTATATGAACCGTTGGTGACTATATAGTCATCAATCACCAATGGTTCATCAATATAATAATTAGCCAATGATGATTATCATTTATGAATATTAAATAGTTGAATGGTTTGATCAACAATTTTTATCTAAAAAAGTTTATTGATGATAATTTAATTTTTAAAATTGCTGTTTTCAATGATTAAGTTTTTCAGGGTGGTGATATTAAAACAACTTAATTTTATATTGACACAGCATCATCAAAATATTTTACTATATAGACAATTTTATCATTTATTAAGTGTTTCCTTTAAAAACTAATTCTCTCTCATATATTAGCATATAATTGTTTTAAAATATGTTCCTTAAAAGTTACAATAAAATATGTTTATAAACTTTATGTTATCATATAATAAGTATTCATTATTTATTTTAATCAAATGTTTAAGATTTTTTGAGAAAATTACAACAGTGAATTGATTTTATTATATTATTAAAATTTATAAACATTGTATATATCGATTTATTTTATACGGCTTCACAACATTTTTTTTTAACAATCTACTATAAAAAAATTGTCTATTAACATTTTATCTTCTTTTTTTACGCAATAACACTAAGAAAACAACATTATTATTTATATAAAAAAACATATTGAATGCAAATTATCATGAATAATTTGACATTCAACTTATAATTAAAATAATAACTTAAAAGTACAGCAAAAGACTACAAACTAACAAATTTATTTGGTCACAATCCGCAAATTGTTAGCATACATAGCCTTTAGCACCATATAAATTATGAACAACAAGAAGTATATCATCACGATTTTCAAACTTCAAATTAAGAAGATGATTGCTTTCATTTGCATAATTCAAAACTTGATTTTCAAGGTTTTCTTCTGATAAGTTAGGGGATTGATAGATCTATTCAATTAACAAATATAAATTAATTACAAAACATCAATAAAAAAATTGCTAACAATTTTAATTAAAATAGACTAATAGATTATAAGTATCAAACTAAAGAAGAAAAATAAATTAAAAAATTAAAAAAAACTATTTGAGTTGGAATATATCATATATTAAAGCAAGTGTATCTTAATATAAAAATAAATAAATTTACAAAAAAGTTAAATACGTACCATGAGTCATGAGAAAAAGGAAAGATCAACAAATTTATGTAGCTTTTGATTTTACATGAATGCAAAATATAAAAAAAGGGAAAAAAAATCTAGTAATTATGGAAACTAAATAATTTAATGATCACTATATTAATTACATTATGAACAAAATGGTAGTTAGAGAAATATTTAATGAGGGTTAAAATTGTTCATACATTAAATTTGTGTTAATATAAACATGTGTAGTGTCGATATGCCTATCCAGTTTTTCACTTTTTATTAAAATTAGCAATTTTAAAACTGGTTTAATAAATAGTAAAAGAAATTTCAAAAAATGTAAAATTTAGTCTCCAAACACAGTTTAATATAGATATCACATCTAACGGTTTTGATCGACTATTTGGAGTTTAAAAATCGGAAGACCAATTAGTTAATTACACTATAGCTCCGGAACAAATATTTTGATATTAGCCAATCTCTCTCTATAGAGAGAGATACAATTCATTATTTTATTTAATTAATACGAGACTAACTATAGTTAAAAAGATTGTACAAAGAATGAAAAAGAAGTGCTACCAAGCTCCACTTTTAAAGGATGTAATTCACAAAAAAGTTAAGAATAACTTATTAACTAACAACTCCTAATTCCAAGGATGCATTAAGAAGTGAGGTAGCAAAGAGGAATTATAAAACACGGAACACTCTAATGCAAATGAAAACAAAACAAAATAATTATTTTCTAATCGAAATACAATTCCCATTCTTTCTGAATTCTAGGAGAAGATCATCTATCTAAGAAAAAACTCGAATACAAAGAGTACGAGCAAAGAAAGCAAATAGGACTCACACAGATGGGTTAGATTGAAATAAGCATGGACCCAATTAAAGAGGGTGTCTTTATTCTCTTTCTCACAGATCTTCTTAAAGGAAGACCATCAATGATGCAAGAGTCTTAGGCTGAGAAAGAAGCATTCGTGTATGTCTGTGTGTGTATGTAGACATACAATACATATATGTATACATATGTAAATGTACAGACACACACACATGCCAGTATGAGAACAGATAACATCGTAGCCCTTTTATAAAAAAAAACCAGAAAAAAAAATGCTAATAACAGTGCATCTGTGGCTAAAAACAAACCCCCAGAGATATAACAAAAAACCCCATATATATGTACCAAAATCAGGGGGATAACAGTGGAGAAAAAATATACAAAGAACCAACAATAACTGCTAGCAAATCCAGAATCACGACTCAGGCACCCATTGCAAACGTAGGATAGGCGAAACCTTCAGCACTGAAGACTGCATCATTTTGGCAAAACACGCCAGTTTGTCTGCCTCAGAATTGTACTGGCGCGATATATGCTGAGACATCGAAACTGTTTGAAACTCCTAAGATAATGCCATAGGTTCATAACCTCCGTGTAGGCCCGCCAAATAAAATTACAGAACCTAACGGAAATTTGTAAAATTATATATATATTGTAAATTTGTAGAAATACCCAACACAAGGGGGTTATTCTAACGAATTCGATCCATTACAATGACAAACGCCATGACCAATTTGCAATCAAATCCGGGCTGGATAACAAGAGTAAAGACATCATCTCCTAGTAACACGGATGTTTGCCGGGTTGTTTTTCGTGAAATATGCGCAACCTCATCCCCTCTGTTGTCGTAAATTTTACTACTACTTTTCTCGTAGCCGCAGTCATCAATTCTAAAAGTTGGCATTAGTCTCGACTTGTTATTTATATCGGCCAAGTTTCTTAGCGAAACTTCTGCTTTATCAGCGTTATGAAGCATTGAGTATCGATTCATTGAGAATAATTTTGAGTCTGGTTCTTCAACTTCGTACGCATTCCATCTGTCATGCAAGCTAAACATCTGCATGCCACAATATATGATTAGCTTGGTATATATATATACACACACACTACAAGAATCTACTACTATCCGCGTGAGGGTTAGAAGTGAGTATTACTCAGAATAAGCCGACATGAATTGTTATTTCTGGGGTATCTGGAGTATGTGCGATGATACTGATTACCTTCGCAGATAATCACAGATTCTTGCAGACATACATAGATTTATAAATTTTTAATTTTCTTGAAAATAAAATAGATATATATATACCTGAGGACGTAAATAGAGGAGAGGGTTTCCATCTCCATCCATGAGCACCACCTCTTTGGTTAAGCACTTTTGCCTTCTGGAGTAGTTATCAACACGAAAAACTAACTGGCCGGACTCGTCATACACCGAGAAACCATCGGTTCCTTGAAACCCCATGCTCGACTTTTGCCAAACCGTAAACACACTCGGTTTTTCGTCGACATTTTTGGGGCTGATCCCTGTCTCTGTGTGCTGCACTTGTATCTCACTCATCATTTATTTGTAGCTAGACTTTAGTGGAGAAGTGACAGTAACAGGGTGGAAGACATAAATTGGGAATTTGGGATGGATCGTTTAAGGAATGGTGACCAATGTATTATTGGATCTATATGTATTTATTATACAAGGTCCTACTTGCTCAACAATTTTGTCTGTAGCATTTAATTTAAACTAATCAAATTCATGGCATCATTAGTAGACTTTAATTACTAGGAAAGTGACAGTAAGAGGGTTGAAAACATAAATTGTGGTCGTTCAATTTATTTGTTTAGGAATATTGGTACCAAATGTATTGGATTTATATATATGTATATATTATACAACATCCTAGCTACCTGCAGTACATTTTTTGTCTGTAGCATTTAAATATAGAATAATCAAAATCATGGCATCAATTTTGGAGTATTGTAACATGCCGTGTTATCTGTAGTATTCTTTTTCTCAAAAGAACAAGGTTAGCGTATCATCTATAGCATAGTGACAGGCTGTGCTATGTCTTAAAATAATCTATTTGATATGCTTTAATATAAATTTAAACTGTTAAAATTAATTTACTTAAAGAGTGATGTATTTATTTAGTGAAAAGTCAAGAGATAAAAAAATGAAGATTTATAAGTTAATTTTATGCATTATTTGTTCATTATTTTTTTATCACTTGACTTAAACTAAATGAATGCAAAAAAATTGTAAACTTTATCTAAATGCATTACTCGCGAAGTGGCTGTGTTGGATTCGTTGTTTGAAGTCTATTCAATAGGTTTTTGAGGAGATAGCACAACATGTCACTATGCTCCCATTACTCTTTCTTTTTTTTAAGAGAAATTATTATATATATAGATATTGTAATTTTTCCATTTAAATATGCCTCCATCAAAATATTAAAAAAAAAATTCTCAACTAAATCACTTATTTTATTGGTACCAAATTGGGATATTCGTTTAATTTATTTGTTTAGGAATATTGGTACCAAATGTATTGGTTATATATATATATGTATTTATTATACAACATCCTAGCTACTTGCAGAACATTTTTTGTCTGTAGCATTTAAATATAGAATAATCAAATTCATGGCATCAATTTTTGGAGTATTGTAACATGCCGTGTTACCTTTATATCCTTTTTCTCAAAGAATAAGGTTAGCGTGTTATCCATAGCATAATGATAGCTAGGTTATGCTATGTCATAAAAGAATATGCTTCAACGATTAATCTAAAGAGTTAAAATTGATCTATTTTACGAGTGATGTATATACATGCAAAACATATAAAATTTTGAATTTATTTCTTATAAAGTCAAGCGGTAAAAAAAAATGAAGATTTATAAGTTAATTTTAATGCATTCATTTTTCATTATTTTTTACCACTTGATTTTATACTAATGCAAAAATTTATAAATTTTACATGTAAATGCATCACTCATGAAGTAGATCGGTTTCAATGGTTTAGATTCGTCATTTGAAATATATTCAATAGGTTTTTGAGGTGGTTGCACGGTATGTCACTATGCTACAGATAGCATGCTAGCCTAGGCCTTTCAAAATACTCTTTTTTAAGATGAATTGTTATATATACACATTGTAATTTTTTCCATTTAAATATGCCTCCAACAAAATATTAAAATTATATTTTAATTTCTCAACTAAACTCACTTATTTTTATTAATATTTATATTTCTTAAAATAAATATTAATTTTAATAAACATTTAAAAAATGATCTTCATTTTGAAATGTGGTTGGGAACAAAAATTTACATTTTGTTGGCAATTTTTACTAATTTTTTTAGAATTTTTTAAATCACTGTTTTTCAAAAAAATATGGATCTTAAAAAAAAATTCTAAAAAATTCTAAAAATATAGTAATTTTTTTAAAATGTAAAATTTGGTCTTCCAACACAATTTAATATGGAGAACAATTTAAACGGTTCAGATCGACTATTTGAACTTTAAAATCACAAAATATGAGCGTGAAGTAAAACATGTCATTTACTTCATGAATCACGATAGCTCAACTCATATAGAGTTAATTATATACTAATGATATATATAGAATTACAGAAACAAAACTTCCATTAATTTTACTTCAAAGATTTAACTGTATTAATGATATCCATAAAGCACTGAAAATTTTCTTAAATGTCTTTTAGCTACATTCTAACAAAATATATTATAATTTTTTTTTCAAACAGGAAATGGACAAACAAAAGTTAAAGAACCTTTAATGGGCGAAAGAAAGAAAGCTTAAATGAATCATGTGTGTGGTCGTCTTAACTTTATATCTCAAGTAACATGATATGAATACTTGATTATTAATTTCTAGGTAGTAGCTTCACTGGCTTAGTTCACTTATTTACTACTCGCCATTGACTTCACAAAAAAAAAAAATGTGAATTTTACTTCGCCCTCATATCATCAATTTCAAAATTCAAAGAGTCAATTTGAATAATTCAAATGATCTAAATATTGAAATGTGCTTGGAAACAAAATTTAATATTTTTTTAGAATTTTTACAATCACTGTTTTTCAAAAAATGTGAATCGTAAAAAATAGTGATTTTAAAAAAAATTCTAAAAATATAGTATTTTTTTTTTAAATGTAAAATTTGGTCGTCCAGCACAATTTAGTATGGAGATTAAGTTAAACGGTTCGGATCAACTGTTTGAACTTTAAAATCATAAAATATGAGTGTGAAACAAAACATGTCATGTACTTCATGAATCACAATAGCCCAACTCGTATCGAGTTAACTGTACTAACTTACACAGGGGCGGAGGCAAAAAATTGACTACTAATAATGGAGGTCAATTTTTTGAATAATTATAAATAATATGAAATGTTAGAGTTTCTCAAATTATACATAGTATATAATAACTAATTTTTCTTTTAAAAAAGAATGGGGGTCAACAATATCAACTTTTCATATAAAATATGGGAGTCATTTTGAGGTTCTCATAGCATTTTACAATAAAAAATATAAAAAAAAACATACATAACTACTAATTTTTGGAAAAAAAAAAATGAAGATCAATTGACTCCCATTATATGCATATACATCCGCCTCTGATCTTACAGAAACAAAACTTCCATTAAATTTACTTCAAAGATTTTAACTGTACTAATGCACGATATCCATCACGCACTGAAAATATTCTTAAATGTCTTTTGGCTACATTCTAATCAACAAATTAAATGTAAACAGGTGATGGGCAAACAAAAGTTGAAGTACTGTTTGTGAACAGATTAAGAAAGCTTAAAGCAATCATGTGTGTGGTCGTCTTAACTTTATATGTCGATCGAGTAACATGCATATATGCTTGATTATTAATTTCTAGGTAGTTGCTTCACTGGCTTTGAGTTCTCTCATTTAATACTTGTCGTTGACTTCACAAAAAAAATTTATTGGAGCAGGTGACCTCGAAATTATAAAAAATAATATAGAAATAATAAAATACACACAAATTTGTACGAAGAGTTGGAAGTTGAAAATCCGAATAATATATATATTTTGTGAATATTAAATAGTTGAATAATTTAATTTCTATGTTAAATTTTACTTAATTTACAAAAATATCTAACAAAGTAGGTACATATGTTGATGCATCCATGTCACAAATAATTTGCATTGCGACACCAATTCTATATATGTTATAGTATATATATATAGATTTTGAAATTTTGTATTGCGACACCAATTCTATTATGTCTTTAGTTTTAATACGTTAATAACTTAAAATTTAAAACATAAACATTAAAATAAACTGTTAGATGTGATCTATGTTATTTTATCTGCGTGCTCATAAAAAAATAATCACATTTGAGTTTTGTTTTTATATAAATTAATAAGTTGAAAAATCAACATATATAAATTATTCACATTAATACATTTTTACAAGCTCCTAATGACAAAAAAATAAAGTTGAAATATCATAATTGTTTACACATGCATAGATATAATTATGTACATCATATCCAACAGTTCTATTTTGATTTTTCAGTTTTAAATTTTGAGTTATCAAAGTTATACATTTTGAGTTATCAAAGTCCTCTATTATTATCTATATATATATTTGTTAGTGAATGTATTTGCTAATAAATATTTTGAGTATTGAAACAAAGAAACTTAGTTGAGTTGCAACACTGCAGGAAGAATAAATTTATTTGAATCAAGAATAGATAAAAATTAATTTTAGAGATGTGAAAGCTAGAAATTTTAGAGACATTAATTTTTAGAAAATAATTAATAATTATTTAAAAACTCATTTGAGTTGCTAGGATGTAGATGCTCAGAGTTGCAACCTGTGTCAAGAATAAATTTACTTGGGCTAGGAATAGATAAAAGTTATATTTGTTGGAAGAATAAATTTTCTTGAGTCAAGGGTAGGTGAAAATTATATCTGAAAGTACAAAAAGTCTAGAACACAAAAATAAAATCTGAAATTCCAAATTTCAAAAAATAGAGACAACTAGATCAATCTTATTGGATCAAACCCTGACTTTCGGTTGGAAACAAGTAAAGGGTCTAATTCTTTGCTTCTCCACCATAATCACAATGATTTGATATTTGATGGTGCTCTCAGAGAATATCAAATATGTGTACGAAAATATTCTCATTGCATATTTTGAGCCGACATGCCACGAGGATTTAAGAAGGGTCCGGATCCCCTAAAGTAACTCAACTTTTGAGTTTTGGATCAGAACCGTCTGATTCAAATATGTTACTTGAGATCACTTGAGGATTCGAATTTGTTATTTGAGATGTGCACGTTCTACTTCGGATAAATTATCAAGGTTTAAAATCAGACGGTCCAGATTCAAAATCCAAAAGTTGAGTTACTTCACTGGATCTCAACTCATTTGAGGAGGGGACACAAGTTCATGATGTATTTGTCTTTTTTTGAAAATTGTTCATGATGTATTTGTCAATTAATATTTTTGAGATGCGCGCAATCATGCACACAAGATAACAAAAAAAATTCCTGTTATGGTACCCGAACCTAGAGTTTTGCTAAACCCGTTAGGGGTTCAACCCGTTTTACCCGGTCCGTACCCGTTACCCGAGGTACCCGTACCCGTTGCCCGGGTACAAACGGGTAGACGGGTAGACGGGTACGGGTAATAAACGGACCGGACAACCCAATTTGAAAAAAAACCCGTTGTACCCGTACCCGTTTACCCGTCTACCCGGACCCGCCTACCCGTACCCGTCTACCCGCCTACCCGTACCCGACCCGTTTCAAAATTTGAATTTCAAAATATTTTTGGCGGCCTACTTTTAGAATTCAGATTCAGTGCAATACCTGACTGAGTAGAATGAGATCTGAGCCGTCAATTTTAATTTGGCATGAATCTCAAATTGACCCCTATAGAATTCAGATCCAGTGCAATACCTGACTGAGTAGAATGAGATCTGAGTCGTTAATTTTAATTTGGCATGAATCTCAAAACGGACTCCTATATCTAAACGGACTTCGGGATATGTCCTTTAACTTGGCACGAATCTCAAAGCATAAAAATTCAGAAAAAACAGAAAAGAAAAAAAAAAAAAACCCGCCCGTACCCGGGATACCCGTACCCGTCAACCCGCAACGGGTACGGGTAATAAACGGGTAGGGTAGAGGTTTTGGGAAAACTACCCGTCTACCCGTTGCGGGTTGTACCCGTACCCATCCTACCCGTCTACCCGCCCTACCCGTTACCCCTAACGGGTTACCCGGAACGGGTCACGGGTAACCCGTTTGCAAACCACTACCCGAACCTATAGCATTTGTAGGCTAGTAGCTAGTTTCCTGTTTTGTTAAATTATTTCTCCTGAAGTCCCTTTTTTTTTTTTTTTTTTGAGAGTTTGGTAGATGCTACCTATTTCTACAGAAGTTGAATTAATATTTTTGAGATGCACGCAATCATGCACACAAGATAACAAAAAAAATTCCTGTTATGGTACCGAACCTATATATAGCATTAGTGGGTTAGTAGCTATAGTTTCCTGTTTTGTTAAATTATTTCTCCTGAAGTCCTTTTTTTTATTTTTTTGACAGCTTGGTAGATGCTACCTAGCTATTTCTACAGAAGTTCAATACTCTAAAATATATTATACGCACTTCAAGGACCGAGAGAAATTAAAAGGCTGACCTTGTCATGTACCCATCTTTTTTAATACCCTCAATTAAAAAAAGTTCCAGAATTGCCCTCAGTTTTTTCTCTTTTTTTTTTAAAAAAAAAACTACTCCAACAGTCAGGTTTTTTGATGGTTCTAATTTTTTTTTTTGAAATTGAGGAATAATCGAGTAGTAAAATTGTTATTCAGTTAATTTTTTAATGATTAATATAACATCGTAATAAGAAATGTTGATTAAATGACAAAACAAAACTGGAATATTGTATTAGTTCAATTCAAAAACGATGATTATCCTTCTTTCGGGAGGACGTATATGAATGCTCTAACAATTGTACATAGTTTTATTGTATGATCCATGCATGTGTGATAAAAAAATACAAATTAATTTGTTCACATTCTCGTTTCGTGCCTTTCTGTTATAATGCACCCCTATCTATTTTCTAAGTCATTTCTCTTATTTCTAAAGCACATGTAAGTTGTACATCTCTCATAAACAGGCGAAGCTCAGGCGAGAAATAAGGCAAGAGAGGCGATATCTTCACCGAAAAGTCGATATCTAACAATGAAACTTTAAATAGGCGTATCTCAAAGCTCGAGTGTCTGATTTCAGCATATGATCACTATTAAAAAAACTTGCAAGAAGAATATATCAATTTTTAATTTCATAAATGGACAAAAGAAATTAAATGAAAGGATGAAGTTTTCAATTAAGTGTTTTCTAATTTAATTTTTTATTTTTTTTGTTCTTTATAATACTTTTTCTTAAGTATATTGTTCATATATTTTAAATATATGAAGTCGCATATTTAAAAAATTTATTGTATTTTTATATTTTTGTAGTTTAAATGTTATTCGTATAAATTTTGAGCCGACATGCCACGAGAATTCGAGGGGACACAAGTTCATGATTTATTTGTCAATTAAGATTTATGAGATGCCATCCTGCACACAAGATAACAAAGTAATTTCCTGTTATGGTACCAAACCTACAGCATTAGTAGGCTAGTAGCTAGTTTCCTGTTTTGTTAAATAATAATGAAATATGAGGAGGGTTCAAATGCCTTCATTTTTTGTGCTTTCACTATATCTCCTTCATTTTTAAAAACTTTAATAATCCAAAATTTAAAACTTAAAAGTTAAAATAAAACCGTTGGATATGATCTACATCATTTTATCTATGAACGTGTAAAAAATTATGACATTTTAATTTTATTTTGGTTGTCATCAAGAGCTTGTAAAAAACGTACTAATTAATTTGGATAATTTCTAGACATTGATTTTTAAACTCATTGATTCACATAAAAACAAAATTGAAATGTGATAATTTTTTATGAGCATATAGTGAAAATAAGATAGATCATATCTAACGATTTTATTTTGATTTTAAGTTTAAAATTTTGAGTTATTAAAGTTTTTAAAAATAAAGACATAATGGAGACATAAAAAATGGAGGCATTTGAACCTTCTCATGAAATATATGGTACTAACTTTGAGGACCGAGAGAAATTAAAAGGATGACCTTGTCATGATACTGACGACCTTCAATTAATTGATGAAATTGAATTTTTATATTTTTTATATCATTTATTTATAAAGTCCATAATAACGCAAAGATATATAAGTTTTGACATACATTTTAATATGGAAAATGCATTAAGCATTTCACATCGACTATTTGAATTTTGAAAATGTTGAGATTTTTCAAACTTTTTTTTTAACTATTTGAGCTCTTCAGATTTTTAAAAATTACTGGTTTTCATATTTTTTAATTTTTATTTTTATGAAAAACAATGATTTTGAAAAATCATTAAAAAATATATAGTAAAAAGTTTGCAAAAAAAAATGTAAAATTTGGTCTCAAATACATTTTAATATGGAGAACATGTTGAACATTTCAGATCAATTATTTGAAGAGCTCAAATAATTATGTTGATCAATTATGCTGAACATGTTGAACAATTATTTGGTTAATCCTAATCTACCATTACAATAAAAAAAACATAAAATATTTACAGAATTACCGTAAAAAGGAATAAAGGGTTTGATGTAAAAGTGCAAATTAACCGAGAGGTGGACAAGCTAACTTAAAGTTAATCACAAGCGTGTAAGATACTACAAGTAGATAGAGAAAGTGGAGAATAAAGTGTCTTGCAAATGGAAACATGAATAATTAATTTTGGAATATATATGCGATGAAATTAAATTCACATCTTTCAAATTTGATTGATTCTTAAAGTCAAATGGAATATATTCTTTCAATTTTTATTCTTTCAATTTTTCAAGATACGGATCGGATCGGATAAATTATATAACATAATTTTTTTTCATAATATATATTAAACTATATAATATATATTTATTAGAGGAGGGTTCAAATGCACCCAAATTTTTGTGCACCCAAATGCACTCTATCTTTCAAATTCTTTTTCTCCGTTTTCAAAGTTCAAATAGTTAATCCGAACCGTTAGATGCGATCTATATATTAAGATGTGCTTGGAGACCAAATTTTATATTTTTTGGAATTTTTTTACTATTTATTAAGTCACTATGAAAATTGCTGATTTTACATTTTCTGGACCATTGGATCAGCGATTTTCAAAGTGGCTTAATAAATAGTAAAAAAAATTCCAAAAAAAATGCAAAATTTGGTCTCCAAGCACATATTAATATATAGATCGCATCTAACGGTTCGGATTGACTATTCGGACTTTAAAAACAAAGAAAAAGGATAGGGTGCATTTGGGTGCATTTGAACCCTCCTCTATTTATTATATAAATACAATGATTAAAATTACAATCATATACATATATATATATTTATATCCGTATCCGTACAAATACATATCGGATCGAATATCAAATATATATTCATATCTAATTTTCAAATATGAATCAAATACGGATAAGATATTATTGATCCGTTCCATTTTTCACCTCTAGATCAGAGTCGTCCGATCTGCATCAAATTTTGCATGGATAAATTTTAATAGTCGTGCAAATTATAAGCGCACAAATCTTTATGCGGATCGGACGGCTTCGGACTAGACATCGGACAGAGACCCTCACTAGGAATGGAAAGAGTTAAATATCAGTTATGGGCCTGCTTCCTTTCCCTTGTTAAGATTCAGAGAATGTTTCCTCTTCCGGTCTGGGCCTCTTTGGTTTTGGCCCAAACAAAGATTGGCAGATAAAACATTAAAAACAAAGCCCATAAGAGCGCGTCATGCATATATGGTAACAAATTGAGATTTGCAACCCCAACTCTGTTTCTGTTTCTGATTAAAATTGAAAGAACAATAGAATACCACTAAAACAGAAATCCAATTGATCTTGAGAAAGCAAGGAAGAAACTATATATTATGTATCTGATTTCATTTAATTCCAGAACATGAAGAGAAAAATGAGCTAAAAATGTTATTAAATTATTAAGAAAAAAGGTAACATTTATGTATCTCCTGAATTGCTAATTTTGCAATTCATGCCTAAGCTCTCACATAATCATATATGCATCTGATATGAATGTTATCTTACTCCCATCCACATAATATAACAATAGCTCATATTTATCTTCTGCTAATATCGTCACAGCATAGCCATGTAATTGTTAAAACAAAGGTCTTTCATGAAACTTACAAGATCTATATTGAATATAAGTACATGGATGGTACAATTTCAATAAAGCATGCAACAGTCTCTCATGCTCAAGTTCTTATTTATATCTATAGCTGAAATGCTTATAAAATTTACAGTATTATCTTGGCAGGTCCATGGACGACAACATGTGACCTTCAAGGCTAAATTGTTTTGTGCATTCTATAGTTTCCGAACTTGATAGGTTCCCTCCAACAAGCAACTGCGGAATTTCTTCATTCCCTCTCTGCCTCTGTTGGCTTCTCATCCTCCTTAGTGCCTCTAGTTCTAAAGCAACTTCTTTCATCACTGGGCGTTCTTCTCCTTTCGTGTTCAAACATTGCCTTGTAAGACGTGCAATGACGTAGAGTTCTTCTGCTCCAGCCTCACTCGCAATTGGTGGATCAACGACTTGAAGCAAGCGGCCCTCATCAAATGCAACTGTGAAGTACATTGCTAGATTGTGAAATTCTTCTGGCCGAGCAAAAGAGATGGGTTTCTCTCCTGTTAGAAGCTCAGCAAGAACAACACCAAAACTATACACATCACTTTTTTCTGTTAGTTGGCTTGTATAGAAATATTCTGGATCCAAATAGCCAATAGTACCTTGAACAAGAGTAGTGAGATGGGTTTTATCAAAGGGAACAGACCTTGACGCTCCAAAGTCTGATACCTTTGCTATGAAGTTTTTATCAAGGAGTATGTTAGAGGACTTGATGTCTCTATGGATTATTGGAATTGACGCTGCTGAATGCAAATAAGCAAGAGCTCCCGCAGCTTCAGCCGATATTCTCAAGCGACAATCCCATGTTAAATGGTATTCTGAAGTTCTTATAAGTTGTAAGAGTGTTCCATTAGGTATGAACTCGTATACCAATAAGGGAACTTGAGTCTCCAAACAACACCCAAGGAGCTTCACAACATTTCTATGGTTAATCTGTGAAAGAATTATGATCTCATTAATGAATTGCTCAATTTGACTCTCACCTTCTATTTTAGATTTCTTAATTGCAACCACTTTTAGGTCCGATAAAGCGCCCTTGTACACGGTACCAAATCCTCCTTCACCAAGAATATTGTTTTCATTGTAGTTTTCAGTAGCTTTCTCAAGTTCTTTCTCAGTGAAGATTTTTGTTTCTGAGTTGATACCTTGTGAAGCTAACCTTTGTTGCAACAAGTAACCACCATTCTGTCTGAAGAACTGGGTTCTCATCTTCACTATTTTTCTTTTCTGCAAACCCCAGTAAGAGAAAAAACCAGACATGACCAGTATAAACAGAAGCCCCAGCCCTGCACCTGGAATGCAACAAAAAATCAGTTAATACTTTTCTAACAACTGACAATGACCAGATAAACAAGCCTTGTATAGATTTTGTTTCAACTAGAGAATGGCCTTCTTGGAAATGTTATATTGGTAGTCCACCATAACAATTAGTCCAATTGGTTTTGACAAGTCTCCACTATCATGGAATTATGCTACTATATATTCTGATGTTTCAGCTTCCAAGTATACATGTAATTTGACCACCTATTATTTTGAGTTAAAGTTTGACGTATGATATAGGTTAATGACTTAAATTTCATAGATACTGTATGTTGGTATAAAAATTAATAACTTTATTTTATTAAAGTAACATACATAAGTCTCAAAACTGTGTGTTGCCGGAATTTTCGAATTCTGTTTCCTCTGAATATATATGAAATTTTGTTGGAATTATTGCCAAGCGGTGCTTAATCAATCCAAAATGACAAGTTATTCATTTATCCCGGGGTTAGTCTTAAAATTTATCCCGGTGCTTGATCAATCCGAACTGACTTCTCCAGTTGGGTCCAGAAATCTTAAACCGGACGTACTTACAATAAGATGAATCCCTATCAGCAAAAAAGCTAGATTTTTGGAGTAAAGGTTGGAGGTAAAGTCACCCAAAACAAAATGGCTAGACTTAACGTAGTGATTCTGATATGTGGAGAAGTTGAAATTTTGATCAACTAATCTGGATATCTTAAATTATAATATTATAGGTGGAGTAAGTTAATCGTCCTAGAGAAATGGAGCAACTTATTCCGGATTAACTCATCTCTTACTCCATCTAACTTCTATTTTACTTATCGTTTGACAGCTTATGTGTAGAGTAAAGAGTTTTACTCCACTTCTTACTCCGCAACAAAACATGACCTCAGGGACTACCCTATAGGTACGTAAGAAAGTTAAAAAAAAAAATTCTGTTTTTTTTGTTGTTATATCCGCAAGTATCAACTGCAACATTGGCAGGGACATTAATATACTTCCTTTCCCCTTGATCCATGAGATCACTATAATACTAGAAACAATTTGTAATTGGAGACATCTTAACTATTGCTCACAAGTAATATTAGGATTCAAAAGGGAAAAAAATAATACCTAAAGCAACATCAAGTGGGAACACCTTCTTATTAATATTATTGCATCCACTTCCCCCCTTTTTACCATCACCAGTCATGCCTTTTGGGCAAGAACATGTATAACTTCCTGGTAAATTGGTACAACGGCCTACACACGGATCTGATTCAAGGCATTCATTGATATCTGGAAAGAAAAGCAAAAACCATTTGGTCAGGGATAATTGTATGCAATTCAAGCAATGGTAATTTGCTGGGGCTGGAAAATTATGTATTATACCGGTGCAACCATCTTTGGCATAGGGATTTCCTTCGTATCCTTCACTACAGTTGCACAAATACCCGGACAACATGGGTGTGTTATGGCAGTAACTATTATTTTTGCATGCGAGGGAACCACTATCTTTCCAAGAAGCTTCACATGACTTGTTTCCGATTGCCCAATCCAATTGTACGAGGTTATTGTTCTCGTAAGATATTGCCATTTGAGAGCTCTCTAAGTTGAACCATCCGGGTCCTTCAGACTGGGCACCAAAACACCTTTTGTAAATTGGTTCCGCAACGATCTTTATGTAGCCTTGTAATAATGATATTTCTTGAATCATGTAGCTGTTGTTGGATATGAACAATGAGGGAGTGGTTGTCGAGGGTGGTTCTTCCTTGGGGCAGTCTATCTCGAAGCCTGGTAAGGCGATGCCCGGAGTGCCAAACGGGTACGGAACCATCGCACATGTTAGTTTTGAGTTAATGTCAGCATCAAGTGCAGGGAAATTGATGTATGAGGATGAAGAAAGTGACATGGATGTTAGTATGAACACTAGTAATAGAACGAGGTCGATTTTTAACAGCATGGCTGATTTAAGGAGGAAGTTAGATGTTATTGTCTAAAACACCAATGAAATACCTCAAGAACAGCATAAATGGAAACGAGCAAGATCACATCCTTGGAACATTTATGTACATTACCATATAAGGGAAAATCGGATATGCAATCGGGATCGGTCACTTGATTGTGAAATCGGAATTGGATGAATTGGTCGGAATCAGTTGAATCGGATCGGAAACTCGGATTTTTTTGGCAAAACCTTGTTTTGTACAAAAAAATAGTAAAATAGTTTCTAAAATAATAATATGTTAAAAGAAATTATATTGAAACAAAATATTACACACAGATAATTTATTTATATAATATAATACAATTATTACAATTAAAAGCTCTAAAAAATAATTCGTATAATTTAGAGTCCTTGAAGTACTATAGATAGAGTAATTAAGAGAAATTTGTAATTAAAAAAGAAAGAAAATTGTGTCGGATGCTTCCATTGTGGGATTAGTCTCAAACTCAACTATAATTTAAATATTATAGTTACATGTTTAAGACACAAATAAGATCTTGTGCAGTTGTAAACCTCTATGTTCTCAGTCAACACGGTCTTGGTTCAAATTGCGCGGGGGACAGTTTTTGGAGGTGCTTTTGGAGGATGAAACAGTTGGTATTTTCTTGAATATGGCCGTTTCGGCCGAAATTTGACTAAGATAGTGACGTTTAAGTCAAAATTCGACGTGAATCAGATCATTTCGGCCAAAATTCAATGAAATCAGATCGGTACAGGCGTACAGCCCGATTCCAGTCCGGAACAGCCGATTTTTCCTTCTATGTACATTACTTCACCTCGTTTGACTAGTTGACGTTGGAGAATCAATTTCAGTATGGTTGTGGCTCATAATAATTCTTATGCGTAACTGATTTAGCTTTATTTTTTGTTTCTCTCTCGTATAGGAGATAATTGAAGATGAACCAAAGCTGGAATAGGTCATGATGCATGACAGCTTCACGACTTTTGTCCACGAATTCCTTGAGCAAGGACTTGATAAGACTGATTTTTCTTCTCATAGAGGAGATAATTGAAGATATAAGAATCAAAGCAAGACTAGGATAAGACTAAAATGAGTGATAGTTAACAATTCACTCGCAATTCCTAGTCAATGGTCTTGGTCCTCACTATTTTTCCACACGGAAATGGACTAGTTTTATAAAACTTGAATATATATAATTGCTCAACTTAATTATCCTCATCACCAATAAATATCTTCCCTAATAAAGAATAATTCCATCATTTTTTGTTGTTAGTAATAAAATTTGAATGGAGCAAGTATGTACTTAAACATAACACAGTGATTAGTAATCTTAATTCTTAAATATATTGAATTAGATTTAATAATTTAAAAGGTAATTTTAAATATATTGATCTACTTTAGGAGTGATAAATTTATATTTTTTAATTTATACATTTTTTTAAATTTATTTACAACAATGTTAATTGGTCAAATAAAAAAAGGTTTATAAGTTATTTTAATGCAATTACTTTTCAGCATTTTTATCGCTCAAATTTACAATAAATAAAATTAAAACTAACAAATTTATCATATATATACATATCATTGATAAAATATATCGGTTTCCATAATTTAGACTCATCATATGTCCTCTTAGCCAAACTTTTTAAGTACTATCATTTGTTCTTTAAGTTTCATGTTTGACTTTAGAAATATTCAAGAAGATGCTCCTGATCTTGAACTACAAAATACTAAATCATAATAAACATGCAACTATAAAATGTTCACAATCTTGATAATTAGTATGGAACACTCATATATCACAAAAGAATTGTCATGTTAATTAAAGTAAATTGTAGTTCTAAATATATTCATAAAAGATTATCATTTGATAACACAAATGTATGGAAGATTTCATACATTGAACAAGATATAACAAATGAAACATTATATAGATTGTGTTTGTGTAATTAATGTTTTTTTTTTTGCGTTTACGAATTCTAAAAATATGAGACTGCATCTTTTTCACATGAGAAATGTATAATATATGTAATTATTATTAAAAGTTGCTTATTGCAAGTCATGATAAAAATAATATTTCTTTGTATATGATTTGTGCAAAAGAAAGTTATATGTTAATAGTATTATTGTCCCTCATTTATAATAAGTGATGTTATTGTTGGCCCCCTGGTAGAGTAGAATTATGAATGCATGTAGTATAGTTAAAGCGCTGCTAACTATATATTTATAATTAACTCAAGAGATCAGGAAACTAATATATTACAAAGATGACACTGCCCTACTTTGTATATTATTCATAATATCATGAGACAAAGAATAGACACAAGTAATGTTATTCATCATTGTTATAGGATCATATTTTGTAAACTAGCTACATTATATCAATGTTAATTGGGTGCATATAATGGATAGCTAGAATATCGCTTATAGTTTATGGTAATAAAATAATTTATACCATTACCAATTTAACATAAATTATCGATAAAAGTCACACCAACTGAACAAGAAATAAGAAAGTTATTTTATATTTTATATGGTGTGTGATATTTCATATTATATAAGATAAAACATGTGTGATAAAATGTTGACATAAAATATTACATGTCCTAACATCTTAGTCTAAATTAAATTAGATATGTGACTAATATTATTTGGTGAAATGGAATATATATTACATAGTATAATATTGTGTCACATAAATATAATAATGTACATTACATTATTATTGTAACCCAAACATTAATTAATTTATAATTAAATATGGAATTAAGAAGCACACCATAAGACAAGATTGGCCGTGGTGTATTTTGGCCACACAAAGATGCCATAGGATTGCATGTGACAAAAGAAGAGTAATTTGGTCTTATTAACTTCAAAGTTGCTATAGTTTTTGTTTATATAAACAGCACTCCATATGTGACTCTCATCCATCTTCTCTTCCTCTCTACATACAAAAGAGTAAAAGAGCTCTCCCTCCGCTCTTGCATTAATTATTGATTTATTAATTAGGTTAGTAATTTAATTAAGAAATTAATTTTAGAGACTAACAATGGGTTACTAACTTTACACTAGGAATAGATTAGTATATCTCTAGCAAGATCTAGACCCAATCCTTATTTAGTTCAAGATGAACACTTAGAGGCGATGGTGTGAAGGTTTTCAAGAAATCTAGAGAAAAACGACTTTCTCTAACCGTCAAATTGACCTTGAACGAGAGATATAAGATCCTAATCTTGATCTTGATTTAGATGTATTTACATAAATGTAGATTAATGTAGTTAGTCTTGTATGCAAAATGTTTGATCAAGTGGTTGAGTAGAGTTAGCATAAAAGAGACAATCCATTTTAGACGATTAAAAGGGATACAAAATTTTTGTTTTCACTACTTTGAGCATCATTGAATCCCTACAGCCCCTTCCCCCACATAAAGTGAAACACCGAGCATTTTTTATTAGCAAACAACATTTGTCAAATGGTAAACATTTATGAGTAATCTACTAATTATGAAAACAAATTACTAATTTAAATAATTAAATAAAAAAATTATAATTTTTCTCATCTTTTCTCTTCCTCTTTTTCTCTTCTATTTTGTTTTAGTGAGTTGTGAGTGGGAGGAGAGATAAAACATGCATAAATAAATTAAGTTTATTTGATGAGTTTAATGAGTTAAATAAATTATTTTTAACAAATTATGATATATATATACATAAATTTAAGAAAAGCTTTAAATTGTCCGTATAATTTTGATTAATCAGTCGCATACCGATTAATCGCTTAGCGGTACTCAGTCCATCCGACGGCCGCATATCGTTATGTACAACACTGTTTTTTCGAATAGTGTCATAGTTTTACAGGATATATCATATATTTTACATGAGCTATGCATTGTATTGTTTTTCTTTAGTTTACTAGATCTGTTTAACAATTTCTTATGATATATATGCAATATTTACAGGATCTAGTTAACAGTTTTATTGATTTAAATTTTCAATATTTTTCTAATAGATTTACAAGATCTAGTTAACAGTTTTACTGATTTAACATGATATATGAATTAGGTTTAAAGGTTATGTAGAGTATTTTATAGGTATAGTTCACAATTTTAAATGATATATGCACAATTTTACAGTATCTATTATTATTGACGTATACATGTTTACAACATGTCACTAGTGGAGAATGCACTTTTAGTATCGGCACATCAGGGTCGGATAAACCAAAAACGTGTTACTGATATCTATTAGGAACGGACAAAGTAAAAAGATGACCTTAAAAATGAGTAACAGGAACGGTCGTTTATAAAAGAGCGTTCCTGATAGTTCAGGAACGGTCGTTTATAAAAGAGCGTTCCTGATAGTTCAGGAACGGTCATTTATAAACAACCGTTTCTGATTATCAACTATCAGGAACGCTTGTTTGTAAACAACCGTTCCTGAACTATCAGGAACGCTTGTTTGTAAACAACCGTTCCTGAACTATCAGGAACGCTTGTTTAAAAACGACCGTTCTTGATCAACTGAAAATTTTGATTGTATTCCACTCCCTTCCGAAAAATTTCATTTCCCACCATGTCTTTTGATCAGCCGCCAATACCCTAGCCACTGTCTCTTCATTTTGAAAATTTCATTTCCCCGTCTCTTCCAAGCCGCTATCTCTCTGCCTCTTTCCTCTTCTTCGTCTCTTGAGAAAACCAAGCCGCTGATCCTTCTCTCCCTCTTTCCTCTTCTTCGTCTCTTGAGAAAACCCTAGCAAAAACGTAAATGCAGCAAACGAAGCCGCTGTCCTTCTCTTCCTCTTTCCTCTTCTTTGTCTCTTGAGAAAACCCTAGCAAAAACGTTCTTCCTGCACCGGTGGTGTCTCTCCGCTGCCAAAACCAAGCCGCTGCCACTGCCACTGGTCTCTCTGCCTCCTTCTCCCCCAAGTTGTTACGCCGATGCAAGGTAGGTCTCTCTCCTTCTTTGTTGAATGGGGATTTTAGATATGTATAATTGGATTTTGATTTACTGAGAGATTAGACAAAACTGATATTAAGACTGAAATTTTGATTTTGATTTACTGGATCTACTCACTTTTACATTGTTATTATTGGTTATTGCTTTATTATTAGGACTGAATTTAAATTTATTTAACTTAGGTACAAGACCCTGCCACTGGTGATGTTATTGCAAGTGTTCCACGCATGGGGGTCAAAGAAACCGCCGATGCCATTTCTTCAGCATATACTACCTATACTTGTATGTTATTTCCATTTTTAAACTATTTTTTTCCTTGTATTACATGGATCTAAAATTCTAACTAAACAATCAAAAATTACCTCGTTAAAAGAACGTGTACCAGCATGCATGGAGTTCGCTCGGCCAGTTTTACAAACAGTAAAACAAGAAAAAAGAGACAAAAACAAACAAACACACATGCTAAAGTTATTGTTTTAATGCATTTTCATAACCTTCTTTATTGTATTTTTTTTGTTATATTTAAGCTTGGAGCAAACTGACGGCAGCTGAAACAAGCAAATCTCTGAGAAATTGGTATTACATTCTGTTTTTTTTTTTTAAGGACAAAAGGACTTTGGGGTGGTTTTATTCATCATGTCCTCCCCTCCATAACCTTTGTAATTATCAATTATATCTACGCATAGAACTGTGGTAATATAGTTAGTATGAGTATATTTATTAGTGATTTATCATGTCCTCCCCTCCATAACCTTTATGAATACATTATAATTGTTTCATTTCTTTTACTTGATTCTGCAAATAGCAGCCTGCATTTTCTTTGGGGTACATGCAAAATTTTCCTAAAGGTGAAGGTAACCTGAAACATGAGAATTATCATGTACATTTTTGCTAAGATAAAAGTGCATTGGCACTTGTTTTAATTCTCCTCTTTATTTTCTAAAATACAATTACACCAAAGGGCTTTACTACCAACTCAAAGGGCTTTACACTTGTTTTTGCTTTTCTTTCTTAACTTGAATCTGATTTTTTTATTTATTTTAATACAGTGCCCACAACAACTCAAAGATTAGGAATGTGGATATTATGTCATGTTGTTCATGCATGACATAATGACTCGCCTCCTTGATATTTTTTCGAACTTAAAGGTATGCATATTCATCTTGTTTACAAAATATGCAATTAAAATTGTAATTGTGATCTTCTATCATTTAAAAAATGCAGGAGTTTCCCACAAGTTACAATGAAACAAACGTCAGCTATATCCGATCATTGTGCGCTAGATTTTTCTTGAAGGAAGTATTAGTAGAAAAAAGTAAAACTATTTAAGATGTGTTATTTTGTAATAATTTAGGATTATTGTAAATTTGGTGTACTTGAGCTTTTTTTTATTTGTGAAGTATATGTTGATCTTTTATCGCATGTTTCATATGATTCTTACATATTATGATTTATGTTTTATAGGCCAGCAAAAATATGTGGTAGCTGGCCAAATAATGAATTTATTTTTTAAAATTAAAGTTCAATTTAGAAACGGCTATTTGTAAAAAATCGTCCTTGAAAATAACCAATCAGGAACGGCTATTATAAAAAATCGTTCTTGATTGTATCAGGAACAGTCGTTTAATAAAAAGGTGTTCCTGTTTGTACAAATAGGAACGGTCGTTTAATAAAAAGGCGTTCCTATTTCTACAAACAGGAACGGTTGTTTAATAAACGACCGTTCCTATTCGTACAAACAGGAACGCCTTTTTATTAACGACCGTTCCTATTTGTAGAAATAGGAACGCCTTTTTATTAAACGACCGTCCTTATTCTAAGAAATAGGAACGGTTGTATAAATGACCGTCCTTGATTGTACAATTAGGAACGGCTATACAACCGTTCCTGTTTAGTGGTACTTTCAGTATCCCCTGGGTCAGGAACGGACGTAGGTCCGTTCCTATTAAGGGTTTTTGACCGTTCCTGTTTCATAGTTCTCCACTAGTGTGTAGTGCACAATTGTACATGATATAGTTTACAGTTTTACAGGATATGTAGAGTGTTTTACATGATATAATTCACAGTTTTACAGTACCTACATGATATGCAATATTTTAGATGTTATTGATGTTTATATCATATATGCAATATTACAGGATCAAGTTAACAGTTTTATTGATTTAAATTCCAGTATTTTTCTAATAGATTTATATGATCTATATAGTATTTTACATGATATATGAATCATGTTTAAAGGTTATGTAAGGTATTTTACCAGATATATATAATTCACAGTTTGACATGATATACGTATCATTTTATAGTATCTATTATTATTAATGTTTAAAAGATTATAGTATATGGTTCGCAATTTTACATAATATAGTTTATAGTTTTACATGATATAGTTCACCGTTTTGAAACCTTATTTTATTTTATTTTTTTACATGATGATATTTCTAAAAAACGTATTATTCTAGTGAAATTGATATATGAGGATGAAGAAAGTGAGATGGATGTTAGTATAAACAATAGTAGTAGGAAGAGATGGATCTTTAAGAGCATGGCTGGTTTCTGGAGGAAGTTAGAAATGTTATTGCCTAAAAATCAAATGCAATACCTCAAGGACTCAATACTTGGAAACAAGCAAGACCACATCCTTTGGACATTTATGTACATTACTTTCCGTATGATAAGAATCGAGTGCGATAAGAGAATTCGGTGGAAAAATTTTAATTTGTATCCGTACCCATTACAAATTGTCTTTATCCGTACTTTACATTTACCCGCTACAAATTATTTTTTCTCTACCCTACCCTTATCCGTTATAGTTGTCGGATAACGAAACAGTAGCAGGTAAATAACGCGTAATGCTAATTAATAATTATTTTATTACTTAATAAAATATTAAAACATATTCATTTACACATATATGTGTGTTTTAAAGATCTAAACTTTATTGTGATTTGCTGGAATTTATTTATGTGTTTTTAATGGTTAATTAAGTGTAACACAACTATCAAGAGTGGTTGGAGAATGGGTATTGCTCATTAATATAGATAATACATATAATTTTTTATAATTATCCGATCGGGTAACGGGTACGGAATAGGCTTACCAGTACCCTTATCTGTTTAGTTAATGATAAAAAAAATTGTAACTCGTACCCAATAAATTTATGGAAAGAATCTTGCCGGTCCGTCTTATCGACTACGGTACGGGTCGGGTAAACAGTTAAAAGGGTGCCATTAATTGACACCCCTAAGTATCAAATTAATTAGCTTTATTTTTTGTTTCTCATGAAGGAGATAATTGAAGATGCGAGGCAGCTTCACGACTTTTGTCCACGAGTTCCTTGAGTATAAGACCGGTGATGCACGACGTACTCCAGGGGTTTGATAAAGACTGCTTTAAGATTAGGATAAGACTGAAATGGGTGACCGCTAACAATTCATTCGCAATTTCTAGTCAATGGTCTTCAGACTATAACTCACTAACTTTTCCACACGGAAATGGACTAGCTAATTTATTGAGGGAAAACTTGAATATAATTGCTCAACTTATTAAATATCCTCATAACCAAAAAAATATCTTCCATAATAAAGAAAAATTTAATTATTTGTTGTTAGCAATAAAATTTGAATGGAGCTAGTATCTACTTACGAGTGAGTCTATGGTACTATGCATATTATGGATTGTTACCGTGCTACGGCTCTATATTCGAGTTTTCAAATCCTAACAGTCGATCCGAACCGTTCATCTTGTTCTCCATATTAATATGTGTTTGGAGACCAAATTTTACATTGACTAGGACAAGATGAATGGTTCGGATCGACCGTTAGGATTTGAAAACTCGAATATAGAGCCGTAGCACGGTGCCAAATCGTAATATGCATAGTACTATAGACTCACTCTATACTTAAACTTAACACAGTCATTAGTAATTAGATTTTTTTTCTTAAATATATTGAATTAGATTTAAAAGATATTAATTTAAATCATTCAAAATATATCGATCTATTTAAGAGTGATATATTTATAATTTTTGTATTTATATATTTGGTACAATGTTAAGAGGTAAAATAAAATCAGATTTATAAGTTATTTTAATACAATTACTTTTTCATCATTTTTTTATCGCTCAACTTCACAATAAATATAATTAAAATTAATAAATGTAGCATATACACATATAACTGATGAAATATATTGGTTTCAAAAATTTAAACATTTGTCCTCTTAGACAAACTTTTTTAATTACCATCATTAATTTATTTACTAAAATTGGCATACAATTACATACCTTACTGTAGTTGTTCAAGTCTTGAGAGGAAATCGTGTCATTGCCCTTTCCTTTAACCTAATCGCTGCTAATTGGAATACCATGATACCGTGTTACGGTGTATTGCATGTATTGTTACGAAATTTCACAAGGTATGGTTTCTAAAAGAATTTTCTCCACTGAAACTGAAATGAAATGAATCGGGCAGAAGGAAACATATATGTATTGGACCGATTTGAGTCCGATGCCCATCAAACACATCCCGCTTCCATATACAAGTTTGTTCTTAATTATGTATCATAACTAATTTGTTCAATAATCCTAACTACTATTCCAATAACTTTCAACAAAAACTTTCACATTATAACTTCACTAGTTTTTGTTAGGGTTTTGTAAGAAGAGGAAGAAGAGAGAGAAGAGAAACAGATTTGCAGTAAACTGATTTTTTTTTCTCTAATTAAGAGTGTAAATTACATACTATATATATATAAGCAAGATACATGACCCATTGGATCCAAATATCAATTTGGATCACAACATAACAATCTTACCTTTAGCCAAATTACATCTAAAGCAAACTAAACTTTAAAACATACATAACCAAAACAAAATATAAAGATAAAGATAAACTATCAAAATGCTAGAAATAAAATTAACTCAAACTAACTAGAAACAAAGACATAAAGATAATGGTGACACAAGAGGCACACTCCACCACAAATCAAAATCTCACCCAAAATACATGGATGGTTGCTCTTGAATGTCAAGTCATTGTTGATGTTGAACTTGACCAACAAATTACTCTTCACATCCTCAAGGGCATGTGATTACCTGCTAATTAAGTAGCCTGGTATCCTAAAACCTTTAATTAATCCAACTTATGTAAGAGCATCTACATCCGTGAAACTCTTGGAGTTTCTAAATAACTGTTAACTAATTTTTAGAAATTTTGTCTCTGAAAGTTTCTAAACCCCCACATTCTTGAAACTAAAATTAGAGTTTTTAATTGCTACATCAGCAAATAAATTACAAGAGAAGAATTTCAGCAAATTATTTGGCCACGTCAGAGTTTATAAACGGTTTCTTATTAAGAAACTTTGGAGCAAAGTTGCTAAATAAGAAACTCATCTGCATCCACTACAACAAAGTAGATACTTTTTGCGAGGGAAAAAATGCATTTATGACGGGCGTCCATCGCAAAAGGAAAAAGCTGAACAATGAGAGTAGTCCATCGTAAAAAGTCACTTTTTTATCCTCACGAAAAGTGTCTCATTCTTGTAGTGATCCCTGAAACTGGTTTAGAAACTACCATATCATATTAGAAACTCCAAGAGTTTCAGGAATGTAGATGCTCTAACATGCCTAACAATATCATAGCAATTACCCGATTACATAAGAGAGCACCTTCTTTCATTCTCTGCAAATCCCCTATCATCCAATCCCTTCAAATGTCTGACAAAACCGCATATGCCAAAGCACAAAACTCATGTTGTCACCAAACTTCTCAATATGTCAAACATGGTAGAACAGTATCAACCAAATCAAAAATCCCTAAACATCCTAAAAACTGAAATACCCGATCCCCAAATCACTAAGATTGGAATTAGGAATCCACCAAAGTTGGAATTACCATAACACAACTACCTGAAAAATATCTGAAATCTGGAAACAACTCGGCAGAAGTACACTCCATGTATCGGTGCCAGACAAGGCTGAGTAAACACTCACCAGATTTAGTTGTACGGGTCAAAACCTCATAATATTATCTATTAGGGTTTGAATCCATGATGACATAACAATTACTAACCAAAACACCATTCTATCAAAATTGCTCCTATCTCAAAATCATTTAATATCTGAAACACCAAATCACCCAAACAACAAACCACCAAATTTTGTTATTATTTAATACAAAATGTTAGTGAGCTATTGCTCACTGACTCTAAAAAAAACAAAAACAAAAAATCCAAATTATCAAAATTGTTATAAAATAAAGATGAACAAGCATAAAGAAGAATAAACAAGATAGAGAGAAAAAAGATGACAATCTCTTTATTCATATATTTCTCATATGTATGTACAATACAAGATTACAAAGCCTCTATTTGTAGGCTACAAATTGTAAATGAAGATTCATCTAAATAAATGGAGAAATTAATTCCAATAGTAGTGGACATCAATATGCATGGAGTAGTGGGAAAATAAATTGAGGGTTAATATGGGAGTTACAAAATGAATGACATCCACACATTTAATATATATATATTCATAACACTCCCCCTTGGATGTCAATTATATAAGAATATGCCTCATTAAAACCTTACTAGGAAAAACTCTATGGGATAAAAACCTAGTAAAGGAAAAAGAGTACAATATTCTTCTAAATACGCAACTACAGCCTTACCAGGAAAACCCAGTGGGAAAAACCATGGTTAAGGAAAATATAGTGCATATTAACTCCCTCTCATGATAGCCTCAATCAAGATCTTTAAGTTTGTGAACTCCAATATTACGAACTAGCTTTTCGAATATTGCAGTAGGGAGTGCCTTAGTGAATAAATGTGCTGAACGGATTTGCTGAACATTAATAACATTATTCTTTTGGAGATCATGTGTGAAAAATAATTTTGGTGAAATATGTTTTGTTCTATCTCCTTTAATGTATCATTCCTTTCATTGAGCAATACATATAATATTATATTCATATATGATCTTCGGGATCATTTCTCTAAAAGACAATCTACATGTCTGAAGAATGTGTTGAATCACAGATCTTAACCAAACACATACTTGACTTGCTTTTGTGTATTACTAAATTTTCTCATAGGTAGCGAAATATATGTTTAATTATATGCCAATATCTTCGCGTTGAAGGAGAACTATATCTTGCTAATAAATATTCACTTAAGTGCTCATATTGCACTAAGGCATTATACTTCAGGACCAAATAGTTCTTCATCATTTACTCGAGGTCTAAAATGATATTTATTCACATTTAATGATCTTACAACCATCAAAGTGCTTTAATGTATGTTATTTATCCATAAAATTATTTCAGCACTCTTACAATATAATTTTTTTGATACATAAAAATATCATTTTTAAATGTTCGATTTGCAATCTAAGGAAAAATTTTGTTCTCCCAAGATCTTTCATCTCAAATTTTTCTTTTAAATAATTTATTGCTTTTGGAAGCTCTTCAGGAGTTCTAATGATACTTAGATCGTCAACATAAACTGCAATTATAACAAAATCATTTCTATATCTTTTCATAAAAATACATGGACATATCGTATTATTCTTATATCCATGTTTCAATAAATATTCACTTAAACGATTATAGCATATGCGTCCATATTGCTTTAATCGATATAAAAATTTATTCTTAACTGAATAATGTTCTCGAGAACCTAAATTACATGCTTCAGGCATCTTAAATCTTTCAGATTTTTTCATATAAATATCATTATCAAGCAAGCCATTTAAATAGGTTGTAACAATATTCATTAGGTGCAAATTAAGTCCTTCATGGACTGCCAGGCTAATTATATATCAAAAAGTTGTTGCATCCACCACATATGAGTATATCTCAAAATTTCTCATTTTATTTTCTCATAAATATTCATTTATATCCTACTGGTTTTATACCTTGAGGTACAAGGACTACAGGTCCAAAAACTTTTCATTTTTCAAGAGAGTTTAACTCTACCTCAATTGCATCTTTCTATTTTTGCCAATCATTTTCTTTGTCGACATTCTTTAATAGACTTCTAGTCATGATCCTCAATATTTATTATGTTTAGCGCTATACAAAAATATTATTGATATCAATTTCATCTCGGTTCCATCTTATTTCATTCATGATATAATTTATCGAGATCTCTTTATTTCATGAATTTCATATACCTGAGTTTCTGCTGGAACTCCAATATTATATATAAATTTGATTCTCTTCTGGAGCTTTATCTGAAATTATCATATCCTCGATTTGACTATTTTCATTCTTTGCTCCTTTTTTTCGAGGATTTTTATATTTTTAATCTTTGGAACCGATTGCTTTTTCACGCTTCATGCGTGTTATAATTATTCTGTCCAACAGGGACACCGACTTTAATTGGACCATCAGCAGCTGGTACATGTGATTTGGTCACTTTCTTTGAGTCTGTGAATGTGTTTGGCAATTGATTCACTAACATTTTCAAATGAATTATCTTTTGAACATTTAGTTCACATTCTTTAGTACGAGGATCAAAATAAGACAATAATAATTCATACTAATATTTTTTTTTCAGCTGATAGTTTTCTCCCTCTAAGGTTGGGAATTTTTTATTCATCAAAATCACAACCAGCAAAATTAGCCATGAATAAATCTCTCATCAATGGTTCTAGATATTCTATTATATATGGAGATTCAAATTCAATATAAATTTCCAACTTTCTTTGATATCTCATTTTAGTGCGTTGTGGTGGAGCAATTATAACATATACCGCACATTCAAAAATTATTATATGGGAAATATTAGGTATGTGACCAAAAACCAATTATAAGGGGAAGTTTTATAATAGCTAGTTGGCATGATGCGAATTAGTTTTGTTGTATGTAAAATATCATATCTTTTTTTTATATACGAACATCTACAAGATGTTCGACATTAATTTCGATATTGTCTAGACTTATTTTCATAATTGGATAATCATAAAATTATGCTCTTTAATCAAATCTATTGAGCAAGTAATCTCGCAAACGCCAGGTTGCGATTTGATAATAAAATACATGTGACCATCTTGTTGATGCATCAATTAAAATCATAACATATTCAAATGATTCACATGTTGGATATAATGTTCCACAAATATCACATTGTATACGTTCTAGAAATAAAATCAACACATAAAAATTCATCATATTAAAGAATCTTCTGGTTCTTTGATAAGTGTTCACATTAATTCTCTATTTTTTTCATCATTATTGATCCAGAATGGCCCAACCGGTCATGCCAAACTATAAACATATTATTGTGTGTAAACTTCTGGTTTACAATAATATGTGCTTTAATTGTACTAATATACGTGTAGTACAAGTCGGATGAAAACATAGACAATTTTTCCAATATGCATTTTTCATATGTGATTAAGCTAACAACAAGATATTCAACATCTTCTTCATTGATTGTCTCAACATGATATCTATTTCGACTGATATCCTTAAAATTTAACAAATTTATTTGAGACTTAGAAGAACATAATGCATCATTAATATAAATTTGTGTTCCTCCATGTAACAACAAGGTAGCTCTTCTGGAGCCTTTAATCAATTTTGTACTACACAAAATAGTACTAACATTAATTTCTAAAGAATATCCATTTTTCATTGAACAAGAAAATAAATAAATTCCAAAGAATATAATATATGAACACTATTCTTAGCTCAAAATCACTTTACCATTTATCACCGAAAAATTAAAATATAATATAAAAACCAGCAATATCAAATAGAGCATACCTCGGCATTAATTCTTTCACCAGACGAAGCAATTTGGCATAATTGACAATTGTTGACAGTGGGAAGCCGATTTTATTAGCATTGAGAGCAATGGCTTCATTAAGCCATGTCTCACATAACCACTTAATTAATTTCTTAGTTACTTAAAAGTAAGAAAATTAATATATATCCAGTCAATTTAAATTTTTATATACGAGTTAATCTAATTGTGATATAGTAATTGTCTCTTCAATATATACTATTTCCACAAAAATTAAATTTAATTAGTTAAATTATTTTGGATACAATCATCCCTAATCAATCAAGTGATTTTTTTTTTTAAAGAAAAAAAAATATTAATCTAATGATTTGAAATAGAAGAAAACATTACACAAAAATAGGATTAGAGAAAACAAAACTTTTGCTCCGCCAAGTTCAAAAGTACATCTCTTCCCTCTAATAGCACCAATATGTAAGAAAAGTATTCAACGAGAAGTTGAGCTACATGAGATAGGAACTAACTAGTATAATTTGCGCAGTTGGATATTTCGCAACTTAGGACCCTTTCAAATGTTATTGTATCTCCCAGTTTGTTTTTATTAATATTCTAATGGTTTTCATATCATGTATTAAAGATACTTGGTAAAAACCAACTTGTTAAAGATAAATAAAACATTCCTATGTGCGAAAATTATTGGTCAAGAAAATGGCCAATTTTTAACTTTTAGTCTGACACGTACCTCGCGTACTTTTCAGATTGGTTTGTTATATTTTAATAGTTTACTATCAAGACTATCATGTATATTTCTGATAACTTGGTAAGAATTAACTTAATTCAATGAGTAACATGTAGTCACCTTCGCAAATAAAATTTGTGTCGAATTTTTTTTTCTTTATTATTATTGATGCTTGATATAGATCAACGAAATATTTACGTGTACGACAGATACTTGGCCAATAACATTTATCACCATAATAATAGCATGAATTATTTTACTCGCTATTCTGTCACTTTTATCATTATTTTTTTTTTCACTTTTAGTGGTAATTCTTTTTGTTTATTATTTTTCCACTTCTAGTGGAATGATGCGTCTTTTCTTCATTACCATATCTATATCTAAGAGTGTGTTCATCATATTATTTTTCACTTCTAGTGAAATTATTATTTTGTTGAACCATAAGAAGACAAGAAATATACTCAAAACATTTCTAGAAATCTTCTTCATGAAGATTAAATTATTAAAAAAAATATGAACATCACATTAATTTTTGCATAAAATTTTCATCATTATCTTTCCACTTCGGGTGGAAATATGTGTTTTTGTAATAATCACCATGATAATAAACTTATTCTTGTCCACGTCCACGTCCACAAGTTTTTTTTTCAAATTTATTATTATATATTGCTACATTTACTTCAGGAAATGGAGCAGAACCAATTGAATTATTTTGTCCAACAACTCGTTATAATCTCTTCAACCATAAAGAGATAATAAATCAACTTAGAATATCTTTTAACTTCTTCAAGAATATTAAATTATTGAAAAAAAAAATATGAACATCATGTTAAATTTGCGCATCATATATTTTTTTTCTTTATATCTTCTTCAGGAAGATCTTCTTAATATCTTTTGAAATCTTCTTCAAGAAGATTCAATTATGGAAGCAAAAAAAAAAAATATGAACCACTATACAATATTTGTACATCATATAAATCTTCTTCAAGAAGATTTTTCTTTTAAATCTTCTTCGGGAAGATTAAATAAAAAATGTACTCATGTAAAATTTTATGAATCATACTAAACATCTCAAAATAAATATAAATAAATTGATAACTTATTTCATTTAGCAATTACTAGGAAGTATTATTTATATAAATGAAATTGAAATAAAAGTTATTAAAATTACCTCAAATCTTCAACTAGTAGAGCTCTCGTGCTGATAACGTGTTGTAAAATAAAGATGAACAAGCATAAAGAAGAATAAACAAGATAGAGAGAAAAAAGATGACAATCTCTTTATTCATATATTTCTCATATGTATGTACAATACAAGATTACAAAGCCTCTATTTATAGGCTACAAATTGTAAATGAAGATTCATCTAAATAAATGGAGAAATGAATTCCAATAGTAGTGGACATCAATATGCATGGAGTAGTGGAAAAATAAATTAAGGGTTAATATGGGAGTTACAAAATGAATGACATCCACACATTTAATATATATATATTCACAACAAAAATTTCAATTAACCAAAATTATAAAAAGAAGAATAGAATTACCTGAAAATCTTGACTTAAATGTGCTTATGCTCATCTTCATCTAAATTGACTAGATTTTGTGCGGCCAAACTATGCATTAATGCATATGCTAGATTTTGCGCGGCTCACGTACATAGTAACAAGGTTCGTGTTTAATTTGCGAATAAAACATTTTAATGAAGTTTCCGCACCGAATAGCGAACTATTCGGTTGACCGAACCTTTGACCAAATAAAATACAAATTTTACGAATAAAATACGAATTTTACAAATTATTCGCGTTTTTAACAAAATATTCGCAATATTTAAACCTTTTTTTTTTTTGGGCAACCGCCCAGTGCCCAATAGTAGGCCACGAGTCAAGTCCCCGTGGTGACTCATTGAATCTGTACAATGGTACAATCCTCTTATGCCTCTTAACCTCGTTATATAAAGAACTTAGAGCTCTCAGCGCTTTTTACCTTGGTTGTGGGACTAGGCATGAGTAAAAAGCTAGTAGAAACCGGATATAGGCTGCAATTTACTGGATATAAGTAGAAACCGGAGGTAGGCCTTTTTGGGCCCATTCTTTACATTTGAATTTATTGGTTTTTGCTCCCAGTATATATATTTTTTTAAAGCTTGTTTATATTAATGGCCTAATCTTATATAAAAGGAAGTTCCAAATAAAACAATTTGTTAATTGATTAAGAAAATGAATAATTCACTAATCCATATATATTCAATAGTGATGTGAAACATCTCATCAAATCCATTCTTGCTTACTATTTACTGGTACCTATTCTTGCTTACTATGTTGATTTTTGTTAAATTGAGCTATAAAATTAATAGGATTTATAGAGTAGAATTAAATAAACATATCTATGTAAAAGTTTCTATTTTTACACTAATGAAAAAATTAAAATGAATGAAACAATCTTTTTTTTTAACTTTAGTATTTTAGTATATAATTTGGTGTGTCCAAAAACGAATTATTCCCAAATTATACTAATTTGGTGTTTGATGCACGAACGATCAAGAAATTGGCAAAAAAGTAATGGAAAGATAGATTTGGTTCTGAGATCACACAGGTTCTCAATTCTTTGAAAAAGCTTGATACATAAAAACTAACTTATGCCAAAAGACATCACGTCTGTTTAAATACAAACCCTCAAAACAGAAAATACATAAAAGATACATAAAAGACCATAAAAACTCTAAAATTATAAAGAAAGGCCCAAAAATCTAGTTTTGGGCTGAGGAGGTCCTGTCAAAATTTCAGCCCGATCCGACGGACGGATCAAAAGTTACACCCTTTTTCGTGAAGCATGCGCAGGACCATCACTAGTGGAGAACATACAATTAGTGTCGCCTTAAAAAACCGACACTAATACTTTAGTATCGGTCGTTTACAAAAAACCGATACTAATAATATTAGTGTCGGCTATTTAGATGTAGCCGACACTAATTGTTAAGAATTAGTGTCGGTTGTTTATAAATAGCCGACACTAATGTATTAGTGTCGGCTATTTATAAACAACCGACACTAATTGTTAAGAATTAGTGTCGGCTGTTTATAAATAGCCGACACTAATGTATTAGTGTCACCTTTTTATAAACAGCCGACACTAATTCTCAGTTATTAGTGTCGCCTATTTATAAACAGCCGACACTAAAGCTAAAAAAATTTCATTTTAAGTCCCGCGCACCTCTTTCAAACGCATGCCTAGGGTTTAAACATTCACTTCGTTTCACGCTTCTCTCTGATCTGATCTTCTCAGCCGCTTCTTCTGCGCATGCTTCACGAAAAGCGCTTCTCTCCGATCTGATCTTCTCAGCCGCTTCTTCTTTTGCGCATGCTTCACGAAAAGCGCTTCTCTCTGATCCGCTTCTTCTGCGCATGCTTCACAAAAAGGGGCGTAACTTTTGATCCGTCCGTCGGATCGGGATGAAATTTTGACATGAGCTCCACAACCCCAAATCCAAGCTAACTTATTTTCCAGCCCGATCCGACCGTCGGATATAGATTTTTCGAATTTTCTTTACAATTTCAGATTTTTAGGGTTTGTATGATAACAATAAATGAGCAATTTGGATGATATTTTATTTAGTGAGTGTTATTTGTAAATTATGATGAAATTATTTGATATCTTTGTTTTATATATAGTTCAGGAAAAATATATGATCATTCCAGAACAAAAATTTTCATTTTTAGAATTTTCTATGATTTATAGTGAATTTTTGAAATTTATTTTTTTTTAAAAAAAAAACATTAGTGTCGGTTTTTTAATAAATGGCCGACACTAATAAGTATTAGTGTCGGCTAATTATTAAAAGGCCGACACTAATAAGTATTAGTGTCGGCTATTTATTAAATGGCCAACACTAATAAGTATTAGTGTCGGCTTTTTAATAATTAGCCGACACTAAAAGTTAGTATTAGTGTCGGCCATTTAATAAATAGCCGACACTAATGCCTTACTTTTAGTGTCGGCTAATTACAAAGTATTAGTATCAGCCCGATTAGTGTCGCCTAATGTCCGACACTAATACCCATAAACAGCCGACACTAATTCCAAGTTCTCCACTAGTGCATATTGCATCAGTGTTTACAAAAACGAATTATTTCTAAATTATTTCCGAATTATACCCGAATCACGAATTTTTGACTCTGCCGAGCCTTTCCCGAACTATTAAGTTGTACCCAAATCACGAATTTTTGACTCTGCCAAACCTTTCCCGAACTATTAAGTTGTCACTATGCTCACATGTACAATGCACAAATGGAGAAATGGGCGCTGGTGGTCTACGCGTGGTGCACAGAGGAAAATCGCGCTCACTGAATCACAGCTCACGGAAAGTCGATATCAACTCCCTCGGTCTTTGCGCGGACCACGAATGGTGTATAGTCGCGGAAACAAAGAGGCGAGCGGTGTATAGTCGCGGTCTACCCATTCACAGCTTGACAGTTTTAATAATCGAAGAAAAACAAGCTCTGCAAAAAGTGTAGCGTTTCCTAATTTTTAAAAGAAAAAAATTATATAATTCTAGCGAACCTCAAACTTTTGTATATTCATTTTCATATTTAAAAAAGTATTATTTAAATTGTAAAATTTGATTGTTCTCCATCATTAGAAATGACATGTCTCAAATAGTGTTGTAAAAACGTCTGTTTAGATCGATTAATCGGGCAATTAGTAGTTGGAGGTGATCAAATCGTCATGGATTTTCTCAACTAATCGGACGATTATATCCGAATATGATCAATTATTCTAAATTATTCTCAATTAATCACTTGGCGGTACCTTATCTGTCCGACAACCGCATACCATTATTTACAACGCTGGTCTCAAATTTGAATTTATTTTAGCAGTTGTCAAAACGTCTCTAAATTTCAAATCAGCAGAAATTTTATACGTGTCTTACTCAAATAATGAAGAAATCTAAAATTTTAGCATTTTTCAATTTGAAGTACAATACTTTTAACTAATGTAATATTTTTCTAGTGTCATATGTTTTTTTTTTTTTTTGAGGAAAAATAAGTATCTAGTCCTTATTTGTTTTATTTACCATAAAAAGATTTCAACATGAAACCAATTACAAAAAACTTAATGTTATTCAACTTTGTTGAATATGACAAAAAAAAAATGGAAACAACCACAAAATCAGACATAAAAAAGGAAAAATAAAAATTGACAAAAAAATCGGGGTTTAAAATGTAAAAGTTGCAAAACTTCTTGTCAGTGATTAGAGATGCACTGTTTTTGCAATTCTGCATCGTTTTTCTAAGAGTACAGCGTATCTTGCACTGCTACTCCTAACTTCACGTAGCTTCCTTCTTTCATTATCGTACCAGTAACCAAATTTCCGTACCGGTCTTTGTACCAGTAGCCGAATCTTGTACCAGTATTCTTGAAAATAAAAATTACTCCTTTAACTTTCAGTTTTTGACTTTTTCCTATAATGCTTGAGAATAAAAAAAGCAGGATGTTGATGTTGCGGTATATTAATTTATTATTTGAACTGTGGAGACAATGATATATTTTGACTAGTGGGACTAAAACGACTCCAAGTCTTTGCAAGATTTTGACTTTTTGAGGCACTCTCCCAAGTAGCAAAATATACAACAGATCGAGTGTAGAGTTCATGTCCACATGAGCATAGTGACAAGATTCGCGTTTTATTTGCAAATAATTTTTTTTTTTTTTTGTGTGTGTTTCCTAACCGAATGGTGTATTATTCGGTTGATCGAACCTTTGACCGAATAAAATGCAAATAAAATGCGAATTTTACGAATTATTTGTATTTTTTTTCCGTAAAAATGTGTCTGAATTTCACGTACTTATTATTCTTGATATCTTTGAGAAACACGCGTAGAAAGTATGAAATGAAATCTGCTGAAATCCTCAAGGATTTCAGGGTCCTGAAATCCCAAATTCAACCATTTAAGTTTTTTCATACACGAATCTCAAAGCAGACAGAATTTTATGCACAAATTACGAAATATATAAATGGTTGGATTGAGAATTTCAGGATCCCTGAAATCCCCATGGATTCCAGCAGATTTGAACTCAGAAAGTATACCGTGTAGGCCACACCACGTGATATCTATCTCTCACTATGCACATCAGACCATGTAAAAGCAACAGCAGATTGCTACATGTTTTGGTACACGAAAAATGCTAAATTGATGCTGAAATTGATTCCAAAGTCAACTAGTCAAACAAAATTAAAGCAATGTACACAAAAGTCCCAAGGATGTTGTCTTTTCAGAGAGATTGAATTGGATTTGTAGGCAATAACATCTAATTAACTTCCTCCAGAAACTAGAAACGAACCATGCTCTTAAAGATCCACCTCTTCCTACTACTATTGTTCATACTAACATCAATCTCACCTTCTTCATCCTCATACATTAATTTCACAGCACTTGATGCTATCAATCATAAAAACCTAATATGTGGCTCCATTCCGTACCCATCTGGCACTTCCGGCAATGACTTACCTGGATTCGAGATAGACTGCCTCGAAGAGGAACCCTGGATTGCCATTTCCATATCAAACAAGTCATGCGAAGCTTCTAGAAACGATACTGGTTCCTTCGCATGCAAACGTAATAGTTACTGCTATGACTCACCCTCGATGGTAGGGTATTTGTGCAACTGTAGTGAAGGATACAAAGGAAATCCCTATGCCGAAGATGGTTGCACCGGTATAATACACAATATCGTTCGAAAGTTAAAACGGCATATAATAATTCCTGACGAAATGGTTTTGCTTTGCTTTTCAGATATTGATGAATGCCTTGAATTAGATCCATGTGTAGGTCGCTGTATCAATTTACCAGGAAATTATACATGTTCTTGCTCAAATGGCATGAGTGGTGATGGTAGAAAGGGGGGAAGTGGATGCAAGAGGAGAATGTTCCCCCTTGAAGTTGCTTTAGGTACTCTTTTTTTTTCAATCCTAATATAACTTTTCTTCTTCCAAGCCTTTATTTCCAAAAAAAAAAAAAAGTTGGGTATGCTTGAAATGAACCCAACCAGAATGAGCAACACACCAGGAGGTCACCCATCCTATAGTACTACTCGTGTCTAATTCGTGAGGGTTTTATTTTCATAAAGAGACTATTTTTTTACCGCTGGCTCGCCAAGCCTATCACGAACCTTTCTCCCTTTTCCTAACTTAAAACAAGCTGTGTAGAAACTATACCGGCGGAATTTCAAATTAAGATGTCTCCAATTACAAATTGTAATGGACAATCTACAGTCTACAAATGATAATTAATTGACTGATTTTTTGTTGCATTAATTGCAGGTGCAGGTCTTGTAAGTTTCGTTAAAGACATTATATATATTGTAATTTTGAAATTGGTTGTAAGTTTCATTAAAGACAATTTGTTTTAGCAATTAGATAATAATAGCAGGAGATAAATATGAGTTATTGTTATATATATTTATGTGGATGAGATTGAGAATAAGATAACATTCATTAAAATTAAATGCATGATTATGAGAACATAGGCATGAATTGAAAAATTAGCAATTTAGGAGATACAGAAATGTTGCCTTTTCTCTTAATAATTTAATAACATTTTTAGCTTATTTTTCTCTTTTTCTCTTTGTGTTCTGGAATTAAATGAAATTACGTTGTAAATGTCTCTTATCTCACTATTTGTTATTTTTTATTTTTATAGGGTTATATTTGTAAGTTTTCTTTTACATATTTGTGCACAAACTTTAGATGAAATTAAGAGAGAGAAAAAAATTTGTAGGGGTATATTTTTTATGATTATCTTAATCGGGTAATGAGTACGGAAGAGGTTTTACCTGTACTCTTACCCATTTAGATAAAATATATATATATATATATATATATATAGAGAGAGAGAGAGAGAGAGAGAGATGGGCTATGGTGCATTGCAATGCATAGAGGGGTTTGTACATTGGACCATAAATCTAAAATTCAAAATTCAAATGACCGATCCAAACCGTTCATCTTGTTCTCCATATTAATATGTGCTTGGAGACCAAATTTTACATTTTTCTGAATTTTTTTACTATTTATTAAGTATTTTACAAAATTGTTGATCCAACGGTGGCGGCTGATTTTACTGTTTTGTTAAGCCACCGTTGGATCAATAATTTTGTAAAATACTTAATAAATAGTAAAAAAATTCAGAAAAATGTAAAATTTGGTTTCCAAGCATATATTAATATGGAGAACAAGATGAACGGTTTGGATCGGCCATTTAGATTTTGAATTTTAGATTTATGGTTCAATGCACAAATCCCTCCATGCATTGCAATGCACCATAGCCCATCTCTCTCTCTCTCTATATATATATATATATATATATTTACCCATACTCGTTAATTTACGAAAAAAATAAATCATATCCATATCCATCTTATCAAATACGGTACAGATCGAGTAAACGAAGAAAAAGGTGCCATTGACACCCCTAAATATAGCCTCTTCATAGAGAGACGAGATTCATCACTATCTGTGTTTAAACTGCAGTTGAACATAAGCTTTTATTTTTTTTATTAAAGAGCCTCAGTACATCATAACATCTTTTAGATGCAATTTTTGAGAATTAAAGTGGCTAGATTGATATATTTTAAATGTTTAAAATTATCTTTTATATCTAATTCAATATATTTAAGAATTAATCTAATTACTAATTAATGACTGTGTTAAGTTTAAGTATATACTTGCTCCATTCAAATTTTATTGCTAACAACAAATGATGGAAATTTTCTTTATTATGGAAGATATTTGTGGGTGATGAGGATAATTAAGTTGAGCAATTATAAACATTCAAGTTTTCGTGTGGAAATGTGTAGTATATGCTAGTCCATTTCCGTGTGGAAAAGTTAGCTGTCATTGGTTATTCAGTCTTATCCTAATCTTAAAGCAGTCTTTATCTAACCTCTGGAGTACGTCGTGCATCACCAGTCTTTACTCAAGGATTTCGTGGACAAAAGTCATGAAGCTGTCACGCGCGCATCTTCAATTATCTCCTTCAATTGATTCCAAAGTCAACTAGTCAAACAAAGGTAAATCAATGTACATAGAAGTCCCAAGGATGTTGTCTTTAAGAGGTATTGAATTGGATTTGTAGGCAATAATTAACATCTAATAAACTTCCTCCAGAAAGTGGAAATTACGAACCATGCTCTTAAAGACCCACCTCTTCCTACTACTATTGTTCATACTAACATCCATCTCATTTTCTTCATCCTCATACATCAGTCCCTCTGTATTTAATGGTGCTTATGATTATTATGAGAAGTACCTAACATGTGGCTCCGTTCAATACCCGTTTGGCAGTGCTGGCAACGCCTTACCAGGCTTCGAATTAGACTGTCCCAAGGAGAAGCCCTGGTTTGCTCCCATCTTGTTCATATCCAACAACACCTATATCGTTCAAGAAATATCATTACAAGGCTACATAAAGATCTTTGCGGGACCAATTCACAAAAAGTGTTTTGATGGTCATTTAAAAAAATGGAATGAGTCTGAAGGAACCGGATGGTTCAACTTAGATGGAACTCCTTTTACATTATCTGAGCAGCACAATATGCTGACAGTTTTTGGCTGCAGCAATCTAGTCTTGATAAGTACACAAGCCAAAAATCTGACAGTGACAAGTGGCTGTGTCACGTTTTGTGACCCTCCGGGTAGTTCCTTTAGCGGGTCTTGCTCTGGCAAAGGTTGTTGCCAAGCTACTCTTCCAGGCAATCTAAAAAGCTTCGATCTTCAATTTAAGCAAGTTAACATATCAAATTCAAGTGTGGCTTTTAGCAACTGCAGTTCTGCATATTTTACTCAAAGAGATGATTTCCAATCAAATCAGGGTTACTACCATATCAATACAGGCTCCTCTGATAATTACACAATTGTACAATTGGATTGGGCAATCGGAAACAACTCATGTAAAGCTTCTAGGAACAATATTGGTTCCTACGCATGCAAAAATAATAGTTACTGCTATGACTCACCCTCGATGGTCGATGTCGGGACGGTTGGGTATTTGTGCAACTGTAGTGAAGGATACAAAGGAAATCCCTACGTCGAAAATGGTTGCATCGGTATAATACACAATTTTACAGCCCCAGTAAATTATTATTGCTTGAAACTGCATATAATAATTACTGACAAAATTGTTTTTTCTTTTCTTTTCAGATATTGATGAATGCCTTGAATCAGATCCATGTGTAGGCCGCTGTATCAATTTACCGGGAAATTATACATGTTCTTGCCCAAAAGGCATGACTGGTGATGGTAAAAAGGGGGGAAGTGGATGCAATAAGAGGGTGTACAAGTTCCCGCTTGATGATGTTTTAGGTATTTTTTATTTTCTTTTTGAATGCTAATATTACTTTGTGAGAAATAATTAAGATGTCTCCAATTATACAAAATGTTTCTAGTACTATAGTAATCTCATGTTTCCCCTCAAGGGGAAAGGAGGAATATTATTTTTCCTGCCAATGTTGCAGTAGATATTTGCAGATATAACGACAAATACAGCAGCAAAAAATTTTACTCACTCACCTACGGGGTAGTTATAGGGGTAGTCTCTGACGTCATGTTTGGTTGTGGAGTAAAATGTGGAATAAACTCTTTACTCCATACTTAAATTGTCAAATGAGAAGTAAAATAGGATAAGATGGAGCAAGAAAAGAGTTACATTAATTCGGATTAAGTTACTCCACCTCTCTAGACCGATTAACCTCCACACTTCATCTTAATTTAGAACCAACTTTCATATGCAAAGTTTCATTTCCCAACATCCTTACCCCTCCAAATTGATTAATTTAAGAAATAATGTAAACTATCAAATAATATGTAAAATATGAAGAGTAAGATGGAGTAAGCAATTTGTCGCTACCAAGTTTAAAAAAAAAAAATGGAGTAAGTGATGAGCCAAAGCGTGACTACTATTTTTAGTATAAATTAATATATCTTTTAACTCTAATTTCAACTTGTAATCGGATTACAAGCGCATAATTCTATAGTGTAGTATAGATTAGGGTGTCGATCCACAGGAATAGTGTATTAGATTATAAAGATTTTTCACTAGTTTAGGTTGTTTGGTTTTTACGAGTTTTTATAGTTTTGATGCGGTGGCGCTAATTGCAAATAAGTGTTAAGCTAAATAAATGATCTTTTCCTATTCTACTTTGCAATTGAAATATTTCAAAGACCCTACCTAAACTAAGTATCTTCTAATATAATCTAAGTTGCAATCTACACTATCATGTCAAGGGGACCCACTGGGTTCTAACCCTAGGCTTTGAAACACTGCCAAGCCTTATTAGTCAAAGTGTTAATACTTACATGCATTATCTTTCCTACACAAGGATGCCTAACTAAACACCTATTGGTATGTGGAGGATATTGGCATATAGTAGACAAAACTATGTATGAAAGAACTTAATAAAAGCAATTCAACGTATAGAAAGAAACTCAAATATAACATAAATAATTCATAAACATATATTAAACATAATCAATAATTCAAGTACAACCCTCACCCTACAGAGGAGAAATTTAGCTACTCAAAGCCATGACAAAATAAAAGGAATAAAAAAAAAGAACATAGAGTACAACCCTCTTAAAGATGGAAGGACATTAGGAAAATGAGTTCTTCTATAAGGCCCATCAAAAAGCCTAAAAATAGGACAACCCACGAATCGTAAGTCATAACTTATGCCGCATATGGCATAGAGGATGCCGCACGGTTTTTGACTTAGCGAATTTTCTTGATATTTCGTCATTTTGCATATTGTGCACTTTGTGTAAGATATTGCATGCTCCATGTAATGTTTGATTTATACATCATCTTCGAAAATCGCCTAAATATGATATTTTTGTTTTGATTTTGCCCTAAAAATGCAACTTTTTCTAAAACCTGTCAAAAAAAATTAAAAATACGTTTGAGGTAAATAATTCAAAAATATTACTACTTTGCATTCGCTTTTCGCCATTTCCAGAAAGAAAAGATAGTGATTTTCACTATATGTTTTGGCTCCATCAGTAAGTAATTTAATCCTCATTAACTTTATTCTACAACGAAACATGACCTCAGTCTCACAGAACACCCCTACTCAAAATCATTAACTAGTTAACTTTTTCTTTTTTCCAACTTTTAATAGTCTTACCATCAGATTTTACCAATGATCATGATACCAATAAGGGAGATTAATTATCTATGATTGTGTTGCTTGAAATACTTTCAAGCTCAGCTGTTTTGTTTAACAAGGGGGATTAATTATCTATCAAAATTAAACCATTAACCTATCATAGATCAAACTTTAACTCATAATAATAGGTGGTCAAATTACATGTATACTTGGGTTTTTTTTTTTTCGCAAATTCGAGACATAAGAATAGTGCATACTTGGAAGTTTTTTTTTGTATACTTGGAAGTTGAAACATAAGAATAGCATAGTAGCATGCTTCTAGGATAGTGCATGGAGACTTGTCAAAACCAAGGACCAATTGTAATGGACTACCAATATAACATTGCCAAGAAGGCCATTCTCTATATAGCTGAACAAAATATCTATACAAAGGCTTGTTCTGGTCATTGTCAGTTCTAGAAAATTACTATACGATGAACAGTCTACGTACACAGTCTACAAATTATAATTATGATTTTTTGTTGCATAAATTGTAGGTGCAGGTCTGGGGCTTATGTTTATACTGGTCATATTTTTTTTCTATTATTGGGGTGTGCAGAAAAGAAAGATAGTGAAGGTGAGAACTCAGTTCTTTAGACAGAATGGTGGTTACTTGTTGCAACAAAGGTTAGCTTCACAAGGTATCGACTCAGGAACAAAAATCTTCACCGAGAAAGAACTTGAGAAGGCTACTGAAAACTACAATGAAAACAATATTCTCGGTGAAGGAGGATATGGTACCGTATACAAGGGCACTTAATTTATCGGACCTAAAAGTGGTTGCAATTAAGAAATCTAAAATAGAAGATGAGAGTCAAATTGAGCAATTCATTAATGAGATCATAATTCTTTCACAGATTAACCATAGAAATGTTGTGAAGCTCCTTGGGTGTTGTTTGGAGACTCAAGTTCCCTTATTAGTATACGAGTTCATACCTAATGGAACACTCTTCCATCTTATTTATGGCCAAACTTCAGGATACCATTTAGCGTGGGATTGCCGTTTGAGAATATCGGCTGAAGCTGCTGGAGCTCTTGCTTATTTGCATTCAGCAGCGTCAGTTCCAATAATCCATAGAGACATCAAGTCCTCTAACATACTCCTTGATAAAAACTTCATAGCAAAGGTATCAGACTTTGGAGCATCAAGGTCTGTTCCCTTTGATAAAACCCATCTCACTACTCTTGTTCAGGGAACTATTGGCTATTTGGATCCAGAATATTTCTATACAAGCCAACTAACAGAAAAAAGTGATGTGTATAGTTTTGGTGTTGTTCTTGCTGAGCTTCTAACAGGAGAGAAACCCATTTCTTTTGCTCGGCCAGAGGAATTTCACAATCTAGCAATGTACTTCACAGTTGCATTTGATGAGGGCCGCTTGCTTCAAGTCGTTGATCCACCAATTGCGAGTGAGGCTGGACCAGAAGAACTCTACGTCATAGCACGTCTTACAAGGCAATGTTTGAACACGAAAGGAGAAGAACGGCCAGCGATGAAAGAAGTTGCTTTAGAATTAGATGCACTAAAGAGGATGAGAAACCAACAGAGACAGAGACGGAATGAAGAAATACAGGAGTTGCTTGTTGTAAGGAATTTATCAAGTTCAGAAATTGTAGAATGCACAAAACAATATAGCCTTGAAGGTCACATGTTGTCGTCCATGGACCTGCCAAGATAATACTGTAAATTTTACTAGCATTTTAGCTATAGATATAAATAAGAACTTGGCATGAGACTTTTGCATGCTTTATAGAAATTGTACACACTTATATTCATTATATATCTTGTAAGTTTCATTAAAGACCTTTGTTTTAACTTTTAACAATTACACGGCTATGCCGTGACAATATTAGCAGCAGATAAATATGAGCTATTGTTATATTATGTGGATGGGAGTAAGATAACATTCATATCAGATGCATATATAATTATATGAGAACATAGGCATGAATTGCAAAATTAGCAGTTCTCAGGAGATAGAAATGTTACCTTTTCTCTTAATAATTTAATAACATTTTTAGCTTCTTTTTCTCTTTTTCTCTTCCTGTTCTGGAATTAAATGAAATCAGATACATAATAGTTTATGCCTTAATTTCTCAAGATCAACTGGATTTCTGTTTTAGTGTTTATTCTATTGTTCTTTCAATTTTAATCAGATACAGAAAGAATTGGGGTTGCAATTCTCAGTTTGTTACCAACTTACCATGAGGCGCTCTTATAGGCTTTGTTTTTTTATGTTTTCTCTGCGAATCTTTGTTTGGGCCAGAATCAAAGAGTCCAAGACCAGAAGAGAAAACATTGTCTTAATCTTAGCAAAGGAAAGCAAGCAGACCCATAACTGAGATTTAACTCTTTAATTGCATTCTGAGTGAGGGGCTCAGTCCGATATCCAATCGGAAGTAGGGGTGTTCATTGGGTCGGTTTAGTCGGTTTTGAACCGAACCGAATTAGTTTGGACTAGAAGGTTTGGTTTTTTCAGTTTAATGGTTCAGTTTGATTTGTTTTAAAACCGAATTATAACTTCGGTTTGAAAATTTTCAAAACCGAAATAACTGAACCGACCGAACTTTATATATTATAAATTTGGTCCGGACCGTCCCAGTTTATTTCTTAATCAACTACTTTAAATACTTTGGTTTATTTCTTAATCCCAGTTTATTTCTTAATATACTTTAGTTTATTATAAATCAATTACTTTAAATAAAAAAATTATATATTTTGGTTTGAACCAAACAAATTGAAATAAGACTTTAGTTCGGTTAGGTTCGGTTCGGTTCAGTTTGGTTCTATTTTTTTAACCGAATTATAACTTCGGTTTGCCTATAGTTCGGTTCGGTTTCAGCTGAAGTACTGAACCGAAGGTAGTTAAAATCGGTTAAATGGAGAGTCGATAAGGTTTGTGGACAAAGTTCTGTGGATGAAAATATTTTCTCAAAAATAAATATATTTCGGTTTGAACTGAACAAACTGAAATAAGACTTTAGTTCGGTTCGGTTCTATTTTTTTAACCAAATTATAACTTCGGTTTGCCTAGTTCGGTTCGGTTTCAGCTGAAGTACTGAACCGATGAACACCCCTAGTCAGAAGCCGTTTGATCCAAAAAATATTTGTACATACTTAATTAGTTTGCACGAATTTTAAAATTTATTCATGCAAATTTTGATACAAATCGGATATCTATGTCTTAATGTCGGATCAAATTTGATTCAATACCCTAACTCTAATAACAATCAATTGCATTTTTCATTCAAATTAAACAACATTTCATGTTTTTATTTTTCTTTATGTGATTAGATTAATTTTAATTCTTAATTTAAACTCATTTAATTTATCACTCTCTGCACTAATTCTTTCATATGACACCACAACATTTAAATGTAATGTATGCCTGTATGGGGCTCTTTTAAAATTTGTGTTAATATATGTAACCAAGGGAGGTGTCGAATGTGGGGGCACTTCTTTTAATTGGTCTCTCATCGATTCTTTTTTCATTTGTTCTGAGGTTGTAATTAAGTCAAATCGAGAGAGTTCGGATTAAACAGTTCAGACTTTTCAGTTAAATAAATCGTTCTAATTCATTTTTTAAAACTGATTTAATTTTTTGGTTCATTTCAATTTAGAAATTTTTAAAATCAGTTAGACTGAATTTATCGAAATTTGTAAACCGATTCCCAATCTGAACTAAATATTTAAAAAAAATTCAAAAATTATGATATAATATACATGACTTGGTGCGGTTTAAAACTGATTAAATCAAACCAATCAATTTTTTAAAATCCATCTTAAATTAATAATAATAATAATAATAATAATAATAATAATAATAAAAGAAACAAAATAATGCTTATTTTTATGATTAATTTTCTAATGATTAGTTTATCCAATTCGATTTTAATTCAATTAATAAATTTATTTCAGTCGTTGAGATTGTATTTTCGAGAACCAAATAAAATTTTAATTTGTCTATTTTTCATTTATTTTAAACGTCCTGATCTAAACCGAATTAACAACTCGTGGCTGAGTACGACACAATTGCAGGACCCTGCAATTCAAAGGAAACGGTCCAGTTCGTGATTAGGTTCACTGATTCATGCGGGCCCACAAATTTAGCACTTATGAACCGGCTTACTTGATGAACCGGCTTAACTGGTGAACCGGTTTACTTGGTGAACCGGCTTACTTGATGAATGGGTTTACTACTCGGTGAACCGGCTCACGCGACAGCTCTGCTATTGCGTAACAAGTCATATAACCATGTTTTATATATATATATATATATATATATATATAGGAATATGCTAGCATGCTATGCATAGCATAGAGCCCCTCCATGCAACGCTTTGGATTTTGACTTTTCAAAATCCTAACGGTCGATCCGAACCATTCATCTTGTTCTCCATATTAATATGTATTTGGAGACCAAATTTTACATTTTTTGGAATTTGTTTACTATTTCTTTAGATTTATTGAAAATCGCTGTTTTCAGCAAATCTGGACCATAAAAAAACAGCGATTTTCAATAAATCTAAAGAAATAGTAAAAAAATTCCAAAAAATATAAAATTTTGTCCCCAAACACATATTAATATGGAGAACAAGATGAACGGTTCGGATCGACCGTTAGGATTTTGAAAAGTCGAAATCCAAGGCGTTGCATGGAGGGGCTCTATGCTATGCATAGCATACTAGCATATTCCTATATATATAATATAATAATTTTATTTGTTCGGAGATAATTATTCAGACTTCGTTTAATTTAAAACTTTATATTTTTTTTCCCGCAAAAATGTACCATTTACATTTGAAGATCAAATCTTATATGAATTTAAAAATTGACAAAAAAAAAGAGTCAAATAAAAAATACGTGAAATTTTTTTAGTCAAATAAAAAAAAAATAGGTGAAATTTTTTTGAGTAAAATAAAAAAAATGAAATCCAAATGAAAAAAATAAAAAATTAAGTTTTCTATATTGTTTTTTTTTAATAAAAAAATGAGTCGAATTAAGTTTTCTATATTGTTTTTTTGTGTACAAAATACTTTTTGTAACAAAATTAATCAAAGAGGAGGGTTCAAATGCACCCAAATGCACCATATCCTTTTTCTCCTTTTTCAAAGTCCGAATAGTCAATCTGAACCGTTAGATGCGATCTATATATTAAGATGTGCTTGGAGACGAAATTTTACATTTTTTGGAATTTTTTTACTATTTATTAAGCCACTTTGAAAAATCGCTGATCCAATGGTCCAGAAAATGTAAAATCAGCGATTTTCAAAGTGGCTTAATAAATAGTAAAAAAATTCCAAAAAATATAAAATTTGGTCTACAAGCACATCTTAATATATAGATCGCATCTAATGGTTCGGATTGACTATTCGGACTTTAAAAACTGAGAAAAATGATTTGAAAGATAGAGTACATTTAGGTGCACAAAAATTTGGGTGCATTTGAACCCTCCTCTTAATCAAATCCACTCGTCACAATATACAAAACTTTTATTAAAAAGGAAAGAACAAAAACCCAATTTCGGACACAATCATTTCGGTACCTTACTATATAGAATGATATCTGCATCATCTATTTAAATCTGGCACGAATCATAAAGCGGATCCCAAAACCTGGAAGTTATTCTACGCGGTGAGGTACCGCACGAAGCTCACTCGACTTGAGAGCGGTCGTGGCCTCGTGGGACCCTCCACGACTCCAACGGTCATAAACTCGCAATTTGGTATGGAAATAAATCTTCTGTTATTCTAGAGAATAACAGGAACCTGCTATCCCAATCTGAACCGTTAAATTTCATCGAGATTCGCGCTTAGAATGTTTGAACGGTTCTGATAGGAATCACAGGTTTCTGTTATTACGAATAACAGCAGATTTATTTCTCGTAATTTGAATCGATTCAAAAACGATTAGGGAAACGCAAAGCAAAGAGACGCCACAATAACTTATTCTCTCTCTTTCTCTCTTTCTCTCTTCTCACTGCGGTGTTAGAAATAAAAGAGAACAGCTTTCCCCCAATTTTCTTGCTATCTTGCAAATAATGGAGATCTTGAAGGAAGAAGATGTTGTGAGAGAGATGATGAATGATGAGGTGGTGCAAATGAAACTGGGAAATGTGGAATTGGGTACTGAATGGGAGATGTTTAAGGAAAACATTCGACCTCTCAAGCGTGGTCGTAATATTTCCATGCTCAATCGCTCTTTGAAAGCTCAGATTGATCCCAAGTTCAAATCCCAACTTGCTCAGACTAGAAGGTAAATTTTAAATTGAATTCGCAAGAATCTTTCTTATATATGCTTCTTGTTTTTTTTAGAAATTGAATTTGATTTATTGAATGATTCATAGGAGAATGATAGAAGCAATAGAAGAGTACCAAGGAGACGACCCGCTTCAACCATGGATACAGTAAGGAGATGACCCGTTTCACAAAAAGTTACAGTTTTGTCTGTCAGTACAATACCTCATAACTAAACTTTTATTGGTTTATTTTGTTGACAAAAAAGGTGCATTAAATGGGTGCAAGAATCATTTCCTAGTGGTGGTGATTGCTCAGGTCTAATTGTGATATATGAGCAGTGTGTTCGTTCCTTCTGGCACGAATCTCGATACAAGGAAGATCTCCGGTACCTCAAAATTTGGATGGAATATGTATGTTTATATCGCTCTTCCTCTTTTGCATTTATTTGTGATATTTGCAAAAAGCACCCTCAGTGTATAAATAATCCTTCTTTAACAAAAATTAAAAAAATAAATAAATAACCTGCCTCTTAGTTTGCTGGTAATGGAAAATATAGCCGTTAGAGGAAAGAAACAAAAACAGAAAGTAAAGTGTACAGAGCAAAATAGCTGTCGGAAAAATTTTGGGAGAATTTTGGGAGAAGGGGAAAGAGAAAAAGTTAGAGGGTGCTTTTGTAAAATTTCACTTTGAATTTTGGTTGGTGTACCCAACATAGCATCTCCAATTTGTGTGTTTTGTTTGTCAATCTTGAACAATTACTGATGTACTTCGTTCTTTTTATGCATTTATTTGTGATATTTACAAAAAACACCCTCAGTTTATAAATAAATTTTTTCTCAGAAAAATTCAAAAAAATAAAAATAAACCTGCCTCCTTTAGTTTGTTGGTAATGAAAAATATGACTGTTCATTTACTGCTCATATATAGCTGTTGGAAAAATATCCATAAATGGCAAATTTTGGGATAAGGGGAAGGGGAAAAAGTTAGAGGGTGTTTTTGTAAATTTCACTTTGAATTTTTTCTGGTGTTTAGTTTGTTAATCTTGAACAATTACTGATATAACATTTTGATTTTTCATTACCGACAAACTAAAAGAGGCAGGGAAAAAGTTAAGAGGGTGTTTTTGTAAAATTTCACTTTGAATTTTTCTTGGTGTTACCCGAGATAGCATCTCCAATTTATGTGCTTTGTTTGTTAATCTTCAACAATTACTGATATAATATATTTTTTTATAATAATAGGCTAGCAACTGCTTCGATGCCGAGGTTATTTACAATTTTCTGGAGGCAAATGAAATTGGCCAAAGTCACGCGCTTTTCTATTCATCTTATGCTTTGCACATGGAAAAGAAATTCAAATTTAGAAAGGCTGATGAAATATTTAATCTTGGCATTGCTAGGTAGGTTTTTACTTCTCTTAATTTATAATTGGCATTGCATAGATGAACATGTTCTTATTTCAGACCTTATAAATAAGATATTTTACAGGAAAGCGGTACCATTGGAAAAATTAGAAGACATGTATCGCTCTTTTCTCTCCCGGTTGATTAGGAGAAAGCAGCAACAGAAGGAAGAAGAGGTTATTTATTTTCACTTAATTTTTTGATTGTATAAACTAGAAGCTTTGTTTTAATCATTAGAAATTTTGACTGAGAAATTCTTATATATATATATATATATATAAATAGGAAAACTCAACTAGTGATAGTGTGCAGCCAGTGCGTAGCTTCGGGACCGTTTTAACTGGAGGTAACAACAGTTATAATACATTCTTATGATCAATAATTTTGAAACAAAATTTTGATTTAATTTTTAATTTTGAATTTTGTTTTCATATTGCAGCTGCAAATCTCACTACACCACGTCCGCTACAAAGGTGAGGAATTCATTTACTAATTTTATTATATCAAATACTACCAAATATCAACTACCCAAATGGCTAATTTTGAATAACTAAAATTTTAGGGTTGTTGATGCAAACACAAGGAAACCTCTTGCAATATACAATGACGAGAATAGTGTGCCGGGTCACAAAAACGAGAAAATGAAATCTGTTGAGAGTAACAGTAAGAAGCCATCCTGGTACAATTTAGGCACACAAGCTACCCGAAACAAAGAGAATAATCCTATTCCCAGCAAATGGACTTCTTATAAGGTTTATTTTTGCTCCATTCTCTTTACATCATGCCACTCAGATTGAGTTTGCACTTTTTTCTTATATCCATAACATAGGAACATTTTGTTAGGGTTCTTTTTGTAATTAACACCTTATCTTTTGAATTTCTTATTGATATATAAACTCAACTAATTTTTCCAAGTTGATTTTTCTCACTTGTATTAGGTGCCTCCAAGAGCGGGAGCCGTACCAGCGGCCCCACCAACGACTCCTACGTGCAAAATTGAGATCTATCCAGATGAAGAAGAGTAAGTGTGAAGCACTAATCTTGATGTTCCAGACCATCTGATCTAAATTTTCAGTGTAACCAACATACATCTCAAATAAGGGTCTTGTATTCTCTGAGTTATCTTAACTTTTCAGTTGATGTCAAAATCGGGCCAAAACGTATTTTCAGTGCCTATTTACATGCAGCAAGCAGGCAGTATTAATATAAAATGGGTTGCTTTAGAATTCGTGTTATGTTTCAGATTTTGTACTGATAAAACTCAAAATTTGAGATATCTCAGAGAACCTTGTGTGCATATTAGGGCTTAAATAGGTTAAACATTTTTTATTTTATCGCTAGGTCGCCAAAATCGGCGAAATCTGGGAATGAGAAAACCTCAAAGAAATCTGGTGGTGGGCTGAAACTCAGGAAGGCAACAAGCAAAAACTTGAAAACGTAAGCATTTTTTTTTCTTTTAATTAACTCGCGATGTAATTTCCGAAGGTCGTAGGGTCATTATTGTAAGATAGACATCAGTGAACTAGTGTGTTTTCTTAATCTAGCATAAAATTAACTTCATAAAAATAAAAACTTTGGCTCTATTTCTTCATGTTACTTTTAGAATTGGAATGTATACATCAATTTACTTTGAATTTTCAACATAAAAGAGATTTGGTTTTCTTTGTTTCATATATATCTTCCTTTTTTCTTTGCTTAAAAAAATCTGTACTTTTTCTATATTTTATCTATCATAAAATTAACTTCATTAAAAATAAATAAATAAAAAATTCATGCTACATTTAGAATTGCTATTTAGGCACCAATATACTCTGAATTTTCAACATAAAAGAGGTTTACTTTAATACCCAGAAAACTTTCTTTGTTTCACATCTCTCTTCTATTTTTCTTTGCTTACAAAAATCTGTTCTTCTCTTTGGTTTCCAGGGAAACAGAATTGCTGCGAGAGAATCCGTTGCGTAACTTCCCTGTTACCAGCTTCAGATAAGTCTAGTGAGTGAGTGTGCTTGCTTGCTGTGTATTGTGAGTGAGTTGCTGTACATTTTTTTGCTGTGATTGGGATTGGGATTGTATTTGCTTTTACTTCTGTTGTAAGCTTTCATCTGGAAAGCTTTTTTTTTTTTAATCAGAAAAACATGTTTGGGTTGTTTTATTTGTATTTGTTTCAGATAAACAAACTGTCTCCACGCTCTGTATTTGTAATTTTATTATTATGATTTTGGTTTCTGATATGGTACAATTCCTTTTTCTCAAACTATTTACTGTTAGCTCAGAAAAAAAATATAAAAACAATTTATTGATTGAGAAGAGAGCAGCATATGACACTTGACAACGAATTTAAATATAATTTCAAGTAAAATTGAGAATTCAAAACAAACTTTCTAGATAGTTTAACAATTAAATTATATACAATTTAAGTATTGTTGAGTGATGAAATAAAACCATTAATGTTGAGTCATTAAAGTTTTTAAAGTCGCTTGATGTGCAGTGAACGTACATTAAATATTGCTATATTTATAATGTTGAATTTTAAATTTGAATGTTATTTTTTAAAATTATTAAAATAAATAATTGTCAAATAATCCTTTTATCAAGTAGGCTGATTGATTCTCGTCCAGTAGGAAAATAGATTTTTCTTAAATTATCAAAAATGAAACAAGTACAATGATAGTTGCACACCTGAATAGACTGGAGAATGCCACAGAAAATCTCAAACTTTATAAGGCTAATTTACTGGACTATGGAAGCATTGCATCTTGTGTGGCAGATTGTGATGGAGTCTTCCATGTGGCAAGTCCTTTAAATTCAAAAACTCACAAATTTTACCCATTTTATTGTCTTTTCTATTGGAACTATTTAAATTCACAAATATCTTATTAAAAAAACGAAAGAAAAATGTAAGAATGTTTCCGGAAAATGTCGGTTTTCTAATTGGTCGGTTTTCTGAAATATAATATTTGTTGTTTTCTTTTCTCCTGACTTAGTATTGTAGAAGCAAATTAAGGAAGGAAATGTGCTTAGTTCAAAGAAGCTCAAATTGCTGGGTTGGAAACACACTTGAATTTGGTCGTCTGATCTGCTTTGAGATTCGCACTGTGATGAAACGGAAATATTATAAGCAGCGTCTCCTCTTCAAATTCCCTTCAACTTTTCATCCCTGCCTCCTTTTCCCTTTCTTCCTCTTCGATGCGTCCTCCCTCTCCCAAGACTCATGCCGCGAGGGAGAAGGGCTCTCTCCAAAGCTACTTAGCAACTATGTGTAAATACGTAATTCCTTGAGAAATTGCTATGAGCATTTCGATGTGTAACTCACAGACATCCTATCCTTGAATAATTTATTTATTTTTGTTTTTGAGAGAGAGAATACTGAGGCTCAAGGGTTAGATCAAACAAATAGTCTACACCTGTGCAAAAATCCCCCCCCTTTTCAGAAATTTCTTGCAAAAAATATAATCTCTGAATGCTTCCTTCATTTAAAAGGTTATAATCAACTTAACAGGAAATTAAAAAAAAAAAAAGAAAGAGACACCACATTACTAGCTTTGGCTAACTAACAACCAACCTATCTATTTAGTCAAGTATTATTAATTGAAACTCACAAAATCTATCAAGGTAGGTATTTTCGATTGGAGTTCATTCAGTGACAAGTAAAATTTCTCATATAAACCCACATCGCCTTCCCCCACAAAAAAGAAGAAGAGAAATTAGGAAGGTAATTTGAAGAGACGCTGCTTACAATATTTCCATTTCTGTCTTATTTCAGCACCCAAACGACCATCACAACGTTTTATCACAGTACGAATCTCAAAGCCGATCGAACGGCCAAATTCAAGGGAGCAGGAGATTCGGTTCCTGGAAACAGACGCCACTAGAAGAGACTTTCAGGGATTCTATCAATTATTACCAAATTAAATGTACATCTTTTGGATTAAATTTTCTAAAATTACACTATATACATATCTTGCTGATTGCTGCTATTTCAATGTGAATTCTCTATGTATATTAATAATGAAAGAAAATAATTAATTTGTTTTAATTTTGAACACAATGGGAACAGATGTAATTTGTTCTTACATATTTGACTTTGCTATTTGTGAAGCTCAGAATAACTTATAACAAAATAAGCATTATTCTTTACGTTTGGATTGTGTTTGGAAAGATAAAAGATAGAACAATAAAAATATCATGATTATTATCATTTTCATATGGAATGAATTGATTAAACCATGTACCCATTATGCAACACTAAGATAATGGGTACATGGTTTAATCAATTCTACTAATATAAATCACGAGTCTTTTAATTCAGTACTTGTAACTTTCTTTCAAGTTTGAACAAAAATAAAATAAAATGAAAGATGCAAGAAAAGCCATGTAATTGATTTACATCAACCTAAAAACATGCACATTTAATCCATGAGCCATGGAGAGCAATGTCATCATCCTATATTTGACAGGCTCATGATTTGGCACCAACTCGAACTTATAAAACCGGCATAGTATCGCAGCCGTCATCTTCATCTGAAGATATGCTGAATCTTTTCCTAAACAAATGCGAGGACCAGCCTGAAAAGCTGTGAATTTGAAAGGAGACACATTTTGAAAAACACCATCCTTAAACCATCTTTCAGGCCTGAAAGAAGTGGCATCCTGGCCCCAGTTGTACTCCATCCGCCCCATAGAGTACGGCACATAAGTCACCATGTTACCGGCCTTCAATTTTGTGCCATCTGGCAGTATATCATCTTGAACTATACCTTTTGGATCCTGTGGAACTGCAGGATACAACCGAAGCGTCTCTGTTATGCATGCATGCAAGTACACTAACCTCCCGAGACTATCATAATTCAACAAGTTTGCAAATTGTTCCGTCCGAGCCGTAAATGATTTCACATTGTTCACATCAAAGGAAATCAATTCGATGTCATCTTCTTTTGCTCTCTCCTCTTCGAATTGTTTCAATTCGGAATAAAGTTTTTGTGCCACTGATGGGTGGGTCATGATCATGTAGGTGAACCAAGAGAGCGTGGTGGCAGTTGTGTCTCGGCCAGCTATAACGAAATTTAGCACCACATCTCGGAGGCTCTTGTCATTGTTGAAATTGCTTCCGGGTTCTTCTCCTAGCTCAATGAAGCGTGATAATATATCATGCTTGATGTATTCCTTGTAGAATGCAAAATTAACGAAAAAGTAAACAGTGATGAATAAAAACTGATCATACCAATTTCAATTGGATTAAACTGGACTTACTATATATGTTAAGTTTAAATCTTGCAATGATAGTACCTTATATGTGTTTTCCATAGATCGAGCCTGTTCAATCTCAGCTTTTCTCTTATGAATCATGCCATAGGTGAATTCATCGATGATCTTGATGCTTTGATCAAGAAGTGCTTCTGATCCGATTCGCAAAAATCTCTTGATTCTCCAAAAGGGATCGATGAATCGGAGAGTCACGATTATGTTAGCAGCATCAAATGCTTGTGCAAAGCTATTACATGGGAAGTTTGGTGATAGCGTGCCTATTTCGACTCCAAACCCGACTTTACATATTGAATCCAGTGTCATCCTCATCAAAACATCCTACATCACAACTAATCATTAATAAAAGTTTCTAAAATTCTCTACAGTTAGCTGAGACACACGAGCACTTGGTGAATTTGTGAATTCCATAATATCAACATGACCTAAAACAATAACATAGAAAATTTTGGAAGTTTGATTACTAGTCAATTGTTAGGTCTTGATCTTGAAAAAAGTAACCTGCATGTCTGTAACTCGATCATCAATGGATGCTTGACATAAGATATTTGACAGCTTCAGCCCGTACTCTCGAAAGACTTTTGTGCTTAAATCTCTTAAATTTTTTGAAGCAAATTCAAAGCTTGCTGTCTTTCTTTGTTTGCGCCACAAGTCTCCATCCGCATTAAAAATTCCATCACCAAGCAATACATCCATGTAGGACCTGTATGCTTTCCCCTAAATTATATAAGATAATGATACAAAGGTCTGTCAGTATAATTTTAGTACAAAAAGGAGAACTCTAAAGGACTGTTTTTTCAACAACTTAAAGGGTAACATACTAACATGTCGATCCGTTGTAAGTTTCAAAAAAATTGCATTCTAATGCATACATAACAAAAACATCAAATCTTCAATTACAGGCTATAGTTTCACTTCAAATCAGCAAGCAATTGTATACAAAACACTGTTTACTGTAAACAGCAGAAGAATTACCTTGGGGTAATTGGAAAAATTAGTTTTCAATACATGCTCGACATTTGTTGGGTCGGCAATATAGGTGTAAGAATTGAAAGGCATTGAAACATGTATAGTCTTATGCGTGGCCAAGTACTCGGCAAGCCAATCATGCATTCTCTCATAGTTCTTCAATTGCTCGATTGTAGCCCCAATTAGTGGCCATGTTTTTGGACCTTTCTTATTTCTCTGACTCAATCTATGTATCAGAATCCATGAGGCTGCAACTAGGCAAAATGCAATACACCCATGTAAACCTTCCATGTGTTTTACTGTGTATTTGCTTGGAATAAGAGAAATGCAAAGTTTGAGACAAGGACATTTTCTATTCATGTATGTAGGAAGAACTTTTATTTTTATTATGTGCGATATTTTAGGTAGAAGCAATCTTGGTGTGAATTAGAATTTTAGTTGGTGAGGTATTTTAGATAGAACCTTTTTCATTCATTTTGTGCTAGCAACCTAACCATAACCATGTGAGAAATTTTGTTCTTCATCTGCTTTGAAGCATAGGGAAGCAAACTTGGTGTGAATTAGAATTTTAGTTGGTAAGGTATTTTAGATACACTTTTTTTCATTCATTTTGTGCTAGCAACCTAACCATGTGAGAAATTTTGTTCTTCATCTGCTTTGAAACCTATGCAAAGAAAATTGATCTAACTGTTTATCATTACAACTAAGTAACAGGCCTGATTTATGTCAAATTTAGAAAAATACTTCTTTGAATTTGTCCCTATTTTTTGTGTTAAAAATTTAATATAACTATTCACTTGTACTAATTTTTATTGGTAGTTAAGGAAGACTTTTGCAAGTGGATAAAGTACATGACTTTGAATATTTTCAATCAGCTAATCCTGAACCAGCAGTGACTGGTAAAGGAAATTTAGGTGCTTATATATATACGTACCCTACTGTACCAGTATCATAGCAATTGGTGCTTCATGAAATGTGATGTTTTAATAAGTTGGCTCTAATAGGTTTACTGCCAGTGACATTGTGACATGGTGTATGAAGTTGTAGAAAATAAAATTGGTGTTCTCTGACAAATAATTACCATGAAAAAGAATATATATATACAATTCTCCAAAATATCAAAAATACACAAATTCAAGTAATACAGAAATCCAGTAGGCTTGAATGGACTCCAATAGGTGAGGACAATGAGACAATACACAATCCGAATAGTTATTCTTCAATCGAAGAGCAATATCCAACTACAAATTCAAGTTATATATCTCCAAAATATCAAAAATATGTAAATTCAAGTTATAAAGAAATCCAATAAGCAAGAATAGACTCCAATAGGTGAGGACAACAAGACAATACACCATTAATATAATCAATCTTTAATCAAGGAGCAACATCCAGTAATAATACAATAACAATTATTTTCACCTACCTTACCTGGCCCTATCGTAACAAGACATCAGGCTCAAGGCCTTTAGAAATCATGTATAGTAAAAAATACAATACCTATTTGATTTCACCCTCCTTGCACAGCCCTTCAATAAGAGTGCAATAGGTCACGGCATCAGTTTCATGCCCTTTCGAAGTCATGACATCTAGAAAATGCATTGCCTTGTCAATTTCACCATTATTACACAGCCCAATTATAAGAGTGTTGTATGTCCTGGCATCAGGATCAACTCCTTTGGAAATCATGATATCTAGAAAATTTATTGCCTTGGCAATTTCACCTTTTTTGCACAGTCCATCTATTAGCGTGTTGTAGGTCACAACATCAGGATCAACCCCTTTGGAAATCATGACATCTAGAAAATCCCTTGCCTTACCAATTTCACCTTTCTTGCACAACCCATCAATAAGAGTATTGTAGGTCACCACATTAGGCTCACGTCCTTTTGAAAGCATGACATCTACAAAATCTAATGCCTTCACAGTTTCACCGTTATCACACAGCCCTTTTATAAGTGTGCTATAGGTCACCACATTAGGGTCATGCCCTTTGGAAATCATGACATCTAGAAAATCCATTGCCTTGTCAATTTCACCTTTCTTACACAACCAATCAATAAGAGTGTTGTACGTCACGACGTCCGGGTCATGCCCTTTGGAAATCATGACATGTAGAATATCCATGGCCTTGTCAATTTCACCTTTCTTGCAAAGCCCATCAATTAGCGTGTTGTAGGTCATCACATTAGGATCATGCCCTTTGGAAATCATGATATTTGGAATATCCATTGCCTTATCAGTTTTACCATTGTTGAACAGCCCTTTAATAAGAGTGGTGTACGTCACGACATTAGGGTCATAACCTTTGGAAATCATGACATCTACAATATCCATGGCCTTGTCAGTTTCACCATTATCGCACAGCCCTTTTATAAGAGTGTTGTAGGTCACCACATTAGGGTCATACCCTTTGGAAATCATGACATGTACAATATCCATTGCCTTGTCAATTTCACCTTTCTTGCACAGCCCTTTTATAAGAGTGTTGTAGGTCACCACATTAGGCTCATACCCTTTGGAAATCATGATATCTAGAAAATCTAATGCCTTATCAATTTCACCATTATCGCACAGCCCTTTTATAAGAGTGTTATAGGTCACCACATTTGGGTCATGCCCTTTTGAAATCATGACATCTACAATATCCATTGCCTTGTCAATTTCACCTTTCTTGCACAGCCCTTTTATAAGAGTGTTGTAGGTCACCACATTAGGCTCATACCCTTTGGAAATCATGACATCTACAAGATCCATTGCCTTGTCAATTTCACCTTTCTTGCATAGCCCATTTATAAGAGTGCTGTAGGTGACAACATCCGGGTCATGCCCTTTGGAAATCATGACATCTAGAAAACCTAATGCCTTGTCAATTTCACCATTATCGCACGGCCCTTTTATAAGAGTGCTATAGGTCACCACATTTGGGTCATGCCCTTTTGAAATCATGACATCTACAATATCCATTGCCTTTCCAAATTCACCTTTATTGCATAGCCCATTTATAATAGTGCTGTAGGTGACGACATCCGGGTCATGCCGTTTGGAAATCATGACATCTAGAAAATCTAATGCTTTATCAATTTCACCATTATCACACAGCCCTTTTATAAGAGTGCTATAGGTGACCACATTTGGGTCATGCCCTTTGGAAATCATGACATCTAGAAAATCCATTGCCTTGTCAATTTCACCTTTCTTACACAACCAATCAATAAGAGTGTTGTAGGTCACGATGTCCGGGTCATGCCCTTTGGAAATCATGACATCTACAATATCCATGGCCTTGTCAATTTCACCATTATCGATCAGCCCTTTTATAAGAGTGTTGTAGGTCACCACATTAGGCTCCCATCCTTTCGAAAGCATGACATCTACAAAATCTAATGCCTTCACAGTTTCACTATTATCACACAGCCCTTTTATAAGAGTGTTGTAGGTCACCACATTAGGGTCATACCCTTTGGAAATCATGACATCTAGAAAACCTAATGCCTTACCAATTTCACCATTATCGCACAGCCCTTTTATAAGAGTGTTATAGGTCACCACATTTGGGTCATGCCCTTTTGAAATCATGACATCTACAAGATCCATTGCCTTGTCAATTTCACCTTTCTTGCATAGCCCATTTATAAGAGTGCTGTAGGTGACAACATCCGGGTCATGCCCTTTGGAAATCATGACATCTAGAAAACCTAATGCCTTGTCAATTTCACCATTATCGCACAGCCCTTTTATAATAGTGCTATAGGTCACCAAATCTGGGTCACGCCCTTTTGAAATCATGACATCTACAATATCCATGGCCTTGTCAATTTCACCATTGTTGCACAGCCCATTTATAAGAATGTTATATGAGAATACATTGGGTACATAACCTAGCTTCGGCATTTTGTATAGCACCACAGTAACGGCCTCACCAGTCCTTTTCTCCCAACTGAGGCCTTTGATTATTGGACTGAAGATGATGGCATTATTAGTTATGTGACCCTCTTTGAGAAAGCATCCAAGAAAAGCAAACATTAGGCTGACCTGATTCATGCATGCACAATAGTCAATCAAGAGATGATAGGTATATTCATCAGGACTGATTCCTTGAGCTTGGGTTAAGCGGGTAAAGAGGGTAAAGACAGTAGTGGGGTATTGATTGATTTTGGTTTTGGTTTTGGTTTTGGTGTACAGCTTGAGGTATTGATTGATTTGAGGGAGGTTCTTAGCAGCCAACAGCTGATCAAACTGATGAATTGCCTCTTGGTCAGAAATGGAATGTGCCTTCCAGCGCTGCCTTTTCTGCTCCTTCTGTTGCTTACCCTTCCAATGCGGCTGATGCCGTGGGTTTGGATCTGGTATGTCGGATTGGGATCGAGACTTGGGGAATGCATTGCAGACAAGGCGAGATGCAATTGGGGATTGGGTCCATTGGGATTGAGAAAAGAAGGGGGGGAAAGGTAAGGTTGATGTCACCATAAGCATCACCATCTGATATGATTATGATTGTTAATTAGTCTCTATGTAAAATCTGATTTGTTAGGAGAGGTGGAGGGAGGCTTTGAGGTTCAATAGCACATAAACTACCTTAGCAAGGAAAGGAATACAGAGGAGGAGGAAGCAGAGAACTAACCGATCGAGTTGTGTAGAAGGGATGCGCAGTAAGGGCTTTGTGTTGAATACAGAGGAGGAGGAGGAGGAGGAGATTAAGTAGCCACCAACTGACAAGTGAGAAGTGAGAAGTGAAAAGGGATAAGCCTCAAAGGCTGAGATGCTAGGGGATCAAACAAAACGACAAAACTAGGCTGTACAAACGGAGGGTTTTAGTTTAGCTCCTCACCGTCCGATCAGAGCATTGAGTCCTTTAATATTCGTGCGGAGAGGTTTGGAGAGGTTTGGAGATAAGATCGGATTGATAGTCGAACACTTACCTAAAATAAAACGTTTTTCTATGATCAGTTCCGTTGGAGTAAATTAACAATACATTTATTTTACATCTCTTCACAAAGCATTTATCTAACCGTTAAATTTCTTTTTATTTTTATTTATTTTAGTAGAATAATTAAGTAGTGATATATTATTAAATGTTTTTTATTTAATTGACCAAAATAATCAGAACGGACCCACATGGTCCCGGGTAGGGCTGGAAAAAAAATTCGAGGTTCGTGATTCGATTCGAGTTGGATTCGGGTTTGATTCGAGTTTAATTCGATTCGAAATCTGTTCGAATTGAAACGAACCAAACCAGGTTCGGTTCAGAATTAATTCAAATCAAACCCAAATCTAGCCTGGTTCGATCGAAATGGGTTCGATCATTTTTATGATTCGAATCTCATAATAACATCGGCCGTCCATTTATCTGATGAAATTAAAATCCAAGATAGAGAGTCATAATTTAACTTAACCGATACTCCCTCGTTCTCAAATCTCAATAACCTAGTTCTTTCTCCACCTCTCCCTAACTCACTCTCCCTCTAGCTCTAAAATCTAGCCGACGCTCTCGGCGACTGGCTATCTCTCTGGCTGTCACTCTTCTCTCCGGCCTAGATGACTGTCTCTCCTCTCTCTTCGGTCGTCTCTCATAGTTTATACCAGGAAAGTCGTCTCTGATATATTTTTTCATGAACAATTTTTCAACTTAAAAACACTTATTTCATAGTTCATACCGGTAAAAGGAAGCCATGTGAATTGTCCCGCGAGAAAAAATTAATGTATAAACTACCGGTATAACTAGGACTGCTGAAAAATAATTTAGTTCATGATTCGATTCGGGTTCGATTCGAAAAATGTGTAGTTCGCAATTAATTCGATTCGAAATGGTTTCGGTTCGAAACGAATCAAACCAGGTTCGGTTCGAAATTAATTCAAACCAAACTCAAACCTGAGGTAAGTTCGGTTCGGTTCGGTTCGTTGCCACCCCTAGTCCCGGGGGAGGGAGGGGGGTATGGGTGCAAACAGGTTGGATATTATCCGACCTTATCTGCATCCGTATCCGAAAATTAGATACGGATATCCAATATTTGAATATCCATGCGAATACGGATACAAATATGATTTTGAATTTTAATTATCTATATCCAAATAGTAGATATATACCATATAGTTTATCATAAATTATGACAATATTTATGTATATATCTACGAATATCCACTATCCGATCTGTATCCGATTAATATCTGATACGTATCTGTATCCGAAAATTAAAAGGGGCAATTTCATGTATACCCCTCAAAACCTTCGCAATTACATATTCCCCCTTCTAAAATTTAGAAGTGTACATATGAGGTAAATAAAATGGGTATATATGTGAGTGTTTGAAATTTAGAAGGAAAAATATGATATTACGAATTTTAGAGGGGTATACATGAAATCCCCTAAACTTGTGCTTTCACGTTTCTCTAAAATTGCGCACATATTAACTATATATAACTAGAATTCATAGAGATTAGTTAACTGGTATGAGCCTTGTTAATTACCAGTATAACATACATGTTTTTATATTAATGTCATGCCAAGGTAGCACATGAGAACAGACGACATAGGATTAAGGCGATATGCAAATCTGAAATGGTGCTCAGCAAATTCGAATTTCTCCTGGCGAAGATACACACCACCCAAACCGTACCAGGCATTATAGTGGCGCTCATCCACTTGAAGAGTACTCATGTAGCACTTTATCCTGTTCTCATAATCCTCCATCGCAGTGTATCTATTTTACCATAAACATAGGAAAATTTGTTAAATAAATGAAATGAAGGACTTTGGAACCAGAAGCAATCATAATCAAACTTCTCAATGATTTGCCAGCATTAATCCTAGTACGGATCACTACGCGCTATGCATAGTACCCAAGCCTCACTCATTGTACTTTGTGAGGGTTTATATCTGGATCAGTGCCCGATTTTTGTGGTCATACTGGTAATGCCAACAATTGACCAAGGTAGAAATTTGCTAAAATAGATGAGAAATAAAATAAAAATGAGTCTGAAATTTGAGAGGTAGAGAGAAGTATACTCATGGCCACAAAGAGTATGAACATATGCAAATCTCGGGTCGAGTTGTACAACCCCTTGAAACGTTTTCAAAGCAGTTTCATGGTCCTTTTGTATGCTATAGCAATTCCCAATAATTTTATGGATATACACAATAATTTTAAGAGTTCATAAGGCTACTCAATTCATATTTAAATATTATACGAGAAATGATACCTGTACAATGGAGAGTATGAGAGCAAGGTGGCCCCAGGGATCTCCACATCTTGCATCATACATACCCTACTGTACCAGTATCAGAAAAATTGGTGCTTTCTGAAATGTGATGTTGGGAACTTGGAATATCTCACTTATTGAAGACTTCTAATAAGTCAGCTCTGTTTTAGGTTTACTAATAATGTAGTGATATGGTGATATGAAGTTGTCCAAAATATGGATTTGAAGCACTCGATCCGGGCGACACATGTGACCCAATTCACGAATAGTCATAGAAAGCAAGCTTCTAAATAGCTAGCTATAGCGCCGCTATAGCGGTTTTGGACCCAGAAAGCTAAGCTACGGGCTAAAACTGCGCTAATCAAGCTACGACCGCTATAGCGGTAATAGCAGTCCGCTATAGCGCGTAGCGGCAATAGCGGCAATAGCGGTCCGCTATGCTACATGGGTTATGATTTTGCAATTTTTTTTTTCTGAAAACATGATTTTGCAATTTTAATGGGCCTTAATATCTAGATTGGTTTTTTTTTTTACTTTATTAAGCTATATCAATACAATAGAACATGTGCGGGCTATACCGCTATATCAATTAAATTTTGTATCATGCATTAATATATGGTAGTGGTATATTTTGAATATAAAATATATCGATAGTTTTTGAATTAGGGATATTTTGAATGACAATTTGAACTTTGTATTGGTTTAATATGAATAATATTAGAACTTCTTAATTAATTTGATATTTTTTTTCTTGATGAGACATTTTTACTAGGCAAAGCCTTCTATGGACATAAGGACCTATTTGTAAAATGAACATATTTTTATTTTTAAAGTTCAAACAGTCGATCCGAACCGTTCATCTTGTTCTCCATATTAATATGTGCTTGGAGACCAAATTTTACATTTTTCTGATTTTTTTTACTATTTATTAAGATGGGTACAAAATTCAATGGTCTGAATTTGATATTTTTTCTACCCATCTTAATAAATAGTAACTAAATTCAGAAAAATGTAAAATTTGGTCTCGAAAGATATATTAATATGGAGAACAAGATGAACGGTTCGGATCGGCTGTTTGAACTTTGAAAATAAAAATATATTCATTTTACAAATAGGCCCTTATGTCCATAGAAGCATCACTCTTTTTACTATTAGTAGAAATATAAAATATAATTTTTGAAATAAAAAAACGCTATTTATAATAGCTTTCGCTATAGCTCCGCTATTCGCTAAAGCTTTTTTTTTTTGTCTCCCCGCTACACCGCTATAAACGCTATTTAGAAGCTTGATAGAAAGAGATCTGTTTGGTGCCAGTTCCTTTGCATGTCAATTGGAGCAAAGGTGAGGGATGTACTAGACAGACAGACAGACCTATACAAGCTAAGGGGAGCATGTGCATGTGTGTACTCAAAGTTAAAGAGTTAGTTGTTTTTCTTCTCTGGGGCAAACTATCGAACAGTTGGTGTTCAAAGGTGTAAGTGCAAGAAATGGCATTGGATCATAAAGTGTGGCTAAATATGAGGCGGTTCGGACGTCAGCATAAGAGGGATGCAATTGGATTGTCGGAGGATGTGGTGGACCGGTGGCAGAGAACCGGATCAGCCGGAGTTTGCAAGTAGGGGTTAAGTATTATAAGACCGGTTTAGCGTCTTCCCTTATCATGTGTATACACCCGGTTCATGAGGCCACTCTTCCAATAACAAATATTTTAGCGCATTGTTTTGGAAAAATTTTGCCAGTACTGCAAAGCAACAAGGGTCATAAACAACTTTTTGCCAGTACTGGTACACTTTTTTGCCAGTACCTACAGAAGTAAGAAAACACAACAGAAGCTGCCATGCAAGGCAGAAGTAAGAAAACAACAGAAGTCCACAAAAAAAAAACAAGCAGGGCCGGGGCATGGCCATGGACCCTAGCTACTAGCTACTTGTAAGGGAAACCTCATAATTAGACAAATTAAGTAACAACCCAAATTGGTTCCATTTAGCAACCACCAGCTGCATACATGATCGCATTCAAATCTTTTCGGGTCAAAACATACCAATAAACATCATTCTCATTCTACAATCCTAGCCGCAACAATCAGAAAACAAATTTTTATGATCTGCAATCTAAAACCACTCAATATATTGCTAGCTGCAAATCACACAATATACTATTTATGACATAAATCAATTTCCATGCACAATTTTTTTCCATCAACAATCAAATTACATGCGCAAACTAATTACCACAAAAATAATATATAACAAATTTTCAAAAGTATCAACAATAGGTAAATTATAAGTTATAAACAAGTCTGATTGACTTGTAAGACTCTATAGGTGACGACAATAAGACAATACACTTGATTCAAATAGTTATTCTTCAATGAAAGAGCAACATCCAATAACTATCCAACAACAAATTGCTTTCTCAATCTCGCGTCCCTTGCATGGCCCCATCATAACAACATATCAGCTAATTAAGGCCTTTAGAACTACCCTCCTTTGCACAGCCCTTCAATAAGAGTGCAATAGGTCATGGCATTTGGATCAACCCCTTTGGATATCATGAGATCTAGAAAATCCATTGCCTTGTCAATTTCACCTTTATTGCACAACCCAATTATAAGAGTGTTGTACGTCCTGGCATTAGGATCAACCCCTTTGGAAATCATGATATCTACAAAATCTATTGCCTTGTCAATTTCACCTTTCTGGCACAACCCATTTATAAGAGTGTTGTAGGTCATGACATCAGGCTCGTTCCCTTTGAAAATCATGACATCTACAATATCCATTGCCTTGCCAATTTCACCTTTCTTGCATAGCCCATCTATTAGTGTGTTGTAGGTCACCACATCAGGCTCATGCCCTTTGGAAATCATGATATCTAATATATCCATTACTTTCTCACTTTCACCTTTCTTGCATAGCTCATCTATTACCGTGCTGTAGATCACAATATCAGGCTCATGCCCTTTGGAAATCATTTTTTTTAGAATATTCACTGCCTTGTGAATTTCACCTTTCTTGCACAGCCCATTTATAAAAGAGTTGTACGTTAAGGCATCTGGGTCATGCCCTTTGGAAATCATGATATTTAGAATATCTAATGCTTTCACAGTTTCACCATTATTGCAAAGTCCATTTATAAGAGTGTTGTACATCACGACATCAGGGTCATACCCTTTGGAAATCATGGCATCTACATAATTCAACACCTTATCAGTTTCACCATTCTTGCAAAGTCCTTCTATAAGAGTGGTGTATGTCACGACATCAGGGTCATACCCTTTCGAGATCATGACATTTACAAAATCAAATGCCTTACCAGTTTGACCATTTTTGCACAGCCAATTTATAAGAGTGTTGTACGTCACGATATCAGGGTCATGCCCTTTGGAAATCATGACATCTAGAAAATGCACTGCCTTGTCAATTTCACTATTATCACACAACCCTTTTATAAGAGTGTTGTAGGTCACCACATTAGGGTCATACCCTTTGGAAATCATGACATCTAGAAATCCTAATGCCTTATCAATTTCACCATTTTTGCACAGCCAATTTATAAGAGTGTTGTACGTCACAATATCAGGGTCATACCCTTCAGAAATCATGACATCCACAAAATCTAATGCCTTATCAGTTTTACCATTGTTGCACAGCCCTTTTATAACAGTGTTATAGGTCACGATATCAGGGTCATGCCCTTTGGAAATCATGACATCTAGAAAATCTAATGCCTTGTCAATTTCACCATTATCGCACAGCCCTTTTATAAGAGTGTTATAGGTCACGATATCAGGGTCATGCCCTTTGGAAATCATAACATGTAGAAAATCAAATGCTTTATCAGTTTCACAATTCTCGCACAGCGAATTTATAAGAGTGGTGTACGTCACGACATTAGGGTCATACCCTTTGGAAATCATAACATGTAGAATATCTAATGCCTTATCAGTTTTACCTTTGTTACACAGCCCTTTTATAAGAGTGTTGTAGGTCCTAACATTAGGCTCATGCCCTTTGGCAATCATGACATCTAAAAGATCTAATGTCTTACCAGTTTCACCATTGTTGCACAGCCGATTTATAAGTGTGTTGTAGGTTACGACATCAGGCTCATGCCCTTTGGAAATCATGACATCCACAATATTAATTGCATTGTCAATTTCACCATTCTTGCACAACCCATTTATAAGAATGTTATACGAGAATACACTGGGTACATAACCAAGCTTCGGCATTTTGTCTAGCACCACAGTAACGGCCTCAACAGTTCTTTTCTCCCAACAGAGGTTTTTGATTATTGGATTGAAGATAATGGCATTATTAGCTCTACGGCCCTCTTTGAGAAAGCGTCCAAGAAAAGCAAACATTAGGCTGACCAGATTCATTTGTAAACAACAGTCCATCAAGATCTCATAGGTATATTCATCAGGACTGATTCCTTGAGCTTGGGTTAAGCGGGTGAAGAGGAAAAAGATGGTGGGGTAAGGGTTATTGGAGGTTTTGGTGTAGTCTTTGAGGTAATTATTGATTTGATGGATGTTCTTAGCAGCCAACAGTTGATCAAACCAGTGAATTGCCTCTTGGTCAGAAATGGAGTCGGCCTTCCACCACCGACTTTTGTTGTCCTTGTGGTGCTTACCCTTCCAATGCAGCTGATGCTGTGGATTTGGTATTTTGGGTTGAGATCGATACTTGGAATATGCATAACAGACAAGGCGAGAAGCAATTGGGGATGGAAGTTGTGGTTGGGATTGGGATTGAGAAGGTGAAGGTGAAGGTGAAAGTGAAAAGAAGGGGGGGAATGATAAGGTTGATGACACCATGTGATATGATTGATTGTTAATTAGTCTGATTTGGTTTGGTTACAGACTTACAGTCAGTCTGTATGTAAAATCTGATCTAACAAGGTTGAGGTTTTGGTTGGAAAGTGACAATTTGCTCTTCTATATATGTCAACCTACTGCCTAGAAGAAATAAGAATAACACATAAATAAGACAGATTGTAATGTGAACAGTGGTATTAGCAAGGAATTGGTGAGAAGAGAGAACTAACCGAGTTGAGTTGAAGGGAGTCGCCAACTGAGGTCTGAGGGAGACGAAAGTGTGGAGCTGTGAAAGGATAAGGCTGAACGCCTGAGCCGCTGAGCGATAAAAGCAAAAATAAAGGGTGGATTGGGATTTGGGAGAGGAATTAATTTGTTGGGCTTTTTTGGGCTGACAGTCAACATGTTGTTGGGCTTTAATCAATATTCTGTTTTCAAGCCTACAATTTCTATATTTAAAATGAAATTTATCATTCATCCTGTCGAGACAAGAGTACCATAACAAAGACAAAGTACTTAATTTTTGTGCTCTTACAAGAGTACAATAACAAAGACAAGTACTTAATTTTTGTGCTCTTATGTAATGTGCTGACATTTTTCTGGAATGTGATGTTGGGAACTTGGAATATCACACTTATTGAAGACTTCTAATAAGTCAGCTCTATTAGGTTTATTAATAATGTAGTTATATGGTGATATGAAGTTGTACAAAATAAAAATTGATATCCTCTTATAAATAATTACCACAAAAAAAAATATATATACATATATATAACAATTCTCCAAAATATCAAAAATATGTAAATTCAAGTTATAAAGAAATCCAATAAGCTTGAATAGACTCCAATAGGTGAGTACAACAAGACAATACACCATTAATATAATCAATCTTTAATCAAGGAGCAATATCCCATAATAATACAATAACAATTATTTTCACCTACCTTACACGGCCCTATCATAACAAGACATCAGGCTCAAGGCCTTTAGAAATCATGTACAGTAAAAAATACAATACCTATTTGATTTCACCCTCCTTGCACAGCCCTTCAATAAGAGTGCAATAGGTCACGGCATCAGTTTCATGCCCTTTCGAAGTCATGACATCTAGAAAATGCATTGCCTTGTCAATTTCACCTTTATTACACAGCCCAATTATAAGAGTGTTGTATATCCTGGCATCAGGATCAACCCCTTTGGAAATCATGATATCTAGAAAATTTATTGCCTTGGCAATTTCACCTTTTTCGCACAGTCCATCTAATAGAGTGTTGTAGGTCACGGCATCAGGATCAACCCCATTGGAAATCATAACATCTAGAAAATCCCCTGCCTTGTCAATTTCACCTTTCTTGCACAACCCATCAATAAGAGTATCGTAGGTCACCACATTAGGCTCACATCCCTTCGAAAGCATCACATCTACAATATCTAATGCTTTCACAGTTTCACCATTATCACACAGCCCTTTTATAAGAGTGTTGTAGGTCACCACATTAGGGTCATACCCGTTGGAATTCATGACATCTACAATATCCATTGCCTTGTCAATTTCACATTTGTTGCACAGCCCTTTTATAAGAGTGCTGTAGGTCACCACATTAGCCTCATATCCTTTCGAAATCATGACATCTAGAAAATCTAATGCCTTATCAATTTCACCATTATTGCACAGCCCTTTTATAAGAGTGTTATAGGTCACCACATTTGGGTCATGCCCTTTTGAAATCATGACATCTACAAGATCCATTGCCATGTCAATTTCACCTTTCTTGCATAGCCCATTTATAAGAGTGCTGTAGGTGACAACATCCGGGTCATGCCCTTTGGAAATCATGACATCTAGAAAACCTAATGCCTTGTCAATTTCACCATTATCGCACGGCCCTTTTATAAGAGTGCTATAGGTCACCACATTTGGGTCATGTCCTTTTGAAATCATGACATCTACAATATCCATTGCCTTTCCAAATTCACCTTTATTGCATAGCCCATTTATAAGAGTGCTGTAGGTGACGACATCCGGGTCATGCCCTTTGGAAATCATGACATCTAGAAAATCTAATGCTTTATCAATTTCACCATTATCGCACAGCCCTTTCATAAGAGTGCTGTAGGTCACCACATTAGCCTCATATCCTTTGGAAATCATGACATCTAGAAAATCTAATGCTTTATCAATTTCACCATTATCGCACAGCCCTTTCATAAGAGTGCTGTAGGTCACCACATTAGCCTCATATCCTTTGGAAATCATGACATCTAGAAAATCTAATGCTTTATCAATTTCACCATTATCACACAGCCCTTTTATAAGAGTGTTATAGGTCACCACATTTGGGTCATGCCCTTTTGAAATCATGACATCTACAAGATCTATTGCCTTGTCAATTTCACGTTTATTGCATAGCCCATTTATAAGAGTGCTGTAGGTGACGACATCCGGGTCATGCCCTTTCGAAATCATGACATCTACAATATCCATGGCCTTGTCAATTTCACCATTATCGATCAGCCCTTTTATAAGAGTGTTATAGGTCACCACATTAGGCTCACATCCTTTCGAAAGCATGACATTTACAAAATCTAATGCTTTCACAATTTCACCATTATCACACAGCCCTTTTATAAGAGTGTTGAAGGTCACCACATTAGGGTCATACCCGTTGGAATTCATGACATCTACAATATCCATTGCCTTGCCAATTTCACCTTTGTTGCACAGCCCTTTTATAAGAGTGCTGTAGGTCACCACATTAGCCTCATATCCTTTGGAAATCATGACATCTAGAAAATCTAATGCCTTATCAATTTCACCATTATCGCACAGCCCTTTTATAAGAGTGCTATAGGTCACCACATTTGGGTCATGCCCTTTTGAAATCATGACATCTACAAGATCCATTGCCTTGTCAATTTCACCTTTCTTGCATAGCCCATTTATAAGAGTGCTGTAGGTGACAACATCCGGGTCATGCCCTTTGGAAATCATGACATCTAGAAAACCTAATGCCTTGTCAATTTCACCATTATCGCACAGCCCTTTTATAATAGTGCTATAGGTCACCAAATCTGGGTCACGCCCTTTTGAAATCATGACATCTACAATATCCATGGCCTTGTCAATTTCACCATTGTTGCACAGCCCATTTATAAGAATGTTATACGAGAATACATTGGGTACATAACCTAGCTTCGGCATTTTGTATAGCACCACAGTAACGGCCTCACCAGTTCTTTTCTCCCAACTGAGGCCTTTGATTATTGGACTGAAGATGATGGCATTATTAGTTATGTGACCCTCTTTGAGAAAGCATCCAAGAAAAGCAAACATTAGGCTGATCTGATTCATGCGTGCACAATAGTCAATCAAGATCTGATAGGTATATTCATCAGGACTGATTCCTTGAGCTTGGGTTAAGCGGGTAAAGAGGGTAAAAACAGTAGTGGGGTATTGATTGATTTTGATTTTGGTTTTGGTGTACTGCTTGAGGTATTGATTGATTTGAGGGAGGTTCTTAGCAGCCAACAGCTGATCAAACTGATGAATTGCCTCTTGGTCAGAAATGGAATCTGCCTTCCAGCGCTGACTTTTCTCCTCCTTCTGTTGCTTACCCTTCCAATGCGGCTGATGCCGTGGGTTTGGATCTGGTATGTCGGATTGGGATCGAGACTTGGGGAATGCATTGCAGACAAGGCCAGAAGCAATTGGGGATTGGGTCCATTGGGATTGGGATTGGGATTGGGAAAAGAAGGGGGGAAAAGGTAAGGTTGATGTCACCATAAGCATCACCATCTGATATGATTATGATTGTTAATTAGTCTCTATGTAAAATCTGATTTGGTTAGGAGAGGTGGAGGGAGGCTTTGAGGTTCAATAGCACATAAACTACCTTAGCAAGGAAAGGAATACAGAGGAGGAGGAAGCAGAGAACTAACCGATCGAGTTGTGTAGAAGGGATGCGCAGTAAGGGCTTTGTGTTGAATACAGAGGAGGAGGAGGAGATTAAGTAGCCACCAACTGACAAGTGAGAAGTGAGAAGTGAGAAGTGAGAAGGGATAAGCCTCAAAGGCTGAGATGATAAGGGATCAAACAAAACGACAAAACTAGGCTGTACAAACGGAGGGTTTTAGTTTAGCTTCTGACTGTCCGATCAGAGCATTGAGTCCTTTAATATTCGTGCGGAGAGGTTTGGAGAGGTTTGGAGATAAGATCGGATTGATAGTCGAACACATACCTAAAATAAAACGTTTTTCTATGATCAGTTCCGTTTATTTTACATCTCTTCACAAAAGCATTTATCTAACCGTTAAGTTTCTTTTTTCTTTTTATTTATTTTAGTAGAATAATTAAGTAGTGATATATTATTAAATGTTTTTTATTTAATTAGTTAATGAGTTTAAACCGGATTCCGATTCGATATCTTTTTGCCCTCCTCCTAACGTAACGAAAATCCTGAGTAAAATAATTACTATGATTGGCTTAATAGTATATTTCAGGATGATTTTATAATGTATTCATGTGAAAGCACCTAACAACTTGTAGTAATAAATTATTTACCTAGAACCATATGTTTGAGCTTCTCACAATCTCCCCTCAAATTTACATTATCATCCTACTATTTTAACTAACATTTTACCATTCTTCTAAAATAGTATAACAACAACACTTCTATTTCTATCTCAAATAACATTATTGTACCAGTATTCTAATTTACTATTATTCCTAGTACAGCTATCTTTTAATTTGCCCATTTTAAATTGTACAAAACAACCCATTACTTATCTTATATCATTTGTTAATACTACAATATTTTCAATAAAAATATCTAATATATTATTACTGTTACAAAATTAACAAATAATTTTCAAATCCGCATTGCATCAGACCTTACAACGAGAGGAGAAATTACAGCATACCAGAAAAAAGGTGGCAACATCATACCAGAAAAAAAAAAAAAATAGTAAAACTGAATGAAATTCAAATGATTGCACATAATTATGCTTATTTTAAAACAAGAGAATGCTTTGTTACACGGGCGATTAGTTCATAAAACAGGATGCATTAAAAAGCCGAAATTACCAGTTAATACCCTCTTTGGCTTGAAAATTTCTACCGTGTCCTAAAGCCTAATCTACAAATAAAATAATCTAAAACTAAACCTATTCCACCTCTCCTCCATCTGACGAATTACATGCCATTTACATCGTTTGAACCTCTTCAAGATTCGTGCAAACTACAGATTGAGCTGTAGTGTTGTGTATAACATTTTCTCTCATCATCCATCAAGAGTCGTCTACTCGTCATCCATTTCATCGGGTAGGTATAGTTTCTCCATTGCGGCCTTGAAGAACAAATCGAATAAAATGTTATTTCATATGCAGCAGTTCTTATTAGCAAATTCAAAAAGTATAAGATACGAACAAAGTCGGTACCTTAATGGCTGCTACGTCAGCAGCAGGAGGTTTCAAATCCAAGGCAACACCGAAATAAAACATGGCCTTGTGGTGCATGTTAAGATGCTTATAAATCTTTCCCATAAGTGCAAAGATGGTGCTCTCCTTTGGTACCAGTCCTTCTAGCTGATGCAACTCCTCCAGTGCTAAATCGTACCGCTCAAGTGATACCATTATCTGGGCTTTCTGGTAAATTGGCAGAACATTCTTCGGGTCCGCTTCCATTGCCCTCTCTACCATCTCCACTGCTTCCATTTCTCTCTGAAAAAATTATATTCATATTCCAAATTAGCATCAGAAGCATTAAATATCACAAATACCCATTAAAAAATCAAATCTCACAAGCACTCTTTCTTCCTTGTTTTCTGAGCTTGAGGAATACAGAACAACACTTAACAAAAAAATTTAAGGTATGCATGATATTTACCATTTTTCAGGGTACATATGACATTGTCACTTGATTGAAAGGGGCAATTTCATGTATACCCCTCAAAACCTTCGAAATTACATATTTCCCCCTCTAAAATTTAGAAGGGTAAATATGATATTACAAATTTTAGAGGGCTATGCATGATATTCCCCCCGATAAAAATATGCAAATACCTTTAAAGAATGCAAAGCCATGCCAAGGTAGCACATGAGAACAGACGACATAGGATTAATGCGATATGCAAATCTGAAATGGTGCTCAGCAAATTCGAATTTCTCCTGGCGAAGATACACAACCCCCAAACCGTACCAAGCGTTATAGTGCCGCTCATCCACTTGAAGAGCACTCATGTAGCACTTTATCCCGTTCTCATAATCCTCCATTGCAGTGTATCTATTTTACCATAAACATAGGTAAATTTGTTAAATAAATGAAATGAAGGATTTTGGAACCAAAAGCAATCATAATCAAACTTCCCATGTCCAGTATACCAGTGCACTCTTTTGGCAGTTCCATGATTTGCCAGCATTTTTACCTTTTATTTTTAATATAAATTGTACTTGACTGAGGCTATGGTACTATGCATAGTACAGATTAGTCCGTACTATGAATTAATATTTTTTATTTTCAAAGTTCAAATAGCGATTTGAACTGTTCAACATTATTTTCATATGAAAATGTACTTAAAAGACTAAATTTTACATTTTTTTTTAAATTTGTTTACTATTTTCTTAGGGAGGGTAGCAAATCATTACTTCTGAATGGTCTAGAATCTTTAGATCAAGTGATTTGCTACCTATCTAAAAAAATAGTAAAAAAATTCTAAAAAATGTAAAATTTAGTCTTTAAGTACATTTTCATATAGAGATCATGTTGAACGGTTCAGATCGATTGTTTTGACTTTAATAATTAGAGATATTGATCCATAGTACGGATCAATACGCGCTATGCATAGTACCCAAGCCTCACTCATTGTACTTTGTGAGGGTTTATATCTGGATCACTGCCCAATTTTGGTGGTCATACTGGTAATGCCAACAATTGACCAAGTTAGAAATTTGCTATAATAGATGAGAAAAATAAAATAAAAATGAGTCTGAAATTTGAGAGGTAGATAGAAGTATACTCATGGCCACAAAGAGTATGAGCATATGCAAATCTCGGGTCGAGTTGTACAGCCCGTTGAAACGTTTTCAAGGCAGTTTCATGGTCCTTTTGTATGCTATAGCAATTTCCGACTGCACACCTATAATATTTTTATTGTTCCCAGACAAACATGACAAAATAAAAAGAGTGAGATCTAATGAAATCAATCAACAAGGGTTTAGATAAATCAACGAGTGGAATAAAAGAAGCATAATGAAATAACAATAATTTCATTTATGCATTGAAGGAACCTTCTTTTACGGGTGGGCCATTCATTTGAATGAAATGGGAAAAGTGTAGATAATGATCTATGGGGCTATATAGTAATGTAATATACTTTATTTATATGTTTTGTATAACAGGTATTGAGGTTTTGCACAAGTAAAAATAAAACTGCCTCATAAATTACATAAATAAATAAGGAATACCAGGCTTGAGGAGACAAGCGGTCAATTGAAGCAAGTTCACGAGCAAGATAACTTAGCCGCATTTCCTCCTTCCTATGCTGTAAACAAAACAAAACAATTGTGTTTGCATAAGATACTTTGCAATAGTACACTCATATGCAATATTTTAATTTATGCGAAAATTAAATTGAAATTCAAGTAAACTTAAGCCACAGCAGGCTGTACTATTGTATGATCTCCAAGTTATATTAATTGGCCAAATCAAAGAAGAAACTTACAAATAGAACAGTGGAGTAGACATCCATTCCCTCTAGAGTGTGTGGTGACAACCGATGCGCCAAATCAAAGAAACGATCAGCCTCTGCGTACTCAAACAACTCAGAGTATGCTTTGCCAACCTGCATAATTTAATTTAATTCTTCATTTATTAACAAAACAAACATACTCCTAAAATAATATATCCATTGCACTTCCCTTTTCTTGTTTCTTTAAAATAAAATACTGAACTCTCTACCCTTACTAAATAATCAAGCAGGGAATGCTTGAATGGAATGTAAATAGAAGGTTACCTGAATGAGCACCCATCCAGTATTAAAATGTTGTTCAGAAAGTGTATGATAAACTTCCAATGCTTCCTGCTCATTTGAAAATAACAAATATTAACAATGATCCATGTATCTAAGAGAAGATATTAGTACCCAATAAGTAGATCCGAACCTTTCATCATGATCTCCATATAAAAAAGTACTTCGAGACCAAATTTTACATTTTTTCGAATTTTTTTACTATATTTTTAGTCAAGTGATTCCGTACCTATTTAAAAAAATAGTAAAAAAATCTAAAAAATGTAAAATTTGGCATCCAAGCACATTTTCATATGGACATCAGGTTGAGCGGAATGAGTCGCCTGTTTGGACTTTGAAAATGAAGATATGCATCCATAGTATGGACCAAAGTGCGCTATGCATAGTACCATAACCTCACACGACCGGTATATTATTATACTATTTATAAAGCATTTTGCAAATAATGAACAAAGTCAAACCTGGGATCTGTACAAGCAGGATAGCCGGTAGCCTTCACCTAGGATTCTTAAAAGCTCCAAGAGCTCCTTTATACCAGCTAAAAGTCTGGAGTCGTGGGAGGAAATTACTGAAACACCCCCAACTCTGTCCTGCTCAGTGGATCTGGCATCAATCATAGAAGACGTGGAGCATGGGTTTGTAGTTGCTAAATTGTTTTCAGATGGAGTCCACATTTCTTCATACACATCTTGTCTTCTTCCTAAAATTAGATTTTAAAATTGCTTGTGATTAACAAATGCTACTTCCTCGTGAACTATTAAAATATTCTGGTTTCAGATACTTAGGTTCAGTTCTATTATTTAGAAATAACAACAGAGGCAACCAATTCATACTGGTAAGGTACTGGTATGACATAATGACCTCATCAGTAATTTTAGATCAAAGCTATTTAAAAAATGCGAGAAAAGAAGGGGAAATAAGCCTGGGCAAATGTCTCTCTTGCCCAAATAAAAGTCATGTAATAGGTACCTTCATCGAAATTCTCCAAAGATCGATTAGGACCCCGCCTAAGAGTGACAGAGCGAAGTGCATTGAGGCTTCTACTTGTGGAATTGTAACTCCCAAACAGCCTATTCCCCGGAAGTGAGGGGTGGGGCCCATTCACAGTGGTGCTAGGGTTTGGATTTGGTGTAGAATCCTTGTTTGAATTCCTTGTACTTCGCCGGGTCCCACTTTCAAACAATCTCTCTGAGACCTGCAAAAATATTCACTTTCACCATAAGATGCACTTTCTAAAATGCACCATCTTAATACCAATTCAAGTGGTTTAATTGTATAAAGAGCCAGAGAGCTCAAATGAAAACAAAGAAACAGATGAAACTGTCTCCATACAAAAAACACCCTATACAACTGTGCACACAATAAACATACTATACGTATCTGACACGCCAGCTGGCATATCCAATATTTTAATACATATTTTGAATAGAATAAGCTAGAGATATGTATATACAGTATCACACCTCAGAATATCTACGCAAACTCCTAAAGGCTAAAGCAGCCATAAAAGGAAGCAACGTGGAATTAAAGCAAACAGAGCTTAGTCTGGTTTTGCGCAGAAGAGGAAAATTTGCTTCCCCACCCTTTGAATTTTGCTAATTTGTATTATTGTTTTATCTTAAAAATCTAAAATCGTGCAATTCGGTGCAAGAGGTGGAACCCATGCGCCCTATGTTTTAAAACACTGATTTTCCTCTAACAGCTTGAATCTCCATTTAATAAAACTTTAGATTATTTATATAATTAACCTTCAATGTTGAGAATTAGTCTTAGGTCTAGCTAACAGAAATTACAGGAATCAACACTTGCCTTGATTTTCCGGGGACTGACACCAAATATACTGATCAAATAGGTTGTGCGTCTCTGACGAATCTATTAGCATAGGGGATAGGGGATAGGGGATAGGGGAATAGGGGATAGGTTCTAATTAGCATATAAAATACCAACATATATCAAGTCTTAACACAATCAATCTTTTACTGCAGCCATTGATATACATGCAAATACTACTTTTGCTTAAATTACAAATTTAGTTAGAATGTTTAACAGTATTTTTATGCTCAATCATTTTATTTAATTCAACCACTAGTGCGTGCGAAACAATAGCATATTTATTCAAGAATTAAGTTTCTATATTCATACTTCTAGATTTTTAAGGCCATTTTTTTCAGAAAGGCATTATTTCTCAGGCACCTAAATTATAACTTAATATGTTATACACTGATGTACCTACCCTAAAAATTTCAAATCGTGTATCGTCGTATATGTACTGTTTCAAATACGATATTCCTATCCATGGCATATCACATACAGATATAAAAAGTATAAAAGATACCTTTCTTAACTTGGACTCATCCACATATTTTCTCCTATGAACTTGACCTGTTGCATTTGAATTCAACTTTGTGGGAGAATCTGCACCTAATGCATTGTTGTTCAAGTACATGAGATTTCTATTGAGTGGTGGTGGGGCAACTGCATTCCCTGATATCTGAAACTTTTATAAAAAAAATAATAATAATAATCACATGAATCCTTTTATACTCGATAATCACAATTTTCAATCAATATTTCTCATTATTGATTAAGAGGCTAGTAAAAAAAAAGGAAGGAAAACAAAGATACTAACCTGATGAGCAGTTGGTGAAGGGGTATCATATGGCGTGAAATGGTTGGTTGCTGTTAAGTAATGAGAAGAAAGTGGCTGTTCTGTCTCCGCATTTGAAGGTAAACCCCGTTTATCAATAGAAATATTTAGGTTTTTTGAAGTCATATCTGAACAATGTTGCTGGTGTATGCGCGGAGCCACATCATCACCAAAGCATTCCTTAGCTTCTTTGGCTGCACCTGAATTATATAAAAACTAATTTGATAAACTGTTTCTAACATAAAGAAACTTTCTGGTATCAAAAAAACTAAAAACTACTATAAATTCAATGTGATCTAAAGACTACACGATATACATGTTGCGCATATAATAATTGATGAGGTTTTATATATCATTTACCATTCATCAACACTTTAAAATATATAATGTTCTGTATTTAACAACACAGATGGACTATCATTACAGAACTTTCATAAATTTTGATCAGTAAATTACTGATATGCACAAGAAAACATCGAATACCATATTTTTTGCATTTTGATATTCGAAATGTAAAAAGAGGGATAACTCCAAACATTTCTGCCATTCACAACTGGCATAATAGGTCAATGTTCAACAGAAATTAATTAGATTACCCTTAAACACTTATTAGTTCCTATCATTTCACACACTGTTCCAGTAAATTTGAACAATAGATAAACCTACTTGCTTTGGTTTCTCAGTTTAGGCAATCAAACAACAAGTGATGACATTTAACAGAACATAGATTTTGCACTTATAAATTAGGTATTATTCACAAATGATCAAAACTGTTAGCCGATTGTTGCAAGCGTAAAAATGTTAACTGGTGAGCAAATTAAATTACAGGCTAATTTCCAAAAGAATCCTTTTAAAAAAAATCAAATTTTCAATGTTTGTCACATGCACTAACCTAAAGCACAGAGTTCTTCATATGCAACCCATAAAAGGGGGTCAGCTGTCAATGCTTGTGTGAAATGCTCTATTGCAGCCTTTTTTCTTCCTGTATACCTACAATTAATAATAAAAAATCGGTAACAAAATTTCACACATGCCAAAAGAATTAAAACACGTTCAGAATCCATGCAATGCGATGGACATTCTAAACAAAAATATGCAAATTACAAATATGGAAAAAAATAACCTGTAAACCAGCCCAAGAAGATAGTGCCCAGCTGCACCATTTGGAACCTACCAATAAATAATTAAAACCACTTTCAAAATTGATAAATATTTCATAATCAGAAACAAAAGTGAAGAGGAAAACTAATACACTACTAAGCTGGTGGAATTAACAAGCATATACCATATGCATTAAAAAAATATATATAAGCACACTGTAAGAAAGTTAACAAAGGAAAAAAGAAAATTAACTGTTCAAGATACCAGTATGGTAGTAGCAAACATAATATATTGTTGTGAATAATATAGAAAGGTACGTTAGTACCTCTGAATTGGGTTCATTAGGGGGGCACAGAGCTGCTTCTGCTTCTTTAACTAGATCCATTCTATAACACGATAACGCAAATAGATACCTCGACTGCGGCATTTTTAAACCTTAAACCATTTAAAAAGAATTACAGTCATATACAATCAACAAAAGAAAAAAAAAATAAACTTCCCAATAAATTGTAAAATCGACAATTTAAAAACTTAAAGTGAAAGGAAGGAATACTAAAACTAAGTCTAATTATAATTTCATCCAATATTTATCTCAAAGAAGAAAATTTGCCCGATATTATCATGGCATTTATTGGTCAACATAAAATACACAACTAATTATACCATAAAATAACTTAAGAAATAGAGAAGGCATAATATATTAGCAGCAAGTAGTACCTTTCAATATATTGTAAGCAGCATAAGCTTGGTTATTTTGAAGGTAACAAGTCGCTAGCAGTTGCTGGTTTATCTGAAAATTCACAACAGATATACTGGCAATTTTATATTTCGCTCAAGTTGAGTACACAAAATAGCAAATATACCATAATTCTATAAGAAACCAAACAAAATTATACAAACTTCAGATTAAACATCATACTCTTTTTGGTTCCAACTAAACCCTAAAAACCTAGGTACACTGGTAATTCACAACAGATAAAACTCAGCATCTCCCTAAAAACCTAGGTATACTGGTAATTTCATTTCACAAATATACCATTTTTCTATAAGAAACCAAACAAAATTAATACAAAATTCAGATTAAACATCATACTCTTTTTGGTTCCTACTAAACCCTAAAAACCTAGGCATAGTGGTAATTCACAACAGATAAAACTCAGCATCTCCCTAAAAACCTAGGTATACTGGTAATTTTATTTAGCAAATTTACCATTTTTCTATAAGAAACCAACCAAATTAATACAAATTTCAGATTAAACATCATACTATTTTTGGTTCCTACTAAACCCTAAAAACCTAGGTATACTGGTAATTCACAACAGATACAACTCAGCATCTCCCTAAAAACCTAGGTACACTGGTAATTTTATATTTCACAAATATAACATTTTTCTATAAGAAGCCAAACAAAATTAATACAAATTTCAGATTAAACATCATACTCTTTTTGGTTCATACGAAAAACCCTAATGGATAGGTTAAGAAAATAGAGAAACGAGAGGGGGTGAAACAGTAAAAGTTAACCTCAGCAGGGAACTGCGCACAGAGACGCTCGCAGAGAAAGAGAGCATTGCGAGGCATGAATTGCCCCAAGCTGCTCTGGACCTTCTCTACCATTAACGCCTCCATCTCTTCTTTCTCTCAAACCAAAGCATCAACTGAGTAGTACTCCAAGTCTACACAAATACCCACAATCGAATTTCTTGAATTCCGATTCTGGCAGAGAAGAAGGAAAGCGAGAGCGGAGACAAAGGTCAGGACTTTTTTTGGTTCTATTTGGAGATTTCTTTTCTGATTTCGATTGCTTCGTTCGAAATGAGAAGAAGGAATCGATCGATTTGAAATTTGATTTCACCGACTGTTCTTATTAATATTTATCATTTATAAGATCAAGCCTGGAAAAGTGGGGCCTATATGTCGGTCAGATTGGGGTTACTAGATATAGGGTTTCACCGATTGTCTGTGACTGTGAGGAATCCTTGTTTGGATCATGGCCGTCCGATAAACGCACGGATGCTTCAATAATCGTGCTGATTCTGATTAGACGGTCCAGATCCAAACAGAAATATTATGTTACCTTAGGTGATACGAATTCTGGAGGGGATCCACTAATCTATTATTTATTAGGGGGAATTTCACGTATACCCCTCAAAAACTTCAAAATTACATATTTCCCCCTCTAAAGTTTGAAATTACATATTTCCCCCTCTAAACTTCAAATACTCACAAATTTACTTATTTTATTGTCTTTTATATTAAAACTCATTCTAAATTTATAAAATACCAATTTTACCATTTTATTAAAAGCATATAAAGCCCATCAAACTCAAAATTGAATATGAACAATTTTTCTACCGTCCAAACTGCTTTTAAATATGCGTGCGCAAGATCAGCACGAATCTTGATGCGAACACGCATGTATATTGATGTTACGTGCACATATCTTAATGCGATGCGCACCAATCAATATTGCTTTAAGATCCGTGCATGCTAGATCAACACGAAATTGAAGCACTATGCACAGATCTTAATGCGATGCACACGGATCAAACGGTAGAGAAACCTTTCAGATTTAAATTTGAGTTTGATGGGCTTTATATGCTTTTAATAAAGGGTAAAATGGGTATTTTAAGATTTTGGAATGAGTTTTAATATAAAATACAATAAAATGGGTAAATTTGTGAGTTTTTGAAGTTTAGAGGGGAAATATGTAATTTCAAACTTTAGAGGGGGAAATACGTAATTTTGAAGTTTTTGAGGGGTATACGTGAAATTCCCCCTATTTATTATTATAAAATCAAGCCTGGAAATGTGGGGCCTATATGTCGGTCAGATTTGGGTTTGATATATAGAGTTTCCTTTTATAAAAATCGGTAAAGATTTTAACAGAGTAGTTTTGACTCCATGCAGCGCAGAGATTATAGAATTCAAACAGAGCTGCATTGGTTCGTGCGCTGCATCTGTTAAAAACTTAAAATATTCACCCATAAAATCAAGCCTGGAAAAGTGGGGCCTATGTGTCGGTGAGATTGGCGTTTAGTAGATATAGGGTTTCCTTTTATAAAAAAGCTTAACGGGTTCTATCATTCTATGGGCTAAATTCTGTCTGGACCACCGAATCGGACAAGTTGGGACCCACGAGTCGGTCAGTAATCGCCGCTACGCAACATTTTCTAAAATTGTTAATTTATGGTGATTATAATTTAAACATCAATTTATTTGCACACAATACTGATGCTTGTTCCCTCGGATTGAAATCTATTATTTTTTTAAAGAAATAATTTGTTATTTTCTCATCCAACCGTTCAAATTCATCGAGATTTGTAAATGAAAAAATTTGAGCGGTTGAATGAGTTCGGTATTTTATTTGCACACATTCACGAAAATAATATATAAATGTAGGGAGCACCTAGCTATCCTCCCGTAACATTTTTCCATTTCATTCTCCAATCATTAAACTAATATTTTGCAAATTTAAAACCACAAACGTTTTCTACATAATTTTCTCTTTCAAATGAGATCCATGATAACATACTTTCGAGTTATTCGTTGCACAAATATTCATAACTCGTCATGCAAGTATTCATACATTATCAAGAAAATATTAATGCATCATCGAGAAAGTATTCATCCGCATCGTGCAAGTGTAAATAAAAAGCTGGACACATCACTCATCCATCTTTTATATGTTTTTAGAAGTGGGTTTTTTTTTCTCCGTTCAATTTAACTAATATTTTTGATGATATGTGAGGAATTTTGCAAATCTAAAACCACGAACGTCTTTTCTACATAATTTTTTCTTTCAAATGAGATCCATAATGACATACCTTCGAGTTGTCTGTTGCACAAGTATTCATATCTCGTCACATAAATATTCATACCTAATCGAGAAAATATTCATCCTCCTCGTGCAAGTGTAAATAAAAAAACTGGACACATCACTCATCTATCTTTTACACGTTTTTAGAGTTTTTTTTTCAATGTAACCAATATTTTTGACGATCTGTGAGGAATTTTGCAAATCTAAAACCACGAATGTTTTCTACACAATTTTATCTTTCAAATGAAATCCATGATGACATACTTTCGAGTTGTCATTTGCACAAGTATTAATATCTTGTCACGCAAGTATTCATACCTAAGATATCAAGTATTCATTTATACACGTTGAAGTATTTATATCTAAGATATCAAGTATTCATTCATATACATCTATTTTTTTCAAAATTTATTTTTATGTCATTTACTTAGTATGCAGTGGCCTAATTCACCATTAATAAAGATTTATTTTTTGCAAGTAACTCACTACTTCATGAGGAAGGAGAACATAGACATGAAAAAGATTAATTGTATCCACAGAGACAAAATTAGTTGAACTCGATTCATTTAACACTCATTTAGATACGATCAATAGTGATGGATCTGATCCTGCAGAGGTGTGCCAAAGTATTCATTCATACATGTTGAAGTATCCATTCATACACGTTGAAGTATTCATTCATACACGCTGAAGTATTCATTCATACACGTTGAAGTATTCATTCCCAGTAGAGGAATGCTTGATTGGGATGGAGTGACGGATCCTCCGGCAGAACGTCCGTTGGAGCGAAAGCAGCAGGCATAGACGAAAAAAAATAGAGATAGAGACGGAAGTGAGAGAGATGGGAGCTTATTGTATTTACCATTTTAAGGTGGAAGAGGGTGAAAGTAGGAGAGGAAGGGAGCTTATCGATGAAAAAAACGGAGGTGGAGGAGGAGGTCGGAGATACAGAGGTGTGAGAGGGAGGTAGAGACGGAGGTGGGAGAGGGAGGTGGAAGGCGGAGGTGGGAGAGGGAGACGAAGGTGGAAGAGAAAGATGGAGGTGGAATAGGAAGAGAGAAAAGGAAAAAAAATTAGTTATAATTGGTAGTTATAGTTAAAATAGAAGTTAGTTAGTCGAGAGATGAAATGGGAAATGATAGGTGGAGAAATTATAATTATCTATAAATGTAATATTAATAAAATTACACGCTATTTTTTTTTTTGATAATTTGTTTATAGAAGCTACTAAGGTGGTCACAAAGAAAATTAAATTAAATTGTACGCTGAATATTTTAAAATTAGTCGAGAGATGAAATTAAATTGTACGCTGAATATTTTAAATTAAATTAATTTGTTTATAGAAGCTACTAAGGTGGTCACAAAGTTAGTTAGTCGAGAGATGAAATGGGAGTGCAATTTTCAATACTATTAGCATAAAATTCCGTCTGCTACTTAATCGGAACCGTTTATATACTTTAAAATTTGTGCAAAAATTAAAATTATAAATTGTTTGTAAATTTAAATAAAAATCAATACAAATCGAATAGCTTTGTTTTTTTTTCTTTGTTGAGCTTATGACCGTGTTAATTGTTTTATATTTGTTTCAGTGCACTAATTAGGATTTTAATTTCGCTTTAAAGGATACATTGTAATTGTAAATTTTAAAAGATATCACTAAGTAAAAGCTTTCATTTATCTCCCAGTCAATCAAATTCGATATTGTCGCATTAGAAACAATTACTAATTAATTGTATGGATGTAGGAGTTGTGAAATTAAATTTGAAATTAAATTTTCTTTACTCTTTGACAACTGTTTGAAATTGCTAATCAATTTATAAATGGAGGCATTTAAACTCTCTTGTTAAAATGAAAATATATGGACTTCATTTTGTAAGTTTCTTAGTATTCTTTTCTAAATTCATTATTTCTCTACTCTTAGAAGAATGGTAAAATGTTAGTTAAAATAGTAGGATGATAATGTAAATTTGAGGGGAGATTGTGAGAAGCTCAAACATGTTTTTCTATGTATGGTTCTAGGTAAATAATTTATTGCTACAAGTTGTTAGGTGCAATATTAGAAGCAATCATAATGCATAATATGTGAAATAAAAATCATCCCTGAAATATACTATTAAGCTAATCATAGTAATTATTTTCAGGGACGGACTCATGATTTTTGTTACATTAGGAGGAGGGCAAAAAAAATATCGAATCGGAATCCGATTTAAACTCATTAACTAATTAAGTACTCGATAAATAAAAAGGGAAAAATTGGTTATTTGTCACTCCAAAACTTTCAAATTAGAAAAATGCCACTCCAAAATTAGAATTCATCAAAATGCCACTCTAAACTTAGAAAATTCAAAATTTTGTCACTCTAAATTATTAATGACCAAATTACCCTCTCCATCTCTTCTTCTCCATTTTCTTCTTCTCTTTCGCCTCCCTGGTCGTTCTGTCCCGTGCCTTTAGAGGCTGGCCAAGAACAAATTCAAGCACTAAAAGGGGAAGTGGAACAAGAAAAAATTGATGCTTTAAATTCAGTATTGAATTTTAGTTTTGAACAAATAAATCACATTTTTGGGGTTTTTAAATCTGTCATTTTTTAGAACCAATGGGAGCACGAGTTGTAGAAGGAAGTTGGCAATATTGTTTTCAGAAGCTATTTTGAGGTTTCTATGAAGAGTTTGAATCAAAATTGCAAGAAAAGTTAGGTGCTTGAAAATTGGTGCTCCAAGAACTTAATACCAGGGAGGCGGAGGAGAACCACCAGGTAGTGCTTGGAAATTTTTCTTTGAATCAAAATTGGCGCTTGGAAATTGGTTCTATCAATTTTTTCTTGGCCAGCCTCTCAAGGCACGGGATAGAACCACTAGGGAAGCGAAGGAGAAGAAGAAAACGGAGAAGAAGAGATAGGAAGGGTAATTTGGTCATTAATAATTTAGAGTGACAAAATTCTGAATTTTCTAAGTTTAGAGTGGCATTTTGATGAATTCTAATTTTGGAGTGGTATTTTTCTAATTTGAAAGTTTTGGAGTGACAAATAACCAATTTTCCCTAAAAAATAATGCTTTAACTTGTACTGTCTAATATTCTGACTTATAATTTATGATTCTCTAACTATAATTCTAATTATCAATCATATTTTTTAAGAAATTTATGAATTTTAACCTTAAATTTAATTCAAATTACAAATTAAACATTCAGAGAGGACAAAAAAAATTTCAAGTGGAAACAAAGTTGATCAAAACGTTCCCGATTTTCACTAAAACTCAAGATCCGAGAGGTAGCTTGCCCCCCCCCCCCCCCCTCCCTGGGACCATGTGGGTACGTCATGATTATTTTGGTCAATTAAATAAAAAAATATATTTAATAATATATCACTACTTAATTATTCTACTAAAATAAAATAAAAAAACTTCGGTTAGATAAATGCTTTGGGAAGAGATATAAAATTAATAAATGTATGTTAATTTACACCAACGGAACTGATAAGAGAAAAACGTTTTATTTTAGGAAGTGTTTGTATTATCTTATCTGTCTCCAAACCTCTCTCCCCCTCCCGAATTCTTACCATTTTTTGAGTTTAGATCCGCATCCCACCGTCCGATTTAAATTCGCACGAATATTGAAGGACTAAATGCTCTGATCGGACGGTCAGGAGCTACACTCAATTTTTTAAGCCCTAGTTTTTGTCGTTTTGTTTGATCGCTCAGCATCTCAGCCTTGCTTGAGGCTTATCCCTTCTCCCTTCTCACTTCTCACTTGGCAATTTCACTTCAACTCAACTCGGTTAGTTCTCTTAATCTCCTCCTCCTCCTCCTCTGTATTCCTTTCCTTGCTAAGGTAGTTTAGTAATTGAACCTCGAAGCGTCCCTTCAACCTTGTTTGATCAGATTTGACAAAGAACCAGAGATCAATGAACAGACTGTATCACTGTAACTAAACCAAATCAAATTGCTTACAATCTTTCTTTCTTAGTTATGTGCTATTCATTCATTCTTGTAGGCACTAGTTTCACATACATAGATCGATGGTGTGTGTCTTATCTCTTGTCCCCTTCTTTTCACCTTCACCTTCACCATGGACCCAATCCCAATCCCAGTCACCAATTGCTTCTCACCTTGTCTGCAACGCATTCCCCAAGTCTCGATTCCAACCCAACATACCAAATCCACAGCCGCATTGGAAGGGTAAGCACCACAAGGACCACAAAAGTCGGCGGTGGATTGCGGATACCATTTCTGACCAAGAGGCAATTCACCAGTTTGATCAGCTGTTGGATGCTAAGAACATCCGTCAAATCAATAATTACCTCAAAAACTACACCAAAACCTCCAACAACCCTTACCCCACCATCTTTTTCCTCTTCACCCGCTTAACCCAAGCTCAAGGAATCAGTCCTAATGAATATACCTATGAGATCTTGATGGACTGCTGTGTGCGAATGAGTCAGCTCAGCCTCATTTTTGTTTTTCTGGGACGCTTTCTCAGAGAGGGTCACAGAGCTCATGCCGTGATCTTTAGTCCAATAATCAAAGGCCTCTGTTGGGATAAAAGAACTGATGAGGCCGTTAATGTGGTGCTAAACAAAATGCCCAAGCTTGGATGTCTACCTGATGTATTCTCGTATAGTATTCTAATAGATGGGTTGTGCAAGACAGGTCAAATTCACAAGGCAATGGATATTGTTGATGTCATGATTTTCAAAGGGCATGAGCCTAATATCGTAACGTTTAACACTCTTATAAAAGGGCTGTGTAACAAAGGTAAAAGTGATAAAGCATTAGATTTTGTAGATGTCATGATTTCCAAAGGGTATGACCCTGATATCGTGACGTACAACACTCTTATAAATTGGCTGTGCAAAAATGGTCAAACTGGTAAGGCATTTGATTTTGTAAATGTCATGATTTCCAAAGGGCATGACCCCGATGTCGTGACGTACACCACTCTTATAGAAGGGCTTTGCAAGAATGGTGAAATTGACAAGGCAATGGATATTGTTGATGTCATGATTTCCAAAGGGCATGAGCCTAATATCGTAACCTATAACACTCTTATAAAAGGGCTGTGTAACAAAGGTAAAACTGATAAGGCATTAGATATTGTAGATGTTATGATTTCCAAAGGGCATGACCCTGATATCGTGACGTACAACACTCTTATAAATTCGTTGTGCAAAAATGGTGAAACTGGTAAGGCATTGGATTTTGTAAATGTCATGATTTCCAAAGGAGATGAGCCTAATGTAGTGACCTACAACACTCTTATAAACGGGCTATGCAGGAACGGTGAAATTGAGAAGGCATTAGATTTTGTAGATGTCATGATTTCCAAAGGGTATGACCCTGATATCGTGACGTACAACACTCTTATAAATTGGCTGTGCAAAAATGGTCAAACTGGTAAGGCATTTGATTTTGTAAATGTCATGATTTCCAAAGGGCATGACCCCGATGTCGTGACGTACACCACTCTTATAGAAGGGCTTTGCAAGAATGGTGAAATTGACAAGGCAATGGATATTGTAGATGTCATGATTTCCAAAGGGCATGACCCTGATATCGTGACCTATAACACTCTTATAAAAGGGCTGTGTAACAAAGGTAAAACTGATAAGGCATTAGATATTGTAGATGTTATGATTTCCAAAGGGGTTGACCCTGATATTGTGACGTACAACACTCTTATAAATTGGCTGTGCAAAAATGGTCAAACTGGTAAGGCATTTGATTTTGTAAATGTCATGATTTCCAAAGGGCATGACCCTGATGTCGTGACGTACACCACTCTTATAGAAGGGCTTTGCAAGAATGGTGAAATTGACAAGGTAATGGATACTGTACATGTCATGATTTCCAAAGGGTATGAGCCTGATGTCGTGACCTACAGCACTCTTATAAAAGGGCTGTGCGATAATGGTGAAACTGTGAAGGCATTAGATTTTGTAGATGTCATGCTTTCGAATGGATGTGAGCCTAATGTGGTGACCTACAACACTCTTATAAAAGGGCTGATCGATAATGGTGAAATTGACAAGGCCATGGATATTGTAGATGTCATGATTTCCAAAGGGCATGACCCGGACGTCGTGACCTACAGCACTCTTATTGATTGGTTGTGTAAGAAAGGTGAAATTGACAAGGCAATGGATTTTCTAGATGTCTTGATTTCCAAAGGGCATGAGCCTAATGTTGTGACCTACAACACGCTAATAGATGGACTGTGCCAGAAAGGTGAAATTGTCAAGGCATTAGATCTTGTAGATGTCATGATTTCCAAAAGTTATGATCTTGATATCGTGACGTACAACACTCTTATAAAAGGGCTGTGCAATAATGGTGAAATTGATTGGGCAATGGATATTGTAGATGTCATGATTTCCAAAGGGTATGAGCCTGATGTGGTGACCTATAGCACTCTTATAAAAGGTTTGTGCGATAATGGTGAAATTGATAAGGCATTAGGTTTTCTAGATGTCATGATTTCCAAAGGGTGTGAGCCTGATGTTGTGACCTACAATACTTTTATTGATGGGTTGTGCAAGAAAGGTGAAATTGATAAGGCAAGGGATTTTCTAGATGTCATGATTTCGAAAAGGGTTGATCCTGATGCTGTGACCTACAACACGCTAATTGATGGACTGTGCAAAAAAGGTGAAATTGCCAAGGCAATAGATTTTCTAGATATCATGATTTCCAAAGGGGTTGATCCTGATGCCAGGACTTACAACACTCTTATAATTGGGCTGTGTAATAAAGGTGAAATTGACAAGGCAATGCATTTTCTAGATGTCATGACTTCGAAAGGGCATGAAACTGATGCCGTGACCTATTGCACTCTTATTGAAGGGCTGTGCAAGTAGGGTGAAATCAAATAGGTATTGTATTTTTTACTATACATGATTTCTAAAGGCCTTGAGCCTGATGTCTTGTTATGATGGGGCCGTGTAAGGTTGGTGAAATTGTGAAGGCAATTAGAAAAATGTGGTGATAAAACTGCCACTGTCACGTTGAGAGTGGAGAAAATAATTGTTATTGTATTATTATTGGATGTTGATCCTTGATTGAAGGTTATTACGAAAAAGAATTATAAGAAATTAGCTGTTGTATTATTATTGGATGTTGCTCCTTGATTAAAGATTGATTATATTAATGGTGTATTGTCTTGTTGTCCTCACCTATTGGAGTTCGTTCAAGCTGATTGGATTTCTTTATAACTTGAATTTACATATTTTTGATATTTTGGAGAATTCATATATATATATTTTTTCTGTGGTAATTATTTATAAGAGGATATCAATTTTTATTTTGTACAACTTCATATGACCATATCACTACATTATTAGTAAACCTAATAGAGCTGACTTATTAGAAGTCTCCAATAAGTGAGATATTCCAAGTTCCCAACATCACATTTCATAAAGCACAAATTTTTCTGATACTGGTACAGTAGGATATGTATGATGCAAGATGTGGAGATTCGTGGGACCACCTTGCTCTCATACTCTCCATTGTACAGGTATCATTTCTCGTATAATATTTAAATATGAATTGAGTAGCCTTATGAACTCTTAAAATTAGTGTATATCCATAAAATTATTGGGAATTGCTATAGCATACAAAAGGACCATGAAACTACTTTGAAAACGTTTCAACGGGTTGTACAACTCGACCTGAGATTTGCATATGCTCATACTCTTTGTGGCCATGAGTATACTTCTCTCTACCTCTCAAATTTAAGACTCATTTTTATTTTATTTTCTCATCTATTTTAGCAAATTTTCTACCTTGGTCAATTGTTGGCATTACCAGTATGACCACCAAAATTGGGCACTGATCCAGATATAAACCCTCACAAAGTACAATGAGTGAGGCTTGGGTACTATGCATAGCGTGTATTGATCCGTACTAGGATTAATGCTGGCAAATCATTGAACTGGTGTACTGGACATGAGAAGTTTGATTATGATTGCTTTTGGTTCCAAAGTCCTTCATTTCATTTATTTAACAAATTTTCCTATGTTTATGGTAAAATAGATACACTGCAATGGAAGATTATGAGAACGGGATAAAGTACTACATGAGTGCTCTTCAAGTGAATGAGCGGCATTATAACGCCTGGTACGATTTGGGTGTTGTGTATCTTCGCCAGGAGAAATTCGAGTTTGCTGAGCACCATTTCAGATTTGCATATCGCCTTAATCTATGTCGTCTGTTCTCATGTGCTACCTTGGCATGGCTTTGCATTCTTTAAAGGTATTTGCATATTTTTATACACTACAGTTCAATTTAGAGGGGGGAATACGTAATTTCTGATAAGTGTTGTTATTACTTATTTTTTAGCATTGGTTGCTATTGATGGTTGGCATTAATATAAAAACATGTATGTTATACTGGTAATTAACAAGCCTTATACCAGTTAACTAATCTCTATGAATTCTAGTTATATATAGTTAATATGTGCGCAATTTTAGAGAAATGTGAAAGCACAAGTTTAGGGGATTTCATGTATACCCCTCTAAAATTCGTAATATCATATTTGCCCTTCTAAATTTCAAGCACTCACATAGATACCCATTTTATTTACCTCATATTTACTCTTCTAAATTTTAGAGGGGGCAATACGAAATTTCGAAGGTTTTGAGGGGTATACATGAAATTGCCCCTTTTAATCAAGTGACAATGTCTTATGTACCTTCAAAAATTGCTAAACAAGGAAGAAAGAGTGGTTGTGAGATTTGACTTTTTAATGGATATTTGTGATATTTAATGCTTCTGATGCTAATTTGGAATATGAATATAATTTTTTCAGAGAGAAATGGAAACAGTGGAGATGGTAGAGAGGGCAATGGAAGCGGACCCCAAGAATGTTCTGCCAATTTACCAGAAAGCCCAGATAATGGTATCACTTGATCAGTACGATTTAGCAATGGAGGAATTGCACTAGCTAGAAGGACTGGTACCAAAGGAGAGCACCACCTTTGCACTTGTGGGAAAGATTTATAAGCACCTTAACATGCACCACAAGGCCATGTTTTATTTTGGCGTTGCCTTGGATTTGAAACCTCCTGCTGCTGGTGTGGCAGCCATTAAGGCACCTACTTTGTTTGTTTGTATCAGATACTTTTTGAATTTGCGAAATAAGAACTGCATATGAATAACATTTTATTCGATTTTTCTTCAAGGCAGCAATGGAGAAACTATACCTATCTGATGAAATGGATAACGAGTAGACTCTTGATGGATGATGAGAGAAAATGTTATACACAACACTACAGCTCAATCTGTAGTTTGCACGAATCTTGAAGAGGTTAAAGCGATGTAAATGGCACGTAATTCATCAGATGGAGGAGAGGTGGAATAGGTTTAGTTTTAGATTATTTTATTTGTAGCTTAGGCTTTAGGACACGGTAGAAATTTTCAAGCCAAAGAGGGTATTAACTGGTAATTTCGGCTTTTTAATGCATCCTGTTTTATGAACTAATCGCCCGTGTAACAAAGCATTCTCTTTTTTTAAAATAAGCATAATTATGTGCAATCATTTGAATTTCATTCAGTTTTACTATTTTTTTTTTTTCTGGTATGAGGTAATTTCTCTCCTCTCTTTGTAAGGTCTTATGTAATGTGGATTTTAAAATTATTTGTTAAATTTGTAACAATAATAATATGTTAGATATTTTTATTAAAAAAATTGTAGTATTAAAAAATAATATAAGATAAATAGTGATAGTTTTGTACAATTTGTTAATAAAAAGTTATAATATGGTTGTTACTGTGGATAACTAGTTGACACTTTTATATGTAGACACAAGGTTTAACAAATTGGCAAATTAAAATACTGGTTGAATAATGTTATTTAAAATAGAAAAAGAAGAGTGTTGCATTATGCTATTTTAGAATAATAGTATTGTTTTTTTTTTTTTTAGTTGGACGGAATAAAACATTCCGTTCTTTCTATAAAACGAGATTTCATAGAATCATGCACCTTTTCCAATATTTATTTAATTATTTATTTTTTTATTAATAAAAAAGTCGGGTTAGATAAATGGTTTGTGAAGATATGTATAATAAATGTAGTGTTAATTACTTAATTTTTTATTTATTTATTTATTTTTGCTTGCTTGAAGCCCGTAGACAAAATTACAACATATATCATACTCCTCTCAATTACAATTACTCAACCCATAAAAGAAGTTTGCAAAAATAAAGGAAAAGTAAAATCTAAGTAATCTCATCCATTTCCTCTTCCTAATTTTGCTAAACTATCCGCTATCATATTACTCTATCTATGGATAAAAGTACAATTAAAATCCTTGTAAACCTTAAAAAGATCCCATGCCTTGTAAAATTTCCTGAATGCTCTCCAATCTGTTTCCATTGGAGGCCTTACGAAGTACAAGAAATTGCTAGCACTTGACAATCTGTATAGAACATATATATATGAGTTTATATTCATGGAGGCAACCTTTTTCATAGCTTTAAACCAAAGGAAGGAGATCACCTGCCTTCTAGGGTGCAAAAAAATTCTGCCCTCTCAGTCACTATCGGGTGAAACCGGTCACTGTTAATTTTTGAACTGGGGCCCAGTGACAGTGACTTTGGAGACATGAATTTTCTACTCCAGAGGGACAGAGAATTCGGCCAATTGCTTCTACTTGAGCTGGGCAACAAGCTCTCAATGCAACAGAATAATACTCTATCATCAAGTCTCCTTTAAAAATTATATAGTCTATTCCTCCACTCAATTGGTCCATCCATGACCCATCTACATAGCATGAGAGGAAAACGTTTTATTAAAAATATTAATTTTAAGTATACCCCTCAAAAACTTCAAAATTATGTATTTCTCACTCTAAAGTTTAAAATTACATATCCCCTCTAAATTTCAAATACTCAAAAATTTATCCATTTTATTATCTTTTATATTAAAACTCATTCTCAATTTATAAAATACCCATTTTATTATCTTTTATATTAAAACTCATTTTCAATTTATAAAATACCCATTTTACCCTTTATTAAAAGCATATAAAGCCTAGTGTATTGAAAAAAACCGGGTGGGTCAGACCCGACCCGAATTGACGCAAGCTAGACCCCAGACCTGCCTGGACCAACCCTAAGGTCGGGTCTAGCATAGGTTTGGTCCGGCTTTTTTTTATTTTAGACCCCCAAAAACTCGACCCTAGTGAACCCCTGATCCTGACCAAACCCAACCCGGCCCCCTTATACCCCTCTAAACCCGTACTAAATCGGACCTAAACCCGTACTAACCCCACGGATTCGTACTAACCTGGACCAAACCCCTCTAAAACCCCCAAACCCCCATGGACCCGGACCAAACCCCCCACAGACCCGTACTAACCCGTACGAGGACCAGTACTAACCCGTACCCGGACCCCAGTTTTTGAATTTAAATTGAATTAGATTTGTATAGTTTCGACCTCTGTTTATGGACGAAACATGCTGTTTCGGCCTTTACAGAAAATACAGCTTTTCTGGAAAGGCCAAAACAGCCTGTTTCGGTCAGGAACAGAGGCCAAAATTGCACATTTATTTCTGTTTTGAATTTTTTAAAATACTTACTGAGTTTTTAATGTGTTAGATTAAATTTAAAAATGTTAGATTTATTTTTAATGTGTTAGATTTATTTTTAAATTGGTTAGATATGTTAATTTTATTTCTAATGTGTTAGATTTAATTCAAAATAGATTAGATTTATTTTAAAATTGTTAGATTTAATTTTAATGGGTTATATTTATTTTTCAATAGGTTATATTTCTTTTAAGAATGTTATATTTATATTTAATATATTATGTTTCATTTTATTTGTTATTGGTCAGATATGTTATAATGATTTTAATTTATTAGTTGATTAGCTCTTTAAAATAAATGTTGTCTTAAAAAAAAAAATACCTGAATATTAGACTCGGACCCGACCCCCGACCCGGACCAGACCCGACCCCCCACCCGACTCGGACCGACCCGTGCTAAATTTGGACCAAGGGTCTAGCATGGGTTTGGTCTAACTCTCCAAAATGAGACCCGCCGGACCCGATCTGGCCGAACTGTAGACCCGCCAGACCCACGGACAGCGGGACCTGTGGCCCGGGCTGGTTCGGACCGTGTGGACCCGACCCGACCGGAATTTGAAACACTAATAAAGCCCATCAAACTCAAATTTGAATCTGAACATTTCCTACTGTCCAAGCTGCTTTTAGATATGCACACGCAGGATCAGCACAATCTTGATGTGAACACGCACGTATTTTGAAGCGAATAAAATGAGTAAATTTGTGAGTTCTTGAAGTTTAGAGGGAGAATATGTAATTTTAAAGTTTAGAGGCAAAATACGTAATTTTTGAAGTTTTTGAGGGGTACAAGTAAAATCCCCCCTTAAAAGAAAGTGTTCGTACCATCCTTTTGAGTTTAGATCCGCACGGCACGTGGGATTTAAATCCACACGATTATTGAAGGACCCATGCCCTGATCGGACGGTGAGGAGCTAAACTAAAACCCTCCGTTTGTACAGCCTAGTTTTGTCGTTTTGTTTGATCGCTCAGCATCTCAGCCTTTGAGGCTTATCCCTTCTCACTTGTCAGTTGGCGACTACCATTGACGGCGCTTGCCGCGCATCCCTTCTACACAACTCGATCGGTTAGTTCTCTTTATCTCCTCCTCCTCCTCTGTATTCCTTTCCTTGCTAAGGTAGTTTATGTGCTATTCATTCATTCTTGTAGGCACTAGTTTCACATACATAGATCGATGGTGTGTGTCTTATCTCTTGTCCCCTTCTTTTCACCTTCACCTTCACCTTCTCAATCCGCATGGACCCAATCCCCATTTGCTTCTCGCCTTGTCTGCGGTGCATTCCCCAAGTCTCGATCTCAACCCGACATACCAAATCCAAACCCACGACATCAGCCACATTGGAAAGGTAAGCACCAGAAGGCGGATGCTGTATCTGACCAAGAGGCAATTCATGAGTTTGATCAGCTATTGGCTGCCAACAATCTCCATCAAATCAATAATTACCTCAAGCAGAACACCAAAACCAAAATCAATCAATACCCCACTACTGTCTTTACCCTCTTCACCCGCTTAACCCAAGCTCAAGGAATCAGTCCTGATGAATATACCTATCAGATCTTGATGGACTATTGTGCACGCATGAATCAGGTCAGCCTAATGTTTGCTTTTCTTGGATGCTTTCTCAAAGAGGGTCACATAACTAATAAAGCCATCATCTTCAATCCAATAATTAAAGGCCTCTGCTGGGATAAAAGAACTGATGAGGCCGTTAGTGTGGTGCTAAAAAAAATGCCGAAGCTCGGATGTCTACCTAATGTATTCTCGTATAGTATTCTAATAGATGGGTTGTGCAAGACAGGTCAAATTCACGAGGCAATGGATATTGTAGATGTCATGATTTCCAAAGGGCATGCCCCTAATATCGTAACCTATAACACTCTTATAAAAGGGCTGTGTGACAAAGGCAAAACTGATAAGGCATTAGATATTGTACACGTTATGATATCCAAAGGGTATGACCCTAATATCGTGACGTACAACACTCTTATTAATTTGCTGTGCAAGAATGGTGAAACTGATAAAGCATTTCATTTTCTACATGTTATGATTTCCAAAGGGCATGACCCTGATATCGTGACCTATAACACTCTTATAAAAGGGTTGTGCGATAATGGTGAAATTGACAAGGCACTGGATTTTCTAGATGTCATGATTTCCAAAGGGCATGACCCTGATATTGTGACCTATAACACTCTTATAAAAGGGCTGTGCAACAATGGTAAAACTGATAAGGCATTAGATTTTGTAGATGTCATGATTTCTGAAGGGTATGACCCTGATATCGTGACGTACAACACTGTTATAAATTGGCTGTGCAAAAATGGTGAAATTGACAAGGCCATGGATATTGTAGATGTCATGATTTCCAAAGGGCATGACCTGGACGTCGTGACCTACAACACTTTTATTGATTGGTTATGTAAGAAAAGTGAAATTGACAAGGCATTAGGTTTTCTAGATGTCATGATTTCCAAAGGGTATGACCCTAATGTGGTGACCTACAGCACTCTTATAAAAGGGCTATGTGATAATGGTGAAACTGTGAAGGCATTAGATTTTGTAGATGTCATGATTTCCAAAGGGCACGACCCTGATATCGTGACCTATAACACTCTTGTAAAAGGGCTGTGCGATAATGGTGAAACTGTGAAGGCATTAGGTTTTCTAGATGTCATGATTTCCAAAGGGTATGACCCTAATGTGGTGACCTACAGCACTCTTATAAAAGGGCTATGTGATAATGGTGAAACTGTGAAGGCATTAGATTTTGTAGATGTCATGATTTCCAAAGGGCATGACCCTGATATTGTGACCTATAACACTCTTGTAAAAGGGCTGTGCGATAATGGTGAAATTGACAAGGCATTAGATTTTGTAGATGTCATGATTTCCAAAGGGCATGACCCGGATGTCGTCACCTACAGCACTCTTATAAAAGGGCTGTGCGATAATGGTGAAATTGACAAGGCAATGGAAATTGTAGATGTCATGATTTCCAAAGGGTATGACCCTAATGTGGTGACCTACAACACTCTTACAAAAGGGCTGTGCGATAGTGGTGAAACTGTGAAGGCATTAGATTGTGTAGATGTCATGCTTTCGAAAGGATGTGAGCCTAATGTGGTGACCTACAGCACTCTTATAAAAGGACTGTGTGATAATGGGGAAACAGTGAAGGCATTAGATTTTGTAGATGTCATGCTTTCGAAAGGATGTGAGCCTAATGTGGTGACCTACAATACTCTTATTGATGGGTTGTGCAAGAAAGGTGAAATTGATAAGGCAAGGGATTTTCTAGATGTCATGATTTCCAAGGGGGTTGATCCTGATACTGTGACCTACAACACGCTGATAGATGGACTGTGCAAAAAAGGTGAAATTGCCAAGGCAATAAATTTTCTAGATATCATGATTTCCAAAAGGGTTGATCCTGATGTCAGGACATACAACACTCTTATAATTGGGCTGTGTAATAAAGGTGAAATTGACAAGGCAATGCATTTTCTAGATGTCATGACTTCGAAAGGGCATGAAACTGATGCCGTGACCTATTGCACTCTTATTGAAGGGCTGTGCAAGGAGGGTGAAATCAAATAGGTATTGTATTTTTTACTATACATGATTTCTAAAGGCCTTGAGCCTGATGTCTTGTTATGATGGGGCCGTGTAAGGTTGGTGAAATGGTGAAGGCAATTAGAAAAATGTGGTGATAGAACTGCCACTATCATGTTGAGAGTGGAGAAAATAATTGTTATTGTATTATTATTCGATGTTGATCCTTGATTGAAGGTTATTACGAAAAAGAAATTTAAGAAATTAGCTGTTGTATTATTATTGGATGTTGCTCCTTGATTAAAGATTGATTATATTAATGGTGTATTTTCTTGTTGTCCTCACCTATTGGAGTCTATTCTTGCTTATTGGATTTCTTTATAACTTGAATTTACATATTTTTGATATTTTGGAGAATTCTTATATATATATTTTTCTGTGGTAATTATTTATAAGAGGATACCAATTTTTATTTTGTACAACTTCATATGACCATATCACTACATTATTAGTAAACCTAATAGAGCTGGACTTATTATAAATCTTCAATAAGTTAGATATTCCAAGTTTCCAACATCGCATTTCAGAAAGCACCAATTTTTCTGATACTGGTACAGTAGGGTATGTATGATGCAAGATGTGGAGATCCCTGAGGCCACCTGGCTCTCATACTCTCCATTGTACAGGTATCATTTCTCGTATAATATTTAAATATGAATTGAGTAGCCTTATATAATATTTAAATATGAATTGAGTAGCCTTATATGTGTGAACCATTTATTGCTTAATGATGTGGCAGATTCCTTGGCAAATTAGGCATGACTGGACTTGTGAGGGACACACCTTAATTTCCTTTGTTTAAACCTTTATCTACTCATGGCTTGTAATTAAAGGCAGGGGTTTCAATCAGTTATAGAATTCTTTCTAGTGGGGGAAAGCGTTTCGGAACCACATGATTAGATCTTATTAAAGTTGATTAAATTAATGCTAACGGATTTGTTTTAGGTTAACCCCTCTCTCCGTTAAAAAAAGAAGAAAAGGAAACAACCAGTCTTCTCTCTCTATTGTGATCTGAAATTAAATCGCCAAATATAGAGTGTATCGGTGGAGGAAGCCATACCAATTTAATTTTCTTTTTCTAATCTTTTAATTGTTCAATTATTGTTGCCAAGAACACAAATAAGCTCTCATACTCTATAAAGTCTTGTGCTTCAAATCTCGAAATACTATTTGGAGTACGATCCCAGTCTCGACCACACACATTCCTTCTCCTGTAATAGAGAAGAGTTACCTCAAACAGATGCTATTAATGTTGCTAAAGATGGAGGAGTACGTATTCAAGCTCCAACAATGATTCATGCTCGGACCCACCAGCAACCACACCTGGCACTTGACCCACCAGCAAGCCATTCGGACAGGTTCCCGTCCCTTCTAATGGAACAGTATAATTAATGCTTCTACAGCATATCTATCTTTGTAAGGGACTAATGTTGATGTAATGTGGGGGTTTATCTATGTAATTGAACCAATTTGTCTAATTAAGAGCTTCCGCTTGCAACTAGGGTAATTATACACATTACATAAGAGCACTATGAACTTTATTTAAGCACAAAATTTAAGTACTTGTCTTTGTTTTATGGTACTATTGTCTCGTCAAGATGAATTGTAAATTTGATTTAAATATTGAAATTGTAGGCTTGAAAACAGAATATTGATTAAAGCCCAAGAACATATTGACAGTCAGCCCAATAAAGCCCAACAAATTAATTCCTCTCCCAAATCCCCATGGGCCATTTATTTTGTTTTTATCGCTCAGCGGCTCAGGCGTTCAGTCTTATCGCTTCACAGCTCCACACTTTTGTTCATCCCTCAGACCTCAGTTGGCGACTCCCTTCAACTCAACTCGGTTAGTTCTCTCTTCTCACCAATTCCTTGCTCACATTACAATCTGTCTTAGTTATGTTGCTATTCTTATTTCTTCTAGGCAGCAGGTTAACATATATAGAAGGCCAAATTGTCACTTTCCAACCAAAACCTCAACTTTGTTAGATCAGATTTTACATACAGACTGTAAGTCTGTAACCAAACCAAATCAGACTAATTAACAATCAATCATATCAGATGGTGATGGTGATGGTGTCATCAACCTTATCATTCCCCCTCTTCTTTTCACTTTCACCTTCACCTTCTCAATCCCAATCCCAACCACAATTTCCATCCCCAATTGCTTCTCGCCTTGTCGGTTACTCATATTCCAAGTCTCGATCTCAACCCGACAGACCAAATCAGCCGCATTGGAAGGGTAAGCACAAGAAGGCGGATGCCGTTTCTGACCAAGAGGCAATTCACCGGTTTGATCAGTTGTTAGCTGCTAAGAACATCCGTCAAATCAATAATTACCTCAAAAACTACACCAAAACCTCCAACAACCCTTACCCCACTATCTTTTTCCTCTTCACCCGCTTAACCCGAGCTGAAGGAATCAGTCCTGATGAATATACCTATGAGATCTTGATGGACTGTTGTTTACAAATGAATCAGGTCAGCCTAATGTTTGCTTTTCTTGGACGCTTTCTCAAAGAGGGCCGCAGAGTTAATAATGCGGTTATCTTCAATCCAATAATCAAAGGCCTCTGTTGGGAGCAAAGAACTGTTGAGGCCGTTACTGTGGTGCTAGACAAAATGCCGAAGCTAGGTTATGTACCCAATGTATTCTCGTATAACATTCTTATAAATGGGCTATGCAAGAATGGTGAAATTGACAATGCAATTAATATTGTAGATGTCATGATTTCCAAAGGGCATAAGCCTAATGTTAGGACCTACACCACTCTTATAGATGGGTTGTGCAAGAAAGGTGAAATTGACAAGGCAATGGATATTGTAGATGTCATAATTTCAAAAGGGCTTGACCCAAATATCGTAACCTATAACACTCTTATAAAAGGGCTGTGTAACAATGGTGAAATTGACAAGGCAATGGATATTGTAGATGTCATGATTTCCAAAGGGTATGACCCAGATGTGGTGACCTATAGCACTCTTATAAAAGGGTTGTGCGATAATGGTGAGATTGACAAGGCAATGGATATTGTAGATGTCATGATTTCAAAAGGGCATGACCCGGATGTCGTCACCTATAGCACTCTTATAAAAGGCCTGTGCGATAATGGTGAAATTGACGAGGCATTAGGTTTTCTAGATGTCATGATTTCCAAAGGGTATGACCCTAATGTGGTGACCTATAGCACTCTTATAAAAGGGCTGTGCGATAATGGTGAAATTGACAAGGCATTAGGTTTTCTAGATGTCATGATTTCCAAAGGGTATGATCCTAATGTCGTCACCTACAGCACTCTTATAAAAGGGCTGTGTAACAAAGGTGAAATTGACAAGGCAATGGATATTGTACATGTCATGATTTCCAATGGGTATAACCCTAATGTGGTGACCTACAGCACTCTTATAAAAGGGCTGTGCGATAATGGTGAAACTGACAAGGCCATGGATATTGTAGATGTCATGATTTCGAAAGGGCATGACCCAAATGTGGTGACTTATAGCACTCTTATAAAAGGGCTGTGCGATAATTGTGAAATTGACAAGGCATTAGGATTTCTAGATGTCATGATTTCCAACGGGTACGACCCTAATGTGGTGACCTACAGCACTCTTATAAAAGGGCTGTGCGATAATGGTGAAACTGACAAGGCCATGGATATTGTAGATGTCATGATTTCCAAAGGACATGACCCAAATGTGGTGACTTATAGCACTCTTATAAAAGGGCTGTGCGGTAATGGTGAAATTGACAAGGCATTAGGTTTTCTAGATGTCATGATTTCCAAAGGGTATGACCCTAATGTGGTGACCTACAGCACTCTTATAAAAGGGCTGTGTGATAATGGTGAAACTTTGAAGGCATTAGATTTTGTAGATGTCATGCTTTCGAAAGGATGTGAGCCTGATGTGGTGACCTACAACACTCTATTAAAAGGGCTCATCGATAATGGTGAAATTGACAAGGCCATGGATATTGTAGATGTCATGATTTCCAAAGGGCATGACCCAGATGTGGTGAGCTATACCATTCTTATAAAATGGCTGTGCGATAATGGTGAAATTGACAAGGCATTAGGTTTTCTAGATGTCATGATTTCCAAAGGGTATGACCCTGATGTGGTGACCTACAGCACTCTTATAAAAGGGCTGTGCGATAATGGTGAAACTGTGAAGGCATTAGATTTTGTAGATGTCATGCTTTCGAAAGGATGTGAGCCTAATGTGGTGACCTACAACACGCTAATAGATGGACTTTGCACGAAAGGTGAAAGTGAGAAGGTAATGGATATTGTAGATGTCATGATTTCAAAAGGGTATGACCCAGATGTGGTGACCTATACCACTCTTATAAAAGGGTTGCGCGATAATGGTGAAATTGACAAGGCAATGGATATTGTAGATGTTATGATTTCCAAAGGGCATGACCCTGATATCGTGACCTATAACACTCTTATAAAAGGGCTGTGCGATAATGGTGAAATTGACAAGGCATTAGGTTTTCTAGATGTCATGATTTCCAAAGGGTATGATCCTAATGCCGTGACGTACACCACTCTTATAAATGGGTTGTGCAATAAAGGTGAAATTGACAAGGCAATGGATTTTCTAGATATCATGATATCCAAAGGGGTTGATCCTGATGCCGTGACCTATTGCACTCTTATTGAAGGGCTTTGCAAAGGAGGGTGATTTGTAAAGGCCTTTAGCCTGATATCTCGTTATAATGGGGCTGTGCAAGGGATGCGAAATGAGCAAGCAATTTGTTGTTGGATATTTATTGGATGTTGCTCTTTGATTGAAGAATAACTATTCGAATCGTGTATTGTCTCATTGTCCTCACTTATTGGAGTCCTACAAGCCAATTGCGCTTATTTCTAACTTAAAATTGACATATTATTGATATTTTGGAAATTTGTTATGTGTTATTTTTGTGGTATTAATTTGCGCATGTAATTTGATTGTTGTTGGAAAAAAGTTGTGCATGGAAAAAAGTTGCGCATGTAATTTTGTTTTTTATTTTGTTTTTCAACTGAATTAGATAGATCTTATATTGTGTTATTTGTTTTTGTTTTTTATTTCGTTTTTGTTTTTGTTTTTGTTTTTCAACTGAATTAGATAGATCTTGTATTGTGTTTTTGTTTAGTTTCGTTTCTGTTTCGTATGGATCTGATCTCAAGATCAGATCTCATGTGATTATAGTGTTTTAACAAGTTATTTCCATGAAAAATTTTCTATTAACAGGGAGATCATATATGTGACGTTCTACTGCCTTGGACCTTGATCATGCACACAAGATGTTTGATCCAATGCAAATGCAAATGCAATGATTGCCGGTAATTGTAGATGCACCGGCACCGGTATTGCTTCAATTTGCTTTGCTTTGCTTGTTGCTTACTACATTACTCATGCACACAATCTGTTCGATGAAATGTCCAAGAGAAACATTTTGCTTACCTCAATTTTTCTGTGTTTGCATTGTTTCTTACCACTTTTCTGATCTTGTTTTTGAAGCCAATTGCCATCTGAGAGAAGGGAAAGAAAGCTGTTCTATGTAAGTTTTTCAGATCGGTTCTGCTATAAGTCATGTCTACTATTTTTGTTAGTGATCATAAGGTGTTTGATTTAATGTCTCAGTTAGCTAGGCATGGATTGACATGCACTTTTGCAGTCTGGATTCCGAGTTCAAATGTATTTAGGTAATAAATAAAGGCTTCTTGTTTATATCTGAGACCCTCTTATTTGGAGTTTTATAATATCAATTTTACTGTTCTACTGTTGATTGAGTCTTTATTAGACATAGATGTGCAAATTGAAGCTTGATCGAGCTTTTGATTGATTGCCGAGACAATTTAGGATAAATTACAAAACTGGTAAATCTTTTTCCATACCAAGTTTGTTTCTCCTTGGACTGTTGTTGGTAAGTACCATTGTTTAAAAATTTCACCTCGAGAAAGAAAGTGGTAATTGAGGTCAGTTAAGGTTATTTGAACAATTATGTTCAAATGAGATTGAATTCGTTCTGGTGGGAATGGTATTGTTTTGTGGCATCATCAGAATGAAGATTTTTGTGGTGCTTAGGTATCCTAGTACATGTTTTTACAAGATAATTTAATAATTGCTGGGTTTTCGGGCTTTTGAATGTTTAAAAGAAAAAGGAGAATTTAAATTGGGCTGATTATTTTGGAGCCACTTCAGAAGTTAATTTTTAAAATCTATTTTTATATCTTTTGTTGTGGTATTTTCTTAATAGTGAGGCTATAGTAATATGCATAGCGTGGATTGGCCTGTGCTATGGATCAGGGTTGTGGCATGGTTTAGCCTTGGCCAAGGGTTGCTTTGCCAAATTGTTCCCAAAGCTTGTATATTATGTGGATTACAAAACCAACCGACAAGAGGAACTTAATTTTAGAATGGGGTAAAGAGTTGTCAACAGTGCTGCTTCTTGCACTAGTTAATTTGGTGAATCTATATATATATGAGGATTGAAGCCACTCTAATTTGTCTTTGAATGAACTTAATTTTTCTTTTTACTTGCACCGACTTTGGTTGATTTTCATTGTACCAGCTTTATGCATTAATATATTTATTTTCCATTGTACCAAATTTTCAAGGTATGCAGGGCCGGGTAGCAATACACCATGTTAACAGAGAGGTACTGCGCACACTGCATGATCTGGTGAATTAGGGTAGAATAAAGGACACTTGAACAGTTCATATTGATCCATAGTATGGACCCATTTGCGATATGCATAGTACCATAGCCCTTGTATAAATACTAATAACTTCTGTCCATTAACAATTTTTCCTCTTTATCTCTTCTTGAATTGACAGTGAGAACAAAAGCGGGCACATACTGTACAGGAACTTTCCAAAAATACCATTTTATGAGTTGTTTTAATGTTTTTAGTATTTGTTTAGATTTTGAATACATAACAAGGATGTGAATTCATTTGAGAGAGTGGTTGATTCTTCTAGGGTTTTGGAGGCTTGTCAAAAGGTGGACCCGGTTATTGAGTGTTGTAGTAGTGTTTGTCAAAATGCAATGGAAGAGGCAGCTAGGAAGGTTGCGGCGAGGGGTAATGGGTTAGCGGGTTCGGCTGGAATTGAAGATATGAGTGAGAAGGAAAAGGTGGAGAGTTGTAGAAAGATAGTGGTTGGGTGGCTTTCGAGTAGGCTTGAACCCGGACCTGCTCAGCAGATGCTCAGAAAGATATCCAACTGTAATGTCAATGGAGGTAATTAGTTCAAACTTTTGAGTTATTGTTTGTATCAGCATTCAGTTGTTGCAAACTAAGATAGATAATGATACGGGTAACAAACTATGATGCGAGGCAGTACCAGTATTAAATTAACACTCTACTTTGTATTTTTCTAGTATATATCAGAAGAATATACACTCAGTTTTTACAAACAACATTGGTTGAAATTTAGTTTAATTGGCTAAATTTGAGTTACCGAAGGTGATATGAATTCTCATTATTCTGTACCAGCACTAATTTCAAAATTTAGTATTCAACCATCTGTAACATAGGTACAGATCCAACCTTTAAGTGTTGGATTCTTTAGCTATGGTCTCCAGACGCACACCTGTGCCTCTTCTAGAAGCTCTGCTTTGCTGGAGAGAAGGGTACACAGCAAAGGGGATTGTGTATGTCTAGTTTTTGCTTATACTGGTACAATGCATTACATGTACAACTGGTTTTTATTCTTACCCTTTACCTGCATGTGATATATTTGTTCTATAAGTAGTGATGCTGTATTTGTTGTATGAGTGTGGCTGTGGTACTATGCATAGTGCGGATTGGGTTAACCCACAAGTTTCAGAACTGACAATTAGTTGTGTTTTTTTCACTGTGAAATTGTTCATGCTCATGATTGGAGAATTTGTTACCTTATTTTGTGTTCGTAATCTGTTTTGCAAAACTACTGTAGGTGGTTTTAATGTTTTGGTATTTGTTTAGATTTTGAATACATAACAAATTAACAAGGATGTGAATTCATTTGAGAGTGTGGTTGATTCTTCTAGGGTTTTGGAGGCTTGTCAGAAGGTGGACGGTTAATGAGTGTTGCAGTAGGGTTTGGGTGTGGGTGTAGGAGTAGGTGTGGGTGCTTAATCTTCGCTTAATTTATCTGATTCTAGTACATTTTTTTCCCACTTTTTCCTCTGATTCTGATTCCGCCATCGATGGAATTTATAGAGATTGCATTTTTTTTTTTTTATATAAAAGTAATAATTTTTATGGTATATAAGCTTATGCATTTTGAAAATTTCTCTGATGCTGCGTTGGCCTTGGCCGTGAATAAAGAAATTAATGGGTTGGCACAAATTTGGTTTCATGTGCATGATTTGGGATTCTAAAAATTTTAAAATTCTCTAAACCAATTAGGCTACGGGTCTAATCCGAACAATGGTGTTGGAGTTCAATACAATTCAATAAAAATGATTTCTAATTGAATTTTGTTGATCGGAAAAAAAAATATAATAATAATACCTAGCTATTTAATAATACAAGTTGCAATCTTTAAATTATGTTCTTAAATATATATTGCAAAAAAAATAAAAATAATAATGTCAGTCATCACTAAATTAATTAATACAATACAAGCAAAGCACACATACAAGAAATTTAAAAGAAAACAAGGACAAATATCAAATAGGAGGAATATGCATTGATTGGAGTACATAACTAACCCCTCATTATTAAATACTAATTGAAGGAATAACATCTTTATATAAGTTGACGATCTCATCTGCCTCACCCCCACGGCCCGAATAGCACCACGTCAATTGTTGAAGGCCGGTTAGGTATTGTAGTCCATGAGGAACACACAATTGCCTACAGTCAGAAATTTGGAGTTCTCTAAGAATGGGCATAGAACCCTCCTCTATCTTCCAATCCTCTAACAAGGTCATGCCCGATAGGCTCAAGAATTCTAGCTGGCTGAAGCCTTCGGCCGAACAACTTATTGTTCGGTTAGTGAATATTGCTGATAGCTCGAGATCCTTGAGCCATGCTAGGTTTTCCAGTATTGACATTACATCTTGGGAGAACTTGAAATTATAAATAGAAAGACAAGTGAGGTGAGGAGGGAACATGCTAATATCAATGGACATTTCCTTAGGGCTAGTGGAGCAAAAATTAAATAATAGGAGAGATTGTAGATTCTGATAAAATGGGAAACCCCTCATGTCAAAAATGTCCAAAGGAATATCATGATCACCATGTATCTTGAGATCGATCAGGTGCTCTAGTGTGCGTAGGAAAGCGGTTAGTCCCCTCCATTGAGATATTTCATGAGATAATGTTAACCTACGTAAATTGGGTAGATGAGGTAACTCATTTTCCCAGTGTTCTTTAATAATCACATTTGGAAGCGTCTGCAAATTTGTTAGCTTTGCTGACGGTGGCACTTCCAAAGGCCTTAATCCATCGATATGCCTCAATGTGTTGATGCGCCACATACAATCAGGATATTTCACTGGTTTGTCTCCGAGTACTAAAGACATAGAAAGGGTATGTAGAAATTTGATAGCACCTATCACTTTCTCTAAGCACACCTGATCATGGTTGTCACTTGACTGTCCAGTAAGATGTAGGTATCTTAACTGAGTCAATCCCTCAAACATTTTCAATTTGATTTTGATATTTGTGTCGGTTCCTGTTCTTACCACTTTGAGCAGCCTTTGGTTTGAACAATTCGGCATGTATTTATTGTAAAAGCACAACAAAGTGTGAAGATTTTGGCTCATCACGAGTTCCTCACAATCTAAATTGTGAACTGCCAAACGACGCACGCCACCAATGCTCTGCTTATCATCTGGATGTGAATACACCACGAGAAAATTGTCCTCCTTGGCTTTTCGGACAGCAAGATCCCGTAGGAGATCGTGTATGCTGCAATACTCGATAGAACCATCAATAATACTTCTAGATTTTACAAGAACCATATGTAATTAACTTATATTTCTAATATGTAATTTTTTATATTTATTTAAACATAACCATATGAAAAGATTTTCCAAATAAAAGAAAAAAACTATCAGATCGGTTTTATTGCTAAAAACCGATCCAGATACTATCAGGATCGGTTTTTAGCAATAAAACCGATCCTGATACAATTTTTTTTTTTCAAAATTGGTTCTGTAAAAAAAAAAAAAAAAAAAAAAAAAAAAAAAAAAAAAAAAATCAGGGTCGGTTTTTTATAAAAAACCGATCCTAATAGTATCAGGATCGGTTCTTTATAAAAAACCGACCCTGATTTTTTTTTTTTTTTTTTTTTTGTAGAACCAATTTTGAAAAAAAAAATTGTATCAGGATCAGTTGTTCTAAACAACCGATCCTAATAGTTTAACTATTATGATCGGTTTTTTAGAACAACGGATCCTGATACTATCAGGATTGGTTTTTTAGAACAACCGATCCTAATAGTTTAACTATTAGGATCGGTTTTTTAGAACAACCGATCCTGATAGTATCAGGATCGGTTTTATAAAAAACCGATCCGGATAGTTCACAAATTAGGATCGGTTGACTAAAAAACCCGATCTAACTAGTTTTTAGGATCGGTTTTGTTCAGAAAACCGATCCAGATAGGTATTAGTATCGGTTGTTTCATATAACCGATCCAGATAGGCCGATCCTGATTCATGTTTTTCCACTAGTGCATGCTCCTGTTATACAATAAGAAACATTTATTTAAGTAGACAACCACACATCCGATTATGATTGCTCATAAATGTCATAATTAAATTATTGGAGCTCACAATATCTAAGATAAGCAGTTAAAAAAAAGGTACTGATTACGTATTATTATATTATTAACGTTCATAAATTTACTGTACAAAAAAATATTTGATGAAGGGGAGTAGCTAGTAAGATTCAAAACAATTATATTCAGTTGCATGTTTTCTACATGACTAATACATGCTAATTGAATTTTTTTTTTTATTTCGGCTTCTCTTATTTTTTTCCCTTTGATTATCCCGTAGTGCTCCGTATATTGGACTTTTGTTGTATCCATTTAGTATTCATGAAAAAACAATTAAATAATTAAGTTGGAACGAGCACTTGCACAATATTAGCATTTTTCAAAATGTATAAAGCATTAAATGAAGAAATAATTGATACCTCTGCACAAGATCCTCTAAGAAACTCTCTGCAGTTTCTTCCAATGTTCTCTTATCTTCTTGTGGTATGAAGCCCTCTGCAACCCACATTTGAATTAACTCTTCGGCTTTGATTGAATAGTCTTCAGGAAAAGCAGCGAAGTACATGAAACACGGTTTAAGAGCAAACGGTAGGTCCTCAAAACTAGTGCCTATAATCTCACTACATTGCTTTCCATCGTCATGCCAACTCATTGTTTTTAACACCTTACTCCAAGCATTATAGTTGCACGGCTTCTTTGATAATAAACCGCCTACAACCACCAATGCGAGAGGCAACCCACCACATTTATGGACAAATTGATTCATGATTTCAGAAAGACCATGAAAGGCACTGTTATTTGGATCATGGTTAGGAAGAGCCTTTTTGAACAAAAGCTCAAAGCTTAACTGATTCGTTAAGTATTCAAGTTTGTATGGTTCACATGTGGGATCCACACCCTTAGCAACATCATAAAACCTAGTGGTTATAAGTACTCGACTACCATTATTTTCATCTGGAAACGCTGCTCCAATTTGAGTCCATTGATCATCTTTCCAAATATCATCAAGGACTATGAGGTATTTTTTGCCTCTGAGAGACTCATCAAGCATGGTAAGTAAATCTCCTTTATCTTTTGGTAGCTTGCTCTGATCGATAGAAGGATCGACTTGTTTTATTATTTTTCCCAAAGTGTCAATTTGTTGGAAATTTTGAGAAATAACAACCCATATACGAAGTCCAAATCGTTGCTTGACATCATTACTATAAAATAAAATATGTATTAGATTATATTATAACCAGAATTTAAAGATGATGAACTAATTAAAAAGGGAAATATATGTAAATTAATTGATGGCCAATATTGCGTAATTAGAAACTGGGATTACACAAGTCGTTGGGATAATATCAATGTGATTCTTTTTTTTTTTTGAATAACAATAAAAGCATCGATTCATATAAGACAATTAATTTGTTCAATAAAGGTAGTTCAATGGATTTCATTAATTATTTGACAAACCGATCGATTAATAATTTCTGTGAATTTATCGAAAGTGATTTGATAATTTCTGTAAAAGGGTTTAAGTTGAAAACAATGCCGATCAACTTAGAAGTTCGAACCAAATTCGAAAACACTTCTGACCAAAAATATGTATAACTCAAATAGCTTTACTATATTGTTGCAAAATAAATGTGTAATCGACTTTGAATCAACCAATTATTTTCAAAATTGAAAGTATAACATGTAAAAAGAAAAAGAAAATATATGATGCATACCTATTATATACTTTTTGTGCGAGAGTCGTCTTTCCGAGCCCACCAGTACCCGAAATTGAAACCACAACACATCTCTTAGTGGACTCATTAAGTAATTCCTTGATAATATGGTCTCGGTCCTTATTCAAACCAATAACTTCAGGATCATTGTTAGGTAGTACAGGTGGCCTAATGGGTAGTTGGATCTCTTCAGTACCTGCCTCTCCCAAATTATTAATTCCATATCTGCATAGACAAAATTAGAAATTTAGATTTATAGAGCTAAAATGCAAAATGCATAATATCCAAGTCATAACCACAGAGTAAAAAAATTAAATCATATAAGTGGCTAAACACCTCCTAATTAACTAAAGTGTAGATATCTGACCCCTACATACCTAAGTCTGCTCTGCTCAATCTCTTTTAATTTTGCCTGGATCTGACTTATTTCATCAACAAGGTTGCGTACAGCAGGAAGATTTTTGGCATTTTTTATCATCCTTTTTATTTTCCCCATCATGCCAGTAGATTTTTGTGGTTTTTGCTGAACTTCGAGGAGAAAGGTGTCAATGACATCTTCGATCGAGTAGGCAAGATCTGTGACCTCCTTCAACCAATGCTTTTGCCTCTCATTGGTTATTTGCTTTTTGTCTGCATCCTTCAGAAAAGCTTGCATCCGGCCGAGTTCACGGCTCACTGTCTCCACCTGAGCATCGACACTGTACAAGCGCAAAACCTCCTGTACTGCGGCATCAGCAAGCTTACCCACCACAAATTTTACAATACACTCAGCCATCCCCCCTTGATTTCTGTATTCTACGAGCAGCTGCAACTAGCTAGCTAGTGAGAAACCAAAAATGTTGGTGTATCAGGATTCAGGAGGAATTTATTAGGTCTCAGATGGTCGCTGTGGTTGATATTGCATTACTTGTGTTAATAACAGCTAGCTAGGGGGTGTTTATTAAGAATTGATGATTACTATAATTGAAAATGGATATCTCTGAGCTTTCTTTTTTTTTTTTTTTTTTTGAGAATGACCTGATGTACACCAGTGCAGTGCACCTTATTAAAAAATGAGTGAGTCTATGGTAATATGCATATCACGATTTGGCACCGTACTACGGCTCTATATTTGAGTTTTCAAGTCCTAACGGTCGATCCGAACCGTTCATCTTGTTTTCCATATTAATATGTGTTTGGAGACCAAATTTTACATTTTTTGAAATTTTTTTACTATTTTTTTAGATTTATTGAAAATCACTGTTTTTGGATGGTCCAGAATTTTCAGATCAAGTGATTTTCTAAATATCTAAAAAAATAGTAAAAAAATTTCAAAAAATGTAAAATTTGGTCTCCAAACACATATTAATATGGAGAACAAGATGAACGGTTCGGATCGACCGTTAGGATTTAAAAACTTAAATATAGAGCCGTAGCACGGTTACAACCCGTGATATGCATATTACCATAGACTCACTCTTAAAAAATTATATCTCTGCGACTTTAGGAGGAAAACTTCAATCGAGAAGTTGTTTGGATGCACTAGAGAATAGCTACTGTTGAGAATAGTAAATTAAGAATAGCGCTAACTCAAAGCGAGAAGTTGTTTGGATTGAACATTTAGAATAGCTACTGTAGGGATTGAGGCTTTGAGAGAGTTCATTTGCTATTCCATGTTTTTGTAGGAATAGCGAGAACAGCGAGAACAACGCTATTCTCGCTGTTCCTGAGTATGTTTGGATAGATCGGAACAGCGTTATTTTCGCTGTTCTCGCTATTCTCGCTGCATCCAAACATAAAAAACTAATCTCTGCGCATTGGAAGAAGAAACAAGAGTGGTCCATGTTCTGACTAATTAATTTCCAGTCGGTGAATAAAAGATGTTCAGATCTCGATATATATGTTTCCCATATTTAATTGAAGGGACGTAAACTATACTCTTTTTTTTTTATATAAATTTAGATATATACCAATCATAACTTCGGAAAAGTATCCTCCCACTACTGTAAAAGATTTTCCTCACTATACGGTTTGAGATTAATTTTCAGCCGCTTTGAGATTCGGACTAGCATAGAGACAGTATTATTAGGCTTTGAGATCGGTGTCAAGTTAAAAAAACAATGTAGATCCACTAATTGTAAAAGATTCCCTATTCTAGTACCGGGGAGGATGTGAATTCCATAACTTATTCGAGCAACAAGACAAAAGGAGGATCGATCTTATCTGGATCTGGAGAATCAAGCAAGAGGCCTTTTAAAATTAGAGGTCAGGTATTGGATCAATGTAACCAGGCTTTGGAGACAATAGCTTCGGATCACAATCGGCCTCAAACAGGAAAAAAGGCCTAATAATATTAGACTAATTTAGAGAATCACAAGTGAAATTAATGCACAATATTTAACATATTAGACTAATTTAGAGATACGACATTGGATAATATAAATTATTTTTCCATCATTCAACTTTTAAAATCATAATCTTTGAGCGTCCTCAATGGATCCGCCAACGCCAAAAGAGAGAATGATTTTAACAGATGAGTATTGGCTTCATGCAACACAGACTAGAGAATTAAAATATAAGAAAAGGTTCTTGTCCACTGGCATTTGTCCACCATTTGTCCACAGCTCCCTTATCCAACTTCCGTTTTAACTGTCGGTCTCCACCTTCCGACTTCGTCTTGCTATTTAAACAGATCGACCTTCCGTAACCTTCCTTTTTTGAATTTCATTTCCTAAATTTCGAAATCCGATCAGATTTGCTCCGACTAGTGCCTCTGCTTATTCGATCTGCCTCTTCTTATTTCATTGTCACCGACTAGTGCCTTTGCCGTGACTTGAATTGTAAGTTTCTCGTCTTCTCCTGCGCGCCCCTAGTCTCGCCACCTCCTCGTCAATACCTCTCGTGCGCTCTGAATCGGCACGCACCTCAGACAAGAAGTCGCCGCCTTGAAAAAGGTCGGCATGGTCGATTCTGTCGGCATGGATCTCATCCCTTGAGTAAGAGCAAGAAGGCGGCGGAGGCCCAGTAAAATTACGAGGATCCCTTTTTATAATTTTATGGATCTGACGTGATATAATTTTCTACTCTAATTTTCTCCATATCGCTTGAGTCAGATTTTATGGATCTGACTTCATTTCTCTGATTGAGTCAGATTTTATGGATCTGACTTCATTTCTCTGATTTCATTTCATGTCTGATCAGTACGAATTGGGCCAGCAATGACGATTTTCTTTTTTAGAATATTGTTTCGATCTCGTTTTTTATACATGATCGCAATATAACCTTCAATCGTGGAGCGCGATCGAATAGAAGTTTTTGTTGAAGAGCACGGCAAAATTCAAATCTAGTAAGTTATTTTTGTTGAATTTGTTGTTTTCGTTGTATGCAGTAACAGATCTAGCATTTCAAATTAAATCTGGAGGAAAGAGATGATAGAGAGGCGATATGGAGTATTGATATGTTAATTTTACTGTATTGCCCCGTTAATTTTACAGTATTCATCTTGTCATTTTACAGTATTCATCTTATGAAAATCTAGAAGAAAGAGACGATAGAGAAGCGATATGGAGTATTGATCTGTTAATTTTATAGTATTGCCCCGTTAATTTGACAGTATTCATCTTGTCATTTTACAGTATTCATCTTGTGGAAATCTAGAGGAAAGAGATGATAGAGAGGCGATATGGAGTATTGATCTGTTAATTTTATAGTATTGCCCCGTTAATTTGACAGTATTCATCTTGTCATTTTACAGTATTCATCTTGTGGAAATCTAGAGGAAAGAGATGATAGAGAGGCGATATGGAGTATTGATCTGTTAATTTTATAGTATTGCCCCGTTAATTTTACAGTATTCATCTTGTCATTTTATAGTATTCATCTTGTGAAAAATCTGGAGAAAAGAGATGATAGAAATGCGATATGGAGTATTGATTTGTTAATTTTACAGTATTTATTTTGTAATTTTACAGTATTCATATTGCAATTTTACAGTATTCATCTTGTGAAAATCTGGAAGAAAAAGATGATAGAAAGGCTTCTTACTCATCCGAACAATATTCAATTGAAAATTCTACTGTATACAAGATTCAATTTTACAGTTCTGTTGATTCAATTTTACAGTATACAAGATTCAATTGTAAATTTTACTGTGTAGAAGATAAAATTTTACAGTATACAAGATTCAATTGAAAATTTTACTGTATACAAGATTCAATTTTACAGTATACAAGATTCAATTTTACAGTATACAATATTCAATTTTACAGTATACAAGATTCAACCCAGTGCTAATAACCGCTAATAACTAACTCTAACTGCCAATAACTTCCTATAACTGTATTTTTCAAAAGTACAGTCTGAAAGTACAACCTTTTTGTCCTGTTGTGCAAGTTGCAATTTTTTTTTAACTATTTTGGGACCACTTCAAATAGTTGCTGGATGTTGTATGATTAACTGATATATTTTATGTGATATGTTGTATAATTGTATAGCATGTAGAAGTAATTTTACAGTATTCGGACAAGTCAAAGCTGTGGACAAATGGTGGACAAATGGTGGACAAAAGGCTGTAAACAATTAGACGCTTCCTTAAAATATGGCTACATATCGCTGCATGAAGCTAAAATTAAGTGCTCTGTTAAAATCTTTATCCCAAAATAAAACAGTTTATAGTGCTTTTGAATAGGAGCTAGCGGTACTGTCAAAATTAACGGGACCTGTCCGATGAGCTTTGGATAAAATTTATTAATCTGGCAGCCGATCGTAACCGTTAGATTAACTTTAGAATCCGTGCTGACGATTTATTTTAAAATCCATTCCCTTGAATCAAAACGTGTGTGTGAATCTTGTTTGTGCGAATTCGCTTTACTTGTGTTAATAACAGCTAGCTAGGAGTCTTCATTAAGAATTGATGATTACTATAATTGAAAATGGGGGAAGCAAATCTGCTCCTTTTCTTGAGAAGAGGAGGACCGTCCTATATATTCTTCAATCCGAACCGTTCAAAATTGATCAAACGACTTCAATTATTATTATTTTTTATATCAATATAATCTATTAAAATAAATTAGATGTAATTGAAGCCGTTTGATCAATTTTGAACAGTTCAGATTAGAGAATAAGAGGGTCCTCCTTTTCTCAAGAAAAGGAACAGATTCCATTCCGAAAATGGGTATCTCTGCGCATTTGGAAGGAACAAAACTGCAATACCGATGTGTACCAGTGCAGTGCACCTTATTAAAAGTGGTCTATGTTCTGCCTAATGGGACTAATTAATTTCCAGTCGGTGGAAAAAAGCCGAATGAGGTCAATAAAGTATGTTGGTTAGGCATGAGGATCTGAATAAAAGATGTTCAGATCTCGATATATATGTTTCCCATATCTAATTGAAGGGACGAAAATTGTACATTTATTTTTCTTATAAATTTAGATATATACCAATCATAACTTCGGAAAAGTATCCTCCACTGTAAAAGATTCTTCTCACTTTACGATTTGAGAAGATTTCAAATCCAGAGGTTAATCGTAGTCTGGCAACATTACGTAAGGCAGAGTTTGATTTTTTGGGATTGATAGTGGAAAAGTTGACAGATAAATCATCTTTATTGTCACTCTACAGAACCATACATGAGATTTTGACCTCATATAGCTCCTTGTTCAATTCTTTCGAAGTAATTTCTTCGTTTGAGAATTTCTTCCCTTCTTCCACTCCATTTCGAAGAGTGACTAAGACCAATTCAGTCACGTTTTCATGTTTCAATTGAAGACTTTTCATTTATGATCAAAGAAGATTTCTCTTTTACCAAACATATGTAGATTAAATCACGATCTTCTAATTAAGAAGAACCCCGATTGAAATCCCTTTGTGCCTCATCCAGAAAGAAGGATCCATTATGAGTTTCAATTTATTCATTTTGAATTCTTTCTATCTTCTACTTATTTTTGGCTTTGAGATCCGTACCAAATTAAAAAAAAAAAACAATCCAGAACCATGTATTGTAGGGTTGGCAAAAAATATCGTAGCTCATAATTCAATTGAGGTCGATTTGAATTTTTTTTCGCAATTAATATGTTTAATTGAAATTTGTTTAAAAAAGCTTGTAGCTCATGATTCGATTCGATTGAGGTCGATTTAAAATTGGTCTGGATTGGTTCAAAATTGGTCTGATTCGATTCGAAATTGGTCTGAATCATTCTAAAACCTCCAACTATTATGATTCTTCTCTGATTCTTGATTCATCTCAATTTGAACTATTAATGAACCAAATTGAACTAGTTCGAATCGTACCGAATCAAACCAGCTCGATTCGAATCGTACCGAATCAAACCAGCTCGATTCGAATCGTACCGAATCAAACCAGCTCGATTCAAAATTGGTTTGAACTTGAACTGTGTTAAGTTTGATTCGGTTCAATTCGTTTGCAGCCCATGAGTCCATCTCTGTTGGCGGTACACTAATTAGTTGCCACATAATCAGCTGTTTAATTCCTTATGCTAAAATTACAAAGATAAAATTATTAAATGAAATATGTATATGAACAAATTAGTCTTTTAAAAATATTTATTTTAAGAAAAATAAGTCCATGTCATATTTGTTATGACGACTAAAGATAATGATTGAGCTTAACATTATCTAAAGTACAATTAAAAGAGTCCTGTTAATTGAACTACTTTTCAATTTCGAACAAAACAATAATTTTTCTATATTTTTTTTGTAAAATCTATGATGTCATATACTTATTTTGGATAATTTTTAATATTTTATGTATAACGAGGAAATAAATATAAATTTAGTTAATTTGACAATATATTTGAGTTACTTTATGAATTCAAGGGTATAATCGTCAATGACTATGATACTTGTCTATGTATATACTAAACTTCTTGAGAATTAATGTTGTAAACTGTTTATTAAAATTAAGACACCAAGTTTAATTTTGAGAAGGTAAAATATACATATTATATCGAGCAACAGGTTGTTTGTGTCCATTTCATATTAAAAACCGTGCATGTATATATGAATGCTGAAGTAAATTTTAAATGAGATTATGTGGATTTCAAAATTTTTATGGAATTAATGTAACCAAAAATTATTTAAAAATATCACAGGACACCAAACTTAATATTAGTGAATCACAAATAAAAATAATGCACAATATTTAACGTATTAGGCTAATTTAAAGATATGACATTGTATAATACATAATGTATACAAAATATAAATTATTTTTTCATCGTCCAACTTTTAAAATCATTATCTTTGTTTTTTTTTTTTTTAAATGTTCACAAGCATTCTCAATGGATCCACAACCCCAAAAGAGAGAATGATTTTAATAGATTAGTATTGGCTTCATGCAGCACAGACTATAGAATTAAAATATGGCTATATATAGCTGCATGAAGCGAAAACTGCTCTGTTAAAATCTTTACCCCAAAAAAACGGCAATAATTTCAACAGTTGTGACTAATAATCAGAAATGAAAGAAGCAGCAAAATAAAATGTCAATCCGTGCCCTATCTTCTGATTGGTTCTCACAAGTTCCCATGGATTACTCCTCTATGGGAGGATCCTATCCGTCCATCTAAAAAAATTGCAACGATCTAAGCAACTTTCGCCGAATGCCTTCCTTCCGCCTAATTCGAAAAAAAAATCGTAGCCTAACTTTGTTACACATTCCGTTGTTTTTGTTAGCTAATGTAGTTGGTACTAGTGTAATAGTACCAGCATCACAAACAATGTAATATGATTTTCGTTTAGTAATAAAAATCGGTGGATTTATATTCACTTCTTTCAAAAAAAAGAAGTTAATTATAAGTTTAATTTTCTTTAAAAAAAAACTCTTTCCCTCTGTCGCTCACCACTTGATAGGTATGATGATGTATATGAATATAAAATAGAAAATAAAATTCTGGAGGGGAAAAGACATAATTTTGAAGTTTTTCAGGGGTATACATTAAATTCTCCCTTTTTTTATATCGCACAAGTTCTAAATTGTTTGTGATGCAAATAACAAATATAAATCTGAAGTTATTCAAAACGAATGCGTATCCTCTACATGTATTGTGATAGTATTGTGTTGACAAGATGAATGATAAATTTGATTTAAATATTGAAATTGTATTGTAGGCTTGAAAACAGAATATTGATTAAAGCCCAACAACATGTTGACTGGCAGCCCAAAAAAGCCCAACAAATTAATTCCTCTCCCAAATCCCAATCGGCCATTTACTTTGTTTTTATCGCTCAGCGGCTCAGTCGTTCAGTCTTATCGCTTCACAGCTCCCCACTTTTGTTCATCTCTCAGACCTCAGTTAGCGATTCCTTCAACTCAACTCGGTTAGTTCTCTCTTCTCACCAATTCCTTGCTCACATTACAATCTGTCGTAGTTATGTTGCTATTCTTATTTCTTCTAGGCAGAAGGTTATGGTGAGAAGAGAGATGAGATTGTAAGATTCTTATTTCACAATTAGAAGGGCAAATTGTCACTTTCCAACCAAAACCTCAACCTTGTTAGATCAGATTTTACATACAGACTGTAAGTCTGTAACCAATTAACCAAATCAGACTAATTAACAATCAATCATATCAGATCGTGATGGTTATGGTGTCATTCCCCCCCTTCTTTTTACTTTCACCTTCGCCTTCTCAATCCCAATCCCAATGTACCCAATCCACAATTGCTTCTCGCCTTGTCTGTTACGCACATTCCAAGTCTCAATCTCAACCCGACAGACCAAATCCACGGCATCAGCCGCATTGGAAGGGTAAGCACCAGAAGGCGGATGCCGTTTCTGACCAAGAGGCAATTCACCGGTTTGATCAGTTGTTAGCTGCTAAGAACATCTATCAAATCAATAATTACTTCAAAAACTACACCAAAACCAAAATCAATCAATACCCCACTACTGTGTTTACCCTCTTCATCCGCTTAACCCAAGCTCAAGGAATCAGTCCTAATGAATATACTTATGGCATCTTGATGGACTGCTGTGCGCGAATGAGTCAGCTCAGCCTCATTTTTGTTTTTCTGGGACGCTTTCTCAAAGAGGGTCACAGAGCTAATGCCGTGATCTTTAGTCCAATAATCAAAGGCCTCTGTTGGGATAAAAGAACTGATGAGGCCGTTAATGTGGTGCTAAACAAAATGCCGAAGCTCGGATGTCTACCTGATGTATTCTTGTATAGTATTCTAGTTGCTGGGTTGTGCAAGACAAGTGAAATTGACAAGGCAATGGATATTGTAGATGTCATGATTTCAAAAGGGCATGACCCAAATATCGTAACCTATAACACTCTTATAAACGGGCTGTGTAACAAAGGTAAAACTGATAAGGCATTAGATATTGTAGATGTTATGATTTCCAAAGGGGTTGACCCTGATATCGTGACGTACAACACTCTTATAAATTGGCTGTGCAAAAATGGTCAAACTGGTAAGGCATTTGATTTTGTAAATGTCATGAATTCCAAAGGGCATGACCCCGATGTCGTGACGTACACCACTCTTATAGAAGGGCTTTGCAAGAATGGTGAAATTGACAAGGCAATGGATATTGTACATGTCATGATTTCCAAAGGGCATGACCCTGATATCGTGACCTATAACACTCTTATAAAAGGGCTGTGTAACAAAGGTAAAACTGACAAGGCATTTATGATTTCCAAAGGGGTTGACCCTGATATCGTGACGTACAACACTCTTATAAATTGGCTGTGCAAAAATGGTCAAACTGGTAAGGCATTTGATTTTGTAAATGTCATGATTTCCAAAGGGCATGACCCTGATGTCGTGACGTACACCACTCTTATAGAAGGGCTTTGCAAAAATGGTGAAATTGACAAGGCAATGGATATTGTACATGTCATGATTTCCAAAGGGTATGAGCCTGATGTCGTGACCTACAGCGCACTTATAAAAGGGCTGTGCGATAATGGTGAAACTGTGAAGGCATTAGATTTTGTAGATGACATGCTTTTGAAAGGATGTGAACCTAATGTGGTGACCTACAACACTCTTATAAAAGGGCTGATCGATAATGGTGAAATTGACAAGGCCATGGATATTGTAGATGTCATGATTTCCAAAGGGCATGACCCGGACGTCGTGACCTACAACACTCTTATGGATTGGTTGTGTAAGAAAGGTGAAATTGTAAAGGCAATGGATTTTCTAGATGTCTTGATTTCCAAAGGGCATGAGCCTAATGTCGTGACCTACAACACGCTAATAGATGGACTGTGCCAGAAAGGCGAAATTGTCAAGGCATTAGATCTTGTAGCTGTCATGATTTCCAAAGGATATGAGGCTAATGTGGTGACCTACAACACTCTTATACATGGGCTGTGTAAGAAAGGTGAAATTGACAAGGCAATGGATAATGTAGATGTCATGATTTCTAAAGGGCATGACCCAAATGTGGTCACCTATAACACTCTTATAAAAGGGCTGTGTGATAATGGTGAAATTGATAAGGCATTAGGTTTTCTAGATGTCATGATTTCCAAAGGGTATGAGCCTAATGTGGTGACCTACAACACTCTTATAAAAGGGCTAATCGATAATGGTGAAATTGACAAGGCCATGGATATTGTAGATGTCATGATTTCCAAAGGGCATGACCCCGACGTCGTAACGTACAACACTCTTATTGATTGGTTGTGTAAGAAAGGTGAAATTGACAAGGCAATGAATTTTCTAGATGTCATGATTTCCAAAGGGCAAGACCCTAATGTGGTGACCTATAGCACACTTATAAAAGGGCTGTTTGATAATGGTGAAACTGTGAAGGCATTAGATTTTCTAGATGTCATGATTTCCAAAGGGGTTGATCCTGATGCTGTGACCTACAACACGCTAATAGATGGACTGTGCAAAAATGGTGAAATTGCCAAGGCAATAATTTTTCTAGATATCATGATTTCCAAAGGGGTTGATCCTGATGCCAGTACTTACAACACTCTTATAATTGGGCTGTGTAATAAAGGTGAAATTGACAAGGCAATGCATTTTCTAGATGTCATGACTTCGAAAGGGCATGAAACTGATGCCATGACCTATTGCACTCTTATTGAAGGGTTGTGCAAGGAGGGTGAAATCAAATAGGTATTGTATTTTTTACTATACATGATTTCTAAAGTCCTTGAGCTTGATGTCTTGTTATGATAGGGCCATGTAAGGTAGGTGAAAATAATTGTTATTGTATTATTATGGGATATTACTCCTTGATTAAAGATTGATTATATTAATGGTGTATTGTCTTGTTTTCCTCACCTATTGGAGTCTATTCAAGCTTATTGGATTTCTTTATAACTTGAATTTACATATTTTTGATATTTTGGAGAATTGTTATATATATATATTTTTTGTGGTAATTATTTATAAGAGGATATCAATTTTTATTTTGTACAACATTATTAGTAAACCTAATGGAGCTGACTTATTATAAATCTTCAATAAGTGAGATATTCCAAGTTCCCAACATCACATTTGAGAAAGAACCAATTTTTCTGATACTGGTACATTAGGGTATGTATGATGCAAGATGTGGAGATCCCTGGGGCCACCTGGCTCTCATACTCTCCATTGTACATGTATCCTTTCTCGTATTTAAATATGAATTGAGTAGCTTTATATGTGTGAACCATTTATTGCTTAATGGATTGCTTAATGATGTGGCAGATTTCTTGGCAAATTAAGTGATAGTTATTGGATGTTGCTCTTTGATTGAAGAATAACTATTCGAATCGTGTATTGTCTTATTGTCCTCACCTATAGAGTCTTACAAGTCAATCCAGGAAATGCTAATTAAATGATTACAAAGATTGTTTGGCTTGTAATAGAGGATCAAATATATTGTATTGGAGATAATAGTGGGTGCGAATTATAAGAGTTGATTAGTATTGTAATGGTGGTAGGTAGGAGATGTTTAGTGGAGTTGTTTATGATTGTATCTTAATCAAGTCTATAAATAGGTTTAATGTCATTATACTCAAACACACAAGATTAATATAAATTCTCTCTTTTATGAAATTCTTTAGCTTGTGATTGACTTATAAATGGTTATACAGGTCAAAGTCTCCAATAAGAGCGATAAGAGGGAAGAAAAACTGAAGGGAGGTAAGGTACCTTGCAAACAGCTCTCTTTCTTCAATTAATGTGGTCTCAAACGATACTGATGCATGGTTAATTACTTAATTGTAGACTTATATACAACTGTTTATGGAGATTTCTTCTCTTCAAATGCAAATGATGATTGCTTTGCCATCCTTGTGTCCTGTATGACGACAACAAGCGTTTACACTTCATTATGATTGCCACTTCTGTTTGCCCAAAATCATGTGAAGTTAGTTGCATAATGGACACAACAACGCAAATGATGACAGAGATAAAATCACACCAGTAGAAGAGCAGCCAGATGATAAAACCAATCAGGAGCGTCAATTACTTTAGAGATGTGGGCCCTTCTGGTACTATATCAATTACTTTATTAGTTGAATTGGTCCAATATATAAAAACTTGGATAGATTTATCAGGTCTTTATATAGATTGAATAAAGGGCATATTTGGTATTTTGATATTAACCCATGGTGTACTGTACTTGTAGGAATTGTCTTCCTTTTTATAACTTGCCCCTGATAATACTTCTTTTGTGAAATCAAATAAATCAGTATACTGTGGTTCATTGTAACTCTTTTAGGAATAATATTTTTTGTGCAGCATAATTTTATCATTTCACTGCTCTATATGAGTACCAAGTAGTTGAATTTTTTGATTTAAATAGGCCAAATTGAAATCTGAAGCGGGTTCTCTTCTGTGTACCACCTAAATTTGAAAATAAATTTGACCAAAATATACCATCTTTACGGAGTACTCTACCGCCTGTACCACCTGAATGGTACTGGGACTTCTCTGTACCATCCTACTTTACTGATTTTTTATTCTTGTAGTTTCAATGATAGATTTTGGTTTTGTAGTTCAAATTCTCTCTTCAATGAGATGAGATGTCACTCCTCAGTAGATTCTTCGACATATATAAGGGGCCGCCGCCTTATGGGTTGCTTGAATTCATCTACAGTAAGTGTTTGAAAAATATTCTTAGATAGTTTATACTCCCTCCAAATAACTCAAACTTTGAAGTATTTTTTATTTATTTATTTTTACACAGCTGATATGATATGGCCCCTTCTCTCTACTTAAACAATAACGGGCATAACGGGTCGATATGGCCTGAATTTGGAAATCTGAAAGTGCTTCATGTTTTAGATTTGAGTCATAATGGGTTAACGGGTCCATACCCGCTTCAATAAGCAAGCTTATGACTTGTGATAGGGTATATATAGTGACGAATGATGGTCAATTTTTCGAATTCAAGTTATGGTGTAATTTCTCTCCTCTCTTTGTAACAATAATAATATGTTAGATATTTTTTTAAAAAAAGTTGTAGTATTAACAAATGATATAAGATAAATAGTGGGTTGTTTTGTACAATTTGTTAAATTCGAAACTAATTCAAGGAGGCATTGAAAGTAATAATAAGTTATAATATGGCTGTTAATGTGGAAACTATAGTTAGCACTTTTATTATATATGTGGACACAAGGTTTAACAAATGGGCAAATTAAAAGATAGCAGTACTAGGAATAATAGTAAATTAGAATAGCACAGTGGAATAATGTTATTTCAAATAGAAATAGAAGTGTTGTGTTGTTGTTATACTATTTTAGAAGAATGGTAAAATGTTAGTTAAAATAGTAGGATGATAATGTAAATTTGAGGGGAATTTGTGAGAAGCTCAAACATGCTTTTCTATGTATGGTTCTAGGTAAATAATTTATTGCTACAAGTTGTTCGGTGCTTTCATATGAATACAATATTAGAAGTGGTCATAATGCATAATATGTGAAATAAAAATCATCCCTGAAATATACTATTAAGCCAATCATAATAATTTTTCAGGGACGGACTCAGGATTTTCGTTATGTTAGGAGGAGGGCAAAAAAATATTCAATCGGAATCTTGTTTAAACTCATTAATTAATTAAGTACTCGATCAAAATTAATACTTTAGCTCATACTTTTCAATACTTATACTTATAATTTCTAATTCTCTAACTATAATTGTAATTATCAATCATAATTTAAGAAATTTATTTTAATTTAACATTAATTTTAACTCAAATTACAAATTAAACATTAATTCAGAAGGGGCAAAAAAAATTTCAAGGAAAACAAAATCAATTAGAATGTTTCGATCTCCATGAAACTCAAAATCCAAGAGAGCCAACTGTTACTCCTGTGTGCGTTCACCCCTGATTATTTTGGTTACTTAATTAAAAAAATATTTAATAATATATTTACTTAATTATTCTATATAAAAAAAAGAACTTGACTGTTAGATAAATGATTTGTGAAGAGATGTAACTAAAATAAATGTATTGTTAATTCACACCAACGGAACTGATGAGAGAAAAACGATTTAATTTAGGAAGTGTTGGTACTATCAAATTTAATCATTTAAATCCGCACCGCACCCCCTCCCGAATTCTTATCCTCTTTTTGAGTTTAGATCCGCACCACACCTCACCGTCCGATTTAAATCCGCACAATTATTGAAGGACCCGTGCCCTGATCGGACGGTGAGGAGCTAAACTAAACCCCTCCTGTTTTACAGCCTAGTTTTGTCGTTTTGTTTGATCCTATCTCAGCCTTGAGGCTTATCGCCTTATCCCTTGTCAGTTGTCACCTTCTCACTTCTCAGTTGGCGACTACCATTGACGGCCCTTGCCGCGCATCCCTTCTACACAACTCGATCGGTTAGTTCTCTTTATCTCCTCCTCCTCCTCCTCTCTATTCCTTTCCTTGCTAAGGTAGTTTAGTAATTGAACCTCGAAGTGAAACTCCAAACTCAACCTTGTTAGCTCAGATTTGACAAAATCAAATTGCATTGATTAATTATTGCTTACAATCTTCCTTAGTTAGGTGCTGTTCATTCTTGTAGGCACTACCTTGTTAGTTAGTTTGTTCCACAGGCCAAGCTCAACCTTGTTACATACAGACTGTAACTCTGTAAGTCTGTAACCAAACCAAATCAACCGACTAATTAACAATCACAATCATATCAGATGGTGATGCTTATGGTGTTATCAACCTCATCTTTCCCTTCCTCCTTTTCACTTTCACCTTCACCTTCTCAATCCCAATGTACCCAATCCCCAATTGCTTCTCGCCTTGTCTGTTACGCACATTCCAAGTCTCGATCTCAGCCCAACAGACCAAATCCACAGCATCAGCCGCAATGGAAGGGTACGCACCAGAAGGCGGATGCCGTTTCTGACCAAGAGGCAATTCACTGGTTTGATCAGTTGTCAGCTGCTAAGAACATCCGTCAAATCAATAATTACCTCAAAAACTACACCAAAACCTCCAAAAACCCTTACCCCACCATCTTTTTCCTCTTCACCCGCTTAACCCGAGCTGAAGGAATCAGTCCTAATGAATATACCTATGAGATCTTGATGGACTGCTGTGTGCGAATGAGTCAGCTCAGCCTCATGTTTGCTTTTCTTGGACACTTTCTCAAAGAGGGTCACAGAGCTCGTGCTGTGATCTTCAATCCAATAATCAAAGGCCTCTGTTGGGATAAAAGAACTGATGAGGCCGTCAATGTGGTGCTAAACAAAATGCCGAAGCTCGGATGTCTACCTGATGTATTCTCGTATAATATTCTAATAGATGGGTTGTGCAAGACAGGTGAAATTGACGAGGCAATGGATATTGTTGATGTCATGATTTCCAAAGGGCATGACCCTAATATCGTAACCTATAACACTCTTATAAAAGGGCTGTGTAACAAAGGTAAAACTGATAAGGCATTAGATATTGTACATGCTATGATTTCCAAAGGGTATGACCCTAATGTCGTGACGTACACCACTCTTATAAATTCGCTTTGCGAGGATGGTGAAACTGATAAAGCATTTGATTTTCTACATGTTATGATTTCCAAAGGGCATGACCCTGATATCGTGACCTATAACACTCTTATAAAAGGGCTGTGCGATAATGGTGAAATTGACAAGGCATTAGATTTTCTAGATGCCATGATTTCTAAAGGGCATGACCCTGATATCGTGACCTATAACACTCTTATAAAAGGGCTGTGCATCAATGGTAAAACTAATAAGGCATTAGATTTTGTAGATGTCATGATTTCCGAAGGGTATGACCCTGATATCGTGACGTACAACACTCTTATAAATTGGCTGTGCAAAAATGGTGAAATTGACAAGGCCATATATATTGTAGATGTCATGATTTCCAAAGGGCATGATCCGGACGTTGTGACCTACAACACTCTTATTGATTGGTTGTGTAAGAAAGGTGAAATTGACAAGGCATTGGATTTTCTAGATGTCATGATTTCCAAAGGGCATGAGCCTAATGTGGTGACCTATAACACACTTATAAAAGGGTTGTGTGATAATGGTGAAATTGACAAGGCATTAGATTTTCTAGATGTCATGATTTCCAAAGGATATGAGCCTAATGTGGTGACCTACAGCACTCTTATAAAAGGGCTGTGCGATAAAGGTGAAATTGAAAAGGCAATGGATATTGTACCTGTCATGATTTCGAAAGGGTATGACCCTAATGTGGTGAGCTACAACACTCTTATAAATGGGCTCTGCGATAATGGTGAAACTGTGAAGGCATTGGATTTTGTAGATGTCATTCTTTCGAAAGGATGTGATCCTGATGCCGTGACGTATAACACTCTTATGAAAGGGCTGTGCGATAATGGTGAAATTGACAAGGCCATGGATTTTCTAGATGTCATGATTTCCAAAGGATATGAGCCTAATGTGGTGACCTATAGCACTCTTATAAAAGGGCTGTGCAACAAAGGTGAAATTGACAAGGCAATCGATATTGTACATGTCATGATTTCCAAAGGATATGAGCCTAATGTGGTGACCTACAGCACTCTTATAAAAGGGCTGTGCGATAATGGTGAAACTGACGAGGCCATGGATATTGTAGATGCCATGATTTCCAAAGGTTATGATCCTAATGTCGTGACGTACACCACTCTTATTAAAGGGCTGTTCAACAATGGTAAAACTGATAAGGCAATGGACATTCCAAATATCATGATTTCCAAAGGGCATGACCCTAATGTCATGACCTACAACACGCTAATTGATGGGCTTTGCAAGAAAGGTGAAAGTGAGAAGGTAATGGATATTCTACATGTCATGATTTCCAAAGGGCATGACCCGGACGTCGTGACGTACAACACTCTTATTGATTGGTTGTGTAAGAAAGGTGAAATTGACAAGGCAATGGATTTTCTAGATGTCATGATTTCCAAAGGGCATGACCCTAATGTGGTGACCTATAGCACACTTATAAAAGGGCTATGTGATAACGGTGAAACTGTGAAGGCATTAGATTTTTTAGATGTCATGCTCTCGAAAGGATGTGAGCCTAATGTGGTGACCTACAATACTCTTATTGATGGGTTGTGCAAGAAAGGTGAAATTGATAAGGCAAGGGATTTTCTAGATGTCATGATTTCCAAAGGGGTTGATCCTGATGCTGTGACCTACAACACGCTAATAGATGGACTGTGCAAAAAATTTGAAATTGCCAAGGCAATAAAATTTCTAGATATCATGATTTCCAAAGGGGTTGATCCTGATGCCAGGACATACAACACTCTTATAATTGGGCTGTGTAATAATGGTGAAATTGACAAGGCAATGCATTTTCTAGATGTCATGACTTCCAAAGGGCATGAAACTGATGCCGTGACCTATTGCACTCTTATTGAAGGGCTGTGCAAGGAGGGTGAAATCAAATAGGTATTGTATTTTTTACTATACATGATTTCTAAAGGCCTTGAGCCTGATGTCTTGTTATGATGGGGCCGTGTAAGGTTGGTGAAATGGTGAAGGCAATTAGACAAATGTGGTGATAGAACTGCCACTATCATGTTGAGAGTGGAGAAAATAATTGTTATTGTATTATTATTGGATGTTGATCCTTGATTGAAGGTTATTACGAAAAAGAATTATAAGAAATTAGCTGTTGTTATTATTAGATGTTGCTCCTTGATTAAAGATTGATTATATTAATGGTGTATTGTCTTGTTGTCCTCACCTATTGGAGTTCGTTCAAGCTGATTGGATTTCTTTATAACTTGAATTTACATATTTTTGATATGTTGGAGAATTCTTATATATATATTTTTCTGTGGTAATTATTTATAAGAGGATACCAATTTTTATTTTGTACAACTTCATATGACCATATCACTACACTACATTATTAGTAAACCTAATAGAGCTGGACTTATTATAAATCTTCAATAAGTTAGATATTCCAAGTTTCCAACATCGCATTTCAGAAAGCACCAATTTTTCTGATACTGGTACAGTAGGGTATGTATGATGCAAGATGTGGAGATCCCTGAGGCCACCTGGCTCTCATACTCTCCATTGTACAGGTATCATTTCTCGTATAATACTATTTGGAGGAGTACGTATTTGGAGTTGCCAAGAACACAAATAAGCTCTCATACTCTATAAAGTCTTGTGCTTCAAATCTCGAAATACTATTTGGAGTACGATCCCAGTCTCGACCACACACATTCCTCCTGTAATAGAGAAGAGTTACCTCAAACAGATGCTATTAATGTTGCTAAAGATGGAGGAGTATGTATTCAAACTCCAACAATGATTCATGCTCGGACCCACCAGCAACCACAATTGGCACTTGACCCGACCGTTTAGCAACTGTTATTGGCTCTTTACTCCGACTCTAACATTGGAAATTAAGTCACCATTCTCCATCGACAAGATGAATTCTTCAACCTTTTGTAATTATGAAGAAGATACTCATCATGTAGTTGAGGTGTTTGTAGTAATGTCTAAACCAGTTTTGATTAGCATTGCTATCACCTCTTCTCTGTTGATTAGTAATGCATCCAATAATGTTTGTTCTTAAATTGAGTATATTTTATTGATTACTGTAAAATTGATGTAGGATTATGAATCTGCATTGGAACCACTCAATTCCATTCACTAATAATGTTAGAGCTGAAGATACATTACAAGATGGAATTATTGTAAAAGAGGAATTGATTGTGTTGTTATTCAATTTCTATTTGGTTTTACATTTCATATGTTAGAAAGATAGAGTAAATTTTAGCAGTTAAACCCAGTGCTGGTACGTAGCTTGCAGTGCTTGACCCATCATTCAATTGGACTGGCATGATCTTCTGGCATTGTTTGCCAGCACAGCACATGTGGATCGTTGCACGCCTCCCTCGTAATATTGTGGATCGAGGTATAATCTTTCATGTTGTGGTATTGTCAAGCGTATGCGACCACTGTCGATCTCAAATGCTAGCCGAGATGACGGTAATTCTGGATCGTGCAGGGACTGCCATGTAATTTTGGTACAAGGTGAGTTAGATATCAAGTAGTAGTGTGCATATCTCCATATCTCATAAGCACACATGCGGTTCACCCCTTAATTATAAATATTTCCATTTGTAAGTAGCATGACAAATTATATATTTAGTTTATAATTAAAGTACAAATCTGTTAGCCGATTTTCTTTATTTTGTGGAGTTATCCGATTTGAATTCAATTGTGGATAAAAATAATAGTTACCTTCATTGTCTGACACAGTCACACAGAGAGAAGACAGATTGTTTCTTCTTCTTTTTTTTAAACGGAGAGAGAGGTTAACGTCAAAACAAATCTGTTAGCATGAATTTAATTAATTTTATAATATCTAATCATGTGGTTGTGATACACTTTGGAGAGGATTTCTGTCCAAAGCCATTCGGACAGGTTCCCGTCCCTTCTAATGGAACAGTATATCTATCTTTGTAAGGGACTAATGTTGATGTAATGTGGGGGTTTATCTATGTAATTGAACCAATTTATCTAATTAAGAGCTTCCGCTTGCAACTAGGGTAATTATACACATTACATAAGAGCACTATGAACTTTATTTAAGCACAAAAATTAAGTACTTGTCTTTGTTTTATGGTACTATTGTCTCGACAAGATGAATTGTAAATTTGATTTTTAAGCACAAAAATTAAGTACTTGTCTTTGTTTTATGGTACTATTGTCTCGACAAGATGAATTGTAAATTTGATTTAAATATTGAAATTGTAGGCTTGAAAACAGAATATTGATTAAAGCCCAAGAACATATTGACAGTCAGCCCAATAAAGCCCAACAAATTAATTCCTCTCCCAAATCCCCATCGGCCATTTATTTTGTTTTTATCGCTCAGCGGCTCAGGCGTTCAGTCTTATCGCTTCACAGCTCCACACTTTTGTTCATCCCTCAGACCTCAGTTGGCGACTCCCTTCAACTCAACTCGGTTAGTTCTCTCTTCTCACCAATTCCTTGCTCACATTACATTAATCTGTCTTAGTTATGTTGCTATTCTTATTTCTTCTAGGCAGCAGGTTAACATATATAGAAGGGCAAATTATCACTTTCCAACCAAAACCTCAACCTTATTAGATCAGATTTTACATACAGACTCTAAGTCTGTAACCAATTAACCAAATCAGACTAATTAACAATCAATCATATCAGATGGTGATGGTGATGGTGTCATCAACCTTATCATTCCCCCTCTTCTTTTCACTTTCACCTTCACCTTCTCAATCCCAATCCCAACCACAACTTCCATCCCCAATTGCTTCTCGCCTTGTCTGTTACTCATATTCCAAGTCTCGATCTCAACCCGACAGACCAAATCAGCCGCATTGGAAGGGTAAGCACAAGAAGGCGGATGCCGTTTCTGACCAAGAGGCAATTCACCGGTTTGATCAGTTGTTAGCTGCTAAGAACATCCGTCAAATCAATAATTACCTCAAAAACTACACCAAAACCTCCAACAACCCTTACCCCACTATCTTTTTCCTCTTCACCCGCTTAACCCAAGCTGAAGGAATCAGTCCTGATGAATATACCTATGAGATCTTGATGGACTGTTGTTTACAGATGAATCAGGTCAGCCTAATGTTTGCATTTCTTGGATGCTTTCTCAAAGAGGACCATAGAGTTAATAATGCCATTATCTTCAATCCAATAATAAAAAACTTCTGTTGGGAGCAAAGAACTGTTGAGGCCGTTACTGTGGTGCTAGACAAAATACCGAAGCTAGGTTATGTACCCAATGTATTCTCGTATAACATTCTTATAAATGGGCTGTGCAAGAATGGTGAAATTGACAATGCAATTAATATTGTAGATGTCATGATTTCCAAAGGGCATGAGCCTAATGTTAGGACCTACACCACTCTTATAGATGGGTTGTGCAAGAAAGGTGAAATTGACAAGGCAATGGATATTGTAGATGTCATGATTTCAAAAGGGCATGACCCAAATATCGTAACCTATAACACTCTTATAAAAGGGCTGTGTAACAATGGTGAAATTGACAAGGCAATGGATATTGTAGATGTCATGATTTCCAAAGGGTATGACCCAGATGTGGTGACCTATAGCACTCTTATAAAAGGGTTGTGCGATAATGGTGAAATTGACAAGGCAATGGATATTGTAGATGTCATGCTTTCAAAAGGGCATGACCCGGATGTCGTCACCTATAGCACTCTTATAAAAGGCCTGTGCGATAATGGTGAAATTGACAAGGCATTAGGTTTTCTAGATGTCATGATTTCCAAAGGGTATGACCCTGATGTGGTGACCTACAGCACTCTTATAAAAGGGCTGTGCGATAATGGTGAAATTGACAAGGCATTAGGTTTTCTAGATGTCATGATTTCCAAAGGGTATGACCCTAATGTCGTCACCTACAGCACTCTTATAAAAGGGCTGTGTAACAAAGGTGAAATTGACAAGGCAATGGATATTGTACATGTCATGATTTCCAATGGGTATAACCCTAATGTGGTGACCTACAGCACTCTTATAAAAGGGCTGTGCGATAATGGTGAAACTGACAAGGCCATGGATATTGTAGATGTCATGATTTCCAAAGGGCATGACCCAAATGTGGTGACTTATAGCACTCTTATAAAAGGGCTGTGCGATAATTGTGAAATTGACAAGGCATTAGGTTTTCTAGATGTCATGATTTCCAACGGGTATGACCCTAATGTGGTGACCTACAGCATTCTTATACAAGGGCTGTGTAACAAAGGTGAAATTGACAAGGCAATGGATATTGTACATGTCATGATTTCCAACGGGTATAACCCTAATGTGGTGACCTACAGCACTCTTATAAAAGGGCTGTGCGATAATGGTGAAACTGACAAGGCCATGGATATTGTAGATGTCATGATTTCCAAAGGACATGACCCAAATGTGGTGACTTATAGCACTCTTATAAATGGGCTGTGCAGTAATGGTGAAATTGACAAGGCATTAGGTTTTCTAGATGTCATGATTTCCAAAGGGTATGACCCTAATGTGGTGACCTACAGCACTCTTATAAAAGGGCTGTGTGATAATGGTGAAACTCTGAAGGCATTAGATTTTGTAGATGTCATGCTTTCTAAAGGATGTGAGCCTAATGTGGTGACCTACAACACTCTATTAAAAGGGCTGATCGATAATGGTGAAATTGACAAGGCCATGGATATTGTAGATGTCATGATTTCCAAAGGGCATGACCCAGATGTGGTGAGCTATACCATTCTTATAAAATGGCTGTGCGATAATGGTAAAATTGACAAGGCATTAGGTTTTCTAGATGTCATGATTTCCAAAGGGTATGACCCTGATGTGGTGACCTACAGCACTCTTATAAAAGGGCTGTGCGATAATGGTGAAACTGTGAAGGCATTAGATTTTGTAGATGTCATGCTTTCGAAAGGATGTGAGCCTAATGTGGTGACCTACAACACGCTAATAGATGGACTTTGCACGAAAGGTGAAAGTGAGAAGGTAATGGATATTGTAGATGTCATGATTTCAAAAGGGTATGACCCAGATGTGGTGACCTATACCACTCTTATAAAAGGGTTGCGCGATAATGGTGAAATTGACAAGGCAATGGATATTGTAGATGTTATGATTTCCAAAGGGCATGACCCTGATATCGTGACCTATAACACTCTTATAAAAGGGCTGTGCGATAATGGTGAAACTGAGAAGGCATTAGATTTTGTAGATGTGATGATTTCCAAAGGGTATGATCCTAATGCCGTGACGTACACCACTCTTATAAATGGGTTGTGCAATAAAGGTGAAATTGACAGGGCAATGGATTTTCTAGACATCATGATATCCAAAGGGGTTGATCCTGATGCCATGACCTATTGCACTCTTATTGAAGGGCTTTCCAAAGGAGGGTGATTTGTAAAGGCCTTTAGCCTGATATCTTGTTATAATGGGGCTGTGCAAGGGATGCGAAATGGAGAAAGCAATTTGTTGTTGGATATTTGTTGGATGTTGCTCTTTGATTGAAGGATAACTTTTTGAATCGTGTATTGTCTCATTGTCCTCACCTATTGGACTTATTTCTAACTACAAATTGACATATTATTGATATTTTGGAAATTTGTTGTGTGTTATTTTTGTGGTATTAATTCGCGCATGTAATTTGATCGTTGATGGAAAAAAGTTGTGCATGGAAGTGGATATATGTCATAAATAATATATCATGAGAATTAATATGTACTTGGGAAAAATTTTGTACATGGTAATTGATTTATGTTGCAAGAAATCTGTAACATGTGAGTTGATTTGTGTCATAAAGAATATATATATGTTGACAATTTGATTCTATATTAGAACATGTGAGTTGATTTTTTGGCAGTTCATCTTTTGCATGCATCTCAAAAAGTTTGTTTTTTTCCAAAATTCGGCCAGTGTTCTGGGCGGTCCGTTTTTTTTTTTTTTTTTTTTTTTTTTTTTTTTTTTTTTTTTTTTTTAGAGATCTGATTTTTTTATATTTTTATTTGTGAAGTTTTAGTTTTTTTTTTTGCTTAGGGTAGTTGCCAAAAAATTAATTAGAATGTTTAAAACATAAACAAAATTTTTATTAAAGAACAGGGAGTTTAAAATTAGAACAATTATAATATTAGTATGAAATTTCGAAACAGTCAGACCTAATCGAATTTTGAAATTTATATCTTATACGGCCATTTTTATTAATAACCCAAAAAAAAAAGTTTGAGTGATGTCGTAACTCTTTATAACTTTCAATTGATTTGTCAGTTGGATATCACAAGTCTAAAGATAACACTAATTAAGGACTTGGCTTTGATTCAAAAAATTTCAAGCTCTGACAGCTTGTTGATCTTCTTCTCTATTTTTATGGTACTAAAACAATAGTTTAGAGATACTAAAATATGTTCAAACCTCAAATTAGATCTCTGTCCATGCACAAAGCACCCTAGACTGACCTCTGGTATGGTACCAAGTCCAAACTCAGCAGCCAAGCACTAGGCAAAAGCTGCTGGTATAGTGCAATGCACTAAAAACATTAAATTTGACCTCTGTTGGTAAATCAGCAAGTCTGGACTGATACAGGGACCAAACTGAAAAAGTTATTACACCAGCATGTAGAGCATTAAAAAATACACAGAATTGATACAAATTTCAATTTATTTGGATTTTTCTACAATTGGACAACATGACTTATAAATATATCAAATGTTTTATTTTTTGGCAAATATAATGCAATATGGTTCTGCGCATGCTTCACGAAAAGGGGCATAACTTTTGATCTGTCCGTCGGATCGGACTGAAATTTTGACATAAGCTCCACAACCCCAAATCCAAGCCATATCCGACCGTCGGATATAGATTTTTCGAATTTTCTTTACAATTTCAGAGTTTTTAGGGTCTTTTCGTGCATCATTTACTGTTTTGACTTTGCACGATTAAAGTTTACTGGTACAAAATAATTGTTTGAAATTTGGGCATAAAATAATTGTTCTGTGACTGATTGTTTTCCATAAAGTATGTGTTATAAGTCATTTATGCATATGAGATTTATGATTTTGTTAATCACCAAAGTGGTCAAAAATCAGAATAATCATTTAGTGCATAAGTGACATAATGATTATTGATAGAAATTGCCAGTTATAATAATACATAATCATTTAGACACGTTGTAATTTCAGAAGAAAAATATAAAAAAATAGACACGTTATAATTATAAGACACGTTATAATTGTATAAGACACGTTATAATTGTATAAGACACGTTATAATTATAAGACACGTTATAATTGTATAAGATACGTTGTAATTTATGTTTTAAACATTCTAATTAATTTTTTGACAAATACCCTAAGCAAAAAAAAAAACTAAAACTTCACAAATGAAAATATAAAAAAATCAGATCTCTAAAAAAAATAAAAAAAAAATAAAAAAAAGCGGACCGCCCAGAACACTGGCGGTCTGGTCCCGAGCAGACCGCCCATGTCCCTGGCGGTCTGCTATAGAAGTGGACCGCCAGCATCCCTGGCGGTTTGGTTATATTTGAAAAAACTCAGATTTTGGGGTTACTTTTGTAAAAAACTTTTTTTTTTGGGCTATTAATAAAAATGGCCGTTGTTTTTGTTTTATGGTACTATTGTCCCGACAAGATGAATTGTTAATTTGATTTTAAATATTGAAATTGTAGGCTTGAAAACAGAATATTGATTAAAGCCCAAGAACATATTGACAGTCAGCCCAATAAAGCCCAACAAATTAATTCCTCTCCCAAATCCCCATCGGCCATTTATTTTGTTTTTATCGCTCAGCGGCTCAGGCGTTCAGTCTTATCGCTTCACAGCTCCACACTTTTGTTCATCCCTCAGACCTCAGTTGGCGACTCCCTTCAACTCAACTCGGTTAGTTCTCTCTTCTCACCAATTCCTTGCTCACATTACATTAATCTGTCTTAGTTATGTTGCTATTCTTATTTCTTCTAGGCAGCAGGTTAACATATATAGAAGGGCAAATTATCACTTTCCAACCAAAACCTCAACCTTATTAGATCAGATTTTACATACAGACTCTAAGTCTGTAACCAATTAACCAAATCAGACTAATTAACAATCAATCATATCAGATGGTGATGGTGATGGTGTCATCAACCTTATCATTCCCCCTCTTCTTTTCACTTTCACCTTCACCTTCTGAATCCCAATCCCAACCACAACTTCCATCCCCAATTGCTTCTCGCCTTGTCTGTTACTCATATTCCAAGTCTCGATCTCAACCCGACAGACCAAATCAGCCGCATTGGAAGGGAAAGCACAAGAAGGCGGATGCCGTTTCTGACCAAGAGGCAATTCACCGGTTTGATCAGTTGTTAGCTGCTAAGAACATCCGTCAAATCAATAATTACCCTGATATCGTGACGTACAGCACTCTTATACATGGGCTGTGTAACAAAGGTGAAATTGACAAGGCAATGGATATTGTAGATGTCATGATTTCAAAAGGGCATGACCCAAATGTGGTCACCTATAGCACTATTATAAAAGGGCTGTGCGGTAATGGTGAAATTGACAAGGCATTAGGTTTTCTAGATGTCATGATTTCCAAAGGGTATGACCCTAATGTGATGACCTACAGCACTCTTATAAAAGGGCTGTGCGATAATGGTGAAACTGATAAGGCATTAGATTTTGTAGATGTGATGATTTCCAAAGGGTATGATCCTAATGCCGTGACGTACACCACTCTTATAAATGGGTTGTGCAATAAAGGTGAAATTGACAGGGCAATGGATTTTCTAGACATCATGATATCCAAAGGGGTTGATCCTGATGCCATGACCTTATTGAAGGGCTTTGCAAAGGAGGGTGATTTGTAAAGGCCTTTAGCCTGATATCTTGTTATAATGGGGCTGTGCAAGGGACGCGAAATGGAGAAAGCAATTTGTTGTTGGATATTTGTTGGATGTTGCTCTTTGATTGAAGGATAACTATTTGAATCGTGTATTGTCTCATTGTCCTCACCTATTGGACTTATTTCTAACTAAAAATTGACATATTATTGATATTTTGGAAATTTGTTGTGTGTTATTTTTGTGGTATTAATTCGCGCATGTAATTTGATCGTTGATGGAAAAAAGTTGTGCATGGAAGTTGATATATGTCATAAATAATATATCATGAGAATTAATATGTACTTGGGAAAAATTTTGTACATGGTAATTGATTTATGTTGCAAGAAATCTGTATCATGTGAGTTGATTTGTGTCATAAAGAATATATATATGTTGACAATTTGATTCTATATTAGAACAAGTTCTCTCTTTCAATGTAGTAGCTCTTACTGTTTTTGCTGTTGATTCTATATTAGAACAAGTTCCCTCTTTCTATACTAGAACAAGTTCTTTATATTATTGCTCTTACTGTTTTTTCCGTTGATTTTACTCTTTTTTTTTTTTGGCAGTTCATCTTTTGCATGTATCTCAAAAAGTTGCAAATGAAGCCTAGCACCTTAAAATCAAATCGCAAGAGCGAGAAAAAAATATTGACAGAAAAGGTTCAATCAAATTTGTTGTTGTCGTATTAGGAACAATTGTTAATCAATTGCATAGATGCATGCAAGAGTTGTGAGATTAAATTTGAAATTAATTTATCTTTGCCAATTGCATAGATGCATGCAAGAGTTGTGAGATTAAATTTGAAATTAATTTATCTTTGCTTTTGACAACTGTTTGAAATTGCTAATTAATTTTATGGATGGAAATAAAAGGAGGTATTTAACAGACTTCATTTTGGAAGTTTCTACCTTAAATGCATTATTATTTTTTAAATAGGTAGACAATCACTTGATTTAAAAATTCTGAACCATCCAAAAACATTAATTTTGGATGAGCTTATACTTTGTTCTGGAATTGGAATGTACAATCTTGCATGTTTATTAGAAAATTTCTGAAACTCCCTTATTATGTACTGTTTTTTTCAAGTATATTTTCATATAAAAATTATATTTAACGGTACATATAAATTATTTAAACTTTATTTAATTATTTGAACTTCAAAAATAAAGATATAAATTTATAATATGAGTTATCTGCAATTAAGTTCACATTTGTAATTAAGGGCACATTCTTCAAATGAGTGAGATTGCAAAAGAACACATTTTTATCTCATCAAGACATCACCTTTCTAAAGCATTTTTGAAACATTTTAGATTAATAATTCACGGGATTAAAAGTCTAAAACTATACATTTATAATAAAAACATTTCTCCTCTACTTACGAAAAGGTGAAAGAATTGTAGCCTAAATCTTTATATGCATTTTATCATTTTAAAATTAAAAATTCCATCTCCTTAAGAAAAGGGAACAAAAAAGACCCCAATATTTCAAAATATAACAAACAAAAAAAATGAAATGAACTCTCCAAGGATGTTACAAATTAACGGACTCTCTGAGGCCCGAATCATTTAAAAAATAAATAAACCAAAACATTACTGAAATTGAATTGGATGGCACATATTGAATTGAAGGCTCTTCAAAATTCAAAATGCACTATCATATGCTTGTATTTAAGTTTTTGAGAGCCTCCAATTCAATCTGCGGCCTTCAAAAATGAAGCTGCATTGAATTGAAGACTGATATTTTTTGAATTCCCTATAATCTGTGATTTTTTTTTTATTGACAGTTGTATTAATAAAAATTTCGGCTCTAAGACAAAAGCTTAGCTTCAATCATTTTGGCTACAGATCTGATAGTGTTTTCTCCCACACCAGTGGCTATAGCTACATCTAAAAAAACATATATATATATATATATACACACACACACAATTGCATTTGTTGATGAAACTACCAAAATATAAAACCAAAATATTTTAAAAAAAAAGGAAAAAAGATAACCATAATTTCACAATATAAAAATTAAATAATATAACCTTTCATGGGCTTCTTGTTGTCAGATCGTTGTGTTATCATGTAAATAACAGCAGCCACAATTGATGTGGGAGAATTCCTAAATTGAATTGAAAATAACAAACTGGTCCTTTTAATATCACAATATTTATAAGTTACAACATCTTACAACAATTTGGTTTTGCAATTTTCAAAATTCAAACAATCAATTCAAATTGTTGAAAATGATATATATATTAAAATGTGCTTGGAGATCAAATTTTACATTTTTTTTAATGTTTTTACTATTTATTAAGTATTTTACAAAATTATTGTTTTTAGTGGTCCATAATTGTCCAGCAGTTTTGTAAAATACTAAATAAAACTGTTTAGACTGTTTAGACTGTTTAGACTTTAAAAATCACAAAAAACTCGTACCGAATATCAAGTTCTTCACACTTATCTACAGTCTGTTGAACTGTCTTCACTGTGCTAGAATTTAAGCCCAGATTTGAACAGAAGCGTCTCTACAAATCCAAAATGAAGAAATTTGGAAATAATTCGATTAGCTGAAATGAAATCATTTATATTAAACTGAATCAAAAGGAAGGAATGCATACCACAAAATCAGCAGCCTGAATAGTGCCCCTCGACTCTTCTTTCAATTGCTTTTCTATTAATGATATCGCATGCCCGAGATCCCTCTTCCTTACCCCGTGCTCAGCTGATAACATTTCTATGTTCCAAATAAAAAAAATAAAAAAGATAACAAGTGAAATTCACAAAGAACATAGATTTTTCCTATGGATACATGCTTGCCAGTATCAGCTGGTACAATAACCCTCCTTGTTTGGTATATCTTATTACCTATATACAAGAACTTTTTGATAGTTTTGTATGCTCCTCAATTCTATGTTTTTTTTATGCTATGTACCAGTGGATTGTTCCAGTGGAAATTTTCTATGTTCCAAACAAAACAAAAAATGATAAGAAGTGAAATTCACAAAGAACATAGATATTTCCCGTGAATACATGCTTGCCAGTATCAGCTGGTACAATAACCCTCCTTGTTTGGTATATCTTATTACCTATATACAAGAACTTTTCGAAAAAAAAAAAATTTCATCAATTTTATGTTCTTTTTCTACTATGTACCAGTGGGCTGGTTTGTACCAGTGGAAATTTTCTATGTTCCAAACAAACAAAAAAATAAGAAGTCAAAATTCACAAAGAACATAGATTTTTCCTACTAATACATGCTTGCCAGTGTCAGCTGGTACAATAACCCTCCTTGTTTGGTATATCTTATCACCTATATAGAAGAACTTTCGATAGTTTTGTATTTTCCTCAATTTTATGTTCTTTTTATTCCAGTGGAATATTCCTAATAGAGCTGACTTATTATAAATCTTCAATAAGTTAGATATTCCAAGTTTCCAACATTGCATTTCAGAAAGCACCAATTTTTCTGATACTGGTACAGTAGGGTATGTATGATGCGAGATGTGGAGATCCCTGAGGCCACCTGGCTCTCATACTCTCCATTGTACAGGTATCATTTCTCGTATAATACTATTTGGAGTTGCCGAGAACACAAATACGCTCTCATACTCTATAAAGTCTTGTGCTTCACATCTCGAAATACTATTTGGAGTACGATCCCAGTCTCGACCACACACATTCCTTCTCCTGTAATAGAGAAGAGTTACCTCAAACAGATGCTATTAATGTTGCTAAAGATGGAGGAGTACGTATTCAAACTCCAACAATGATTCATGCTCGGACCCACCAGCAACCACACCTGGCACTTGACCCACCAGCAAGCCATTCGGACAGGTTCCCGTCCCTTCTAATGGAACAGTATAATTAATGCATCTACAGCATATCTATCTTTGTAAGGGACTAATGTTGATGTAATGTGGGGGTTTATCTATGTAATTGAACCAATTTGTCTAATTAAGAGCTTCCGCTTGCAACTAGAAAATTATACACATTACATAAGAGCGCTATGAACTTTATTTAAGCACAAAAATTAAGTACTTGTCTTTGTTTTATGATACTATTGTCTCGACAAGATGAATTGTAAATTTGATTTAAATATTGAAATTGTAGGCTTGAAAACAGAATATTGATTAAAGCCCAATAAAGCCCAACAAATTAATTCCTCTCCCAAATCCCCATCGGCCATTTATTTTGTTTTTATCGCTCAGCGGCTCAGGCGTTCAGTCTTATCGCTTCACAGCTCCACACTTTTGTTCATCCCTCAGACCTCAGTTGGCGACTCCCTTCAACTCAACTCGGTTAGTTCTCTCTTCTCACCAATTCCTTGCTAATACCAAAACAATCTGTCTTAGTTATGTGCTATTCTTATTTCTTCTAGGCAGCAGGTTTTACATTTTTTTAATGTAAAATTGTCACTTTCCAACCAAAACCTCAACTTTGTTAGATCAGATTTTACATACAGACTGTAAGTCTGTAACCAAACCAAATCAGACTAAATAACAATCAATCATATCAGATGGTGATGGTGATGGTGTCATCAACCTTATCATTCCCCCTCTTCTTTTCACTTTCACCTTCACCTTCTCAATCCCAATCCCAACCACAACTTCCATCCCCAATTGCTTCTCGCCTTGTCGGTTACTCATATTCCAAGTCTCGATCTCAACCCGACAGACCAAATCAACCGCATTGGAAGGGTAAGCACAAGAAGGCGGATGCCGTTTCTGACCAAGAGGCAATTCACCGGTTTGATCAGTTGTTAGCTGCTAAGAACATCCGTCAAATCAATAATTACCCTGATATTGTGACGTACAGCACTCTTATATATGGGCTGTGTAACAAAGGTGAAATTGACAAGGCATTAGATTTTGTAGATGTCTTGATTTCCAAAGGGTATGACCCTGATGTGGTGACCTACAGCACTCTTATAAAAGGGCTGTGCGATAATGGTGAAATTGACAAGGCATTAGATTTTGTAGATGTCATGATTTCCAAAGGGTATGACCCTAATGTGATGACCTACAGCACTCTTATAAAAGGGCTGTGCGATAATGGTGAAACTGATAAGGCATTAGATTTTGTAGATGTGATGATTTCCAAAGGGTATGATCCTAATGCCGTGACGTACACCACTCTTATAAATGGGTTGTGCAATAAAGGTGAAATTGACAGGGCAATGGATTTTCTAGACATCATGATATCCAAAGGGGTTGATCCTGATGCCATGACCTTATTGAAGGGCTTTGCAAAGGAGGGTGATTTGTAAAGGCCTTTAGCCTGATATCTTGTTATAATGGGGCTGTGCAAGGGACGCGAAATGGAGAAAGCAATTTGTTGTTGGATATTTGTTGGATGTTGCTCTTTGATTGAAGGATAACTATTTGAATCGTGTATTGTCTCATTGTCCTCACCTATTGGACTTATTTCTAACTAAAAATTGACATATTATTGATATTTTGGAAATTTGTTGTGTGTTATTTTTGTGGTATTAATTCGCGCATGTAATTTGATCGTTGATGGAAAAAAGTTGTGCATGGAAGTTGATATATGTCATAAATAATATATCATGAGAATTAATATGTACTTGGGAAAAATTTTGTACATGGTAATTGATTTATGTTGCAAGAAATCTGTATCATGTGAGTTGATTTGTGTCATAAAGAATATATATATGTTGACAATTTGATTCTATATTAGAACAAGTTCTCTCTTTCAATGTAGTAGCTCTTACTGTTTTTGCTGTTGATTCTATATTAGAACAAGTTCCCTCTTTCTATACTAGAACAAGTTCTTTATATTATTGCTCTTACTGTTTTTTCCGTGGATTTTACTCTTTTTTTTTTTTGGCAGTTCATCTTTTGCATGCATCTCAAAAAGTTGCAAATGAAGCCTAGCACCTTAAAATCAAATCGCAAGGGCGAGAAAAAAATATTGACAGAAAAGGTTCAATCAAATTTGATGTTGTCGTATTAGGAACAATTGTTAATCAATTGCATAGATGCATGCAAGAGTTGTGAGATTAAATTTGAAATTAATTTATCTTTGCTTTTGACAACTGTTTGAAATTGCTAATTAATTTTATGGATGGAAATAAAAGGAGGTATTTAACAGACTTAATTTTGGATGTTTCTACCTTAAATGCATTATTATTTTTTAAATAGGTAGATAATCACTTGATTTAAAAATTCTGAACCATCCAAAAACAATAATTTTGGATGAGCTTATACTTTGTTCTGTAATTGGAATGTACAATCTTCCATGTTCAGTAGAAAATTTCTGAAACTCCCTTATTATGTACTGTTTTTTTAAAGTATATTTTCATATAAAGATTATGTTTAACGGTACAGATAAATTATTTGAACTTAAAAATAAAGATATAAATTTATAGTATGAGTGATCTGCAATTAAGTTCACATTATATAATGAAGGGCACATTCTTCAAATGAGTGAGATTGCAAAATAATACATTTTTATCTCATCAAGACATCACCTTTCTAAAGCATTTTTGAAACATTTTAAATTAATAATTCACGGAACTAAAAGTCTAAAACTATACATTTATAATAAAAACCTTCCTCCTCTACTTAGGAAAAGATGAAATAATTGTAGCCTAAATCTTTATATGCATTTTATCATTTTAAAATAAAAAATTCCATCTCCTTAAGAAAAGGGAAAAAAAAGACCCCAATATTTCAAAATATAACAAACAAAAATAAAAATGAAATGAACTCTCCAAGGATGTTACAAATTAACAGACATTCTAAGGCCCGAATCATTTAAAAAATAAATAAACCAAAACATTACTGAAATTGAATTGGAGGGCACATATTGAATTGAAAGCCTTCAAAATTCAAAATGCACTATAATATGCTGGTATTTAAGTTTTTAGGAAGCCTCCAATTCAATCTGCGGCCTTCAAGAATGAAGTCGCATTGAATTGAAGACTCTGATATTTTTTGAATTCCCTATACTCTGTGATTTTTTTTTTATTGACAGTGGTATTAATAAAAATTTCGGCTCTAAGACAAAAGCTTAGCTTCAATAATTTTGGCTACAGATCTGATAGTGTTTTCTCCCACACCAGTGGCCGTAGCTACATCTGAAAAAAAAAAATATATATATATACACACACACACACAATTTCATTAGACGAAGAAACTACCAAAATATATTAAAAAAAAAGGAAAAAAGATAACCATAATTTCACAAAATAAAAATTAAATAATATAACCTTTAATGGGCTTCTTGTTGTCAGATCGTTGTGTTATCATGTAAATAACAGCAGCCACAATTGATGTGGGAGAATTCCTAAATTGAATTGAAAATAACAAACTGGTCCTTTTAATATTACAACATTTATAAGTTACAATATCTTACAACAATTTAGTTTTGCAATTTTCAAAATTCAAACAATCAATTCAAATTGTTGAAAATGATATATATATTAAAATGTGCTTGCAGATCAAATTTTACATTTTTTTAATGTTTTTACTATTTATCAAGTATTTTACAAAATTATTGTTTTTAGTGGTCCATAAGTGTCCAGCAGTTTTGTAAAATACTAAATAAATAGTAAAAATATTCAAAAAATATATAAAATTGGTTCTCAAAGCACATTTTAATATAGAAATCATGTTTAATGGTTTGGATAGACTGTTTAGACTTTAAAAATCACAAAAAACTCGTACCGAATATCAAGTTCTTCACACTTTTCTACAGTCTGTTGAACTGTCTTCACTGTGCTAGAATTTAAGCCCAGATTTGAACAGAAGCGTCTCTACAAATCCAAAATGAAGAAATTTGGAAATAATTCGATTAGCTGAAATGAAATCATTTATATTAAACTGAATCAAAAGGAAGGAATGCATACCACAAAATCAGCAGCCTGAATAGTGCCCCTCGACTCTTCTTTCAATTGCTTTTCTATTAATGATATCGCATGCCCGAGATCCCTCTTCCTTACCCCGTGCTCAGCTGATAACATTTCTATGTTCCAAATAAAAAAAATAAAAAAGATAACAAGTGAAATTCACAAAGAACATAGATTTTTCCTATGGATACATGCTTGCCAGTATCAGCTGGTACAATAACCCTCCTTGTTTGGTATATCTTATTACCTATATACAAGAACTTTTTGATAGTTTTGTATGCTCCTCAATTCTATGTTTTTTTTATGCTATGTACCAGTGGATTGTTCCAGTGGAAATTTTCTATGTTCCAAACAAAACAAAAAATGATAAGAAGTGAAATTCACAAAGAACATAGATATTTCCCGTGAATACATGCTTGCCAGTATCAGCTGGTACAATAACCCTCCTTGTTTGGTATATCTTATTACCTATATACAAGAACTTTTCGAAAAAAAAAAAATTTCATCAATTTTATGTTCTTTTTCTACTATGTACCAGTGGGCTGGTTTGTACCAGTGGAAATTTTCTATGTTCCAAACAAACAAACAAACAAACAAAAATAAGAAATGAATATCACAAAGAACATAGATTTTTCCTACGAATACATGCTTGCCAGTATCAGCTGGTACAATAACCCTCCTTGTTTGGTATATCTTATCACCTATATACAAGAACTTTTCGATAGTTTTGTATTTTCCTCAATTTTATGTTCTTTTTATGCTATATTCCAGTGGAACTTTTCTTGTTTGTACCAGTGAAAATTTTCTACTTTGATGACATGAAAGCAGGGGCGGACCTAGTATAGAACCGGGGGGCAGCTGCCCCCCTGGATTTCGAATTTTAGTGGTGATCTATCGGTACCGATCGACTTTGCCCCTTTTTGAAATTTTTTTTGCTCCCCTCTGGATGTTTGATTTGTAATTCGGGTTAAATTTAGTGTTAAAATCAAAATAAATTTCTTGAATTATGATTGGTAATTAGAATTATAAGTTAAAGCATAAAAAATTATAAGTCAGAGTATTGGAAAATATAAGTCAATGCATTATTTTTTTATCGAGTACCCAATTAGTTAATGAGTTTAAATCCGATAAGCTATTTAAATCCGATTCAATATTTTTTTGTCCTCCCTCCTCCCCCTTCGACAAAAATTCTGAATCTGCCCCAGCATGCAAGAAACAAGATTTAAGCATAAACATACCCTTCATTGTGCGGGGTATACTTTCTTGTTTACAAGCTACATAGAGGCAAGCAACAAGAGTTGCATCTTGTTTTGTAATCTTCATCCCCTTTTCTTCCAACCTTTTGTATAATTCATTTGCTCGATCCTTAAAATAGAAAAAATAAATCAATAATATTATATCCAGCCTTTTTGGTTGAAAACTTGTAGGCGATTGTATTGATTCAAAAAAAGTTACAAACTAACTGTTATCAGGGCCGGTCATGAAAATTTTGGGGCTTGGGGTGGGAGAAAATTTTGGGTCCTTTATATATACAATTTTTTTTATAAAACCGGCTAATACACTTCCAAATGTAATTCAACACTATATACCTATTGAGTCATTTTTGCATTTTCAAAGTCCAAACAGTCGATCCGAACATTCAATAGGATATCCATATTAATACGTGCTTGGTGACCAAATTTTACATTTCTTTGAAACTTTTTTACTATTTTTTAAAATAGGTAGAAAATCCATTGATTCAGAAAATTCTGAGCCATAAAAAATAATAATTTTCTACCTATCTTAAAAATAGTAAAAAATGTGTAAAATTTGGTCTCCAAGCACATTTTAATATGGATATCATGCTGAACGGTTTGGATAAAACGCAAAAACGACTTATAAGCATATGGTGTTGAAGTACTTATGGAAGCGATTAGCCGGTCTGATTTTTTATTGATATGCCAATAAATCATACTTATTTAAAGAAAAATTTGAGCCCTTTATACATGCAAAATTTGAGCCTTAATATTTTATTTATTTTGAATATATACGAATTAATTTTTGAGCCCTTTATAAATAGAAAAATTTGAGCCATTTATACATACAAAAATTTGAGCCTAAATATTTTATTTATTTTTAATATGTACAAATTATTATTTTTTTATATTTTTATATATATACAAACATTTTCTTTTTGGGGGTCCGAGGAGATCGCCCTGGCTGTCCAGCACTAGAGTCGGCCATGGTTGTTCAGCACCAAGGCCGATCATAGCTGTTACATGATATTAGACAATAAGTGTATGTAAAAACATTCAGATGTAAACAATAAACACACATAGAGTACGTGTAAGCACTTTGCACTACATGTGAGACATGACCAAGTTTTATTAAAAGGAAAATGACAAAGACTTTGTACCTTGACAGTGTTTACCAGACCCAAACTGCCACAAAAATAAAATACAATTCCAAAATTAGTTGAGATAACAAAAATACATAACATATATTTGAACAATTTTCTTAAAACTTAGAAAAAGAAAAATGAAAGACAAAACATGAATGGCAAGATTTCTTTAATTACCTGTCTGCCATATCACCAATTTTTCTGAAAGCTAGAATTAACCTGTCATCACTAGACACCCGATTCTGCAACCTACAGAGCTGAGAATAACGTTGATCAGAGCGGGCCCCACTAGGCTTGGCGATGACGGTGGACAGACCGCCGTCAGACAAGAGCGGGTTGATGGGTCCACCAACACGAACGGGGTCATTATCACTCGACTCATTGGCGAAAGTGCGCCATTCAGAAGTCTCATCAATGGAACGAGCCTCTAAAACGAGGCCGCACTCAGAGCAGATGGTGTCTCCGGCCGAATGGTCGAACACCACCCTCGTCTCGCATTTGCATTCAGGGCAGTATTCATCGTCTGACATTTGCTCTGTTGATATGTGCTTGTTAGAAGGGAAGAGAAAAGTCGGAGAGGAGAAGAATGCATGAGAAATTAGAAACATCATAGGGTTCCTTTTTTTTATAAGCTGGTGCAACCGACCTATTGTTTCCTTTTTTTGTAGTTTTTAACTTTTTATTTTCGGAAAAAGTTCTATTCTTTTGTATTCTTCTGCTATTTGCGTTATATATTGTTGTTAATATACTATTTTTAATAAAATTTTATTAGAAGTTCCATTTTGTGTATACTTTTTATATATAAAAAATTCATTGGATTATATATTTTTTGGTGTGAAGGGGTTTTTAAAAAAAAAGCATTTGCTTGAGAATTCAATCTATTTTTGTAAAATAAAAAATTATTTATGGCAATTTACTATATATATATTTTTTAGAGTTATATAATTAGTAAGTCTAGGGCTGTTAACGATCCAAATTAGCTCGAGTTATGGATAACTCGAATTCAACTCGGAAGACAGTGAGTCGAGCTGACTCGAGTTGAGAATTATGAGCCGAGCTGGCTCACTAACTCGAACTCAACTCGCGAGTAACTCGAGTTGGCTCGTGACTCGTGAATCAACTCGTTTAAGGTGTTGAAATATTGAACACTTGAACGGATGACTGTTGTTATATAGTAATGTGAGAAGTAAATATTGAACTAATAAATAATCCACATCAATTTAACAAACTAACAAATTTAACAAAAAAAATCAAATGAAACGAGTCCACGGAGTTGTAATTAATCAAACGAAACAAGTCCACGAGTTGTAATGAGCGCATTGAGTCCAACTCGAACTCAACTCATGAGTTAAACGAGTTACTCAACTCGAGTCAGACTAGCTAACTCGAATTTTAAATGAACGAGTTGTTAGCGAATTCGTTACCAAGTTGAGTTCAAGCGGCTCACGAGTCGCGAGCTTTTTATACATCCCTAATAAGTCGTTAAAAGTTTCGCAACGTGTTTACATAAATCTAATTAACATTTATTAATATATGATTGATACGTACTTTACAAAACTTGTGTTATTTATTTAAATTAGATATAAACTTATAAGTTAATATTTAGATTATTGAAAATTTGAAGCACTTTTTCTTGTTTCCTTTACAAATGCCAGAGAACAATTAATAACACGATTGGAAAATACAGTAGCAAGATGATGAAGCACACCTTTTCTAATTTTTCTTTCTTTTTTTCATTTTAATGTTTCTTATTCCTTTTCTTAAATCCTAGTCATTATAACCATCTGTAAATACATCACAGGATTTCTTCTTCAAATTCTAAAAAATCTGTAACCAATTGTTAATAAAATAAGAACATGACTTCTATTCTTACTAAATAAATAAATTAAAAATAATTTGTAACAAAGAGTTTAATGGATCTCGGGCTCGGCCATCTGATTAGGATGGGAGCCAATCCGGTCCATGTCTGTGACGCACAAGGTCCTTTAATATTAGTGCAATCACAATCGGACGGTCTAGATCTATTAACAAATGTATTGTTAATAAATATACCATAATATCTAATTTTTCCATGAGAAGACCGACCTGAGTCTTTGAATCAAAACGACTGAGATCAAGTATTTGATTTGATCTCTAAAAAATACAAGGGGTATGACATGGCCCATGTCGTTTGAGCAGCTAAAAAAATGTATACAATGAAGGAGAAGGAGAAAGAGAAGGGAGAAGAGTATATTTGTCAATTTCATTTTTAAAGTAGTTAAATAAAATATTAACTAAATTAAAGGGGATAGAAAATTTTAAGTTTGTATGAGTATATTGGATATTATGATGTTTTGATAGGGAAATTGATTATTTTGAAAGTTTGTATGAATACACTTGAAATTTTCCCTAAATACTTAATTAGTTGTGTTTACCAATAAATCTGGTGTAAGTTTCTACCTTAGTAATGAGAATCAGATTTATTAATTGTTGATATCTCCATTCTTATATTAAGCACATAAATATTTTAATCCTCCAATGAGTTAGATTAATTAAAAGATAAAATCTCGTATTGAATATCAGCCCTTCAATTAAATAGTATGTCTTTTTTTTTATATACATCTTTTTGATATTTTTTTTTAATTCTATACATCTTTTTGATATTTTTTTTACGTGTAGAAGTCTAAATTTATTTAGATGCATATACTCGCTATATGTACTTGTTACATGCTTCCTTTTTTTTTCCGAAAACTTTTTTAAACTCTCTTTTTTTAATCTAAATAAAGAAATCAATATATTATGAGGATCAGATAAAACATTTTAAACAAAGAAATCAAAATATCACATAAAACATTTATGATAGCGGTCTCATTGTACTCCTCCAAATAAGGAAAATATTAGTTTTAAGACTGTGGTTACTCAAAGATCGAGAGTTTGAGTTCCATTCAAGATTTGTTTTGTTGCTAAATATTTAACATAAGAGATCATAATTTTGGAAGGAGAAAAAAAAAAGAACAATAAGAACAGTATGAGAGTAAATTTTTTTATGAAAATATTTCATTTTCTATAAAAAAAAATTATTCTCTAGTTGTCTAACTTATATTGCTGTAAACGCAAGTGGTATACAAAATACTGTAAAAGAGTTTCTTTTAAAAAAAATAACAAATGTAATTAATTTTGCTAATGCTTATTCCACAGAGTTCTTTATTTTTAATTTCACCTTTTTTTCTAAACCAAACACTACAAAACGACTAACAGAAACCAGAAGCTCTCTGTATAAATTTATTTACAGGTGGGGCCATGATCCAGTTAATACAATACTTTTATTTTGCTTCTTATTCCTAGCAATCCTATTGGCCGAGTGACGACGAAATTACCCTCCAATCCCTTCTGCACCTGGATCACAAATTACAAAAACTGAAAAGCGGGTCCCGTATAAAGTGCCTGCTCTAAACGCGCTTTTATCTCCTGCACCGAACTAATTCTATCTGTCCGTAAATTTCACGATAATTTACAAGTACCATAAGATAACGATTTCCTCCAATAGTAGCTAACCACGTCAACAATTGTAAAAGAACGTAAAAGAAAAGTTAATGTGACAACGGATTCAACGCCTTCTGGGCTAAGAAACATCTCCCGACTTGATCCACTATAAATATCTCCCTTCTACCAAATTTATCGTTTCAGGTAAAAAATTTCTCTCTTATGGAAGACGCACCAAATTTCCTATTCGAAGAATATGATATCGATCACCTTTTATCCTCTTTCTCCGACGAGATGCTGCCACCTCCGATAACGGACTCGGATTCGCCGGTGTCGGTCACATCCGATCCGATACCCGAACTGGATCCGGTAGCGGCTTCCATGGGCGATTTGGAGCGGTTTTTGATGTCGGATGAAGAAGAAAAGAACCAAGCAAAGGAGGTTGCAGAGGAGATTGAAGGAAGTTTCTTCGATGGGATATTTGTTCACGAATTATTGACGGAGAGCGGTTGTAGCAATCAGGAAAAAAGCGACGGTGATGATTCAGTCGAGAAGGATCAAGATCGAGAGAAGAAGAGAGATTCTCCTGATGATCCCGTGGCTAAAAAAATTAGAAGGTAATTACCTATTTCCCCTCGAAAACCTCAAAATTACCCCTCAAATGTATACTTTACAAAGGGGATTTGAAATGCGTTTTAATAGAAAAGTTAATAAATTGGGTAAAATTGTGGGGTTTTGAAATTTAGAATGATGAATATGATATTATGAAATTTACAGGGAGAAATACACAATTTCGAGATTTTTGAAGTGTATACATGAAATTACCCCTCAAATGTATACTTTACAAAGGGAATTTGAAATGTGTTTCAATAGAAAGGTTAATAAATTGGGTAAAATTGTGGGGTTTCGAAAATTAGAATGGTAAATATGATATCATGAATTTGACAGGGAGAAATACGCAAATTCGAGATTTTTGAAGGCTATACATGAAATTTAACCAACTTTGTTTATAGTACTTTGTTCTGTGTGACAGATGAATCCGAAAAAATGCATATCAGTTACATTGGTTATTTATAAATTATAAATAAAAAATATAGCTCTCAGGTAAGAAATTCTAAATCTTGGTTCAATGCCATAAAATCAAATCAAATTGTATGTAAAGATATTCTTTTTTTTTAACAGACAAATGAGGAATTTTGCAGGGAGAAATATGCAATTTTGATATTTTTGAAGGGTATACATGAAATTTCCCCATAAATGAATACTATTGTCAGTCTGAAATATAACCAATTTTGTTTTAGTACTTTTTTCTGATCAGATGAATCACAAAATGCATATCAGTTTAGATTGATCATTTTTTAAATTAAGAATAATGTAAGAAATTCTAAATCTTGGTTCAATGGCAGCCATAAAATCAAATTAAATTTATGTAAAGATTTTGATCCTTTATTTGATTTTGAACAGACAAATGAGGAATAGAGACTCGGCAAAGTCATCAAGGGAGAGAAAGAAAGAATACATAAAAGAATTAGAGATGAAAAGTAGATTCCTTGAATCTGAGTGCAAGCGTCTCAACTACAGTCTTCAGTGTTTCATGTCTGAGAACATGGCCCTTCGTCAGACCTTGCACTCCAAGGAAATTGCGGCCGCAGCAAAGGGCAAGAAGCCCCACTGTGCTGATGTGGCGATGCGGGAGTCAGCAGTACTCTTCTTGGGTAATTGGCTGAATATATATATATTTCGTTTGACACTGGTATAATTGCCTGAATTGAAACCCTAAGTTTGGAATCGGACTGCAACTAGACATGAATTCAACCTAATGCAAAGAAACTCTATGGACCGATTTTTTTGGCGGAAATGCATACCCCCGTCAAAAACCATAAAATCATGTATTTCCCCCCTAAGTTTGTAATATGACATTTACCCTTCTAAATTTCAAAACTCACAAATACCCAATTTATTTTTCTTTTAAAACTCAATACTCTAAATTGGGTCAATTTGTGAGTTTTAGAAATTTAAAGGGTAAAATGAAATTACAAATTTTCAAGGGGAAAATACATAATTTCAAGGTTTCTTAGGGGGGTAATCATGAAATTACCACGATAATGATTTTACAAGTAAAATGCCATTCAGTATATCTTGTGAAAATGTACAAAACCCTGCAGGTATTAGGAATATAATCTGAGACTGAATTTGTATATGTTGTTTAATTTAACAGAATCCCGGCAGTTGGGTTCCCTGCATTGGCTAGTCAGCATTGTATGGTGCCTCTTATTATCCCTCCTAATACCGTACCAACCTCCTCAAAAGACTCGAAAGAGTCTAAGAAGAGGCCCCGCTCCGGTACCAAGACCGGTCGTTGCCTCAAAAAATCCAAAAGGGGAGATTGATCTGAGAAAGAGGTCAGAACAGTTGTTTCTTTTGCGGAGGCGTTGCAAAGGGTTAAGATCTCGAATGAAATCGGTGCATTTTGCAGTTACCGGTCTAGAGGTTATATGTTAGGGTTGTCACTCAGTGACTGTTGAAAATTGTATTGCAACTGTGTTGTGAAGTGTTTGTACTTATTTAAGTACTCCTTTTTTTTTAAGTTCTTTTGTATTCTAAAATATTTAGTATTAAACTTTTGCTTGTATTTTTTTCTTGCTGTCAGTATATCAGATCTTCTCTCTCAATTTAACTGCAAACAAGCTATACACTTAAATAAAATTGTTAAACCAGCATTCTTCCACTATTTTAAGAAAAAGACTGAAATCAGGCAGCAACAATTTATAAAAACAAACGTATCACAAAACGATGAAGTTGAGATTGAACAATAAAATTGAAACTAAATGATGTTAAAATCACCCTAACTTAAGCTGCGAAAAAGCACACTATTATATGAAATGAGTGCATCAACTGAAAAATAGGTATGAAAATGGTTCCATTGACAAAATACTACCAATGTCTGAAAAACAACCAAAGAACTTATAAAGGGCACCAAAGCTAAAAAATTTATGTAACAAACAAAGAAAATAAAACTGAAGCATAAAATTACAAGGTCATGCTTCCCCCGCCTCTAGACATAAGAGATGCGGCTGCTGATGCTGCAGTTGGCACAATACCAGTAGAAATGCCAGGTTTCGACAGATGTATCAGCCTAAATTGTAAAAATAAAAAATTAATTGGTTTGCAAACACAATACTATTGCCACAGATTTGAACTTCTTTAGTTCAAATAAAACCACCATATATGATCAAATGTCGTTTTATTTCTTTTCTGATCTTATTAAATGACTTTGACTTGTACTGCACCTTGCCAATACAGGTACAATGGGTTGAAAACATAGTCTCCTTTTCTAGTAGTGGGTCGGGTGGAAGCATTTTCATATCCTTACCCGTTAATTTAACGAAAAAAAAAACCCAAACCTAATAAGCTAACAAAAAATAATAACCCCTTACCCATACCAGTCTCATCGAATACGGTACAAGATCAGGTAAACGGATAAAAAGCTGCCATTGAATAAATATATATGGGCTATGAATAAAACTATATCATATCATGAATCATCTCCATATAAATATATATCTATATATACAATTTTATAGTTTTTATTTTTCATAATTACCGCATTGGATGACGGGCACAAAATAGTCTTTACTTGTACCTTTATGTTAACAAAAAAACACTTCACTCTTACCCGTACCCGATAAGCTAACGAAAAAAAAAGATACCCATTGAGGAAACATGAATAAAAGGTTACCATTGCCACCCTATTTTCTAGTCCTCGAGAAAAAACTAAAAAAAAAAATTAACAGAGATCTACTTTAGAGAGGCAAAATACTTACGGGGAGAGATATTCACAAAAGGAGGTGATTGCCGATGCCACCTCAGTATAATTCTCAGGGGCAGCTGGTGCAGTAATTTCAACCAATTGTATACCTGGTGTGATGGGGATCGCCTCGTCAGTTGCATGTAATCGTGGCATCCTATTTGCTGATGTCACACTCACTGTCAAGTTGGCCCCACGGTTCAAAAACTGGAAAGAGAAGCCAGTTTTCAACACCTCATGGTCTAGTTTATATCCTAACGCATAGAAAAAGCGAAGTGCAGCACTGCTTGCTTTGGATTCCGCAACGGGCCGTACCAGTACTGACAGCTGATCAGCCCCGGACCCACGCATGGCTCCACCGACATGTCTTATAGTCCTGAAACAAGGATTAATATAGATAACGCACCAAATTATTAAATTTAAGGTTAAGTCGAGCAAAATATGGCAGCATTTCTTCCACTGCACTTGCTATTACTAACAAAATTATAATTTAATGAGATTGGTAAAAACAGAAACCGAAATGTAAACAGATTTCAAATTCACGCTTGGTGAAAACGAAGCTTGCTACAGTTGTGGCCAAAATTGTCAATATTTAAGAATGTACGTTTTTACTGCCTATGGGATTTTCACTAAAAAAATAATAATAAATAGAAAGGGATTTTTACAGAGTACAAAGTACCAAGCTGGAGTAGGCTGTGCCAAGTCGCAAAGAAGCCGGACCTCAGATGACACTGTGTATTCATCAGAAAAAAAAAGAGACAAATGTTAGATCGGTAATATTTTGTAAACAACAAAGTATATTAAAAAAGGAATGATATTATTTGTATGTTGAATGCATACCCACAAAAAGTTTTCTTTCCATGGCAATTCAAATGCAAAAATTAAAAAAAAATAGTATGGAAGACAAACCTATATTAGGCCCACTTTTGAGACACAACTCATGTACCCTGACACGGTGTTTAGGTGCACCACATAACCCTACTAGAAGTATCTCTAGCGCTTCCACATGCTATAAATTAAAGCGAAACAAAAAGGATAACATACTACTATAGAAATTTATCCAAAATTATTTTCTTCTTTAAATTATGTTGATTGGGACATTAATTCTTGTTATATAACATAGATGTGAATGTATAATGATAATTTTGAGCAAGTGATAATTCCATACCTGAGTCTCAATGATACCTTGCACAACACATTCCATTTATTATTTTATTGTACAAATATCTCTTAGAAGCCTACCATCAACAAAAACCTACAAAATCCAATTTGACTTAGAATTATCAATTGGAGTACTCTAGAGCCCCAAATATATCTAAACTACAACTGAAATTTAATAAAATGTGAAACAATTTAACTTGTTGAACCCCAAATTTATATAAAAATTACCAAACTGGGGCTTGTACCGTAGATGTATCAGTTTGTCCAATACAAGAACAACTACTTTAACCCTTACATGGACCCATTTGTCAAATTTGGATTTAACCCTAATTTCACAAAGTATGAACCAATGCCGATAAACCCTAGTTACTCCAACATCACAATTGCAACTAAACTACCTACATTTTATCCAATTATCACAAAACAATTTTCATCAGCAGTCTAATTGCCTTACAGATTTTAAACCAAAACCCTAATTCATACCATTAAAACATTACATCACAAATTAGAAAAAATAGGAAAAAAAAAATTGGACTAAACCTTAATTTGACAATTTATGAACCAATACCAATAAACCCTACTTACTTCTACATCACAATTTCAACTAAACTACCTACATTTTATCCAATTATCGCAAAACAATTTTCATCAGCAGTCTAATTGCCTTACAAATTTTAAACCAAAACCCTAATTCATACCATTCAAACTTTACAACACAAATTCGCAAAAATATGAAAAAATATGGAAAATAAATTGGACTAAACCTTAATTTGAGAATTTATGAACCAATACCAATAAACCCTAGTTACTCCAACATCACAATTTCAACATCAAATTTGACAACAGAGCATCCCAAGCAATTTTCAACAGCAGTCTAATTTCCATACAAAATTTAAACCAAAACCCAAATTCGTTCCATTAAAAAATTACAACACAAATTAGCAAAAATATGAAAGAAAAAAAGATGACGAAAACTGACCTAAACCAGCGAGAAGGAGAAGTGAGGCAGCCAAGAGACGAACTGGAGATGACGCACTTCAATTCGGAGAGATCGCGACGTGGCTTGGTGTGGACCCCTCCGGGCAGTGAGGCTGTAAGAGGAAGAAAGAGTAGAAGCGAAGATTTCGGCGAATAGAGGGGAAATTCGGATGTAAAGTAACCCAAATTTTGAGTTTGGATCCGGACCGTTCGATCTTTTCTGGCACGAATATTAAAGGCTCCATGCATTCCCCGGTTCACCGATCCTCTGAAGTATCTCACATTTTGAGTTTAGATCCGAACCGCGGTCAGAATTGGAGTCTATCCTGTTGAGGTAGAATTTACAGGGTCTCTTCAATATTCGTACTAAAGCAGATCGGACGGCTCGAATACAAACTCAAAATTTGAGTTACCTTTAGGTAATATGAATTCTGAGGGGGAGAACTGAAAAGCAAGTTCCCTCACCTAATGAACAGAAATTCGTAATATCTAAGGTAACATAATATTTATGTTTGGATCTGAACCGTCCAATCAACGATCTGAATCAGATCGGACGGTCTCTATCTAAATGTAAATATTCTATTATCTCAGAGAATATGGATTCAATGAATTAGCGCTACAACATATACCGTTTTTTTTTTATGTACCACCCTAATAAATAAGAATTAAATCAATACCATCCGTTATTTCCGAATTCAGATTCCGCCACGTTCGCACAGTAGATCTGCGAACGGGTCGCTACCCGTTCGCGTAATGGATCAGCGGACTGACCCGTTCCCGACGACCCGTTCCCGATGACCCGTGCGCGTAACAGATCGGCGGACGGATGACCCGTGCGCGATCTGACCCGTTCCCGACGACCCGTTAGCGATCTGACCCGTTCCCGACGACCCGTTCGCATGATAGATATGCGTACGTGGCGAATCCGGATAAAAACCCCTCCGCAGTGGTTTTTTTGCTCTGTCCCTGTCTCCGCAGCCGCGTCCAGCACAGCAAAAAGGTAATTTTTTTTTTATTTAATTTAATTTTGTTAAATAATTTAATTTAATTTAGTTAGTAAGTAGTTTAGTTTTATTAGATAGTTTATTTTAGTTAGGTACCAAAATAGTTGTATATAAATTAGATTAAATTTTTTTCTAGTTTTAGATAGTTTATTTTTGTTAGGTACCAAAATAATTGTATATTGTAAATTAGATCAAAATTAGGTACCAAAATAGTTGTATATTGTAAATTAGATCAAAATTAGGTACCAAAATAGTTGTATATTGTAAATTATATAAAAAATAGGTACCAAAATAGTTGTATATTGTAAATTATATCAAAATTAGGTACCAAAATAGTTTATTGTAAATTAGATCAAAATAGTTCTATATTGTATATTGTAAATTAGGTACCAAAATAGTTGTTTATTTTTTTTTGTATTTTTGTAAATATTTGTGTTAATTAGATGAAAGTAGTATATTGTGATCTATTTGTAAATATTTGTGTAATTTACGATATACTATTATTTGTGTATATTTTTTATTAAATAGTAGTATATTATAAATTACACTAAAATAGTAGTTTAGTTGGGTACCAAAATATTTGTGTATTTAAACCAATTTAGAATTGTGATTGTATGTATAATTTAGAAATTATATTTAGAATTTAGAAATGTACCTATTTAGAAATGTACCAATTTACAAATCGACAAATTTAGAAATGTTGTATTTAGACCAAAATAGAGTATAAATGCATCAATTCAGAATTTATTTTTTTCTGAATTAGCGTAGATTGTAAGATTTTTTACCGATTCATTCAAGAATGGTGATATATTATTGAATTACCATAGATATTTGTATTATTGTTAGATTTGTACTATTTGAAATTATCAATAGAGGTCAAAATTGATAAAATTGTTAAATTTGTTGTTAGTATGGCGTCAACCAGCGGTACCAATCAAAATCGGACGCAAGATGATTTACAGTTAGATTTATCACTGGCCCGTCACGTATTTCCAAATATGACGGAAGAGAGTATCAGTCCTCTTTGCTGGTATAAATTCGAGGAGCACAAGATGAAAAACGCATATGTAAGTTTTTGTTTTGAGAAATGCAAATAATTTTAATTTTCATTTAGATAAAAATAGGTAAGTTATATGTTTGTTTGTTTTGAAATTGAATGCAGACTCATACCTTGACGAATACGCGGAACAATCAGATGAGTATCCTCTACGACGACCGATACGCTCCCGTGTTGAAGAGTTTGGGTCTGTGGCATGTCTCACAGCTGACCCCCATTGTCGCAGATGTCGCTCTTCTATCTGCGTTGGTCGAGAGGTGGCGGCCGGAGACACACACATTTCACATGCCTATCGGAGAGATTACGGTGTCTCTCCAGGATGTCAGCTGTCTCTGGGGACTGCCTATTACTGGACGGGCTGTGACGGGTGTGGAGTACGGGGACTTCACAAAGGACGTCGAAGAACTGTTGGGACCCAACCTGATGAAGGAAAGGTCCCTGAAGAGGTCGAAGGTTGCATCGAAGAATGACATCAGTATCCCTCTTTTGCGGGCGGCATTCAGGTAAGTATTTTTTTTGTAATAGTAAGTATTTGATTGTGATGCTTCATACTCTGTACTAAATTAGTTCGTATATGTAGTGGAAAATTGGAAGAAGATGCGCCTGAGGAGAAGATAGATCGGTGGACACGTGCTTACATAATGGAGTTATTCTCTTGCTGGTTGTTCCCAGATTCCTCTGGGAACACCGTCCCTGCTTGTATGCTACAGTGGCTAAGGGACTTGGATGACCCTCCACAGATGAATTGGGGTGCAGCAGTTTTGGCATGTCTGTACCGAGGCTTATGCATTGCGTGCCGGGTATAAATTACTTTCTCTTCTTATTATAAATAAATTATTTTCTCTTATCGAATTTAAAAATAAATGCAACTTGTATAAAAATAGGTCGACAAACAAGGTCTGTACGGACCGATTGGTCTCCTTCAGCATTGGTCGTGGACGAGATTTCCATTTGGTCGTCCACAACCACTAGACGAGGGTTGGGCTCCAAACTGGGGTCGTCCGGACGGGGAGACCTGTCCTGCGTATGCTCAGAGATTCTGCGCCAGAAAGACCTTTGTCGCGACCCCTCACGGCAAGCCTTCGGGAGTTTTCTTTTTCAGAACTCAATTCGAGCAGATGACTCCAGATCTACATGTCGAGTGGCGACCGTATGATTTTCGCGTCACAGTGTATGAAGAAGGTGAAGAACCTTACTCTTTCCTCACAAAACTTCCTTCGATCTGCAGTCGCGAGCGAGAATACTGGTTTGCTCAGGTGCGACTAGATTTTTTTTATTTTCTAGTTTACATTTCATAAACATATTGTAGTTTAAAATTGAAACTTAGACACATAAAATATTTGCAGGTGCCGCTTATCTACTACCAGGTTGTTGAGCATTATTACCCTGGACGGGTAATGAGACAGTTTGGTATGGCCCAGTATTTTCCAGTCCCGGATCCTATCACAAAGGACGACTGGTATGATCTTCACCAACCGTTGTGCACTACGGTCATGAAGGATTGGCGGACGGAGCACGCCTTGCATGTACAGCGACTAGAGGCTATGAGTCTGGATGACATGGTTCCTGATATGTACCAGATTTATGCTTTCGAGGAGTGGGACCAGCAGTATCGACAGTGGTACCAGGAAAATTGTGCATTCACGGTGTACATGTTCGGTCTCATGTCAGAGATCAATAGGAAGCCGCTTCATGTACCACGCGACACGACTACCCCCCAGTATGGTTTCATCCCTAGCAGTGGTCCGGCTGCACAGATTGTAAGTTTTTTTATATTTTCTACTATATTATTTCAATACAGTTATGGTAATCATCTTTTGAAATATTGATGAAATGGTTTATTCACAGGTACTGATGAACATCAAGGCAGTTCTGAAAGCTGCAAGATATGGGATCACAAGAGGCTGGAAGAAGGTGGGGAAGGTCATGTTGTGCATATCTGCACCTCCGGTGGTCGTCGCGGGGTACAAAGACCAGCTGGACAAGATCCTGCGGCTAGCAGATCTTCCAAGATACGAGGATTTGGCAAATATGAATGATGAAGATTCTGCAGAGCAGATGAGCACACCAGAGCCGGATCTTTCAGAGATCTTGTCTGCACCGACGCCTGAGGCAGCATTTCAGAGTTTTGGAGATCGAGTGGTACGTGCATTTTTCTAATAACCTACTTATTGAGAAACCAAATTATTCATTTATTAACAATCTATTTTCAGGGAGATGAGCCCCGGTTCGAGCCATCACAGGATTTTGAGCCGACTCAGCCATCGCAGGATTTTGAGTTTGACGTGGGTTCGACATATGATACCATATACACTCAGGGTTACTCTTATCCTCAGTTTCACACACAGGATGATCCACCACCAGAGGACAGTGCAGCAGTGTACCAGACGGAGACAGCTTCATCCTTAGCAGAGGCTGCTGCAGCTTCTATTTTCGGTCCTGTTCCTAGCTCATCTGAGGAGGTTTTGTTTGGACATATACCGGAGGAGACCCCACCACAGCCATCGCGGCAGTATACGCCTGCTTTCAATTTCTTAGGTTCGGAGATTGAGGAGGTACCGGAGGAGTTGGGGCGCGGTAAGAGACATAAGATCAGGAAAGACCCGTACACACCATCGACCAAGTAGTTATTCGGACTGTTATGGCTATTTGGACTTTTTGTTCTATTCGTACTATTTGGACTGTTATTTAGTTATTATCATGTTATTCTGACTGTTGTTTGGTTTATGCTTGCTACTATATTATCTAGTTATCATGTTATTATGACTGTTATTTGGTTTATGCTTGCTACTATATTTCTTAGAATTCGAATAACAAAAAAACACAACTTCTACTACAATAAAAAAACGGCATAGGTTCGGATAAAAAAAAAGCACACAATTCTACAATAAAAATTACAACTTCTGTTACAATAAAATCACAACTTCTACTACAATAAAAATTACCCTATTGCGTATTTCCTCTCGCATCCCTTCTTCTTCTCGCATTCCTCTCGAGAGTTTCTCTACTGGTTCGGTGACCCTTTCGTCGTCCTTCCAATACATCCATCCACATTTGGATCCGGTTGTGTCGTCTCCTACCCAATTTTACCAACCGATGCTCTGGAACTAATAGATCTCCTTCGTGCACCGGCCAATCACATTGATTGTCATACACATGGAATTCACCACTCCATGTGTCTATGAGTGTTTGAATGTTGTAATAATAATTGACGAAGTCATTTGGATTCAAGTTCCTATAATGTTAACACATTAGTAAGTAATACCGTCCCTAATATGAAGTTTCAAATTAAATAAAACATAATTTTACCTTAAACGACACACCGCCATCACATGAACACATGGTATTCCGCCCATCTGAGGCTTCTGGCACTGACATTCCACCTCATGATCGTTCTTCACAATTACCTTGTACCTGCAGTCGCTAGACGTGTGTACCCATCTGCCATTATCCATGTCAAAATTAATCTTTTCGCCATGTGAGGTCACCATAAATTCATTATGGCCGAATGCAAGCGTTGACAGTTTTTTAGTCTTCTCAATGTGCTTATCCAGCTTCTTATGCACGCGAGTGGAAAAAAGCTGACCCGCTGCTTGCAATTGCACAGCCGTCTCACTTCTTTTCTCAAACCAGCTAACACACTTGTAGAATGTCTCCTCAATGATTGCGGCAACTGGTAACCTACGATAATTAAAAATTACAATTAATTGAAGAAAACGTTAATAAAATATAGGAGGATTACAATATACAAACCTGCGAGAAGTTTGGAAGACATGGTTGAGCGATTCAGAACCATTGCTAGTCATTATTTCCCAACGAGATCCATCATCCATAGCTTGGTACACCTTCCATGGCTTAGGCAGTTCTTCCTCGTCATTTTCATTATATTTGCCACATGTATCCAAATAAGCCAACCAAGCAGTATTTCGCCTCCCGATTGCATCAAGTCCTTCTTGCAATCTTCTTCTCTTCTTCTTTTTAACCATAACCTTGAAAAAAGTGGAAGCTACCTTATCCTTAGTGTGCTTTCCAAAATTCTCAAACACATGTTGAGAGCAGTAGCGGTGAGCACACTCTTCTTTCTCCTCACACCAACCCAAATCATCTTGAATAAACACCTTTTTTATGCCCTTGTGTCTGTCAGATACCACACACATGTATCTATTTCGCCCAATTACAAACTCCCGCACCCACTTCATGAACCATCCCCAATTCTCAAAATCCTCGCTCTCTACCAGTCCAAATGCTAACGGGATTAACTGATTATCTGCATCATATCCGGTTACAATTAACAGTTTACCCTTGTATCTGCCAGACAAGAAACAAGCATCGATACTGATGACGGGTCTGAGGTGACCGACTGCGGCAATACATGGTCCCCATGCCCATGCTGCTCTCATGAAAAAACGATACCCTGGCTTAGTGGTTGGCTTTGAAACAATTTTATATTGGGTTCCCGGATTTGACCTTTTTATTGCCTCCAACAGAGGGACAATCAGCCCATAAGACCCCTCCCAACTACCAAAGGCCCGAGCAATTGCTAACTCTCTACCACGCCATAATTTGTTGTACTTTGGAACGATGCCCTCGTACCTTTCAGCGCATAAGTCAGCGACTGCCCGGATAGAAATATCAGCATTTTTTTCCAATGACAATTTTATACAGTTGGCGACCATAGCGGACGTCAACTGTGCATGATCTAACCTGGATGCCGATGCGTGACATGTGTGCTTAGCCACATTCTTCGTGATGGCCCAAGTATTACCAAAGCCTGTAGCCCTCGCAACCAACGCCCACCTGCACCGGGCGCTAACACACTTGTACCTCAACCTGGTGGTATCGCTGTGTGTATTTTTAATCTCCCTATTTTGTTTGATGTGCCAGTGGTTAATTGTATCTTTCATCTTATCCTTGTTGTCATATGTCATCCCCTCAGACAATTCATGTCTTTCTCCCTTTTATTTTACAAAAAAAACAACAAAAAATAAACAACATCAATTTAATAACAACAATTTAATAATTAAATTAAAATTAAATATAAATTAACAAACATACCTCACAAGTCGCAAAAAAAGAGCTATCGGCCTCTCCAAACCCTGATGTATCGTGAAATTGCTCAAACGGATGTCTTTCTCCACGATCCACTATAGGCCACTTCCGTCTACCAAGCACAGGAATACCAGTATCCTCATCACTGTGATCTGATACCCCACCGTCCCCATTATCATCCCAATTAGCCTCTGCCTCCATTTCTTCAGGATCATCGTCCGTATTGTCAGCATAATAAAGCCGTTCAGGGGTTTCAGATCGCTCCCTTTCAGATTGGACTCGGCTAGAGGACGAGGATGGAATCTGAGATCGACCCCTGTCAGATTGGACCCTACTAGGGCCCGCTACACACGGGGCCCGACTAGGACCTGCTACAGATGGGGCCCGGCTAGGACCCGTTACAGATTGCTCGAGCCCCAAACCTTGAGTCAACTGCAACAATTGCCTAGTATTCTGTCTGGAGTTATGTCCGGAGTTTTGTCTGGGGTTTGCTACAACATATAACTCCAGGAACTTGAAAGTCATATTCATTGTCATTTGGACATATAACTCCCAACTGCTATCGTCTTGTACCGGTAGCTGTTGGAACCAGGTTTGATTGCCTTGGCCAATATTGATTCTTGCGGTAATTATCAGTTCATAATTATGGTGGTCAATACCGAGTTGTTGGTACACTTCCCTATTTAAACCTCTAAAATCCAAATCAAGCCGAATATTGAACATTTTCGGCACTTGGTGGCTATAATAAGCGCCATTTGGTCCTTGTAATACTTCACCATCAAAATAACAAGCAATTCCAATCATAATTGGTTGAATAAACCTAATAATAAAAAATAACTAAATTAAAACAACTACAAAAAATAAATTTAAAAAAAAAAAGGATGAAAAGGAAATAAAACGTACCTATGCAGCAGCTTCGGTGAAAATGTGTAGAATGCTCTGCAGAACTGATTTTCTATATAGGGGGAATCTGCCACGTGCGCCGATCTGTTACGCGCACGGGTCATCCGTCCGCCGATCTATTACGCGCACGGGTCGTCGGGAACGGGTCGTCGGGAACGGGTCGTCGGGAACGGGTCAGTCCGCTGATCCATTACGCGAACGGGTAGCGACCCGTTCGCAGATCTACTGTGCGAATGTGGCGGAATCTGAATTCGGAATTAACGGATGGTATTGATTTAATTCTTATTTATTAGGGTGGTACATAAAAAAAAAACGGCAACATATATACATGCGTTGACAATTTATTTTGAAATTTATCTTTACTTTATGAATGCATGCGTTAAGTGAGTCTCCTCCTTTCATTCTGATTTTTTGTGCACTACTTGAACTCTTTAACATATTTTTGTAATCTCAGTCAAAAATGTTGAATGTATGAATTAAAAAAAATTGTTAAATTTTTTAAACTAGGATTATTAAATTTGTAAAACTGGTCAACAAAAAGAAAAATTCAACGAGAAGAGAGCTAGCTAACACATTAGACATGTAGACACGTGATTCCCCACGTGATCGTACGTTGATTCATATCACCTGAGGTAACATAAATTTTGAATTTAGATCCAGACCGTTATTGATAGCATCCAGATTCTGATCGGACAGTTGGTATCTAAAAGCAAATATTCAATTACCTCTGAGAGTACAAACTCGTATTACGTTATCCTCCCAAGACGTGGTCTACACTAACACTAACGAACCAGAGTTTTTCTTTTACTATATTGGTCTACGGTCTTCTTCCAATCTCTCCACCAAATTACCAAAATACCCCTCTTCACCTTGTCTTCGCCTCTTCCATGGCCGCGCCATAACTCAAAAAGAGGGATTCAACAAGAGACAAAAAACCTCCCTTAATCGGATCTGATTTCACAATGTCTGGACCCGCCACTTTAGGCGGGCCGTCGCGACTCGGCCGCGTACTGGGCCCAGCTTTCGACAAGCTCCAGAAAAACGCCACGTGGCGACGGCACCCAGCTCTCGTCTCCGCATGTAAGCACTCATTAGACCAACTCCCATCCATCTCCGACTCTGATCCGACCCAAGACCCGCTTGAATCCGACCCTTCATTGCTTGACCCGTTAATCATCTCCCTTGACCCTACCACTCCTCCTAAACTTGCCTTGATCTCTCTTGAATGCTTCCAGAAGCTTCTTTCTCATAATCTTCTACACGGTGAGATCGACGGACAGGATTCATCTGCTCCCGTTTCAAAGTTGATCTCGTACGTCCTTAAGCTGCCTTCGTCTCTCTCTGATGAATCCATTGAACTAGGTGTTTTGAAAGTTCTGATTTCTGCTGTGCGGGCCCCATCTGTCGGTCTCAGAGGCGAAATGCTTAACCAGTTTGTGAAATGCTGCTTCAATATCTATTTAGGAAGTCACAGTTTAGCAAACCAGATTTGTGCTAAGATGGTTCTTGCACAAACGTTAGCTATTCTGTTCGCACGTGCTGAGCGTGTGAAGGCACGAACAGTGTCTATAATGGATATGATGGATTTGTCAGATAAGAGTCTGAACGACTCGAGTTTGTCGAATTTTGCTCAGAATTTCATCAATGAAGCAATGGATTGGAGTGGGGCTGACGCTGACCCAGCGGGCCCGGATGCTGATTTGGCAGCAGAGGATGGATTAGTGGTGTTTAAGAACTTGTGCAAATTGTCAATGAAGTTCTCTAATTCAGGTAGCGGAACGAATTCAGGTCAGGAGAGTACTGATGACCCGGTTTTGATGAGAGGGAAGTTGTTCAGCTTGGAATTGCTTAGGATGGTGGTTGAGAATGCTGGTTCCTTTTGGCGCAACAATGAAAAGTTAGTTTCTTTTACTATTTTTAATTCCTTTTGGGTGTGTTTGGATTAAGGCTTGGATTAGTGAGAATAGTGAGCTGACCCAACTTTTGACTGGGTCAGTAGAATAACATGCTAACTCATAAAAGGCAAACAAAGAATAGTTCCTTTTTGCTAACCCAAACACATCCAAACGTAGAATAGTAGTCTGGAATAGTCGCTAACCCGGGTTATCCATGTTCTTTGCCTCATCCAAACGCACCCAAATTTGTAAGTGTTTCACTTTATGCCATTATGATACCCAGAGTCTGGTTTGATGGGACATGAATAATTCAGTTTGAGTCGTCCGGTTCAAACAAGTTAACAGCTGATTCTCACATAGTCTGTGAAGTAATCAGAAGATTGAAGAAGGAACTTTATTAGGTCTTAGGTTTCCGATTTGGGACAAAACGACAAAGTGAAAGGATATAGTTCATATGATTTTTGGGTAAACTCGTTTCACAATATTATTGTGCCAACACTTTTAGAACTGTTAGATGGTTCAAACTAGACCAGGTTTGGCTAGATAAACTGAATACATTTAATATTTAATTCTTACATTTGTCCATTTTTTAACTGCTGGCTTTAGGTGCACAAACTTTCTAAACAATAATATAAACTTTACAGGACCTTTTTTTGATACTTGTTTTGCATAACCTTCTAAAATTGTTAGAAAAATCATCTTTCTGTATAAACTCCAGATTCGTATTTAACAAACCAATATTTTTTTAATATCCTTCATAAAAAATTATAAAATGATATTCCATTTTAAAATATGCCAAACTGTACCATTTGAGCAGTGAAACCCACTGCTTGAACATTACATTATTTATTTTACTATTTTTTTTTACTTTTTAAAAAAAAAAAAAAATTCAAGTATACAAACAAAATTACAAAACCATGTCATGATAATTTTTCTGGTGTGAAGAGTGAACACCATTTTTTAAACAAAACTCGTTTTTACCAGCTTTTATTACTTATTTTATTCGAATGTTTTCTGGAACAGGTATCTTGGGGCAATCAAGCAGTATCTTTGTCTGTCCCTTCTGAAAAACAGCGCATTAACTGTGATGAGTGTGTTCCAGCTTCTATGCTCCATTTTCATAGGGTTGGTGTTGAGATTTCGGGCAGGGTTAAAAGAGGAGATAGGTATCTTTTTCCCTATGCTTGTTCTACGGGTACTCGAGAATGTACCCCAACCTAGCTTCCTTCAGAAAATGACCGTATTGAACCTGCTAGAGAAGATATGCCAGGACCCACAAGCCATTGTTGATATTTTCGTGAACTATGATTGCGATGTGGATGCACCTAATATTTTTGAGCGGTATGAAACTTGTGCAATAACTATAACTTTATTTTATTAATGTACAGAAAACACACTACTATGACTTTCTATTTTTAGTAAAAAAAAGCTAACCCGATATGGATCAGAATTTTGTATTATTCAAGCCTTGAAAGTGTTTTCTCTCTGATTAAAGCAACTACTGTGCGAAAACAATAAATTACTGAGCTCCAAATTTTGAATCCTTTCAGGATTGTAAATGGGTTGGTGAAAACTGCATTGGGGGTCCCACAAGGAACTGCCACGTCACTCTCCCCAGCACAAGACCAGACATTTCGCATCGAGTCGGTTAAATGCCTGGCTACTGTTATCAAATCAATGGGTCTATGGATGGACCAGCAACTAAAAATTGGTGACTTCACTCCCAAAAGTACTGAGACTACTGATGGTGCACATTCAGTGGATAGTTTTGGTTCTTTCTCTGTAGAGGAAGGAAGTGGAAGTGATTTTGATTCAAACATTTCAGATTCTGGTTCGGAGGTGTCTGATGCATCGACCCTTGAGCAACGGCGTGTGTATAAGCTTGAGCTTCAAGTGAGGAACTTTCTTAACCTTATTATGTATAAAAAAAACTGAGATGAATTGATAGTAGGAAATTTTTAATGAAACCTTGACTATATGACCTTCTATATACAGCAGAAATGTGCCTTGATTTGTTCTTGTTTTCTTTGATATACATGTATAAATGTATTCCAGAATTTCAGAAATAAAGAGAAGACAATTGTATGGGAGTCTAATGAAGATTGAAATTTCATTATATTTATTTTGAAAACACATATTATTTGATTTTCGACCAATTGAAATCTACACATTGCATGCAGTTATATGTGCATTTTTCTCAAAACACATTATTTGAATACTTTATGCCATTTAATATTTCTTTCTTGTTGTTGTTTCAGAAAGGCGTCTCCTTGTTCAATCGGAAACCCTCAAAGGGTATAGATTTCCTTATCAACACGAAAAAAATATCTTCTAGTCCTGAGTCAGTGGCAGCTTTCCTGAAATCAGCGAGTGGTCTCAACCCAACCATGATTGGTGACTACCTTGGAGACCGTGAAGACTTCCCCCTAAAGGTCATGCATGCCTATGTTGATGCATTTGATTTTGAGAGGATGGATTTTGGTAAGGCAATCAGGTTTTTTCTAAGAGGATTTCGGTTGCCTGGAGAGGCACAAAAGATTGATAGGATAATGGAGAAGTTTGCTGAGAGGTATTGTAAATGTAATCCCGATGCATTTTCAAGTGCTGATACAGCATATGTGCTTGCATATTCGGTAATTATGCTGAATACTGATGCCCACAATACCATGGTCAAAGATAAGGCAAGTTTATTTATTTATTTATTTTTGTTTTTTTTTTGCGATGCATGTTATTTTGCACTTCTCTTGAAATTCGTCTTTTCTTGGATGTGTGGAAAAATGAATAGAGAATTTTCAAAGGAACTGCACTATTACTTGATTGCAAAAGAATTTACAGTTCAACTTTAAAAACTTTTAAGCATTTGTGCCTGTCTTCATCAGAAGCAAATGAAATCATTCGCCTTTGTGTCTGTTTGAAATAATGCAGGTTTATTCTTGCAATTTTCAAGAAAAAGAAATAATTTTATAAACTCGAATACCATTTTTTCATTATGCATTGCAGATGACAAAAGCTGATTTCATTCGGAACAATAGAGGTATTGATAACGGGAAGGACTTGGCTGAAGAGTACCTTTCTACTCTCTACGATCAAATTGTTAAAAATGAAATAAAAATGAAAGCTGACTCATCGGTCCCACAAAGTAAGCAAACAAATAACAGCATTAGTAAACTTCTGGGGTTGGATAACATTATCAATCTTGTCAACTGGAGTCAGACCCAAGAGAAGGCTGTTGGCGCTAATGATTTGCTTATCAAGCATATTCAAGAGCAGTTCAAGGCTAAGAGCGGCAAATCTGAGTAAGTGGGTTTTAGGTAACTTTTAACTCTTGGTTGTTACTGAGCAGGTTGAAAAAAAATGGTGTGAGAAGAACCTAATTAACATAATAATCTAAATAAGCTTATTCTCATCAGACACTAAAATTAAACTTAAGAATTACTTGTGTTCTTGTATCATTTAAGATCATGCACAGTGGAAAAAGGCAATTATGTTTTTACATATCTTGACGTTAATTAGATACAATTCTCATGATTGTTAGAATATGTTAAGGGAAGCCTGTATTGAACTGTAGGCCTAGCACATATGGTGATGGATCATGGCTCTCTACAGAGAGACACCGATTCAATTCCTGCAAAAGGCATCTAAAAAGAAATTAATGCTGGGGTTACTGGAGCCCTTGCTTCAAAAAAAAGAAAAGAAAAGAAAAAGGGAAGCCTTTATGGGTACTGTCAAACAAATTATTGTTAGAGAACACAAAATAAAAAATAAAAAAAATGAATTGTAGCAGATGTAGAGAGGATATGGGGATATTCTTTGTTGCTAATCCTCTCTCTCTCTCTCCCCCTCGCTCGCTGTCTGATTTGTAGGTCTGTGTTTTACTCAATAATGGATACGGGCATTCTTCATCACATGGTGGAGGTATGCTGGGCCCCACTGATGGCTGCATTCAGTGTCACCCTTGATCGCTCTGATGACCGTGCAGCTATCGCTCAGTGCCTTCTTGGGTTTCGAGGCGCAATCCATGTCACTGCCGTACTGTGCATGCAAACCCAGCGTGATGCCTTCGTCACCTCCGTTGCCAAGTTCACCTACCTACACTGTGCTGCTGACATGAAGCAAAAAAACATTGATGCTGTAAAGGTAATTAAACATAGTTAGCTCCTCCTTTTAGGTTGACTAAACCCAGTAATAAATTATAAAGGGGTGTTGTTTCTGAATTTATGGATACAAAACCTTTACAAACTTGACCCCCCAAAAAGTAAGAGAGTAAAAAAGGAATTCTCGCTTACGTCTGACATGTCTGGTTTTCTATCAGATTGAATCAGTTCCCTGTACCTTTGGTATCTGCTAGGGGCATAGGTCCCTTATATTTTATGAAATAATTCTTTAGTGCATACATGCATCATAATTCTATGAAATAATTCTTGTGCAATCTTCCTTTTCTTATATATATTTGGGTGATCTGTGGTTTTCAAACAGGCAATAATTTTAACTGCCTTGGAAGATGGAGACTACCTTCAAGAGTCTTGGGAACACGTATTGACATGCCTCTCACGCTTTGAGCACCTACACCTCCTAGGTGAGGGGGCCCCACCTGATGCCTCTTTTCTGACAGATGAAAAAAACCCTCAGAATAAGCCCACTGCGTCCCAAAACCAACCCTCCTCAAAACAGCGGGCCCTCCAAAATCCTTCTGTCATGGCCGCGATACGTGGTGGATCATACGATAGTGTGGGTCCCACTGGAGCAGGGGGTGCACCTCCATTGGTGACGCCAGATCAGATAAACATCTTTGTCTCAAAGTTGAATCTACTGGACCAGATTGGGATTTATGAGCTGAACCATATTTTTGCACATAGTCAGAGATTGAATGGTGATGCAATTGTGGCTTTTGTTAAGGCTCTCTGTAAAGTTTCTGTGACCGAGCTACACTCTCCAACTGATCCGCGGATCTTTTGCCTCACTAAAATAGTTGAAATTGCGTAAGGATATCTTGTTATTTAATTTCTTAAAGAATAGAACTTTCCACCTGGTGTGTGCATTGTCTCTTTTAAAATACATAATTGCTAAAATAGTTATTTAATTTCTTAAAGAATAGAACTTTCCACCTGGTGTGTGCATTGTCTCTTTTAAAATACATAATTGCTAAAATAATAAATTATAGCAAAATTAATAAAAAAAATCAGATTTCCAAATAGGAAAGGTCAAATTAGCACTTTCTAGAAGCAAAAAAATAAAAATAAAATAATAGAGTACTAGAAAAGAGATTAGTTGCACAGTTTATTATTGCAAATAAATTTAGAATTGTACAATAATTTGTTGGTATCTTGATATATCGGATATTTGCAAAATATATTCACATAGACTCCTTGAGCTTGGCATCCATTGATAAAAAACCACTAAATTTATTAGTAGGGATATTTTCAAAATGGGGAGAAAAAATATCAAATTTTACATTTCTGGTTTCAGCATACCTTCAAATTAATGTAAGTCCTAGTTCGTTTAATTTCTAACCAAACAAACCAGTCTATATTAATTATCTTTAACTATGTAGCCACTACAACATGAACCGAATACGGCTGGTTTGGTCTCGCATATGGAATGTTCTCTCTGATTTCTTTGTCTCAGTCGGTCTCTCGGAGAATCTCTCAGTGGCCATCTTTGTAATGGACTCGTTGCGCCAGCTGGCGATGAAGTTTCTAGAAAGGGAGGAGTTGGCAAATTACAACTTTCAAAATGAGTTCCTGAGGCCATTTGTGATTGTCATGAAAAAGAGCTCATCGCTGGAGGTGCGGGAGCTGATTGTGCGTTGTGTTTCCCAGATGGTGCTTAGTCGTGTAAATAATATAAAATCGGGATGGAAGGGTGTTTTCACGGTATGTTGGATAATAATTTACTCTATTATTTTTATTTCCATAGAAGTGTTCTGAAAGGTCTTGTACATAGCTGTTTTGAATGATCTTATTGGAATACGACTCTTTGAATGATTTTTTCTAGAAAAAAAGAAAAGCTGGTAATGAATTTTAACAATGAGAAGTTGATTTAATGTGTGGTGAAATCTGATATTTGTTTCTTGGTCTTACTTGATTTTGTTGTTATCATAGGTGTTTACAACTGCTGCAGCTGATGAAAGGAAGACCATAGTGCTACTAGCATTTGAGACAATGGAGAAAATAGTTAGAGACTACTTCCCTTACATAACAGAGACTGAGACCACGACTTTTACTGATTGTGTAAAATGTCTGATCACTTTCACTAGCAGTAAATTTAGTAGTGATGCAAGTTTGAATGCCATAGCATTTCTGAGATTTTGTGCGGTGAAGTTGGCTGAGGAGGGGTTCAGTACAAATCCAGAGGTGAAGAAAAATAGTGGACATCTATCAGAAGCAAATGGTATTCTAAGCAAGGATGACCATGTTTACTTCTGGGTCCCTCTCCTCGATGGTACTCGCTCTTTTTTCTCTGTTTCTTGTATAATTTGACTTTTATATACTTATTGATTAATATACACTTAAATATCGTTATATATATGATTGTCAATTTTTATTTTATTTTTCAGGATTGGCGAAGCTGACAACTGACCCAAGATTAACTATTCGGAAAGGAGCCTTAGAGGTTCTTTTTGACATATTAAAGGACCACGGCCACATCTTTTCTCCCCCATTTTGGGCCAGTATTTTTGAATCTGTTATTTATCCGATATTTACCAACAAGCCTGATGCTGCATCTGAAAATAACACTGAAGTAGAAGAACCTTCCGGAGCCCTAGAGACCCAGATCTTGGCTTCCCGGTGCCTAGTGGATCTCTACTGTGAGGTATTTGATGCAGTTCGACCTGAGTTGAGTCAGGTCATAACTATAGTGGTTGATTTCATTAAGAGCCCATACCAGCAGGCTGCTACTGCTGGTGTGGCCCAGTTGCAGCGTCTCACGGAAAATCTAGGTGGTGAACTCAATGGAAGTGAGTGATATTTTTATATATTTATATTTATTTATTTTAATGTATTGGATATGTATCAGACCCAGACAAATGTTTATTCTGGCTTTTTTTTATAGGTACAGTGAGTATGCTTTCAATTAAAATCCCCAGATGAACAAATGATACAAAGAAACCAAAAAAAATTTAAAAGATAATATTAGTTACTAAAGCTCTTACTACTGCAACAAGTACCTACTTGTGCATGAATTTATTTTGTCAAATTATGTACATTTTCTGTGGTATTTTTTGGGGAATATTAGGCTAGTTAGCTGGAGATGTGATTTTGACTTTAAATGCCATTACTTTCTCTTTCTCTTCTCTGTTTAATGTTTTACTTTGTTTCCCCAACCATACCACATAAATCCTTGTAACTCTCTCTTTTTATAAATGTATGCAATTAACAGGAGAATGGGAGATGGTGTTGGGGCGCCTGAAGGAGGCAGCGGAGGCCAACTTTGAGACTTTTGCAAAAATTGTGCGAATGATGCAAGATGTAGAGATCCCGGGGGAGAAGGCAGAGGGGTACGCAGAGGAAGAGATATATTCAGAAAGCGAACTTGTCAATGAGGAAGAAGAGGCCAACATGGAAACTGCATCCTATGCCATTGTCAAAATGAAGGGCCACCTTTCTCTCATACTCTCCATTGTCCAGGTATCATTTCTCGTATTATTTAATTATGAATCAGTACCCTTATGAACTCTTAAAAATTATTGTGTATATCATTTATTGCTGAATGGATTGACATAAATGAATGTGTGAATGTGAGTGTGAGTGTGAGTGTTTTATAAGAAGGAAAATGTTTTAGGAGGCTTTTTCCAAGTGATATTACTAAATGTTTTGCTGGGGCAAATGATAAGTTCGCTTTTGCAGAGGTACCCAATATGTGAGGGTTTTCTTGGGGCATATGGAATATTTTCCAAATAAAGGGATGAGGTATTCTATCTGATAATAAAACAAATCTTAGAAATGGATATTTTGATTAGTCATATATCAGAAGACAATCTAGAATTAAGCCTAACAAATGTTTCCTTTTTTTGGTCTTTTTTTTTTACTAGTCTATTTCTACATTGTACGACATGTACCACCGGCACTTTGCATTGCCTCACATCTCTCTCCTCATAGAAACCCTTGCCTCTATTACCTCACATGCCAGCAATATTACTAGCGAGACCTCCCTGCAACTTAAGTTCCACGAGGCATGCAGTCTTCTAGAAGTTGCTGAGCCAGCCTCTATTCATTTTGAAAATGACTCGTACCATAATTACCTAAAACTCCTTCAATCCATCCTTCGAAACAACCCACCTCTCTCTGTAGAGATGCAAATTGAGCCCAAAATTATCTCTGTTTGTGAAAAGGTTCTTAAAATGTATCTCAATTGTGCAATCGAGACCGAACCAGAAGTGAAAAACGGGACATGCAAAACAGTCAAGCGGGTACTTCCAGTTGGGGATAAGAAGGAAGAGTTGGCAGCACGTACCTCTCTTGTGCTCTTGGTGATGAAACTTATTAATGGTTTTGAGAGGGACCTCTTTGAAAGAAATTTACCATCTTTTTTCCCCTTGTTTGTGAGTCTTGTTAGGTGTGAACATGGATCAGGGGAAGTGCAAAGGGTTTTGCATGAGGTTTTTGAATTCTCGATTGGGCCGATAGTGATTTCCTCTTGTTCATAATTAGAGAAAATGTAATTATACAACGATCGAGCTAAGGAGATGTGTATTCTAGTAAGTGGTTTTGTTCATAGTGCTTTTGTTGAGAGTGAGAAATAAATGACAAGTAAAATTAGATTGTTTCGGTTTCAGAGGCATGGCATGAGGACTTATTTCGGAAAGGTAATAGAATTTAAACAATTGTAATTTCTTGTTGTGTTCTTGTTATTACTGTTGCTGCTGCTTTTTTTTATTATTTATATATTTATTTATTAAATGTATTGTAGGTTTTGAAGTAGGCAAAGAGAGCTGTGGACTGTGGTGGTCCTTTATAGGAGATGATACAAAATAATAATAAGCCCAAGTAGAGAATAGAGATGTCATTTTTTGCAGCAACGTGTAAAACTGTATAGTGACTATAGTGTCAATTTCTTGATTTATTCTTTCAAAATATATCTGGAACAGGAGATTAGTCTTTTTGTTTATTCATATATTTTGAATAACTAATGTATTATAGGTCAACTTCTTTGTATTTGTTCTAGTAATGGAATTCGCATGTCTAGTTTAAAAGGATGTTCTTTATTTTTTGGGGGAATTTCATAGGATACTTTGTTACTAAGGTGAAAAGCTTCCTCAGTGTTTTTTTTTTTTTACTTGGCTGTTTTCCAAGTTAAGAAATTATGGATTATTAGTTGTTGTAATAAAAAAAATTACGTAATATTATTTATTTGGGATCGACTAACAGTCCCCCTACTTCAGTCCCCTATCTGTCCCCCGCACTAAAAGACAAAAAAAATAGTTAAAACGTGCTAACTACCACTAAAGAGCAAGATTAATGCTATCTTATTAATAGTCAAAACGTATAGTATTCATACCTACGAATTTATAGTATTCATACTTATTATCAGAACCATTTGTCATATGTAAACACAAGCTGGAGGGGACCAGTAACAACCAGGGGGACCGCTGACGTCTTGTGACAGCCTGGATTGGGGACCCCAATCGTCTGAAAGCGACATTTGCCAAGATTGGGGACCACTACAGCGAAACTATATATTATTCATATCTAAATATAGAAGTATTCATATCTAAACAAATGAAGTATTCATACTGACGATTATGAAGTATTCATACATGTTTGAAATAATTTATACAATTCAAAATTCAAAGTCAGATTCATCTCTCACCCCACCTCTTCCAAGAAGTATTCATACTGACGATTACGAAGTATTCATACATGTTCAAAATAATTTATACAATTCAAAATTCATTGTCAAATTCATCCCTCACTCACCTCTTCCAAGAAGTATTCATATCTAACATGAAGTATGCATATCTAACAAATGAAGTATTCATATCTAACTAATGAAGTACTCAATATATAACAAATGAAATATTCATATATATAACTATTTACTTCTAACTAATAAAGTATTCACACATGACACTAACAATATTCACATCTGACACTAATAATATTCACACCTGCCCAGATTGGGACCAAGAAATATTCTCAACATACTAGTATGCATATCTAAAACAATGAAGTATTCATATCTAACTAAAGAATTATTCATATTGACGATTACGAAGTATTCATACATGTTCGAAATAATTTATACAATTCAAAATTCAAAGTCAGATTCATCTCTCTCATCCCACCTCTTCCAAGAAGTATTCATATGTAACATGAAGTACGCATATCTAACAACTGAAGTATTCATATCTAACTAATGAAGTATTCATATGTTGTATTGTGACAACCTTCGCTGGGCTAGCATGGACCCCCTCCAATGGTGCACCACGCTCTCCCCGCCGAATCTTGATGGTGCACCGTGCTCTCCTCGTCAGATCTCGACGGTGCACCACGCTCTCCTCGCCGGATCTCGACAGTGCACCACGCTCTCCTCGCCACGTGAGAAGATTGAAGATTGAAGAGGGTGGGTTTTGACCACGTGAGGGAACAAAAAAGGAAAGTTGTTAGGGGGACAGATTCAAAGGGGACAACATCTTTACTCTATTTATTTGTCGTTGTTATTGTTCAATATAGTCTGAAACATCACACATCCAGAACAAACAAAATAAATAATATATATATATATATAAATAAATACGATAATAGTGGTCATAGTACAAACCTGCTTAAAAGTGTCAGTTTACATATATGCGTTCATGTCTTAAAAAGTTCAGTTTTACGGCCATTTTTATTAATATCCAAAAAAAAAAAGATAATTTTAAAAATAACCTCGAATTTTTTTTTTTTTTTATTGATGCCCCAACCGCCCAAAGCCTGGGCGGGCCGAGCCCCAAGTGGAGCGCCCAAATTCTGGGCGGGCCGAGCCCCAAGTGGAGCGCCAGAAATTTGGGCGGGCCGAGCCCCAAGTGGAGCGCCAGAAATTTGGGCGGGCCGAGCCCCAAGTGGGGCGCCGAAGTTCTGGGCGGGCCGAGTCACAACCAAACCGCCCAAAATTCCAGCGGGCCATTAATAATAAAATAATATGAGCGTTAATTATAAAATATTTTATAATATTCATATTTTATAATATTCATATGGAATATGCATGCACCCGTGAACAATATTAAATTAAATTCCTAAAATCACCCGTGAACACCCTGAACCCCTAACCCTTCCTCCTCACTCTCCACTCTCTCTGTCTCTTCTTCCTCCATGCACCGCACCAAAAAAAAAAGAGAAACAGAGATGGTCTCGCCGCAGCAGTAGAAGAAAAGGAAAAAAAAATAAGAAGCTCAACTCTGCTAGCTTCTTCGCTCTCTGTCTCTACTTTTTCGGTGCTTCACCGTTAAATTCATCACTCTTCTTTCTTTCTCGGGTGAGTTTTTAATTCGAATGGATTGAATGTTAAGTTGTGTAATTGTTGAATTCGATTGGAATCGAATCGATTAAATACGATTCGAAATGATTCGAATCGATTCGATAGATTTGAATCGAATCGTTTGAATGTTATTGAATGTGATTGTGATTTTGGTTGTGATTGCGGTTATGATTGTGATCAAATTAGTAAATGTTATTAAAAAAATGTTAGGATTTTTGAAAAAATAAATGTTAGAATTGTAATTGTTTAGAAAAAAATTCATGTGATTGTTAGAATTGTGTATTGTTAGAATTGTGATTGTTAGAATTATGTATTGTGATTGTTAGATAAAAATTCATGTGATAAAAATTCATGTTATAATTGTGAATGTTGGATAAAAATTCATGTGATAAAAATTCATGTTATGATTGTAATTGGTAGAATTGTGTATTATAATGTTATTTGGTAATTGGTTATAATTTAAATTCGATTAAAATTCATGTGTTAGAGTTATTTAGTTAGAATATATTTTCTAAGTGTGGTCTAATAAATGGGTGAGATGATTTATATTGTCAATTTAGTAATTGTAATGTTAAGTGTTAGTTGTATCATGTATTTTTGTTGTGATAATAAAAATATGTGTGTTATATTAGTTATTAATGTTTGCATGCATGTTATAAAATGTTGTAAAATATTTGCATGCATGTTATAAAATGTTGTAAAATATTTGCATGCATCTTAAATTTTTTTCTATATGAATAATGTTTGCATGCATCTTATAGTTTATGGTTATACAAAATTAGGATTATAGTTTATGGTTAAAAATTTAGGGTTAGGATATATGGTCGAATTTATGGTCCATATTCTATAATTATTATAAAAATATTATATAATTATAGTTATTATGAATATATTAATATTATATAATTAGTATCTTATTAATTATATATAACTATATTGTGTTATATTGTTAATATATTAAATAATTAGTATAACAACAATTAGTGTAGTTATATTATAATATATAGTTATATTATTATTAGTTATTTTAGAAAAAATATCATATGTTTTAATTATCTATAATTGTCTGTAAATGTAGTATGCCCAGAGAGCGCAGACGATGGAGAGACCCTCCGGATGCTGTGGATCCACCACCGGATGCTGTGGATCCCCATCCGGATGCTGTGGGTCCGATTGGAGCGGGTCCGTACTCGGTGGATCCAACTGGAGAGGGCTCGTCATATGAAGAAATGACTGGCGCAGGATTTGGGGATTCGAGAGGAGCGGGTCCGTCCTCTGCGGCTGGGACATCGTCGGGTTGGCATGATCCTGACACTTTCAGTCCTCTTCTATGGACCCATCATGTTAAACACCGTGTCTCGTTGGCATCGCTTGAGGTACGTGATTATTATACGTAATGTAAATAGTACTTAAAGATGACACGATTTGAGTCTCACAGGTTGATAATAAATACAGGACGATGTCATGCTTACGGTGAGGCACCGCAAGTCTGAGATTCCGTTCGTTCCCAATCCGTTGATGCAGCGATGCCTCATAAATCTCGGGTTGTTTCAGATTGCCACCATGCCGCAGAGTAGTATCAATCAGGCTCTGATGCATGGTCTAGCAGAGAGATGGCGTCCTGAGACTCATACATTTCATCTCCCGGTTGGGGAGATGACAGTCACCCTTGGTGATGTGAGCGCATTGTGGGGTTTACCTATTGATGGCATCCCCATAGGTGGCATCTCAGACCATCCAGACCTGCAGAATATGATACCAGAGCTGTTAGGGTGTCATCCGAAGATTCTGCAGAAGAAATTGAAGAAGAAGAAAGGGGACGAGGATGACTTCCGTTCTTCCCAGTACTGTATTTCTCTAGCGGCACTCCGATCTCACTTCTTCCGGAATCGGATATTTCCTGAGACTGAGGACGTTGATGCGATCCTGAGGTACCATTACACTATTTAAAATAAACTTATCAATCCATCTATAATCTGAACAATTGATATCGATTATTGTATATTACAGTTATACTAGGGCATTTGTGCTGGATTTGTGTGGTGCAGTCATGTTCGTGGACTCTAGCGGTGATGCGGTCCCGATCATGTTTCTCTCTCTGCTGAGGGACATGCTATCTCCATCGAGGTGGAACTGGGGTGGAGCTGTTCTCGCCCACTTATACAGAGCCCTGTGTCATGCTTGTCTGGTAAGTGTATACTAATTTGGTTATGAAAAATACGTTTTTATTTAAGGTTGAATAAGTACCGAGTTCTTATTTTAACTTAAATTTTCAGGTGAAGAACAAGCAGATTCACGGACCGCTTCTTCTACTCCAGCTGCGCATGTATGAGGTGGTTCACACTTCTTAATCATCAGCTGCGCATGCCGTCAGCTGCGCATGGTCTGTCCTTGTGGACGCAGACTTGCATGTATGAGGTGGTTCACACTTCTTAATCATCCATGCTTCTCCTGAACCCGCAGGGGTTGCAAAAAGGCGGAACTCGCAGTGCGGGTGAGTTTTACATAGCACAACTAACCTTGTTCGGTCCCTTTTGTGTAATATACATTCCCAGTTACCGTGAACATGAGTCTCATTTATTTTCTTTACAAGTTCGTCTATGTTGGTATAAAGTTGCCCTGCGGCAAGTTCTTTATTGTATTCAACACGAGGACCAAAGAAACTAATGTCTGCCTCTTCGAAAGCTGTGGTGTCGTTGAATGTGGCAACCGGATGCTTATTCCCCCGACCTCTAATCGGGAATTTTTCTGCCCTGGACAACCCTGGTACATTTGCATCACCATCTGATAAGTCATCAGCTTCCCAAACCCCTTGGTATTCATCCCCCGTTTCCATTTCCCTTTCTGGTACAGCATCAATAGCATCTACATCAATATCAATATCAGTTCGATTAACCGGTACCGGTCCTGACTCTGGCATAGTTGGAAATCTAGGGATTATGGGTGTATGTCTCGGTGGTGGTGGTAACTGTTAGTTTGTAATAATCTAGAAGTCAATAATACGATAATTTATCATAAAGCTTTGTTCATGAATTGGATGATTAATATCATTTTGTTGCCTTGAGTATTATTGAATTTATGGATCATTTCGAGTTCATGACTGAAATTGTGAAACTCCATAATATAGATGATATATACTCTTAATCTTAAAAGGTCACTAACCAAGGTAATTAGCAGGAACACTAATTACCACTATAAGGTTAGTATGTGGATTGAAAGATGGTTAAGTTTTACAAACCATTTGACACGAGATGTCATTTTAATCACATAGATACATGTTCTAAGAACATGGTATTTGACAGACCCCGAATGAAAACATTAAATAGAATTGTGTTCGTGTCATTTATGTTTTTCATTCAGTGTCACGTTCTAAAGTATGAGGTATTTATCGTTCCCACTAAGAAATATATATGTGTGAGTGTTATCTAACACTGTCCGTAAAAAGCAGTCATAACGGTAGCATTTCGATATATATAGCTTAGCTGAGGAAGTGATAGTTTGCCAAGAATACTACTTGTCCCTCGTATCTCTATACGAGTTATAGCATCACTGGGCCCCTTGATAGAGTAAGATTATCAGCGCGCGGTATGATTACAAGAGTAATCATATTTGATAATATGCTCAAGATCAAGAAAAGATTCAGTTAGCAAGGATGACACACATCTACCTTGAAACTGATCTGATAGCTATGAGACAGAGGAACAGACACAAGTAAATTGTTTACTGGATCGTGATATTGTACAGTACAGCATCATCTGTGTAATTGGATGGTCATGATGTGTTGCCAGACGCCACCCATGATTATAGAAGTTAAAACGGTTTTAACTCTATTTACCAACATAACACAGATCCTATTGGGTCACACCATATAGGAGTTAATCGGAGAATCTTATTTTGATTGATTATAAATTGGTTATGATCAATGATAAGATGGTTATAATTAATTATACGTGTTATAATTAAATTATAAATGTTATGTAAAAATAACAAGCAAAAACATTGGTTAATTTATAAACGTGTGTGGCACGTTGTATAAAAGTTAACCGGTTAATTTATAAATGTGCAGGACACATTGTATAAATTATCGAAACAACAACCGCAAGAAAAATATATATAATTATTCAGAATAATTATACGAATATTATTTGTGTTCGGGCCGAGGGCATTCGGATCTTTTCAGATTTGACCTTATCCGCATGACACGTCATCGATCCTATCCAGATGACATGTCATCGATACCGAAACAAATAACCGAAAGAAAAATATATATATAATTGTTTAGAATAATTATATGAATATTATTTGTGTTCGGGCCGAGGGCATTCGGGTCTTTTCAGATTCGAGCTTATCCGCATGACACGTCATTGATCCTATCCAGATGACATGTCATCAATCCTATCCACAAGGGCAAAATGGTCATTTCACACCTATGCCACCTTGCATGTGTAGAAGCATGGAGAAGGATGTGGAAGGGTGTGGAAGGGGTATTTTGGTCATTTCACATATAAAAAGGATGAGGTGTCAATGGCATATCTTGTAAATAGGCCGAACTTGGAGGGCATTTTGGTCTTTTGCAACCGAATCTAAACACTATAAATAGGGGTGGAGGGGTAGAGAGAGATATATATATTCACATATATACATATGGACATTCACATGTATCTTTTCGTGCAGAAACGAATCGGTATTTTCTCTCTTTCCCGGTTTCTCTCCCAAATAGTGTTTCGGTTGAGAAAAGAAAGTTATACGTAGTTGACGTATAATCTTGCGGGTTGTTGTGGAGAATATTTACGGGATTTATGAATAGTGTTTTACCGAATTTCGCGGTATGTCAGTTTTGCATATTGATGAAACTGAGCAACCGAAAATTCGTGTTTACGGGTTTTCGTCTTATTCCCGTGAATAGTGTTTTTGCATAATTCCGCGGTTTACGGTATTTCTGGCAGAAGAAATAAACCGCTCTCCGGTTAGTCCTGGTGGATAACCGATAGAGGTATCACACGTGTGATACTCCGAGTCGACTCCTTCCCTGGTGAGGCTCTACTCGCTCGGTCTGCATTCCAACTGTGATTTGGAAACAAGGTATAAATATGTTATATTAATCTATTTAATTTGTAAGTAGATTAAAGTTTTAGAAATCAATCATGGAGTAGATCTGTAAAAATGATTAAAAGGGTCCTTGCAATGAAAGACTTCAGAAGGAACTCTGCGTTGGTCTTTCCGGCATATCTCTTTTAATTCACGGCTTGAGTTAGAAGTAAAAATTTTTGTTTTACGTTCTTTCCGCAGCTTAAGCCTAAAAGGGTTTTGGTTACCGCGAAACCCCAAAAGTGGTATCCGAAAACCCTTCAGTAACTCTTCAGTATTTTCTGGGGAGTTGTGGTACCCCTGGTTGTCATAAGGAGAGTGTTGGTGTTACGTTATGAAATTTTTACAATTAAATTCGAAAGATTTAAAAGAAAGAATCGATAAATCATGTTAATAAAATGGAAGTTTAAACCTTAATTAAGGTTCCCTTAAATAAGTAAGTTAATTGTGAATTGAAACCGCGTCGAAATTTCGAGATTTCGGAATTTTATAGCCCCAGTGCGGATTAGGTTGACCGCAGTGCGGGTGGAAGCCATCCGCAGTGGCTCAGGCTTTTTCTGGAATTTTGCCAAAAAAATGACTAAGTAGTGAGTGCGGGTGAGGGATCCGCAGTGCGGATGAGTTTAGCCGCACTCATGAATTTCTGTATTGCACTGAATTTTCCTGAAATCGGCTAAGTAGTGAGTGCGGATGAGGGTGAACCGCAGTGCGGATCAGGTTCATCCGCAGTAGGCTCGGACTTTTCCTGGATTCGGCTGACAACCGACTAAGTCTCGAGTGCGGATTAGGTAACCCGCAGTGCGGATTGGCTAATCCGCATTCAGGATAATTTTAACCCTAAAACCCAAATTAAACCTTCTCTCTCTCTCACTTCACCATTATCCCCATTTCTAAGTTATTTTCGGTTAAGAGAGAAGGAAAAGATCCCGTGAGTTTCCGTTTCTTCCAGACTCCCGATTGTTGCGAGAAATCGAGTTTGGAACCGAGAAAACAGCCGAGGATCTCTCAGAACCCTTCTATTTGGTATTTCTTTCTCTCCTTTTTACTTTCGAAACCTCGAATTTTCTCGATTTCTCGGATTCTCGTTTTAAACCCGAGATTTGTGCTCGAATTGCTCGAGGACTAGTTCCTCTACACTTCTTACTAGTTTGTTTGTCATTCTTTTTCCCGATTTCTTCCGATTTATGAAATCTGATTTCTAGGGTTTCGTGCCAAAATTGAAAGTTGGCATAATCGTGATTTGATTTGCCTAACCCGACCAATTAGACTTGTAATCGGTAGGGTTGCCTCCTGATCGTGAATTTTTAGAACATTTAACGGCCGATTTGAGGTTTTGACCAAATTAGGGTTAACCAAACGGTGGATTGAATTGAACCGAGAACCAAAGTAGTGAAACGGTGATTGATGGTCACCAAATGGAGTTTGTATGGTCCCGAGGACCTAGATGAATTTTGTGTGGTTTTAGAGGATTTTGGTAAGAAATAATGAACCGAACGAATTGATACCAAAAACATCGAAATTGATTAGGGAAGGTATAAGCCCTAGAAGTAACTCGAGTAAACCTCTCGACCCTGAACCAATGTTAAACCTAGTATACGTATGATATAGGTGTAGGCTCGGTCGAGCAAGAACTTGCGAGACCATACGAGACGTCCGATCCTTAGCTTAAGCGGTACGCTCGTCAAAAAGGTGCGGGATTCTTGGACTTGTTTGATACTTTATTTTCAGGAATTAAACTGTTTATTCGTTTGTCATGTTGAATGATTGATTGTTGCATATCTTGGAATTCATGCTGCATATTGATTCTTGCATAAATGAGAATGATGGAATTGTTTAGTTAAGGTTGATTGGCATGTTCGTATGGTTATTATTTGTTTAGTTCTATTAATTGTTCTTGTTGCGAATGAATCTGCCAGGCCGACCTGTTTAGGTGGCTGGTTAAGGTAACGGTGGCCTATCCGTTGACCGGTGTTTATGAATTTGCCAGGCCGACCTGTTTAGGTGGCTGGATAGGGTGACGCTGCTGACTTATGCGTTTGACCTGTTAGAATTTGCCAGACCGACCTGTTTAGGTGGCTGGATAGGGTGACGCTGCTGACTTATGCGTTTGACCTGTTATGGATTTGCCAGACCGACCTGTTAAGGTGGCTGGATAAGGTGACGGTGAGCTATCCGTTGACCATGTGTTATGATTTTGTGAGACTAACCTGTATGTGTGGCTTTGAGATATATTTGCTTGAGATTTAGCAAAGTTGACCTGTATAGGTAACTTTGATTCCGTGTGTTGCATTTGTGTCAAGTTGACCTGTATTGGTGACTTGTAACCGAACCTTAGGAAATGGTTAAGCCAAACAGCAATTGCAGATGGGTGTCCGATAAAGGTTCAGCTTGGTTGGCCATCTGTAGGCGCTTGTAACCCTACAGATGTGGGTTTGATAACGGTTCAGCTCGAAAGAACATCTGTAATTGCTACCAGCCCTAATGAACTGAGTTAGGAATCGAGTTAAGCCAAAATAGATGTTGTGTTTTGAAATCCATCTTGGAAATTCCGTAAACTGTGTTTCAGGTTGATTAACTGTTGTCGAGTAGTGGCATTCTGTTATTTATGTTTTCTTATATACTGTTGCATTGTTATTGTTTGGGTTTCATTATTGAATATAGAGTTTGATTGCAAGTCCAATAATTCATATGTGGCAAAATTCGCACTGAGAATTTATTCTCACCCCCACCTTCCCCGTTATTTTACAGGTATTGGTGCGATGGATTCCGGAGAGGCACGAGAGTAGTAGGCCTTAGTAGCTTACCAGTATACGACCCTAGATATGTTTTGTTGTATAGATTTAGGGTAGGCCTCGTGGTTGGTATCCGGATGAGATACTTATATTGTATTATTTACTGTCCAGACTGTGTACTCTGATTATATATATTAGAAACTTGTTTTGAATTGCGTGTTGTTGGTTTAAATTTTGATTAGCCTTGTAAGCATACACGGCGTTGTATGCTTACGGCGGGGGACTGTTACTACCCGTGGCCGCGGGGTGTGACAGTTGGTGGTACCCCTGGTTGTCATAAGGGGAATGTTGGTGGTACCCCTAGTTGTCATAAGGGGAGTGATGATGGTACTCCTGGTTGTCATAAGGGGAGTGCTGGTGGTACACCTGGTTGTCATAAGGGGAGTGCTGGTGGTACACCTGGTTGTCATAAGGGGAGTGCTGGTGGTACCCCTGGTTGTCATAACCTAAAGGTCCAGCCCCAGCCGCACTTGAAGGTCCAGCCCTAGTCCGGGCAACTCTCTTTGAATATATGTCCATTACCGGGACCCCATTTGCCGCAAATTGAGTGTATACAACTCTCCACAAATTTGCATCTGTTATTGGAAACTTCACAAAGTAAGGTCTACCCCCCCCCACGTGAGTTGTCAATCCGTGTAGCCAATTCTATTTCATACTTGTTGGGGTTTATAGCAGTCTTTTCGTATATTAGCTGCTTCAGTTCCTCAAATGTGGTATTTTCATTAACCTCGAAGCCAAATGCGACCTCTTTCGTGTAATGCACGCCATCTTCACCTCTTTGTAGCTTGCCGCCCACATGCAGTGCAACTAACATCTTTTTCTTAACAAACTACATTTAAAAAATAATTTTATGAATATTAAAGTAATTATTCATAAATTAAAACGGGTACAATAATCTAATTACAAAATAATTAAAAAAAACTGCTATTTTTGCTACAGTAATTGTAATAGTTAAAGTAATGTACATTAGCAACAGTTACCGTAATAACTAATTTAGTAATACAACAATTACAGTTACAGTAAATGAAACAGAAAATAATTAAAAAAAAATACCTGTTACAGTAAAATTCTTCTTCAATCGTCAAATAAATCGCCTTCAATCGCTAAATGAATCGACTTCTCTCAAATAGTAAAATGACAGGCTTACACTGAATGATGGGTTGATGAGAGAGAAAAATAGACGTAGAATGACGGGAGAGAAGAATAAAAAATGGAGCTGAGAAGAACTCCAATTTATATATTATATATATTGATGGATCACCAATTATTTAATATACTGTTGGATCACGGATTCGAATGGAGCTCAGAAAAACTCCAATTTATATATTATATATATTGGTGACACCAATTATTTAATATACTGTTGGATCACGCGTTCGAATATTTTAATATTTTAATTACGGTTAGGAATTTAATATTATTAAAAAAATATTGATTGAGCGGTTTCGTTTTTGTTTTTAATGTGTCACTGATTGAATATTATAATATATATGGACCGCCCGCCTAGTTTGGTATTGTTAATGTCACGGGTAAAGTTTAAAGAGTTTAAAGAATTTAAAATAATAATTTAATATTTTTAAATTAAAATCAGAATTTAATATTAGTTTAATCCGGAATATTTTATATTTAATGGACCGCCCATAATTGGGGCAGTTTGGTTTGCGTATGGACCGCCCATTATTTGGGCGGTTTGGTTTGAGCATGGACCGCCCACTAATGGGGCGGTTTGGTGTTGAGCATGGCCCGCTCCGCTTCCAAGCGGTTGGGGCATAAATAAAAAAAAAATTAAATCGATGGCATTCTTAAAATTTTCTATTTTTTTTTGGGTATTAATAAAAATGGCCGTCAGTTTTATGTTCCTGTTTTACATCAATGGCACCCCTCACAACTTCTGTTATGGCATTTCAAAAAAAGAGTACTGTGGCACTCTTGACAGCTTTTGTCATGGTATTCTTTATCTGATGATGGTGATGGTGTCATCGACCTTAGCTCTGCCCTCTTCCTTTCACTTTCACTTTCACCTTCTCCATGGGCCCAATCCCCATCCCCATCCCAATTTGCTTCTCGCCTTGTCTGCTATGCATTCCTCAAGTCAAGTCTCGATCTCAACCCGACATACCAAATCCACGGCATCAACCATATTGCAAGATGGATACCGTTTTTGACCAAGAGGCAATTCATCAGTTTGATCAACAAGTTTGCTGCCAAGAACTTAGGTCAAATCAATAAATACCTCAAGGACCACCAAAATCTCCAATAAACCTTACCCCACTGTCTTTTCCCTATTCACCAGCTTAACCCAAGCTCAAGGAATCGGTCCTAATGAATATACTCATGACATCTTGATTGATTGCTATTCACGAATGAATCAACTCAACCTCATTTTTGGTTTTCTGGACGCTTTCTCAAAATAGGTCGCAGAGCTCTATGATCTTCAGTCCAATAACCAAAGGCCTCTGTCAGGAGAAAAGAACTAGAGATCCAACGGTGTCAGGAGAAAAGAACTAGAGATCCAACGGAGTAAGAATGATAGTTGTGGAAAGATGAGGTCATCCAGAACAACACTGAGATCCAACATAGTGCTATGGAGAAAAGTGGATGGAGGAGATAGAGGAGATGATTCACAACAACACTAGAGATCCAATGAAGTGATCAGAAGGAGATTCGATGATCGAGGAGGTGAACCAAAATAACATTAGAGAAAAGTGAAAAGGATTCGTGGATGTAGGAGGTAATCGAGAACAACACTAGAGATCTAATAAAGTGAGAAGGAGATTCTTAGATTTAGGAGGTGATCAAGAATAATACTAGAGATCTAACAGAGTGAGAAGAAGATTCGTGGATTTAAGAGGCGATCCAAAATAACACTAGAGATACAAAAGAGTGAGACAGAGAAAAGTGGATGGAGGAGGTGATCCAAAACAACACTAGAGATCCAACAGAGTAAGAAGAAGATTCATGGATGGAAGATGTGATCCAAAACAATACTATAGATCCAATAGAGTGAGAATGAGATTCGTGGATGGACGAGGTGATCTAGAAAAATACTAAAGATCTAATAAAGTGAGAATGATATTCGTGGATGGAGTAGATGATCCAAAACAACCATGGAGATCCAACAAAGTAAGAAAAAGAGACGTGGATAGAGGAGGAGATCCAAAACAACATTCAATTGGAGTGTTGTATTAGAGTTGTGACCGCTCACTTCTCTTGCCATCTAGAAACACTACCATAGTGTTGTAAAGGATTTCAATTGGAGCATTGTATTAGGGTTGCATTCACCTTCTTCTCTTTTTCATCTGGAGACACTACTAGTGTGCTGCAAAGACCTTCAATTGGAGTGTTGTATTATGGTATAAACTACCCTCTTCTGTTGCTATTTAGAGACATTACTTGAGTGCTGCAAGGACCTTCAATTGGAGTGTTGTATTAGAGTTGCAACTATTCTCTTCCCATGCCATTTGGAGACACTACTAGAGCAAAGACATTCAATTAGAGTGTTGTATTAGGGTTGTGAACACCCACTTCTCTTGCCATTTGTAGACATTACTTGTTTGTTGGAAAGGCCTTCAATTGGTATGTTATATTAGGGTTGCAACCACCCCTTCTCTTATCATCTGGAGGACACTACTAGTCTGCTGCAAAGACCTTCAATTGGAGTGTTGTCTTAGGGTTGTGATCATCCACTTCTCATGTCATATGGAGACACTATTAGTGTTCTACAAATACCTTCAATTGGAGTGTTGTATTAGGGTTGCAACTACCCAATTTTCTTGCCATCTACAAACATTATTAAAGTGCTGCAAAGGCATTCAATTGAAGTGTTGTATTAAGGTTACAACCACCCTCTTATATTTCCACCTGGAGACACTTCTAGTGTGTTGCAAAGGCCTTCAATTGGAGTGTTGTATTAGGGTTGCAACTATATGCTTCTCTTGCTATATGTAGAAATTACTTGAGTGCTACAAAGACCTTCAATTGGAGTACTGTATTAGGGTTACAACTACCATCTTCCATTGCTATTTGGAGACACTACTAGAGTGCTACAAAGATAGTGAATTGGAGTATTGTATTAAGGTTTTAACTACCATCTTCCCTTGCTATATGGAGACACTACTAGAGTGGCACAAAAACCTTCAATTAGAGTGTTGTATTAAGGTTGCGACCACCCTCTTTTATTGCCATATGGAGACACTACTAGTGTGCTACAAAGGGCTTTAATTAGGATGTTGTATTAGGGTTGTGACCAACCAATTCTCTTCCAATCTTGAGACGCTACTTGTTTGCAGTAAATGCCTTCTATTGGTGTGTTGTATTAGGGTTGCAACCACCATCTTCTCTTTCCATCCAGAGACACTACCAGTGTGCTGTAGACCTTCAATTAGAGTATTGTATTAGGGTGTCAACTACCCTCTTTGGTTGCCATTTAGAGACATTACTTGAGTGCTGCAAGAAACCTCAATTGGAGTGTTGTATTAGAGTTGCAGCTACCCTCTTCCCTTTCTATTTGGAGACACTACTAGAGTGCTGCAAAGACCTTCAATTGGAGTGTTGTATTAGGGCTACGACCATCCTCTTCTCTTATCATATGCAAACAATATTTGTTACAAGGTTAATCTTCTCTTACAAGGTTAGTATGTGAATTAAAATATGGTCAAGTTTTACAAGGTAGGTGTGTGTCATCCTTTTCTTGATCAGTTTCAAGGTAGGTGTGTGTCATCCTTGCAAGCTTAATCTTTTCTTGATCTTGAGCAGATTATCAAATATAATTACTCTTGTAATTATACCGCTAGCAGATAATCTTACTCTACCAAGGGGCCTAGTGATACTATAACTCGTATAAAGATACGAGGGACAATATTACTTTTGATAAACCATCACTACCTCAGCTAAGCTATGTATACTGAAGATCTACCATTATAACTGCGTTTTAGCGAGAGCGTTAGATAATAATCACACATACACATCTCTTAGTAGGAAAGATGAATACCTCATACTTTAGAACTTAACACTGAATGAAAACATTAATGACACGTACACAATTTCATTTAATGTTTTATTCGGGGTCTGTCAAATACCATGTTCCTAGAACATGTATTTATGTGATTAAAATGACATCTCTTGTCAGTGATCTGTAAAACTTGACCATCTTTTAATCCACATACTAATCTTGTAACGGTAAATTAATATTCCTGCTAATTACCTCGGTTAGAGACTTTTAAGAATATATATTTATCTATATTATGAAGTTTTACAATTCCAGTTATTGACTCTAGTCAGATAAATAAATTATCCATAAATGCAATAATACTCAAGGCAATAAAATGACAGTTTATTAATCACTCAATTCATGAACAAAGCTATATGATAATTTATCGTATTATTGACTTCTATATTATTACAAACTAACAAAGGGATGAAGGAGCAAGCTTCTTCTACCCTATAGAACCTGGAGTGTTGCGGCTTGAGGGCTTTCATATGTTGGTGGGTTTCGAAGATATTAAGGACCTGATGACGTACGGTGAGCTTGACGTCTCTATTCTACAAGTTTGGACATTGTGAGTCTTTCGAATTTTAAAGGTTTTTATTCTTTCAACAATTAAATTTTTTCTTTAATTTTGACACTTGTTATTTTTAGTTATTGTAGGACAATAATTCCTCCAACAGAGAAAAACAATAATGACATTGATTTTTTGGATGCAAATATAATAAGCACCACAACTATAACCCATGAAAGCAAAACTTCTATGGATCTACTCATGTAATTTATTGTCTGTTTTTAACAAGTTTGTATTTAATTATTATTTTATTACGTCAATTGTAGTGACCATTGGGTGCTTCTCGTTATAATGCCACAATAGTCTGCTGTCTATAAGCTGGACTCATTGCCAGATTCAGACAGAGAATTATTATTCATTACAGACCTTAGAAAGTAATTCAAATACATATATATAATTTAAAACACAAAACACCAATCTGACATACTTCTAGGCACTGCATACTGACCTTTATTATTATTTTCAGAGCTCATCGGCAATAATTCCATGCATTCTACTACATTTTGAAAGTTTTGAAAGTTGAAACAGTCGATTCAAATCGTTCAACAATATATATATATATATTAAAATGTGTTAGCATATCAAATATTACATTTTTTTTGATTTATTTTCTATTTATTGAGTATTTTACAAAATCTTTTTTTTTTGGAACCATTAAATTTTTGTAGCCATCTTAAAAAATAGTCAAAATTTTTTTTAAAAAAATATAAAATTTGATCTGCAAGCACATTTTAATATATCTATCATATCTATTCTTCGGATATGAAAAATTAAATTTAAAATCATATCCGTATTTGTATCCGAACAGATTCAGATATTTAATATCTGTATGTAATTTTCGAATACCATTAATATCCGACCCATTTGCACCCCTACTAAACACAGACTTCCTGTTCAATTGCAGTGAACCTAAGCTGCATTTTTTTGAGATTAACTACTCTGCAATATATTTTTTTTTTTTTGGAGATTGCCGACACAACTAATGATTGCCATTGACACGCCACTTTTTTGTGGTCACGCCACAAATTAAGGATGTAGCAAGACAAATTTTCACATGGAACCTGATGATATACTAATTAAATTTGGAAAACCCTTTATTTTACTATACATCTACTGTATATAATTGGACGACAAATCATGGAAAAAAGCAACGTAGACAAAAAGTGTATAATTTTTAAATAAGTTATTGATTCACAGAAATATCGAAGTAGATGTCAGCGAATGCTACATTGAAGTTGCTTCGGAAAAGCATTCTTAAAAAAAAAATTTGTTCCAATTAATGTTGCATCATATATATAGTGTGTTTGCTTAAGAAAAATAAAATATCATGCATTAGAATTAATGTCACAAAAATGTAAATATTTTGTCGGCAAAAGAAATCAATTTGTGGAGATAAGCTTCTAAATTCATTTTCTATGTCTTTGTTTTTGAAATTTTAATATATAATTAAAGTTCTAATATTAAAATAACGAAAACTTGCATGCTTGAATTTTTTTGTAGTATTTTAGTCTTAATTATTAACTGTGATAGGCTCAAAGAGCATGAGAATTTCAGACATCCATATATATCACTTGATATATAGTTATAATGTCTTGATGCTTATTAAAATACATATATAAAGGGTAAATAATGATATTAAATTTTACATGATGTTAAAAAATGGTATAAAGCACCTACCATAGTAATTGGAAAACGCTAATCCAGTGTATATACCAAACCACTACCCATACTGCTCTTTCACCCTTTTGGGCTGAAATACTCAAGTTAGACAACATAGGGTCGCTTAGTGTACAATACCAACCAGGTTCCTCCTCTAGAGTCAAGTTTTGGGAAGATATTTGGTTTGAAAATTGTGCTCTTTCTACAAGATTCCCTCAACTCTATAACTTATGTAGTAATAAACAGGTACTTTTTTCTGAGGTGATAACCTCTCAGGGAGAAGCTGTCCTTTTTTCTGACATTCTCACTGGAGTCTGTCTGGCAGAATGGAATCACCTACTGTTCATCCTTAGTTCCTATTCTTTTACTCATCACTTTGATAGACTATCATGGAGATGGGATACTCAAGGCAATTTTAGTGTCCAATCCTCGTATGCTTTCCTTACCTATTCAGGGAAACTGGTTGAACACCCTCATCTTTGCTGGCAACTACCAATCCCCCTAAAAATCCGAACATTTATGTGGTTATTATTTCGTAATAAAATCCTAACCAAATTGAATCTTAGTCGACGAGGATGGGGGGGCAATACACAGTGTATGTTTTGTGATCAACCAGAATCTACTAACCACCTTTTCTTACATTGTAGACTGATTCAGCAAATTTGGTGTTGGCTAGGCCACATTTCAGACCATTTTAGACAGTGGCGAACATTACAAACAGTTTTTCAATTTGCCCATTCCTTAACTAAATATGATCGGTTAGCTTTCTTAATAGTCTTTAGTGCAACCTGTTGGACTGTGTGGAAACATCGCAATGAGGTTTGTTTTCAACATGTACATCCTAAAAGTGCTAGAACACTAATTTTTTTGATCATTTCTTTGGTTGTTTATTGGACAGGATATTCTAAAATGAAGACAAAAGTCAAGGAGAAGACGCAAGACTGGTTGCCGACTACTGCTCTTCTGGAGGAAATACCGCTCAGGGTGCTGTGGCCTGCTGATGAAGAGAGCTTTTCCTTTCACATGCTGGAGGACTCCAATGGGATGGGGTCTGAATCGTCTCCGGCTACTGCTTAGCATGCATTCCTGCTTAGTTGTCTTTTTCATTTGCACATTTTCGTTAATTCCCTAACTGTGAACCGGTTGTTACCCTGTTATTTTGTGTGGCCGGTTCTGGCTTTTGATCTGTGCTGCATGTTTTTTGTCGATTCTTTGTTGATTGGGTCTATCGGAGTTTTGACAACATTTAGGGTTAGCTTTTAGTACTGGGCAGTAGAGGAAAATACTGATCCTCTCCACTCTGCTTCTTTTTGCTGTAACTGTTTTATGTTTCGTTCTTGCTAATGAAACAGGGCTCTGGCCTTTTTACCAAAAAAAAAAAAAAATGGTATAAAGTACATAAAAGGGATATTATTTTCGTTTAATTAGTTAAAAAAATAGAGACATAGTAAAAAAAAGCAAAAAAATAGAGATATTTGAAGTCTCCTTTCATAAACGTAGATCGACTCCCCCATATATGTATATTAAAATTGTTAATTAATTATGTCCTGACATAATAAAAAAATTACCATAATTTATAAATAATTAATGTATTCTTAGCAACTGTTACGTATTTAGTTTAATGTGATACTCAAAAAAAATTTTGATTGACAAGTCAGAAAATCTAATTCACAACTAATTTACTGATAAATTCAGGATTTAACACCACCTAAATATCCAGTATGAAAATTAATAAAAAAGATAGTTGACTTGGACAATATATTATTTTATATTGCCGTACAAATTGCCAACCATGTACATTATTGACCTATCACCTAGGTGCTTTTATGCATCTCCAAATGTGGGACCCAACAATTGAACGAACATGTGACATGCGGAGGTATTTATTTCATTAACTAATTTACAGGTACTAATTTACAGGTAAAAGTTGGACATGCCATCCTGTGATATTTTAAAATGCATGTTGTGTTTTGTCTTTGAAAAATATGATGATTAATTTACTAATTGAAGAGTGCACATGCAGACTGTCACATGCATATAATTAGATTTATATAGGAGAAATATAATTAAATCGATTCAGTGTAATTAAGCATATATGTCGATCGCATTAATTACATTTGTTTATGAGCGAGGTTTAATTTGACTCAGTCTGATTTTTATTTGGTTTAGTCTTAAGTTTATTGTATGAAGAAGAATTCTGCAGACTCACTGTCTACTTATCTGAGCGCAGTAATTCTTGACTCTGCTTGTTTTTTTCTTCTGATTTTTATCTACTTTTGTAAAGATATTTCAATTGTAATAATAAACTTATTTGGTTCTTTTGAAGCTATAGTACAAACGAGTTGATTCGGGTCGACTTGACTCATTTTGTTGTGACTGGAGTTCAAAGTATGCCTAACTCGACGTAGTATTTTTTGAAACATAACTTGCTAATTAGCAACTTTTTTTAATTTTGAAGCGAATATTGAGGTAGAAACACTCCTATCTAATTAGAACGGGACGGAACCAGATTTTCAAACTATAAGAGTCAAACAAATATAGAATCAATCATATAAAAATTTTCTACAAAGAATAAATATCAATTTTAGAATACTATAACATTTTATTTTAAATTATATAAAAAATCATACATAAATATATATATTTTTTAAAAAGAACATAATCAATTATATTGGCTTCCCATTTTTCCTTTTTCAATTTGCCCCCTCAACGTAGTTTTTCCTTTTTTGGACAATACCTACGCTGCAATTTATTCTTTTTATGGAGATTATCGATACAATTAATGATTGCATGGAGTCATGTTGCAAAAGATATAGAAGAGAGCAACGTACATACGACTTACTATTAATGCAACAACGCACACGCACTCCATTGCTCCTTTCAAAATCCACCTATTGTTGTCTCCTCAACAAATCATAGCAATCTCCTTTTTCACATATATAAATAGAGTAACACACATAAAACAATATATTATCACAACTCATTTTTATACTATTAATGGCGTTGTCCACCAAGAAAAGTATCCCTTTTTATAGCATTATTTTGCTCTTATTCCTTTTTTCATTGGTTGAAACATCTCATGCTACCAATCATAATGAAACAATATCAGCTGTCCAAAATGAATATGAAGTTGACAAATTAGTTGGTGATAAGAACAACAGAATGTTAGGTAGTGTTAGTCAAGGCAGTATAGGAGGTGGCGGTGGCGGTGGTGGAGTCACTGGAGGTGGCGGTGGAGGTGGTGGAGGGGGAGGCTATGGTTGGGGATGGGGCTCCAATGGAGGTGGTGGAGGTGGTGCTTCTGGTAGAGATAGCGGCAGTGGCAGCGGCAATACTAGTGGTGGCAGTGGAAGTGTCTTTAGTGGAAGCATTGGCCATGGTACCAGCGATAGTACTAGCGAGAATGACACTGCCGACGGTTGCGAAGATGGCAGGGGAAGAGGTAATACTAGCAGCATTTGCAGCCGCAGCAGTGATCGAAAAGTGATGGGTAGAATTAGAGTTAATAAATTTATAACCCTAATTGCAACTATAGTGGTAAATTTATAAGCACATGCATAAACCTACTGCAATATTATAGATTGGAGTGTAGATTCACAGGATAGTTTTGGACACAAGGGCGGAACATAGTGGTGGGGAAAGGGTGCTAATTAAGCACCCCCTATAGTTTGAAAATTTGTAGTTTGGTTGATTAAATTTTGTAATTTTTATATGCATTAATATCTTTTAGCCTCCTTTATAAAATGAAATTACACTATATTTGATTTTTCAGCCCCCCAATCTCTATTTTCTAATTCCACCCCTGTTTGGACACCTAAGTTATATTCGTTCAATAATTTATATAAGTCAATTCAGATTTTGAGAGTTTTTACGTAGTTTTGAACAAAGTTTTAAATAGTGCGCTATAGCGCCGGTATAACATTTTTGGACTATACTATGGCGCTATAGCGCTGCAATATGGACGTAGCATCATTTTTTTTAGCTATTTCGCTATTTCGCTATGACGCGATAAACGCTTTTTTAAAGCTTTGGTTTTGAATACTAAATTACTAAAATCCTAAACTTGATTAATCAAGGAAAATTACAAAAGCAACACTACTACAAAAATGCAGTCTTTTAACGGTTCAAAAATGACTCTACTAATTGTTTTCCTACCGTTAGAAACCGACACGATAGAAGAAGAGAATTTATCTTCTAGCTATTACAAATCGTTAGAAGATGTACCCCTCAGTTCTATATATATCTACAAGAATGAGACAGTATCCACGAGGGAAAAAAGGACTATTTGTGAGGGTATTCTGACATAAAGGTGTTTTTTCTATTAGCGACGGAGGATGGTATACCGATAATATCCCTCGTGGATACTGTCCCATTCTTGTATTTATACTTAGAACCATTAGAAGAGGGTACATCTTCAAACAGTTCTCTAATTAGAACCATTAGTAAAGAGTGGTAATCAAAATAAAAATAAATAAAAATTTTCTGGAAGACTAATTTCAGCTTAATTTATTGACAACATACAACAGTAAAAAAAACAAATAAGGAAACAACGTACAAACAAGATTAACTAAGTCATCCATTGAGATCTTATACAAAACTTATATTTTTCTCATATAAATCATCTAATTGTAAACACACAATAAGCTCTCAACAAGGCCATGCACTTTAAGAACAGCTCATTGTTATATTATATTCGTTGTTTTTTTCTCCTTTGATGGAAAGTTCAACATTTACATTGGTGTATATGGGGTTCATTTTTACCATATCAGTACCAGAGGAGAATGAAACCTTTGTCTTCTCGCACTGCTCTAAGCACACTTGCATATCGGCTTCTTTGATTGCTTACCATTGTGCATGGTGGAAGTTAATTAACTGGAACGGTTATCACATCATATATGAGTATCAACAGCGTTGGTATCCTCACAAATATTCCTGTCTGTAATAGCAATACTATCAAGAATAACAATTTCTACTTGCTTACTCTCGGCAATAATCATTTTTTACTCTCGGCAAATTGTGATAGTTTCGGCTTACCCTCGGCAATAGTCTTACTTTGAAATTTGAATATGGCCACAACCTCATGTCATTTTGGATGGAAGTATCAGAATACCACCTACCAATTAAAATAATGACATTTGTTGCATTAAGATAAAAAAATTAAGAAAATTTTCAAAGCTCATTTAATTTCTCATTTTCCATATTGTCCAACTTATAGTAGATATAAAAGTTCTAATTTTGTAAGGGATTGGAAGATGTCACCACAAAATTGGTTTAGTAGATAATACCCATTTAATTAAAATTGATAAATGTATACAGATATCTGACCAGAAAGTTCCCATCTCCAAGCTATACTATCTTGTGCATGCATGTGTAAAGAATATTCTCCCAAAATCTAATTATAAGTTGTGTATTAATTAGAACCAGGAGTATATGTAACACTGCTAGAACCTAATTTATCTAACTTAAGAATCTCTGTCCAAAGAGGAGTAGGCATAGGTGTTAAAGAGTAATAATTGTGTATGATGATCTGTTTCCATAAACTTTGATAAGAAATATCCTTAAACCTCCACCACCACTTCATTAATAAAGCTAAATTCATTTGTTTAAGATCAAGAATATAATACCTAATTCTCCAAATTTTTTTAGCAAAACATGATAGTTGTCAATTGATTAAAGAGTGATTTTTCCTACTACTAGTTGTACCATGCCATAAAAATATACATCTTATTTGGTCAATATTTTTAAGTAGTTTGTTTGGCATCTTATCCATACATCGATATCACAAATCAATATAACAACTTGGAACATTCTAGAAACCCATCAACATGCAACATCATATCAACATAACTGTAGTATCATACCAACATGATATCAGCATCAATTATCAAAGTTGCATTTTCTGTAATCGATCTTGTCCTCTAAATTATTACAAAACTGCAAAAAACATTCTACAAACATTGTATATATAGTTATTGAAATGATGAAAATTATCTGCAATTCAAAAGGACTTTTAAATATTACAAAATTATTGCTATCATTTGCGAATAAACATCATAATATTTTGCCAAGAAATTAAATAAATGCCTATATATACATGTTCCTCTTCGGGAAGCTTTAAAATAGTTGGTGGACATGCTCTCTTCTTTTGTTGTGCATGTTAAAAATAACGGTTAGTTACAAATTTAAATTGTAACGGCTAGTTGTTGGGAATAGTGTCATGTAATTAATAGGCTAGGAGATAGAGGTTAATGGTTAGTGGTTAGTGGTTGTAGTTAATAGTGCAATGGCTACTTTTTATTTTCTTTTATAGGGACACATGTTAATCAAATAATAAGATTGCAATTATAAGTTGTTTTCTTATTCTCTCTTCTCTTGTCTTATAAAAAATAACAGTGCAGTACCAATATTTTGATATAACCTTTCATGTTTTGATCCCTTAATTTTGTTCTTGGGGCACTTGAGCTATCTTCATTTTCTTGTGAAAGGACAACAATTTTTCATGTGTTCCTGTAATAGCCATACAAACCGCATTGTATACACTTGTGGGACCTCTTTGCTAGTTCATCTGATGTCTTTATACGATTCTTTTTTGGTCTCCCTATTGGTTGTTTTAGTATAGGAGGGAGCAACTTATAACCAAGGTCATGTTTCACCCATTTGTCTTTACTTGACATCGGAGCAATCACACGAGCGTTGATGCTTTGGTGTTGTGAAGGTAGCAGTCATGTGGCCTCCACTCCCACAACAATTCCACGTGAAAATTCTGTGTGAATTGAAGCCTCTTGGGAAGTTTGTCAGATGCAGAGTCGAGATGGTGTTGTGCATCAGCAGTACTCTCAAATAAATCTGACATCGGGCCAGGTCGTGTCCTAGGCAACTGCGGTACTTGCATAATCGTGTAACCCTCTCACAACAATCTTTGCTCTCTTAACATTGAAACTTATGGATGCCAATAAGTTTTAATGTTAAGAGAGGAGAGTGTTGTGAGAAGTCTTTTGAGTTTTTTAAACAAGTGAAACTTGAACTGAGTTAGAGAGATGAGAGAACTGAGTGAGCTACAGATCAAGTATTAGTCTTGGATCTATAACCATCCATTAACTCCCTACCTAAATATAAGAGTGTTGCAGACTGAGACTGGTAGGGATGGAGACTTAGAAATTTAATATTTTTCATGGAAAATTACTATTCATCTCCAATATTGAAGTCTCGGTTTCTTTGTATTCCCCAATTTCTTTTTTTTTTTTTACACTTAATCAAGGGAGTGCTAAGTCATCCTATAATTTTGAAATTTTTAATCAAATAAGTTGAAATTTAATTGAATTTTTATTTTCTTAAAGTTTTATATAGTTCAGCCACCTTATAAAATACTAGATGTGTGTTTGTAGTTTAGTGGTTAAGATTCTATTTTGTGCTTGGGAGGTTATGGGTTTGACCACCAAATTTTTTTATTAATGCCCTCTAAAAAAATAGCAAATATGCCCTCTGGGATGGAAAATTTTCAAAAATACCCTAACCGAAATTTTTTTGTTTTGTTTTTGTTTTTTGCTTTTTATATTTTTTTTACAGATGTTTACAGTAACTTTTTTTTTAGATATCTTAATATTTTCATCTAAAAATGAGAAATGAAATATGTTCAATTTTATAGCAAACATTCATTTTGATATTTTTTTTAATGTTTAATTCATTGCTAAAAATGAGAAATGTCAAGGCTATCCCCTGCGTCGCGAAACCTCTAGGTAATAAATCTAACTTGAAGGATAGCAAAAAAAGATATCTAAAATTCATTTTAATATCCAATTTTTATAGCAAACATTCATTCTACACACACTAAACATCTCTAAAAAAATGTTTAGCTGACTGTACCATAGTGGGCGGTTTACTATAATTTTTTAGAGATGTTTATTGTGTATAAAATGAATGTTTGCTATAAAAATTGGTATTCTACGTATTCGAAAAATAAAAATAAAAAATTTAATTTGAAATTTCAAGTCCAGTTTGGAGGCTCTTTCCTTTATTTTCTAGCAACTTTGGATATGCATTTGTCAATTTTATAAAATTACATGTCCAATGGGTGCCTGGCGGCTGTTCAAGTATTTGCAATCTAATCTAATAAATTAGAATGTCTCTTCGAAGTAATCTAATATGATCGATGTAACAGCACATAATATGATCCTTGCAAAGGATCAGACGATCATTATATGTAATAATCGTCTTAGCTCTTGTCGATCTTTTATATTTTTTAAAATTGATTATGTATCATACATGTATCTATGCAATGCACAGAATCTCTCTATGATTATATTCTACTAATCTAGAATAGGTGTCATACAATATACATTTTACATTAAAATATTAAAATCTCTCTTAAAAAAAAAAAAAAGCTGACCACCCCAACGTGGGGCGGTTAGGTTATTTTTGAAATTTTTTCAGCCCAGAGAACATATTGGCTATTTTTTTTTCTTGGAGGGCATTAATAAAAATTTCGGCACTAACGACAAATTAATAATTATGCATTTTAAGTTTCAGCTCCTGTAACTAAATTTTCCAGTTCTGCCTCTGATTGAAATAACACACTATATCTTACTTCTATTTTGCCAGCTAACCTTTTATCTATCAAAGATTTGACAACTCTATAATTGCTTATTAATAGGTAGCAAGCACCAAATACTAGCTTATCTAATTATGTCTTATCATAGATGAGGTCCCTGCTTTCACTAGCCAATGCATATGGGAAAGAAAAATATATGATCATTGAGCTGGATTGCTTGAATGACTTAATAAACAATAGTAAAAACAAAATAAACCAACAGCAATCATGTGGGTTGCTAGGACGAATCTGAATATTTTTGTAATCAATACCAAATATTGATGTTTAAGATATAATGTTTATATAAAAAATGTAAATTATGGCTATGCCGTCGATAAAAATAATAAAATATTTGCATTTTTATGGAAGTAATGTATTATCTTTAGTGAGAAAATCACATATATAACATTATAAACACCACATATACAATTTATAGTATGGAAAAAGGATGAAAATATTAACCATCGCTTGTATTTATGTCCATCTATATAAGGGCGGATTTATAATATGAATATTTATCAATTGATTTTTCAAAAAATAATATTTACATATAATTTTTTATATAATTAAAAATGAAATGTCGTAGGTACTGTAAATTGATTCTTATTCTCAGCTTAAAAATATACTTGCTTAACTAAACAAGAGAGGCTGAATTAGTACAAAAAACTTCAAGTGTACGGAAGATGATGACTTTGAGTTGCTTGTATTATAATTAGCTAATGGATGTTGGAGAATTAGCCTTTGATTCAGTTATAAAGATAATATTATCTGCGTGGGAGGTTGTACATTTAAAACTCATACGAGGAAATTTTTGATAGATATTAAATAGTTGGATGCTTGATCTCCAATCTTTACTTAAAAAAATGGAGGTTGAACCTATATCTTGCACAGATCAACTCTAATCAAGTTTCTAAATAGCTTTTACCATCATCACCGAAAGTCTAAAAAATGCTATAGAACAGCCAGCTATATAGCATAGAAAACACCTGATAGCGCTATGTAGTTTTTAAGGTCTGAAAAAGCTATAGCATAGCTATAGCTAGCTATTTAGAACTCTGATTCTAACACTTTGTAATGATAGCTAATAAACAAATTACAGAAGTTAAACAAGAGAAATAAATAACAAATTCATTAAAACTATTTTCTAATTTCTATATAAAAAAAGTTTATAATATTAAAGATACGTCTTGGCAAACAATTATGATTGATTGAATGGAAAATTCACATGCTTGTTTGCCAAGACGTATCTTTTGTAATTTTTATTTTCTAAGCAATATCTTTATCTATATAATTCACATGACTGTTGCCATAACACTATCAACAGGTGAATATATGAAAGGGAAATTTCGAAAATATTATAAAAATTAAAATCCCTATGCCATACAGGCTTATTTTTGTTTCTTTATGACCACTTAATTGCATCATCATCTCAAAAATTGGTAGTGCCGACAGAGAAGATGATGACACGTAAAGATATTGACAGAGGTGTTTTAGCTTTATTCTGTGCACGAATAATAGAGATAAAGCAGCCCTGGAAATGAGTCGTGTGCTGAATAAAGAAAAATCTGCTCTGTATATATTTACCCGGTTAAAGAGAGAAATACTCCAATTCTTGGTCAGAGAGTGCCAAAATTTGAATGGCCACTGCGAATTTACTGAGAACGATTAATATTTTTTTTTACACACATCATGTTATATTATGTTATGTTATGTCTACACTATATAAATGGTACATTAATTTATAAAAAAAAAATTGATTTAAAATAATTATTTCTGAATTTTAAAAAATAATATGAATATAAATATAGATTATATGAAATGATTAAAAGTACTTGAAGGCTTAATTAATCCTCTTTGGAACTTGGGGAATTAGTATTCAAATGTTACTGTTAAAAACATAGAAATATTTTTTTTACAATGCAATTAATATTTTCAAAATGAGGAGGGATCCACTTACAATATTTGAAAGTTACAACATGTTATAGCAATTTAGTTTTGTGATTTTTAAAGCTTAAATAGTCGATCGAAACCGTTAAACATGATATCTATATTAAAATGTGCTTTAAGATCAAATTTTATATTTTTTGAATATTTTTAATATTTATTAAGTAAACAGTTTTTAGACAATTATGGTCCACAGAAAAACAACAGTTTTGTAAAATACTTAATAAATAATAAAAATATTTAAAAAATGTAAAATTTGATCTCCATGTACATTTTAACATAGATATCATGTTGAACGGTTTGGATTGACTGTTTGAACTTTGAAAATCGCAAAATCAAATTATTGTAAAAAATTGTAACTTTCAAATGTTGTAAGTGGATCCCTCCTCTTTATAATTTATATTTAATTACTTTTAACACTCGATATGATGACAGTCTCATGCTTTGAAAAATAAAAATAAAAACATATTCCTTTCTCTCTCTTGCTTTATAAAAAAAATATTATTAAAAGCACAAATAGGAGTATTAATAGCATTCTTTTATCCATTTATCAATTCCGTATCGTATTTGACAAGACATGTATGGATTAATATTTTTTTTTCATGAGCTTAATGAGTATAGATATATAAAAATACTTCCACCCAATCCGTACCTGTTGTTAACATCGTAAAACACAAATTCGTATCACCCGAGTTAATATATTTGAGTTTAGATTTGGACTGTTTGATCTGTTTTAGCACGAATATTAAAGGTATCCTATACATTCTAGCCCGGACCAAATTGGTCCAAATTTTGATCAGATAGTCTGGATTTAACCTCAAAATTTTGATCAGATGGTCTGCATTAATGTACCGTTTGAGTAATTTTTTTAACCGTGCGATCAGAATTCAGGCAAATCCGACCCACCCCTATAATGCATGGGGCCCTTTAATAATGGTGCAGATCTAAATCGGACGGTCCAGATCTTAACTCAAAAATTGAATCAACTCAGAGGATATGAATTCCTAAACACAGCCTTTCTTCTCCATTGCATTAATGAGTGCAATAATTAGTCATCACATGCATTTAATGATACAAAAGATGTAGAAGTGCAACGCAAGGGTGCAAGCAAAAACGCACTCCATTGCTCCTTTCAAAATCCACCAATTGTTGTCTCCTCAACAAATCATAGCTGCCTCCTTTTTCACAAATATAAATACAGAGGAACTCATAGAGGACCATAAATCATCACAGCTAGAATTTTGATCTGCTTTGTATTTACAATTAATGGTGGTGTTGTATTGTAAGAGAAGGGTCCCTTTGTATTTCATTATTTTGCTCTTATTCCTCTTTTCATGGGTTGAAACATCTCATGCTACTGATCATAATGAAACAGTGTCAGTATCAGTTGTTCAAACTGAGCATGAAGTCAACAAATTAGTTGGTGATAAGAACAACAATATGTTAGATGGTTTTGGTCAAGTTGGTATAGGAGGTGGAGGTGGTGGTGGTGGACCCAATGGAGGTGGCGGTGGAGGAGGCGGAGGGGGAGGTTATGGTTGGGGATGGGGTTCAAACGGAGGTGGTGGAGGTGGAGGTGGTGGTGGTGGTGGTGGTGGTGGAAGTGGTAGTGGTGGTGCTACTGGTGGCAGTGGAAGTGGCTTCAGTGGAAACATAGGCACTGGTACCAGACATGGCAAGGGAAGAGATGATACTAACAGCGGCAAAGGTGGCAGTAGCTGCATCAATGGCCACACGAAAAGATGCCGCAATAAAAATCACAGAGGCAAGGGCATTCATGGTATTGTCAAAACATGAGGGTGATTTTTAACTTTTTAGTAGTAACTTGTAAAATCCAGGGAAGATAAACAATGTAATAGTTGCTGGTATGGATGCTTTAAAATTGGTTAGAAATAACCAATAGCAGTCTGGATAAATATGATAAAATTGGCTATATAATGATATACCAAGTAGTGAAATGAAAACACATACAATAATTACTAACTAAATTGAGATAACTATAGACTATAGTACTAGTTAAAAGAAATCATAACATAAAACTGTGCCAACCAACAAAGCTATAATGTTAAAGAAGAGCCAGTAGAGAGACTAAGTCACCAACCTAAGAATAAAAAAAGAAATATAAAAGTTGAATCAATAAAAAGAAAAACTGAGTTTCAGAACTTATCAGAAATTAATAAAAGGTGTAGAAAGAAAGAAAGAAATCGCCATACTATTGTTAGATGATTTATTTGTTACTAACAGAAAGGGGCCCGCACGAATAGCTGCCCGTGAAGAGTTACAACTGCTGATGTATTATGTGCGTCAATGCAAGATGGCAGAGTTATCACCTATGGTAAAAGTGCAACAGTAAATATCACAAAAAGTGTACTATGCCTAAACCACCCTTTCTGAACTACTCTGAACTGAGGCGGTACAGCTTGCTTTAGGGGTTTACACTGCAATTTGACGGCTTTTTGAAGGTGGAAAATGAAATTTTATTCAACAAAGTGAAATATTTGGTATTAAAATATAGAACCTTTTTGAAAGGAGTGACGCCCCAAGGATTGTCAGGCTGCTCTGGTTCCCCTGATAATACCAGTCTTCCAGAAGGATCTGATTTCACTTGTACCTTCATTGCCATATAAATTAACTAATATTAGTTATGTAAATCTCAAAAACCTCAAATTACGTATTTCCCTTTTAAATTATAAAATCTCAAAAACCTCAAATTACGTACCTCTGAACAATACATGCCCAGACCACCATTTTTTACGATTGGGGTAATTTCATATATACCCCTCAAAAACCTCAAAATTACATATTTACCCTTTTAAATTTTAATAACTCTCAAATTTACCCAATTTATTATTTTTTCTATAAAAAACATTTTAAATTTATACTCTTCCCATTTTACCCTTTATTAAAATTCAATTTACGTATTTCCCTATTTTTGTCTGTGTGATAATGTTCATGCTCTAGTGGGGGCATAATACAATGGACAGGACTTGAAGCTTTTCAGCAATGGCATAAAGAGAAGTGATTTGTCAGAATACATTACACATTTGCCCCCCAAATCAAAGCAAAGGCATTGAAAAAGAAAAAAAAGTGCTTTGAACATAAAAAGGGACTAAATTTTACCTCTTCTCGCAAAAGCCCTGGAACTAAGGCATAGATTTCATAGCAGTCTTTCTACACAAGTGAGTTGAAAGACAAATGAGTATAATTAAATCAGAGGAATAGAAAAATTACTAGAAAATACAGCAAAAAAGAGGAAGTACTTACAGTTTTTTTGACATTAACTTTGACCCAATCAGCTGGTGGGCCCTCATCGACAATGCTTATACCCAATCTGTTAATCACCATTTTATTACATCAAATCAACAAATCAATTAAAACAAATGAAAGTAACGGTATGGGACTGAACTGGTACGAAGGGGTCCAAGGTTGATGCAGGAGAAATAATAAGTACTAAGACTTTTCATTACTGAAAGGGAGGATAAAAAGGTAAATTCCACTTATAAGTTTTGTACACTTTCTAGAGAGAGAGAGAGAAAGAGAGAGAAACTGAACTGGGGTTTCTCTACTTTGATAAGAGCCAGCCTGTGATCATGTTGATCAGGAGGACAAGGTTTCTTCCTTTTCAAAGAACCTAAGCAACATTTAACAGTATAAATTTAAACGAGTAAAATCTGAGCGAAAATATTGCATGCAAATTTGTAGCAAAGTACCACTGCTTTTCAGAAATTTGTCCTTCTTTGAAAGATATGGTGCACTCCTGTCCTGAAAATTAGACAAAAACAAACCCGTTAAACTTTAGGGATGGTTGGGACTTTCATTATGCAAATAAAACCAATGTTACACTGTACTTGCAAATTTATATTGCACATTTGTGAAATGCGTATCTAACACAAGAAACACCAGCTAATTTGTAATAACATTAGATAACTAAAACCAATGTTCATCTATTTTGCTGCTAAAATTTTAGTAATGTGAAGTTTTCAGATCAACAGATCCAATTGAGGAGAACAATATATGAATCTAGTTGGCCTTGACTGTGGCTTTATCAACAGATCCAATAAAAGAGAGAAATGTAAAATAAGAATTTGATAACGGACCTTAATGATAGCATCGGCAATTTCACCATTGCCGAGTACTCTCTGAGAGTGCCATCCTTCCATTGCACGAGAAGCAGCATCACGCCTTGCTCTACCAGATGCAGATCCACCTTCATTTCCAACCTATATTATAATGGTAAGATATAAATGTATGATACTGAGAAATTTAGAAAAAAAAAAATACAAATCATTTAAGAAATCACAAGAGAAATCTATTTTTGCAATGTGGGTCCAAAAGCACTGTTATTTGGACAAATGTAGCAAAGTTAAACTAAAAAGCCAACTAAGACTACTTTTTTCGACTAAAAATACATGTTATTAGTTCCAAATTTTCTTAAAAGATAAATCCATTTTAAATACGTCCACATTACAAAATTAATAAAATGCTACTGGTAGGAACCTTTTTTCTCAACTTGTTCAACAAAGTAGGGCATTTTGTTAGTTTCTCATATAGGACCAACAAAACACCTTAGAGAGAGAGAGAGAGAGAGAGAGAGAGAGAGAGAGAGAGAGAGACCGGAGGTACTGGAAGTTCTGGCATAGCAGCATGTAGCTGTCCAGTCCTTATTTTGTGCTTCTCGTACTCCAGCAGTGCCTACAAAAAAATAAAAAATAAATTAGAGCAAAACTTTCCCCTTCCTTCAATTATACCGATATAAATCTTGGTGGTGTATTACTACCAGTACCATCTTAGTCTGTTGAATGACAACCATAAGCTTCAATTCCCAAGTGGGGCCATTAGGTAAAACATTGGAATAGAGGAAAAGTGAGGAAAAATGGAATATGGAATAGTCTTCAAGTCCTCACTATTCCGGTCGTGTTCGGCTGAAGATGAAAGGCTGGAAGAGTGGAATAGTGGAAGAGTATTGGTAAATGAGCCGATTCCATCTATTCCACCATCCCAATGGAATAGAGAATTGGCTCATAGAGGAATAGAGGAAAGCCTAGTTGCAAAAGGCAAGGGTCTAACTGCAAAAGTTCATTGTCAATTCCACTTTTCTCTTTTCCAAAATTCCACTCAATTCTTTCCCCATTCTTCTTGAATAGTGGATCTATTCCAATCTATTCCTCTATTCCACTCTAGCCAAATAGGCCCCCGAAAAGTTGAAAGCAAGTAATAAGAGAAAACATTTAAATACCTTCTCATAAAATTGCCGAAAAGTCCAAGAGACAGTGGTGCATGTCCTAAAATTGCAATAGAAAAATAAAAAATAAAAACAAGATTGCATGAATTTGGCATTTGAATATATGCAAGAATACTTGAATGCTTTTACAGAAATAAAGAGAGTATTTTCTTGTTAAAAAAAGAAAAAGAAAAAGAAAATGAGTAATTTACTTTGGGGGATTAAAGGATTCTCCAACTTGACGCCAAAGCTTTTGAGATGTAACCTAAAGAAATATTTACACATTATACATTATAAATTACATACACATTATACATTATAAATTACATAAAGATTATTCTTTAGATAACTTTGTAAAAGGAAAAGTAAAGTGTACCTTTTCATAACAACCCAATCTAGTTGTTTGTCTCCACAACCTGAAAACAAGATATCATGCTAAATTTACAAAATAAAAAACTGTTCCTTTTTGCTAACTTTTTGTGTGGTTGTGAGCACCTTCTTAGTGTTTTATTTTTATTTTTGTGATGTAATTACTTGGTAGTTCTTTAATTTCATAGAATTTCACCCAAAATGAAGATAAGTAGATTAATACAAAAAATTGAAATGAAAAACTCACTTGAGCAAATTCAGACCTTCGCCATAGAATTTTGGTGGCTTAAATTCAAAGTTGTTCTCTTTATGAAAATCCTCCAATTCCTTCATAAAAGCACTTTGTTCTTCTTCCGAACCCGAATCATCTCCATCAGACCAATAATCAAAATTAAAATTACTGATTTGCCCTTCCTCTAACTCCATGTCCATTGGATTGTCTCTGTTTTCACCTTTAATTTCATTTTGCAATTGGGGTTTTTCTGCTTCTTCTTCTCCATTTTCATTACCATTTTCTGAGGGGGTTTTCTGAATAATTACTTCCTCTCCAGATTTCACTGGATTCTCCTCCTCCTCCATAAAAGCTTCTTCATTTTTGTTCTTCTCAAGCTCGATTTGAGCTTCTTCTTCCTCGGATTTTGCTTCATTTTCAGAGAAATCAGACACCTTTCTTTGATTGTCAAGATGCATCTCTTCTCCTTCAGATTGGGTTTCTCCCATTGTGAAAATGGGAAAGAAATTAGACTAAAACCTTAAACCCTAGTTCAGGGGAGAAGAAGGGAAGAAAAGAGGAGAAGCGAGTCTAGAGATAGAAAAAAAAAAGAGAAAGGAAAGGGAATTGTGGTGAATTCATATCAGATCAGGTAACAGAAATTTTGCGTTTCGATCCGGACCGTCAGATCTGTTAAGGCACGAATATTAAAGGACCATATCTAAACCCGAAATATTCAGTTACCTCTGAGAAATAAAATCGGGAGCAATACCTGACCGTGAAGAATGAGATCTAAGTCGTCAGTTTAAATCTTGCACAAATCTCAAAGTACCGAAGTGATAATGATCCGTTAGGGAGTATTCTATGCGGTAAGGTACCTTACAATACTCATTCGGGGTTTAGGGTTCACGACTGGCGCTGAATGGTTTTTGTGGGCTCGTATATAAAGCTATCATTATTGATAGCTATTGGTGTAAGTTACTGTTAGGCAATCATTTGAGTATAGATTTTAAGAGAGTAGTTTTGGCTTCATGCAGCTCAAAAACCCTGTGCAACTCTTTGTTGATTTAGTCTGTGCGCTGCATGAAGTGAAAACTATTCTGTTAAATTTTGTACCCAATTGTTCAATCTGTAAGTCAAATCAAAATTAAATGAATGATCTCATGGTCTGTGTTTAAAAAAATAAAAATAAATAAATAACAATTTTATAGAAATATAATATGAATCTGATTTGAAACGCTAATTATGTTTTGCGAGTACAAATTGGGCGGCAACATATTATTTTTCTTACTATATCGATTAAAATAGAAATGATATATTTTTTTATAATAATGCTATATAATAAAAATCATATACCCTAATTTCATATAATTATAGATAAAAAATTCTCTATAATTCAACATCAACGGAAAACCCCTGGAAAAAACCACGGTTGGATACATGCAGATGCAGGCTCGCTGAGAAAATTCTGGAAATTTTATCAATAATCTTTGATCCAAAATTCAAATCATACCCAATTTTTTGCAAGAATTCTTAATATAGACGGCCCGCTAAATAGTCCAATGGGCCCAGACCAATCAAACGGGCCAATTTGCAGATTTTGTTGAAATATTATGTAAATGGACCGCTAGATAATCTAACAGGTGTGAGTTCGTTGTATTATTTAACAGACTGGGGACTATATTTGAAATTATTATTTATTGTAAAAATGAGTGTATGTTTTGAATTGAGTTTGGACCGATAATATATAATATAGATAAAAATGTTGGAATAAAATCCGTGATTGGTGTATGAAATAAGATACGGACCATGAATTATTGGTATATGTTAATTTTTATTTTTTTTAAGCTATGGAAAAAAATTCGGTAACAACAATTTCGAATTTAACTAAAGTAAAAATACTAATAGATGAAAAATTATAAACAATAAAATTATGAAAATACTTATCGTTGTAATAAAAATTATACATACATCTCTTCATCTCTTTCACCTATCTTCTCTGGCATAACCCCATCTACGGGTAAAGATTTTAACAGAACAGTTTTAGCTTCATGCAGCGCATAAACTATAGAGTGAAAACAGCACTCCATATGGTTAGTCCGTTGCATGAAGTGGAAATTGCTCTGTTAAAATCTTTACCCCTCTCTACCTAGCTCCACGTCCCCTTCCCTTTCCACCGTCACTCTTTTCTGGGTTAAAGTAGGAGAAGATAAAACTATTCATTTTTATATAATAGCTAGACAATAAAAAAAAATGCTATAACCTCCATTTTCAACCTCGTTCTGTATCTTTTTATCTTTAGTTTTTTTTTTTTCACTCTTCTTTTAAAAATAAAAATGTTGAAATTATATTCATATTTTAAGTTGTATAATCTAACGAAATTCATATTTCTTTATATAACTATGAAGCAATCAGTGTTCTAAATAGTTAGCTAGGTATAGCTGCACTATAGTTTTTTCGGACCATAAAAGCTAAGCTATGAGATAAAAATGTGCTAAATCAGCTACGGCCGTTATAGCTGTAATAACTGGCTGCTATTACCGCTACATGCTACGTGCTATGCTACATGATTTTTTTTTTTGCTATTTACATGAGCTTCTGTACTTCTCTTCTTATTTCTAATGCTACGTGGTATGCTATGATAAGTATGTTAACCCGAACTATGTGTTTTTGTTTCTATTTGTAATTTAGTCTCTCATTATATATTGAAAAATATTCAAATATTAATTCTTCCTTGTACTTGCTCTTCGTCTAGTATTTACTTGTAAAATTATTGCCATTTATTTCATTGAAAGCTAATTTTGATTATTATAATATATAAAATGTTCAAATAGGTATATTGACTTCATTTCACATGTAAAATTAATTTTTCTTCATGTATTATAATTTGTAATACTATAAAGTATGAACAATTAAATAATGTTATCTTGTAGATTTTTTTTCTTCTTATTTCAAAGATTGAAAAAAGTAGAGACTTAGATTAGTTGTTATCCAAATTCTTCAATATTGATCATGTTGATAATTAGTTAAAATAAAAAATATAAATTTTGACAAAAAAAATGCTATGTATAGTAGTTTTCGCTATAGCTACGTTATTAGCAATAGCATTTTTTTTGTCTCCACACTATACTGCTATAATCGTTATTTAAAACCTTGGAAGCAATACATAAAAGAGATGGCACACTGATTGAAATTTTCAGCTCTAAAACAATCAGTATGACATTATAATTTGCAGCAAATAAAAATTTGCTAGTGTGACTATCTTTTAATTTAGATTAAAACAGTACGAACCTTAAGGGGTTACAAAGGAATGCCATCAATAAAAGTATATATATATATTTTTTCTTTCCAAAATGGTGGCATAGGCATTAATCAGTGTATCTTTCAATTGCTTGCTTTATTTAAACAAGCCATTCATCAAAGAAAATACAACACTAAGCATTTCCCCATTTCTCTGTAATCATCTAATTTCAACAAGTTGCTTCCTCATACAAGCCATGACAATCAATACCAACAATTCCAACAAAAAATGTCGCGTGTTCTTGATCCCTCATTTGGCGAGAGGTCACCTCATCCCGATGACAGATTTCGCAAAGCTCCTTGCAGCGGCCCATCCCGACATGGAGCCCACCATGGTTGTAACACCGGGTAACGTTTCAATCATCGACCCATCACTCGGCCAATCACCGGGCTTTAATGGAGTGCAAATTGTCACCTATCCCTTCCCATTTGCGAGCACAAAGACCTGTGTTGAGACTATGGGAGTCGGTTCAAAGGAGGAGAGAACAATGCTGATCAATCAACCAACATTGTTGATTCAACCAGCTCTGGAAGAGCTTATCATTAAATACAAACCTGATGTTGTGGTGTCAGATGCTATGTTTTACTGGGCTCCTAGTGTTGCTGCTCAATTTGGAATCCCTTGCATTCTTTTTGTTAGTGGTGGCACCTTCCCTCTTGTTGTTTTTAAGCGTATTTATGATATGCAACCTAGTATGAGCGTCGATGCCGATCAAATAACAGTGTCAGATCTCCTAGGACCAAAAATAGTGATGCCGGTACCTGAGTTACCAAATTACCGCATTGGGCATAATGAGGCGTGTGACAAAGTTTTGGATAGCCTGTTTGGATCTTGGCCCGATGTTTACGGCATTGTGTTCAACACATTTCGTGCGCTTGAAAAGGAGCACTGCAAGGAGTTTGAAAGGGTTCAAAGGAAAAGAGCCTATTTTATAGGTCCAGTCTCCTTATGCAACACTAGCAATGTAGATGGAGTTATCCATCGTGGAGGAAAGGGAGATGTCGGTTGCTTGAAGTGGCTTGATGGCAAGGAGGATGGATCGGTTGTTTATGTAAGCTTCGGTAGCGAGTGCTACTTCAAATCTGAACAACTTCATGAATTAGCTATTGGCCATGGTTTAGAACATTCTAGAAGAAATTTTCTTTGGGTTGTTAGAGGAGATAACATGGAGGAATGGATGCCTGATGGTTGGGAGGATAGGATAGCTGGAAGGGGATTTGTGGTGAAAAGATGGCCCCCTCAAGTGACAATCCTTTCGCATTCGGCAATCGGAGCTTTCATGACTCACTGTGGATGGAATTCAGTTCTAGAAGGTCTCTCTGTAGGCGTGCCAATGTTAACTTGGCCCTTTGCATCTGAGGAATTTATCAATGAAAAACTATTGGTGGAAGTGATAGGTTGTGCCGCTAAGGTGTGGGATGGAGGAAAGAGAAGCACTAGAGAGGAAGAGCATGAACTCGTACCGAGAAGTGCGATAGCTCATGCTGTGTTTAAATTCTTGGAGCCTGGAGGTGAATATGTGGCAATGCATTCTAAAGCAAAGAATGTTGGGGTCTTGGCACTGGCTGCCATGCAAGAGGGTGGGAGTTCTCATGGTGACATCAAGAATCTGGTTAATGATCTGTTTGGATTAATTGGAAGAAAGTGATGAAGACTAGCAACTTAATTAGATCAATTTGCATTAGAAAATTAATAAATCTGTGTGATTTTGAGATGATTTTTTGAGTAGTAGGGTGCACTATCGCTCTACAATATCTCTCCCTTGCATAGTTGCATTATTCAAATTATTACATGTTTTCTTCATTTTGTATTTTTGAGCAGTACGGTGCAATTATCGTTCTCCTCTCTCTCTCACTGAAATTATTACTTGTTTTGTTTATTTTGGATTTTATAAAATGGGATTCTGATATATATATATATCTCATCGCATTTGAACCTGAATGAGCCTTTAAGGTGGAGATTGAAGAACTTTATTATTTGAACATGCAATTTTTGGTCGCTTGATCGAATGATTGGATCGAGCCAGGTTTGACATTTTTTTTCAGAATTCTTTCAACAACTGTACTAATGAGCTGTCGTTGTCAGTCTAAGTCAATTTAAATCAATTTGTGCATGCAAAATGAATACGACTGTCTGGCAGAAATATTAATTAGTTAAACAAAGTTTGAGCGAGGTGTTGGATCTTAATCCAACATTGATCATATATGTAATATAATTATGAATTGTTTCCTGTTATATATGATTGTCACAATTAAAGTGATATAATATGGAATTAAGATATTAGATAATCTATGTATTCAATAGGATGTGGTTCATAAATGTGTAGAATAATTTAGGCAAAGATCAAATCAGTCGATACCGATACGTATCGTCTGATTCTGAGATTTGCAATTAAGAAAACTGCTATTTTGATCCTGAGTGCGGACGTACTCAGTACTTAGCCAATTTTTAAGGAACTTCAGGACAACACAGGAAAAAATCCGAACCTAGTGCGGACGCACTCAGGACTTAGGCAATTTTCTGAAGTTTAGTGCAGAAAAGTCCGAGCCCAGTGTGGACGCACTCAGGACTTGGAAAAAATTTGGGGCTAAGAGAAAAGCAGTTATTTGGACGCGTCTCAACCCAGTGCGGCCCAGTGCACCCGCACTCGCGCTGCCAGATGTGTAAACCTATATAAGGATGAGTCCCCAAGGCACAAGATAACCAATTCAACTCAGAATTCTAAAAGAGGTTATTATTATATAGAATTTTGAGAGCCTTCTCCCTTCTTCCACCATTAAAGAATTAAGAAGAGAAATCCATTAGAAATTTGGAGATGATTTCTCAAGGGGGAATCTTGTTGCTTTTGAAGACTTAATCCATGATTCAACCAAAAAGGCGTGAGAAAAATCTTAGCATCAAGAGTCTTGTATCGCGCTCATGGAGACGGTTGTTGCTCCACCATAGGATTTGATATTCCATGGCAAACGACATGGAATCAGGTATTGTATTCCGCACTAAAGATTATGTTTTGAGTCTCTTTGGCATAGAACGGTCCTTAGGTTAAGATGGAATGTAAGTGTTTGATTCCTAAATGAGATGTAAGTGTTTGATCTCTAGATAAGGCGTAATTGTTTGACCTTTATGATTCCCAACACGAGGCTGTATATAATACTATGCATAGTGTAGATGGGTCTGTAATATGGATTGATATATCCACTTTTAAGGTACAAAGAATTTTTCGGAACCAATCCACATGATTTCCATATTAAAATGTACATGTAAACTAAATTTTATATTTTAAAAAAATATTATTTTTTTAGATGGGTAGAAACTCACTAATTGTCCAAAATTTTAAATCAAATAATTTTCCATATATATCTAAACAAGTAGTACACGGTTGCACTATAGTACCGTAGACGTACTAGACAAGTTCTATTACAATAATATTGGTGGAATGACCAACATATCTATGGTTTAGACTATAACTGTCTCCCTTTATGCGCTATTAAATAAAGCTTACAACACCAAAGCAAATTTGTATATATGTAGATTACGTCATATAGTAAGGAGAAAGTATTAACAAGTAGATAATACGAAGATAGTATTAAAAAATTTAAGAAATCAAATATGAATGATGAAATCATGAGTGGAGCAAAAAAAAAAATACAACCAAAATCTCTGTGTTAAATTATTGAAATAATATTTTACATCCCCTTAAATTTAAATAATCAAGCACCAGTCTTCATACATGGTTTAATAGATCCTTCAAAATAAAACCAGCATTATCCAAACATGTAAGCAATAAAGTCCATGCTATGCAAATACCAAATATAATGAAAATAACAGATATGAAATATAAATATGTTATACTAGAAATGATAAAAGATAAATGATCCCGAAAGCACGACAAATTGCATCCTCAAAATGCCCCATGACTGATTGGATGTCTCCTCTGCACTATCACTTTGATTAGGCTCATCCTTCTCCTTAATCCAACGACTCCCATCCTCGGGGAAGTTCTCAAGCTCAAGACATTCCACATATTCTACGTACTTCAAATTCTTAAATGAGCTCCTCAGCTCACCCCTTTTGGTTTTCAAATACTTCAAGAACTTGAGACGCAATATCTCCACTTCCCACCTTTCATCGTTTGTAATTTTTGTAAGCTTTCCGCCTCTAATATATAATCTCTTCAACTTTTTTAGCTCTGCAGGATTCAACAATTTTGTTGCCTCAGTTTCTGGATAACATCTTATATCCAACTTTTCCAGATTCTTTGGTAAAGAGTTGATCAATCAGTTTCTTATTATTGTCCTTATTTCCTCCCCATATAATGGTCAATACCAAAAGGATGTCCAGAGGTTTTAAGCCACTGGAATCTTCAAGAACTGAATTTCCAGTAGCAATTCTAATGCTGAGTTTCCAAAGCTTACTCAATTTTGAAAGATCACCTAGCTGGCATGACTGGTTTTTGTTTCCCACGCTGCCCACCACAAAACCCTTTAATACCTCCAAATTAGCACTTAACCATTTTGGCATATAATCTAATATGTAGCACTCTAATATATCTAAAACCATCAACTTCTTGAACCAGCTTCCTTGGGGTAATGCCGAATTTATTAATTTTGGTTTGAAATATGGACCTTGGTTTCTGCGGTAATTTGTCCAAATTATGACAAGCCTTGAGGTCTAGTATTTTCAATAATCTAGCTTCCCAATTGATTCATGAATCTCTTCTATCCAAGAAATGCCTCGCAGGCTAATTAATTAAGTCATGGCTTAATTAGGCATCTATGTTATGGCCCAATTTTACTCTCTGAGCATTAAACAGCTGTCCTATTGACTTAGGCATCTATGTTGTGGCCCATTAGCCCAATAACGACCCAGCCCAGTCCAAACTTCTCTTTAATTAAGGACAATACAGTATGCTCATTAGCCCAATAGCGAATAATAATAATTGTCCGATTCATATATACATAACCTGGGTGCTGTCTTTGTGGTATAAGAAAAATATTTTATAATAAATTTTTAGTTTTCAATTCTACCTAAATCTTTTCATTTGTTTTCTTTTCTTAACTGTACTTTAAAACAATGACAATCTCAAAGACATGCTATCCCAATAAATAAGTAACCATATAAATTCAATGCTATTGCTAGGATCAAAGATAATTACTTATTCTTTTCGTTTTGTGCTACCTTTTTCTTTTGATTGTCTTTTCTCTTTTGTAAATTTGAAGATTTAATTTTTCAAACGAGGTGGATCGAGCATAATGGCAACACAAGGACATTATGAAATCCTTTTGCTTTTGCTTTCTTTTCTTTTATTCTTTATTTCATCTTTCCTCTTTGATTTGTTATGGTGTCGAGTTAGTTTACATACGTACTTGTGTAGTTGGTTGCTATAAAGTCAGGACTGGTACCACTGGTACCAGTACTTGTCTAACAATGTATGATTTCGTTTTATGAAATTGGTGGAGTACTCCACTTTTATCAAAAAAAAAAAAAAATCTTTCCTCTTTGATGATATGGAAATTCATTGCTGCGACTAGCTAGCCATTTGTTATTTTCTACAATCATAGTTTTCTTTAATTTTCTGGGCTTAAAAAAATATTTTACTTGAATAATTCTTGTAGCAAAAAATTCTTGTATATGTAGGATTTCTGAAAATAGCATGTAAAATTACGATTGAGTGGTATGGAGGGGTAATAAGCTGTCTTTTTTATCATTAACAACCCCAACAAATTAAATAGAGAAAACGATATATACTAACATATCAAATTATTGTACAGTGCTGGCGCACCCTTGTTAATCAAATAATATCATACAAAATGGCTACGGCTTTTGTGATAGATGGACTCAATTACGGTGTTTCTGACTCCTATATATGCTGCAATTTCATTCCATTTGTAGCCTTAAAACATTTGTTAAAATTTTCTTTTTGTTTTTTTTCATAATGTATTGTTAATTTTGTACTAAGGATGACAAAATCAATTGACTAATTCATTTCTACTAAGGATAAAGTAATGTGTATTGTTGGAGAAAGAAAAAGAGAGATCAGAATGTGGATTGTTGGAGAATGTGGTTTGGCAACTAATTTTCTTTCATGACTTATATTCCTTTCGTTTCAGGTGTACCTCTAATTTTCCTTTTAATTTTCTTTTCTCTTTTGTAAGTTTGAAGATTTAATTGTTCGAAAAAGGTGGAGCATAATGGCAAGACAAGGAAATGGTGAAATACTTGTGCTTTTCGTAATGTGAGCACCATGTGTTTTATTCTTTACTTAATTTTTTCTCTTTGATGATACGGAAATTCATTGCTTTACTTCATTTCGTAGTATATATATTTCATATTGAGAGCAAAATAAGTCTAAAATTAGATATACTTCTAGGTTTTATTGATATCTTTTTGTGATGAATAAGTTTTGAAACGCAAAAATACAATTAATATATATCAAATTTTGTATATAAGATTTCATATTTTTATTGGTTGCAATAAATCATTTGAATAGGATAGAGAAAATATTTAAGGTGTCTTTAAACCTCACTATACATATCAAGTTGGATTTAAATTATTTTCTAATATTCATCTCATCTATACAAGAAGAATGAGTCGAACATCAACTTTTTGAGATCATGAGCATAGTTTATTTGTAATGATTTTATTTTTACACCAGATCACTATACAAAATTTTTGCAAAATAAATAATTGAATTGAAAAAATTATTGTAGATATGATGTGCGATTTCTAAAAATAGTTAGTAAAAGTTAGACATGTAGGAATTCTTAGATATTAAATGTATGCACAATTGCTTTAATAATTAAGAAATACAAACTATTTAACACAAGCAAAAACTGTTACCAGTTTCATTTTAATGTGTAGATTATTCAAAAATTTTAAAAAATTGTGAGCCTTTTGCTGGTCCTATATTTAAACTTCATAAACATTATTAAATTAGATCAAACTATTTTATATTGTAAATATATAATTCTTTATTTTTTTTAGGTTACAGATTCTGTTGGTTTTGATTCAACGATCAATTTCAACATATGAAGGCATGCACAAAATATTATCTAAGATATGTGTATTCTGCAAGTTCAACATATTATGAAATTTACTTGACTTAATTAAGATTATTTTATAGAAATTATACTGTATTAGTTTAATTAGACATATTGTTTTATAGATATTTCAACACTTATACTGTATTAGTTTAATTTAAACAAATATAATAAATTATGTCATATAGGATAGAGTAATTTGATTGAATGATTCTATAAAATAATTTATGCTTTGTTAACTAAAATGCTTTAAGCACTACTTCCCACATTTTTTATTCTCATTTTCTTCCGGGATGCTTTCAAAGTACTAAAAAAAAAAAAAAAAATCCACTTTTGAAACATTAATTATTGAGATAACAAATTATAATTTTTCTTAGGAAAACACTTCGAAGGTTTAATTTTTCTTTTTGATTGAGAAAACAGGCCTACTCGGAGGCCTCTAGTTCCTGTGCAGGTCATATATAATGAACCATTTCATTGGGGGTTATAAAATAATGATAAATGTATATTAAATTACTAAAAGTACTAGAAAGCAAGCAAAAAATTATATAGTGAAAGAACCACATTTTCCAAATACTAGTTAAGTAAAATATTAGTTATGAATTTAGGAAGACTTTAAATTTCTCAGATTTCCTTGTGCAATTCGTGGCTCACTGTTAGACCTAATTTATTTCAGGAAAGATTTTTCAATAATGCAAGGGCTCTGTTGAAAAGTAGCATTTTTATTTTCTTATGCATGAAGGTTCAAGGTTATGTATGCACAATAATTAGAAGACAGCTGGTCAAGGTCGTATCTTCCAGCTCAGCGTGACGGGGCCACACTAATGATCAATATAAATACAAATGTTAAAGTTCGTTTTGTTCAAGTTCAACCAAAACTCTTCCATTTACCAAAAAATATTAATGAAAGAAACCAAGATAGACATTGTAGATGGTGAAGTCTCTCGTCTGGCAAAATCAATGCAATCTGACCCATTTTGGGGCAAAACGAACGAGGCAAACAACTTCACCATCTTTCGCAAACCACATCACATTTCCCAAAGCAAGAAGAAACTCTTTGAGCCCTCCGTCATCACCATCGGCCCATTCCACCGTGATCAAAAGGGTCAAAAGGGCCTCCAACTCCAAGCCTTCGAGGAGGAAAAATGGCGGTTATTGCAGGGTTTCTTGTCCCGTTCCAGCATAAGTTTAGATCTCTGTCTAAAAGAGATGAAGTCGCTAGAAGAGGAAACACGGACGTGTTATAGTGAGAAGTCTACTCTTGACAGCGATACATTTGTCAAGATGATGTTGCTTGACGGATGTTTCGTGCTCGAGTACTTCTTACAATTGTTTATAGGAAAATTGAATTATTCTCGTGTCATATATCCTGATCTGCTACTTTTAGAGAACCAAATTCCCTTCTTTATAGTTGAGAAGTTGTATCAGATTGGTTTAAAACAAGAAGATAGAATGAATTTTGAGAAATATAGAATGAGTTTTGTTAAATACCTTGCTTATATGTTTTTGACCCTAGGACTAACAAAGGATATAAACTCCATTCCATATCCTCCATCCTTCAAAAAAGTTCCAGATCCTCCAGCTGAAATTCAAGACTCCATACACTCCAAAATTCCAGAACCTCCAGCTGAAATTCCAAACCCTCCAGATAAAATTCATCATTTGGTTCATCTCTGTTACCACTATTTAGTGCCCCACCCAGAACCTAGGGTGCCATTGAACTCAGAAAAAGGGGATATATCCTCTATGGTGATCCCTTCTGCCACTGAGCTAAAAAATAAGGGCCTGAAATTAAAACCAAAGAGCAACCCAAAACATATGCTCGACATATCATTTGATCATGGTGTCTTACAAATCCCTAAACTAGCAATCACCGCTGAGAATAAGCCTATTTTAGCAAACCTTGTAGCATTTGAACAATCCAAACATGCAAATAAGGATTTACCCTTTACAAGATTTGTAATATTTTTGGATAATCTAATCAACACAGTATCTGATGTGAAAATATTACAAAAGTGCGGAATCGTTGAGAACTGGCTAGACAGTGAAAAGGAGGTGACTCAGTTCATCAACCAGTTCACCGAAGTTGATTTTTTTGAGAGAGATCACTATTTGGCGGGATTATACATGAAAGTGAACGGATATATTAAATCAAACTGGGACCAATCAAGGTGGAAAAAGCAGCGAGCAAAATTGAAACGTGAATACTTTAGCAGTCCGTGGAAAGCAATTTCTGTCGTTGCTGCTTTCATACTTCTAGTTCTTACCTGTGTACAAACTTTCTATGCAGTTTATGCCTAGAAATTTCCCCCGAGCTCATGATGCTTTAACTTTCACAGTACTTTGTTGGGCTTCTAAATTGAACAAGAGAAAAGTGGCGTTACCATGTATGCTAGGAAGGAGTTGTTTTTTTAATCATTATTTTTTTTCTTTCCTTGTTTGTCATTCCTTTTAGTGTTGTATCTTGTCTGTGTTTTGTTTTTATGATTTGCTACGAAGGTTTATTTTCAGCACCGGTTACAGGCATGTATTGTCTTTTTTTGAGAAACTTGGCAGCAAAGTGATTTTATTGAAATTTAAATAAAGTGAATGAATTGGACAAAATAAAGTATGCAGACCTATATCATTAAATAAATGTGTTACTTACACGTGTAAGTGCTTATGTGTTAAGAAGAAATAATCGTAGTGGCATGTTATAATAATAGAACTAAGTTAAATTAAGTTTATTTGATAAGTTTAATCAGTTAAATAAATTATGATATACATAAATTGAATAAAAACGTTAAATTGTTCACATAATTCTGATTAATCGGCCGCATACCGAATAATCGCTTGGCGGCACCGCATCCGTCTGACGACCGCATACCGTTATTTATAACACTGAGCGAAACTAGACAATTAAAATTAAAAGTCTGAAATATCTAGTGTAATGTAATTTTATTTTACAAAAATATAAAAAAATATATATATATACAAAAATTGCAAAATTTAATTAGTCAAAATTTCAAATTTTCAATTTACAATATGATTTAGACCTTTTTATACCACACTACCATCCAGCCCTGATTGGATTATGGATTATGAACCAGTCCATTAAAAGATTAAAACTGCGGTAATAATTATATTTGTCTATAATAATCCTCCATAATTGGGTGATCCATTACAAACAGATCAGACAGTATCCGCCATCCAATTGCAATTCAAAAGTATTGGGCCTACATGGGCCTACATGGACCCATTCCCAACTTGTTCATACAATTACAGCCATTATAGAATTCAAAATAAGTACCAAACCAAAATCTCATGGAATTGAATGTCAGCCCTTTGCATTCTCAATTTGAATATTTATTAACAAACTGAAAAATTGAATATCAATTAATTAATCCAATGGAATAAATGTATTTCATCCATGGTATGGTGCTTGATAAAGAAAATACTATTGTACAAATTTATGATATCAAACAAAGGTCCGTTAATTTCGATATTAAATCATTTCAATTCTAACGTCCAAAAATTAGTTAATTTCATGTTTGAGGTCTTAATCACGTTGATGATTATTTTTCTTTATTGGAATAAGGCTGAAATTAATAGGCTATAATGTGCACTTTGCTCCACCATTACGCGGTGAAAGAAATTAATTGAGCTTGTCATATGCCTAATAATTAAAATTAAATGCGCAAAACTGTAGCGGATTTAAATTTAACAAGGTCAGATTCAACAAACGAATTCATCAGAAAGGTTAAAAATTAAAAGAACGTAACCATTCACATGGATACAGGTTAAATTTTTAGTAGTCATTAATTACCAGTTGGAACATCATAACTAGCTTGTAAATTAGAAGGATCTTATGTTAGTTGTATTGTCAGACTACACTGAGCCCACGATTCTAACAACTTTAATTCAAACTCATTGTAGATAGAGAAAATTGACTCTTATATATGCTCATATGAAAATATAATTTAAATCAAAAAATTAAAATTGTATATTGTAAATTATGAAACTATAATCAATAAAATTAGAGAAATTACATTTTAACAAAATCTTCAGTATAATAAACCAGAGATTATAGAAGGATAGAAGGTGCACGGCGCAGACATCAAAATTTTCATTCACCTGCTTGAAAAAATACATTTATATAGGGGAAAAGGATTGAAACGTATGGGCTATGTAGGTCCAAGGTTTTGATGCATTTTCCGTAGATAATTTTTGGTCATAATGATTGAAGCAATATCATCAATGATCGGGAGATTATTTTGTTAACAATCTGTATAAAATTTGATTTGTGATCATAAATCTTGAAGTATAAATAAAGGTTTTGATGTGTGAAATGTGCTTTGGTATGGATTACAAAATGTTGTTTATACAATAGAAATATATAATTAAACAAACATCCTGTTTTCAATGAACTAGGCAAAGGAACATGATCTCTATGTAAAAGATCATGGATTAGAAAATCAAATTGGAAAAATCCTTTGTTGTATTACAAAAGTATTAAATAGTTGGGTAGCTTGATCTCCAACTTTTTCTAAAAAAAATATTGTTTCCAATTGCTATCCTTGGATTATTCCAGAACGAACAATTGCTATCCTTGGATGTCTCAATTGCTATCCTTGGATGTCTCCTCTGCACTATCACTTTGATTAGGCTCATCCTTCTCCTTAATCCAACGACTCCTACCCTCGGGGAAGTTCTCAATCTCAGGACATTTGACATATTCTACGTACTTCAAATTCTTAAATGAGCTCCTCAGCTCAACCCAGTTGGTTTTCAAATTCTTCAAGAACTTGAGACGCAATATCTCCGCTTCCCACATTGCATCGTTTCTAATTTTTGTAAGCTTTCCGCCACTAATATATAATCTCTTCAACTTTTTTAGCTCTGCAGAGTTCAACAACTCTGTTGCCTCAGTTTCTGGATAACATCTTATATCCAACTTTTCCAGATTCTTTGGTAAAGAGTCAATGAGTTTCTTATTATTGTCCTTATTTCCTCCCCATATGATGGCCAGTACCAAAAGGTTGTCCACAGGTTTTAAGCCACTGGAATCTTCGAGAACTGAATTTCCGGTGGCAATTCTAATGCTGAGTTTCCAAAGCTTACTGAAATTTGAAAAATAACCTAGCTGGCATGACTGGTTTTTGTTTCCCACGCTTCCCACCACAAAACCCTTTAATACCTCCAAATTAGAGAGCTCACTTACCCATTTTGGCATATAATCTAATAGGTAGGTAGCACTCTGATATATCTAAAACCATCAACTTCTTGAACCAGCTTCCTTGGGGCATATAGTCAAAATTATGACAAGCCTTGAGGTCTAATATTTTCAAGTATTCTAGCTTCCCAATTGATTCATGAAGCTCTTCTATCCTCAAAATGCCTCGCAGGCTAATTAAGTCATGGCTTAGGCATCTATGTTATGGCCCAATTTTACTCTCTGAACATTAAACAGCTGTCCTATTGACTTAGGCATCTATATATGTTATGGCCCATTAGCCCAATAACGACCCAGCCCAGTCCAAACTTCTCTTTAATTCACGCACGGAGCGGCATTGGACGGTTATGAAAATGAAAAATATTCAAAGAAGGACAATACAGAATGCCCATTAGCCCAAGAAAATAGAGAAAACGATATATATACTAACATATCAAATTATATTGCTTGGATCAAAGATTACTTGTTCTTTTCGTTTTGTGGTATATTTTCTTTTGATTTTCTTTTCTCTTTTGTAAATTTGAAGATTTATTTTTTTAAAAGAGGTGGAGCATACTATGAAATACTTTTGCTTTTGCTTTCGCTTTTGATTTCTTTTCTTTTATTCTTTACTTCATATTTCCTCTTTGATGATATAGAAATTCATTGCTTGAGCGACTAGCCATTTGTTACTTTCTACAATCAAAGTTTTCTTTAATTTGCTGGGGCTTAAAAAATTATTCTACTTGAAGAATAATTGTAGTAAAAAATTCTTGTATATGTAGGATTTCTTGCATGTAAAATTAGGATTGAGTCGCATGGAGGGGTAATAACTAATAAGCTGTCTTTTTATCATTAGCAACGCCAACAAAATAGAGAAACATAACGGAATCAACTATATAAAATATACAACTTCCAAATAGACTGGATTACTATATATACTAATATATCAAATTATATATTGTACAGTCCTGGCGCACCATTGTTAATTAATTAATATCATTCAAAATAGCTACGGCTATTGTGATAGATGGACTCAATTACGGTGTCTCTGACTTTGTCTATATATGCTGCATGTACTCTATGGTTTGCAATTTCATTCCATTTGTAGCCTTAAAACATTTGTTAATAATTTCTTTTTGTCTTTTTTTTTATAATATATTGCTAATTTTTTAAGCTTCTTGACAAAATCAATTGACTAAATAATTTCTACTAACTAATGATAAAATAATGACTAATTTCATTGGACTAATTCAACGCTACTGTTTTTCTGGCGTGCCCTTATAAAGTGCTTAAGAGAGATATCAGAATGGGGATAGTTGATAATGTGCTTTGGCAACTAAATTTCTTTTTATTACCAATATTCCTTTCGTTTCTTGGGTACATTTTCCTTTTTTATTTTCTTTTCTCTTCTGTAAATTTGAAGATTTAATTATTCGAAAGAGGTGGAGCAGCAAGACAAGGAAATGTTGAAATACTTTTGCTTTTCGTAATGTGGACACCATATGTTTTATTCTTTACTTGATCTTTTCCTCTTTGATGATATGCAGATTCATTGCTTCACTTCATTTCGTAGTATATATATTTCATATTGAGAGCAAAATAAGTCTAATATTAGATATACTTCTATGTTTTATTGATATCTTTTTATGATGAGTTAGCTTTGAAATGCAAAAATACAATTAATATCAAATTTAATTTGCATATAAGCTCGCTTTTGTAGTAAATCATTTGAATAGGATAGAGAAAATATTTATGGCGTCTTTAAACCTCACTATACATATCAAGTTGGATTTAAATTATTTTCTAAACATTCATCTCATCTATAGAAGCATAATGAGTCCAACATTGACTAAATTTTGAGATCATGTGCATAGTTTATTATAATTTAACTTTTACACCAGATCATTATATAAATTTTGCAAAATAAATAATTATCTTTAAAAATTATTGTAGATATGATGTGCGATTTCTAAAAATAGCTAGTAAAAGTTAGATATGTAGGAATTCTTAGATATTATATGTATGCGCAATTGCTTTAATAATTAAGAAATACAAACTATTAAACACAAGCAAAAACTGTTACTAATTTCATTTTAATATGTCTAGATTATTCAAACATTTTAAAAAATGGGAAAATTTCTAGTGTCCCCATGTAAAATCTTAAAATAGCCAATATCCCCATCAAAACAACATAATATCCAATATCCCCATACAAACTTCATATTATTTCTTCTATCCCCATTTTACATATTTAAATTTTTGTTTAATTATTTTAACATTAAATTGACAAATTTATCCTCTCATTCCTCAAATATTCATTACTGTTTCCAACATTCAGTACTTCCTTCTCCCACAGGTAAATTTTTTCATGCCAGCCATCCCTTACCTCTCTTCTCCGCCCTCTCCTCAACCATGAAAAATTTTTTTTTTTTCCAAAAGAAGCCTATTTCCGATTTTCTCCTAGCTCCTTGTGTCTCTTATCCCAAAATTTACCCAAATGTATACTTTTATGTATACTTTTATGACACAAACGGACCTCATCAATAATAACTTGAAATTTCAAATTATAAAGTAAAATATTTTTTCTTGTTTATCAATTAAGAAAGCCATATATCCTTGCACCTAAAAAATTGAATCATTGTAAACTGGGGATAAAAGTTAATTGCGTCATTAGCTGCTTGGGTTGAGAAGAGCAGACAACAAATCGAGCCTCTTGTGAGTCAAGTTAGACATACTTGGTGGAAACAGTTGATATCCTAAAAGTAGAAGGCCTTGAAATTTCACTTAAAAGATTCAAGGTTAAAAAACTAAGTTTGGTATTATTTATTTTATTTATATGTTTGTTTTGTTTTGATCTTTAGTCCGAACAGAGCATTTGTTAGACCTTTGTTGTATAATAGCAAAGCAATTTACCATCGTGTACACATTGTGCGTTTATTTTTTTTTCTTGTGCAAGTTGTATATTTTGACAACTTTTCATTTTCTTGGTTTTCTCCTCTGCTTGTATAAGAGAGAAATGAGGTATATGTTTTTATTCTCTTTTCTTAAGTCTTTTGTCTTATTCGTTAATTTTTTTTTTTGCAGTGACATTTCATTAGTCATTACTAGTAAGCACATATGAGATATTTCATATTTGCATGAGGGATACTTAATATTTTGTATTCAGAGGTTTCAGATTTGAATGAGGGGTACTAGTGGGAACATATATATTATCTTTCACTCATAAGAGATAAAATGAGCCATGAGAAAACTGGAGACGGATCTCTTTTGAAAAAAAAACGCTTGAGGCTGAGAGCAAGAGGAGAGGGCGAGAGAGGTTGGGGGAGAGGGACGGGCATGAAAAAATTTAGCTGTGGGAGTAGGCAATGAATGTTTGATGAAGGAGAGGGTAAATTTGTCAATTTAATATTAAAATAATTAAATAAAGAGTTAAATAGATAAAATGGGGATATATAAAAGAAATAAAATAAAGTTTTGATGGGGATATTGGATATTATGTTGTTTTGATGGGTATATTGGCTATTTCAAGATTTTATATGGGTATATTGGCTATTTTAAAAAAATTGTGAGCTTTTTGTTGGTCCTATATATGAAGGCGTGCACAAAATATTATGTAATATACTTGACTTAATTAAGATTTTTTTATAGAAATTATACTGTATTAGTTTAATTTAAACATATTGTTTTATAGAAATTTCAACACTTATACTGTATAAGTTTAATTCAAACAAATATAATAAAATATGTTTTATAGAACAGGTTAATTTTACTGGATGATTCTATAAAATAATTTATGTTTTGTTAACTAAAATGCTTTAAGCACTACTTGCGACATATTTCTTTTTTCTCATTTTCTTCTGGATCGATTGCTCTCAAATTTCTAAAAAAAATTCCACTTTTGAAACATTAATTATTGAGATAACAAATTATAATTTTTCTGATTTGCAATAAATTATTCTTACAAGATCCATTACAAATGTCTCACTTCAAAGGTTTAATTTTTCTTTTTGATTGAGATAACAGGCGTACTAGGAGGCCTCTAGTTCGTGTGCAGGTCATATATAATGAACCATTTCTTTGGAGGTTATAAAATAATGATAAATGCATATTAAATTATTAATAGTAGAAAGTCAGCAAAAATATATAGTGAAAGATATATAGTTCCAGTCTTCCAGAAGCACATTTTTCAAATACTAGTTAAGAAAAAAATATAGTTATGAATTTAGAAAGACTTTAAATTTCTCAGATTTCCATGTTCAATTCGTGGCTCACTGTTAGACCTGATTTATTTCAGGAAAGATTTTTCAATAATGCAAGGGCTCTGTTGAAAAGTAGCATTTTTATTTTCTTATGCATGAAGGTTCAAGGTTGTGTATGTACAATAATTACAAGAGAGTTAGTGAAGGTCCTATCTTCCAGCCTAGCGTGATGGGGCCACACTAATGATCAATATAAATACAAATGTTAAAGGTCGTTTTGTTGAAATTGAACCAATATTCTTCCATTCACAAAAAAAATAATGGATTGTAGATGTTGAAGCCTCAATGCAACGTGAACTCGACAAATTATGGGGCAGTACGAACGAGGCAACTAACTTCACCATCTTTCGCACACCACATAACATTTCCCAAAGCAAGAAGAATCTCTTTGAGCCCTCTGTCATCTCCATCGGCCCATTCCACCATGGTCAAGAGCACCTCCGAACCTTGGAGGAGCAAAAATGGCGGTTCTTGCGGGATTTCTTGTCCCGTAAGGACCACATAAGTTTGAATCTCTGTATAACAGAGATGAAGTCGCTAGAAGAGAGCACAAGGAGGTGTTACTGTGAGAAGTTTGATGATCTTAAAAGCAAGGAATTTGTCGAGATGATGCTACTTGACGGATGCTTCTTGCTCGAGTACTTCTTAAAAAGAATTGAAAAAAAATGGGATTCAATTCTTGAGGTTGGCTGGAATTCTCTTTTCAAATATGGTGATTTCCTACTTCTAGAGAACCAAATTCCCTTCTTCATAGTTGAGAAGTTGATGGAGCTGATTGGTTTTAATCAAGAACGTAAAATGTTTTTTGTTAAATACCTTGTTTATAATTTGTTGCCACACTCCACATTTCGAGACCCTCGAGCTGAAGCTCCAGGCACCAGAGACTCCATAAATGCAAACCCTCCAGCTGAACTTCAAGAACGTCTAGCTAGAATTCCAGATCCTCCAGCTGAAATTCATCATTTGGTCCATCTCTGTTACCACTATTTAGTGCCCAACCCAGGGATACCAGTTGTATTGAGTTCCAAACCATTGTGTCTAACCAAAATATTCAGAGCCAATAGAATTATCAATGGGTTGCTTCATCGGTTTCATTCAAGGGTGCTCAGAGGAAGATCTCCTCATTCGATTTCTCAAAACTCGTCAGTGCCATTGCCGAATTCTACTGGGAATATATCCTCGATGGTGATCCTTTGTGCCACTGAGCTCAAACAAAAAGGTGTGAAATTCACACCAAAGAGTAACCCAAAACATATGCTCGACATATCATTTGAATATGGTGTCTTAAAAATCCCTAGCTTAAAAATCACCGATGCCACTAAGCCTTTTTTCACAAACCTTTTAGCATTTGAACAATCCAAATATGGCAAAGAGAATTCACCCTTTACAAGCGTTGTAATATTTTTTGATAATCTAGTCAACACACCAAATGATGTGACAATATTACAAGACTGCGGAATCGTTGAGAACTGCCTAGGCAGTGAAGAGGCGTTGACTCATTTCATCAACCAGGTCACAGAAGGTGGTATTCTTTTGGAAGGTCACTATTTGGCAGAATTAAAGAGGGAAGTGAACAGATACATTGGATCAAGCTGGAACAGGCAGCGAGCAAACTTGATTCGGAATTACTTTAGCAGTCCGTGGGCAACAATTTCTCTCATCGCTGCTTTCATACTTCTAGTTCTTACATTGGTACAATCTTTCTTTGCAGTTTATGCCTATTTCATTCCCCCGAGCTCATGATGGTTTAAATTTAGCAGTACTATTCGGAGCTTCTAAATTGAACAAGAGAAAAGTGGTGTTAGCATGTATGTTATGAAGGAGTTGTTTTTTTTTTCCTTCATTGTTTCTCAATTATCATTTGATCCTTTTAGTGTTCTATTTTTTTTTCTTTTCGTTTTATGATTTGCTACGAAGTTTTATTCAAAAGCACCGTGTAACTCTGCACTATATATCATTTGATCCTTTTAGTTTCGTTTATTATTATTCAATTTTCTTGAATGTTCAATATTTGTTTGAATTATGGATGTATTTATACGTTGAATGTTGTTTTCTGTGTGTTGAAATATTGAATGTTGTTTTTTTGTGTATTGAAATATTGAATATTGAATATTTTTTGTTGTATGTTGTAAATATTTCTTAAATTATGGATGGGTAATATTGTATGTTTAATGCCTAGGAAATATGAATGTTAGTCAACTAATGAAAATAAAAGAAATAATAATAATGCAGGATAAGGAATAATAATAAAGCAGGATAAAAAAAATAATAAAAATGTTAGTGATCAATTATAAAGAATAACACAAACAATTTGTATTTACCATCCGTGTATGGTTTACACAAGTTATACACGGATCGATATCACTTTTAGTAACTGTGCATATATATATATATATATATATATATATATATATATATATGGATAATTATGATGTTTGTTTGTAATCATCCTCCATTATGGATAAAAGTGAGAGAAGTCCGCAGTATTGGTCCTAAATTGGCATACAACTCCAGCCATTATAGAATTCAAAACTAAATCTCATGGAATAGAATGTCATCCCTTTCCATTCTCAAATTAATTTTTTATTAACAGAATTAAAAATTGAATATTGATTAATTAATCAACTGGAATAAATATATCAATTTCTTCCATGACATGGTGCTTGATAAAGAAATTAAATACTGCTGTACAAATTTATCATATCAAACAAAATTCTGTTAATTTCGTTATTGAATAATTTCTTACCTCCAAAAATTAGTCAATTAATTTCAAATTTGAGGTCTTAATCACGTTGATTATTTTCTTTATTGAAATAAGGATTAAATTAATAGGCTATTTTCACTTTACTCCACCAATTGAGCTTGTGTCATGCCTAACAATTTTTGCAACTCGATTTGAAATTCTGGATTATTCGCTATCAGGTAACCAGATTTCTCTATTATTTGTGTTTTTGATTTGTTTGGTTGAATTAGATTTTGAATTGGGTGTTTGATTGTGATGCATATTTAACGGGATAGCTGGTCTGAGGTTCAAATTTGATTTGTTAAATGATGTGATTAATGTGTATTGAGAATTTGTGAAATGATATGATTGTGTGAAATAAAATGAGATATTGCTTGACTTGTTTTATTGATAACCTAGACCTAGGGGCTCTCGCCAGTTAAATATGTAGACATAATTTGATTTGAAATTGTTTGGATTAATCCAGTCTGTTTGAACGATTGTTTAATTAAGCCAATTATAGAGAATCGCGTTGTTAAATAACCGGTTACTAAGCTTTGTAACTAACCTCATATTGTTTTTGTTTATTATTTTTGTTGTGACGTAGGTTGACAGGACAATGGATGAATGTCTGGATGCCTCTCTTGTCGTGACTCCCGGCCCAGCGGCAGAGTCGTGACAATTTTGGTATCAAAACATTCGTTCCTCAGACTGTGTTTGAGTCCAAGTTTCACTTGTTATCAGTATTTAATTTGTCTGAATTAAATTCTTAACTATCTAAAATTATTATTGATCGATTATCAATTGCATGAAATTTGTCATGCGTTATATCATGTGGTTATCATTCGGTTTATATATCTGATTGACATTATATAATCATTGAATTTATCAGTATTTAAATTTAATGACAAGTTATTTTGATTTAAGTTGATTATCACCTCTGATTGATCTGTATATGATAAATTCAATTTGATTATTAGTTATTATGTCCGGTTCGATTTTACTATCTGCTATTTGGAATTTTGAGGACAAAATTCGTTTAAAGGAGGGGAATTTGTAACATCCCGATAATATATAGTTTTCAAATATATATACTTCGGATCTATATATACTATTGATTAATTCCAATGTTTAAATTATAAAAATGAAAACTTTAGAAACAAAAAGAAAATAATAATCTTTTTTTAAATTATTTTGAACTTATATACAAAAGTTGAGAACTTATTGGGTCTATTTAATAAATATGTAAACTTAAAACTTAAAGAATGAAAGAAGTAAAAATTTTAAACGTTGAAAAATAAAACTACAAACATTGGAAAAAAGAGAGGACGTGGCATTCAAAGCCACATGGCTACAGGGCTCTCATGCCTAAAACCACCTATTTTACCCCCTTCTTGCGTGGCAATATTTGAAAACTCCCCAAATCCTTTAAATACCTCTATTCTTAATCAAATTTGGAAAATACAGAAGAAAAATGAAAATTCATTGAAATCTTTACACGGTCTGAACCCCTTTAATCTTCATCTCCAATTCTTGGATCAGCACTTCGGCCTGACTTGCTGAGAGAGGCTTCTTTAATATCCTGGCCCGTTCCCCTGGGCATTGGTATTTTCCATTTCCTTTGAGTTACAAACGTGGGCTTCTTCTAAGAGGAATTGTCTTGTACTTTGGTGGGCCCAGAGTCATCCAGAGAGCCATCTTCATTATTAATTTTCTTCATTTAATATCTGCCCAGAGTCTCCTTCGGCTGTCTCATAAATTCTTTATTTTGTTCTTCATTTGGGCTGAAGGTGAGTTCTTTGTGGGCTTCGGAAAAATATTAGGTTCGGCGGGCCCAAGGTCATTTTGAATTTGAATCCGAATAGGTTCAAGCATTGCCCTTCCCCAAAGAAATTATTAAATTTGTTTGCTATAATAAGGCCATTGGAATGTGCGTTTTCAATGCTGGTGTTAAGTACAACTGAATTGTTTTTTGAATTTGTTGAAAAGTTCCATTTAACCGGCAACATTTTGCAAATAATAGTAAATTTTCTTGGGGCATGAACCACCTGTTTTGGGAACCGTTATAGGTAGTCCTTGATTTAAATGTTACGAACACCTGTTTTGGTTCTTCCAGCTCAGCGTGATGGCCACAGTAATGATCAATATAAATACAAATGTTAAAGGTCATTTTGCCGAAGACGAACCAAAACTCTCCCATTCACGAAAAAAAAAAATACTAATGGAAGAAGCCCAAATAGACATTGTTGATCTTGAAGCCTCTCTGCAACGTGAACTCGACACATTATGGGGCAATGCAAATGAGACAGAGAACTTCACCATCTTTCGCACACCACATAATATTTCCCAAAGCAAGAAGAATATCTTTGAGCCCTCTGTTGTCTCCATCGGCCCATTCCATCGTGGTCAAAAGCACCTCCGAACTGTGGAGGAACATAAAAGATGATACTTGCAGGATTTCTTGTCCCGTGGAGACCACATAAGTTTGAATCTCTGTATATCAGAGATGAAGTTGCTAGAAACGAGAACACGGAGGTGTTATAGTGAGATGTTTGATGATGTTGACAGCAATGCATTTGTCAAGATGATGCTGCTTGATGGATGCTTCGTGCTCGAGCACTTCTTAAAAAAGTACGAAAGAAATGAGAATTATATTTTGGAGATTGGCTGGAATTATAATTTCATAGTTTGTGATTTGCTACTTTTAGAGAATCAAATTCCCTTCTTTATAGTTGAGAAATTGTACGAGATTGGTTTCAAACAAGACATTAGAAAGAATTTTGTTAATCCCCTTATTCGTGAAGTGGCCCGCAAACTATCAAATGTCACTAGAGACTCCATATTTGCATATCAGCCACCAGCTGAAATTCATCATTTGGTCCATCTCTATTACCACTATTTAGTGCCCAACCCAAAGAAACCAGTTGTATTGATTTCCAAATTTGATCTTACTAGAATGTTCAGCGCCAATAGAATTATCAAAGGCTTACTTCATCGGTTTCGTTCAAGTGTGCTCAGAGGAAGATCTCATCATTCGACATCTGGAAAATCGTCAGTGCCATTGCCGAATTCTACCTGGAATTTATCCTAGATGGTGATCCCTTCTGCCACTGAGCTCAAAGAAGCAGGCTTGAAATTCACACCAAAATGCAACTTGAAACATATGCTCGACATATCATTTGAATATGGTGTCTAAAAAATCCCTAGACTATACATCATTGATTACACTAAGCCTATTTTCGCAAACCTTTTAGCATTTGAGCATTCCAAATATGGAAAAGAGAATAAACCCTTTACAAGGTTTGTAGCATTTTTAGATAATCTTGTCAACACACCAAATGATGTGACAATATTACAAGAGTGCGGAATCATTGAGAACTGGCTAGGCAGTGAAGAAGACTTCACTCATTTCATCAACAAGGTCACTGAAGGTACAACTTTTAGTGCAAATCACTATTTGGCTGAATTATACACGGAAATGAACAGATACATTGGATCTAGTTGGAACGGGCAGCGAGCAAATTTGATTTGATTACTTCAGCAGTCTGTGGGCAGCAATTTCTCTCGTCGTTGCTTTCATGCTTCTTGTTCTTACATTGGTGCAATCTTTCTTTGCAGTTTTGTCCTACATCCGTCCCCTGAAGTCATGATACTTCAACTTTCTGTACTATTCGGAGCTTCTAAATTGAACAAGAGAAAAGTGATGTTACCATGTAGGTTACTTTTTTCTTACAATGTATGCTTGGAAGAAGTTTTTTTTTTTTTTTTTTTGTTTCTTCCTTGTTTGTCAATTGTAATTCCTTTTAGTGTTGTATCTTGTATGTCTTTTGTTTTTATGATTTGCTATGAAGTTTTATTCAGAAGTACCTTTGGTTTATTTTACTTTTTTTTTTGCAAATCAATACATAGATCTATTTATCTCCAATCATAGTTCGTAAAATCGGAATCGGAATCGGACTCGGTCACTTGATCGTGAAATCAAAATCGAATGATCAGTCAGAATCGGGTTAATTGGATCGGTAACTTGGATTATTTTGGCAGAAGCATGTTTTTCACTAAAAGAATAGAAAAAATTAGTAAATACAATATTTTCTATAAGAAAAAAGAACTAAATATATACAAGAGAAATAAAGGAAGAAAAGGAAATATAAAAAAATTGCTAAATTTAAGGGAATCCATTTTCTTTCCTCCACAGCTCTTTTCGTTCTTTCTTCCCAAATTGTACTTTCTTTCTGACAAACTAAATTTGACGCAAAGGAAACAGGCAAAATTGGCTGTTGAGGGAGAGAATCGACTTGAAATCGGACAAGACTCGCTTGACTCAGCCTGAATCGGAGCAAAAATCGGATAACTCGGCCGAGTCAACCCTGATTCAATCGAGTTTTGATTAAAAAATCTCATGAGCTTGAAACTAGGATAAAACTTGGCCCGGTCCCGTCTGATTCCGAGTTGACTTAGAATCGGCCGATTTTTCAAACCATGTTTCCAATTTCACCTCTTGAAACCCTCTTACCGCAGATTTTATTTTAATATCCAATATTTAGATAAAAATAATACAAATGTCCAAGTAGTCATGAGAATTTCAAAAATATCCAAACCAACAAAATTTTTTACAGTCGAATACCGTTGAAATTTTCGGCTGCCATATAACATGAGTTAGGTTTTTGCCCGCAACCCTTTTGTATATTTATGATTTCTATTTAATTAGAAATTTTTAAGAATTTTTTATTTTTTTATTTTAATATTAGAAATATTTTAGATATTTTTTCCAAAATAGATGAAATATTATATAATTTGATTTATTAGAATGATTGCAACAATTAACGAACATCAATATTTTTCGGGTTAGATTTTTGGTGGATGTAAGAAAAACTAATTAAAAAAGTAAAAAATGTTTTTCATATGAGAAAATAAATAAAATATTTTAGTCCTTCTAGTACAATTAATTCTTTCTATGTCAAAAGTCAGAGATTTTTTTCTTTTTTTCAAAACTAGAAGTATCACAATTTTTTATGTATTTATCTAGAAATGACATTTGAACCGGAATCAATAACTCAGAATCAAATTAGATAATATTCCATCTACTTTCGAAGAAATATATAAATTTTTTCTAATATTTTAATAGAAAAATAAAAAAACTTATAAACTTTTCTAATTAAATAAAAAATTATAAATATACAAAACAATTTCTTTGTTATTTTCGGCGCCCCAATTATTTTCTCGGCCGTCGAAATTTTCGGGAGTGTAGGCATTTTTAAAATTGTCAATAATACTTGAATATTTGCATTATTTTTTATTTAATATTTGATATTAAAAGAAATCAGCCCTTACCTGCTTGTGGTGGAATCTCATTTCCCCCAAAAATGAGTCCATTGATCATTTAAAATATTGTTCTATCAATGTTAAAATGGAAATCTAATTAATTATAATAGTACTTAAGAAACAGAGAAACACGTAATATGGTAATTAAGAATGCTATTTAAAAATTGTTTTTGATTTTCGGATATGAGAATTTATCTTTCACATTGGAATATAATTTTACAAAGCACACTTTCTTCTATATTTTGTATAATGCTTTGTCCACGACTCGTCACACTTTCTTTTTAATTTGAGCTTGATGTTAGTACCTCTGTCTTTAGTGGTGTTGAATTGTGTAGCGCTCATATATAAAAATAAACAAGAGCTGGTAGATATATTAATAAGAGAAATATATATTTACAAAGTTTTTTACATAAAAACCCAAGATTCCTTATCAGAAAATGATTAAGGAACACTCCTAGAAACATTAAAAGAACAATTAAAATTTCAGTTTCAAAACTGAGATATTAAAACACTAATTATGTTACGTGCATCTTTATGGTCATTTTAGTTTGAGAATAATTTTAACACATATTATTTGTAAGGTAAATTAGTTTGCTATTGAAAATATCCCAAAATCATCCATAGAAATTAGCAATTTTCTTAGATATAACACATCGACAAAGTAATTAGTTAATTTGCTATCACAAATTTTTTGCTATGTATAAAAGAGAAACAGTAATTAGTTGCAAAGCAGCAAATAGTCAACAACTTTCTGAAAACAAGTCTAATAGAATTATGTAAAGAAAAAAAAAATGTTACAACAGTTTTGTAATGCTTTTATTATCTAAAAATTAGTTTTAACTAAATTTCCAAACTCTGGTGTCACAGAGCCATGCACCTAACGTAACATTGTACATAGTGCTTAATTTCTGTTTCCTCGCATTACAAGGCTTTCTGCTGTATACCTTTATGCAGCCTCAGAAAATTGAAAAAGACACATAAAATTGAACAACAATAACAACAACAACAACAACTAAGTCTTTAGTCTCAAACGAGTTGGAGCAGGCTAGAAATGAAACCCAATCACAGCATGGGTTTCATTTCATAAGAGAATGGCTGGTTTTTTACCGCTGGCTCGTCAAGCCTATCACGAATCTTCCTCCTTTATCCTGGCTTGGGACAAACTGTGCAGAAACTACACATAAAATTGAAGTTTTGAATATTTAGAAAAAGGAAAGAAATAATTCTAGGGCCATCGACAATGAAAAACCACACAGGTGCAATGACTACACAAGATTAAGCATTTCGATAAAAAAAACAAATGATTAGTATAACTAAAATTAAGTGGTACTAATATTACAATTGTATTGTGCCAGTACAACAATGTTGACAAAATCTTACCATTCTAGTCTAATAGGTTGAACAAAACAGGGCACTTTCCGATAATGCACACCATGGTTATAGCAGCACAAAATTTTTATTGATTTTATTTACATATTTCACTGCACCAGTGAAAAAAGTATCATCTCCAATTTTACACAAGCACTGGTTTCTGGAATAAATCCAGATGTGACAATATCATTCTTAAAATAGTTTATTCAGAATATCAAGTTAACTAGTCATAATTTGAATCAAAAGGAACTATGCAAAAAAAATTAAGCTTATTGGGTCCTAATTAAGATACTCTACCATAATAATTAGTACCTCTCACTACTCGTAAAAAGCATTCCAGTCACTTGCGATTGGTGATAATTTGTCTAAATTGGAACAATATCCCCACTTGTCATCGCAAAAAAGGTACTATTTAAAACTAATTTGTACAAATTCCTGCGATAGCATGTCCCACGAAATTGGTGAAGAAAAATGATTACTCCTTAGTTTCACCATTTATTTAAAATGGTTAGAACGAGGCAATAGAAACCAGCTGTCATGGAAAATTCAGAAATTCAATTTTACTCTCTGAACATTTAATAACACTTTTTAATAAATTTCAAGTTTTAACTTAGTTGACACAGAGAAATAGAGAGAGGTTGCTTAGGAAGTAAGCCCATTTTAGAAGTGTCTAATTGACTTAGGCATGCATCTATGTTATGGCCCATTAACTTAATAACGACCAACGCAGCCCAAAGTTCTCTTTAATTAACGAACGGAGCAGTGTTCGACGGTTCTGAAAATGTAAAATATACAAATATAAGGACATTAGTCCAATAGCGAATATATAATAATAATTGTCCGATTTATATATATAAAACAAGGTCATTATCTCTGTGGTATAAGAAAAACGTTTGATAATAAATTTTCAATTTTCAATTCGACCCAAATCTTGTCATTTATTTTATTTTCTTTACTCTATTTGAATAATTCTTGTCAATCTCAAAGATATGCTATCCCAGTAAATAAGTAACTATAATTCAATTATATTGCTTGGATCAAAAGATTACTTATTCTTTTCGTTTTGTGGTACATTTTCTTTTCATTTTCTTTTCTCTTTTGTAAATTTGAAGATTTAAATTTTTAAAGAGGTGGAGCATAATGGCAACACAAGGATACTATGAAATACTTTTCCTTTTGCTTTTGATTTCTTTTCTTTTATTCTTTACTTCACATTTTCTCTTTGGTGATACGGAAATTCATTGCTTGAGCGACTAGCCATTTGTCACTTTCTACGATCAAAGTTTTCTTTAATTTTCTGGGGCTTAAAAAATTATCCTACTTCAACAATTCTGGTAGTACAAAATTCTTGTATATGTAGGATTTCTGAAAATAGCTTGTAAAATTAGGATTGAGTGGCATGGAGGGGTAATAAGCTGTCTTTTTTGTCATTAACAACGCCAACAAAATAGAGAAATATAATGGAATGAAATATATAAAATATATAACTTCAAAATAGACTGGATTACTATATATACAAAAATATCAAATTATTGTAGAGTCCTGGCGCACCCTAATTAATCAACTAATATCATTCAAAATGGACTCATTTACGGTATCTCTGAGTTTGCCTATATATGCTGATGTACTCCATGGTTTGCAATTTCATTCTATTTGTAGCCTTAAAACATTTCTTAATAATTTTTTTTTGTTTTTTCTTCATGATATATAGTAAATTTTATAAGCATGAAAAAATCAATTGACTAATTAATTTATACTAATGATAAAGTAATGTCTAATTTCCTCGGAATAATTCAGTGCTATAGTTTTTTTGGCAACCAAAGTTCTCAAGAGAAAGTTAGCGGAATGCGGATAGTTGGAGAATGTGGTTTGGCAACTAAATTTCATTCATTACTTCCTTTCGTTTCTGGGGTACCCTTTCTTTTTTATTTTCCTTTCTCTTTTGCAAATTTGAAGATTAATTGTTTGAAAGAGGTGGAGCATAATGGCAAGACAAGAAAATAGTGAAATACTTTTGCTATTCATAATGTGGGTACCATGTGTTTTATTCTTTACTTCATTTTTGCTCTTTGATGGTACGGAAATTCATTGCTTTAATTACTTCATTTTGTAGTGTATATATTTCATTTTGAGAGAAAAATAAGTCTAATATTATAATTATATTTCATTTTGTTTTATATATATATATATGAGATGAGCTATAGTGAGCCATGGAGTAAAACGCATTTGTATTTCACGTCATATTTTCATTTTGAAAATCCAAACGACTGATCTGAACCACTCAACATGATCTCCATATTGAAATGTGCTTGGAAACTAAATTTTACATTTTTTGGAATTGTTTTACTATTTATTAAGCAATTTTGAAAATTTCTGTTTTGCTGTGAACAGTAAAAAATTATGGACCATCCGATCAGCGATTTTCAAAGTGGCTTAATAAATAGTAAAACAATTCCAAAAAATATAAAATTTTGCCTCCAAGCATATTTTAATATGGAGATCATGTTGAGCGGTTCGGATCAGTCATTTGAATTTTCAAAATAAAAATATAGTGCCATGGAGCACAAACTCATTTTACTCCATGGCTCATTTTAGCCCAACGCTTTTTTTTATTGGTTGCAGGAAATCATTTGTATAGGATAATGGAAATATATAAGGTGTCTTTAAACCACACTATACATATCAAGTTGGGTTTAAATTATTTTCTAAATATTCATCTCATATATACAAGCAGACTAAAATTTTCTGAAAAGTTGTACGCATGTAAAAATATAATTCTTTTAATATTTTTATATTGCAGATTTTGTTGTTATAAATCAATGATAAAATTTCAACATATGAAGGCGTATGTGCATAAAAAATACTGTATTAGTTATAATTTACTTGACTTAACTAACAATATTGTTCTATAGAAATCATTATTATATAACTTAAATTATGCTGTATTATAAATAATTTACTTGCCATAATTAGGATTGTTTTATAGAAATCATTATTATATAACCTAAATTATTCTGTATTAGATATAATTTTATGAAGCAAATTCCATTGAACAAATTCTAGTTTTATATAGTTTAATTTGAACAAAAATACCAAATTTTGGATTATAGTTTAGGTTTATTTTTATTGAATGATTCTATAAAATAATTTATGTTTTCTTAACTAAAATTAATGCTTTAAGAGAACTACTTCTGTCATATTATTTTTCTCATTTCTCTTCCTGGATCATTGTCCCCTAATTAAGTACTAAAAAATTATTGATAAAGTCTCACTTTTGAAATATTAATAATGGACATAACAAGTTATAATTTTTCTGACTTGCAATAAATTATTCCAACAATATCCTACTAGCTCTTCCATTCACCAAACGTCAGACTTTTGAAAACACTTCGATGGTTTGATTTTTCTTTTCTTATTTTTAATTGATTGAGATAACAGGCCTAGTACTCGGAGGCCTCTAGTTCCAGTGCAGGTCATAATGAACCATTTCTTTGGGGGTTATAAAATAATGATAAATGAAGATTAAATTTCTACTAAAAGAAGTAGAAATTTAGTTCCAGAACCACATTGATCTCCATACAATAGTTAAGAAAAAAATTGAGTTATGAATTTTGGAAGACTTTAACTTCCTCTGAATTCCTTGTGCCTTTCGTGGCTCACTGTTGGTCCTTCATTTTAGGAGAGATTTTTCAATAATGCAAGGTCTCTGTTGAAAAGTAGCATTTTTATTTTCTTATCTATGCACAATAATTATAAGAGAGATCTGGTGAAGGTCCTATCACTTTCCAAGCTCTATCTTCCAGCTCAGCGTGATGGGGCCACACTAATGATCAATATAAATACAAATGTTAAAGGTCAGTTGGTTCAAGTTGAACCAAAACCCTTCCATTCACCAAAAAAAATGAATGGAAGAAACCCAAATAGTTGTAAATGTCGAAACCTCTCCTCTGTTAGAACCAATGCAACGTAAACTAGAATTGCGCAAAAAAAATATGCAAAGTAAACTGGACACATTATGCGGCAATACGCACGAGGCAAAGAACTTCACAATCTTTCGCATACCACAAAACATTTCCCAAAGCAAGAAGAATCTCTTCGAGCCCTCTGTCATCTCCATCGGCCCATTCCACCAAGGTAAACAGAGCCTTCGAACCATGGAGGATCAAAAATGGCAGTTCCTGCAGGATTTCTTGTCCCGTCAGGACCACATAAGATTAGATCTCTGTATATCAGAGATGAGCTTGCTAGAAGAAAGAACACGGCGGTGTTATAGTGAGACGTTTGATTATCTTGACAGCGATGCATTTGTCGAGATGATGCTGCTTGATGGATGCTTTGTGCTCGAGTACTTCTTAAAAGCTATCGTAGGAAATTTAAATTCTATTTTTGAGGTTGGGTGGAATTCTCATTTCATAAACCGTGATTTGGTACTTCAAGAGAACCAAATTCCCTTCTTTATAGTTGAGAAGTTGTACGAGCTGATTGGTTTTAATCAAGAATTTAGAATGATTTTTCCTAAATACATTGCTTATTTTTTGTTACCCGATAACTCCATATTTCCAGACCCTCCAGCTGAAACTACAGACACCATAGAATCCATAATTACAGACCCTTCAGCGGAAATTCCAGACCCTCGAGATGAAATTCCAGACTCACCACCTGAAATTCTAGACCCTCCAGCTGAAATTCCAGACCTACCAGCTGAATTTGTAGACCTTGTAGCTGCTGCAATTCGAGACATTCTAGACCTTCTAGCTGAAATTCGAGACCCTCCAGCTGAAATTATAGAATTTCTAGCTGAAATTCCAGACCCTCCCGCTGAAATTCATCATTTGCTACATCTCTGTTACCACTATTTAGTTCCCAACCCAGAGAAACCACTTGTATTGAGTTCCAAATCATTTAATCTAACCAAAACGTTCAGTGCCAATAGAATTATCAAAGGTTTGCTTCATCGGTTTCGTTCAAGCAAAATGTTCAGTTCCAATAGAATTACCAAAGGTTTGCTTCATCGATTTCGTTCAAGGCTGGTGCGTAGACGAAGATCTCGTCATTCGACTTCTCAAAGCTTGTCAGTGGCATTTCCAAATTCTACCGGGAATATATCCTCGATGGTGATGCGTTCTGCCACTGAGCTCAAACAAAAGGGCCTGAAATTCACACAACAGAGCAACCCGAGACATATGCTCGACATATCATTTGAATATGGTGTCTTAAAAATCCCTAGACTAACAATTATCGATTCCACTAAACCTCTTTTCGCAAATCTTTTAGCATTTGAACATTCCAAATATGGTAAAGAGAATTCCCCTTTTGGAAGGTTTCTATCATTTTTGGATAAACTAGTCAACACACCAAATGACGTGACAATATTACAAGAGTGCGGAATCCTTGAGAACTGGCTAGGCAGTCAAGAGGAGTTGGCTGATTTCTTCAACCAGGTCTCTGAAGGTAATTTTGTTGCGAGCAATCACTATTTGGCAGAATTATACACGGAAGTGAACAGATACACTGAATCAAGCTGGCCCAGGCATCAAGCAAAATTGATTCGTGATTACTTTAGCAGTCCGTGGGCAACAATTTCTGTTGTCGCTGCTTTCATACTTCTAGTTCTTACATTAGTACAATCTTTCTTTGCTGTTTTTGCCTACTTCATTCCCCCGAGCTCATGATGCTTTAACTTTCACAGTTCTATTCATGGCTTATAAATTGAACAAGAGAAAAGTGGTGTTACGTACCATGTATGTTATGGAGTTATTTTTTTAATTGTTTTATTTTCTTCCTTGTTTGTCATGGCTTTTAGTGTACTATCTTGTCTGTCTTGTGTTTTTATATATGATTTGCTCCGAAGTTTTCATTGGTTTGCTTTACTTCGTGTGTTTTATTGGTCAACATCTGTTGGTTAATGCGATATGCTCATATCTATATATGGATTCCATTCACTGGTGGTCTAACCAACTGCAAAATGTTTTATTTGATTTCAATATGCACAGTTCATCTAACAACAATAAACATAAATACTTGAACCAAAACTGTAAAATAATTTGACAATTATATATCCAGAATAAAGATCTTTGAAGGCGAATTTAACCAATTGACCGATGACTTATCTTTCACTTTGAAATATAATTTTAAAAATCACACTTTCTTCTATGTTTTGTATAATGCTTTGACAGGCCGTAAAATTCATTTTTTTTTTTTTTTAATATGTTTTGTATATGCCAAGGGTATACCGCTCATGAAAATATAAGTGAGCTGGCAGAACAAATTAACTTTCACTTCTAAAACCGAGATATTAAGACACTTCCTTTTTTTCAAGGTACATTCACAGAAGTTGATTTTAAAGGGTACAAAAATAGTTTTTTGCGAGTAAATTAAATATTATTGTATTTTCATGGAGAATATAGCTATTTACAGAATTTGTAGGGGCACATTATATTTGTGAAATTACTATTTTTTGTTACGGTTATAAATATAATTTGTTCTATTATGTTTCGTTTTGAATTATCGAGCTTAATTTAAAAAAGAATTAATAAATTTATTAAAGGGCCGGGTAAAATTGAACAAAATATGAAAATGGAGAAGTTGGAGGGTGCGAATTAATCCCGGCCCAATTTGACCCAAATGATCTGAAGCTGGAAGACCTGAAATTAAGCTGGCTCGATCCAACTCTTGATCAATGTTACATTATATACATCAGAATCCCATTTTATAAAATCCAAAATAAATAAAACAACTAAAAATTTGAATAATGAAATTTAAGAGAGAAAGAGGAGAGCGATACATGCAACCTACTAAAAAAATCATCTCAAAATCACACAGATTTCTTTTCTTTTTTTCTATTAAAAATTGATCTAATTAATTAACTAGTCTGCATCACTTGTTACTAATTAATCAGATCATTAACCAGATTCTTGATGTCACCTTAAGAACTCCCACCCTCTTGAACGGTGGCCAGTGCCGATGTGGAAGCATTCTGTTATATGGAGCACATTGCCACAGTTTCACCTCCAGGTTCCATGAATTTGGTGACAGCATGAGCTATTGTACGTAGTTCCTGGTACGAGTTCATGGTCTTCCTCTTTAGTGCTCCTCTTTCCTCCCTTCCACACCCTAGCGGTACAACCTATCGCTTCCACCAATAGTTTTTCATTAATTAGTTGCTCATATGTGAAAGCCCAAGTCAGCATTGGCATGGCCGAAATAATGCCTTCTAGAATTGAATTCCATCTGCAGTGAGTCATGAAAGCCCCAGTTGCCTCATGAGCAAGGATCAACGCTTGAGGGTCCCATCCTTTCACCACAAGTCCCTTTCCACCTATCCTATCCTCACATCCAGAGAGCCATCTTAGTTATTAAATTCTTCATTTAATATCTGCCCAGAGTCATCCAGAGAGCCATCTTTGGTTTATTTTACTTTGTTTTTTTTGCAAAGCAATAGATAGATCTATTTATTTCCAATTTCACCTTTTGAAACATTCTTACCACCGATTTTATTTTAATATCCAATATTAAATAAAAAATAATACAAATGTCCAAATATTATGAAGAATTTAAAAAATACCTACACCGTAAAAAATTTCGGCAGTTGAATAAAGAATTGGGCCGCCGAAATTTTCGGCGGCCGTATAACATGAGTTAGGTTCCCGTCCGAAACCCTTTTGTAAATATATGATATTTTTATTTAATGAAAAAAAAATTATTCTAGGGGTATGCACAAAGAAAAACCACACAAGTGCATGCCTTATTAATTCGTGCAGGTATGATATCGTACAATGACTACACAGCATTAAGCATTTTAATAAGAAGCAAATGATTAATAATAATATGTCTAAAATTAAGCGGTAATAATATTACATTGGTATTGTACCAGTACAACGCTGTTGATAAAATCTTACCACTCGTGTCTAATTGGTTGAAAAAAACAGGGCACCATGGCTATAACAGCCATATTTTTTGGTGATCATCTCTCTTGAGGCTCTTATAATACATATCTTTGTGATTTTATTTATATATTTCACTTCACGAGTGAAAAAATGTAAATCAGGGTCAATTTTACACAAGCACTGTATTTTGGAAAATAAATCAAGATGTGGCAATACAATCTCTTAAAATAGTTAATTCAGAATATCAATTTAACTAGTCCTAATGTGAATCAAAAGGAACTATGCACCAAAATTACGCTGATTAAAAAATAAAACTCAAATTACGCTTATTGGGTCCTAATTAAGATACTCTACCATAATAATTAATACCTCTTACTATTCTTGAAAAAGTATTCCAGTAACTTGCAATTGGTGATAATTTGACTAAACTGGAAAAATATCCCCAATTGTTATCGCAAAAAGGGTACTAATTAAGAGTAATTTGGACAAATTCCTGCAATAACATGTCCCATGAATGGATATAAGAGAGCTAAAGTGGACACCAAATCCAAACAAAAGAAGAAAACATAGAAAATGGTGAAGAAAAATGATGATATTTAGTTTCACCATTTATTCAAAATGGTTAGAATGAGGCAATAGAAACCAGCTGTCATGGAAAATTGAGAAATTTACTCTATGAACATTTAATAACACTTTTTGATAAATTTCAAGTTTTAACTTAGTTGACACAGAGAAATAGAGAGAGGATGCTTAGGAAGTAAGCCCATTTTAGAAGTGTCCAATTGACTTAAGCATCTATGTTATGGCCCATTAACTTAATAAGGACCACTCAGCTCAAACATCTCTTTAATTAACTCACGGAACAGCGTTCTGACAATGTAAAATATACAAATACAAGGACATTAGGCCAATAACGAACCAGCCGAGCCCAAACTTACTCTTTAATTCACGCACGGAGCGGCATTGGATGTTTCTGAAAATGAAAAATATTCAAAGATAAGGACAATACAATATGCCCATTATCCTATAATAGCGAAGAATAATAATAATAATTGTCCGATTCATATATATAAACTAAGGTATTGTCTTTGTTATATAAGACAAATATTTGATAATAAATTTTTAATTTTCAATTCTACCTAAATCTTGTCATTCTTTTTTGTTTCTTTACTGTAGTTTAGAAACAATGTCAATATCAATATGAAAGACATGCTATCCTCTTTTCTCTTTTGTAAATTTGAAGGTTTAATTATTCGAAAGAGATGGAGCATAATGGCAACACAAGGAAATAGTGAAATACTGTTGCTTTTTGTAACGTGGACACCCATATGTTTTATTCTATACTTTATCTTTCCTCTTTGATGATATGGAAAATCAATGCTTGAACGACTAGCCATTTGTTACTTTCTATAATCATTGTTTTCTTTAATTTGCTGGCGCTTAAAAAAATATTTTACTTGAATAATTCTCGTAGTAAAAAAATGTTGTATATGTAGGATTTCTGAAAATAGCATGTAAAATTAGGATTGAGTGGTATGGAGGGGTAATAAGCTGTCTTTTTTTATTATTAACAACGCCAATAAAATAGAGAAACATAATAGAATCAACTATATAAAATATACTTCCAAATAGACTGGATTAATATATAGAATAAAGATTTTAGTCTCCCCCATTCAGTCCCCTAGTAGTCTCCCTAACAACCTTTCTTTTTTGTTCTCCCACGTGGTCAAAATTCACCATCTTCAATCTCCTCTTAGAAAGAAAAATAAATAAATAATTCAGCACATCCCAAAACGCACCCTGTTCTACTCCTCTACTGCTCACCACCAGCTACCCACGATGTCGAGATTCGGCGAGGAGAGAATGGTGCACCGTTGAGATCTAGCGAGGAGAGCATGGTGCACCGTGCACCGTCGAGATCTGACGAGGAGAGCGTGGTGCAGCGTTGAGATCCGATGAGGAGATCCGGTGCAATCCGGCGCAATCCGGCGAGGAGAGTGTGGTGCACCGTCAGAGGGGATCCATGCTAGCCTAGCGAAGGTTGTCAGAGTGCAGCATATAAATACTTCGTTAGTTAGATATGAATACTTCATTAGTTAAATAGAAATGCTTCATTTGCTAGAGATGAATACTTCATTTGTTCGAATATGAATGCTTTATTTGTACATTAATTAGATATGAATACTTTATACCTTTAAATATGAATAGTGTTAGTGTCAGGTGTGATTACTTATTATAAATAAAGACTTTAAGTAAATTGAAGAGGTCTTGTTATGAATACTTTATTAGTTAGATATTAATACTTCATTGTATAGATTTGCTGTAGTGGTCCCCAATCTTGGCAAATGTCACTTTCAGACGGTTGCGGTTCCCAATCCGGACTATCAGACGTCGTCAGCGGCCCCCCTGGTCATTACTGGTCCCCCCCTCCAGTTTGTGTTTACATATAATGAATATTATAGATAATAAGTATAAATACTATAAACTCGCAGGTATGAATACTATACGTTTTGACGATGAATAAAATCGCGTTAACCCTGCTCATTGGCGGTAGTTACTACGTGCGCGTCAGTTAGTGGTCCCCCATTGTACTTTTTTTTTTCTTTTAGTGCAGAGGACAGATAGGAGACTGAATGTGGGGTACTGTTAGTTGCTTCCTAATATATATACTAACATATTAAATTATTGTACAGTCTTGGAGCACCGTTGTTAATAAATTAATATCATTCAAAATAGCTATGGCTTTTTGTGATAGATGGACTCAAATACGGTCTCTGACTTTTGCCTATATATGCTGCATGTACTCTATGGCTTGGAATTTCATTCCATTTGTAGCCTTAAAACATTTGTTAATAATTTCTTTTTATTTTATTTTTTTCAAAATAAATTGTTAATTTTGAAAGCATCATGACAAAATCAATTGACTAATTAATTTGAACTAATGATAAAGTCACGAGTAATTTCATCAGAGTAATTGCCCTTATAAAGAGAGAGATCAGAATGAGGATAGTTGGAGAATGTGATTTGGGAACCAAATTTATTTTATTACTTATATTCTTTTCTTTTTTGAGGTACCTTTTCCTTTTGATATTCTTTTCTCTTTTGTAAATTTGAAGATTTCTTTATTCGAAATAAGTGGAGCATAATGACAAATAAGTGGAGCATAATAGCAGACATGGAAATAGTGAAATACTTGTGATTTTTTTAATATGGACACCCATATGTTTTCTTCTTTAATTCATCTTTCCTCTTTGATGATATATAAATTCATTGCTCTACTTCATTTCGTAGTATATATATCTCATTTTGAGAGCAAAATAAGTCCAATATTAGATATAGTTCTAGGTTTTATTGATATCTTTTTGTGATGAATTAGTTTTGAAACGCCAAAATACAATTAATATCAAATTTTCCAGATAAGCTTGCATTTGTTTATTGGTTGCAGTAAATCATTTTTATAGGATAGCGAAAATATTTAAGGTGTCTTTAAACCTCTCTATAATATCAAGTTGAATTTAAATTATTTCTAAAATATTCATCTCATCTATACTTGTGTGCACAGTTTATTTGTAATGATTTTATTTTTACACCAGATCATTATACAATAATTTTGCAAGAGAAATAATGGTATTTCAAAAACTATTGTAGACGTGGGATTGCTGAAAATAGCAAGTTAGATCCAGGAATTCTAAAATATTATATGTATGCACAATTGCTTTTATAATTAAGAAATACAAACTATTTAACACAAGTAAAAACTGTTGTCAGTTTCATGCTGATTGCAGTTGCATGGTACATAGAAATTATAGTACGCATAACTTTCCTTGGTTGACTAATATATTTTGTTTTGTGAAAGGCAGGATGATATATATAGAGTAAAGCTAGCGTGTGACATGCTCACCAAGAAAGTTTGGTGAGCATAACTCCAAAAGTATATCGGATCGACGTCAAATGCCAAATCCAAACCGTTGAAATCCATGTACTTCATGAGTGATGCATATACATGCAAAATTTTGAAAGTTTCGAGTTTATTTGCTACACGGTCAAGTGGTCAAAGAAATAATAAAAATTGAATATATAAAATAACTTATAATAAAATGTTCATTTCTTTGACCACTTGACCGTGTAGCAAATAAACTCGAAACTTTCAAAATTTTGCATATATATGCATCACTCATGAAGTACATGGATTTCAACGGTTTGGATTTGACATTTGATGTCGATTCGATATACTTTTGGAGTTATGCTCACCAAACTTTCTTGGTGAGCATGTCACACGCTAGCTTTACTCATATATATATATATATAGAGGTTGGCTAAGATCAAAGTGGTAGTTCCTGAGCTTTGGTGCTACCAATTCGTTTTTTTAATTTTCAAAGTTCAAAATGTCGATCCGAACCATTCAAGTTGTTCTCCATATTAAATTGTGCTTGGAGACCAAATTTTACATTTTTCTGAATTTTTTTACTATTTATTAAGCCACTTTGAAAATCGTTGATCCAACGGTGGCTTAACAAAACAGTAAAATCAGAAGCCACCGTTGGATCAGCTGTTTTCAAAGTGGCTTAATAAATAGTAAAAAAATTCAGAAAAATGTAAAATTTGGTCTCCAAGCACAATTTAATATGTAGAAGAACTTGAACGGTTCGGATCGACGTTTTGAAATTTAAAAATTGAAAAACGAATTGGTAGCACCAAAGTTCAGAAACTACCACTTTGATCTTAGTCAACCTCTATATATATAATATATATAACTATAGTATTTTTATTTAATATGTGTAGATTATTCTAACATTTAAAAAAAATTGAAAGTTTTGCTTGTCCTGCATATATATAAAAGAAGAGGGATCCGATTACACCCTTTTTTGGTGACACCGAATTACACTTTCCATTTTAAAAGTTTTCAAAGTCCAAATAGTTGATCCAAACCGTTCAACTTGTTGGATATGCTAAAATGTGCTTGCATATCAAATTTTACATTTTTTGGGATTTCTTTACTATTTATTAAGTATTTAACAAAATCGCTATATTCAGACCGTTGAATTTTTGTACCCATCTTAATAAATAGTAAAAAAATTCAGAAAAATATAAAATTTGATCTGCAAGCACATTTTAACATATTCAACAAGTTGAATGGTTTGGATCGACTGTTTGGACATTATAAATATAGAGTGTAATCCGGTGTCACCAAAAATAGATGTAATCGGATCCCTCCTCTACATAAAATTCGTAAACATTTAAAACAATTACTTTTGAAACATTAATTATTGAGATAACAAGTTATAATTTTTCAGGCTTGCAATAAATTATTACTACAACATCCATTATAAACGTCTCACTCTTGAAAACACTTCTAGTGCAGGTCATAATTAATGAACCATTTCTCCAAAACCTAATTAATGAAAGTAAGCAAAAACATATAATGAAAGAAATTTAGTTCCAGAACAACATTCTCCAAAACCTAATTAACAATCATATTTTTTTATGAATTTAGGAAGACCTGACTTTCTCTGAATTCCTTGTGCAATTCGTGGTTCACTGTTAGACCTTTATTTCAGAAAATATTTTTTAATAATGCAAGGGCTCTGTTGTAAATTAGTATTTTTATTTTCTTATGCATGAAGGTTCAAGGTTATGTATGTACAATAATTAGACGAGGGACCCACAGTAATGATCAATATAAATACAAATGTTAAAGATTGTTTTGTTTTGTTGAACCAAAACTCTCCCATTCACGAAAAATATTAATGGAAGAAGCCCAGATAGACGTTGCAGGTCTCGTAACCTCTCTGCAATGTCAACTCGACACACTATGGGGCAATGCGAACAAGGCTGAAAACTTCACTATCTTTCGCACACCACATTACATTTCCCAAAGCAAGAAGAAACTCTTTGAGCCCTCTGTCATCTCCATCGGCCCATTCCACCGTGGTCAACCGCACCTCCAAGCCTTGGAGGAGCAAAAAAGGCGGTTCTTGCGGGATTTGTTGTCCCGTGGGGACAATATAAGTTTGGATCTCTGTATATCAGAGATGAAGTTGCTAGAAACAAGAACACGGAGGTGTTATAGTGAGATGTTAGATGATCTTAACAGCCATGAATTTGTCGAGATGATGCTGCTTGACGGATGCTTCTTGCTCGAGTACTGCCTCAAATCTATCGACGGAAATTGGAATCCAATTCTTGAGATTGGCTGGAAAAGTAATTTCATAAAAAGTGATTTGGTACTTCAAGACAACCAAATTCCGTTCTTTATAGTTGACAAGTTGTACGAGCTGATTTTCAATCAAGATCATAGAATGATTTTTGTTAAATACATTCCTTATAATTTGTTGCCCAATGATTCCGTATTTCCAGACATTCCAACTGAAACTCCAGACACCATAGACTCCATAATTGCAGACCCTCCAGCTGAAATTCCAGACTCCACAAACTCCACAATACACTCAAAGCTAGATAAAATTCCAGACCCTCCACATGAAATTCATCATTTGGTCCATCTCTGTTACCACTGTTTAGTGTCCAACCCAGAGGAACCACTTGTATTGATTTCCACAATGTTCAGGGCCAATAGTTTGATTCATCAGTTTCTTTCAAGGGTGCTCAAAAGAAGATCTCCTCATTCGACATCTCGGAGCTTGTCAGTGCCATTGCCAAATTCGTCCAGGAATATATCCTCGATGTTGATCCCTTCTGCCATGGCGCTGAAACAAATGGGCGTGAAATTCAAACCAAAGAACAACCCGAAACATATGCTCGACATATCATTTGAGTATGGTGTCATAAAAATCCCTACACTAAAATTCCATGATACCACTAAGTTTATTTTCGCAAACCTTATAGCATTTGAACATTCCAAATATGGCAAAGAACATTCACCCTTTACAAGCTTTGTAGTATTTTTGGATAAACCAGTCAACACAGCAAAGGATGTGACAATATTACAAGAGTGCGGAATCATTGAGAACTGGCTAGGCAGTGAAGACGAGTTGACTCAATTCATCAACCAGGCCACCGAAGGTACAACTTTTAGCAGAAATCACTATTTGGCGGAATTATACACAGAAGTGAACAGATACGCTGAATCAAGCTGGCACAGGAATCGAGCAAAATTGATTCGTGATTACTTTCACAGTCCGTGGGCAACAATTTCTGTCGTGGCTGCTATCATACTTCTAGTACTTACATTAGTACAATCTTTCTTTGCAGTTTTTGCATACTTCCATCTCCCGAACCCATGATACTTTAACTTCCAGTACTATTCAGAGCTTCTAAATTGAACAAGAAAAAAGTGATGTTATCATGTATGCTACGTTTTTCTTACAATGTATGTTTGGAACTTGAAAGGAGTTATTTCTTAATTTTTTTTTTTCTTCCTTGTTTGTCAATTGTAATTCCTTTTAGTGTGGTCTCTTGTATGTCTTTTGTTTTTATGATTTGCTACGAAGTTTTATTCATGAGTACCTTGTAACTGTAACTGTGCACTATATATCTTTGGTTTATTTTGCATTGTTTTTGTGAAAAGTAATACATAGATCTATTTATTTCCAATTTCACCTCTTGAAACACTCTTACCGCTGATATTATTTTAATATCCAATATTAAATAAAAATAATACAAATGTCCAAGTAGTCTTGAGAATTTTAAAAATATCAAAACTGCCAAAAATTTATGCAGTTGAAATTTTCGGCGGCCGTATAACATGAGTTTGTTTTATGTCCCAAACTCTTTTGTATATTTATGATTTTTATATTTAATTTGAAATTTTTATCATTTATTTATTTTAATATTATAAATATTTTATATATTTTTTTAAAAATAGATGAAATATTATATAATTTGATTTATTAGAATGATTGCAACAAATAATTTAGATCAACATTTTTCGAGTTGGATATTTTGTGGATGTAAGAAAAATTAATTAGATATTCCTTTGTGTTATTGAAAAAAAAAATAAAAAATGCTTTTGATGTGAGTAAATAAAGAAAATATTGTTGTCCTTCTAGTGCAATTAAATTCTAAAATATTATATCTATTTTAAATTTCTTTTTTAAAAGAAGTAATTTCTATGACAAAAGTCAGATTTTTTTTTCCAAAAAAGAAGGATCACAATAGTTTATGTATTTATCTAGAAATGACTTTTAAACCATAATTAATAACTCAGAATAAAATTATATATTATATTTTATACAAAATGACTTTTAAACCATCTACTTTCGAAGAAATATACAAATTATTTCTTATATTTTAATAGAAAAAATAAAAAAAATCATAAACTTTTCTAATTAAATAAAAATCATAAATATACAAAACAATTTCTTTGTTATTTTCGGCAGCCCAATTATTTTCTCAGCCATCGAAATTTTTGACAGTCTTGGCATTTTTAAAATTGTTGATAATACTTGAATATTTATATTATTTTTTATTTAATGTTGGATATTAAAAAAAATCGGCTCTTAACGGCTTGCGGCAGAATCTCATTTCCCCCAAGAATAAATTTATCGTACTAAATTTCTATCAGTAATTAATCATCATTTAAAATATTGTTTTATCAATGTTAAAACAAAAATCTAATTATTTATGATAGTACTTAAGAAATAGAAATAAAAAACATAGTATGGTAATAATGCTATTTAAAAATTGTTCTTGATTTTCGGATCTGAGAATTTATCATTCACATTGGAATATAATTTTACATAGCACAGTTTCTTCTAATTGAACTAAGTGATTTAACAGGTGGAATGAAAGATTCAATAAATTATTAAAAGGGCAGTAGCATAGTCTCTGATCTGAAGTCCGTCTCATCTGTTATAATAACAAGTCGTAAAGCAAAGGTTTTCCTTTAGGCCTTTGTGTTTTCATTTGTTGCATGTACTGCATACCTTGCCTTCTTTGACCCTCCAGTCTGTACCGGCTTTGGTACCAGAGTTCCACTGTTCAATAACCATTTCTTTTACCTTTAATACGAGAGAAATGAGAACAAAAAGGAAAAACAATGAAATATTGCTATACATGACTTTGAGTTTGAGTTCAATAACTTACTTCGCAATGTCCTCTGTATTGCACTAAATCGGTCAACTAATTTGTACTTAAATTGGTCAACATTGGCCTTGGCACATTTACCAGTATTTAACTCAATTAATTGGATGAGTTTGGGTCAATATTAGTACTGTAGTGCAAAATAGCTTTTTTTTGTGTTATGTAGTTGTATTGTGCTATATTATTCTGAAAAAAAATAGAAGCAAGAGTTTCTTTATGATTGGGCCCCAAAATCATTAGAAAGAGGAGCTACTTTATATCCATTGCTTGTTTTTGGAGTTATTTTAAGTCTCGTCTCCAATTTTATATATTGAAGGAAAAGAGAATGTAGCTGGTACGCTACTCTGATTGATGCAGAAAAGACAACGGTGCTATTCTCTGCTACCCAAACAAAATAGGTTTGCACATAATCTTTGCTATTAGCATTGTTATTGCTACTGTTGTTATGTGGTAATTATTTGTAATGAGCACAACCTAGTTTTACTTATTTTTTTAATCCAGATGTTGTTACTGTGCATATCAGTGTAATCATATTTTGATTGGATTTGAAGGTGTAAATGTATGTTAATTTTGATTTAGAATCCATTTGGAATTTACATTTTTGCTCTGTTAAAAGAAAAAAATGTTGTATATAATTCTTGTTATGTTGTAGCAATTTTTTTTTTTTTATATTTTCATGACTTTTAGCGGCGTTTTTGAAGCGCCGGGAAAAGTCCTATTTTTTTATGCGACAGGGCCTTTGGCGGCGTTTTTCAACGCTGGGAAAGCCCATTAAACGCCGGGATAGTTCAAACAATTCTGGCGAACTTTGGAAATGCCGGGAAAAGTAAAGTTTCGGGCGGCACTTTGGAAACGCTGGGAAAACCTTGGGGAAACGCCGGGAAAAGCCTTTCCCGACACTTGCATTCCCGTATTTCTTGTATGTTTTTGGTGGCGTTTTTAAGTGCCGTATTTCTTGTAGTGATCATTGGTTTCCTTTACGTTGTGTGTATTATTCAAATTTGAAGGTTGTTTTCAGCACCTGTGTAAAGTCATGCAATTTGAAATACGGTCCCATTGAAAATTTAAGTGAACGACTCAATTTGAAATACGGTCAATTTGAAATACGACTCAATTTGAAATACGGTCAATTTGAAATACGGTCACATAATTTAAGGAATAATTTAAGTGAACGACTCAATTTAAATTTCAGTTATTAACATATTTAAATTAACTAATTGATCTCCGATCAAAAGAGTCTGATTCAGCCCATTTAAATTGATTTTTATTAAACCCTATTGATCACCTCCCTCTTTTAATTGATTTTAACCCCCCCTCCAATTATGTCTCTCTTTTTTTGAAAAGCATGGTAGTAGCTACCAGCATAAAAAATAAAATAAATAAATAAATAAATAAATAGTCCCTATAGTCCCATGCAGCTCAAGCACGCAGACAAATCATTCTCTATATCTCAAAGTGCTGCTAGCTCATGTGGCATCATTCTTTTCCTCCCTCTGCAGTACTTGATCCACATAGCAGCTTCCTCTCCGATCCTTCTACACAACAGCTCCGGTATCACATGTTTTCCTCTGAAAATTTTCTCGTTGCGTTGTCTCCACAGTGTCCAGATTATACACAGAAAGTGCGTGGCCCATTCCTTCTTAGCCTTGGCTGTTAGGCTAACACACCTGATGGAGTTATCCCAAATCTCCTCCATTGTGTCACCTGTTCTCATCAAGCGAAATCCATGCAAAGCACTCATGGTTCTCCAATTATGTCTCTCTCTGGCACATATCTCTCTTGGTTTTTATTCAATTCAATTAAATTCAATTTAACGAGATGAAACCTTCGATCTAAACAGTTAATTATATGAAATCCTTATTTAAAACCAACCCTTCCCCATGCAAATCTTGCAACCCGATTTGAACTTCTTTTGGTCAAAGGTATTTAAATTATACTATATTTATTATGGATTCCTAGTTTAATAAATTTAAATTTAAACTCTAATATGCAATTTCATAAGATCCAAAATTCTAATGAAAAATGAGAAGTTTAAATTACGTTAGCAGCTCGAGAGGAGTCAGGAGATTTCTGCATTTTTTTTTTCTTTTCTTATACCTTTTATCTGTGTGTTTTTTTTGGTCGCGAGTCAGAGAGACAGAGACACGAGCAGGTTTGTAATTTTTTTTGTTTTTTGGCGTTTCGTTCGACAAACATAGAGAGAGGGAGAAAGAGCTAGGGCAGCGCGCATTTAAATAATTAACAAATTTAAAGCTTACAAATCTCATGAAAGCAAATTTGTATTAATGTAGATTACGTCATATAGTAAGGAGAAAGTATTAACAAGTAGATAATACGAAGATAGTATTAACAAATTTAAGAAATCAAATATGAATGATGAAATCATTTGTAGCAAAAAAAAAATACAACAAAATTCTGTGTTAAATTATTGAAATAATATTTTACATCCCCTTAAATTTAAATAATCAAGCATCAGTCTTCATACATGGTTTTAATAGATCCTTCAAAATAAAACCAACATTATCAATACATGCAAGCAATAAAGTCCATGCTATGCAAATACCAGATGTAATGAAAATAACAGATATATATGAAATATAAATATGTTATACTAAAAATGACAAAAGATAAATGATCCCGAAAGCACGACAAATGGCATCCTCAAAATGGCCTATGACTGATTGGATGTCTCCCCTGCACTATCACTTTGATTGGGCTCATCCTTCTCCTTAATCCAACGACTCCTACCCTCGGGGAAGTTCTCAAGCTCAGGACATTCCACATATTCTATGTACTTCAAATTCTTAAATGAGCTCCTCAGCTCACCCCATTTGGTTTTCAAATTCTTCAAGATCTTGAGACGCAGTTTCTCCACTTCCCACCTTTCATCGTTCGTACTTTTTGTAAGCTTTCCGCCTCTAATATATAATCTCTTCAACTTTTTTAGCTCTGCAGGGTTCAACAACTCTGTTGCCTCAGTTTCTGGATTCTTTGGTAAAGAGTCAATGAGTTTCTTATTATTGTCCTTATTTCCTCCCCATATGATGGCCAGTACCCAAAGGTTGTCCAGAGGTTTTAAGCCACTGGAATCTTCGAGAACTGAATTTCCGGTGAGACTGGTTAATTTAATTACAAGTTTATATCAAAACTTCATATCATCTAAGGTAAGATAATATTTGATTTCCAGACACATTTTAATATAGAGAATATGTTGAACTTTTCAGATCGAATGTTTGACCTTTCTAAATGAAGATATGAACTTGAAGTAGAACGGACACTTTACTTCTCAAAGAATGATATCCTAACTCTCTCTCTCTCTCTATATATATTTTAAATATTTGTATGGAGATGATAATGATACGATAAAGTTTAATACTTTCTTAAATTTGAATAATACAAATTAGTTGTATTTATTACAGTTTTCTTCTTTTTGCTAGTTTTTATTGGAAACACAAAACGGGATGTCAACCACACTATTTTGTCGTTTATCCAACCAGTAGCGTATTCGAAAGGACGAGTAAAGATAAGATTTTTTTTTGTTAACTTTTTGGGTACAGGGAAGGAAAAAGATTGTTTTTCTTTATCATAATGGGTACGGGTATGAAAATACTACTACCTGATCCGTATAGTACCCATTGACATCTCTAATCTTGTGTTAGTTGTATTCATAAAGAGTTTTGTACAAAGAGGTGTCATCCTATCCACTAGAAGTTTATAATCATCATCTATTCAATTAACTAGGAATTAATTAATAAAACATAGCCAACCGAAAACCAAAAGAAGAAAAACAGCATGAGTACGTTTAAATCGAAGATAAGAGGAAGATCAGAAGGAATTCATATCATCTAAGGTAAGAGAATATTTTAGTACAGATCCGGACCATCCGATTTGTTTTCACATAAATATTAAAGAAGATATATATATTCTACCTCAGTACGGTTGGCAGCTCATATTCGCTGAACTAATAATTAATTTGCTGACCGCTATAATTAAGCGCCATGTACCTCTGGGCGATGGTCAAGCGGATGCTCAGTCCAATTGCTAGAATAAATTTAATTAATTTCTGGAATGCCACTTAATCTCTTATTAGGTGCTGAAATCATTTTTCGAGAATTATTATCCATCATTCTTAGTTGGCAGTTGACTTTATTTTTTGGTTTATGTTTTGTTTACATTTGAATGTGATCCTAATTACGTGGATCCAACTAAATACAACTTATCTAATTTATAATTGATATTATACATTATATCAATTGTCAAGATGAAAATGACAAGTTGTATTAATTACTACATTTCTCTTTAAACAATTAAAATTTAAAACTTGTTAAAACAAAATATCTAATTAGACATTGATAACAACTTCCACTTTTTGTATATCTTGTTTTCTAATATATAAATTGTTATGTTTATCTAATTAGCAAGATATGTGTAATATACGTGACAACATGTTTTTAACATGTTTTTGCATATATGGTTGTCATTCGTTAATGAACTATCATGGTTTGCACATGCTTAACGCGTAAAGCGCCATGTACCTCAGAAGATGTACGTAGACTCCGGCGATGGTCAAACTGATCGATGCTTAGTCTAATTGAAAGAACAAATTTAATTAATTTCTTGAATGCCTGTTTGGTGTTCAAATCTTTGTTCGAGAATAATATAATTATCCGTCATTCTTAGTTGGCAGTTGACATTTTTTTATTTTATTTTATGTTTTGTTTACTTTTGTGTGTGATCCTAATTAATTACGTACGTGGATCCAACAAAATATAACTTATATAATTTATAATTGATATTATACATTATATGAGGTTCAAAATGACAACTAAGTTGTATTAACTACATTTTCTTGTAAACAATTAAAGTTTAAGACTTGTTAACACAAAATATCTAATTACACATTGATAACAACTTTCATTTTTTATATATCTTGTTTCCTAATATATTAATTGTTATGTTAATTTAATTAACAAGATATCTTTAATTAATATACGTGACAACATGTTTTTGTTGAATTATTTACTTTTTCAATTTAACCTTTTTTTTTAATTATATCGCATTAAAATGTTTTCCATTGTAGTGTATCAACATCAAAAGATCAAAGTGGTATGACCAAAGCCTTGGTGCTAACCATTCATTTTTGTAATTTTCAAAGTTCAAATAATCGATCTGAAGTGCTTAATATGTTCTCAATATTAAAATGTGCTTCGAGACCAAATTTTACATTCTATGGAAATTGTTTAATATTTTTTATGAATATTTGAAAATCACTGTTTTTCATTTTTTTTTATTATGAAAAACGGAGATTTGGAAATTCAATTATTTCTCTCGGGCGTATGAAACAATAAAATCACACAGATAATAGTTGACGTAATTCATCAGTATTTTTGCATTATATTTTGAAATTAAAGAGACTGGTGAATTTAATTACTGAATTTATATCGAAACATCATATACTTTTTAAGATAATTAAAAAAAAATGATCAGCATTGGCACACTACTATTTCTTTTTCGTGAAAATTTAGTTATGAATTTAGGAAGACATAACTTTCTCTGATTTCCTTGTGCAATTCGTGCAATTCGTGCAATTCGTGCAATTCGTGTGCAATTTAGGAAGATATATATAACTTAGACCTTTATTTCAGGAAAGATTTTTCAATATTGCAAGGGCTCTGTTGAAAAGTACCGTTTTTATTTTCTTATGCATGAAGGTTCAAGGTTATGTATGCACAATAATTAAAAGAGAGCTGGTGAAGGTCCTATCATTCTCCAAGCTCTATATTCCAGCTCAGCGTGATGGGGCCACACAAGTGATCAATATAAATACAAATGTTAAAGGGCGTTCTGTTCAAGTTGAACCAAAACTCTTCCATTCACCAAAAAATATTAATGGCAGAAGCCTCATTTCTGTCAGAATCAATGCAACTGACACTCGAAACATTAAGGGGCAATACTGTTGGGATAAACTCAGCAATACTGCACTGCTTTGTGACAGTATGCAAAGGATTGAAGAGAGAATAATATTTTTCTGAATAGAAACAACGCTTTATTTCCTTTCTCTCTTACTCAATTACATAGAGTTCTACAGTATTTAAAGCAATACAATGTTCCTAAAATAAACACCCACAACTTCCCTAAATTAAGCACCCACTACACAACATGCTAAAAATAACTAACCACTACGCTAACTAGTCCGAAAATAACTATGCTTAAAATAACCAATGCCCAAAATAACCAATGCAGTTTTTTATGCTGTTAAAAACTGATTTGTACATGCTTTAATCAATTTGAATTAATTTTCAACACTCCCCCTTAATTCAAAATTGATTATATCAAGTTTGATTCTACAAAGGCCACGTCCACCTCTGCCTTGAGAGGACTCCCCCTTTCTGTAGAATGTCCTTTCATCTCCTTTCTCCTTTGATCTGAACTTTGCTTCATGGGTCTGCAGTGATCCCATGAGTTCATCAAAGGAATAGGTTAAAGGATCCTTTGATTCTTCAATTGCTGCCACCATGTGATCAAATTTTGGTGCTACGCTTCTCAGCACCTTTTCCACCATGGTTTGCTCTAAGATGTTGTCTCCATATGCTCGAATTGGGATGACAACGATCATAACTCTTGAAAGAAAAATCTGCATTGATTCTTCTATTTTCATATGCAACAAATCTCCGTGTAGGATTTGTCGTTTGATTGCCACAACTCGAGAACTTCCCTGAAATGCCGTCTTCAAGGTTGTCAATGCTTCTTTAGCCATTGTTGCTGCTGCAATTCTTCAAGGTTGCACACCAAACTCAATTACATAGAGTTCTACAGTATTTAAAGCAATACAATGTTTCTAAAATAAACACCCACAACTTCTCTAAATTAAGCACCCACTACACAACATGCTAAAAATAACTAACCACTACGCTAACTAGTCCGAAAATAACTATGCTTAAAATAACCAATGCCCAAAATAACCAATGCAGTTTTTTATGCTGTTAAAAACTGATTTGTACATGCTTTAATCAATTTGAATTAATTTTCAACAAATACGAGTGAGGGAAATAACTGCACCATCTTTCGCACACCACATATGATTTGCCAAAGCAAGAAGAATCTCTTCGAGCCCACTACCATCTCCATCGGCCCATTCCACCGCGGTCAAAAGCACCTTCAAGCCATGGAGGAGCAAAAATGGCGGTTCTTGGATGGTTTCTTGTCCCGTGGGAACCACATAAATTTGGCTCTCTGTATATCAGAGATGGAGCAGCTAGAAGAGGAAACATGGAAGTGTTACAGTGAGACGTTTGATGATCTTGACAGTAAAACATTTGTCAAGATGATGCTGCTTGACGGATGCTTCATCCTCGAGTACTTCATAAAATTGTGCAACACAGATTGGGATTGTAGTGAAGAGGTTGGTTGGAATTCTTATTTCATAGATCGTGATTTGCTACTTTTAGAGAACCAAATTCCCTTCGCTATAGTCAAGAAGTTGTGCACGATTGGTTTTCAACAGGATGCCAATTTGATGAATTTTGTTACTAATCATCTTGTTCAAATTTTTAAAGTCCGCAGAGTCTTAAATACGTCCATAGACTATCATATACAAGTTCCAACTGAAATTCATCATTTGGTCCACCTCTGTTACCACTGTTTAGTGCCCAGCCCAGAGAGACCATATGTATTGAGTTCCAAATAATTTAATCTCAATGGATTGCTTCAATGGTTTTGTTCAATGCTGCTCAATGGAAGATCTCCTCATTCAACTTCTCAAAGCTTGTTAGTGGCATTGCCGAATTCTACCGGGAATATATCCTTGAGGGTGATTACTTCTGCCACTCCTCCTCCGACTTCTCAAAGCTTGTCAGTGGCATTGCCGAATTCTACCGGGAATATATCCTCGAGGGTGATTACTTCTGCCACTCCTCCTCCGACTTCTCAAAGCTTGTCAGTGGCATTGCCGAATTCTACCGGGAATATATCCTTGAGGGTGATTACTTCTGCCACTCCTCCTCCGACTTCTCAAAGCTTGTCAGTGGTATTGCCGAATTCTACCGGCAATATATCCTCGATGGAGATAACTTCTGCCACTCCTCCTTCGATTTCTCAAAGCTTGCCGAATTCTACCAGGCATAAATCCTCGATGGTGATCCCTTCGGCCACTGAGCTTAAACAAAAGGGCCTGAACTTCAAACAAAAGAACAACCCAAAACACATTCTTGACATATCATTTGAAGACGGTGTCTTGAAAATCCCTAGACTAGAAATCACCGATGACACTAAACCTATATTCGCAAACCTTCTAGCATTTGAACATTCCAAATATGGCAAAAAGAATAAACCCTTTACAAGATATGTAGCATTTTTGGATAATCTAGTAAACACACCAAATGATGTGACAATATTACAAGAGTGCGAAATCATTGAGAACTGGCTAGGCAGTGAAGAGGAGGTGACTCTTTTCATCAACAATGTCACCGAATATACTGATTTTGACGGTGATCATTATCTAGCAGAATTATACACAGAAGTGAACAGATACATTGGATTAAACTTTCACAAGCAGCGAGCAAAATGTATTAGGGATTACTTTAGCAGTCCGTGTGCAACAATATCTCTCATTGCTGCTTCCATACTTCTAGTTCTTACATTTGTACAAGCTTTCATTGCAGTTTATGCCTACTTCCTTCCCCCAGCCCCCGGCCCCGCCCCGATCCCATGAAGAGGACTTGGCTCATTTCCTCCTTGTTTGTAATTCCTTTCAGTGTTCTATATTCTCTGTCCTTACTTTTTATGATTTGCTACGAGTTTTATTCAAAAGCACCTTGTATCTCTGCACTATATATCATTGGTTTCCTTTACTTTGTTTGTTTTATTATTCAGTTTTGAAGGTTATTTTCAGCACCGGTTACAGGTATGCATTGTATATTCTGAGAAACACGGCAGTTGCTGCCAAGGTGATTTTCACTACATGAATGTAACCCTTTCCTGGCGCTCACAAATGCCGTCAAATACACTACTAAATGTTTTTCCCGGCGCTTAGGCAAACGCCAGAAATATCTCCGTCGGCAAAGCCCAATCCCGGCGCTTACAGACACCTATGCCGGCGTTTATGAAACACCGTCCGAAATACGGCTTTTCCCGGCATTTGCAAATGCCATTGCAAATCTTTGACCTTTCCCGGCGCTTCCATACCCTTTGCCGGCATTTGAAAAACGCCGGTAAAAATTGAGAAACTATTTTTAAAAAAAAAATTCCTGGCGTTTTCAATTGCCGGTAAAAATCACAAAATTATTTAAAAAAAAAATGCTGCTACAAAAGCAGCGTACTGTACTGATAAGTAAAGCAGCATACTGTAGTGTACTAAAAAAATGCTTTTTTGTTCTTGTCAATAAACAACTTTAAATTAGTTGGCTACGGAAAGATTTATATATCATAATTATAATTTATACATAAAACAGGCAAGCATCATCTCCACTGGATTTACAACAACATAAGAGACAAAAAGATAAATTGATGAGACCAAAATTTAATTCTTATCAACTATAAATTAACAGCTATTGAATCTTTGAGTGATGCCTCAGAAGTTAAAAGCCTCCCCCACACTGAAAAACCAAAAGTTTTATAAACTGCCTTAAGTGACTTAATACAACCAAAAAGTTTCAAAATAATATATCTAAGGAAAATTAGGTACTTCACCAAGGTTTCGAAGAACATTCTGGCACAGCGCTTTCTAGTCTTCTTTTCCAAGATATTGTTCAAATTAAGAAATATTATCATTTTGACCTTCTATGTTATGGACTACATGGAAGTGCTTTCCCAGGTACTTTACCTTGCCCCAGCAACATATTAATTTCTTCATTACTGGCTAATTAGAAAAATGAAAAACAGTACCAATTTCAGCACAACTGGGCTGCTGCACTGAAATTTTCATTTAAAAATTGAGAAGTCATCATAGAAACACAGATCATATGAAATTAGGGAAAGGATTTTTATAATGCAAACCCATCTAAAATCAAAACACTATCAAGATTAGTTAAATATCAATAATTCCTTAGATTGACCTAGCAGACCAGCTGTTCCGTTCTCTTTTTTCTGAATCTTCAAATTAGAAAGAAAAAGGGAATTAACAGAGAAGCAATACCAACTAGCATTACAACTGTCAGTACAGCAATTTAGTGGTACTTATACCGGCTTAAGAAAGATTTTGTGAATGCAGATAGAATCTTTGAATGAAACTCACTGATGGTATGAAGTTCCTTCCATCATATCATGAACATTCCTAATAAACTGCAAATAATAAACAAAATAACAGAGAAATTAAAAAAAGTATATTAAAACAGAAGTTTAAAGAAAATTGTAGTAAATGGAGATTGTTTTTTTTTTGAGATGAAGCCCGTAGGCATATATTAAGAAGAATAAAGTTCCTATTACAACTTACTCCTAGAAAATTAAGACAACCTTACCTTAGAAATTAATAAGAAAACCTACAAATTATTCTACTTGACCCTCAAGCAGGCATTGCACTTTCCCGACTTGATGCAGGAAATAAAAGAGATTTGTAGGGGTGTACATGTAACTTTTCCCCTTTTTAGATCTGACAACTATCTTCCCTTCGCCAGAGTTTGTTAATTCTCCTCTCTTTTCCTCATAGCTGCTTGCCTTGGTCACTCTCTACTCTCTCACACTCCCCTCGTTGTCCGCCTGGAATTCAAAAAGTACAGAATCTATTCTATCTTGCAGGTGTTCTCTCCCAAATGCTTGACCCGGTAACCCAATAAAGCTTCCACCCGTTCGTCTTGCCCAATTGGCCAAACAGTGCGCTGGTACAATCATCTCTCTGTTCACGTGTTTCAGGCGAATTGTTTCTTGCAATCCTCTGAGTTGATGAATACACTGCATCGCTGTTTCTGCCGCTGACCAGTGTGGGAGGTCTGCCAAAGACTCAGATTGTACCGTTTTGACGAGGACTTTGCAGTCTAACAATATGGTACACTTTCCTTGACCGCGGCCGTTGAGGAGCTGAAGTGCATGCAACAGGGCTGTAGCTTTAGCTTCGAGAGGACTTGCTGCAATCACCTCCAACCCTTTGGCAGTAACAAGCTTTCCTTCTATGTCAAACAGAAGGACTCCTATTCCTCCCTTTCCCGACTGATCCCATGAGCCATCCACCATCAATACCGAATTGTCCCCATCCAGCACTATTTTTTCTGTCACTCTTCCCGTCAACGTCCCCCCATTATTTAGTCCCCCTGTAACTCGCATACCTTTCAACTGTCTAATTATAGAGATTGGATCCCCCTTCTTTCCTGCAAATACCGCCTCATTTCTTGCTTTCCAAAGACCCCAAATCAAATTACACATGTCTACAATTTCGGTTTGGGAGAGGTTTGTTGTGATCTGCAACATTGCTTCTGGAAAGTCTAATGGCAAGTGGTCCACCCTCAGTGCGAACTGTGATAAGAACCAGGTTGGCCGTGCTACCTCACAGAAGAACAGAATATGCATAATGAATTCATTTTCTAATCCACATCTGGGGCATGTGGGATTAATGTTATTGATCCGGTGATGTAATGCTGTTAGTGTTGGTATTCCATCATGGACCGCTCTCCACAGAAATACTTTCACCCTTGGTATGACCTCCTTCTAGGACCAAATTTTCTCCCATAATTCCTTCCTAGCAGGTCCATAGACATGACCTCTATCCCCTTGGCGCCTCAATATCTGGTATCCTTCCTTTGCCATGTATCGGCCCGATTTGCTAATCCCCCAGATTAGCCTGTCAGTGAGAATGGGGTTGACCTTAGGTGCCCTTGCATTGTCCATAATGAGTTGTGTTTGGTCCCATCCCAGCAGCTGTCCTATCAGGTCCGGTTTCCATCTCCCAACCTGCTGATCAAAAAAATCAGCCACCCTCGCATCTCTTTGGAGATTGTTGCAAATTTTCTGATCAATCCTCAAATTTTCATGCCATGGCTCATTAATAGCTCTCACCGATTTGCCATCCTCCACCATCCATCTAATATCCTTTTCGAAGAATTCTTTGAGATCCTGCACTGTTCTCCAGAGAGAGCTTGTTCCCGCCCTTATCTTGGCTGCCAAGAAACCTACCTTGGGAAAATATTTTGCCCGGATAACGCCCACCCATAACTTATCACTGTCTGCCGCCAAGTGCCAGACAATTTTCAAGATCAGTGACTTGTTGAAGGTGCCAATCAGTTACAATTTTCAAATAGTTGCTGGGTGTTTTGTGATTAACTGATATATTTTATGTGATATATTGTATAATTATACAGCATATAGAAGTAATTTTACAGTATTCGCGCAAGTCAAAGCTGTGGACAAATGGTGGACAAAAGACTGTGGACAATTAGACACTTCCTTTTTTTTGTCTCCACACTATACTGCTATAATTTATAGTGCTATAATCGTTATTTAAAACCTTGGGAAGCAATACATAAAAGAGATGGCACACTGATTGAAATTTTCAGCTCTAAAACAATCAGTATGACATTATAATTTTCAGCAAATAAAAATTTGCTAGTGTGACTATCATTTAATTTAGATTAAAACAGTACGAACCTTAGCATTTAACCCATATTGGAAAACAAGGGGTTACAAAGGAATGTCATCAATAAAAGTATATATATATTTTTTTTCTTTCCAAAATGGTGGCATAGGCATTAATCAGTGTATCTTTCAATTGATTGCTTTATTTAAACAAGCCATTCATCAAAGAAAATACAACACTACCTCCCCATTTCTCTCTAATCATCTAATTTCAACATGGTTGCTTCCTCATACAAGCCATGACAATCAATACCAACAATTCCAACAAAAAATGTCACGTGTTCTTGATCCCTCATTTGGAGAGAGGTCACCTCATCCCGATGACAGATTTCGCAAAGCTCCTTGCAATGGCCCATCCTGACGTGGAACCCACCATGGTCGTAACACCGGGTAATGTTTCAATCATCGAGTCATCACTCAGCCAATCACCGGGCTTTAATGGAGTGCAAATTGTCACCTAGCCCTTCCCATTTGCGAGCACAAAGACCTGTGTTGAGACTATGGGAGTCGGTTCAAAGGAGGAGAGAACAATGCTGATCAATCAACCAACATTGTTGATTCAACCAGCTCTGGAAGAGCTTCTCATTAAATACAAACCTGATGTTGTGGTGTCAGATGCTATGTTTTACTGGGCTCCTAGTGTTGCTGCTCAATTTGGAATCCTTTGCATTCTTTTTGTTAGTGGTGGCACCTTCCCTCTTGTTGTTTTTAAGCGTATTTATGATATGCAACCTAGTATGAGCGTCGATGCCGATCAAATAACAGTGTCAGATCTCCCAGGACCAAAAATAGTGATGCCGGTACCTGAGTTACCAAATTACCGCATTGGGCATAATGAGGCGTGTGACAAAGTTTTGGATAGCCTGTTTGGATCTTGGCCCGATGTTTACGGCATTGTGTTCAACACATTTCGTGCGCTTGAAAAGGAGCACTGCAAGGAGTTTGAAAGGGTTCAAAGGAAAAGAGCCTATTTTATAGGTCCAGTCTCCTTATGCAACTCTAGCAATGTAGATGGAGTTATCCATCGTGGAGGGAAGGGAGATGTCGGTTTCTTGAAGTGGCTTGATGGCAAGGAGGATGGATCGGTTGTTTTCATAAGCTTCGGTAGCGAGTGCTACTTCAAATCTGAACAACTTCATGAATTAGCTATTGGTTTAGAACATTCTAGAAGAAATTTTCTTTGGGTTGTTAGACGAGATAACATGGAGGAATGGATGCCTGATGGATGGGAGGATAGGATGGCTGGAAGGGGATTTGTGTTGAAAAGATGGGCCCCTCAAGTGGCCATCCTTTCGCATCCGGCAATCGGAGCTTTCAACTCACTGTGGATGGAATTCAGTTCTAGAAGGTCTCTCTGCGGGCGTGCCAATGTTAACTTGGCCCTTTGCATCTGAGGAATTTATCAATGAAAAACTATTGGTGGAAGTGATAGGTTGTGCTGTTAAGGTGTGGGATGGAGGAAAGAGAAGCACTAGAGAGGAAGAGCATGAACTCGTACCGAGAAGTGCTATAGCTCATGCTGTGTTTAAATTCATGGAGCCTGGAGGTGAATATGTGGCAATGCATTCTAAAGCAAAGAATGTTGCGGTCTCGGCACTGGCTGCCATGCAAGAGGGTGGGAGTTCTCATGGTGACATCAAGAATATGGTTAATGATCTGTTTGGATTAATTGGATGAAAGTGATGAAGACTAGCAAATTATTTAGATCAATTTTCATTAGAAAATTAATAAATCTGTGTGATTTTGAGATAATTTTTTGAGTAGTAGGGTGCACTATTGCTCTACTCTCTCTCCCTTGCATTATTCAAATTATTACATGTTTTCTTCATTTTGTATTTTTGAGTAGTAGGGGTGCAATTATCGTTCTCCTCTCTCTCTCTCATATTGAAATTATTACTTGTTTTGTTTATTTTGGATTTTATAAAATGGGATTCTTATATATATATATATATATATATATATATATATAGAGTTAGGCTGGGGTGCTATGGATAGCATAGAGGCCTCTATGCTACGGCTCAATATTCGAGTTTTCAAAATCCAAACGGTCGATCCGAACCATTCATCTTATTCTCCATATTAATATCTGCTTGGAGACCAAATTTTACATTTTTCTGAATTTTTTTACTATTTATTAAGTATTTTACAAAATTGTTGATCCAACGGTGGCTGCACAAAACAGTAAAACCGTTGGATTTGCGATTTTCAAAGTGGCTTAATAAATAGTAAACAAATTCAGAAAATTATAAAATTTGGTCTCCAAGCAGATATTAATATGGAGAATAAGATGAACGGTTCGGATCGACCGTTTGGATTTTGAAAACTTGAATATTGAGCCGTAGCACGGGAGGCCACTATGCTATCCATAGCACCCCAGCCTAACTCTCTCTCTCTCTATATATATATATATATATATATATATATTTATATATAGAGAGTGACTAATGTGCATTCGAATGTATATGTGTCGAAATACATACGGTCCAAATTTAAAATTTAAAAATTCAAAAAGTCGATCCGAACCGTTCATCTTGTTCTCCATATTAATATGTGCTTGGAGACCAAATTTTATATTTTTCAGAATTTTTTTCCAATTTATTAAGCCACTTTGAAAATTGTTAATCCAATGGTGCCTTAACAAAACAGTAAAATTAGCAGCCATCATTGGATCCACAATTTTCAAAGTGGCTTAATAAATAGTAAAAAAAATTCAGAAAAAATGTAAAATTTGGTCTCTAAGTACATATTAATATCAAGATGAACGGTTCGGATCGACTTTTTGGATTTTCAAATTTCTAATTTGGACCATTTGTATTTCAGCCCATATACATTCGAATGCACATTAGTCACTCTCTTTATATATATATATATATGAGAAGGGTTAAAATGCACCATTGGTTTTGTGCCCCAATCATACCCCACATTTCTATCTCTGTTTACAAAGTTCAAACAGTCGATCCGAATTGTTCATCTTGTTCTACATATTAAAATGTGCTTAGACACCAAATTTTATATTTTTTGAAATTTTTTTACTATTTATTTAGATAGGTACAAAATCACTGCATCTGGACCATCCAAAAACAGTAATTTTGTACCTATCTAAATAAATAGTAAAAAAAATATAAAAAATATAAAATTTGGTCTCTAAGCACATTTTAATATGTAGAACAAGATGAACGGTTCGGATCGACTGTTTGAACTTTGTAAACAGAGATAGAGATGTGGGGTATGGTTGGGGCACAAAACCAATGTTTCATTTTAACCCTACTCTATATATATATAGGCTGTGGCTAATTTGCTACGAGCAGCATTTCTGCCGGCGGTGCTGCCGTCTTTTTTTTTTATTTTGTGATGTCCAAACAACAAATTCAAATCGTTAGATGTTTAATCTATATTATAATCTACTTGGAGACCAAATTTTACATTTTTTGGAATTTTTTTACTATTTATTAAGCTGGTTTGAAAACCGCTAATTTCAATGTTGCAGAAATTTACTGAAATCAGCGGTTTTCAAACCAGCTTAATAAATAGTAAAAAAATTCCAAAAAATGTAAAATTTGGTCTCCAAGTAGATTATAATATAGATTAAACATCTAACGGTTTAATTTGGATTTGTTGTTTGGACATCACAAAATAAAAAAAAACCTTGCAGCACCTCCGGCTAAAATGCTGCCAGCAGCAATTTAGCCGGACCCTATCTCTCCTCTATATTATGCACCTTAAATTGAAATTGATGACAGAAAGTCGTGTGGCTGGGATTTATTGATCTAAAATCGAATTGAATCTGAGCCATCTAAACAAATAATCTGCCTTCTTTTGATTAAATACACTCTTTATCTGTGTAAAAGTCTAAATTTAGTTCAAATTGGACCCGCCACATGTATAGACACACGTATTACCACACGAATTTTCGTTCTGTACCATTGGATTTGAATCAAAAATCGTGCAGATTAAATCCAACGATTGTAATGTTTTTCGCTGGAGCCGGTCGCTTCTTTCCCCAGCAATTTTTTTTTCGCGTCTCCCTCCCCGATCCCTTCCCCGCTCCCTTTTTCCAAAAAAAAAGAACAAAAAAAACCCTAGAGCGTGCGAGAGAGAGAGGAGACAGCGAACGATCGTCTCCCTCCCCGATCCCTTGCCCGCTCCCTTATTCCAAAAAAAAAGAAAAAAAACTGAGAGAGGAGGAGACAGGACTCCGCCGATCCGCAATCGATCTGTCATAGAACAACTGTCGGTGGTACGACCACAACCAGAGAGAGCTTCTTTGGCGAAGGAAGCATGGCGGGGCCTGGGACAATAACGGGGACGCGAAGGAAAAACGGGCGACCAGATCTCTGATGCAGTTCTTGATGCTTGCCTAGCTGGCGATCCTGACAGCAAGGTACCGTTCTCTTTGTTCCCTATTTTGCTACTACCGACTCCAATCACAGTTACTGTACCTGAACCATGCCAGTCTAATTTTTCGTTTGTCTTTCATTTTGCTTTCCTTTGTGCATTATTTGAGCTTGTTCAGTGATTGCTAATTGCATATGTTTACTGAGCAACTTTCTCATAGATTTAAGTTAACTCACAGATTAAGCTAACACTCTGCGGTGCCAGAACAACCATATCAATACTGAGTTATTACAAAAAAAAGGCCCTGGAAAGTTGCAGAATAATGCAGAATTGTGCAGAATGCTGGAAATTTACAGAATGCCCTTGAAAAAACCAAAAATTTCCAGTTTCACCTCTAATCCTTAGGGTCAATTATCATGGAAGGAATTACCTTGTAGAGAAAATAAAAGATCCATGTTACGAACAACAAAATGAGAATTGAGGCCTAAATAATCATTACCAGAAAACAGAAGCATTTTGTTTGGTAATCACTAACCATATTCTTCGGTTTAACCTAGAGTTTCCCTGAACAATTGTGGAAACATGGACCCTATTGCCCGTACCAGTTCTTCAAATTGGGCCAAAATTGCAATATTTGAAAAATGAGTGTAACGGCTCCACTCAAGTCCATAATTTAGAAAAAGAACAGGGATTACCGTCCTTGAAGATCCTCTTTGCCTCTGATCCTCCTCATGGAACAAGATATAATTTCATTTGCACCCTCCATTATTGCGAAATTACGAGCATCTACCACGGGGAAACTTAAAGATACCTATAGGGAGACCAAGGACACATGTTTGGCTATGCCACTGATGAGACACCTGAGCTAATGCCGCTCAGCCATGTGCTTGCTACCAAGCTTGGTGCCCATCTGACTGAGGTCAAGAAGAATGGCACCTGTCCCTGGCTTAGGCCTGATAGCAAGACCCAGGTACTTTCCTCTCCCCTCCTTTCTTTCTTTCTGTTTGTGCAAATTTCAAAGAAAAATGTGTTACTGTAAAGTATACATACCTTACTTTATTATGTACTGTACTGTTGCTACACTCAAGAAGGGATTATATTATACTTGTTTAAGTAACTCTATCCAAAGATTTTGATAATATTTATGAACCAAGGAGGTATCATGTACGTGTGATTATATTATAAATTATATGTGCCCATCAGGCATGTCTCTGTAGCTTCTGTATTTAGCTTGGTAAATTATCTGGGAACATGTATAATTGTGTCGAAATTATTTAATACATGATATTTATTTGGCATGTGCAATTCATGCAATACTTGCAATTTTGAAAACAATGGTCAATTGACATATAATTTGGGACAACAATATTTGATAAATTTTTTTTCCGGTTGTGATATATTCATCGTACAGCTCTTCCTTGTCTTGAACCAAACAAAACATAATTGTATTATGAAATTATTAAGTGCTGGGATTGACAGGTGACTGTGGTGTACTGCAACGAGCAGGGAGCGATGGTGTCAGTACGTGTGCACACAGTTCTGATCTCGACTCAGCATGATGAGACAGTGACTAACGATGAGATTGCGGCTGACCTGAAGGAGCATGCTGGTTGAACTGTCTATTCTCAAGGGTATCGGCGGATGACATCAGCATTTTGATAATTCAGCTCTAGCATTTTATTTTCTGACCTGATTATAATTAATTACCTGAGTCCTGATTTTGGAGCAACTAGCTACTAACATGATCAGTGACTTGAGATGCTGATGTGGTTTTGCAAATGGTCTTTTTAGCATGCTTGCGATGCTTAGTCTTTGATGATAAATTGAAGCGTCAGGTTTATTGCTGATTAGATTGAGGGTATAGGGGTTTACTGATTCTTTGATTTATTTTGTCTAAAATTATCTATGATTCTTATAATTAATTCTTCATTCATTTGTAACTAAGCATTCTTTGGTTCATCAACAGACTAATTAGGATCTATTATCTATGATTCCTATAATTAATTCTTCATTCATTTGTAACTAAACATTCTTTGGTTCATTATCAGACTAATTAGGATCTATAATCGGGTGTTTTGTGTGCTATACTGGGAATATAATTAGTTCAACAATATTTAAAGCAGTCATTTGTTGTTGTTATTTTTTACTATAACCCTATTTTTGGAACCGACATACATACATATTTCTTTTCATTTTTTGGATCAAATTGTATGAGCAATTAGGTTAATTTAATGAGAAGATCCAAAACCTTTATATGAATAATTTGACAATCTCATATTTTTCTATCCACTTGTGTTTATTAGAAACTCTTCCTTTGAAATGTTTAGAACTCTGAACCTGATTATATTGATTCACAAAAATATATTGGTAAGATGTGCATTCACAAAAATGTGTTGATAAGGTGTGCGTTCACAAAAATATGTTTAGAATATTATTTCTATGATATTTCCTCCACAAAATTAATCATCATCATAAAGTTGAGTATGAACTTCTTTGCAAACGTTCCTCTAAAAACAAATACTTTTAGATATACATGCACACACAAGAGTTATAAAAGAAGAAAATTTTCAATGGAACAAGTTAAATTAAAAGTCCAATAAAACAAGGTGTCTGGATTGAGCTAATTTAACTTTATCATTGGATAAGTATTATTTTTATTGGTTTTTTTTTATAAAAATATGTCATTTTGTATGAGAATATTTTTTTTGTTATCTTATAAAATACAATGTCCCCGTTGCAACGCACGGGTACGATACTAGTATATATATATATATCATCACATTTGAACCTGAATCAGCCTTTAAGGTGGAGATTCAAGAACTTCATTATTTGAACATGCAATTTTTGGTCGCTCGATCGAGTGAAAGGATAGAGCCAGATTTTACATTTTTTCAGAATTCTTTGAACAAGTGCACTAATGAGCTGTCGTTGTCATTCTAAATACGACCATGTCTGGCAGCAATATTAGTTAAACAAAGTTTGAGCGAGGCTATATATGGACAAAATTTTAAATCAAATAATTTTCCACATATCTAAACAAGTAGTACGGTTGTAGACGTACTAAACAAGTTCTATAACAATAATATTGGTGGAATGACCAACATATCTATGGTTCAGACTATATATAACTGTCTCCTTAATTAATTTTATGCGCTATTGAATAAAGCTTAATTACAAATCTCAGCAAAGCACATTTGTATTAATGTAGATTACGTCATATAGTAAGGATAAAGTATATTAACAAGTAGATAATACGAAGATAGTATTAACAAATTTAAGAAATCAAATATGAATGATGAAATCTGCATGAGTGGAGCAAAAAAAATACAACAAAAATCTCTGTGTTAAATTATTGAAATAATATTTTACATCCCCTTAAATTTAAATAATCAAGCACCAGTCTTCATACATGGTTTAATAGATCCTTCAAAATAAAACCAGCATTATCCATACATGTAAGAAATAAAGTCCATGCTATGCAAATACCAAATATAATGAAATTTAAATGTAAGCAATAAAGCACCACAAATTGCATCCTCAAAATGCCCTCCACTATCACTTTGATTAGGCTCATCCTTCTCCTTAATCCAACGACTCTTACCCTCGGGGAAGTTCTCAAGCTCACGACATTCCACATATTCTACGTACTTCAAATTCTTAAATGAGCTCCTCAACTCACCCCATTCGGTTTTCAAATTCTTCAAGAACTTGAGATGCAACATCTCCACTTCCCACCTTTCATCGTTTGTAATTTTTGTAAGCTTTCCACCTCTAATATATAATCTCTTCAACTTTTTTAGCTCTGCAGGGTTCAACAACTCTGTTGCCTCAGTTTCTAGATAACTTCTTATATCCAACTTTTCCAGATTCTTTGGTAAATAGTCAATGAGTTTCTTATTATTGTCCTTATTTCCTCCCCATATGATGGCCAGTACCAAAAGGTTGTCCAGAGGTTTTAAGCCACTGGAATCTTCGAGAACTGAATTTCCAGTGGCAATTCTAATGCTGAGTTTACAAAGCTTACTCAATTTTGAAAGATCACTTAGCAGCTGGCATGACTCGTTTTTGTTTTCCACGCTGCCCACCACAAAACCCTTTAATACCTCCAAATTAGAGAGCTCACTTACCCATTTTGGCATATAATCTAATAGGTAGCACTCTGATATATCTAAAACCATAAACATCTTGAACCAGCTTCCTTGGGGTAATGCCGATCTTATTAATTTTGGTTTGAATATGGACCTTGGTTTCTGCGGTAATTTGTCCAAATTATGACAAGCATTGAGGTCTAGTATTTTCAAATATTCTAGTTTTCCAATTGATTCATGAAGCTCTTCTATCCTCAAAATGCCTCGCAGGCTAATTAAGTCATGGCTTAGGCATCTATGTTATGGCCCAATTTTACTCTCTGAACATTAAAGAGCTGTCCTATTGACTTAGGCATCTATATATGTTATGGCCCATCAGCCCAATAACGACCCAGCCCAGTCTAAACTTCTCTTTAATTAAGGACAATACAGCATGCTTATTAGCCCAATAGCGAATAATAATAATTGTCCGATTCATATATATAAAAACCTGGGTGTTGTCTTTGTGGTATAAGAAAAACATTTTATAATAAATTTTTAGTTTTCAATTCTACCTAAAATTTTTCATTCCTTTTCTTTACTTTTCTTTACTGTACTTTAAAACAATGACAATCTCAAAGATATGCTATCCCCATAAAGAAGTAACCATATATAATTCAATACTATTGCTAGGATCAAAGAGAATTACTTATTCTTTTCGTTTTGTCCTACCCTTTTCTTTTGATTGTCTTTTCTCTTTTGTAAATTTGAAGATTTAATTTTTCAAAAGAGGTGGAGCATAATGGCAGCACAAGGACATTATGAAATACTTTTACTTTCTTTTCTTTTATTCTTTATTTCATCTTTCCTCTTTGATGATATGAAAATTCGTTGCTGTGACTAGCTAGCCATTTGTTACTTTCTACAATCATAGTTTTCTTGAATTTTCTGGGGCTTAGAAAAAATATTTTACTTGAATAATTCTTGTAGCAAAAAATTCTTGTATATGTAGGATTTCTGAAAATAGCATGTAAAATTAGGATTGAGTGGTATGGAGGGGTAATAAGCTGTCTTTTTTATCATTAACAACCCCAACAAATTAAATAGAGAAAACGATATATACTAACATATCAAATTATTGTACAATGCTGGCGCACCCTTGTTAATCAAATAATATCATACAAAATGGCTACGGCTTTTGTGATAGATGGACTCAATTACGGTGTCTCTGACTCCTATATATGCTGCAATTTCATTCCATTTGTAGCCTTTAAACATTTGTTAAAAAATTTTTTTTTTTTTTTTTTCATAATGTATTGTTAATTTTGTAAGCATGATGACAAAATCAATTGACTAATTCATTTCTACTAAGGATAAAGTAATGCGTGTTGTTGGAGAAAGAAAAAGAGAGATCAGAATGTGGATTGTTGGAGAATGTGGTTTGGCAACTAATTTTCTTTCATGACTTATATTCCTTTCGTTTCAGGTGTACCTCTAATTTTCCTTTTAATTTTCTTTTCTCTTTTGTAAGTTTGAAGATTTAATTGTTCGAAAAAGGTGGAACATAATGGCAAGACAAGGAAATGGTGAAATACTTATGCTTTTCGTAATGTGAACACCATGTGTTTTATTCTTTACTTAATTTTTTCTCTTTGATGATACGGAAAGTCATTGCTTTACTTCATTTCGTAGTTTATATATTTCATATTGATAGCAAAATAAGTCTAAAATTAGATATACTTCTAGGTTTTATTGATATCTTTTTGTGATGAATAAGTTTTGAAACGCAAAAATACAATTAATATATATCAAATTTTGTATATAAGATTGCATATTTTTATTGGTTGCAATCAATCATTTGAATAGGATAGAGAAAATATTTAAGGTGTCTTTAAACCTCACTATACATATCAAGTTGGATTTAAATTATTTTCTAAATATTCATCTCATCTATACAAGAAGAATGAGTCGAACATTGACTAAATTTTGAGATCATGTGCATAGTTTATTTATAATAATTTTATTTTTACACCAGATCATTATACAAAAATTTTGGAAAATAAATAATTGTATTGAAAAAATTATTGTAGATATGATATATGTGCGATTTCTAAAATTAATTAGCTAGTAAAAGTTAGATATGTAGGAATTCTTAGATATTATATGTATGCACAATTGCTTTAATAGTTAAGAAATACAAACTATATATTTAACACAAGTAAAAACTGTTACCAGTTTCATTTTAATATGTGTAGATTATTCAAAAATTTTAAAAAGTTGTGAGCCTTTTGCTGATCCTATATATAAACTTCGTAAACATTATTAAATTAGATCAAACTATTTTATATTGTAAATATATAATTCTTTATTTTTTTTTTAGGTTACAGATTCTGTTGTTTTTAATTCAACGATCAATTTCAACATATTATGAAATTCAGCATATTATGAAATTTACTTGACTTAATTAAGATTGTTTTATAGAAATTATACTGTATTAGTTTAATTTAAACATATTGTTTTATAGATATTTCAACACTTATACTGTATTAGTTTAATTTAAACAAATATAATAAATTATGTCTTATAGAATAGGTTAATTTTACTGGATGATTCTATAAAATAATTTATGTTTTGTTAACTAAAATGCTTTAAGCACTACTTGCGACATATTTCTTGTTTCTCATTTTCTTCCGGAATGTTCTCAAATTTCTAAAAAAAATTCCACTTTTGAAACATTAATTATTGAGATAACAAATTATAATTTTTCTTTTTGATTGAGATAACAGGTCTACTCGGAGGCCTCTAGTTCCTGTACAGGTCATAATGAACCATTTCTTTGGGGGTTACAAAATAATGATAAATGTAGATTAAATTACTCTAAAAGTAGTGAGAGAGATATATAGTTCCAGAACAACGTTTTCCAAATACTAGTAAGAAAAATATTTAGTTATGAATTTAGGATGACTTCAAATTTCTCAGATTTCCTTGTGCAATTCGTGGCTCACTGTTACACCTAATTTATTTCAGGAATGATTTTTCAATAATTCCAGGGCTCTGTTGAATAGTACCATTTTTATTTTCTTATGCACAATAATTAGAAGAGAGCTGGTCAAGGTCGTATCTTCCAGCTCAGCGTCATGGGGCCACACTAATGATCAATATAAATACAAATGTTAAAGGTCGTTTTGTTCAACTTCAACCAAAAACTCTTCCATTCACGAAAATGTTAAACGTTATTAAAGGTCATTTTGTTGATCTGGAAGCCTCTCTTCAACTTCAACTCGACACATTACGGGGCAATACGAACGAGGCAGAGAAATTCACCATCTTTCGCACACCACAAAACATTTCCCAAAGCAAGAAGAATCTCTTTGAGCCCTCTGTCATCTCCATTGGCCCATTCCACCGTGGTCAAAAGCACCTCCGAGCCATGGAGGAACAAAAAATGTGGTTCTTGCGGGATTTCTTGTCCCGTGGGGACCACATAAGCTTGAATCTCTGTATATCAGAGATGAAGTTGCTAGAAACGAGAACAAGGGGGTGTTATAATGAGACGTTTGATGATCTTGACAGCACTGCATTTGTCAAGATGATGTTGCTTGACGGATGCTTCGTGCTCGAGTACTTCTCAAAATGGTGTGAAGGAGAAAATTTGAATGAGGTTGGCTGGAATTCTAATTTCATAAATCGTGATTTGCTACTTCAAGAGAACCAAATTCCCTTCTTTATTGTTGACAAGTTGTACGAGCTGATTGGTTTAAATCAACATGCTAGAATGAAATCTGTTAAATACATTGCTTATAAGTTGTTGCCCTATGGCTCCATAATTCAAGACCCTCGTACTGAAACTCCATACACCAAAATTGCAAACACTCTAGCTCAATTTCCAGATCCTCCAGCTAAAATTCATCATTTGGTCCATCTCTATTACCACTATTTCGTGCCCAACCCAGAGAAACCAGTTGTATTGAGTTCCAAACCATTTGATCTTAGCAGAATGTTCAATGCCAATAGAATTATCAAAGGTTCATTTCATCGGTTTCGTTCAAGGGTGCTCAGAGGAAGATCTCCTCATTCTAGTTCTCGAAACTTGTCAGTGGCATTGCCGAATTCTACCGGGAATATATCCTCGATTGTGATCCCTTCTGCCACTGAGCTCAAACAAAACGGCCTGCAATTCACAACAAAGAGCGACCCAAAACATATGCTCGACATATCATTTGAATATGGTATCTTGAAAATCCCTAGACTAGGAATCAACGATGACAGTAAGGCTATTTTCGCAAACCTTATAGCATTTGAACAATCCAAATATGGCAAAGAGAATTCACCCTTTACAAGCTTTGTATATTTTTTGGATAAACTAGTCAGCACACCAAATGATGTGACAATATTACAAGAGTGCGGAATCATTAAGTGGCTGGGCAGTGAAGAGGAGTTGGCTGATTTCATCAACCAGGTCACCGACGGTGCTGGCATTGGGGAGGATCATTATTTGGCGGAATTATATATGGAAGTAAACAAATACATTGAATTAAGCTGGCACAGGCATCGAGCAAAATTGATTCGTGATTACTTTAGCAGTCCGTGGGCAACAATTTCTCTCATTGCTGCTTTCATACTTCTAGTTCTTACATTTATTCAATCTTTCTTTGCAGTTTTTTCCTATTTTCGTCCCCCGAAACCATGAAGCATTAACTTTCACAGTACTATTCGGGGCTTCTAAATTGAACAAGAGAAAAGTGGAGTTATACATGTATGTTAGGAAGGAGTTGTTCTTTTAATCATTTTTTTTCTTCCTTTGTTTGTCATTTCCTTTTAGTGTTCTATCTTGTCTATCTTTTGTTTTTATGATTTGCTACCAAGTATTAATCAAAAGCACCATGTAACTCTGCACTATATATCATTGGTTTGCTTTATTTTGTGTCTTTTATTGGTCAACATCCGTTGGGTAATGCGATATATGCTCCTATCTATATATGTATTACATTCATTGGTGGTGTAAACAAATGCAAAATGTTTTGTTTGATTTCAATACGCACAATTCATCTAACAACAATAAACATAAATACATAAACCAAAACGGTAAAATAATTTGACAACTATCCGGGATAAAGATCATTGAAGGCGAAATTTGGGAAACAACAGAAATAATATTTTAAGAAAATCTAATTATTCTTGATTGTTAATATGAAAATATTGTTCTATGAATGTTAATATGAAAATCTAATTATTTATAATGGAACTTATGAAATAAAAAAAAAGTAATATGATAATCATGCTATTTAAAAATTATTCTTGATTTTCGGCAGTACTTCAGCAGTAATAGTAATGATTAATTAGCATAATTAAACATAATTTTAAAACAAATACCTATTAGCCCAAAAAAACGCCTGGAGAGAGCTCTAATCGCAGCAGGAAGGAGTGGGTAGGAGAGAGCAAGCAGGTAAAAAACTGGGTTAAAAAAAATTGGGCTATAGCCCGCCCCTGCCCGGGGCATCTCACTTGGGGCATGGAGCGCCTATGTAGGGGCGCCTTACTAGGGGCATGGAGCGCCCGTGAATGGGGCGCCTCATTAAGATTTTCGGGCCGCCCCAAGTCCAGGCGGTCAGGGCATTTATAAAAAAAACTGCACACATGAGCATTTTTAAAATTAAATTTTTTTTTAGGGTATTAAAAAATATTGCCGCTTTCACTTTGAACTATAATTTTAAAAATCACAATTTCTTTTATGTTTTGTTATTATGCTTTGACAAGCTTTAAAACCTATCAAAAATTTTTGTTTAATATGTTTTGTATAAATATAATTTGTTCTATTATGTTTCTTTTCGAATTATCAAGCTTAATTTCTAAAAGAATAAAAATATATATTAAAAGGCCGGGTAAAAGTGAACAAAATATGGAAATGGAGAAATTGGACCATTCGAATTAAGCCCGGCCCAATTTGACCTGGAAATAACCTGGCTCGATCCCACTTTATAAAATCCAAAAATAAAGAAAACAACTAATAATTTGAATAATGGAAATTAAGAGAGAAAGGAGAGGGATACATGTACCGTACTAAAAAAAATCTCAAAAATCACACAGATTTCTTATTTCACTAATTAAAACTTGATCTCTTAATTAGCTAGTCTGAATCGATCACTTTCTTCGAGTTAATCTGATCGGATCGTTAATCAGATTCTTGATGTCGCAGAACCATTTGGAGCCTCAGCGGCATTGTGCGGCCTGGATAAATGTCGAATTTCCTCAAAATTGAAGTGTTTTGATTTATTTTTTTATTATGTTAGAAATAAAAATTTCGGCTCCATTACCTTGTCAATTGTTCTATTTCTTACAATTTTAAGTATAGTGCAACTCAATTTTCTTTAGGAGCAGTGCTTTTGGACGCTAATTAGTTCTAATAGAAAATAGTTAAAATTTTTTTTTTTGAAAAATTGGCAGTGACTACCAATGATGCATTATATAAATTTGATTACAACCGCATATCCTAAGTTATTACACAGCCTAACTAATGGCTAATGAAATGTCCCGGTTCAAGGAGATTGGAGCTGAGTTTTGGCAGTGAGATGAAGATCTTCACGACTCAGGTGATACGTACGGGAATTGCAAATGCGATCTCATAACATGGAATCGGAGGTGCTTCGATGGGCACTGGAACAAATTATTCGGTCGGAATGGGTGATCAACATCAAAATTTGTGCAGACTGTTTTGAAATTCGTGTAACTCAAATGCACACGATTCTTGATGCTGATGGGACGGTTCTTACCAACCACCAAATTAGATTCGATATTCATCAGATCAGACTGTCCCCCCACTCCCTCGTAATATAAATGCACTTTCAGATATGAAAGGTTAACAAAGGGAAGTAGCCTCATTTTTGTTGATAAAAGAAATATGGGTTTTTAAGAGGTGGGACTGTCAAAATGTTTGTCAATGCGTGTTGCTTACGGGCCATTTTATTGGACATGCAATACAAAAGGTTTTTATGGGCTTTTAGAAATTTCCTTCCTCAAAAGAGGCATTAGCCTCAAAGCAGGGTTACGAATATTATACAACCCCAAACTGGTTAAAATCTGTCTCAATCATACACAAATCAGGCATAGAACTCATCAGCGCACAAAGGCTCCTCTGGATACTCAGACTCGCCATGACTCCATCAACAACATTGTTTGTGCTAATGACAACAAATCATGAGGGCCACTACCTATCAATTTGAACACAAGTACAGAAAAGAATGCATGCTTGCTATCTATCAATGTAAGGACGATGACCCAAAAACTCATCTTTATGTAATCATAGCACAGTTCTATGTTTCTTGTTTTTCTTGTCTAGCTTTATAAAAGACAGTTCAGTTGTTATATTTTATGTACTGATATGGCTGCTATATGTATGTTTATGTACTAATATGAACTGATGGGTGTGATCGGTTTCTGTCTTTATTATTAAAAAACCTATAGGGTTGTAAACCAAAATAAAATTCTATATATATATAAAGAGTAGAACTAGGGTGTTCTTAAGTTCACCAAGTCCTTTAGTGAACTCAAGTCTAAAACCTGTCAAATTGGCTTCAAATGACAAATCCGAACCGTTGAAACCCACCAACCTTACAAGTGACGCATCTACATGTGAAAATTTTAAACATTCAAATTAATTTAGTATAAAGTCAATTGGTCAAAATTAGAAGGTTAATAAATTAATTTTAATGCATTCATTTTTTGAACGTTTTTTGATTGCTTGACTTTATACTAAATTAATTTGAATGTTTAAAATTTTCGCATGTAGACGCATCACTCGTAAGGTAGGCGGATTTCAACGGTTTAGATTCATCATTTAAAGCCAACTTGATGAGTTAATTTACATTTGAGTTCACCAAAGAGTTTGATACGGTGAACTTAACAACACCCTAGTTCTATTCATATATATGTATAGAGAGAGAGATGGACTACGGTGAGTTGCGAAGTAAAGCAACTATTTTACTTCACACTCATATTTTGCGATTTTAAAGTTCAAAACGTCGATCCGAACCGTTCATCTTGTTCTCCATATTGAAATGTGCTTGGAGACCAAATTTTACATTTTTTGGAATTTTTTTACTATTTATTAAGCAATTTTAAAAGTCGCTGATCTGATGGTCCAGAAAATTGTACTGTTTTTACTGTTCACAGCAAAACAGCAAGTTTCAAAAATGCTTAATAAATAGTAAAAAAAAATCCAAAAAATGTAAAATTTTGTCTCCAAGCACATTTCAATATGGATTAAACATCTAACGGTTCAGATCGGTCGTTTGGACTTTCAAAATAAAAATACAGCGTGAAGTAGAATCGCGTTTTACTTTGCAACTCACCGTAGCCCATCTCATATATATATATATATGGTCCACAATGGGCAACTATTATTTTGGGAGCTAAGCTGAATTAATTGTGTCAAGCAAACAAATAGTAATTTGTGAATTACAATTATTTCTTCCATATATACCACTATATATTAGAATATGTCTCTATTAATTACTTTATAATTTAAAAATAAGCTTATGCCATATATATGTACAGAAAAAATTTGGTCTTCAAAAACATTTGAATATGATAATCATTCTGGTGCATATCGTTTGTTTGAACTTTCAGCGGTTCATTTTTTAGCATGAAAACAATGACAAATTTGAGCCCGGCCTCCTCATATTCAAATTTGGATTAATACATGATAATAGATGTACGTTTCATTTCCTACCTTTGAACTAACTCCGTAGTTGACTTCATAATTAATATATTGACTGCACTAATCTATGGTTTTGCAACTAAAACAAAACGAGGGATTGACGAGGCATTGACTAAGAAATCTGAAGGTTCCCCAATTAATTCTGAACCAGAATTATTCAGTACCGACGGTGACCAAGTAAAGGAAATCATTCACCCAAAATCCATCATAAATAAAAATGAATTCTAAAAAAAAAAAAAAAAAGTGAGGAATTAGCGACTCTTTTAACCATTGACGGAGACAAGTATGGTACACGGAAAATGCTCACAATATATATAATTATGTATTTTCAAAACCACTCATTTCTTTGTGAAGGAAAATATCCACAACGAGTTGGAAATTTTTTACTACTTTTTTAGATTTATTTGAAAATCGCTGTTTTTTATGGTCCACATTTGTCTGAAAAACAATGATTTTCAATAAATCTAAAAAAATAGTAAAAACTTTCCAAAAAATGTAAAATTTGCTCTCCAAACACGGGATGGGCTATGCTACTCCTTGGAGTAAAATGCATTTGTACTTCACGCCGCAGTATTTTTAATTTGAAAATCCAAATGACCGATCTGAACCGTTAGATGTGATCTCTATATTGAAATGTACTTGGAGACCAAATTTTACATTTTTTAGAAATTTTTTAATATTTATTAACCGTTAGATGTGATCTCCATATTGAAATGTGCATTGACTAAAAAAATCTGAAGGTTCCCCAATTAATTCTGAACCAGAATTATTCAGTACCGACGGTGACCAAGTAAAGCAAATCATTCACCCAAAATCCATCATAAATAAACGAAATTCTAAAAAAGAAATTATTGATTAATCTAATTTTTGTTCAGATCATGTTGGGGAGCCCTCGAAAGAATGAATTTACATGAAAATCTTAATTCGTTGGACTTGCCCAAAATATTGGAACAATTTTTTTATTTTTTTGACGGAGCTGGTCTATTTCTTTTTCTTGAAATTTTTGTTATGAATTTCGAAAGACTTAACTTTCTCTGAATTCGTTCTTCAAATCGAGGCTCACTGTTAGAACTTTATTTCAGGAAAGAGTTTTCAATAATGCAAGGGCTTTGTTGAAAAGTAGCATTTTTATTTACTTATGGTTAAAGGTTATTATGTATGCACAATAATTATAATAGAGCTGGTGAAGGACTTATCTCTTTCCAAGCTCTATCTTCCAGCTCAGCGTAATCGATGATTTTCAAAGATTGTCTGATGTTTTGTTTTCTTCTTATTTTCTTTTTCTTTTCAAAGAATAAAATTACCTAACACGTTGATATCGTAAATTATTTGCTTGTCATTTTATGCAATTATCTATCTCTCAATTTGTTATTAAACGAAGAATGATCTAACTAGTCCGGTTTCCGATTGGTATTGTTTTGTCTGAAGAATCTTAGATTATATATCTTATTCCAAGTCCGTTGTATCCGTCTAAATAGTTCTGTTCAAAGCACTTCGGGACAATAAACTCACCTATCCGGAAAGGAAATGTTGGGTTTTCTCCAATGTGCTTTGGACAAAATTTATTAAAATTTGAATGTAAACCGTCTGATCTATGTTGAAATTCGTACGAATTTGTATGAACTTAAATTTTAATTTCTATAAATCTTTCAGTTATCATCAATTATGCTGACATTAATAGTCTATTTGCAACTTATTATATTCCATCATTACTCCTAAAAGAAATTAATTGAGTGTGTCACATGGCTAATTAAAATTAAATGCACAACATATATATAGTAGCGGATTTAAATTGAACAAGGTCAGATTGAAGAAACGAATTCCCAAAAGTTAAAATTAAAAGAACTAACCATTCACATGGTTACAAGTTGAATTTTAATTATTAGAACATCATAACTAATTAATAAATTAGAAGGCCGGCTCTTATGTTGGTTGTATTGTCAGGCTTTCCAACTTATAATATTATATGAACTTTCAAAGTCCAGACAAAATATAAATTATTATCTCGAAATATTTTCAAAAGTAATTATTGATTAATCTAATTTTTTGTTCAGATCATGTTGGGAACCCTCGAAAGAATGAATTTACATGAAAATCTTAATTCGTTGGACTTGCCCAAAATATTTGGAATTCAGTTATTTCTCTCAGGTGAAATAATAAGATCACACTAACAATAGTTGACGTAATTCATCATTATATTTGCATTATATTTGAAATTAAAGGGACCGGTGAATTTAATTACAAAATTTATGTCAAAACATCATATACTTTTTAAGATAATTGATAGAACCATCAGCATTGGAACATTTTTTTTTGTTTTTTTTTTTGACGGAGCTGGTCTATTTCTTTTTGGTGAAATTTTTGTTAGGAATTTATTAGGAAGACTTAACTTTCTCTGAATTCCTTGTTCAAATCGTGGCTTACTGTTAGAGCTTTATTTCAGGAAAGAGTTTTCAATAATGCAAGGGCTATGTTGAAAAGTAGCATTTTTATTTTGTTATGCATGAAGTTTCAAGGTTATGTATGGACAATAATTAGAATAGAGCTGGTGAAGGACCTATCTCTTTCCGAGCTCTATCTTCCAGCTCAGCGTAATCGATGATTTTCAAAGATTGTCTGATGTTTTGTTTTCTTCTTATTTTCTTTTTCTTTTCAAAGAATAAAATAACCTAACATGTTGATGACGTAAATTATTTGCTTGTCGTTTTATGCAATTATCTATCTCTCAATTTGTCATTAAGCGACGAATGATCTAACTAGTCCGGTTTCCGATTGGTATTGTTTTGTCTGAAGAATCTTAGATTATATCTTATTCCAAGTCTGTTGTATCCGTCTAAATAGTTATGGCCAAAGCACTTCGGGACAATACACTCACCTGTCCGGAAAGGAAATGTTGGGTTTTTTCCGATGTGCTTTGGAGAAAATTTATTCAAATCTGAATGTAAACTATCTGATGTATGTTGAAATTCGTACGAATTTGCATCAACTTAAATTTTTCTATAAATCTTTCAGTTATCATCAATTATGCTGACATTAATAGTCTATTTGCAATTTATTATATGATGACAGTGGCTGTCAAGTATACTTTTTATTAATTAAAACGCAAAATACATCCATCGTTCTACATGCAAAATATCATCCAAACTACATCAACATCAAAAAAACATTCACATCTAAATATCAACATCCAACAACACAAACAACTAAAACAACAAAAGAAACAAACTATATTCTTTAGTGGTAGACACCGATAACCTTCAGTATTGGTTGGTTAGCGACCAAAGGAAAGGAGACCAAATTTTTTACCATTTTTTCAGAATTTTTGATTAAACTAAACAATAATAAAAAATTCAGTAAAGTGATAATTTTCAAAAATTCTGAAAAAATAGTAAAAAATTTCCAAAAAATATAAAATTTGGTCTCTAAGCACATTTTAATATGAAGAACACGTTTGAAGGTTTGAATCGACTATTTGAACTTTGAAAATAAAGATATGAGAAGAGGGTGCACGTTAGGAGCACAAAAGGGAGGGTGCATGCATTTTAACACTCCTCTCTCTCTATAAATATATATATATATATATATATAGAGAGAGAGAGAGAGAGATGGACTATGGTATATTACAATGGATAGCAATTTTTGTATATTGGATTATAAATCACGTGATTCCAAGTCCAAATAACCGATCCAAACAGTTCATCTTGTTGTCCATGTTAATATGTGTTTGGCGACCAAATTTTACATTTTTTGAAAAAAATTTACTACTTTTTTTGATTTATTGAAAATCGTTGTTTTCAGACAAATCTCGACCATAAAAAAATAGCGATTTTCAATAAATCTAAAAAAAAATATAAAATTTGGTCTCCAAACACATTAATATGAATAACAAGATGAACGGTTTGAATCGGTTATTTGAACTTTTAATCACGTGATTTATAGTTTAATGTACAAAAATAACTATCTATCTTACTCGGATACTCCATCTTGGGCACCGTACCCGTATCGGGTGCGTATCCGATACCAACACGCGTCCGATACGGCCACGATACGTATCCGATACGTTAGCTGGCATATCAGGTGAGCTGGTGTATCCCTTGACTCCAGAGGTTGAACGGCAATAATACGGCTGTCTGGATGCGCGAAACAGCTGGCGATACGTTAATCTTGTTTTTCTCAATTTTTCCGCTGGATTCGTTCCTTCATATTCAAAGTGGGTGTGTGTGGGGGCCTGTGCAATTCTCTCCTCTCTCCAACTCCACTTGGCGAGTGTTACAAATAGGGGTTCGGATCGGATACGGATCCCATAGTGGTAAAATCATATCCGTATCCGTTTTTATTTTCCGGATATGGATACAGATTGAATATTAGACGGATACAAATACGGATCGAATATTAACTGGATACAGATACGGATATCCTCTTTTTATAATAGTTGAATAACAGAATTGTTTTCATAATATATTTTAAACTATATAATATATATCTACTATTCAGATACGGATAGTGAAAATTCAAAACCATATCTGTATCCGCACGGATATTCAGATATCGGATATCCGTATTAAATTTTCAGATATGAAGTCGGATACAGTCAGATAATATCCAATCGCAATTCTCATAATATATTTTAAACTATGTAATATATATCTACTATTCAGATACGGATAGTGAAAATTCAAAACCATATCTGTATCCGCACGGATATTCAGGATATCCGTATTAAATTTTCAGATATGAAGTCGGATACAGTCAGATAATATCCAATCCGTTTGCACCCCTAGTTACAAAGGCATTATTTATATATTTAATTATTGAAATTCAAGTTTCAAACTTCTGCTCTCTCTCGTCTCTCTTCAATAAATAAGTACGAATTTTATGTGAGAGTTATATACTCTCGTTTCCAGTTTAGTTTATTGTTGTGGGACTAACACTAAAAGCTGTAATCCGGACTAGTTGATCAAAGATTGTCCGTGGCACTTAATTTAGGTGCAATGAGTAAATTAAATATAAGTGTTGAATTTTTGTAACAATGGGTCACATGAATTACTCACATATAGAGTTGTCACTAAATTAATTTGTGAAACTTATATACTCATTATTGTATTTAATTAAATTATAAACTAACTTAAATTAATAATGTAAGTGTTGAACTAACTAAATTATTTTTCTATTGTATAATACAAGTGTTGAATTAATAATATAATTAAAATAATAAAAAATAATATATATAATAACCGTATCGTATCCATGATTTTTGAAAATTACCATATCGCTGTATCTGTATCCGTATCGTATCCGATACGATACTTGTACCGGTATCCATGCAACATAGATGGCTCTATATTGCAATGTACCATAGCCCATCTCTCTCTCTCTCTATCTATCTATATATATATATATATATATATATATATATATATATATATATATATATATATATGCACACACACACACACACTAGTATCGTAATGCAAGTAAATATATTTGATTAAAAAAAAAGACAAATAGTTTATAGAAATATATACATCCCATAGACAATAGTCAAAAGGACAAAAAATATTTTGTGAAAGGAAATTCGCATTAATAAATTAGTTGCTCTATGTTGTGACACTAATTATAGTTAATGTTACTAAAATTTCTCTATTTTGTGGCACTAATTTTTTTGGTGAGCTTAACTTTAAACGATAGATTCAAACTGTTGAAACTTATTTACTTCACAAATGATATATTTACATCTCAAATTTATATATTTTTAAATTAATTTAGTATTAAGTCAAGCGGTACAAAAAAAAACAAAAAACCATTTAAAAATCTCTAAATTGCATTTATATATCAGTGGAGTTGGAGGTCTAGAGAAAAGGAGCTTATCATAGTATTCACTAGCTATATGGAAGATAATTTTGAAGTATGCAGTGAATTTTTAGTTTAATGCAAAATGCAAACGGAAGTGCTTTTCAATAGCTTTTTCGCTATTGAGTGTTGACTCTTAAGTCTCTTGATACTAAGTCGAGTACAGACATATCTTATCACATCTTGTCAGACTTTAAAAAAAAGGGACAAATGTTATAACTTTATTAAAAGCTACCGCACATTCCGATATTGAAATTCCGATATTGAATAAGTCGTATTGTTGTTCCTAATCAGGGTTGAATGTTACATACCTCAACTCTATCTGTCAGTAGTAGAACGGAGAGGACGGTGGCTCTGTCGCCTACCTTGCATTTCATGATTTTTGAAGGTGTTTTGATATGTTAACCAGAGGTGCAAAGTTGGGCTCAGAAGCAGTCCTTCAGTAGTTCGGGCAATTTTTGAGAGCCGATATCTCACGATCTGTTCTGAGATATTGTATGAAACTTCACAGTCTTGTTCTTTGAAGTCAAAAATGCATGTTGGTAAATTTTTAATGATTTTTGAAGGTGTTTTGATATGTTAATCAGAGGTGCAAATTTGGGCTCAGAACTACTCCTTCAGTAGTTCGGGCAATTTTTGAGAGCCGATATCTCACGATCTGTTTTAAGATTTTGTATGAAACTTTACAGCCTTATTCTATGAAGTCAAGAATGCATGTTAGTTAATTTTCATGATTTTTGAAAGTGTTTTGATATGTTAACCAGAGGTGCAAATTTGGGCTAAAATAAAAAAATAAAAAATAAAAACAAAAAACAACAATTCAAACCGTAAATATTATATACGGTCCGAGTTTTTAAATCAAAAAAAAATTTCAAACCGTAACGAATAATTACGATTTGAATTTTTAATTGAAACCGTAACGAATATTTATGGTTTGAATTTTTAATTGAAACTGTAAATAATCTATATGATTTGAGCAAAAATGTGGTTATTTATAATAAAATATTTATAAATTTGCGTATTTTTAAAAAACTCGGCAAATGAGCCCTTAGGCGACAAAATTTATATCGAAACATCATATACGGATATGGTCCGATCACTTTCCAGCTCAGACTGATGGGGCCACACTAATGCTCAATATAAATACAAATGTTAAAGGTCCTTTTGTTCAACTTCAACCAAAAACTATTCCTTTCACCAAAACTCTCCCATTCACGAAAAATTATTAATGGGAGAACCCCAAATAGTTTTAGATCTCGAAGCCTCGCTGCAACTTCATCATCTCAACAATGCAAACGAGACAGAGAATCAAAACTCTTCCATTCACGAACAAATATTTATCGAAGAAGCCAAGATAGCTGTAGATGTCCAAGCCTCTCCTCTCTCAGAGTCCTCTCCTCTGTCAAAAGCCCCGATAGTTGTAGATGTCCAAGCCTCTCCTTTGTCAGAAGCCCCAATAGATGCAGATCTCGAAGCCTCTCTGCGATGTGAACTCGACACATTATGGGGCAATGCGAATGAGGCGGAGAACTTCACCATATTTCGCACTCCACATAACATTTCCCAAACCAAGAAGAATCTCTTTGAGCCCTCTGTCATCTCCATCGGCCCATTCCACCATGGTCAAAAGCACCTCCGAGCCATGGAGGATCAAAAAAGGCGGTTCTTGCGGGATTTCTTGTCCCTTGGGGACCACATAAGTTTGGATCTCTGTATATCAGAGATGAAGTTGCTAGAAACAAGAACACGAAGGTGTTATAGTGAGACGTTTAATGATCTTGACAGCAATGAATTTGTCAAGATGATACTGCTTGACGGTTGCTTTGTGCTTGAGTACTTCATAAAATTGAGCAACGGAGATTGGGATTCTGTTCAAGAGGTTGGCTGGAATTCTAGTTTTGTAGATAGTGATTTGCTACTTTTAGAGAACCAAATTCCCTTCTTTATAATTGAGAAGTTGTACAAGATTGGTTTTCAACAGGAAGACAATTTCATGAATTTTGTTACTGATCAGCTTCTTTATATGGTTGAAGAGCGCAGAGTATTAAAGAAGTCAACAGACTATAAAAATCCAGACCCTCCAGCTGAAATTCATCATTTGGTCCACCTCTGTTACCACTATTTAGTGCCTAGCCCAGAGAAACCAGTTGTATCGAGTTCCAAATCATTTAATCTCAAAGGATTGCTTCATCGGTTTTGTTCAAAGGTGCTCAGTGGAAGATCTCCTCATTCAACTTCTCAAAGCTTGTCAGTGGCATTGCCGAATTCTACAGTGAATATATCCTCGATGGAGATACTTTCTGCCACTCCTCATTCGACTTCCCAAAGCTCGTCAGTGGCATTGCCGAATTCTACCGGGAATATATCCTCGATTGTAATACCTTCTGCCACTCCTCATTCAACTTCTCGAAGCTTGTCAGTTTCATCATCCTATTCTACCAGGCATAAATCCTCGACGGTGATCCCTTCTGCCACTGAGCTTAAACAAAAGGGCCTGAAATTCAAACCAAAGAGCAACGCAAAACACTTTCTCGACATATCATTTGAAGATGGTGTCTTGAAAATCCCTAGCCTAGAAATCACCGATGACACTAAACGTATATTCGCAAACCTTATAGCATTTGAACATTCCAAATATGGCAAAGAGCATAACCCCTTTACAACATATGTAGCATTTTTGGATAATCTATTAAACACACCAAATGATGTGACAATATTACAAGAGTGCGAAATCATTGAGAACTGGCTAGGCAGTGAAGAGGAGGTGACTCTTTTCATCAACCATGTCACCGAATATAATGATTTTTACAGTGATCATTATCTGGCAAAATTATACACAGAAGTGAACAGATACATTGGATCAAGCTTGCACAGGCAGCGAGCAAAATGTATTCGGGATTATTTTAGCAGTCCGTGTGCAACAATATCTCTCATTGCTGCTTCCATACTTCTAGTTCTTACATTTGTACAAGCTTTCATTGCAGTTTTTGCCTACTTCCTTCCCCCATGAAGAGGACTTGGCTCATTTCCTCCTTGTTTGTAATTCCTTTCAGTGTTCTATATTCTCTGTCCTTAGTTTTTATGATTTGCTATGAGTTTTATTCAAAAGCACCTTGTATCTCTGCACTATATATCATTGGTTTCCTTTACTTTGTTTGTTTTATTATTCAGTTTTGAAGGTTATTTTCAGCACCGGTTACAGGTATGCATTGTATATTTTGAGAAACACGGCAGTTGCTGCCAAGGTGATTTTATTGAAATTTAAAGTACATGAGTCAATACAAACGCTTCAGGGAATTAGACAAAACAAAGTTTGCACTTTGCAGACCTATACAATTTTACCTCTTGAAACACTCTTACTGCAAGCAATTCGATCGGGTGGAATCTCATTTCCCCCAAAAATAAGTACATTCCTTTGTTTTCATACATGTGAACACGTTGCTAGGAAAACTGATTCCCATAGCTCTTTTACTGTACCGGAAGACCTCTTAGCACACCTCCACCTCTTCAAACAGAGGCTTTCAGTGTTAGCAACTCTGAATCGGAATCAGCTAAATCAGCCGGAATCGGATGAATCGGATCGGAAACTCGGATTTCTTTGGCAGAAGCTTGTTTTGTAGCCAAAAATAAAAATGGATAAAAAAATAATTTGTAAAAAAAGTATGTTAAGAGAAAAAATTACACTCAAATTGGCCAACACGGTAGGCTATTTTCTCAGCGGATTTCGGCCGAAACGTTTCTATTCCAATCAAATTTTGGTCAAAACGTCCCTATTCTAGTCAAATTTCACCCGAAACGGCCCTATCCTAGTCAAATTTTGGCTGAAATGTCTCCATTAAGAGAAAATAGAAACTGCTCAAAAAGTTTTCACCTGCGCGACTTGAAACCAGGGTGTGCTGGATAAAAAGAAAGAGGTTTACCACTGAACTACTTATTTTTTGTGTTTAGAACATGTTTCTATAATATTTAAATTCTAGATGAATTTGGACACCACATCAAAAATTGTATTATATTATATAAATAAATTATTTGTGTGTAATATTTTTTTTCAATTTAATAATTTTAACATATTATTGTTTTATAAAATTTTACTCTTTTTGGTACAAAACAAGTTTTTGCCAAATGGTCTGAGTTTCCAATCCAACTCAACTGATTCTGACTGATTCATCTAATTCCGATTTGGATTTTTCCTTCTATGCTTGTAACTTTGTACTATATATATTTCTTTTATTATTCAATTTTCAAGGTTATTTTTAGCACCGATAACAGGGCATGTATTATGTTTTTAGAGAAACTAGTCAAGTGTCCACGCACTGCTGTGGAGACTAAAAACTTGTTTTAGGAACTATCTTTGTTTCTTTTCTTCAATTTCTTAGCCTGAAATTTTTTCAATTTTAGCTATAAATTTTATTTTTCATTTTCAATAGAAAATTGGAATGACATGCATTGAATGACTGGATCAAGTTAGTCTAATACAATTATTCTGGTGCATCTACAATTCAGTATATAACCAAGAGAAACAAATAAATTTCAAAGCTTCACATTAAAAAAAAGGTCAATTTTTTTCTCAAAAATATTAAACAAGAGTGATGCTATGGTCCTATGTATAGCGTGAATTTGATTCATACTAAGGATTAATGTCTTCACTTTTCACTTTCAAAATTTAAATAGTTGATCTGAAGTGTTCAATATGATATTCATATAAAAATGTACTCGCAAGATAAATTTTAAATTTCGTAGATTTTATTTACTATTTTTTTAGATAAGTATAAAATCTCTACTTTTGAATAGTCTATAATTTTTAGATCAAGTGATTTTCTGCCTATCTAAAAAAAAAAAATTTTTTTTTCTAAATATGTAAAATTTTTAGATCAGATTGTCTCTTTGGACTTTGAAAACATAAATATTGATCAATAGTACACATCAATTTGTACTATGCATAGTACCATAGCCTCACTCATAATACAATGTAATCCAGAATAATACAGAACCCAAAAACATAAAAGAAAATTGGAAGATACTGGTACCAACGCTGGCCCATAGCTGAGCTACAATTTTAGTAATAATTAAGAATATTTCTTCATTTCAATACCAAATACCAAGGATTACAGCAGCCTCTCAACAGGTCATCTGGTGCTCAAACCCGCTAGGATAAAAGCGGTGCATGCGGTGTCTAGCCGTACAAGTTAAGTTATTCCTTGCTTGTACCATGTACCTTCTAGGCTTCCACCCGTTGCTGCTGCTGACAGCTCTGATCTATGCAACAGAATTGAGTGTGTACATACAATGCAGCCAATTGCTCAAAAATTAAACTAAATTTTAGTTTCGAGACATCTTGTTTCTTAGTTTTTAACCAAATTATTGCATAGAGTGAACTTGTTAAGGAATATTTACATTGTTTCTAAGAATTTTGATACCTCTATTTATTCACAAGCCCCTTGTACACTGACAATTATTAGACCAGTATGTACAGAATTTAAGTATAAATCAGAAAATCACACTAATTCACAACCGTTCCATGCATAACCAAAAAGGAAAATATACAAAATTAAAACAGTTAGTACATTTGAAGTAACACGGTTGTCAATTAATATAGTTGGACTGGTAGAAAAGATAAAACAACAACTGATTTAAAGTAACACAGTTGTCAATTAAATGCTAGTGAAAACAAAATCATATATGCCAAAGAAATGCCCGGAATCACGTGTTGTTATAGTATCGAAATACTACAAACCCTAGAGGTACAGCATGAGTCGACCAAAGTACCATTTGATCCCAATTAATTCATGTGTCTTACCAGAACTTAATTGGGGCAAAAGCATACCAAGAGAGTCCCAATTAATCCATGATGAAGGGGGGGATCAAAGGAGCCGGGTCAGAAAGGAGAGAGATACACATGCCAAGGAGTCACATGTCGAAGAGAGAGAACTCCAAAGACTAACGTCGAAAGATAAGTTTTTAACAGCTCTATTACTTAAAGTACCAGAATGAAGAATGTCTTCTACAAGACCACTTCTTACGCATTTAACATATTTTCATCTTGTAGAAGACATCTTTGGCATCAATTTTGGCATCAAAAGTTGATCAGGTAACTTCTTTTTATGGTATAATTCAATCCTATGAAGTAAATTACTTTAAAGAAACATTCCTAGAAGAACAGAAGTAAGCCGTTATATATGCTAGCATAGAAACATATAGCCAAAACATTTGAATCAACACAAGAAACTCATATCATTACCAAACATACTTTACTGCTCCTAATGGATTCTCATTGATGACAAATACATTAGACATATGGACTAATATCCAATTCTGAAAGTCTCATTTTGTTCAATCATTCTTTTAGAAATTAAAAATTAGGGTTAAAAGAAAAAAATAGGGTTAACTTTCCTCCGATTCCCCTGGTCGCCTTTGTTGCTCTCGCTGACCTCCTTGTTTCAACAATGAATAAAGGGTCCATCAACCTGTTATATAATATGCACAGTAGTTTGTTTTTTAACTTTTTCATTCTTCTCAAGTAAAAACTTAGTACTTTTTCTGAATTTTGTTTTTCTAGTCTTACTGACTGGTATAGAACCATCAATTTTGTACCAGTAAGATTTCTTCAAAATCAATAGAAAGGAACAATTATTTCAAAACAATTTTTTTTTCTAAACATTGGGACAAAAGAAGAATAACATATTAAGAAATTTACCAGCCAAATTTCAAGTCTTGTGCTCTTTGCTTTGCTGCGATGTCTGCGGTATAATTTGTCATCGACACATACCACATAACATCAAATGCCATCCCAAAAATTCCACCATGTGTACAAAAGAAAAACAACAAAAGGAAGTGCTATTGTAGTAGTTCTTAGTTCATATTAATACCATATATGAAATTCCTATGCGAATACTAATTTATTTGAATTTCAGAAAACATATAGGCATATTACATACCAATACAACTATAGTGTCGTTTAATCAAGGAAAATAGTAGCACCATAGAACAGTGTTATTAAAAGTACAGTAGAAAAAGAAACAATAGTTAGAGACTAACTATGATAGAGAAGCAATATACCTGTTTATGTTGATATACCGAGCTAAATTATTTGATATTATAAACAGAGAGCCAGAAGTTTGCCAAAAGTATCTGATCAAACCCAGAATAAGCCAAAGGGAAAATCATGAGCTATTTAATGATTAAGGGGCGCCTGCGAAAAGGGCACCGTTATTTTTCCTTATTGCAGAAAAGACAGAAGATAGACGTGTATTTGATAGGGAAAATCTAATGAATGAGGGAATAAATTAATCATAGTTTCACGCGCTCAGTTTTCAAAAGTTTCATCGTAGATCTGCAGAATAAGTAAATAAAAATTCAATTAGTGGAAAAAAAAAGCATAGAAATGAGGTTGAACTGTTGCAGAATCAAAGCCATAATTTTCTATTTAAAAGTACCAAATAGACAACGGGTCCTAAACTAATCGCCATTTTAAACATTCACATTTTTCCATCAACACTAATGCACAACCTCCACGAACACAATAAAAAATAGAAGAAAAAATCATATTCACACGCTCATGCAAAATTAGAGACTTAATTCCTTCAACTCGACATAGCATAAAGAATAAAAAAAGACTAATTATTTTTAGAACTACATATACCGGAAACATTCTCTCAAGAGAGGGCACATAAATAAATGAGAACTTTACATTACTAAATTGGAATACCGGTTTTCTAGGGGATATCCTATCCATTTTCATTTGCTTCATTGACACATTTTTTTCCTCAACTCTTTGAACATATTTTATCCCAATCTTGTCAGAAAGTGGGAAAGGACAATCCACCTATAATTGAAACAAAAGAAAAATACATAATAATAAAAAAGATTTGGACTTTGCACTTGTTAGAAGTTTAAATGACAAAATTAGGATAACAGTTGGTACTTACAGCTACAACAACAGGAATAAGTATGACCTTGTTTTCACCATTTACGTTTAATAGCTGCGCTGAAGAACAAATAGAAAATAAGAAAACCCAGCTTCTTGTTCATAGTACTATAACTAAGACTGTATAAAAGACCAAAATAGATAAATCAAAGTTGATTATATAGAAAAATTCGATACCAGCTTACGGAAATTGATTGAAGAAAACAGATAAAGCATGAGAGAGATTCCCAAATCAAAGTTCATAGTCCAGGCGCACTCTTGTTAATCAATTCATATCATTCAAAATAGCTACGGCTCTTGTGATAGATGGACTCAATTATGGTGTCTCTGACTTTGTCTATATATGGTGCATGTACTCTATGGTTTGCAATTTCATTCCATTTGTAGCCTTAAAACATTTGTTAATAAATAATAATTTCTTTTTGTCATTTTTCATAATATATTGTTAATTTTGTAAGCATCATGACAAAATCAATTGACTAATTAATTTCTACTAATGATAAAGTAATGACTAATTTCATCGGAGTAATTCAACGTTACAGTTTTTTTGGCGTGCCCTTATAAAGTGCTTAAGAGAAAGATCAGAATGGGGATAGTTGAGAATGTGGTTTGGCAACTAAATTAAATTTCCTTCATTACTTCCTTTCGTTTCTGGGGTACCTTTTCCTTTTGATTTTCCTCTTTTTTGTAAATTTGAAGATTTAATTATTCGAAAGAGGTGGAGCATAATGTCAAGACAAGGAAATAGTGAAATACTTTTGCTTTTCGTAATGTGGAGACACATATGTTTTAGGGGAAATTTCATGTATCCCCTTCAAAAACTTCAATATTACCTATTTCTCTCTCCAAACTTAATAATTACATATTTATCCTTTAAAATTGTATAAATTGACATATTTATCCAATGCATGATATTTAACATGAATTTTATATTAATTCCCATTTTACCCTTATAAGAATTGAGAGATATTAGTTCTGGAGTCCATCTGTACCGTCTAATGGTAGTGTCAAGATTCGTGCAATAAGATACATCTTCACTTGACAGAGGGTTTTCGTTTTATTTCGTTATTTTCCCACACCATCCTCAGATAGATCGATCTTCTCTTTATCCACTTCTCATACCATCCTTTTCTCTCCCCACCTTCCCTTTACGGCGGCTGTCTCTTTTATTTGTTTTGCAACTTTCAAGCAAGAAAAAAAAAGAGACCAGAGTCAATCTCAAATTAAATAGTGAGATATAGAGAGAAACTTTTAGTCACTTTTTGGTAAACCTCAAATGGACAAGTCCATTTCAACAATAACTGGACTCACCAATATTACTGCTCTTTTATAGCATCATCAGAAGATAGCAGCGGTTACAATTGATTATTCTTGTCTATGTTGTTGGATTTATTTTGTGGGTTTTTCTAATTACTTTAAATCCTAACCAAAATCTACTCCTATGTAAAAAATTAAACTTAATGCACAATGGAACTTACTTTCCATCTTTAAAAGCCTCTATATGCTATCAATCAGACAGCTTCCAATGCTCTAGATTGATAAGCTCCTGGTCTTGACTTGAGTTGTTGGCTCTTGAGTCCTTCCAAGAACTTGCAATTCTCTCTTTCTTTTCTCTGGCTATCTGAAAAATATGACAGAGTATCTCGTCTTCAATGGAGCAAACAATTGTGATAATGATTACAAGCTAGTCTTGGAGACTCAGCCTTTAAATACAAGTGCCAGGTCCTCAATTTAGCATAACCATAGCCTAAAATTGGCATAACGTGCCAAAATAACCATAGCCAAAAATAATTTCAGGTTAGTGCTAAAATTAGTGTAAACCCGAAATTATCACATGTATTTTAGTTAGATTAATTATAATCAATCCATTAACAATTATAATTAATCAAATTTATTTCTATACATTTTCGGTTCCAAGCCCTAATTGAAATACGTAAAATGTCATTCCTTAATTAATCACTTATTTTTGACATTAATATTCGTGACAATATTAGACATATAATTATAGGGTTAATTTCTTATTTACCCTCTAAAACTTCATCTGTTTCCTATTTACCCTTGTACTCTTTATTATATCTAATATACCCCTTAACTATGTTTATGTTTTCCAATTTATCCATAAAATTAATTATCCATAATTAAATATACTCATAATTTATTTTTTCCCATTATACCCTTAATGTTGGTCTCTCTCTTTCAAAATGAACACAGGTTGTTCCATTTGTGCATTAAATTTGCTTGATCGATGGTACGTAGTCACCATATCTTGCTGACCAGTCAAGCACCCCTCCACCCAACCTACAAAAATAGTGAATTGAGCAAACCTGATGCTTAAAAAGGAAAAAAAAATCGAGAATAAGAAGAAATTAGAAAGATATGATATATTGGAAGACAAATTCATAAACAGGAAAACAAATTCAAAAATACAATTAATTATTTTGATTAACGTCAAGGGAAGTACAAGGAGTTTCTAGAGAATAACCAGGTTGTGGCCATAAAGAAAGCCAAAAAGGAAGTTGAAGAGACACAGAAGAGAATTTGTGAATGAAATTATTCTTCTTCCAACGATAAACCACAAGCACATAGTTAGTTATTAGGTTGTTGTCTAGCTCGGTTAAAAATCTAGAATTCGAATGTTGGTGTATGAGTTTGTCCCCAGTGGAATATTCGTTCACTTGCTTCATGGAAAGAGCAAAACAAAGTCTCAATTTCTCTCGGTATCTATCTAAAAATTGCTTTGGAGTCGGCAACTGCTTCATTTCTCAAACTATTTTTCACGGTGATGTTGAATCAGCTGATGATTCTGTGATGTTGATACGTCTCTGGAAGTTTCTGATTTTGGACCTTTAAGTGTTGTTCTGTTATATGAGATTGTCGAGCTTGTTCATTTCCACATGGAATTTAGACCCTGAATCCATGTATACTGAGACAATTACAAAGAAGAGCGATGTACATAATTTTGAGCAAGTAATCTTGGTGCTCATTTAGGCAGTTTATCTAAATGAAAACGGTGAAAGAGAATAATTGGCTCAAATGGAGAAAGAAAATGCAAGAGGGTATAATTGGAAATATAAGTTTTAAAAAATGAGTTAACTCTAAAGGGTAAATAAGAAAGAATCGAAAGAGTTGAGAGGTAAATATAATATATTGAAGTCTTGAGGGATAAATGAGAAAATAAGTAAGAGTTAGAGGGTATACAAAAAATTAACCCATAATTAAAATACATGCATGTCCAACTTAATTTATTGCATTTAGACGTCTCTAAATCCAACAATCTCCCACTTGGACTAGTGTAACCTTTTAATTATATGTTATTATCCTTATTGCGCAACTTTTTTGTCTTTACTTATCGTATTTCCCGAACAATTCCGTCCATCAACTATCCTCACAAAGAACCTAAGCGACAGTCATTACATTTATATTTATGCATAACTACACCGACATAGATCACATTGTCAACATAATTGAATGACATGAATCTGATTTGGATGTACAGTTTAGAAATTACACGCAAGTGTGATTAGACGTGCCTATTTCTAATTGAGTCATCTTAAACTTTAAACTTTAGTCAGGTCAAATACTATAAACTTTAAAGAGAGAGAAATGAAACTGAAACTGAATGCAACTTGTATATTCCATACACATTAAACATGTTACAAAATTACATAACATAGAACATTAAAATAAAATCAGACTCCCACATTTTCTAAATATCATAAATGGGAATTTCGCCCAAACGAGCAACATGCTCATGAAACTGCTTAGGCGATAATCCCTTTGTAAGTGGATCTGCCAACATGGAGTCTGTTCCAATATGTTCTATTCTTAACTCATTATTCTGCACTCTCTATTTTACAACCAAAAACTTTATGTCTATATACTTCGATTTCGTAGAACTGCGGTTGTTATTTGTGTATAGCACAACATAATTATTGTCACATAATATTTTTAGTGGTCTCTGAATAGAACCCACAACACGCAGCCTTGTGACAAAGTTCTTGAGCCATACACCGTGGTTTGAGGCTTTGTAACATGAGACAAATTCAGCTGACATTGTAGAAGATGCTATGAGAGTCTGTTTAGCACTCTTCCATGAGACGGCATCGCCTGCCATCATAAAGATGTATCCTAATGTTGATTTCATGCTATCTACACAACCACCGAAATTGGAATCGATATATCCAATGACCTCGAGCTGTTCTGATTTCTGATACGTGAGCATGTAATCCTTCGTTCTTTTAAGGTATCTTAGCGCTCGCTTGGCTGCCTTCTAGTGCTCCATCCCTGGGTTGCTTAAATATCTTCCTAGCATTCCGGTGATAAAGGCAATATCGGGATATGTGCACACCTGTGCATACATGATGCTGCCAACAATGGAGGCATAGGGGATATCTTTCATAATATTCTTATCTAAGTCAGTTTGAGGACAGTGTTTAAGGCCAAACTTATCACCTTTCGCTACAGGGGTATCTCCTGGTTTACTATTTTGCATGTCATAACTGTTTAAAAGCTTATCGATATAGTTCCTTTGGGACAAACCTACAATACCTCGGGATCTATCCCTAAGTATTTCAATCCCTAGAACAAATGAAGCGTCACCAAGATCTTTCATTTCAAAGTTCTTAAATAAAAAATTCTTAGTTTGATGCAACATATTATTATCATTACTAGCAAGGAATATGTCATCGACGTATAAAACCAGAAAAATAAACTTACTCCCACAGAACTTAAGGTATATACATTCATCAACTAAGTTAGACTCAAACCCAAATGAGCTAACAACTTTGTGAAACTTGTAATACCATTGTCAAGATGTCTGTTTGAGCCATAGACTCTGAATCACCTGATACAAAGTTTTCTGGTTGCTTCAAGTAAATTGTTTCATCAATGTCACCATTGAGAAGCACTGTCATCTATTTGATGGAGCTCTAAATCAAAATGTGCTACCAGTGCCAATATAATACTTAAAGAGTCTTTTGATGAAACTGGAGAAAATATCTCTTTATAATCAATACCTTCTTTCTGTGTGAAACCTTTTGCAACAAGACGTGCCTTGTATTTTTCAACATTGCCTTTAGAATCCCGCTTAGTTTTAAATATCAATTTGCAACCAACGGATTTCTTAGCCTTAGGTAATAGAACAATATCCCAAACATCATTGTCATACATGGATTTCATCTCTTCATTCATGGCATCTTTCCCCTTTTAAGAGTTAGAGTTTTCCATAGCTTGTTTGATATTTACATGATCATTTTCAAACATACCAATGTCAAACTCATGTTCTTGAAGATAAACAAAATCTTTCGATATTGTAGATCTTTTCTCTCTAGTAGATCTCCTAATTGGCGCAGGTTCTATATTTCTTTGAAGATTTTCTACAACTTGATCATCAACAAGAGAAGGAACATCTGTTGGAATTTTTTTTCGAAAATAAAAGAAAAAACAGAATACACAGCAAATGATTTTTCTCACAACTTCATTAATTCATCAACAGATACAGATGCGGTATTTAAGATGGTGCATATCCCTAATTATAACCAACCCACTAACCCCAATAAAAAGCTGCTATAACTAGCCTATAACCAACCCACTACATGACAAAACTAAATATAGAAACTATCCTTTCTAAACTCCCTGCACACGTCTAAACAGAGAAGATGCTGCCTAAATTTAACAACCAGTTTATAATTAATTCTTAACAAAAAATAAACCTGCAACTAAACTGCAACTTCCAGAAACTGTATATCTTATGCACTTTGCTGCTGACTTGGATTATTTTCAACAACATCATTACCAACTTCTAAATCTCTCACAGGCTCATGGCCAACAACATCACTCATGGCAATGTCAGGATTTGAGTCAAATTCAGATCTATTTGTGTTCTCTACATCATGCTGAGTCTCTGTTTGAGATGGAGTTTGCCCATTGACATTAGATGTATTTTCAATATTTGATGGAATTGGAATTTGGACAAAATCAGGACTTTGGTCCTTAATCTCATCCTCATTCGTCTCTTCTTCTTCGAAAATATTATCTTTTGTCATATCTCCCCTTACAAACTCATTATCCTCAAAGAATTTCGCACTTCCTAACTAAAAAACTGTATGTTTTGTTGGATTGTAAAACTTATAACCCCTAGAGCGTTCGGAATATCCAATAAAATAACAACTAACAGTTCTTTCATCCAGTTTCTTTTCTTGTGGCTTGTAAGGCCTAGCTTCAGCTGGACATCCCCAAACTCTAAAATGATTAAGGCTAGGCTTGAGCCCTACCCAAATCTCATAAGGGGTCTTATTAGTCGCTTTAGTAGGTACTCTATTAAGTATATATGTTCCAGTCTTTAAGGCTTCTCCTCACAAATTCTCAAGTAGAGTTGTACGAGCAATCATACTTCTCACCATGTCTTTAAGGGTGCGATTGCGCCTTTCAGCAACACCATTCATTGCAGGTGAACCTGGCAATGTATATGGAGGCACAATTCCTGTATTCCTCTAAGTATTTTGCAAAGGGACCTTGATGTTGTTCTCTTGATCTATCATATCTGCTGTAGTATTCACCACCACGATCAGATCTGATAGCTTTTTATGCGTGTGTTAAGTTGTAACTCAATTTCCACTTTAAAACTTTGAAACACGTCTAGCGCTTCCAACTTCCAAATAGACTGGATTACTATATATACTAACATATCAAATTATTGTACAGTCTTGGGACACCCTTGTTAATCAATTAATATCATTCAAAATAGCAAGAGTAAGAATCTCTGCAAGCCGTTTGCCATCTCCATCGGCCCATTCCATTGTTGTCAAAAGCACCTCCTAGTTGATCTTGCATGATTTCTTGTCCCTTGGGGACCACATAAGTTTGGATCTCTATATATCAGAGATGAAGTTCGTAGAACAGAGAACAAAGAGGTGTTATATTGAGACGTTTGATGATGTTGACAGCAATGCATTTGTCAAGATGATGGTGCTTGAAGGATGCTTCGTGCTCGAGTACTTCTCAAAATTGTGCCGAAATGATTCTATTTCTATTGATGAGGTTGGCTGGAATTCTAATGTTATACAGTATGATTTGCTACTTCTAGAGAACCAAATTCCCTTCTTATTAGTTGACAAGTTGTACGAGATTGGTAATTTAAATGAAGAAGTACATAGAATGATTTTTGTTAAATTCCTAGTTTGTATGTTTTTGTTTGTAGGACTCACAAAGGACATAGCATCCATGATTTCAGACCGCCCATCTGAATTTCCAGACCCCATAGACTACGTAGACTCCATAATTCCAGACCCTCCAGCTGAAATTCATCATTTGGTCCATCTTTGTTACCACTATTTAGTGCCCAACCCAGAAAACCAGTTGTATTGAGTTCCAAATCATTTGATCTTACTAGAAATTTCAGCGGCAATAGAATCAAAGGTTTTCTCGAAAGAAGATTTCCTCATTCGGCTTCCCGAAGCTTGTCAGTGGCATTGCCGAATTCTACCAGGAATATATCCTCGATGGTAATCCCTTCTGCCACTGTGCTCAAGCAAAAGGGCCTGAAATTCACACCAAAGAGCAACCCGAAACATATACTCGACATATCATTAGAATATGGTGTCTTAAAAATCCCCAGACTAGGAATCACCAATTACACTATCAGCTTATTTTTTCAAACCTTATAGCATTTGAACATTCCAAATATGGCAAAGGGCATTCACCCTTTACAATGTTTGTAGAATTTGAAAATTATATGTCAACATACCAAATGATGTGACAATACTACAAGAGTGCGGAATCATTGAGAACTGGCTAGGCAGTGAAGAGGAGGTGACTCATTTCATCAATCAGGTCAATGAATTTAATGCTTTTGAATTATGCACGGAAGTGAACATATACATTGAATCAAGCTGAAACAGGCATGAAGAAAATGTATTCATGATTACTTCAGCAATCCTTGGGCAGCAATTTCCCTCATCGCTGCTTTCATACTTCAAGGTCTTACATTTGTACAATCTTTATTTGCAGTTTTTGCCTACTTCATTTCCCCGAGCTCATGATACTCTAACTTTCACAGTACTATTCGGGGCTTCTAAATTGAACAAGAGAAAAGTGTCGTTACCATGTATGTTAGGAAGGAATTATTTTTTAATCTTTTTTTTTCTTCCTTGTTTGTCAATTGTCATTCCTTTAGGGTTCTATCTTGTCTGTCTATTGTTTTTATGATTTGCTACGAAGTTTTATTTAGAAGTACCTTGTAACTCTGCAATATATATCTTTGGTTTATTTTACTTTTTTTTTTTTTTTTGCAAAGCTATACAAAGATTTATTTATTTTCAATTTCACCTCTTGAAACACTCTTACTGCCAGCAATTTTGGCAGAATCGCATTTAAAGAAAAGTTACGGTACTAAATTTCTATTAATAATCATCATTTAAAATATTGTTCTATCAATGTTAAAACGAAAATCTAATTAATTAAAACGAAAATCATCATGGAAAATTCAGCAAATATCAACACATTTATGATAAATTTCATGTTTTAACTTGGTTGACACACAGAAAGAGAGAGAGGTTGCTTGGAAATTAAGCCCATTTTAGAAGTCCTATTGACTTCGGCAACTATGTTATGGTCCATTAGCCCAATAACGACCCATCCCAGCTCAAACTTCTCTTTAATTCACACACGAAGCGGTATAAGAAAAACATTTAATCCCAGCCCACATGTGGTTTAATCCCAGCACAAATGTGGTATAAGAAAAACATTTGATAATAAATTTTTAGTTTTCAATTCTTCCTAAATCTTGTCATTTCTTTCATTTTCTTTACTGTAATTTAGAAACAATGTCAATCTCAAAGACATGCTATGCCATTAGATAAGTAACCATAATTCAATAATATTGCTTGGATCAAAGATTACTTACTCTTTTCGTTTTGTGGTACATTTTTTTTATTTTCTTTTCTGTTTTGTAAATTTGAAAATTAAATTTTTCTAAAGAGGTGGAGCATAATGGCAACACGAGGACATTATGAAATACTTTTGATTTTGCTTTTGCTTTTGATTTCTTTTCTTTTATTTTTTACTTCATCTTTCCTCTTTGATGATATGGAAATTCATTGCTTGAGCGATTAGCCATTTGTTACTTTCTACAATCATCGTTTTCTTTAATTTGCTGGGGCTTATAAAATATTGTACGTACTTGAATAATTCTTGTAGTAAAAATTTCTTGTATATGTAGGAATTCTGAAAATAGCATGTAAAATTGAGATTGAGTGGTATGGAGGGTTAATTGAGTGCAGGTTTAGTATATGGGTGTTAATGAATACGATAAGGTCCAAATAACAGGATTTTGTATCTACGAACACTTATTTTTATTCATTAAATATTTGTAGTTCTCTAATGAATAGGGAATAATTACCATTTTCACAGTCACATCATGTTCAGGGGCATGATTAAAACTATTCCTTACTTCCTTTCGTTCCTGGGGTACCTTTTCCTTTTGATTTTCATTTCTCTTTTGTAAATTTGAAGATTTATTTTGGAAAGAGATGGAGCATACTTTTGCTTTTCATAATGTGGACATCCATATGTTTTCTTCTTTGCTTCATCTTTCCTCTTTGATGATATGGAAATTCATTGCTTTAATTACTTTATTTCGTAGAATATATATTTCATTTTGAGAGCAAAATAAGTCTAATATTAGATATATTTCTAGGTTTTATTGATATCTTTTGATGATGAATTAGTTTTGAAATGCAAAAATACAATTAATATCAAATTTTGCATATAAGCTCACTTTTTTTTTATTGGTTGCAGTAAATCATTTGAATAGGATAGAGAAAATATTTAAGGTGTCTTTAAACCTCACTATACATATCAAGTTGGATTTAAATTATTTTGTAAACATTCATCTCATCTATACAAGCAGAATGAGTCCAACATTGACTAAATTTTGAGATCATATGCATAGTTTATTTGTAATGATTTTATTTTTACACCAGATCATTATACAATAATTTTGCAAAATAAATAATTGTATTTAATTTTTTTTTATAGATATGATGTGTGATTTCTAAAAATAGCTAGTAAAAGTTTGATATGTAGGAATTCTTAGATATTATATGTATGCACAATTGCTTTAATAATTAAGAAATACAAACTATTTAACACAAACAAAAACTGTTACCAGTTTCATTTTAGGACCCTGATAACAATCCCCGCAGGTCTATCCCCGCAAAAAACCCCGCACAAACTGCCAAAAATATCATGGGGGGACCGCCCAGTCATTAATGCTCCGCAGAAACTGTTAGTATTTAACTTGAAGCATCAAAGTATTTATCTTGAATTCACAAAGTATTAATCCCTATGCAATGATCTCTATTTAGGAAAGAATAAATCAACCCATGAGTTGTCCCCGCACAAAATTTCCTTTTTTTTTGAATCGTCCCCGCACAACTGGGGACCATTAAATAAGCAATCCCCTCATAAATACTTGCCATTTATCCCCGCACAAATTTTCCTTTTTTTTCTGGATTATCCCCGCAAAACTGGGGACCATTAAATAAACAATCCCCTCACCTAATGATAAATACTTCTCAGACATAAGGATAAATACTTTATGATACATTGATAAATACTATATGTTACATGGATAAATACTTATCAGACATAATTGCAACTTTTAGTACAATATCAATGATAAATATTTCTCAGACATAAGGATAAATACTTTATGATATATGGATAAATACTATATGTTACATGGATAAATACTTCTCAGACATAATTGCAACTTACAGTAAAACATCTGTGACAATGATAAATACTTCTCATATATAATCGTAAATACTTGTCAGAACAACGATAAATACTTTCTTGAACTTTGTTCTTGAACTTGTCAATAAGTAATGTTTAATCAAATCAAAGTATTATCATGTCAGGGACAATGATAAATACTTCTCAGACATAAGGATAAATATTTGTCAGAACAATGATAAATACTTTCTTGAACATCAATAAACAGATTAATATTTATTAGCGGGAATTGTTATTAAAGGATAGTATAATTAATGCGTGGATTGTTATTAGAGGACAGTATAATTAATGTGGGGATTGTTAATTAATGCGGGGATTGTTATTAAAGGGCAATAATTAATGCGGGGATAAATAAAAATTTTTAGAGGAATTAGTGCGGGGATAAAAGGCAATTAAGGGAGTTAATTTGGAGAGAGAGAGTGCGGGGTTAAATGGGGGGACAGGGTTGAGGGGATTGTTATAATTATTCTTCATTTTAATATGTGTAGAGTATTCAAAAAATTTAAAAAATTGTGAGCTTTTTGCTGGTACTATATATAAACTTCGTAAAAATTATTAAATTAGATCAAACTATTTTATATTGTAAATATAAAATTCTTTATTTTTTTTAGGTTACAGATTCTGTTGTTTTAAATTCAACGATCAATTTCAACATATGAAGGCGTGCCCAAAATATTATTTAAGTTATGTTTATTCTGCAAGTTCAACATATTATGAAATTTACTTGAGTTAATTAAGATTGTTTTATAGAAATTATACTGTATTACTTTAATTTAAACATATTGTTTTATACAAATTTCAACACTTACACTGTATTACTTTAATTTAAACATATTGTTTTATACAAATTTCAACACTTACACTGTATTAGTTTAATTTAAACAAATATAATAAATTATGTCTTGTAGAATAGGTTAATTTTACTGGATGATTCTATAAAATAATTTATTTTGTTAACTAAAATGCTTTAAACATATTATTTTTTTTCTCATTTTCTTTTGGAATGTTCTCTAATTTCTAAAAAAATTCCACTTTTGAAACATCAATTATTCAGATAACAAATTATAATTTTTCTGACTTTCAATAAATTATTTTTACAAGATCCATTAGAAATGTCTCACTTCGAAGGTTTAATTTTTCTTTTTGATTGAGATAACAGGCCTACTTGGAGGCCTCTAGTTCCTAAATAATGATAAATGTAGATTAAATTACTATAACCAATACTAAAAGTAGTAGAAAGTATAAGCAAAAATATATAGTGAAAGAACCACGTTTTCCAAATACTAGTAAGAAAAAAATTTAGTTATGAATTTAGGAAGATTTTAAATTTCTCAGATTTCCTTGTGCAATTTCGTGGCTCACTTTTAGACCAAATTTATTTCATGAAAGAATTTTCAATAATGCAAGGGCTCTGTTGAAAAGTAACATTTTTATTTTCTTATGCATGAAGGTTCAAGGTTATGTATGCACAATAATTAGAAGACAGCTGGTCAAGGTCGTATCTTCCAGCTCAGCGTGACTGGGCCACACTAATGATCAATATAAATACAAATGTTAAAGGTCGTTTTGTTCAAGTTCAACCAAAACTCTTCCATTTACCAAAAAATATTAATGGAAGAAACCCAGATAGACATTGTAGATGTCCAAGGATAAAGTAATGTGTATTGTTGGAGAAAGAAAAAGAGAGATCAGAATGTGGATTGTTGGAGAATGTGGTTTGGCAACTAATTTTCTTTCATGACTTATATTCCTTTCGTTTCAGGTGTACCTCTAATTTTCCTTTTAATTTTCTTTTCTCTTTTGTAAGTTTGAAGATTTAATTGTTCGAAAAAGGTGGAGCATAATGGCAAGACAAGGAAATGGTGAAATACTTATGCTTTTCGTAATGTGAGCACCATGTGTTTTATTCTTTACTTAATTTTTTCTCTTTGATGATACGGAAATTCATTGCTTTACTTTATTTCGTAGTATATATATTTCATATTGAGAGCAAAATAAGTCTAAAATTAGATATACTTCTAGGTTTTATTGATATCTTTTTGTGATGAATAAGTTTTGAAACGCAAAAATACAATTAATATATATCAAATTTTGTATATAAGATTTCATATTTTTATTGGTTGCAATAAATCATTTGAATAGGATAGAGAAAATATTTAAGGTGTCATTAAACCTCACTATACATATCAAGTTGGATTTAAATTATTTTCTAATATTCATCTCATCTATACAAGAAGAATGAGTCGAACATCAACTTTTTGAGATCATGAGCATAGTTTATTTGTAATGATTTTATTTTTACACCAGATCACTATACAAAATTTTTGCAAAATAAATAATTGAATTGAAAAAATTATTGTAGATATGATGTGCGATTTCTAAAAATAGTTAGTAAAAGTTAGACATGTAGGAATTCTTAGATATTAAATGTATGCACAATTGCTTTAATAATTAAGAAATACAAACTATTTAACACAAGCAAAAACTGTTACCAGTTTCATTTTAATGTGTAGATTATTCAAAAATTTAAAAAAATTGTGAGCCTTTTGCTGGTCCTATATTTAAACTTCATAAACATTATTAAATTAGATCAAACTATTTTATATTGTAAATATATAATTCTTTATTTTTTTTTTAGGTTACAGATTCTGTTGGTTTTGATTCAACGATCAATTTCAACATATGAAGGCATGCACAAAATATTATCTAAGATATGTGTATTCTGCAAGTTCAACATATTATGAAATTTACTTGACTTAATTAAGATTATTTTATAGAAATTATACTGTATTAGTTTAATTAGACATATTGTTTTATAGATATTTCAACACTTATACTGTATTAGTTTAATTTAAACAAATATAATAAATTATGTTATATAGGATAGATTAATTTGATTGAATGATTCTATAAAATAATTTATGCTTTGTTAACTAAAATGCTTTAAGCACTACTTCCCACATTTTTTTTTCTCATTTTCTTCCGGGATGCTTTCAAAGTACTAAAAAAAAAAAAAAAAAATCCACTTTTGAAACATTAATTATTGAGATAACAAATTATAATTTTTCTTAGGAAAACACTTCGAAGGTTTAATTTTTCTTTTTGATTGAGAAAACAGGCCTACTCGGAGGCCTCTAGTTCCTGTGCAGGTCATATATAATGAACCATTTCTTTGGGGGTTATAAAATAATGATAAATGTATATTAAATTACTAAAAGTACTAGAAAGCAAGCAAAAAATTATATAGTGAAAGAACCACATTTTCCAAATACTAGTTAAGTAAAAAATTAGTTATGAATTTAGGAAGACTTTAAATTTCTCAGATTTCCTTGTGCAATTCGTGGCTCACTGTTAGACGTAATTTATTTCAGGAAAGATTTTTCAATAATGCAAGGGCTCTGTTGAAAAGTAGCATTTTTATTTTCTTATGCATGAAGGTTCAAGGTTATGTATGCACAATAATTAGAAGACAGCTGGTCAAGGTCGTATCTTCCAGCTCAGCGTGACGGGGCCACACTAATGATCAATATAAATACAAATGTTAAAGGTCGTTTTGTTCAAGTTCAACCAAAACTCTTCCATTTAAAAAAAAATATTAATGAAAGAAACCAAGATAGACATTGTAGATGGTGAAGTCTCTCGTCTGGCAAAATCAATGCAATCTGACCCATTTTGGGGCAAAACGAACGAGGCAAACAACTTCACCATCTTTCGCAAACCACATCACATTTCCCAAAGCAAGAAGAAACTCTTTGAGCCCTCCGTCATCACCATCGGCCCATTCCACCGTGATCAAAAGGGACTCAAATTCCAAGCCTTCGAGGAGGAAAAATGGCGGTTATTGCAGGGTTTCTTGTCCCGTTGCAGCATAAGTTTAGATCTCTGTCTAAAAGAGATGAAGTCACTAGAAGAGGAAACACGGACGTGTTATAGTGAGAAGTCTACTCTTGACAGCGATACATTTGTCAAGATGATGTTGCTTGACGGATGTTTCGTGCTCGAGTACTTCTTACAATTGTTTATAGGAAAATTGAATTATTCTCGTGTCATATATCGTGATTTGCTACTTTTAGAGAACCAAATTCCCTTCTTTATAGTTGAGAAGTTGTATCAGATGGGTTTAAACCAAGAAGATAGACTTAATTTTGAGAAATATAGAATGAGTTTTGTTAAATACCTTGCTTATATGTTTTTGACCCTAGGACTAGCAAAGGATATAAACTCCATTCCATATCCTCCATCCTTCAAAAAAGTTCCAGATCCTCCTGCTGAAATTCAAGACTCCATACACTCCAAAATTCCAGAACCTCCAGCTGAAATTCCAAACCCTCCAGATAAAATTCATCATTTGGTTCATCTCTGTTACCACTATTTAGTGCCCCACCCAGAACCTAGGGTGCCATTGAACTCAGAAAAAGGGGATATATCCTCTATGGTGATCCCTTCTGCCACTGAGCTAAAAAATAAGGGCCTGAAATTAAAACCAAAGAGCAACCCAAAACATATGCTCGACATATCGTTTGATCATGGTGTCTTACAAATCCCTAAACTAGCAATCACCGCTGAGAATAAGCCTATTTTAGCAAACCTTGTAGCATTTGAACAATCCAAACATGCAAATAAGGATTTACCCATTACAAGATTTGTAATATTTTTGGATAATCTAATCAACACAGTATCTGATGTGAAAATATTACAAAAGTGCGGAATCGTTGAGAACTGGCTAGACAGTGAAAAGGAGGTGACTCAGTTCATCAACCAGTTCACCGAAGTTGATTTTTTTGAGAGAGATCACTATTTGGCGGGATTATACATGAAAGTGAACGGATATATTAAATCAAACTGGGACCAATCAATGTGGAAAAAGCAGCGAGCAAAATTGAAACGTGAATACTTTAGCAGTCCGTGGAAAGCAATTTCTGTCGTTGCCGCTTTCATACTTCTAGTTCTTACCTGTGTACAAACTTTCTATGCAGTTTATGCCTAGAAATTTCCCCCGAGCTCATGATGCTTTAACTTTCACAGTACTTTGCTGGGCTTCTAAATTGAACAAGAGAAAAGTGGCGTTACCATGTATGCTAGGAAGGAGTTGTTTTTTTAATCGTTATTTTTTTTCTTTCCTTGTTTGTCATTCCTTTTAGTGTTGTATCTTGTCTGTGTTTTGTTTTTATGATTTGCTACGAAGGTTTATTTTCAGCACCGGTTAGAGGCATGTATTGTCCTTTTTGAGAAACTTGGCAGCAAAGTGATTTTATTGAAATTTAAATAAAGTGAATGAATTGGACAAAATAAAGTATGCAGACCTATATCATTAAATAAATGTGTTACTTACACGTGTAAGTGCTTATGTGTTAAGAAGAAATAATCGTAGTGTCATGTTATAATAATAGAACTAAGTTAAATTAAGTTTATTTGATAAGTTTAATCAGTTAAATAAATTATGATATACATAAATTGAATAAAAACGTTAAATTGTTCACATAATTCTGATTAATCTGCCGCATACCGAATAATCGCTTGGCTGTACCACATCTGTCTGACGACCGCATACCGTTATTTATAACACTGAGCGAAACTAGACAATTAAAATTAAAAGTCTGAAATATCTAATGTAATGTAATTTTATTTTACAAAAATATAAAAAAAATAATATATACAAAAATTGCAAAATTTAATTAGACAAAATTACAAATTTTCAATTTACAATATGATTTAGACCTTTTTATACCACACTACTATCCAGCCCTGATTGGATTATGGACCAGTCCATTAAAAGATTAAAACCGTGGTAATAGTTATATTTGTCTATAATAATCTTGCATAATTGGGTGATCCATTACAAACAGATCAGACAGTATCCACCATCCAATTGCAATTCAAAAGTATTGGGCCTACATGGGCCTACATGGGCCTACATGGACCCATTCCCAACTTGTTCATACAATTACAGCCATTATAGAATTCAAAATAAGTACCAAACCAAAATCTCATGGAATTGAATGTCAGCCCTTTGCATTCTCAATTTGAATATTTATTAACAAACTGAAAAATTGAATATTAATTAATTAATCCAATGGAATAAATGTATTTCATGCATAGTATGGTGCTTGATAAAGAAAATACTATTGTACAAATTTATGATATCAAACAAAGGTACATTAATTTCGATATTAAATCATTTCAATTCTAACTAGAAATTCATAGGATTTTCATATGTAAATTCCATTTTATGCAAGGTACATATACACAAAACGTTGTTATTTCAATATTTTTTCATTTTTCTCACAATATATTCAACCAAGATCTAGGAATCCACTAAGACTATATAGACGCTTCTTTGATCCATACTAAGTCCTAAGATATTGTGCAAGCCCTACCTTAACTACCTCGCACCTAAACTACCTATGCAAAATTATGCTGTCACGTAAATGCAAAATTATGCTATCACAGAAACATGGATCTTGTGTTTTTATTTTCATTTTTATCGGCGATGTAAATTGACAAACTTATAAAGGGTGTGAAAAAACAATTTTAAGTACGTTCCAGAGGGTCAAATTCGAGATATGACGATGATACTTCATTTATGCAATATTATTGAGGTAAAGAAAACAACATATATTACATTCATTAATAATGAAGCATCACGATTTTTTATGTTATTATTTATTTTTTTAGCACTGGGCATTTGTTACATTAGAGCAGTAGTACTCCCTGAGCATGGGCCTTTAAAAGAAGTGACAGATCAAAGAGGCAGGACAGCCAGAGCAACGGGCTTTCCAGCTCGTCCAATTATGGGCCTTCTACATCATTTGATTTGCCATCAAATTCAATAGGAAAATTTTCTCTATATACAACGTTTTCAAAATTGAGACAGTTTGACCAGTCCTTGTACTAACTACATCATATGAATGATATTATGCATACTTCTTTTGAGAAATACCAATATGAGCTTAAGCGAATGGAGAAATAACAATCTAACGAGGCATGAACAAATTGATAAATGGTTATAATAAAAGTTTTGTTTGTTAACATTTAATTAAGAATTCAGCTCATATGTTGGGAGAATATTACGGATTTAATATCTATCAAACAAACAGCATATATATGAAAGCTGTTTGGCACCACATAAGGAATTTAAGCATTTTAGAAAGAACTCAAATTTGTCTCTGTCTGGGGAAGGCAATCCTCTATATAGGAAATGCTTTTCAAAGATGTGTCAGATGTTTTGTTTTCTTCTTATTATTTTTTTTTTAAAGAATAAAATTACCTAACATGTTGATGACCTAAATTATTTGCTTGTCCTTTTATACAATTAATTTCGATAATTCTCAAACTAGTTGTTGAACACAATTTGTTTTTTCAATGAATACATAAGCATGTGTGAGGATGGTGGGAGAAAATTAATATGGCCAAGTGGAAGTTGTGAACATTATATTAAGAATTGAGAATTGACTAATGTATTAAGTGTTGAAGCAGAGGATGTACGGTCCGTGTATGTGTGTACATGGACCGTGTACCTGGCCGCTAGAGAAGATATGGAAGGTGGCAGCTAGTTGTGTTGATATAAAATGTGTTGTTTTGGAAGGTGGCATCTGAATTCGTTTGAGATTTACAATATATGAAAAAAAGGAAAGAAATAATTATAGAAAAAAAGGAAAGAAAAGAAAAAAGAAAGTAGGATGTCTAATTTGAGGGAGGCTCTTTCTATAAAACCTTCCCTCCTTCCTCTGTAAGAATTATTCTTGTGTCAGAAATAAAAAACGTGTGTGTGAGTGTGGAGGACGTAGGTAGCAAGTTGGTACTAAACCTCGTTAAATTCTGTGTCCAGTGGTACATGGATCATGTGTGAATTTCCGCTGTTCAAATTGTTACATTAATTAATAAGAGAGGGGAATCAATTACAATTAATGCAATATTATTAGAAAAAGAAAAAAGGAGTAAGGTAGGAAAGAAGAAGTGTCATTTGATATGTTTCTGCATTCTAACACGCAAGTACGTACACCTCCAACCTGTATTAAATTGAATATCAAGAGAGGTCACCTCCCTAGACCATAGAGTGGGTTTGCTGACGCAACCAATTATTTGTTTGAAGTGATCTTGAATTTGACATTAACCACATTAATTAAGTTATTAACACTCCTTGGACCGGTTGAAACAAAACCAAGGTTCGCTACAAACTGGCAAAGTAGATCGGCTGGGGCTAAAATGGGCGTTATCCGATGTCAGCCTGCTGGATTTTCGGGATACTTTTTCATGTGATTTGATCTTTAGTGATGATGGAATTCATTATATACAGTTTAGTTATCCCCGCATAAATTTTTTTTTTTCTGGATTGTTCCTCCACAACTGGAGACTATTAAATAAACAATACACTCACCCAATGATAAATACTTCTCAGACCTAATTGCAACTTTTAGAAAAATATTAATGATAAATACTTCTCATACATAATGATAAATATTTTATGTTACATGAATAAATATTTCTCATATATAATTGCAACTTTTAGTAAAACATTAATGATAAATATTTCTCAGACATAATGATAAATACTTTAAGTTACATGGATAAAAAATTTATGTTACATGGATAAATATTTTTCAGACATAATTGTAATTTTTAGTAAAACATATGTATTTCAAAGACAATGATAAATACTTGTCAGAAACAATGATAAATATTTTTTTAAACTTTGTTCTTGAACTTGTTACTAAGTAATGTTTAATCAAATCAAAGTATTATCATGTCAGAGATAATGATAAATACTTCTCATACAATATGATAAATACTTGTTAGAAACAATGATAAATATTTTCTTGAACATCAATAAACATATTAGCATTTATTAGCGGGGATTGTTGTTAGATGACAGCATAATTAATACGGGGATTGTTATTAAAGGACATTATAAGTAATGCGGGGATTATTATTAATGGACAGTATAATTAATACGGAGATTGTTATTAAATGACGAGTAGAACTAGGGTGCTCTTAAGCTTAACAAAGTTTTGGTAAGCTTAACTCTAAAACTCATCAAATCGATTTCAAATAACGAATCCGAACCGTTGAAACCCGCCTACCTTACGTGTGATGCATCTACATGTAAAATTTTTAAACATTCGAATTAATTTAGTATAAAGTCAAGCGGTCAAAATTAGAAGGTTAATAAATTAATTTTAGTGCATTCATTTTTGAACGTTTTTTGACCGCTTGACTTTATACTAAATTAATTCAAATGTTTAAAAATTTCACATGTAGATGCATCACATGTAAGGTAGGCGGATTTCAACGGTTCGGATTCGTCATTTAAAATCGATTTGATGAGTTTTAGAGTTAAGCTCACCAAAACTTTGATGAGCTTAAGAGCACCCTAGTTCTACTCTTAAATGACAGTATAATTTAATGCGGAGATAAATGAAAATTATTGGCGGAATAAATGGGGGGATAAATGACAATTAAGGAAGTTAATATTGAGATAGAGAGTGCGAGGAAAAAGGGCGGAAAGTAGGGGTGTCAATGGGTACGGTACGGGTCAGGTGGAGACATTTTCATACCCATACCCATTAAAATTGACCTTACCCATACCCTACCCATACCCATTAAAAATTGATCTTACCCTACCCTACCCTTACCCGTTAATATTATCGGGTAACGAAACGGTAGCGGGTGAATAACGAATAATACTAGTATAATAATTAGTTTTATTATATTTTACAAATTAAACATCAAAAACTCATTCATTTTAACACATATATAATTGCATTTCTGATAAAAAAATAAAATAAATGTGCAATTAATTTCAACTAAATTATTTTTTTATAAAGAATAAAAATTTAAAAACACAAATATACATTTAAGTGGATTAGAAATTGAATTAAATATACATTTAAGTGGGTTGGAAATTGAATTGAATATATATTTGAATTTTATAATTACCCTATAGGGTAACGGGTACGAAATAGTCATTACCCATACCCTTACCCATTTATTTAACGAAAAAAAATTCTTACCCATACCCATACCCATACCCAATAAGCTAACAAAAAAAAAAATCTTACCCATACCCGCCTTATCGAATACGATACGGGTCGGGTAAACGGCTAAAAAGGTACCATTGACACCCCTAAAGGAAAGGGGTGAGGAGATTTATATAATTATTCATTAGAAAAAGAAAAAAGAGTACGGTAGGAAAGAAGAAGTGTCATTTGATATGTTTCTCCGTTCTAACACGCAAGTACCTGTATTAAATTGAATATCAAGCGAGGTCACCTCCTCAGACTACAGAGTGGGTTTGCTGAGGCAACCAATTATTTGTTTTAAGTGATCTTCAATTTGATATTAAGCACATTAATTAAGTTATTAACAGTCTTTGGACCAGTTGAAACAAAACCAAGATTAGCGGGGGTAAAATGGGCATTCTCCTATGTCGGCCTGCTGGATTTTCGGGATACATTTTCATGTGATTTGATATTTCGTGATGATGGAATTCGTCATATACCACTACAACAGAATGGTTTATCAGCGACCGGTATCAGAGACCGGTGCTGACGCCGGTCGCTGATACTCAATTTTTTCCAAAAAAACAGAAAAAAGAAAAATCTGCGGCGACCAACACTTTCAGCGACCGGTATCAGCGACCGGCACCATCACCGGTCGCTGAAAGTTTTTTTTTTAAAAAAAAAAAAAATCGGTGAAATTTTTCGCTGAAAAAAAAGGCGCCCACGCCCTTCTTCTCCGCCAAAACCCTTCTTCTCCGCCAAAAAAATAGGCGCCAGCGCTGATACGAAATCTATCATCAAAACCCTTTGAAATCGATTGCCAAAACCTCAAACCTCTCTCTTCTAGAAAATCAATCGCTGAAATCGATCGCTAAAAAAGGCACCTCTTCCACTTCTCTTGCGATTGCGACTCCCCAGTAGAGATGGCATCTCTTCCACTTCTCTTCGCTCACTGGTATGATCTCTGTATAACGGGCTTTGATCAGTGGGTTCAGTTCAGCAACTTCAGCTAGCTGTGCTTATTTTTTTACTTTTGTTTGTTAAGTGTTGAGTGCATATGAAATGATCAATCTTCGTTGTTTGTTAAGTGTTAAGTGTTTCTTCTCAAATTTCTCAATTTTGGGACCAATTTTAGTTTGATTTGGGTTTCTAAACAACTAGGTTGTTTAATTTCAGTGGAGCAAAGGAAAACCCTGACTTGATTTGGTAAGTCCCTGCCTCTAATTGTGCCAATTGCAAAAGCCCCCCCTAATTATTTCTTTATTTTGCAATTTCAGTCGAACCAAATACAAACATAAAATCTTTTATGAACAAGAGATACAAGAAGTCTTTCAATTCCCCATTAAAATTTAGGTATGTTGTGCTTCACCTTTAATTTATATCCTTTCATGTATCATATTGCATAAATTTAACTAATTATGTGCTTGTTGTAGGCCATTTCATTAATATATTTTAAGAGGTTCTACTTGCAGTGGTCGGTCATGCAACATCACCCTAAAAGTATCATGTAAGCTAATATATGGTATATTTATTTATGACATTAGGCTCAAATCCTTTACAAATCATGTCATGTAGAAAACTCAAGGCTTATCAATTTGACTTTTCTTGCATATTCCATCTATAAGAGTGTAATAGGTCATGACATTAGGCTCAAGCCCTTTAATGTACCTGCAAAGTGCAAAGTGCAATTTTACTTAATTTATTTGCTTGATTTTATTTGCTTGATTTTTTTTTTCTGTGTTTATCTTCCTCCTGGTAATAACTATAGATTGCAAGAAGCCATTCTTTCAATGATACTAGTCATGCAAACTCTTCCAATGAACTCACTGCACAGGTAATTAAACCATCTTATACTGAATTATTAATATGCATAAATTGTTTGGTATCCAAGAAATGCCCTCTATGAAAAAACAGACAAATCAGAGGGCATAGGCCATGTTTCTGTCAAATCCAAGTTCACAAACAGAAAGAAGACTCTTTTTCATGCAGTTTAGACCCAAATTTTGTATTATTTGGATTTTTATACTATTTTCTATGAATTTTTGAATCTCAGCTTTTCAAATTGCTTAATATATTTATAAAGAAAGGTCCATGAAGGAAGGCTCGGATCGCGAATCCGACGGTCGGATTTTGGGCTGTGGAGCTCCTGTCAAAATTTCAGCTCGATCCGACAGACGGATCAAAAGTTACGCCCCTTTTCGTGAAGCATGCACAAAAAAAATGCTGATATAAGTATCAGCGACCGGTATTTAGGTATCAGAGACCGGTTACACCAGTCTCTGATACCTTTTCATGACGTCAGTAAAAAACAACTGCGACCAAAAAATTTGGTCGCAGAAAAAGTATCGTCGACCGGATGACGTCATTCAGCGACCAGTGACGTCATCAGAAGGGTATCTGCGACAATGCTTTCAGCGACCGGGGTATTAGCGACCGTTTTTCACTTTCTGCGACCGGATTGATTTTCTGCGACCGGCGCCAATACTTTCTGCGACCGGTTTTCCGGTCGCAGAAAGTGGGATTTGCTGTAGTGTACAGTTTAGTTATAGTAATGCATCAGCAACAATATTTATCTTAATAATTTAAATAAAATTCATTACTACTAATTTGACGTGTATTCTCTCTCTGAAGTCACATATTTTAAATTTGTAATTGACAAAGTTCAACGATAAGTTATACTTTTCTGCACCATATTTCATAAGAGTATAGGATATATTAGGCTAAAAGGTTCACCCGATTATATCTAAATTTGTGGATGAACAGGTTTTTCATGCATCCAATAACTATAGCACCGATCGATCATTACCATGATTTATGATATATGTTCCAAAACCTTTTATGGAATCTATATTAATTAGTGCTCCATGAACATGCCGCCGAATTGATCACCTGCTCAAATAAATGTTAATGCAGCAAAAGTTCAGATATTAATTTATTAAGAAAGCAGAAAATATAAAGCCACTGACGAAAATCATTAGATACTGGAACATAAAAAAGTTCAGATATATTTGTTGTGTTAATTTTTACAACTAATTCTATAAGATACTAGAGGCAAATCCAAAAACTATAAGACTAACCAATATGATACCTCAAAACTAAACGGAAACTGTAACGGTGCTCCATAAATATATATACAGCCGAGAAAAATTATACACCATATATAGTTTGCAGATAAATTATATATTCCTGCAAGCATTATAAAACCCAAAAAGTTATTATTACTTGACATTTTGTAATAATTAAAATTATATGTCCATTGATGAGAACTTTTATTTGTAATTAAGAAAATTGTAGGAGTCCGGCGAATTTTTTTTTATATTAATGTTTTGAATATTACGCAGGGAATAGTATATTAATGTTTTTACAATTTTTTCTACATATTGCTTGCCTTTGATCTGAGAGACCGGCATGCCATTATCCCATTAAATATGCTGGCATAAATTATATTTACTTGTGGTGCTTAATTTGATGCATATAAAACAATGGATTGTACAAAATTTGTTATAGAGAACAGCGTCGGAAAATAACTAGTTAACTTTATAATTGACTCTGTTTAGAGTTTTTTGTAAGCAATCTAAGTTGACGAGCTAAATAAATATGCAAAGTTGTTTCAATCATGCTTCGGATGATCAGGATCGGTGTGCGGTAAATGGTTATACTTCGAATTTTGGTTGTAAACATCTAATTAAGAGTTTGACTCCCTATAACTGGTGAATATTACGGATTTCATTTCAATCAAAGAAACAACTCAAGGAAGAGTTCAGCACCAGATGAGAGATTTAAGCAGCTTAAAAATAGCTCAAGTTTGTCTTTCTCTGGGGCAGGTTAACTCTGTAAGATACATTGTCAAACATGTTGCAGGTGTTTTTCTTCTTCTTTCTTGAAAGAATAAATTACCTAAGATCGATGTTGATGTTTTAAATTATTTGACATTCTTTTTATACAATTTATTTAGCTAACTTTCAAACTAACGGTTGAAAGTTGATTTTCAATGATCACATGCCTACATTAGCATGAGTGGGGATGGTAGGAGATTAGGGCAAGAGATGTTAAATTAATTAGCACGTAAAATGTTATACTTGACCCTCTCAAGAGTGATATAGCAATATCTTTACATCTATTTATGATTTGTCCAACAAAGAGAAAAAAAAGTGTAACAAAACTGAATCAACTATATATAATGCTTTATTGACAGTTATTTAACATTGCGTCTCTATAACAAGTTTTATACAATTCAATACTTTCAAATGTATTAAATTAAATACCACAAATATATGTGATTTACTCCCGAACATATAACAAGACGATTGCATGCCAGTCTCTTAGATGAAGGCAAACAGAAATCACACAATCAGAACTTGTTAAATATGTTGTTGTAAATTACATTCTGAAACAATTGCTGGGGACCTTTTTCTGGCACATGAGGACTGAAGAGAAGCGGCTCATTTAGATGGGACTCGACATAGGCGGCTGATTTAAGGTTATCAAATGAACATTTACAAAATAATCCTGAAGTGTTCAAGTACAAGAAAAAAAGTTTAAAATAATATTCAAGGACTTATCTAGTCTTCTGCTCATTATTATTTAAATTAAATTTTACAACTGAATTTATAATTTTGTTTCATCGAATTGTATGATTGTTTTCACTAATAATAATATAAGTTTCCACTAAAGAATCTATAATTTTAATATTAGGAAAAGTATTAATATAATAAAAAAATAATGACTCACTTTTTTTTAGTGTTAATGAAAATAATTGGTAAACGGTTTATATTTGGAACTAAGAATTGGTCTCCGTACGTATTAGCCTAGAGGAGAGCAGGAAGTCAATTGCAATTAAAGAGGCATTTGAAGAAGAAAATAACAGTTACTTGCGTCAAGAAGAAGTGTTTTAAGTTGTTTACCAACATTCCAATCTACGGAAATTTTTTTATCTACCATCTTAATCATGTAATGAAATTTTGGTCTTACCATATATTTATGAAAAATTCCAATAGTAACATTTACGTGGGCAATGTCTGCGGTGATCTGAGGGACTCTACGTACATAGGCATTGTAATATTGTATGCAGGCCGTAATTAGCTTTAAAAGGGAATATATAAAAGGGAATATTGTACGCAATGCCTGCTTAGATGTGGTAATATATAAAAGGGAAGAGAGAAATAGACCCATACTATTTCTTACTGTTAAAATAGGTAAAAACTCACTACTACTGAATGACCTATTATAAAAAATAGTGAAAAAAATGTAAACAAATGTAAAATTTGATCTACATGTACATTTTCACATGAATATCATATTGAACGGTTCACATCGATTGATTGGTCTTTGTAAACAGAGGTATTGATCTATAGTACTCACCAATATGTGTTATGAATAGTTATCTAACTCAAAAGAAAATTAGTGACATTAGTCCGTAATAGTTAATCATTAAATGTTTTCATACATATTAATTGTTGGAGCATTATATATGTGCATCCGATAATGCGCTACAACATTCATATACGATGTTAATAAAGAACCGTGTATAATTGAATCCAATTGTACACGGTTCCTTATTAAAAAAAAAACCTTGAATAAATGTTGGAACATATTTACACAATTTTTTTTTTTAATAAAAACCGTGTATTAATTTTGGAGAAAATTTTCAGAAATCTGGATTTCTTGCTTTAGACACGGATTTAATATAAATTTTGAGAAAACGTGTATCATGTACATTGTATGCTTAGTGTTTCTGAAGTAGTGATTATTGTGTATCATAATTAAGTTCTTCAAAAGGTTAGATTGAAGAACTTGTCAGGTCTTATGTATTATATACAAAACTGTTAGCAGATCGTTTTCAACTATGTTAATCATTATCATAAATAATGTTAAAATTTATTTTATAATATGTGGATTTATACGTTCGATTGAAATCACATCAAATCCAGTGCGATCTTATTTTATTTTTATTTTTTCAAATTTGACGGATGGCTCACATTTGATGACAAAGTTTTGTCCTTGCTTCTGCAAGTTTGGTGGTAAGTAGAAAACAGAACAAACGCTGCACGCTAATGTGAAAGGACATTTCATATGAAAACACCTTCCATGACAAAACATGTGCATATATAGGGTTTTCTATTTTTTTTTAATCGAGGCTGCAATTCATTTAATGAGCTACAGATTTGAGAAAGTTTGTTTAGAATATATCTGATCACTGCAATGATAGACTCCTTCCCCTATAGTTACTGTCAAGAATAATTAATAGAAATAACTCAGAACACAAAACTCTCAAGAAATCTCCATTCCCATCCTATTTTTATTTCTTCTTTTTTTGTCTTTTGCACGGCTGTGTTCGTGTTATTTATGCATCCATAAACATTTTTGTATATCAATCAAATCATGCTAAATATGGAAACTTTTAAATGAAAAATTATTTTCAACTATCTATGACCGATTTCACCAGATGCGTATAAGATTTCTTTCTTAAATTTCTTCTTTCATTCTTCGAGTAGATACAGATCTTCCTTAAAACCGAGTGTAATCTTAACAGTTACCAATGACTCACTCAAAAGTAAATTAGTGAAATTAGCTAGTCCGTAATAGTTAATAATTAAATTTTTCCATAAATAATAAATAAACTAACTTGATAGACGGGGGACTAATTAATTTTCACATTTTTAATAAGATGAAGCTGAGTCTATTCCAAAAGGAAACTTTTGAAAGGAGTCATTGACTTTTTCAGATCTATCCCAAAAGGAAATTTTCTCAAATGCGGAGTCCATTAATTAAATAAATTGGAATCTCGATTTAATAAATTACAAAAAAATATACATATATGGATTACATATAGATTAAAAGAATCACATGGTTATTGCCTTGCCATGATGGTTTCCATTTGGTATTGATATTTTATTTCAATAACAAATTACTACAGTCTGTCACTATCTGACGAGGGTAGTAGATATTGAATTTACTATTCTAAGTAAAGGATCCTGATAACAATCCCCGCAGTCTCAACCCCACAAAAAACCCCGCACAAACTGCCAAAAAAGTCATGGGGGAACCGCTCAATCATTAATACTCCGCAGAAACTGTTAGTATTTAACTTGAAGCATTAAAGTATTTATCCTGGATTTGCAGAGTATTAATTCCTATGCAATGATATCTATTAATGACTGAACAAATCAATCCATCAATTGTCCCCGCACAACTGGGGACCATTAAATAAACAATTCCCTCATAAATACTTGTCAGTTATCCCCGCACAAAATTTCTTTTTTTTTTGGATTGTCCCCGCACAACTAGGGACCATTAAATAAACAATTTCCTAACCCAATGATAAATACTTCTCAGACATAATGATAAATACTTTATGTTCCATGGATAAATACTTCTCAGACATAATTGCAACTTTCAATAAAAACATCAATAATAAATACTTCTTAGACATAATGATAAATACTTTATGTTACATGGATAAATACTATATATTACATGGATAAATACGTCTCATACATAATGATAAATATTTTCTTGAACTTTGTTCTTAAACTTGCCAATAAGTAATGTTTAATCAAATCAAAGTATTAACATGTCAGGGACAATGATAAATATTTCTCAGACATAAGGATAAATACTTGTCAGAACAATGATAAATACTTTCTTGAACATATCAATAAACAGATAAATAATTGTTAGCGGGGATTGTTATTAAATGAAAGTATAATTAATGCGGAGATTGTTATTAGAGAAAAATATAATTAATGCGGGAATTGTTAATAAAAGGACAGTATAATAATGCGGGGATTGTTATTAATTCACAGTAATTAATGCTGGAATAAATGGAAATTCTTAGCGGAATTAATGGGGGGATAAAAGACAGTTAAGGAAGTTAATTTAGAGAGAGAGTGCGGGGATAAATGGGGGGACAGGAGTGAGGGAATTAGTATAATTATTCCTAAGTAAATACCGTAGCAAAATCGTTTTTTATAAGTTGTTACTAAGTAAATTATATATATACACCTCTTTTTTTAAATTAAGTGCACGATAAATCAATGGTCATAACTCGAAAAGACATGGAAAAACGACATACCATTTGATAGCACATGGCCACATGCACGATAGATCTGTGTATTATTTTAAAAAAAATTCAAATTGGAGGAGAGCATTTATAGCACCTTGATGTGAAGTCAATGATTCTCTTTTTCGCATTGCGAATCATCGCTTCATCATTTACAAAGTAGAACCTTGAAAGTTAATTAAACAAAAAAAATGTCATTTACAAGGTTGGCTGACTAACTTTTTTGTTTCAATATAAATAAATTGATTGCTTAAAATAATTTTACAACCGAAAATATTTGTTCTCAATAGTTATCTTTGCAATTTGTTATTAATTATATTTACAAGGTTATTTATAACCAATTCTATTCTAGCCGTTAGGCTATTTTCTAAATTGATACATGCTGGATTTGTCTAATGTACGAATTTTAGGTTAGGTATACTAAACCCTAACGGTTAATTTCTGATACTAGTTAAATTACTTTTATAAATAGTTAATGATGATTTTTTGAGACCTAAGTTTACACATGTTATGTATTAATTCGGAGAAGGCATATGACAAAGTATCGAGAAAGGTCATGTCGTGGGCTCTTGAAAAGAAGAAATGTCTAACAAAGTACATTATCCTTATCAAGGATATCTACGATGACGCTGTGACTAGTGTCAGATCACGTGATAGAGAAACTAGTGACTTTACTCGATCTTAAGATAGGATTACATCAAGGGTCAGCTTTGAGCCCCACATTTTTTCCCAAGCGGTGGATGAAGTTATAAGGGACATATAAGGAGAGATCCGCTAGTGTATACTCATTGCTGATGATGTGGTGCTAATTGACAAGAGTAGGAGTTGATAGGCAACTGGAGTTGTGGAGACATACTTTAGGATCAAAGGGTTTTAGATTTGGTAATACTAAAATTGAGTATATGAGGTGCGAGTTCAACGGTGTCAGGTCAAATGATGGAGATGTCATTTTGACCGGAGAAGTAGTACCTAGATAGGACACCTTTAGATATTTGGAGTCGATGCTACAAAGTGATTGCGAGATTGATGAAGCTGGTAGCCATAGGATACGAGAATGGTGGGTCAAATGGCGACATACATCTACCATTCTATATGATAAAAAAGTCACCAAAAAGCTAAAAGACAAGTTCTACAGGACGGCGATCAGGCCTGCAATGTTGTATGTTGCAGAATGTTAGGCTACTAAAAGACAACACATCCAAAAGATAAGTGTAGCAGAGATGAATATATTGCGGTGGAGCTGTGGCCATACAAGACGGGGCCGAATAAGAAATGATGATATACGTGATAAACTTGGGGTAGCACCTATTGAAGAGAAGCTCGTCCAATACCACTTGAGATGGTTTGGGCATCTCCAATGGAGGCCTCTCGAGACACTGGTGCATACTGGAATTATAAGTCATATTGAAAACATAAGGAGAGGCAGAAATTGGTCACAATTTATATGGGATGAGTAGTGAAAAGGGACTTGAATGATTGTAATGTATCCAAGGAGTTTGTTTCAGACATAAGCACTTGGAAGTTAGCGATCACGTACCAGAATCATGACATAGGACATATTGTTTAGGGATTGTTTAGGAGTAGTATTATAGGTCTTAGGTCATAGGACTAGTGATTCAGGGTCAATGACGTAGAGCTTATGACTTTAAACCCTACGATCTATAGTTTAGGCATAATATAGTTAGTATTAGTAGTATTATTAATACCATTATTACTATTAGTATTACTATTAGTATTACTATTATTATTTTTTATTTTTTTATTTTTATTACTATTTATCTTGACTTTATGATTATGATTTTATTTTATTTCTAGCCTATCTCAGTTTGTTTGAAGCTAAAAGCTTGGTTGTTGTTGTTATTGTTATTGTAAGTTCTATTTCTGATAACGCCAATTTATATAGCAAAAATCACTAATTTTAAATACGGAAAATGGCGAAAAAGCGTGTGCAAAGTAGCAATTTTTCTAAATTATTTACCGCAAACGTGTTTTAGGCTATTTTGGCAGGTTTTGGAGAAAATTGCCTATTTAGGCCAAAAACGAATCAAAAATGTCATATTTAGGTCATTTCTGAAGGTAGCGTCAAAATAGGGCATCAGATGGAGTATGCAACACCTCACATGAAGTGCACAACATGCAACATGGTGAAAAACACAGAAAAATCAGCTAAGTCAGGTGCCGTGTGGACTGGAGCATACCGCATGCGGGTCAGCGCCTAGGCCGCAGAGCACACAGATTGAGTCCGTGGACTGTCTTGGTTGGATTAAATCTCAGTTGTTGAGTAGCCACCTTCTAAAAGGATGAGCCTACTGCTATGTTAGGCTTGCTAAGATTGGAAGAATATTAGCGACGAGTTATTTATAGCATGAAATGCTATCGATAGCCTCCATCTATTCGTGGCGAGTTATTTATGGCATGTGAAGCTAAAAATAGCCACCATGGCTACACCTTAGGAATACTATATAAACCCCTCTTGTAATAGGATTGGTGTGCATATTTTAGTCGTGTAAGTCCAGAAATAAGAGTAGAATAGTGTATAAATTCTGGAGTAGAGAACGGAAAGCGCTTGAAGTCCAAGGCGGGAGAAGAAGGCGTCATATGAGGAGTTCTTCAATCTTCTGGGGTTGTGGTTATGTCTTTCTTATTTTATTCCTTTTATTTTATCATGGCTTTAAGTAGCTAATCTTCTTGTCTCTAGGATTTGGATGTATTGAATTCTATATTATTTCGTTATATTTGAAATGTTATTGAATCGTATCCTTGCATACATAGTTCTGTCTACTATATGTCAATGTCCTCCACATTCCAATAGGTGTTAAGTCATTATATTTCTGTGTGAGTGGGATACAAGTAAGTACTTAAACACTTTGGCTAACAAGGCTTGACAGTGGTTCAAAAATTAGGGTTAGAACTCAGTGGGCTCCCTTGGCAGGATATGACTATATTGCATGTTTAATTATAATTAGAAATTTATTTATTAATTACTTAGTAATAAGTAGGGTTTAGGGTTACTACTTAGCGAGTAGTAGGGGAATGTGATTAATTGGGTTGGTGTGAGTAAGTCTATTATATTACATCCTGTGACAATCTGAATTGTTCCTCACAAGCTGATCTTAGAGTCGAAGAACCTTTCAAATACGCATAAGACCGAACCTTGACATCCGTGGGGAATTATAGTACCGGAGTGCAGCTCTGTCTGCGGGGTGGTTTATATCGCATGTGGGTAAACATGAGTGCCTTAAATATATTCTAAATTAATGTCACACCCCGTGGCCACGGGTCGTAACAATCCCCCGTCGTAAGCATACAACACCGTGTATGCTTACAAGGCAATTAACAATTCAATCAAAACCATAAGCAATATAAAACGAGTTTCTAAATATAACCAGAGTACACAGTTTGGTCAGAATATAATACATCAACAGTATCTCATCCGGATACCAACCATGAGGCCTACCCTAAATCTATACAACAAAACATATCTAGGGTCATGTGATGGTAACTACTAAGGCCTACTACTCGCGTGTCTCTCCAAAATCAGTCGCACCCATACCTGTAAAATAACCCGAAGGGTGGGGGTGAGAATAAAATTCTCAGTGCGAATTTGCCACAGTTTAGACTATTGGACTTGCAATCAGACTCCATATTCAAAAATGAAACCCAAACCATAACAATTCAAACAGATATATATTCATAAATAACAGAATGCCAATGCTCGACAACAATTAATCAAACTGAATCACAGTTTACGGAATTTCCAAGATGAATTTCAAACACAACACATATTTGTCTTAACTCGCCTCATTAGGGCTTGTAGCAACTACAGATGTTCTTTCGAGCTGGACCCTTTATCAAACCCTCGTCTGTAGGGTTACTGACACCTACAGACGCTCCACCGAGCTGGACCCTTTATCTGACACCCATCTGTAATCGGTTGGCTTAATCGTTTATTAAGGTCTGGTTCAAATCATATAAAGAAAATCCACTTTGGAATCATTCCAATGTTCGTAATATTCAATTGACCGTCCAAATGCATTAACACGTAGGAGAATGCCACCGAGCCACAGACGTTACACATTAGTCACCCACGATTTCAATTCACACATCATAACATAATCACCCTCCCTCGTCCCAACCGGTACTGGGAAACATTGAGGGCCGTTCACCTAATGCGCCAGAAGGATCCTGGGAATCAAAGTCAGCATACAGCCCGACTTTGCAAATTCATTGGATCCAAGTGCTTAACTTCGTAAATCCATTCACATACATAGTTCATGGTGACTCTCAATCAAAATCAGATCATAATAGATTGACACAACCGACAACCATACCAGCATGCAAATCACTCAAGTCGCATCAATTCGAGTTTAATTTTATTGGGCTATGCAAATGATTTACACAATTCAATGATGCAATCAATCATATATTCAACATGATAAACGAATAAACAGTTTAATTCCTGAAAATGAAATATCAAACAAGTCCAAGAATCCCGCACCTGTTTACGACGAGCGTATTGCTTAAATTATGGTTCAGACGTCTCGAAATGTCCAGCGAAGTCTTGCTCGACCAAATCTACACCTATTTTACAAGTATGCCGGGTTTAATTCGGATTCAGTGATCTATACATTTACTTTAGTTTACTAATGGTTTGTACATTCCTTAATCAATTCTTTTCGGTTCCCTCTTCCTTATTGACCATCTCTACAACTGCATATATTTGCATCTAGGCCCTCTAGCCATATACAGCTCAATTTGGTAACCATTTAGGTACCAGTTCTCTATTTTGGTTACCGCAACAATTCAATTTACCGAGTGGTTAACCCTAATTTGGTCAAAATCTCAAATTATATGTTAAACGTTCTAGCAATACAAGATCAAGAGATAACCCTACTGATTACAATTCTAATCGGTCGGATTAAACTAATCAATTCATGATTATGCCTAATTTCGGTTTTGGCACAAAACCCTAGAAATCAAAATCCACAAATCGGAAGGAAATCGGGAAAAAGATTGATAAATAAACAAGCAAGGAGTGTAGAGGAACTAGTCCATGAGCAATTCGAACACAAATCTCAGGTTTAAAACGAAAACCCGAGAAATCGAGAAATTCGAGTTTTGAAAGAGAAGGAAGGAGAGAGAGAAATACTGATTAAGAGAGCTAGGAGAGATCTACGGCCACTTGCTCGGTTCCGACTTCGATTTTTAGCAACAATCAGGGGTTTGAGAGGGAAAGGAAACTCTCTCACTCTTTTCTTCTCTCTTGGGCGAAAATCACTTAAAAATGGGAAAGAAATGAAGTGGGAGAGAAGGGAGCAAAGGAATTATGCAAATAACCCCTCAGAATCATCCAGTGCGGATCGCTTCATCCGCAGTGCGGGTCCAGTCACCCGCACTCGGGACTTAACAGACTTCGGAAAATGCAAATTACACAGAAAAATCCCTGAGTGCGGACACACTCATCCGCAGTGCGGGTCACTCACCCGCACTCGACACTTAGTCAATTTTCGGCAAGATTTCAGAAAAAGTCCGAGCCTAATGCGGACGCACCCATCCGCAGTGCGGGTCAATCCATCCGCACTCAGCACTTAGAAGAATTTCAGAAAATTCAGATCAACACAGGATTTCATGAGTGCGGACGCACCCATCCGCAGTGCGGGTCATTCCATCCGCACTCACACTGATAAGGTCTCAGAATCTCGAAACACTTGACTTACTTATTTAGAGAAGCATTATTTAAGATTTAAGTTTCTATTTCGTTAGCGAAATTTTTGATTCTTGCCTTTAAAACATTTAGAATTTAATTGTTAAAGTTCCATAACGTAACAATTAATTAGAAGGATATTATCTAAACCCTAGAGCCTCCCTATTTATGTGATTTACAGCAATTAGTATCTCCACCTATAACCTAGCCAAAGTAAACTGTAAAATCAATCCTAATTATTATTATTTATTAAGCACACAACTAATCAAACCTGAGAACCTAGACTAGTATACATTGTTATTCATTTAAAGATCTATACCTGTGGATCAAAACTCGACACTACTATATGGTAGGATCATGCGCTTGTGATCTGAACGAAAGTAGAATTAGGGTAACTAAGTATATTTTTATATACTAAAAGTTAGTAGGGATAGATTATTGCAATATATATTCTATCAATTTCTCAACAATAATAAAAAGTTTGTTTGCAATATATTTGGAACCAAATTTATTGTTGTAACTGGTTTTGTTTATTTGTAACTATAATTTTTTTGAGTAAAAAAATTGTAACTATAATTTTATTATAAATTATTGCAATATAATATATAACTATATTATATCCATACACAACTAAAATATGATGATAATAATATCTAGTATGTTATATCGAAATCCATAGTTATCACACTAATAATAGTTGACGTAATTCATCAGTATTTTTGCATTATATTTTGAAATTAAAGAGACAGGTGAATTTAATTAGAAAATTTATATCGAAACATCATATACTTTTTAAGATAACTACAAAAAGGATCAGCATTGGAACATTTTTTATTTTTTTTACAGAGCTGGTCCATTACTTTTTCATGAAAATTTAATTATGGGATTTAGGAACACTTAACTTTTTCGTGGCTCACTGTTAGATCTCTATTTCAAGAAAGATTTTTCAATAATGCAAGGGCTCTGTTGAATAGTAGCATTTATATTTTCTTATACATGAAAGTTCAAGGTTATGTATGCACAATAATTAAAGAGAGCTAGAACTGGTGATCGAAGGTCGTATCTTCCAGCTCAGCGTGATGGGGGCACACTAATGATCAATATAAATACAAATGTTAAAGCCCGTTTTGTTCAAGTTCAACCAAAAACTCTTTCATTCACCAAAAAATATAAATGGAAGAAACCCAGATAGTTGTACATGTCCAAGCCTCTCCTCTTCCAGAAGCCTCTCCTCTATCAGAAGCCCCAATAGTTGTAGATCTCAAAGCCTCTCTGCAACGTGAACTCAACACATTATGGGGCAATGAGAACGAGGTGGAGAACTTCACCATATTTCGCACACCACATAACATTTCCCAAAGCAAGAAGAATCTCTTTGAGCCCTCTGTCATCTCCATCGGCCCATTCCATCGTGGTCAAAAGCACCTCCGAACCTTGCAGGAACAAAAAAGGCGGTTCTTGCGGGATTTCTTATCCCGTGAGGACCACATAAGTTTGGATCTCTGTATATCAGAGATGAAGTTGCTAGAAACGAGAACACGGAGGTGTTATAGTGACACGTTTGATGATCTTGATAGCAATGCATTTGTCAAGATGATGCTGCTCGACGGATGCTTTGTGCTCGAGTTCTTTTTAAAATTGTACGATGGAAATTTGGATTCTATTGTTGAGGTTAGCTGGAATTCTTATTTCGTATATCGTGATTTGGTACTTCTAGAGAACCAAATTCCTTTCTTTATAGTTGACAAGTTGCATGAGCTGCTTGGTTTTAATTATCAAGTATATAGAATGCGTTTTGTTAAATACATTGCTTGGAGCTTTTTGCGCAAAACAAACTACTTCGTGTCCACAGACAAATACGATCCAGATGAAATTCCAGACCCTCCAGCTGAAATTCATCATTTGGTCCATCTCTGTTACCACTATTTAGTGCCCAAGCCAGAGAAACCAGTTGTATTGAGTTCCAAATCATTTAATCTTACCAGAATGTTGAGCGCCAATAGAATTATCAAAGGATTGTTTCATCGGTTTTGTTCAATGGTGCTCAGAGGAAGATCTCCTCATTCGACTTCTCAAAGCTTGTCAGAGGCATTGCCGAATTCTACCGAGAATATATCCTCGATTATGATCCCTTCTGCCACTGAGCTCAAACAAAAGGGCGTGAAATTCACACCAAAGAGTAACCCGAAACATATAATCGACATATCATTTGAATATGGTGTCTTAAAAATCCCTAGATTAAAAATTACCGATGACACTAAGCCTATTTTCGCAAACCTTATAGCATTTGAACATTCCACATATGGAATAGAGGATTCACCCTTTACAGTCTTTGTAGCATTTTTGGATAATCTAGTGAACACACCAAATGATGTGACAATATTACAAGAGTGCAGAATCATTCAGAACTTGCTAGGCAGTGAAGAGGAGTTGGCTCATTTCATCAACCAGGTCACCGAAGGTAGTTTTTGGGGGACAGATCCCTATTTGGCGGAATTATACACGGAAGTGAATAGATACAGTGAATCAAGCTGGAACAGGCAGCGAGCAAAATTGGTTCGTGATTACTTTAGCAGTCCGTGGACAGCAATTTCTCTCATCGCTGCTTTGATACTTCTAGTTCTTACATGTGTACAATCTTTCTATGCAGTTTATGCCTACAAATTTCCCCCGAGCTCATGATGCTTTAACTTTCACAGTACTATTCGGGGCTTCTAAATTGAACAAGAGAAAAGTGGCATTACCATGTATGTTAGGAAGGAATTGTTTATTTAATTGTTTTTTCTTTCCTTGTTTGTCATTCCTTTTAGTGTTCTATCTTGTCTGTCTTTTGTTTTTTATTATTTGCTACGAAGTTTAATTCAAAAGCACCTTGTAACTCTGCACTATATATATCTCTGGTTTCCTTTCCTTTGTGTATTTTATTATTCATTTTGAAGGTTATTGGGCATGTATTGTCTTTTTTGAGAAACTTGGCTTTTGATTTTATTGAAATTGAAATGAAGTACATGAGTCAATACAAATGCTACAGGGAATTGGACAATACAAAGTTTGCAGACCTATACATAGATCTATTTATTTTCAACGTTGCATTGTACTCTAGACTTACCCATTCTATGTCATCTCCCCTGTTCAATTTAACTCTAACACCATCTGTGCCACAATTTCGCCTCTTGAAACACTCTTACCGCAAGCATTCTGGTGGAATCTCAGTTCTAAAACTGAGATATTAAAAGAAAAACACTTATCATAGATGCATCTTTATGGTCATTTTAGTTTTTGAATAATTTTAACATATCTAATTTTAATTTACATTTATTATATCTACATCCTTTGCAGTTTTTATTTTAAGGGCACAAATTTGTTTTTTTATGATTTATTGTACCAAATTGAGCATCAATCTTTAATAACAGAAACTGTTTCTCATCGACAAATCTGTACAATTAGTACATGATTAATTATCCCTCCTGTGTAAATTTCAAGGATAATTTGCTAGTATACCCATACACATTAAATTCTATAATAGCCAACTAGTATCATGCCCGTACTTTATGAAAGGGACATATTATCAAATCAGGCATTGAGTCCCATAGAAGTATCTTAATTTAGATCTAAACTATGATTACCTTTAATTTATAACGAAAATTAGCCATATGTTATGTCTCATTATCAATTGTTTCAATCGGGACAATGGCCTAGGGTTGTTCGAAAAGTAAGATGCTACCGCCACAATATGGGCTTAAACCGTACCTAACTTCAAATAAGGCCCGGTTTGGTCAATGGGCCTTAGTAAAGAAATAGTGAGCCTTTTCAGCTGTAAACTATCTCACACCTTTGTGATTCTTTTATTTTAAATGAAATTTGGTTTTATTTTCCTTATGAGTAATAGTTGTTTTGCTGGTGTCGGATGGGGAGTTCTGCGCACAAATTTATTAGATTGGCTGAATTTCTTGGGCTTCACACGGGCTTGTAGACTACTGGACCAAAATCCTAAATGAATTTTGCTCTAGCAAGTCACAGTTATCTTTAGCCCTTTAACACACCAGACATGTTCGATTAAATGCGCCACTACTTTCATCCGTCATCCAGATAATAAACCTCCAGTAGTGGAGTGGAACTTGGGATGTTCATAAGCTATTTGATCAAAATGTTTTTGGTGAGCTTAATTTTAAACGACAGATTCAAACTGTTAAAACTGATTTACTTCACAAATAATGTATTAAAGCTCAAATTTATATATATTGAAATTAATTTAGTATAATAACAAAAAAAACAAAAAAAACCATTTAAAAATTAACTTATAAATCTATTTTTATTTATCGCTTCATTTTATACTAAATTAATTCAAAAATTTATAAATTTGCCATGTGACCACATTACGAATCAAACAAGGAGGAGAGGCATTTATATACTGGGACCTCTTCAATTCATAGTCAAGTTAAGAATCTGCTCCGCTTCTCCGTTCCGTTTACGGATTATAAAATTTATCCGTATTTGAATTCAGATATATTCTTTGTATTTAATAAATATCCGAATATGGATCCGGACAATTATGTGCTTCGTTTATCAATGTCTCCCCTACTCTCTACGGTGCACAGTGGCATTTTGTTTGTGCTGCATATTAAGGTCCTCAAATTTATATATTTTTAAATTAATTTTGTACAAAGTCAAGAGATAAAGAACATTTTGAAATTAACATATAAATCTATTATTTTTTTCCGCTTGACTTTATGCTAAACTAATTTGAAAATTTATAAATTTGACATGTAAACACATTAATTGTGAAGCAAATCTTTTTCAAAGGGTTTGAGTTTTCCATATGGAGTTACTTCCATATAATTTGAAGTTGAGAAAAAGCTCACAAAAATATTGGTGAGATTAAGAACACCCTAATTCTACCGAACCGAATCTGCTGTTTTACTAGCAGAATCTTGCTCTCTATCTCTCTCCTCTGTTTGAGGAGATATAGGAGAAAGAAGAGTAGGACCCTGCTTTTCTTAAATTCATATCCAATTCAGTACCGGATGGCAGAATTTATAAATTCATACCTTTATTTACCTTGCACGAATCTCAAAACGCACCTACTATATATCTACAATAGATACTAAATTCTAATCGCTCGGCTGAGATTGTTCCATGTTTATTTATAATTTAATGCGGTACCGAGAAAGATACAGACTTACTTTTCTATGAGAAAAACAGCAGATCCGGTTCCCTATTTCTCCCCATATTATTCCTATCCGGTTCTGTAGTTCTCCCCATAAACATATACGGAGAGCAACCCAACACCAATAATTGTTCCTTTGCAATTAATAATGATGAACTACCCTCCTCTCCTATTGAGTGTTGACTCTTTTAAGTCATCTCGATACTAATTAAGTTTAGTACAGACATATGCTGTCAACCAGCAGTCTTATAATTAATTGAGGAACCGTCCCTATCATTAATTGGCCTAAGGGCCTTGTAACAAAAAAACAAAAAAGGATAAATGTTATAACTTGATAAAAATGCACATGCAATGTATTGGCTGACAAGGACAAATATGACATGTAGGCTCATCTATTATTAATTGATTGCAATAACATATTAGTAGAAGATAGATCATATATGTTAACTGTATCCAGAAATCGTAGTATATATATTTCATTTTTAGAGCATGAGAAGTCCAATGTTAGATATACTTGTATATTTTATTGATATCATTTTCTGATGAATTAGTTTTGAAATGCAAAAATACAATGAAATCAAAATTTGCATATAAACTCGCATTATTTTCCTGGTTGCAGTACATCATTTGTATTCGGCGCAGATAATGCTAATACTTAATTTGTATTTGCCTTTCAATGAGAAGATGCATATACAGATGCATATAGTAAATGAATGTCAAAACCTAATATGTCTTAAATGGATACTAAAACGGAGTGGATAATCTACAAATACAGATACGAAACAAATAATTGTTGGATAATTTAATCAGACGAATAATCCACTTATATAATATAATACAAGTATTATAATCAAAACATTTTTTTTTAGTAATGCAAAAAACAAAAAAAATCCCACTATAGGAATCAAAGAATAAGGAGAGGCATTTATTTACAGGGACCTCCTCTTCAATTCAACTTAAAGTGAAGAAATTGCCCCGCTTCTCCGTTCCATTTACGGATTATAAAATTTATCCGTATTTGATTTCAGATATGTTCTTTGTATTATATTTAATAAATATCTGAATATAGATCCAGAGAATTATGTGCTTCGTCAATCTGAAGCGGATTTGAACGAATATAGATCCAGAAAATTATGTTGAGGAAAAAAGGTCGGCTTCCTAGAGGACCAATATGTCTCTCTTACTCTCTACGATCGATGCACAGTGGCTTGACTTATACTAAACTCCTCAAATTTATATACTTTATGAAGTCAGAACGTTTTAAAATTAACTTATAAATTTTTTTTTTTTACTGCTTGACTTATACTAAACTAATTCGGAAATTTATAAATTTGACATGTAAACACATTAATTGTGAAGTAAATACGCTTCAAAGGGTTTGAGTTTGCCATTTGAAGTTACTTCGATATAATTTGAAGTTGAGAAAAAGCTCACCAAAATATTGGTGAGATTAAGAACACCCTAGTTCTATGGACCAAATCTGATGTTTTTCTTAAATAAAAGCAGGTTCTTGCTCTTTATCTCTCTCCTCTCTCTTCTTTTTTTGATGAGAGATAGGACAAAGAATAGTAGGACCTATTTTTCTCAATTTCATATCCAATTTGGTACGGATGGTAGAATTTCTAAATCTATACCATAGAAAGAAATATCGGTATCAGGTTCGGGATCAGTCCTAGCCGATATCGATCTGGGATCAATGTATCGGTCAGTATTGGCCGATTCGGATCGGAAAATCAGACTTTTTGACCAGAAACTTGTTTTACACTAAAAAAATAGGAAAAAATGATAAAAAATAATTTGTCAATAATTTATGTTTAGATAAATGATTACAATCAAATAATCCACTAATACAATATAATACAAGCATTAAAACTATAAACACACTCTTTCACTGCTAGAAACTATGTCGTGTTGGCTGGATCACTTCATCGTCGTCCTGTATTATGATAAAAATGGAGATATTGTTGTTCGGAACCAAAAAAAGAAGACATTGTAGACCCAAATGAATGATTGTTAACATCTTGTCACACCCCCCATCCGGAGGTGCGACAATTCAGCTGCATCTATTTACCATTTAATTTACGTAACATAAGCCATGAATCTTTTTATGCATTGCCAATAGCATCCATTATTTTTTTCCACATTCCAATTTATTTAACAAGAAAATACCTGACATTTTATAGTGGATGATGCTAGAGAAATCCTCTATGCACCATGTCAGATAAAATAACCCAAATCACATATTACTAGGTGGCCCTTCTGTCAAATATAACCCGAAAGCACTATTTATCTTCGTATAATAAACCTGTAACCCATAAGGGGAAATGAGTGAGAAATAATAAATTATTTCTCAGTGATGATTGCCACTCAGATTATTGGATTCGAAGGAAATCCATATTCAGAATGAAATCACCGCACGAAAAACAAACAGTTCATTATATAATGACGAATGCAAATGCTCAATAACAGCATCCAATTGAACAACAAAAATTAGATAAATAAATCAGAAATCTAAGAATCTTATCAGAATAGATGGTTTGGGTCAAAGTCTTTTAAACCATAAAGTCTGGTAATGTTTGGAACCTAGTCTTTACAACCACTAAGTCTGGTAATATTTTATTTCTTAACTTTACAATTTCAAATCTGATAACACTGACAGATACCATAACATGTATCTGTCGTGTTAGGCTTATACTGTTATAACTATCATTACAATTGGTTAACGGAAACAATACGAAATCAATATCACAATACTGTCATTATCGAAAAGAAAATCATTGATAAGACAGTTACCATAGTTCATTAGTCTCACAGTCACAATTCACAATTTATTCAATATCCCCTACCCAACCGGTACTGGGTTCAGTTGGGGCCATTCACCATATGCGCATAAGGATCCTGGAGTAAAGTCTAGTAGCTAGTTAGACTTTACGATATATTAATCATTTTTCTCCACTATATGGAGGTTCAAGGATTATAGTATTTCATATTCAATTAATTCAGTCACTGTGGTCTCAATCAATTATTTACAATAAGAATCAACCAATCGATAAACCATATCAACATGACAGTCAACAGACTTACTTGTAATTCAATTTCAATTTTATTGGGCTATGCATATGATGCAACAGTTCAATCAATGCAGTTAATAAAATATTCAAAATGCATAGCGAGTTACGATTTAATTCCTAATCATGAATCTCAGACTAATCCAATAACCTCGCACCTGATATAGTAGAGCAAATGGAGGCGATCAATCATTGCATATTAATTATTCTTGATAGTCCATTCAAGTCTTGCTTCACATTATCAATTCCTATAACAAAATAATAGTTACTTTACTATTATTTACAAAATTATCATTATAAAATAATTTACATATAACAGTAATTAACTCATATGCATTTTTATTCATTATTGGTCAATGCCATCATTTGTTATTTATTTCATTGTTCCTTATTCATTAAATCAACTACTTTATATTTTTAGTTTATTATTTCCTTAATCATTCTCATTTAAGTTCTATTAGGATTTCAGTCCAACAGTCCTCTGAGTTCAATAAACAAGGTTCAAGTTCAAATCCAATCAATAATTAAAGTCCAAAATCCCAAACCTGACCAATCTAAATATTCAAGCCCAAATTTAGAATTGCAATTCACATTCCACATTTAAATCCCATCTAATATAAACATATAAATTTGCACCAAGGCCCTGCTGACATGTTTTGTTTACCAACCCCTATTAATTTTCTAAATTCAACCTTCTACTTTATATTTCTTTTACAAACCAACCCTTGTAACATAGAACAGTGTACCAGTATTCAAAAGAGATTGGTACCAACGCCCACAATACTTAGCATTTACTCATCAACCCAGAAAACCTAAGAGAGATATCAAACCGAAAAGAAGAAAATAACCATACACTGGTACAGACCGAGTTTACCGACAGGTATGGTTCAGTGTTGAACCATAAATAAAAAGTCCAAGTATTATTAAGTCCCCATGCAACCTTGGTACAGAAGCAAGCAAATCATCATCCCAAATTTCGATTTTCAAATTCAATTAAAGAACATAAGGGTAAAAGAGGCCTCAGATAAATCTATCCATATACTTTATAAACCAAGTTGTCAATTAACTCATCACAAGATTTAGCTTTGTATACTTTCAACATGTTTAATCAATTTCCAGCTTTTAAGCAATCCTTTCTAATTGAAGTCACATCAAGATACCACCTACGTGCTTAATTTCTCAAAGATTATATAAACATAATCCTAATCAAGTGACAAAGGAAATTACAATCAAGAGAAAAGGAGGTTACCAATATATATGTTAAATTCAAAGTGACAGAGGAAATCCTAATCAAGTGCTTAATTTCTTCCTTTAATTCAAATTCTAATACCAGCCATAGTTAACATTGTATATTATTCACTTAAGTCCATCTGACATGATCAACTTACAAACAACAAGAATTTTGCAATTTTACCTTTTATGTATTCTTTTTCTTGTAAACAAGTCCCTTGAACGATCATAATAACATACAAGCAACTACAACCAAGTTGGTACCGAATAGTACCAGTATTTGATGGGTCAGAGGTAGTCAATACCGACTCGGTATTGTATCACAAAGGTAACCGGTAGCAGAATAAGCTAACCATGTCTAACGGGTTAAACCCGCTAAGAAAGGTAAAGGAAGAAAGAAAGATAACAAAATAAGCCTTTCAATTCAGTTCAATAGTTAAAATATATGGCACTTGAGTGCTCAATTTCTCAAAGCATATCAAAATCCTAAATAGGATTTGAGAAACAAGCCACAGAAAGAGAAATACCACTAAGTTGGATGCTATGAGACTGAGAGGAAAAAGAGAACACCCGGCCCATCCAATGATTCAATTGCAAAAGAATAACCAGAGAGAATAAAACCTTCTGCTTTTCTTTTCTTTTGCGCAAGAAAAAGAGGAGACTAGAAGGGTTTAGATGGTGCAAGAAATCAGATAGAAGGAATGAGATAGGTTGGTGTTTCCCCAGTAGATGCCGCGTGGCTTTGATTATTTGGTCATTCCTCTTTTCATTTTTCTTTATTTTAAGCTTGTATTTATATAAATTTAACCTTCAACTCTCCCATTATTGTAAATCAGTACAAAAGTAATTAAAAGAACACATTATATATATATAGATTACAAGCATCAATCCTATGTATATTATATCTCATGCAATTTCAATTTCTAATTTTCAAATATTCCCTTCAAAATATTTTAGACATTTGAATTAACAACTAACAATTATATCAGTCAAACATAATTTTAAATTACCAATTTGATAATAAATCACATTCAAGTAACTTATACATCATTATTAATCAGTTTAGAAAAATGATATCTATTCTTTAAATATTACTTACTCACCAAAAATACATTCAGACAGTTCGTATATTATTTTCAGTTATCAACTTCATTATATATATTTTGCATAATGTTACACATCTTCATATCCATATGCATATATAGTTGATACACTATTTAGCCAATCACGGGTTCATAGTTGATACTCTATTTAATCAATGAATGTGACGAGTTTTTAGCATGTTCATAGTTTATACTCTATTTAATCAATCACGGGTTCAAGTTTTCAGATGAATAATGACCAGAATCGAACCAGAATGGCAGAAATTGGATGACAAACACAAAATCCGCGAGTATCGAACCAGTATCAGATCGGTCCCGGCCGATACCGATACGTCCCGGCCGATACCGATACGTATCGGCCGATCCGGATTGGTATTGGCCGATATTTCCTTCTATGATCTATACCATTATTTAACTTGTACGAATCTCAAAACAGATCCACTATATCTACAATAGGCACTAAATTACAATCGCTCGGCTGAGATCGTTCCATGAGAAAAACAGAAGATCCGGTTCCCTAGTTCTCTCCATAAACCTGTACGGAGAACATGTCCCTTTGCATGAACCCTCCTCTCCTATTGAGTATTGACTCCTTAAGTCATCTTGATACAAATTAAGTCTAGTACAGACATATGCTGTCAACCAGCAGTCTTATAATAAATTGAGGAACCGTCCCTATCATTAATTGGCCTGAGGGCCTTGTAACAAAAAAAGGGCAAATTAATGTTGTAACTTAATTAAAACGCACATGCGTATTGGCTGACAAGGACAAATATTCATGGGCCCATCCATTATTTATTAATTGCAATAACATATTAGTAGAAGATAGATCATATATATGTTAACTATATTATCCAGATATCATAATATCTATATGTTTCATTTTGACAGCAAAATAAGTCTAATGATAAATATACTTCTAGGTTTTATTGATATCTTTTTGTGATGAATTAGTTTTGAAACACAAAAATACACATTTTTTTATTGGTTGCAGTAAATCATTTGTATTTGGAGCATAAAATGCTAATACTAAATTCGTATTCGCCTTCTAATGAGCATATACAAATGAAAATGTAGATGGTAAATGAATGTCAATATCTAAAATCAAATACGCATCTCCTTATACTTTGATTCCCATTGTGGAATTTTTTTTTTTTAGTTTTTTTGCTTTTTTTTTTGTATTACTAAAACTATGTTTCGATTATAATACTTGTATTATATAGCATAAGTGGAGTATTAGAGTGGAGTATTTGTATGACTCAATTATTCGACAATTATTCATTTCGTCTATGTATTTGAATTTGTGTTTGTCGATTACAAACTTAGATAAAAAAAAAATCAGTGCCACTTTACAGCAGTTTGGCTATTTCGCCCTGCAACCCTCCACCCCCTCTCTACACCGCTGCAACTTTTTCTCTGCTTCTACCTTCTCTCAGTAGGTGCTTCCACTTGGTGGATCTGATCGCCGCTCTCGATGCTTTGTCCTCGTGGATCCGGCCACTGCTCTCATAATTAAGAAGGTAGAAGCACAATTGCTTTCATAATTAAGAAGCACAATTGCTTTCACAATAAAGTACTAAAAGTTAGATATATTATATGTATGCACAATTGCTTTCATAATTAAGAAATACAAACTATTTATCACAAGCAAAACAGTTGTCAGTTTCATACTGATTGCATTTGCATGGTACATAGAAATTATAGTACGCATAACTTTACTTGGTTGACTATTATATTAAGTTTTGCGTGTGAAAGGTTGAATGATATTTATCTAAATATAGGATTTTTGTTTTAAATATGTGTAGATTATTCTAACAATTAAAAAAAAATTGAACTTTTTGTTGGTCCTACATTATTAAATTAGACCAAACTATTTTATATTGCTAATAAAGTGATCTAAAAGTTGTTCACATGTAAATATATAATTCTTTTCATTTTTTTAAATCCACGATAAAATTTCAACAATATGAAGGAGTGCATCAAAATATTTGTTAAGATTGGTGTATTCTGAAATTTCCGCATATTATGAAATGTACTTGACTTAATTAACATTGTTTTATTGAATTATTATTAGAGAGTCTATGGTACTATGCATATCACGGGTTGGTCCGTGCTACGGCTCAATATTCGAGTTTTCAAAATCCTAATGGTCAATCCAAACCGTTCATCTTGTTCTCCATATTAATATGTGTTTGGAGACCAAATTTGACATTTTTTGAAATTATTTTACTATTTTTTTAGATATTTAGAAAATCACTTGATCTGAAAATTCTGGACCATCCAAAAACAGTGATTTTCAATAAATCTAAAATAATAGTAAAACAAATTCAAAAAATAGAAAATTTGGTCTCCAAAAACATATTAATATGGAGAACAAGATGAACAGTTCGGATCGACCGTTAGGATTTTGAAAAGTCGAATATTGAGCCGTATTACGGGCCAAATCGTAATATGCATAGTACCATAGACTCACTCTTATTATTATATTACTTAATTTATACTGTATTAAATATAATTTTTTTGAAGCAAATCTCATGAACAATTCTAGTTTTATATAGTTTAATTTGAACAAAAATACTAAATTTTGGATTATAGGTTAGGTTAATGTTTAGATAATTACAATAGTGCTAGTGATTGGTGAAGGTCATGTCACTCTTTAACCTATGTTCCAACTCCTACTAAAGTTTAGTTCGGTCTGGACCCATCCTACATAAGAGAGTGTTGTCCCTTCGCAATTAATAATGTTGAACCAGTACAATCCATATATAGGAGAGTGTTGAGTCTTAAGTCTTTTTGAAACTAATTAAGTTTTGTACAGAGACATGTCCTGTCGACCACGACAAATATTACATTTGGGCCCATCTATCATGCTATGTATTGGCTGACTAGGACACATATTACATATAGCCCCATCTATTATTTATTGATTGTAATAACATATTTGTAGAAGGTAGATTTGAGTGGGAAAAATGGTATGGTGGAGCCGGCTCTGTCACAGAACGGCACGTTTCTCCGATACGTGCTGTGACTAGCGTGTTCCATGCCGTGACCATCCCTTGATATTTTAGTCATGGCACGGTATGGCATGTAGTGACACTAGTCACGTGTAATTAAGACCATTAAATATTGATTAAATGGTGAATGTTGAATGTTGAATAAACTAACTTAAATTATGATTAAATGGTTACACGAGTAACGCGGGGCATGTTTGGTCACGGCACGTTTAGGCACGGCGAGACTCGCGTGTCGTGATCATTCACATGCCGTGACCATCCCTTGATATTTTAGTCACGGCACAGCACGGCACGGCACGACACGGCATGTTTTTTCCACTCTAAGGTAGATCATAGATCATATATATATATATATATATATATATATATATATATATAGGAGGGTCCCTCTGAACTATTTAACTCTTGTTATTATACAACCACGACAAATATCTGATTTGCGATCAAATAATTCACCTGTGATGTTTTACAAGAAATATATTTTCTCAGAAAAAAAGAAAGTTGCTTCTTATAACACCAGAAATTTGTTAAGGAAAGATGAAGCCAAATTTTCTAACTTAAATATTTACTTAAAAAATTCTGATCAGATTTTAAAAATAAAACATACCACATGGAAAGTCAGATACTTTGTGAATATATGTATATATAATGATTATGAGATTATTTCTGAAAATGAAATATTAGACTTATTTTGCTCTAAGTCTAATATTAGATACAATTAAATTTTGATGAATTAGTTTTTGAAACGGAAAAATACAATTAATATCAAATTTTGATGATTTACTACAACCAATAAAAAAAATGCGAGGTTATATGCAAAATTTGATATTAATTGTACTTTTCCGTTAAGTTCAAAACTAATTCATCAAAATTTAATTGTATCTAATATTAGACTTATTTTGTTCTAAAAATGAAATATATACTGTGAAATATGGATACAGTTAACATATATGATCTATCTTCTACAAATATGTTATTGCAATAAATAAATAACATATGGGGAGAATAGCAACGTGGTGCTCTTCATTTTTGTGTCTATCTCTCTCTTGTAAAAAGGAGGAGAGAGAAATAGAAGAGAGAGAAAAGAGAGAGAAAGAAGAGAGAGATAGAGAGAAGAGCACGGATAGCAGCGATTTTGAATAGCAGCACATCTCATTTCCAATAGGAGAGGAGAGAAATTCAACATTATTAATTGCAAAGGGACATTTTTTTTTTCTCACTTTTCTTCTGGATGTTCTCCAAGTACTAAAAATAATCTTCATAAAGTTTCACTTTTGAAACTTGAATTATTGAGATAACAAGTGATAATATTTCTGACTTGCAATAAATTATTAATACAAGATCCATTATAAACGTCTCACTTTTGCAAACACTTCGAAGGTTTAATTTTTATTTTTTTATTTTTGATTAATATAACAGGCTTACTCGAATCAATACTAAAAGCTAGAGAAAGTATAAGACAATATATAATGAAAGAAATTTAGTTCCAGAACCACATTTTCAAAATACTAGTTAAGAAAATATTTAGTTATGAATTAAGGAAGACTTAACTTTATTTGAATTCGTAGCTCACTGTTAGACATTTATTTCCGGTAAGATTTTTCAATAATGCAAGGGCTCTGTTTGAAAAGTAGCATTTCTATTTTCAAAGAGAGCTGTTTGATGGGACCACACTAGTAGCTCTCTTTTAATTATTGTAGATATGATGTGCGATTTCTAAAAATAGCTACTAAAAGTTAGATATATAAGGAATTCTTAAATATTATATTATTTGTATACACAATTGTTTTAATAATTAAGAAATACAAACTATTTAACACAAGCAAAAACTGCTATCAGTTTCATTTTAATATGCGTAGATTATTCGAACATTTAAAAAAATTGTGAGCTTTTTGCTGGTCTTACATATAAACTTCGTAAACATTATTAAATTAGATCAAACAATTTTATATGGTATATAATTCTTTTAATTTTTTTAGGTGATAGATTCTGTTGTTTTAAATCAACGATAAATTTCAACATATGAAGGCGTGCATCAAAATATTATCTAAGATTTGTGTATTCTGAAAGTTCAACATATTATGAAATTTACTTGACTTAATTAATTCAGATTGTTTTATAGAAATTATACTGTATTAGTTTAATTTAAATATATTGTTTTATAGAAATTTCGACACTTATACTGTATTAGTTTAATTTAGACAAATATAATAAATTATGTTTTATATGATAGGTTAATTTGATTGAATGATTCTATAAAATAATTTATGTTTTGTTAACTAATGCTTTAAGCACTACTTCCGACATGTTTTTTCTTCTTCTCATTTTCTTCAGGGATGCTTTCAAAATACTAAAAAAAATCCCACTTTTGAAAAATTAATCATTGAGATAATAAATTATAAATTTTCTGACTTGCAATAAATTATTCCTACGTACAAGATCCATTAGAAACGTCTCACTTAGGAAAACACTTCGAAGGATTAACGAATTATAAAATTTTCTTTTTAATTTTCTGACTTGCAATAAATGATTCCTACAATATATAACGAACCATTTCTTTTGGGGTTATAAATTAATGATAAATGTTACTATATTAAATTACTAAAAGTAGTAGAAAGTAAGCAAAAATATATAGTGACAGAACCACGTCTTCCAAATACTAGTAAGAAAAAAAAATTTAGTTATGAATTTAGGAGGACATTAAATTTCTCAGATTTCCTTGTGCAATTCGTGGCTCACTGTTCGACTTAATTTATTTCAGGAAACATTTTTCAATAATGTAAGGGCTCTGTTGAAAAGTAGCATTTTTATTTTCTTATGCATGAAGGTTCAAGTATATGTATGCACAATAATTAAAAGAAAGCTGGTGAAGGTCGTATCTTCGAGCTCAGCGTGATGGGACCACACTAATGATCAATATAAATACAAATGTTAAAGTTCGTTTTGTTCAAGTGCAACCACAACCTCTTCCATTCACCAAAAAATACAAATGGAAGAAATCCAGAGAGTTGAAGATGTCCAATCCTTTCCTCTGTCTGAATCAATCCAACTTGAAGCCCCTCATCTGTCAGAATCCTCTCCTCTGTCAGAAGCCCCAACAGTTGTAGATCTCGAAGCCTCTCTGCAATGTGAACTTGACACATTATGGCACAATGCGAACGAGGCAGAAAATTTCACCATCTTTCGCACACCACATATCATTTCCCAAAGCAAGAAGAATCTCTTCGAGCCCACTGCTGTCTCCATCGGCCCATTGTACCGTGGTCAAAAGCACCTCCGAGCCATGGAGGAACAAAAAAGGCGGTTCTTGCGGGATTTCTTGTCCCGTGGGGACCACATAAGTTTGAATCTCTGTATATCAGCGATGAAGTTGCTAGAAACGAAAACACGGATGTGTTACAGTGAGATGTTTGATGATCTTGACAGCAATGCATTTGTCAAGATGATGCTGCTTGACGGATGCTTTGTGCTCGAGTACTTCTTAAAAAGTTCTGAAGAAAATTGGAATTCTATTGATGAGGTTGGCTGGAATCATAATTTCATAGTTCGTGATTTGCTACTTTTAGAAAATCAAATTCCCTTCTTTATAGTCGAGAGGTTGTACGGGATTGGTTTAAATCAAGAAATTAGAAACCATTTTGTTAATTACATTGTTCGTAATGTGGCCGGGTATCTATCACATGTCACTGGAGACTCCATAGATGCATTCCAGCCAGAAGGTGAAATTCATCATTTGGTCCATCTCTATTACGAGTATTTAGTGCCCGACCCAGAGGAACCAGTTGTATTGAGTACCAAACCACTATTTTGCCTGCCGAATTCTATCAATAATATATCCTCGAGGGCGATACCTTCTGCCACTGAGCTTAAACTAAAGGGCCTGAAATTCAGACCAAAGAGCAATCGGGAAAATATGCTTGACATATCATTTGAATATGGTGTCTTGAAAATCCCTACACTAAAATGTGACGATTCAACTAAGCCTATTTTCGCAAACCTTATAGCATTTGAAAGTTCCAAATATGGCAAAAAGAATAGACCCTTTACAAGCTTTGTATATTTTTTGGATAATCTAGTCAACACACCAAATGATGTCACAATATTACAAGAGTGCGGAATCATTGAGAACTGGCTTTCCGGTGAAGAGGAGTTGACTCATTTCCTCAACCAGGTCACCGAAGGTGGTATTGTAGGGCAAGATCACTATTTGGAGGAATTAAAGAGGGAAGTGAACAGATACATTGGATCAAGCTGGAACAGGCATCGAGCAAATTTGATTCGTGATTACTTTAGCAGCCCATGGTCAGCAATTTCTCTCGTCGCTGCTTTGATACTTCTAGTTCTTACATGTGTACAATCTTTCTATGCAGTTTATGCCTACAAATTTCCCCCGAGCTCATGATGCTTTAACTTTCACAGTACTATTCGCGGCTTCCAAATTGAACTAGAGAAAAGTGGCATGTTACCGAAGGAGTTATTTTTTCTTCCTTGTTTGTCATTCCTTTTAGTGTTTTATCTTGTCTGTGTTTTGTTTTTATGATTTGCTACGTAGTTTTATTCAACAGTACCTTGTAACTCAGCAATATATATCATTGGTTTCCTTTACTTTGCTTCTTTTATTATTCAATTCCCAAGGTTATTTTCAGCACTGGTTACGGACATGTATTGTCTTTTTTGTGAAACTTGGGAGTTGCTGCCAAGGTGATTTTATTCAAATTTAAATAAAGTGCATGAGTCAATACAAACTTATTCTCTGTCCTCTCCCCTGACATACTTTTATTATTTAATTATTTTAAATCTGTATTAATCATAAATTTAAATTCATTAAAATATTAAATCCGAAATTAAATATTGTTAAAAAATCTAGATATTTACATTTGATTGGTTAAAGTTAGAAAACAGTTCTGATTGGGAACTACAGACCTCCGTTGACTAATTTAATAATAAATTTCTGTAGAAATTCCAATGAAGAGAATTTGGATCCGTAACAGAAAATTCTACGATTTTCGTGTTCGGCCTGAATCCAAATTTGGAACACATAAAAGTAATTTTAAAGATCTTTGAAGGCAAAGTTTAAGAACAACAAAAATTAACTTAAAGTTTTTTTTTACCGTACTAAATTTCTATCAATAACCATCATTCTACCTACTACTCTATCAATGTTAATATGAAAATCTAAATAATTATAATAAGCATATGAAAAATATAAAAAAAGAGCTCCCCGAATAATTAAATTTTTGTTCTAAAACTGATATATTAAAAGATAAATTTTGTGAGCGAGCTCGTTAGGAAGATATATCAATACACTTGCGCTCCATAAATCTTTATGGTGATTTTATAATGTGATTTTGTACCTATCTAAAAAAATATAAAATTTGGTCTTTAAGAACATTTTAATATGTATATCATGTTGAGCGGTTCGGATCGACTGTTTGAACTTTGTAAACGGAGATAGAGATGTGGGGTATGATTGGGACACAAAACCAATGGTGCATTTTAACCCTACTCTTTTATAATTTATAGTATCAAATTTTAAGAGCACAATTTTTTATTTTAATTTTTTTATTATTTATAGTATCAAATTTTAAGAGCACAATTTTTTATTTTAATTTTTTTATTATTTATAGTATCAAATTGAACATCGATATTTAATAACAGCAACTGTTTCTCATGAACAAATTTGTACAATTAGTGCATGATTTATCCCTCCTGTGTAAATTTCAAGGATAATTTCTACTGTACCCATACAAATTAACTTCTATAATAACCAACTAGTATCGTACCTGTATGTTGCAACGGAAACACATTATTAAATCAGACATTGCGTCCCTTAGAAGTATCTCAATTTAAATCTAAACATTACCTTTAATTTATAACCACAATTAGCCATATGTTAAGTCTGAGTATCATTTTTTTAAATCGGAACCATGGCCGACTTTGGTAATATGGGCTTAAACCGTACCTAACTTCAAATAAGGCCGACTTTGGTGAATAGGCTTTAGTAAAGAAATAGTTCAGCTGTAAACTATTTCAACTTTGTGATTATTTTATTTTTCTTATTATGATTAATATTTGTGTTGCTCGTCTCGGATCGCGCCACTGCACATTTTGGATTATTCTGGAGTGACACGGGATGATTTGAAAAAAATATTAGATGAATTCGTTGGGCTTGTAGACTACTGGACCTAATTAATCCTAGATGAATTTTGCTCTAGCAACTGACAACCTTTAGCCTTTTAACACCTGATATCTTCTATTAAATGAGCCACTACCTTCATCTTTCATCCAGATAAGTTTATATATAAGTGCATCTTTAACGGTCATTTATTTTAGACTGTTAATCTATTGTGTTAATTACTAATATAATTGATGGAATGTACCACTGTTTCTAAATTTGTAAATTTGCTTTAAAATAAAATATTTGTTTAATGATATGCTAGCTAATTAATTGGTTCAAATTCTTTCTTCCGTATATGTAGCGCTATCTCTCTTAACAAAAACGGAAGATGTGCTAATGTGGACATAGAAATAAATTATAATTAATTGCACCGATGTAGTGGATTAGAAATTACCCTAAAATTAATTTCTAAAATTTCTAAAATTGTTGTTTACCAATTAATTTCAATTGCTAGATTGGAGATGCTCTAAATGCAGATCTTAATAGCCATATTAAACCCCGAGTAGTGGAGTAGAAGTGTATAACTGGGGTATTCATAAGCTCATTGTTGGATTTATTAAAAGGTACGCCCGTTATGGGAAACCCAAATCCAATATCCGACCCGTTATGAATAGATGTCAACCCTTTATGAATAGGTGCATTGGTTTTATATAAACCATTCATATCTCTCTCTCTTATAATAATCAGAAAAACGTGTGAATAGTAACAGCCAAAATTAGAGAGAAAAGATAGAGAGCACCAAGAAGCACTCTGTTAAGGATTGAAGGTTTTAGGTCGTGGAAAACGCAGGGCTTCCGGCTTCGGCTTGTGATTCCTTGCAGAACCAGTAATACTGCTACGCTCGCAAGATCCGCTTCCGCACGAAGATTAACGGAGTATTTTGTAAGTTCTATCCGTTAATTAACATTGGTATCAGAGCCCAGTTGATGGCATGTATTCTGGTTTTAATCACAATTATTTTTTTTATGCATTTTCAAGTTTAGCATAAATTTAATAATTTTTTGTTTTTGAAAAACATATTTACGTATTCTAATTTTTGTTTTTTCGAAAATATTAGAATTGTTTATTCTACGTAAATCTGTTTCATAATTTTTTCGAAAACATTAGAATTATTTTACGTAAATCTGTTTATATTAAGATTTGATTTACAAATATTTTTTGGTATATTTGATAAATCTAAATACAAATTTTATTTTATAAAAACGTATTTAATATATTCACTGTTTTGGAGATTTTTTGATCTGCATCGTTTGGAGATGCGTTGCAAAATTAGAGATGCAAAACAGTGCATATCTTTAGAAGGCATTAAATTGGATTTTTGGATCTTGTACAACTAGGCTGGACAATTGTTTGATCCAAATAAATTATAACCGTCCAATGAACCATTTGTTTCGGATTGGACGGTTAATGAATGGTGTGGATCATTTTTATACTTCCAGATTGTATGTAATCCAATTTTAATTCAACCAGTGCTAATGGATGGGTCCATTACTGTGCGAAATGGAGATATTGTATGCATCGGTTCATACTAAATAGACTTGGTCCATTTCGGAATGGTGAACCACGAAAAATGCATTATTTTGTTGCCTCAGAGGCTTGAACCTGTGACCTATACCATGGGAGACTAAAGCCTTACCACTACACTACAATGTATTTCATGTCATTATGTTGATTATATATATTATATATACATACTACAAAACAGTGGCTCTTCAATCCAAATTTTTTTTAATGATTTTCTTTGGAAGTTAATAGTGATATATTTTTTTTAAATGAATAAAATAAAATTTTTTTGGTTCAGTTTAGATAACTGATGTTATATATGAAATAAGCGCCACTGGAATTTTTTTTTTTTTACGGATTTTTTTTGGAAAATCTGTTTTACAAGTTTTGTTAAAATTATATATTAAATATTTAATTGTATAATTTTAGTGGGAGTTTGGCACAGTGAAATAATTAATGGTAATAAAATTTATAGAATTAAAAGATGATTGTGAAACTTAGTGATCTTTCGATTTTAATCTATAAGTATTATTATTATTAAATTATTTCACAGTTATTGTAAAACTAGAAGTGTTATGCTAGATATTAAATAATTTATATTAAGTCATATCATAACAGTTGTTGTGATTTTAGTATAACACATGAGATATAAAATGAAATGTATGTCAGACAGTTGATTGGCCTTCTCACACAGGCAATCGCTTATATGTTTTGGTAGGACATAGAAATGAGATTAATTTTAAGCTAGACATGATACAAAAATGTGAGAGCAAGTGCTTAAAATATATATCTCCTTGATAGAGAATCAAGCTGAGGTCATATGAATATATTATTATGACCGAAGGTGAAATACCCACTATTCACCTTAACTGTCTTATGCCAAGTGGGAGTCCTGTTATTGAATTTATATGATAAGTAGAGTTGTGGACTCAAGTTAGATATTATGTATATCTGAACTATCACTTGTACGGTATTGGATTTTAAATTAGACATACGCTCCATAAGAAATGGAGAATAATATCGTAACATATGTTTCATACCATATGTGCAATTGACCAACAGGGTAACAGAAGATATGATCTCTTCTTCTTTGTTGTGTGAGACCCGCGAGATCAAAAGGATCTCATAGTACTCTTCGATTTTTTACTAAATACTTGAAGTTTCTTTTCAATTAGTTATTTTGGAATGTTACCAATGATCATGTATGATGCGATCTAATGGAATATATCTGAATAGCAAATTGATTTGGAATTAAGAGATTCTAGATAAAAGAAAAAGATCATTTGAGTGTTACATTAAGTTATATTCACTGGTGCACCAATTATGTTTATGTAACATAATTGTGAATATATAAGTATGGTTGTATCAATAAATAAAAGAGATCATGTAATACTTAAAAATGTAACTTAATGATCTGGGGTACTGCATATTTACTCTACTTAGATGTTGTTATACATACCTAACAGTTGGATAACAACATATGCTCTAAAATTAAAATATGCTGGTCACGGCCTATTTCCTTGTATGAATTTTAACAGAGATTAGAGATTACGTTCTCTTAGTTTATAGCGGGTATCCCATTTTGTGCGAGTGGGAGATGTTGGATTTATTAAAAGGTACGCCCGTTATGGGAAACCCAAATCCAATATCCGACCCGTTATGAATAGATGCCAACCCTTTATGAATAGGTGCATTGGTTTTATATAAACCATTCATATCTCTCTCTCTTATAATAATCAGAAAAACGTGTGAATAGTAACAGCCAAAATTAGAGAGAAAAGATAGAGAGCACCAAGAAGCACTCTGTTAAGAATTGAAGGTTTTAGGTCGTGGAAAACGCAGGGCTTCCGGCTTCGGCTTGTGATTCTTTGCAGAACCAGTAATACTGCTACGCTCGCAAGATCCGCTTCCGCACGAAGATTAACGGAGTATTTTGTAAGTTCTATCCGTTAATTAACACTCATCAACTGTTTTTGGTGAGTTTAGTTTAAAACCACGGATTCGAACTGTTAAAACTGATTTATTTCACAAATGATGCATTTACATCTCAAATTTATATATATTGAATTTAATTTAGTATAAAGTCAAGCGGTAACCAAAAAAAATAAAAAACCATTTAAAATTTAACTTATAAATTTATTTTTATTTATCGCTTCACTTTATACTAAAGTAATTCAAAAATTTATAAATTTGACATGTGAATAAATTGCTTGTGAAGTAGATCTGATTCAAAAAGTTTGACTTTGCCATTTCAAGTTGAGAAAAGGCTCACCAAAACATTGGTGGGATTAACAACACCCTAGTTCTACGGAACCGGATCCTCTACTCTTCTTAGATAAAAAATGGGTGAAACAAAAATGGTTCTTGCAGCTATGACATAATTAAAAGTTAATCAAAATGGTGAGAATGGAATCAACCGAATTCATTAAAGAGAAGCTCAAAAATAATTTAATTGTGAGATTTTACTCTACTCACATATTCTCCATGCAAAGCCACATCAATTTTCAAACTTTTTGAGAGCACAACAAATTTGGCCGATCCAAATCAAGCTCTTTTGTTACTCGTATATATAATCGCTCCACCAAAGCTCAAATGGTAAACTTCTCACTCTATTGCCGAATTAGTGTGTAAATAGTTTCAAAGCAAACTGATAAAGTAAAGAGGCAGTTGTAGAAGTAGGCCTAGGGTGTTCTTAAGCTCACTAAGGTGCATGTTTGGTGAGCTTAATTCCAAAACCTATTAGATAAGCTTCAAACGGCAAATCTAAACCGTTGAAGTTGATCTACTTCACAAGTAATGAAATTACATGCAAAGTTATTACAATTTTGAATTAATTTTGTATAAAGTCAAGTGGTAAAAAAATATTCAAAAAATGAATGCACTAAAATTAATTATAAACTTTCTAATATTGGCCGCTTGACTTTATATTAAAATAATACAAAAAATTAAAATGTTTACATGTAAATTCATAACTTGTGAAGTAGATGGGTTTAAACAGCTTAGATTTGTCATTTGAAACTGATATAATATATTTTGTAGTTAAGCTCTCCAAATATCTTGGTGAGCTCAAGAACACCCTAGTTTTATTCCAATTGTATATACTCTCTATATTGCATTTATAAAATTAGCTTATTCAATTCAAAGACGGCAGTGGATTTGGTATCAGTGGAGTTGAAGGTCTAGAGAAAAGGAGCTTATCATAGTAGTCACCTAGCTATATGAAAGATAATTATGAAGTTTGCAGTGTATTTTTAGTTTAATGAAAAATGCAAATGGAAGTGCTTTTTGATATATTTTTTTGCTATTGAGTGTTGACTCTTAATTAAGTCTTCTTGATACTAATTCTAGTATTAACGAATCCTGTCAACCAGTTCTCTCATTAATTGCCGAACCGTCCCTATCATTAATAAATGCGCACATGCTATGTAATATTGGCTGACAAGGACAATTATTACGTATAGGTCCATCAATTATTTATTGATTGCAATAACATAATATATAGTACGTAGAATATAGATCATATATGTTAACTATATATATCCAGATTTCGTAGTAGATAAGAACAAAATAAGTCTAATATTAGATACAATCAATTTTTGATGAATTAGTTTTTAAAACAAAATACAATTAATATCAAATTTTGCAGATAAGCTTGCATTTTTTTATTGATTGCAGTAAATCATTTGTATAGGATAGCGGAATTCCCTTGCAACAGGAGATGTCGGCGCAGTCAGAATTGCAAAAATATGTTGTTTATGATCTCAAAACTGTAGTTGAAATTTATAACTAATAACGGTAAGTTATAAAACTGATTTCAACTGGAAAAACAATAATACCTTCACTTATTTGCATGGTAAAGGTGTCATTAATCCCGAGAGACGAGGGACAAAAATAAGCACTTTTTTTCGTATGTCAGAGGAACACCCACGATGTTACACATGACTTACTGTAACCAATAAAAATGCGAGCTTATATGCAAAATTTGATATTAATTGTATTTTTGTGTTTCAAAACTAATTCATCAAAGATTAATTGTATCTAATATTAGACTTAATTATTTTTCTCTTAAAATGAAATATATATACTACGAAATCTTGATACAGTTAACATATATGATCTATATATCTTCTACTAATATATTATTGCAATCAATAAATAATAGATGGGCATATATGTAATATTTGTTATTGTCTACCAATGCATATAGCATGTGCGCTTTTATTATAAAGTTATAACATTTGTCCTTGTGGACCAATACATATCTGTACTAGACTTAATTTGTATCAAGAAGACATAAAGAGTCTAATATTAGATACAATTAAATTTTGTTGAATTGGTTTTGAAACGGAGAGATACAATTTAATATCAAATTTTGATGATTTACTGCAACAAATAAAAACAAAATTGATGATTATATGCAATATTTGATATGAATTGTATTTTTTGCGTTTCAAAACTAATTCATCAAAGATTAATTGTATCTAATATTAGACTTATTTTTCTCTAGAAATGAAATACATATACTGCGAAATCCAGATACAGTTAACATATATGATCTATCTTGTACTAATATATGCTATTGCAATAAATAACTAATAGATGGACCTATATGTAATATTTGTCCTTGTCAGCCAATACATATAACATGTGCGCTTTTATTATGAAGTTATAACATTTGTCCTTGTTAACAACGGATCCGTATCCTTCCAGGTATCTGACTCAAGCAAATTGAAATTGATGGGCCAGATTAAATCCCAATCGGATCAAACTCAATTCGATTCCGGTGGAAACTGTAGGGGTCCATTTTGAGATTCGTGCCAGGTTAAAAGCACCGTCGGATTGTAATTGTCCTCAGTCAGGTCACCTGAGGGGATGTGAATTTTTCATCTTGGATGTCCTCCACGTACAACAAATATTGATGATTAAGGTTTCACTTTTGAAACATTAATTATTGAGATAACAAGTTATAATTTTTCTGACTTGCAATAAGTTATTCCTACCAGATCCATTATAATTAAACGTCTCACTTATGAAAACACTTGGAAGGTTTCATTTTTCTTTTCTTATTTTTAATTGAGATAACAGGCAATAATGAACCATTTCTTTGGGGATTATAAAATAATGATAAATGTATATTAAATTACCCTTGGCAATACGTACTAAAAGCTTAGAAAGTAAGCAGAAATATACAATGAAAGAAATTTAGTTCCACAACCACATTCTTCAAAAACTAGTTGAGAAAAAATGTAGAATTTTTATTTTCTTATGCATGAATATTATATATGTATGCACAATAATTAGAAGAGAGCTGGTGAAGGCCATGTTCCAGCACCAACACCAACGTCAACTTAGTTGAGGGTGGACCCATCACTCACTTATGGAGGAGGCCAACAACGTTAACGTCAACGTCGAACTACCCTCCTGTTTTATTGTGTTGACTCCAAGTCTTGTAGTAGAAACATTTCCTGTCAACCAGTCTTATCATTAAAACGTGGCTAACAAGGACAAATGTTATAACTTCATAATAAAAACGCACATGCTATATGGCTGAGAAGGGCAAATATTACATATAGGCCCATCTATTATTTATTGATTGCAATAACATGTTAGTAGAAGATGGATCATATATATATATATATATATATATATATATATATATTTATATATATATGTTAACTGCATCCATGCAGATTCGTAGTGCATATATATATTTTTTTTTTGAGAGCAAAATTAGTCTAATATATATTAGATATACTTCAAGGTTTTATTGATATCTTTTTTTGTGTTGAAATAGTTTTGAAATGCAAAAATACAAGTAATATCAAATTTTGCATATAAGCTCACATTTTTTTTATTGGTTCCAGTATATAATTTGTATAGGATAGCGGAAATGTCTTTATACCTCACTGTACAAATCAAGTTGGGTTTAAATTATTTTCTAAATATTCATTTCATCTATAGAAGCAGAATGAGTCCAACATTTCATCTATGGAAAAAATGTTGAATATTTATTTTCTTATGCATGAAGGTTATATATGCAAAATAATTGAAAGAGGGTGAAGGTCATGTTCTAGCTATACCGTTAACGTCAGCTTAGTTGGGGCTGGACCCATCAGTCACTTATGGAGGAGGCCAACAGCACCAGATATTGGCAATGGAATAGATGTAGATTAAACTAAATCTTGTCATTATACTCGGTTATTATTGTTGTTTATAAATCACCTGTTAGTGTTTTTCTTTTGGAGATCTAACACGGTTCTTTTGTAAGAACTGTGTATATTAATTATATATAGACACAATTCTCCAACTGTATACAATGTATTGACTGTTTCATACACGATGCGTGGGGACACAGTTGCAGAATCGTGTGTCATTAGCTTTTTTTAATCGTGTAGTCGCGTTTGTAGTATTGAGGCACTGAATTTTAATCACCCGGCTAAAATGGTGCCATATTTATTTATAATTCGGTGCAGTACCTAAAAAATTATGAACTCACTTTTCTGTGAAAAAATCAGCAGATCTAGTTTCCTTGTTCTACCAATAAACATGTACGGACAGAGAGCTGACACAAATAATTGTCCCTCCTGTCGTATTGAGTGTGGACTCCAAGTCTTCTTGATACTAAGTCTAGTACAAAAATGTCCTGTCAACCATTCTTATCATTAAAACAAGGCTTTGAGCCCTTTCAAACTCCTTGCGGTACTCACTTTCGAGTGCATAAAATGTATTAAATACAATGCCAAGATATTGGGGCAAGATGCAAGCATGTCATCAAGAATTTTGTTTCGCATCTCTTCTTGCCCGAGGGAATATTTTGGTAATTCACGACCTACCATCACTATTTTGGCGCCCGGGAGATGAGATACTATTACGTTGTCATCAAAGCTCATGTTGGACTTCATCTCAGAAATATGCCGATAAACTACAAAAGGGAAGATGCCGCTACAAAAGAAAAGAAGGCAAGGGATATCATATTCAGCAGCAGCACTAGGAGCCCAAGAAAAAAGATCATCTTCCATCACAACATCTTCCATTACTGAGATGCTCTTCAAGAGGAATCAACGAAGACATTTATCAATCAGCAATGACTCCTCTTTTGAACTGAGTGCCACAGTTTCAACGCTTGTCTTGGGACCTTCCGATGGGAATCGATAGGTGAGAATTTGCATTTGGCCGAGGGACCATGATTCTGAACCTCATAATCGAAATCAGAATTGGAATCAGATAATTCACCGTGGAATTGGAATTAGATGAATCAGCCCAAATCGGAAGAATAGGATCACAAACTTGGATTTTTTTGGCAAACGCTTGTTTTGTAGCCAAAATATAGGAAAACATTGACAAAAAAATAATTTGTAATCAAACTACGTAGACAAAAAAAGTTATTCAAATAATTCACTAATTATATAATATAAGCATTATAAATAGAACACACCTTTTATACAAGCTAGTTACAATTTATGCATAGATAAACAATACTGCATTTGCCACATAAATTTAGTGCATAATTATTTTGACAAGGTATCTGTTAATTTTTTTTTCTTGTTCAAATTATGTTCAAAAAAATTGATTTTCTTTGTGATTCGAAATCATAGATTAACAACTATCAGGAAAAAACAAAAACAAAAAGATTACTCGATTTGAAATTCTGGATTGTTCGCTATCAGGTAACCGGATTTCTCTATAATCTATGTTTTTGATTTGTTTGGTTGAATTAGATTTTGGGCGTTGGATTTTGATGCATATTTAATGGGATAGTGGGTCTAAGGATTGAATTTAATTTGTGAAATGATGTGATTATTGTGTATTGAGAATTTGTAAAATGATATGATTGTGTGTAATGAAATGAGATTGATATTGTATGACTTGTTTTATTGATAACCTACATCTGGGGGCTATCGCCAGTTAAATATGTAGACATAATTTGATTTGAAATTGTGTGGATTAATCGATTTTGTTTGAACAGTTGTCTAATTAAGCCAATTATAGTGAAGTGTGTTGTTAAATAACCGGTTTCTGAGCTTTGTAGCTAACCCCATATTGTTTTTGTTTGTTATTTTTTTTGCGGCGTAGCTTGACAGGACGATGGATGGATGTCTGGATGCCTCACTTGTCACTTCTTATCATTATTTTGTTTGAATTAAATTTTGAACTATCGATCTAAAATTATTATTGATTATCAATTTCATGAAATTTGTCATTCGTTATATCATTTGGTTATCATATATACCTGATTGACATTATATAATCATTGAATTTATCAGTAGTTAAATTTAATGACAAGTAATTTTGATTTATGTTTATTATCGCCTTTGTTTGACCTATATATGATAAATTCGATTTAATTATCATTTATCATGCTTTGTTTGATTTTAATGTCTACTATTTGAAATTTTGAGAACAAAATTCTTTTTAAGGAGGGGAATTTGTAATACTCCAATAATATATAGTTTTCAAATATATATACTTCAGATCTCACTACAAAAAATATTTTTTTCATCACCCCTTTACTATTGGATGTGCTTAACGTCCCTTTACCATTGGATGTGCTTAATGTCTACTATTTGAAATTATATGCTCGTTAGATATTTTTGTTTAATTGGACACATTTAAAGTGATTAACGTACCCAAAAAAAGAAATTGAACAAAAAAAGATTCACACTGTTTTTACAAAAGCCTGTTATCAACACATTTGGAAGGAAAATCAATAACATGCAATGCGAGTACAAGTAATAAGTAAAACACTTGAATGAAATAAAAAAGAAAGAAAGAAAAAATAAAAAGAAGAAAAAAAAAATGCTAATAATTAATTGATTCAAGCAATATTGAGGTTACTAGATTTTTGGTATCACTGCCGGGCTTGCCATATCCATCGCCATATTGATAAATACGTTGTGCCATTCGTGGGATATTGAGAGCAACATTTTTCAAGTACTTTTCAAAAGCAGAATTACCACAAACTTCACTGTTGAGCGATGTCCAGTATTTCAAAATCATTTCCATTATTTCTTGGCGAGCAACAGATTCTGAGACACCTTTGTCACGCATAGTACATTGAATGGATTTTTCGATATCCCCCCGCTTTATCTCTTCCTAAAATTACAAATGCAATGAAATCAATTGTTGCAAATGCGATGTGTAATACAAGAAAATTAGTTTCTTCTTTTCCAGGTTGTTAAGGATCCAAATATATATGGGTACCAAGTACATACCATACCAGCCTCATTTTACAAAACAAGAAAAAAGTTTTTAAGGTTGTTGACTGTGTGAGTCATTTTTAAAGGATAGGATTCATAGGAACAAATCATTTGGTTGGGTATATGCCCCAAAAAATTTTTGGGTAACAACATTAATTTCTTTATATCATTTTTTTTAAATATTCACTGAGGCTGTGAAGTTGTGATTGGAACTCAAACTCTCGACCTTCGGGTAGCCACAGTCTTAGCATTTTTTTCCTAGCGAACTGTGCTACAATCTCATATCTACAGTAATATCTTATTATTACTTAATTATGACACTGTTCTATGCAAATATATTATATTAATAAACTTACACTGGAAGTTGCTAAGTCATTATAAAGGCGAAAGTTCAAGGATGAATATCGAACAATGTCAGGATAACCAGCTAAGAACTGCTCCAGATCTTTAGCAGTAACATAATTGTTTATACAGTAGGCATTGGAAAGAGATATGATCCCTGCAATAGAGACCCATGCATTCTCAAGGTATTCCTCCAGTTTTGGTGCATATCCAGTGTGGTACCACCTTGCTTCCACAAGGAATGCTTTGCAAAGATCTTTCCACTGCCAAAGTTATTTCCAACAATAAATGTATAATAAAAAACCAAAAGATTTTCAACAATTGATTACATCATTACTTCGAGTGTACATCTCAATCAGCCATTTTTTCATTTTCATAATATTTTTGAATGATCAGATAGTAAAAAAATTATGCACAAGCAAACAAGAATTGATGTGTTTATAATTAATTACCGCTCGTCTAAGATATGGAATGACATAAAGCCCTTTTTCTTTCAAGATTTCACTACCGTGATCTTCAACAGTATTAAATAGAGCCAAAATACATATCTGAAAGTTCTTGGGAAGCCTCTCGGTGGCCGTGACATCCCATCTGCAAAGGAAAATTGCATTTAAGAATTGAAATAGCCTATATTATAGTATACAGTATGTATCATGAACAAGTTACACCTATAAAACACTTACTGTTGGATGGCATCGGTAAAGACCTCAAGTTCATCCAATGACCCATAAACATCATATATATCATCAAGGGTTGTAATCAGGCAGTTTGACTGGGTCATTGCTTTTCGAAAACTTGAATGCTCTGGCTCAAAAGCGAGGCATACACTCCCGAAGTAGTTCTCAACAAGCCTGTCTCGAATAAATGGTAGTTTTTCGTAGAGCCCTGAATCAGTCCACCATCTGGACAAAATATAAAAGAAAAGAACTTTTAAAGCTACATATGTAGAAACCATTTTCACAGTATAAGCCAATAATTCTCTTTATCATTAGATCATTTTCCTTTCGGATTTAATTGATGTATTATAATGATATACTTACTTTGACATATGCTTTAGCTCTTTCTTGTACAAGTTTTGAAGTATATTGAAATCCAAAACAGCGAGTTCCCACAGTGCAGGTCTGATTTGCTCATCTATCTTGTATTGCTCAATAAACCAGCGAGAGTGCTGTCTTTCGATCCTCCAATTCAGAGGGATCTCCAGTGCATAGGAAACATGTTCTTTTAACCTGAAATTATTGTGCTTGGAGCTCTCCAAATAAGTTGTTAGGTGTTTGGTTGTGAAGTGCCTTGCCATCTCCAACGCCTCTTCTCCTTCTTTTGCGAGAAATGAAGCCTGGTACAAATTTAGTATCCCTTTAATATCTGAATATAGCTTTTCTTTGCAATTTCCTTTGTCGTCGAAGTAACTTCTGAATATATCTGCTCAAAGGTTTTGAGTGCTTATGTCATTATCCTCATATAAAATTTCAAATTTAAGTATCAGTTATAAAAAAATTACTGAGGATAAACATATGATCAATTAGTCTAAGACTATTTCAATCAGTATAAAGTTGAATCGTGAATTATAAAAGTGAAATATACAATAGTTGGCAACTATAGTTTATCTTAAGAATATATAAATAGACAATGATATACCTTCATGTACACTAAATCCATGCATCCTCAGCAGCCGGAAAAGCAGTGATACATCATGAAGGTCATCAAGCATTGCAAACAGAGAAATTTGATCCATTGACTCATGGATGTTGGTAATCACCCAGTTTATCTCGTCCCTGAAATGATATGCCACCCCAAGCTGTTGCAAGGTATCAAGAAGCTCTAATTTATCCCTTAGCAACTCTTCCTTGTATATCATTTGACTCACCTCTTTCTTCAGCTTGCATACTCTTTCCATGTTTTTACCCCCCTCCATCTACAAAAACAAAAACAATCAGAACGTGCGTATCATTAATTTATATATCTAGCTAATTATTGATTGTCCATTTATTAAGCTTAAGGATATATAGCTAAACGAACCGTTTCTTATTAATATATCTGTTTAATTGCTTACATGGTCATCTCCACTTAATGACTGTATGAAGTTATCTTTCCATATGGTCGATTTATAGTGTCTCAACCGTCGCTCAAACCTTGGAGACTGTAAATTTGCGTAAGTACGGAACCTACATGAAAGCACTCCTCTCATTTGTTTCTGGAGAACCTGCATGAAAGATGGAAGTGCAAAGCATGGAGCCATTTTTGGAAGGACAGCTGTAATTAAATTATTGGAGATACTTGTCGCGTGTATATATGTTAATATCAGATTGCTAGACTCTTCAATTTAAGGAAATAGAAGCCATAAATATATAGATATTTATAGATGGGGGACTCCAGTGGCGTAGTGAGGATAATTAGCAGGGTGACGCAAACATTTAAGGTGAGACATATTTGTCTAATTATTTTTAGAAATAGAAGCATATTTTGGAGAATCATTTCCAGGGGTAGGTAAAATTTTGTATTTTTTTGTGTTGAAAGTATATTTTTACAAATTTTTCAGACAAAAATATAAAAATAGAGGTACATATTGTATTTTATTTTGAGCCAAACTTTTGCAAGTGTCCACCCTTGACTCCATGTGGCTCCGCCACTGAGGGATGCAACAACAGTCCTCCAACTACAATCTCCTAACAACCCCCAAACTATAATATGTATGTACTACTACTGGTCAGATTGCAAAAAAAGGACGCGCATCATCCATTTTCAGATTCCTGTTCTGTACGTACCACTACTACAGAAAAAGGCTAATAACACATATAGTTCCGCAACTGTGTCTGTGTGCATTGCTTATGAAATTAAGGTCCATACATTGTTTATGTATCTATTTTTTTGCCTTTTAAGATTTTAAGATTTTTAATTTAAAAGAAATGTTAATTGATGAATTCTGAAATTAAAAGTACTCTTTTCTATGTAACAATAGGTAAAATATTGAATGCATGATGAGTTCCTTAATCTTATATTTGAAATTTTCAGATGTAATGAACATAAGGGGAAATGAGAATATATTATTACTTAAAATGAAGAAATAAGAGATTTAAGTGTATGATTTAATTAAGAAATTGGAAAGTATTATAATTTCAAATGAAAAAAAATAAGAGACTTGAGTGTTTTCATGAGAAAATAGAAAATTATTTTAATTAAAAATAGGTGGTAAGAAATTTTAATATTTTGAGGAAAAGATAAGCAATTTAGAATGTTAAAGTATACCAACAATTCGGTAATTCGGTGATTCAGTAATATGATGTTACAGGTTTGCTAGCAAAAGCGAGTTCATGTCTAGAAATATCTAAATCAAGAGCAACGAGGTTCCAATACCTCATTTTTTCATACCTTATCATACCTCATACTCTATATATCCGTTTTCAAAGTTCAAATTGTTGATCCGAACTGCTCAATATGATATTTATACTAAAATATACTTAGGGATGAAATTTTATAATTTTTGAAATTTTTTTACTATTTTTTAAGATATGTACAAAATCACTGTTTTTGGAACATTAAAAAACAGTGATTTTCTACCCATCTTAAAAAATAATAAAGAATTTCCAGAAATTATAAAATTTCATCTCCCACCATATTTTAGTATGGATATCATATTGAACGGTTCGGATCGACAATTTAGACTTTGAATATGAAAATATAAAATATGAGATATGATAAGGTATAAAAGGCACGAGGCATTGGAACTATCCTCATCAAGAGCCTCTCAATCTATATCTGAAATTAATATATACACAGCCACAAATATCTCCAATAATTTAATTCCAGGGTGCTATATAGTATTAGGTAAGAACAGGAACAAATTGGAGGATATATATGCGCCTAACGGTACTGCATGAGACCTGCAATCACTACTACAAAAATGGTCATTGTACACTGCACATTGTACACGGATTTGATAATTTTACCTAAAAACCGTGGAGAAATTGTAATTTTTTGAAAGCCCGAAATATCTGTGGGATCTCTACACGGATGTTTATTAAAGAATCAGTGTAGAAAGCCTTGAGAGAGCTACACGGACATTTATTATGAACTGTACACGGATTATTATCTAAATAACAGTGTAGAAAGCTTTAAGAGAGCTACACGGATATTTATTAAAGAACCGTTTTGAAAGGTAAGAATTGTACACTGATGTTTGTTTAAATAGCAGTGTAGAAAACTTGAGAGAGCAACACGGACGTTTAATAAAGAGCCGTGTAGAAAGGTGAAAATTGTACACGGTTTTTTGTTTAAATAACAGTATAGAAAGCCTTGAGAGAGCTACACGGATTTTTAAGTAAAAAATCCGTGTAGAAAGGTTATTCTAGGGTTTTGGTTATATAAAAGACCTCCTTCTAGCAGTGCCGTTTTGATCAATTAATACTCTCTCTCTCTCTCCTTCCAGAAGTGTCATTCTGATTTCTGTGCACAAAGAGCTAGGATCTGAGATCTTTGAAGTTAATTTGTATTTCTCCTCTCTATCTTGCTAAGCTTAGTCATGTATATATATATATATATTTCTCTTTTCTGTTACTAGCTTATTATTGCTTATTTAGGTCAATTATTAATTAATGCATGCATGCTTGATTTGTTAAGATAATGTAAATAATTAGTGTAATGTGAACCATTTTTTGAAAGTGAGAAGTAAAGAAAACGCCTAAGGTCTCCATCATCAGATCTGAGAAAAACCGTTGAAGATCAGTATTAACGCTTCCGCCTAAAGATGTCTGCACTTCAGAACTGTAAGATTTAAATTACTTTGCTATTTTATTTTGAATTTACAGATTCTGGATTGCTTGTGTTTTTTTAATTGCAAAACACGTCATGAATTATTAAGACTATCATTTGGTATCAGAGCCATCGTAAATTCATATAAGATGCAATAATTTTTTTTTACGAAATTGATTTTCAATGGTTCATATAAAAGCTAGACAGATTCAACTAATTTTATATACAAATATTTTCTTATAATTTTGGATGAAAATTTTAAAGGAGAATTTTTATTCCCTATTATGTATGCACATATATGTTGATCAATGGATTCTTATTGGAGATGCAATATGTTGGAGACCTTTAACCAAGAAGCATCATGTCATGGATCACATGGGAGCTCCTTTTTTGATATGTTGGATCTAATACGCCTTAGTTTGTATGAAATTTCGGTCCAAACTAGATCATAACCAAGAGTTTTGGCAATTTGAGCCCAACTTAACGAATTTTGGGCCAAAGCTTGATCATGTGATTACTAAGTGGTAAGGATATAACTTTTATACAAACATTGTATTGGATCCTGAGGAGTATATGTTATGTTTTATCACATGAGATTGCATGTACAAAAGGCTTTGTATATATATATGTTGCATGAATTGTAATCTTCTACCTTTTCTTGTTACTAACTAATACCAAATTATAATTGTAGTATGGACCAAAGCAAAAGTGTTACACCAAGGAGCAAATTGACGATGTCAGATGTATGTGGACAAGGCAGTTTCAATTTAAATTTTGTAATGCTCAATATGGATTTGTATAATTTTGTATAATTTAGTGTACATAAATTATTTATACTGTTGTATAGTTTTGGAATTATGAGTTTAAAAGACCTCTGTTTTGGAATTCTAATTTTAAATGGGAAAAAAAGAACAATTCTACATGGACATTTAACTAAAGTCCGTGTAGAAAGGTATTTAAACATTAAAAAAACAAAAAAAACAAAAACAATTCTACATGGACATTTAACTAAAGTCCGTGTAGAAAGGTATTTAAACATATAAAAAAAAATAAGAGAGCTACACGGACATTTAGCTAAATATCCGTGTAGAAAGAGTAATTGTACACGGACATTTAGCTAAATGTCCGTGTAGAAAGGTATTTAAACATATAAAAAAAATAAGAGAGCTACACGGACATTTAGCTAAATATCCGTGTAGAAAGAGTAATTGTACACGGACATTTAGCTAAATGTCCGTGTAGAAAGGTATTTAAACATATAAAAAAAATAAGAGAGCTACACGGACATTTAGCTAAATATCCGTGTAGAAAGAGTAATTGTACATGGACATTTAGCTAAATGTCCACGTAGAAAGAGTAATCATACACGGCTGTTTATGTAAATATCCGTGTAGCTCGGTTATTTTGAGAGCGACGCTGGCAAGCGTTTGTACACGGTTGTTTATGTAATAATCCGTGTAGCTCTCGATAATCGCACACGGGTAAATATCCGTGTGTAAATATTCAGGAATTTCTAAACCCTCACATTCCACACGGTAAGAAATCCGTGTAGCTCTCCTATTTATGTCCGTGTACAATCACTTATTCTGTAGTAGTGAATATGCCAAACAAATTAATTTCGATCCTCTGTAGAACAGGAACATGTGACCTAACGGTACTGCATGAGCTTGCAATTTGTTTGACATATTGCGATAGTCAACATCTATAGAACAGGAACATGTCATTTTCTAAGCTTTCAAATTCATTTCCATGTTCACTCTTCACTGGTGATGTCAATGTGTGACCTAACCTCGGGAGAATATCATTCATTTAATTAAGTACAGCTAGGTTTTCTTAAGCTTACTATTTGAAACGACAAATTCAAACCATTGAAATTGATTTACTTTACAAGTGATGTGTTCACATATCAATTATATATATATATATATATATATATATATATATATATATGTTTTTTAAATTATGGATAGACAATGCACTGACCAAGTTGATGATCATAGCAACGGCGATGTGGCATAGACGACCGATCGTACCATTGATATGAGGTTCATGCTGCTCTCAGTTAATCTATTTTCTTACTTTTTTTGGGTATAATTAATTAAATATAATTAAAATAAGCGTATAATTTAAGTTGTGTACTGACAGAAAGATGTGAGCATGATGAAGGAAATGAAAGCTATTGCATGCATATTTTCAATCTCTTGTTCTTGGAGTCAGATTCTACCAAATATATATGTTCATCCATAAATTATGAGCAGCAAATGTGATTTTTCTCTAATTAATTCTGACAGTATTTACTGTAAGTCAATTAAAAATATTATGATGTAATTAAGAACGTAATTAAGGTTATTTACTATAATTTTTCGCACACTCAAATTAGTAACCCTTTACCCTTAAAATTCTAAATATGTGATAGCCGCTAATTAAATTGGGAATGTCCTGTAAAATGCCCTATAATTAATTAATGTATGATTTTGGGTGTTGATTAGTGTGTAATTGTTTTCTTTTTGATTAATAATAAGTTAACAAAATAATTTCTATTATTTTTCTTTTCGATTTAATTAAATAGTTTATTTCATTAATGTGCTATATAAAAAGGTTACTGATGACATAAAAAGCTCATAAAGGTATATAAAATAATTCGGTATAGACTCAATTAATATTCATCCGTCTTTAATTAGCAGGGTTAGCTGGTTAGTTCATAAAGGTCAACACCGGTCACACATCAACAAAAATATTATTGACGAGTGAAAGCCATAGCAGTTTCGTTGAGGGGTGCGCTTTGGGATGGTATTGACGTTCCAACCTTCCACAGATATAGGGACCAAATTGTTCTTTCCGTCCACTACACTTTACAACTACCGCTAGGCCAGGAAGTGACCGTGACCATCCTGGAATTTTTCATGCCATCCTCTTCAGTTGTCACTACTAATAATATTTCAACGACAAACAGCTATTTTATAAGAGCCGTGTATAATTTGTGTGAATTATATCAATATGTATGTATCCGGAGCAATGATACACGGTTATTCTTCTCTGTGTATGATTTATGTGAATTTTTTTTTGAGAAAGTGGGAAAACCCACCGATTTCATTAGAAACCAGAGTGTTCAAATGCTTTCAAGCTCCAAACATCTAGAGCAAAAAAGCATATACAAAATATCTAGATAGAACCAGGAAACAAAAAAAAACAAGACATTACAGCAAATTTCCAACTAAAGCAACTAAAACAGCCAAAAACTTCATATTACAAAGCAACAACCACATGAAGGCATCTAAGCTATATAACTTGGGCTGTACCAAGCATAAGGGTTATATCTCCTTGTATCGGCGGGGTGGTTTCCCCGTCCTCTTCCTCGACCCCTACCGCTGACATGGTCAGCTCGCCCTCTGACATGAGAGGGTGCAATTCCTGAGTAAGCAAGTTATTAGTATCAAAAGGCAAAATTAGAGATAAGTGAAGAGTATAACCATTATGAAGAGTGTTGCACCAAAAGCTAGTAAGAGAGATGATTTTTGAACCTACTGATTTCAGTGAAGGAAGACATGTGTTTTGAAAACATAATTTATTTCTTTCCAACCATATACACCAAAGCACAGCACCTCGGACAACCTCAACTATAGGTATAGTCTTTAACCGTACGTACGTGTATAGTCGCCTATTCTGTAGTATTGTGTGTTACTTTTTGACAATACGACCATTTGATGCTATGAATAAAAAAATTAACAGGTAACAGACAACTGGTCTACTACACATCTACAAAGGAACACATTACCAATGCCTAATCATCAACGGTTCTTGTATGTCATAGTCAGTGTTTCTCCTCTGTTGCAAAAGGGTAAATAATTACATCTCTACATCAACAGTTCACTTGTAAGAAACAGTTGGTGATATAGGACCAAGGGTTAGTAAGTTTAGATAATCGATGATGTCATTTGAAGCTTCACCGATGGTTCCACAGTATTAACAGTTGGTATCCCACAATATATATACCAATACTGCTCTGGTATACACTGACAGTTCTTTTTGTTGCACCGTTTGTGTTGATCTATGTAGGGTTTTTTGAAAGCTAGAATCCACTCATCTCCAACCGTTCTATGTTAGTGAACCGTTGGTGAATTTTGATTAATGATAATATATAAGTCTTTCTATCTTATTGAAGCCTTCTAGGAGCGTTTTTTGCATTTACTGAACCTAAGACAACCGTATTGGGCCTTGATGGTTCCATTCCAAACTTGTTCATAAAACTGCAGCCATTATAGAATTCAAAAGTACCAACCCTAAATCTAATGGAATAGAATGTAGCCCGTTTCATTCTCAAATTCAATATTTATTACCAGATTTAAAAATTGAATGTTGATTAATTAATTCAATGGAATGAAAGTATTTCTTCCATAGTATGGTGGTTGATAAAGTCAATATTATTGTACAAATTCATAATATCAAACAAAGCTCTGTTAAATTCGATATTAAATCATTTCTAACCTCCAAAAATTAGTTAATTTCAAGTTTGAGGTCTTAATAATTACGTTGAGTATTTCTCTTTATTGGAATAAGGCTAAAATTTATAGGCTATTTGCACTTTACTTCACTTCACCATTAAGCGGTGCCAAGAAATTAATAGAGCTTCTCAACAAGCCCCTAAAGCAGGCCCTCCAAGTCCGATTACGCCGGTGGGCCAAAAACACTTCATAGTGGCCCAATAAAAGCCCGCAAGACAAGCCTGCTCGACAAGCCCATAAAGCAGGCCCAGCCTGAGTTCGGGACAACCACGCTATGGTGACCGCCAATATGTGGATGTCACCCTTTCCGTACGACGATCTGTCAGACTATGGAGTCGCGAGTAACCGTAACCGCTCCTATACGACAGTTATGGGCTGGCCTATATAAGATCTCAAACTCAGCCGAGTGAAGGTACGCAATTTCCACATACATAAGGTGTCTATATTGAAGAGTTCGAACACCTTAATTACCGACTTTTATTCTCCCAAATATATGGCCTAGCTTCCCTGGAGATAGAACGAATAAGATTCTACGAAATGGAAGAGAGTGAAAACTATAGTTACAAGTATGAAATAATTAATCAGGGTGAACTTTTATGCAGATAAGAACAAATCGATCGAAGATAGAGGAAGAAAAGAAAGGACTTCATATCTCATCTACGGTAAGAGAGTATTTGATTTTAGATCCGGACCATCCGATCTGTTTCGACGTACATAAATATTAAACAAGTAATGTATATATATTCTATCTCATAGCGGGTTAGTTTGGCAGCCCATATTGCGATGGTCAAACTGATGCTTAGTCTAATTGGAAGAATAAATTTAATTAATTTCTGCAATGCCTGTTAAGTGCTGAAATCATTTCAATTAATTTCTGGAATGCCTGTTAGGTGCTCAAACCATTTTTCGAGAATTATTATCCGTCATTCTTAGTTTGCAGTTGACTTTGTTCTTTTATCTTATGTTTTGTTTAATTTTGTATGTGATCCTAATTATGTGTATCTTAGATTTAAATTCGGACCCGAACACTATAAGAGTACAAGTCCAAATATAATAGTATTCGGACTCTACCCGACCCGATAGCACCTCTCAACTCGTGAGTGTGTTTCTGCAGGTTGCTCAGATAATCATGCTTTTTTACAAGCTTCTAATTTATTCATGCTTCACAATCTTCACATTCGAGTAAATTAACTTGATATGCAAATATTAGATTCATATGTTGTTAGAATCGTTATACCTGGAGTAGTGTACAATTCCAAAACTTGTAATATTTATAGAGCACAGGTTATATTCTATATTTAAATTTCGGTTCATCTTGAAATTTACCTCTAAATAATATATCTTCTTATTTCTTATTCCCATTTTTTGTCATACTTTCGAAAACCTCTCTTAAAAATCCAGTCATTTGTATGCTATGCAGCACAGGATGAGAATGGCTTTGCATCGTCTGAGATATCTCAAACTTTGAGTGTTTTTTTATTTGGAAAATCCCAACCGTTCAAATACATTCTGTATAAATCTCAAAGAACAAATAATGTTATCCCCGGCGCTATCCCCGAATAGGCACCGTACATGTCAATCATGCAAAAGTTGAGATATCTCACAGGATACTCGGATGAGGACTCCATTTCTGTGAAAGAAATCAAGCATTCATTTTATTATGTTGAAGTTTAGTTTAGACTTCATGGCACACGGCAGACTGCTCAATGATAGATCTCGAGGTTCTTTATTTTATTTAATTAATTCACATTGCACACTGCATGCCAAGTTTCCAACTGGTTAGTTATTTGTATTTATATCACTTGTCAAACTCAGTGCAGATCTCGAAGTCTCACTTCCTTTGTTTAAATTAGTTGACTTACACAAGTTCAGCTGCTCATGATGACGTGTAAGTTATTGAAGGGGGAAATAATCTTTCACTTCTTACGAAATAAATTTTTGTGCCTCGTAAGTTACCTTTGTTTTTGAGAAAGGTTAATTTGTCACATCTAGATTCCATAAATGCATTGTGTCTGTTTGAATAATAAGCAAAAATATACACACATGTACGTACTACAAAAACAAGTTTTAATGCGAAAAAGAGAAGTAAAAATAATATTACCTTTCTATTAATTAATGGCATATATTTCATAAGAACTAAGAATGAACCAAAAATAAACAACAAAGAGTACAATATATAAATGACAGACAAAATCTACGAAAAACCAAAAAACACGATAGCAATACATAATACTAGATCATTATAATAAAAAGTAAAGAGTGAGGCCATGATACTATGCATATTGATCTGTACTATGGATCAACATCGTCATTTTTAATAATCAAACAATCGATCTGATCTGTTCAACATGATCTTCAAATGAAAATTAATTTACATGAACACCAAATTTTATATTTTTAGTGTTTTTACTATATTTTTAAATCGGTAGAAACTCACTACTACTGAATGACCTAGAATTTTAGAGCAAGTGATTTTCCCTATCATAAAAATTAGTAAAAAAAAAAATTAAACAAATGTAAAATTTTATTTACATGTAAATTTTCATATGAATATCATATTGAATGTTTCCGATCTACTGTTTAGTCTTTGAAAATAAAGATATTGATCTATAGTACTGACCAATATGTACTATGAATAGTTACCAAAAGTAAATTAGTGAAATTAATCCATAATAATTAATAATTAATAATTAAATGTTTTCGTACATAATGAATAAACTAACTTGATAGACAGGGGACTAATTAATTTTCACCTTTTAATAAGATGAAAGAAACTTTTGAAAGGAGTCATTGACTTTCTCAGATCTATTCCAAAAGGAAACCTATGAAATGTGGAGTCCATTAAATAAATTGCAATCTTGATTTAATAAATTATAAAATTATACCTTCACGTGAGAATCACATGGTTATTAATTGCATGCGCCGTTAGATTAGAGCTGGTGAAGGTCCTATCACTCTCCAAGCTCTATCTTACTGCTCAGCGTGAAAGAACTTGGACTATGATAAAATATTATGGAGGACGCGAATAGTGAAGTGATGGGGCCACACTAATGATCAATATAAATGCAAATGTTAAAGCTCATTCTGTTGAAGTTGAACCAAAACTCTTCCTTTCACCAAAAAATATTAATGGAAGAAACCCAGATATCTCCTCTGTCCAAATCAATGCAACATAAACTCAAAACATTATGGGACAATACGACCGAGGCAAAGAACTGCAACATCTTTCGCACACCAAATATCATTTCCCAAAGAAAGAAGAATCTCTTCGAGCCCACTACCATCTCCATCGGCCCATTCCACCGTGGTAAAAAGCACCTCCGAGACTTGGAGGAGCAAAAATGGCGGTTCTTGCAGGATTTCTTGTCCCGTGGGGACCACATAAGTTTGGATCTTTGTATATCAGAGATGAAGTCGCTAGAAGAGATAACACGGAGGTGTTATAGTGAGAAGTTTGATGATCTTAAAAGCAAGGCATTTGTCGAGATGATGTTACTTGACGGATGCTTTGTGCTCGAGTACTTCATAAAAGATTTCGAAGGCAATAATCTAGTTCCGAATTCTATTTATGAGGTTGGCTGGAATTCTGTTTTCATATTTCGTGATTTGTTGCTTCTAGAGAATCAAATTCCCTTCTTTATAGTTGAGAAGTTGTATGATATTGGTAATTTAAATCAAGTAGTAGATAGAATGTTTTTTGTTAAAAACTTTGGTTATATTTTTTTTTCCATGGGACTAACAACGGACAAAGAATTCATGTTTTCAAACCCTCCAGCTGAAATTCCAGACTCCATAGACTACTTATACTCCATAATTCCAGAACCTCCAGCTGAAATTCATCATTTGGTCCATCTCTGTTACCACTACTTAGTGCCCATTCCAGAGGAACCAATTGTATTGAGATCCAAATCATTTGGTCTTACCAATAGAATCAAAGGTTTGCTGACAAGAAGATTTCCTCATTCGACCTCTCGAAGCTTGCCAGTGTCATTGCCGAATTCTACCGGGAATGTATCCTCGATGCTGATCCCTTGTGCCACTGAGCTCAAACAGAAGGGTGTGAAATTCTCACCAAAGAGTAATGCAAAACATATGCTTGACATATCATTTGAATATGGTGTCTTAAAAATCCCTAGACTACAAATCACCGATGACACTAAGCCTATTTTCGCAAACCTTTTAGCATTTGAACATTCCAAATATGGCAAAAAGCATTCCCCCTTTGGAAGATTTGTATCATTTTTGGATAAACTAGTCAACACACCAAATGATGTGACAATATTACAACAGTGTGGAATCTTTGAGAACTTGCTAGGCAGTGAAGAGGAGTTGACTCATTTTGTCAACCATCTCTCCGAAGGTAATTGTGTTGAGCAAGATCACTATTTGGTGGGATTATACACGGAAGTCAACAGATACATTGGATTAAGATGGAACAAACATCGAGCAAAATTTATTCGTGATTACTTTAGCAACCCGTGGACAATAATTTCTCTCTTCGCTGCTTTCATACTTCTAGTTCTTACATTTGTACAATCTTTCTTTGCAGTGTTTGCCTACTTCCGTCCCCCAAAACCATGATACTTTTAACTTTCACAGTACTGTTTCGGGCTTCTAAATTGAACAAGAGAAAAGTGGCGTTACCATGTATGTTAGGAATGAGTTGTTTTATTAATCGTTTTTTTTTTCTTCCTTGTTTGTTATTCATTTTGGTGTTCTATCTGGTTTGTCTTTTGTTTTTGTAATTTGCTACGAAGTTTTATTAAAAGCACCTTGTAACTCTGCACTATATATATTTGGTTTCCTTTCCTTTATTTCTTTTACTATTCAATTTTCATGGTTATTTTCAGCACCGGGAACAGGCGTGTATTGTCCTTTTTGAGAAACTTGGCAGTTGCTGCGTAGCAGCGTAGGTGATTTTATTCAAAATTTAAACAAAGTGTACATTCTCCCAAAAAAAAATGTGCATTCATTTGCTTCCAAATATGACAACACGCAAGCAATTCTGGCAAAATCTCTTCTATGGAAGACCTCTTAGCACACCTCCAAGACTTGTACATGCAGGTTTCTTGAACTGAGACTTTAATTCAATTGACCGATGACTTACCTTTCACTTTGAAATATAATTTTAAAATTCACACTTTCTTCTCTGTTTTCTTCTATGTTTCTGTAAAATCTATTAATTACTTTTTATAATATGTTTTGTATAATGTTTTGTCCACGACTCATCACACTCTCCTCTTAATTTAAGAGCGAACAGAACAATTAAAATTTCAGTGCTAAACTGAGATATTAAAAGAAAAATACTTAATTAGGTTACATGCATCTTTATGGTCTTTTTTTTTTAATAATTTTAACACATCTAATTTTAAGATACATTTTATTGTATCTACATCCTTAGCAGTTTTTGTTTTAAGGGCACAAATTTGTAATTTTTTATAATTTATTGTACCAAATTGAGCATCAATCTTTAATAACAGAAACTGTTTCTCATCAACAAATCTGTACAATTAGTACATGATTTATCCCTCCTGTGTAAATTTCAAGGATAATTTGTAGTATATACCCATACACATTAAATTCTATAATAGCCAACTAGTATGATACCCGTACTTTATAAAAAGGGGCATATTATCAAATCAGGCATTGCGTCCCTTAGAAGTATCTTAATTTAGATCTAAAATATGATTACCTTTAATTTACAACGAAAATTAGCCACATGTTATTTCTCATTATCAATTGTTTCAATTGGGACAATGGCCTAGGGTTGTTCGAAAAGTAAGATGCTACCCCCACAATATGGGCTTAAACCGTATCTAACTTCAAATAAAGCCCAGTTTAGTCAATAGGCCTTAGTAAAGAAATAGTGAGCCTTTTCAGCTGTAAACTATTTGACAACTTTGTGATTCTTTTATATTAAAAGAAATTTCGTTTTATTTTTCTTATGAGTAATATTTGTTTTGCTGGTCTCGGATCATGCCACTGCACATTTTAGATTATTGTGAAGTGATACACGGGGAGTTCTGGGGACAAAATTAATGATTAGATCGGCTGAATTCGTTGGGCTTCACACGGGTTTGTAGTCTACTGGACCTAAATCCTAGATGAATTTTTCTCTGGCAAGTCACACCTACCTTTAGCCCTTTAACACCTGATATGTTCCATTAAATGCGCCACTACCTTCATCCTTCATCTAGATAAGGTTATAAGCGCCAATCTTAATAGCCATATTAAACCTCGACCATTCGGTGGAGAGGGTGACTTTGCTTTTCTTGATTTTATATCCTCCTGTTTGGTATCAGACGGTAGAATACTTAAATCCAGACCATTCTTTAACATCGCACGAATCTCAAAACACACCCCTTATATCTAGAATAGGCAGTACAAGTCTACTCATAAAAGAAGTAGCGACTCCTGAAATTTTGGGGTGTAAGTGTTTGGTAAGTACGCTGTCACCATGAACAGTGCAGATCAAAGAGGCAATACAGCCAGAGCAATGGGCTTTCCAGCCCGTCCAATTTTTGGGCCTTCCACATCATTTGATTTGCCATCAAATTCAACAGGAAAGTTTTCTCTATATACAACGTTTGCAAATTTGAGACAGATTGACTTGTCCTTGTACTAACTACATCATATGATATTATGCATATACTTCTTTCAGAAATGCCAATATGAGCTTAAGCTCAGCAAGAAATAACAATCTAACGAGGAATGAACAAATGGATAAAGGGTTATTAAAAGAGTTTTGATTGTTAACATTTAATTAAGAATTCAGCTCCATATAATCAACAGAGGCGGCTGATCAAACAAACAGCATATATTATTATTGCTGTTTGGTACCAGATAAGGAATTTAAGCATTTTATGAAGAACTTAAATTTGTCTGTCTAGGGATGGTAATAGATGCTTTTCAAAGATGTGTCAGATGTTTTGTTTTCTTCTTTCTTTCTTTTTTTACAGAAAAAAATTACCTAACATGTTGATGACCTAAATTACTTGCTTGTCCTTTTATACAAACTAGCTGTCGAACATAATTTGTTTTTCAATGGTTACATAAGCATGAGTGAGGATTGTCGGAGAGGCGAACAAGATAGATTAAATTAAATAGGACATCAAATAATTGGTAATTTTTTTAGTGACCAAGTGGTTGTTGTGAACATTATATTAAGAATTGAGAATTGGCCACCGTATTAAATCATAAAAGAAGGGAATCAATTACAATTAATACGATATTTTTAGAAATAGAAAAATGAGTAAGGTTGGAAAGAAGAAGTATCATTTGAAAGTATGTACAAACTCCAACATGTATTCAATTGAATATCAAGATAGATACCTCCCTAGTCTACAGAGTAGGTTTGCTGACGCAACCAATTATTTTCTTGTAGTCATCTATTTTTTATTTGTCAAACAAAGAGAGAAAAAAAGTAACAAAACTGAATTAACTATAAAGCTTTATAAACAGTTATTTAACAATATAGCTTCTCCATAACAAGTTTTATACCCAGAATCACCACCACCACCAAAGAATGGCAAAACCAAGGCCTCATGCTGTAGTGATGCCCTATCCACTGCAAGGCCACATCATCCCAGCTGTCCATCTGGCATTGCGCTTAGCAACTCGTGGAGTCACCGTCACCTTCATCAACACAGAAGCCGTGCACCACCAAACTGTGAAAGCTGCAGGTGCAGACTGTCGTGACGGATATGACCCATTTTACTCGGCTCGTTTAACTGGCCTCGACATACGGTACGAGACAGTAAGTGACGGCCTCCCTTTAACCTTCGACAGATCACTTAACCGTGATCAATTCATGAATTCTGTTTTACACGTGTTGTCGGCACATGTGGAGGAGTTGTTGAGAAGGCTGGTGGCGACAATTGATCCCCCAATCACATGTCTAATTACTGATAGATTTTTTGTGTGGCCGGCGACAATCGGGGAGAAGTTGGGGTTGCCTTACATCTCCTTTTGGACAGAACCGGCACTTATCTTTACACTCTACTACCATATGGACGTGCTCAGGCAAAATGAGCATTTTGCATGTGGAGGTAGTACTGATATACTCCTAAATCAATATATAACAGTTCTATATCTTTTGTTAGTTATCAAATATTGTCTGAAATGACAGGAAGAGAAAAAATAATGCAACATGTACTTAAATTTTGACAATAATTTACATTTTTTGCGATCACAGAGAACCGCAAGGATGCAATAACCTACATACCCGGCGTGCCATCCATCGAGCCAAAGGAGCTCATGTCATACCTACAAGACACCGATGTATCATCAGTTGTACACCACATCATATTCAACCCATTTGACCAGGCAAAACGCGCAAAAATCATTTTATGTAACACCGTAGAAGAACTTGAACCCAGTACAGTCTCAGCTCTCAAATTAGAAAAACCATTTTATTCTATAGGGCCAATTTTCCCGACCGGGTTTACACGTAGCACAGTAGCAACCAGCTTATGGCCTGAGTCCGACTGCATCAATTGGCTTAACACAAAGGAAGCTGGCTCTGTGTTGTACATCTCTTTTGGTAGCTATGCTCATGTCACTGTCAGTAAAAGGGATTTGTGTGAAATTGCACAAGGCATAATGAATAGCAAGATAAAGTCAGCCATAGGGGGTTTCTTGACGCATTGCGGATGGAACTCAATACTAGAGAGCGTGTGGTGCGGTGTGCCGATGCTATGTTTTCCCCTCTTGACAGACCAGTTTATGAACATGAAGTTGGTTGTAAGAGACTGGCAGATCGGACTTGCGATCGGGGAGTTGAACAAGGTGGCCACTGATGATGTGGCGGGCCGAGTGAAGGATTTGATGCAAGGGAAGAAGGGAGAACATGCTAGATATGAGATAAAGATGGTGCGAAAAATTCTTCAGAATGCAATTGAAATTAAGGGCTCTTCGCAAAAGAACTTTGATCAGTTCATTTTGGACATAACCAATTAGTTATTAATCGAGTACTGGTTTATTACAGAACAAAATGTTAAATAATTAATTAAAAACTTATGATGTTCGCGTTTTTATATATTAAGTGAGACTTTGAGATTTTAACTTAATTAGTTTCGGACCAATTGTGCTATGCAAAGCGACTTGGCATTTTTGGGGATCTCGGAAGTGGGAACCATCCTTGAAATTATCTAATAAAATATGTGAGTGAGGATATGGTAACATGTATATTACGGATCAAGTCATGCTATGGATTCATAACTCTATTTTTAAAATTCAAATAGTCGATTTGACTCGTCTCAACTCGAGTTTCTCACGAGTTGATTTCAAATTGAAGTTTCTGATTCGGAACTAGATTAGCAACTCAAACTCAACTCGGTTCATGAGTTCGTGAATTAAATCTAAATTGTCCTTAACTTGAATTCAACTCGGCTCATGAGCAAGCCCTAGTTCTCTCTACTTCGAGAAATGAAACAAGCATGTAAAATGCGTATATGCATTAAGAAAGATATTTATGATCCTGATTTAAATCAGACGTAATGTTATAAATATGCCGGACAAATTTGAAAAGGTACAACTATTTTAACTAGTTTAAAAATATATTTAATATTAAGTTCATTTTTATTCACAATAAACGAACAATTTATAAAATTTAAAGAGAGTTGCACGTTCAAAAAGTTCAAGCTGATCCTGCATAATAAGCGTGTGAAATTCAAGCTCATTTTAAGTATCTGTGAGGCTTACAAATAAAAGGGTAATTTTAGTATGTTTAAAAGGCACATAAATCATAAAAATTTTGAATCCACATAATCATACTAATAGAAAAGTTGTTTGAAATTTTTTATTTACTTCATTACTCTCTAGCACATGCATCAAAGACCTGGGACATCCACAGCGCAGATACAATGGGAAGAGACTCCACGAGTTGCGAATCAGATTAGTGCATATTTCTTTCTCTTTGAGAATGATTGGTTGAGGTTGTACGGTGTTTGCTAGTAAGGAATCAGTCGGTGGACCAGTCCTGGTACGAAGAAAAAAAAAGGGAAAATTACGATTTGAACCCTCCAACTGTCTTTAATTCATAAACAAAAAGGACAGGCACACGGAATTTCAAGACCTTTCAGATGTGAAGGCTCCAACAGAATAGATGTTTAGCTTTATTTCAATTGGTTTTTGTTTCTGTCACAATTTACTTTTTTTATTCTTATGCTACTTATTACATCGTAGGTTTAAATTAGATTGCCGTAATATTTTGACAATTTCCATTAATAAATTACACCTACAAATTTTTTTCACAAAAAAAAGAAAGAAAAAAACTAGTTACTACATAAAGCAAAACATCAATAGTACAAGTGAAAGTGTATAGCATGATTGCAAGATACAAATATATTTATGTCATAAATCATAGTTGGCCAGGAGTCATCTCTAATTTATTGCAATTTTCAATTGCACTATTAATTATATTTTGTTTAAGATAATACACATTTCAGTATCCTAGACAAATGGGAAGCTAGAAATACAGCTATTTTGTGATAAAGAATATGAAGTTCATTATCAAAAATTATTTTAGATCTTTTTCAAAGATTTGCCAATTAATTACCTATTTTGATATGTCATGCATGTTTTCAGATTCATTAGTTATATATCTGTATATGTTGTTAATATGTTCGGGGTTTGTTCATACAGAGCAAATTAAGCACTAGACCGTACAAGGAACATGAACTTTATGCTATCCGTACAACATAGTGTAAATATTTCTTGGATCATGTTTTATCTCCTCGACAAAGGCACGTTTGAATTGAAACTTGGTCAGTTTTTGGTACACATATGATGTACATTTTTGTAGTCATTGAGAACAACAGTTAGTTATTGGTACACATATATGATGTACATTTTTGCCGTTGATACAATCAGTGGATACAATTGCGTGAAAGCTTTGTTGATGATAATTATGACTAGGGGTGCACAAAAAGCTCATGATTCGAAACTCAGTTCGGAATTAGTTAGGATTCAACTCACTGTAACTCGAGTTAAAACTAACTCGAGTCAAAACTGACTCGAGTTTACTGACTCGGTTGATTTATGAGTCGATTCCAAGTTACCCTCAACAATGTCTTCCTTACCCGACAATTTTTATTTTTACTCATTTTCTAAAATATTTTATTAAAAATAACTTGGGTATAGTCAAATTTTAAAAAATACTGAAACCGCATATATTTTCTGTGGTTTGGATTTAGGATCCCAAACCGCAGAAAATATTGGCGGTTTTTTTTTTTGCACTATAAATACAGGAGAAATTCGAACTTAATAATTCCATCGAAATCGTCTCCTCTAACTTAACAATTCTACCAAAACCGTCTACATTATTCACCACACCACAGTACACCTGTCCGTCATACTGATTTCAACATGCTCTCAGTTTGAGAAGTTAACAATTCCATCAAAACCTTCTCCACTAATGCTCATGGTTTAGAGGTGGTGCAAAGATAGAGGGAAATTTAAAACTGCTGCTGTGTGTGCATCTTTACTAGTTTAGTCAATTTTTAAGACCTGATATCTCTTGATCTGTTTGGAGATTTTGTATGAAACTTTGTAGTCTTATTCTATGATGTCAAGATTGCATGTCAGTCAATTTTCATGATTTTTTGAGATATTTTTCTATATTAACCAGAGATGTAAATTTGGGGTCAAAATGAAACCATTCACCATGATCTACATTTTTTCTACATTTTTATAGTTACCAGAACCATTTTTTACATATTTAAAGTCCAAATCATCGATCCAAACTATTGAACATGATCTCTATAATAAAATGTGCTTGTAGATCAAACTTTACATTTTTTTTCTGAATTACTTACTATTTATTAAGTATTTTACAAAAACTAGTCAAATTCAAACTATTGAATTTTGTACTTGTCTTAATAAATAGAAAAAAAAAATAAAAAAACTGTAAAATTTGGTATACAATCTCGATGCAATCTCGATTCAATAGACTAAATTAAGTCTGATTACCAGCACATGAGAATAACATGGTTATTATTGCAAGTACCGTAAGATTAAAGCTGGTGAAGCTCCTATCACCCTTGTTGAAGATTGATCTGTGAATCATCATCATTGATCATTAATCTAAGATCCAAGGGTTTAGATTAATTAAATATCAAAACTAGAAAAAAATAAAACGGTAATGTGTACCATCATTATCATAAATAGCAAAATAGTATAAACGGATATATTGAGCCTTTGTGATTATAAATAAGAGCTTGTTGTAATAAGAAATAAAACAGTAACGTGTACCATCATTACTATTTATGAATTCCAAGGTTTAAATTATAAAAATGAAAACTTTAGAAACACAAAAAAATTAATAACTTTTTCTTTTGAAATTATTTATAACTTATGGATCTATTTAATAATATGTAAACTTAAAACTTCAAGAATGAAAGAACTAAAAATTGTAAACGTTGAAAATGTTGAAAACTAAAATTATAAACTTCGGTAAAAAAACACGAGGACGTGGCATTTCAAAACCACATGGCTACAGGGCTGTCATGCCTAAAACCACCTATTTTACCCCCTCCTTGCGTGGCAATATTTTAAAACTCCACAAATCTTTTAAATACCTCTATTCTTAATCAAAATTGGAAAATACAAAAAAAAATGAAAATTCATTGAAAAATATTCAAAGATAAGGACAATACAGTATGCCCATTATCCTAATAGCGAATAATAATAATAATAATAATAATAATAATAATAATTGTCCGATTCATATATATAAACTAAGGTATGGTGATAGAATTCATAGTACTTCTAACATATGGTCTTTGTTGTATAAGAAAAACATTTGATAATAAATTTTTAATTTTCAATTCTACCTAAATCTTGTCATTCTTTTTTGTTTCTTTTCTGTAGTTTAGAAACTATGTCAATGTTAATATGAAAGACATGCCATCCTCTTTTCTCTTTTGTAAATTTGAAGATTTAATTATTCGAAAGACATGGAGCATATGAATAATTGCTTGAACGTAATGTGGACACCCATATGTTTTATTCTATACTTTATCTTTCCTCTTTGATGATATGGAAAATCATTGCTTGAACGACCAGCCATTTGTTGTTTTCTACAATCATTGTTTTCTTTAATTTGCTGGCGCTTAAAAAAAGATTTTACTTGAATAATTCTCGTCGTAAAAAAATCCTGTATATGTAGGATTTCGGAAAATAGCATGTAAAATTAGGATTGAGTGGTATCGAGGGGTAATAAGCTGTCTTTTTTTATTATTAACAACGCCAATAAAATAGAGAAACATAACATAATCAACTATATAAAATATACTTCCAAATAGACTGGATTAATATATAAAATAAAGATTTTAGTCTCCCCCATTCAGTCCCCTATTAGTCTCCCCCATTCAGTTCCCTATTAGTCTCCCTAACAACTTTCATTTTTTGTTCTCCCACGTGGTCAAAACTCACCATCTTCAATCTCCTCTTAGAAAGAAAAATAAATAAATAATTCAGCACAGCCTAAAACTCACCCTGTTCTTCTCCTCTACTGCTCACCACTAGCTACCTACGCTGTCGAGATCTGGCGAGGAGAGCATGGTGCACCGTCGAGATCCAGCGAGGAGAGCGTGGTGCACCGTCGAGATCTGGCGAGGAGAGCGTGGTGCATCGTCGAGATCCGACGAGGAGAGCGTGGTGCATCGTCGAGATCCGACGAGGAGAGCATGGTGCACTGTTAAGATTTGACGAGGAGATCCGGTGTGATCCGGCAAGGAGAGCGTGGTGCACCGTCGGAGGGGATCCATGCTAGCCCAACGAAGGTTGTCAGACTGCAGCATATGAATATTTCATTAGTTAGATATGAATACTTCATTTGTTAGATATGAATGCTTAATTTGCTAGAGATGAATACTTCATTTGTTAGAATATGAATGCTTTATTTGTACATTAATTAGATATGAATACTTTATACCTTTAAATATGAATAGTGTTAGTGTCAGGTGTGATTACTTATTATAAAAAAAGACTTTAAGTAAATTGAAGAGGTCTTGTTAGATATGAATATTTTATTAGTTAGATATTAATACTTCATTATATAGATTCGCTGTAGTGGTCTCCAATCTTGGCAAATGTCACTTTCAGACGGTTGCGGTTCCCAATCCAGACTATCAGATGTCGTCAGCGGCCCCCCTGGTCATTACTGGTCCCCAAGATAAATGGTCCCCTCCAGTTTGTGTTTACATATAACTAATATTATAGATAATAAGTATAAATACTATAAAATCGCAGGTATTAATACTATACATTTTGACGATGAATAAAATCGCGTTAACCTTGCTCATTGGTGGTAGTTGCCACGTGCGCGTCAATTAGTGGTCCCCCCATTGTATTTTTTTTGTTTTTAATGCGGAAGACAGATAGGGAACTAAATGTGGGGTACTGTTAGTTGCTTCCTAATATATATACTAACATATTAAATTATTGTACAGTCTTGACTTTGCCTATATATGCTAACATATTAATTATTGTACTGTTAGTTGCTTCCTAATATATATACTAACAGATAGGGCACCCTTGTTAATAAATTAATATCATTTAAAATAGCTATGGCTTTTTGTGATAGATGGACTCAAATACGATGTCTTTGACTTTGCCTATATATGCTGCATGTACTCTATGGTTTGGAATTTCATTCCATTCGTAGCCTTAAAACATTTGTTAATAATTTCTTTTTATTTTATTTTTTCAAAATAAATTGTTAATTTTGAAAGCATCATGACAAAATCAATTGACTAATTAATTTGAACTAATGATAAAGTCACGAGTAATTTCATCAGAGTAATTTAGCGCTACAGTTCTACTGGCGTGCCCTTATAAAGAGAGAGATCAGAATGGGGATAGTTAGAGAATGTGGTTTGGGAACCAAATTTATTTTATTACTTATATTCTTTTTGGTTTTGGGGTACCTTTTCCTTTTGATATTCTTTTCTCTTTTGTAAATTTGAAGATTTCTTTATTCGAAATAAGTGGAGCATAATGGCAGACAAGGAAATAGTGAAATACTTGTGCTTTTTGTAATTTGGACACCCATATGTTTTCTTCTTTAATTCATCTTTCTTCTTTGTTGATATATAAATACATTGCTCTACTTCATTTCGTAGTATATATATCTCATTTTGAGAGCAAAATAAGTCCAATATTAGATATACTTCTAGGTTTTATTGATATCTTTTTGTGATGAATTAGTTTTGAAACGCCAAAATACAATTAATATCAAATTTTGCAGAAAAGCTCGCATTTGTTTATTGGTTGCAGTAAATCATTTTTATAGGATAGCGAAAATATTTAAGGTGTCATTAAACCTCTCTATAATATCAAGTTGAATTTAAATTATTTCTAAAATATTCATCTCATCTATACTTATGTGCACAGTTTATTTGTAATGATTTTATTTTTACACCAGATCATTATACAATAATTTTGCAAGAGAAATAATGGTATTTCAAAAACTATTGTAGACGTGGGATTGCTGAAAATAGCAAGTTAGATACAGGAATTCTAAAATATTATATGTATGTACAATTGCTTTTATAATTAAGAAATACAAACTATTTAACACAAGTAAAAACTGTTTTTAGTTTCATGCCGATTGCATTTGCATGGTACAATGAAATTATAGTACGCATAACTTTCCTTGGTTGACTAATATATTTTGTTTTGTGAAAGGCAGGATGATATATATACATATATATATAACTATAGTATTTTTATTTAATATGTGTAGATTATTCTAACATTTAAAACAATTTGAAAGTTTTGCTTGTCCTGTATATATATAAAATTCGTAAACATTTAAAACAATTACTTTTGAAACATTAATTATTGAGATAACAAGTTATAATTTCTCGCTCTTGAAAACACTTCCAGTGCAGGTCATAATTAATGAACCATATCTCCAAAACCTAATTAATGAAAGTAAGCAAAAACATATAATGAAAGAAATTTAGATCCAGAACCACATTCTCCAAAACCTAATTAAGAATAAATTTTTGTTATGAATTTAGGAAGACCTGACTTTCTCTGAATTCCTTGTGCAATTCGTGGTTCACTGTTAGACCTTTATTTCAGGAAAGATTTTTTAATAATGCAAGGGCTCTGTTGAAAATTAGTATTTTTATTTTCTTATGCATGAAGGTCCAAGGTTATGTATGCACAATAATTAGAAGAGGGACCCACAGTAATGATCAATATAAATACAAATGTTAAAGATTGTTTTGTTGAAGTTAAACCAAAACTCTCCCATTCACGAAAAATATTAATGGAAGAAGCCCAGATAGACGTTATAGGTCTCGAAGCCTCTCTGCAACGTCAACTCGACAAATATGCGAACAAGGCTGAAAACTTCACTATCTTTCGCACACCACATTACATTTCCAAAAGCAAGAAGAAATTCTTCAAGCCCTCTGTCATCTCCATCGGCCCATTCCACCATGGTCAAAAGCACCTCCGAGCCTTGGAGGAGCAAAAAAGGCGGTTCTTGCGGGATTTGTTGTCCCGTGGGAACAATATAAGTTTGGATCTCTGTATATCAGAGATGAAGTTGCTAGAAACAAGAACACGGAGGTGTTATAGTGAGATGTTAGATGAACTTGACAGCGATACATTTGTCGAGATGATGCTGCTTGACGGATGCTTCTTGCTCGAGTACTTCCTCAAATCTAAGGAAGGAAATTGGAATCCAATTCTTGAGATTGGCTGGAAAAGTAATTTCATAAAAAGTGATTTGGTACTTCAAGAGAACCAAATTCCCTTCTTTATAGTTGACAAGTTGTACGAGTTGATTTGCAATCAAGATCATAGAATGGATTTTGTTAAATACATTCCTTATAATTTGTTGCCCAAAGACTCCATATTTCCAGACCCTCCAACTGAAACTCCAGACACCATAGACTCCATAATTGGAGACCCTCCAGCTGAAATTCCAGACTCCACAAACTCCACAATACAATCAAAGCTAGATAAAATTCCAGACCCTCCAGATGAAATTCATCATTTGGTCCATCTCTGTTACCACTGTTTAGTGTCCAGCCCAGAGAAACCAATTGTATTGAGTTCCACAATGTTCAGGGCCAATAGAATTATCAAAGGATTGATTCATCAGTTTCTTTCAAGGGTGCTCAAAAGAAGATCTCCTCAGTCGACATCTCGGAGCTTGTCAGTGCCATTGCCAAATTCTGCCGGGAATATATCCTCGATGTTGATCCCTTCTGCCATGGCGCTCAAACAAATGGGCGTGAAATTCAAACCAAAGAACAACCCGAAACATATGCTCGACATATCATTTGAATATGGTGTCTTAAAAATCCCGAGACTAAAATTCCATGATATTACTAAGTCTATTTTCACAAACCTTATAGCATTTGAACATTCCAAATATGGCAAAGAACATTCACCCTTTACAAGCTTTGTAATATTTTTGAATAAACTAATCAACACACCAAAGGATGTGACAATATTACAAGAGTGCGGAGTCATTGAGAACTGGCTAGGGAGTGAAGACGACTTGACTCAATTCATCAACCAGGCCACCGAAGGTGCAACTTTTAGCACAAATCACTATTTGAAGGAATTATTCATGGAAGTGAACTGATACGCTGAATCAAGCTGGCACAGGAATCGAGCAAAATTGATTCGTGATTACTTTAACAGTCCGTGGGCAACAATTTCTGTCGTGGCTGCTTTCATACTTCTAGTACTTACATTAGTACAATCTTTCTTTGCAGTTTTTGCATACTTCCATCTCCCGAACCCATGATACTTTAACTTCCAGTACTATTCAGAGCTTCTAAATTGAACAAGAAAAAAGTGATGTTATCATGTATGCTACGTTTTTCTTACAATGTATGTTTGGAACTTGAAAGGAGTTATTTCTTAATTTTTTTTTTCGTCCTTGTTTGTCAATTGTAATTCCTTTTAGTGTGGTCTCTTGTATGTCTTTTGTTTTTATGATTTGCTACGAAGTTTTATTCATGAGTACCTTGTAACTGTAACTGTGCACTATATATCTTTGGTTTATTTTGCATTGTTTTTGTGAAAAGTAATACATAGATCTATTTATTTCCAATTTCACCTCTTGAAACACTCTTACCGCTGATATTATTTTAATATCCAATATTAAATAAAAATAATACAAATGTCCAAGTAGTCTTGAGAATTTTAAAAATATCAAAACTGCCAAAAATTTATGCAGTTGAAATTTTCGGCGGCCGTATAACATGAGTTTGTTTTATGTCCCAAACTCTTTTGTATATTTATGAATTTTATATTTAATTTGAAATTTTTATCATTTATTTATTTTAATATTATAAATATTTTATATATTTTTTTAAAAATAGATGAAATATTATATAATTTGATTTATTAGAATGATTGCAACAAATAATTCAGATCAACATTTTTCGAGTTGGATATTTTGTGGATGTAAGAAAAATTAATTAGATATTCCTTTGTGTTATTGAAAAATAAAATAAAAAATGCTTTTGATGTGAGTAAATAAAGAAAATATTGTGGTCCTTCTAGTGCAATTAAATTCTAAAATATTATATCTATTTTAAATTTCTTTTTTAAAAGAAGTAATTTCTATGACAAAAGTCAGATTTTTTTTTCCAAAAAAGAAGGATCACAATAGTTTATGTATTTATCTAGAAATGACTTTTAAACCATAATTAATAACTCAGAATAAAATTATATATTATATTTTATACAAAATGACTTTTAAACCATCTACTTTCGAAGAAATATACAAATTATTTCTTATATTTTAATAGAAAAAATAAAAAAAATCATAAACTTTTCTAATTAAATAAAAATCATAAATATACAAAACAATTTCTTTGTTATTTTCGGCGGCCCAATTATTTTCTCAGCCATCGAAATTTTTGACAGTCTAGGCATTTTTAAAATTGTTGATAATACTTGAATATTTATATTATTTTTTATTTAATGTTGGATATTAAAAAAAATCGGCTCTTAACGGCTTGCGGCAGAATCTCATTTCCCCCAAGAATAAATTTATCGTACTAAATTTCTATCAGTAATTAATCATCATTTAAAATATTGTTTTATCAATGTTAAAACAAAAATCTAATTATTTATGATAGTACTTAAGAAATAGAAATAAAAAACATAGTATGGTAATAATGCTATTTAAAAATTGTTCTTGATTTTCGGATCTGAGAATTTATCTTTCACATTGGAATATAATTTTACATAGCACAGTTTCTTCTAATTGAACTAAGTGATTTAACAGGTGGAATGAAAGATTCAATAAATTATTAAAAGGGCAGTAGCATAGTCTCTGATCTGAAGTCCGTCTCATCTGTTATAATAACAAGTCGTAAAGCAAAGGTTTTGCTTTATGCCTTTGTGTTTTCATTTGTTGCATGTACTGCATACCTTGCCTTCTTTGACCCTCCAGTCTGTACCGGCTTTGGTACCAGAGTACCACTGTTCAATAACCATTTCTTTTACCTTTAATACGAGAGAAATGAGAACAAAAAGGAAAAACAATGAAATATTGCTATACATGACTTTGAGTTGAGTTCAATAACTTCTTCGCAATGTCCTTTGTATTGCACTAAATCGGTCAACTAATTTGTACTTAAATTGCTCAACATTGGCCTTGGCACATTTACCAGTATTTAACTCAATTAATTGGATGAGTTTGGGTCAATATTAGTACTGTAGTGCAAAATAGCTTTTTTTTTGTGTTATGTAGTTGTATTGTGCTATATTATTCTGAAAAAAATTAGAAGTAAGAGTTTCTATTTATGATTGGGCCCCAAAAACATTAGAAAGAAGAGCTACTTTATATCCATTGCTTGTTTTTGGAGCTATTTTAAGTCTTGTTTCAATAATTGGCCCCAAAATGTGTCACCAATTTTATATATTGAAGGAAAAGAGAATGTAGCTGGTACGCTACTCTGATTGATGCAGAAAAGACAACGGTGCTATTCTCTGCTACCCAAACAAAATAGGTTTGCACATAATCTTTGCTATTAGCATTGTTATTGCTACTATTGTTATGTGGTAATTATTTGTAATGAGCACAACCTAGTTTTACTTATTTTTTTAATCCAGATGTTGTTACTGTGCATATCAGTGTAATCATATTTTGATTGGATTTGAAGGTGTAAATGTATGTTAATTTTGATTTAGAATCCATTTGGAATTTGCATTTTTGCTCTGTTAAAAGAAAAAAATGTTGTATATAATTCTTGTTATGTTGTAGCAAATTATTTGTTTTTTTTATATTTTCGTGACTTTTAGCGGCGTTTTTGAAGCGCCGGGAAAAGTCTTATTTTTTTATGCTGGGAAAGCCCATTAAACGCCGGGATAGTTCAAACAATTATGGTGAACTTTGGAAACGCCGGGAAAAGTAAAGTTTCGGGCGGCACTTTGGAAACGCTGAGAAAACCTTGGGGAAACGCCGGGAAAAGCCTTTCCCGACACTTGCATTCCCGTATTTCTTGTAGGTTTTTGGTGGCGTTTTTAAGCGCCGTATTTCTTGTAGTGATCATTGGTTCCCTTTACGTTGTTTGTGTATTATTCAAATTTGAAGGTTGTTTTCAGCACCTGTGTAAAGTCATGCAATTTGAAATACGGTCCCATTGAAAATTTATTTGAAAAATATGATCGATTAGAAGACCACAATATAAACGTCACATAATTTAAGGAATAAATTTAGTGAACGACTCAATTTAAATTTCAGTTATTAACATATTTAAATTAACTAATTGATCTCCGATCAAAAGAGTCTGATTCAGCCCAATTAAATTGATTTTTATTAAACCCTATTGATCTCAAATCACCTCCCTCTTTTAATTGATTTTAACCCCCCCCCCCCCCCCCCCCCCCCCTCCAATTATGTCTCTCTGTGGCACATATCTCTCTTGGTTTTTATTCAATTCGATTAAATTCAATTTAACGAGATGAAACCTTCGATCTAAACAGTTAATTATATGAAATCCTTATTTAAAACCAACCCTTCCCCATGCAAATCTTGCAACCCGATTCGAACTTCTTTTGGTCAAAAAAGTTGTTGCATCAAAGGTACTTAAATTATACTATATTTATTATGGATTCCTAGTTTAATAAATTTAAATTTATACCCTAATATGCAATTTCATAAGATCCAAAATTCTAATGAAAAATGAGAAGTTTAAATTACGTTAGCAGCTCGAGAGGAGTCAGGAGATTTCTGCGTTTTTTTCTTTTCTTATACCTTTTATCTGTGTGTTTTTTTTGGTCGCGAGTCAGAGAGACAGAGACACGAGCAGGTTTGTAATTTTTTTTGTTTTTTGGCGTTTCGTTCGACAAACATAGAGAGAGGGAGAAAGAGCCAGCGGTGGTTGAGTCACTTCCAAAAAGTCAACGGCAATAATTGGTAGAGGTATATTAAATTGAATTGATTCCATAAATTAGGCCATCATTTCCAGAAAGTCACTTACGAATTGAATTTAATTGGGCTACAAGGTCAAAGGCCAATTTCGAAGATAGATCAAAGGCTCAAAATTCAGTCTATAAATTAGTTTTGAATTTTTGTAACTGTCCTACCCTGTGCTACATTGCGACCACATGTCTGGCAGAAATATTAGTTAAACAAAGTTTGAGCGAGGCTATATATGGACAAAATTTTAAATCAAATCATTTTCCACATATCTAAACAAGTAGTACGGTTGTAGACGTACTAAACAAGTTCTATAACAATAATATTGGTGGAATGACCAACGTATCTATGGTACAGACTATAACTGTCTCCCTTATGCGCTATTAAATAATCAAAGCAAATTTGTATTAATGTAGATTACGTCATATAGTAAGGAGAAAGTATTAACAAGTAGATAATACGAAGATAGTATTAACAAATTTAAGAAATCAAATATGAATGATGAAATCATGAGTGTAGCAAAAAAAAAAATAAAACAAAAATCTCTGTGTTAAATTATTGAAATAATATTTTCCACCCCCTTAAATTTAAATAATCAAGCATCAGTCTTCATACATGGTTTTAATAGATCCTTCAAAATAAAACCAGCATTATCCATACATGTAAGCAATAAAGTCCATGCTATGCAAATACCAAATATAATGAAAATAACAGATATGAAATATAAATATGGTATACTAAAAATGACAAAAGATAATGATCCTGAAAGCACGACAAATTGCATCCTCAAAATGGCCTATGACTGATTGGATGTCTCCCAAGCTCAGCACATTCCACATATTCTACGTACTTCAAATTCTTAAATGAGCTCCTCAGCTCAACCCAATTGGTTTTCAAATTCTTCAAGTACTTGAGACGCAATGTCTCCACTTCCCACCTTGCATCATTTGTAATTTTTGTAAGCTTTCCGCCTCTAATATATAACAACTTCAACTTTTTTATTAGCTCTGCAGGGTTCAACAACTCTGTTGCCTCAGTTTCTGAATAACATCTTATATCCAACTTTTCCAGATTCTTTGATAAAGAGTCGATCAGTTTCTTATTATTGTCCTTATTTCCTCCCCATATAATGGTCAATACCAAAAGGTTGTCCAGAGGTTTTAAGCCACTGGAATCTTCGAGAACTGAATTTCCGGTGGCAATTCTAATGCTGAGTTTCCAAATTAAGCTTACTCAATTTTGAAAGATGACTTATTTTTATTTCCCATGCTGCCAACCACAAAACCGTTTAATACCTCCAAATTAGAGAGCTCACTTACCCATTTTGGCATATAATCTAATAGGTAGCACTCTCATATATCTAAAATCATCAACTTCTTGAACCAGCTTCCTTGGGGTAATGCCGAATTTATTAATTTTGGTTTGAATATGGATCTTGGTTTCTGCGGTAATTTGTCCAAATTATGACAAGCCTTGAGGTCTAGTATTTTAAAATATTCTAGCTTCCCAATTGATTCATGAAGCTCTTCTATCCTCCAAATGCCTCGCAGGCTAATTAAGTCATGGCTTAGGCATCTATATATGCTATGGTCCATTAGCCCAATAATGACCCAGCCCAGTCCAAACTTCTCTTTAATTAACGCACGGAGCGGCGTTGGATGGTTATGAAAATGAAAAATATTCAAAGATAAGGACAATACAGTATGCCCATTAGCCCAATAGCGAATAATAATAATTGTGAGATTTATATATATAAAATCTGGGTGTTAATGTCTTTGTGGTATAAGAAAAACATTTTATAATAAACTTTTAGTTTTCAATTCTACCTAAATCTTTTCATTTCTTTTCTCTTCTTTACTGTACTTAATTTAAAACAATGACAATCTCAAAGATATGCTATCCCAATAAATAAGTAACCATATATAATTCAATACGTACTATTGCTAGGATCAAAGATAATAATTACTTATTCTTTTCGTTTTGTCCTACCTTTTCCTTTTGATTTGCTTTTTTCTTCTGAAAATTTGAAGATTTAATTTTTCAAAAGAGGTGGAGCATAATGGCAACACAAGGACATTATGAAATACTTTTGCTTTTGCTTTCTTTTCTTTTATTATTTATTGCATCTTTCCTCTTTTATTGCATCATAGTTTTCTTTAATTTTTTGGGGCTTAAAAAAATATTTTACTTGAATAATTCTTGTAGTAAAAATTTCTTGTATATGTAGGATTTTTGAAAATAGCATGTAAAATTAGGATTGAGTGCTATGGAACGCCAACAAAATAGAGAAAACGATATATATACTAACATATCAAATTATATTGCTTGGATCAAAGATTACTCAATTGTTCTTTTCGTTTTGTGGTATATTTTCTTTTGATTTTCTTTTCTCTTTTGTTAATTTGAAGATTTAATTTTTTAAAAGAGGTGGAGCATACTATGAAATACTTTTGCTTTTGCTTTTGCTTTTGATTTCTTTTCTTTTATTCTTTACTTCATATTTCCTCTTTGATGATATAGAAATTCATTGCTTGAGCGACTAGACTTTTGTTGCTTTCTACAATCAAAGTTTTCTTTAATTTGCTGGGGCTTAAAAAATTATTCTACTTGAAGAATAATTGTAGTAAAAAATTCTTCTATATGTAGGATTTCTTGCATGTAAAATTAGGATTTTGTGGCATGGAGGGGTAACAAGCTGTCTTTTATATCATTAGCAACGCCAACAAAATAGAGAAACATAATGGAATCAACTATATAAAATATACAACTTCCAAATAGACTGGATTACTATATATACTGACATAACAAATTATATATTGTACAGTCCTGGCGCACCCAATTGTTAATTAATTAATATCATTCAAAATAGCTACTGCTTTTGTGATAGATGGACTCAATTACGGTGTCTCTGACTTTGCCAATATATGCTGCATGTACTCTATGATTTGCAATTTCATTCCATTTATAGCCTTGGAACATTTGTTAATAATTTATTTTTGTCTTTTTTTCATAATATATTGTTAATTCTGTAAGCATCTTGAAAAAAATCAATTGACTAATTAATTTCTACTAATAATAATGTCATGTGGATTGTTGGAGAATGTGGTTTGGCAACTAAATTTCTTTCATTACATATATTCCTTTGGTTTCTTGTGTACCTTTTCTTTTTTCTTTTCTTTTCTCTTTTGTAAATTTGAAGATTTCATCATTCAAAAGAGATGGAGCATAATGGCACGACAAGGAAGGGGTGAAAATACTTTTGCTTTCTGTAATGTGGAGACACCCATATATTTTAATAATCTGTATCCCAGCAGCAGATAAATACTATATAAGTTACTATATATTATGAAAATATTTATGTATATATCTACGGATATCCGATATTCGATCCGTATCCTTATTATCCGTCTAAAATATGATCCATATACGAATCCGAAAATTAAAAACGGATATGGATATGGTTTACCACTATCTGATCCGTATCCGATCCATTTGCACCCCTAAATATCACCCTAATAATAGTTGACGTAATTCATTAGTATTTTTTCATATTATTTTTAAATTAAAAACTGGTGAATTTAATTACAAAATTTATATATATTTTTTATTTTTTTATTTTTTATTTTTTACAAATGAGCCCGTAGGCGACAAAATTTATATCGAAACATCATATACGGATATGGTCCAATCACTTTCCAAAGTCTATCTTCCAGCTCAGACTGATGGGGCCCCACTAATGATCAATATAAATACAAATGTTAAAGCTCGTTTTGTTTAAGTCGAACCAAAACTCTCCCATTCACCAAAAAATATTAATGGAAGAACCCCAGATAGTTGTAGATGTCCAAGCCTCTCCTCTGTCAGAATCCTCTTCTCTGTCAAAAGCCCCGATAGTTGTAGATGTCCAAGCCTCTCCTCTGTCAGAATCTTCTCCTCTGTCAAAAGCCCCGATAGTTGTAGATGTCCAAGCCTCTCCTCTGTCAGAATCCTCACCTCTGTCAAAAGCCCCTAAAGTTGTAGATCTCGAAGCCTCTCTACAACGTGACCTCGATACATTATGCGACAATGCGAACAAGGCGGAGAACTTCACCATATTTCGCACACCACATAACATTTCCAAAAACAAGAACAATCTCTTTGAGCCCTCTGTCATCTCCATCGGCCCATTCCACCATGGTCAAAAGCACCTCCGAGCCATGGAGGAACAAAAAATGCAGTTCTTGCGGGATTTCTTGTCCCGTTGGGACCACATATGTTTGGATCGTTGTATCTCAGAGATGAAGTCCCTAGAAACGAGAACACGGATGTGTTATAATGAGACGTTTGATGATCTTGACAGCAATGCATTTGTCAATATGATGTTGCTTGACGGATGCTTCGTGCTCGAGTACTTCTCAAAATGGGATGAAGGAAGAAATTTGATTGAGGTTGGCTGGAATTCTCAATTCATAAGACGTGATTTGGTTCTTCAAGAGAACCAAATTCCCTTCTTTATTGTTGACAAGTTGTATGAGCTGATTGGTTTAAATCAAGATGCTAGAATGGATTTTGTTAAATACATTGCTTTTAATTTGTTGCCCTATGGCTCCATAATTCAAGACCCTCGTGCTGAAACTGCATACACCATAACTGAAAACAGTCAAGATGAATTTCCAGATCCTCCAGCTGAAATTCATCATTTGGTCCATCTCTATTACCACTATTTAGTGCCCAACCCAGGGATGCCAGCTGTATTGAGTTCCAAACCACTTGATCTTACCAGAATATTCAGTGCCAATAGAATTATCCAAGGTTTTCTTCATCGGTTTTGTTCAAGGGTGCTCAGAGAAAGATCTCCTCGTTCGACTTCTCGAAGCTCGTCAGTGCCATTGCCAAATTCTACCGGGAATATATCCTCTATGGTGATCCCTTCTGCCACTGAGCTCAAACAAAAGGGCCTGAAATTCGCACAACAGAGCAACCCGCGACATATGCTCGACATATCATTTGAATATGGTGTCTTAAAGATCCCTAGGCTAAAATTCACCGATTCCAGTAAGCTTATTTTTGCAAACCTTATAGCATTTGAACATTCCAAATATGGCAAGGAGAATTCACCGTTTACAAGCTTTGTATATTTTTTGGATAAACTAGTCAACACACCAAATGATGTGATAATATTACAAGAGTGCGAAATCATTGAGAACTGGCTAGGCAGTGAAGAAGAGTTGACTCAATTCATCAACCAGGTCACCGAAAGTACTATTATGTGGGACTCTCACTATTTGGAGGAATTAAATATGGCAGTGAACAGATACATTGGATCAAGTTGGAACAGGCAGCGAGCAAAATTGATTCGTGATTACTTTAGTAGTCCGTGGGCAGCAATTTCTCTCATCGCTGCTTTCATACTTCTAGTTCTTACATGTCTACAATCTTTCTATGCAGTTTATGCCTACAAATTTCCGCCGAGCTCATGATGCTTTAACTTCCACTGTACTATTCGGGGCTTCTAAACTGAACAAGAGAAAAGTGGTGTTACCATGTATGTGAGGAAGGAATTATTTTTTTAATCGTTTTTTTTTTCCTTCCTTGTTTGTCATTCCGGGTAGTGTTCTATCTTGGTTGTCTTTTGTTTTTATGATTTGCTACAAAGTTTTATTCAACAGTACCTTGTAACTCCGTACTCCGTACTATATGTCATTGGTTTGCTTTACTTTGTTTCTTTTATTATTCAATTTCAAAGGTTATTTTTAGCAGTGGTTACAGGCATGTATTGTCTTCTTTGAGAAACTTGGGAGTTGCTGCCAAGCTAATTTTATTGAAATTTAAATAAAGTGCATGAGTTAGTACAAACGCTACAGGGAATGGCATGAGTCAATACAAAACCATTCTCTGTCATCTCCCCTGACATTATTTAATTATTTTAAATCTTTATTTATCATAGATTTAAATTCATTAAAATATTAATCCGAAATAAAATAATTTTTTACAAAATCTACATATTTACATTTAATTGGTTAAAGTCAGAAAACAGTTATGATTGCAGACCTCTGATATTGTTTTTGTAGAAAATCCAATCAAGATGAATTTGGATCTGTAACAGAAAATTCTACGAATTTGAAGGCAAATTTGGAACACATAAAAGTACTTTTACAGCCCTTAATTTGAAGGCAAAGTTTAAGAACGACAAAAATAAAATTTCAAGGTCTTTCAAAAAAAACAAAAATTAAAGAAAATTTACCGTACTAATTTTATATCAATAATCATCATTTGAACTATTGTTCTATCAATGTTAATATGAAAATCCAATTAATTATAATAGAACATATATATGAAACAAAAAAAAAATATGATAATCATGCAATTTAAAAATTATTCTAGAATTCGGATATGAGATTTAATACAATTGTCGACCAATGACTTATCTTTCATTTCGAAATATAATTTTAAAGAGCACACTTTCTTCACTTCCAAATGACTGGTCCCACTTTCTTTTTTAAAATATAAAAGAGCTTGCAGAACAATTAAAATTTTGTTCTGAAACTGATATATTAAAAGATAAATTTTGTAAGTGAGATCGTTAGGAGGATATATCAAAACACTTATGTTACATATATCTTTATGGTCATTTTAGTTTTTGAATATATTTAACACATACATCTAGTTTCTAATGTATATTTTATTGTATCTACATTCTTAGCAGTTGAATTTTAAGAGCACAATTCTTTTTAGCATCCATCTTTAATAACATAAACTGTTTCTCATCAACAAATCTGTACAATTACTACAAGATTTATCCTTCCTGTGTAAATTTCAAGGATAATTTATAGTTTACCCATACAAATTAACTTCTATAATAACCAACTAGTATCCTACATGTAAGTTGCAACAGGAACAGGCCACACTATGGGAGAAATTGTGTAAACAAGGGGGGTACTTAGCTTAGCAAGTTTTCTTATTAAAATTTAGTTTCAGGTTTGTGCTGGCATAGGTTTCATTCTCTATTTGCAGTCTAATGGTGATGCTCAGTGTACTAATGTGGTGGAGTCAAACCTGTATGAACTTGTTTACTATATGTAACCTGGCAGCCTCTGCCTAGTCTTTTCAAAAAAAGTTGCAACAGGAACATATTATTAAACCAGACATTGTGCCAACTAGTATCATCATCACCTAGCAGCCGCTGCCTGGTTTTTACAGAAAAAAAAAAAAGCCAGGCATTGCGTCCCTTAGAAGTATCTTCATTTAGATTAAACTATGATTACCTTTAATTTATAACGAAAATTAGCCATATGTTATATCTCATTATCATTTTTTTAAAATCGGAACAATGGCCAAGGTTTGTTCGAAACGTTAGATACTAGACCCATAATTTGGGCTTAAACTCCGTACCCAACTTCAAATAAGGCCAACTTTGGTCAATAGGCTTTACTAAAGAAATAGTGAGCCTTTTCAGCTGTCAACTATTTCCCACCTTTGTGATTCTTTCATTTTAAAATAAATTTTATTTTATTTTCTTATGAGTAATAGTTGTTTTGCTGGTCTCGGATCGCGCCACTGCACATTTTGGGTTATTGTGGAGTGACACACAGGGATTTCTGGGGACAAAATTATTAGATTCGCTGAATTCATTGGGCTTCACATGGGCTTGTAGACTACTGGACCTATATCCTTGATGAATTTTGTTCTAGCAAGTCACACCTACCTTTAGCCCTTTAACACCTGATATGTTCGAGTAAATGCACCACTACCTTCATCCTTCATCAAGATAAGGTTATAAGTGCGGATCTTAATAGCCATAATAAACATCGAGTAGTGGAGTTGAACTAGGGTGTTCATAAGCTCATCAAAAAATTTTAGTGAGCTTAACTTTAAACGACAGATTCAAACTGTTGATACTTATTTACTTCACAAATGCTATATTTAGATCTCAAATTTATATATTTTAAAATTAATTTAGTATAAAGTTAAGTGGTAACAAAATTTTTTTTTTTTTAAATTAACTTATAAATCTATTTTTTTTAACAGCTTGACTTTATACTTAATTAATTCAAAAATTTATAAATTTGACATGTCATTTAAAGGTCAACCACACACACGGTCATATAAAATGCAACCACGAACGAAAGAAACATGTATTCATACACAATTTCTTAATAACAAACTATGTAAGTTCTTCTCGGATCTTACAGCACGGAATCAACCGGGTATGATTATGCTCAATCTCCACACATGGTATTGTATTTAGAAACCGTGTACGCTTCATTTGCGCTCTAGATCTCAATCAACCCTGCTCAAAACAATCTCATATTTTGCATGACTGACGTTTGTGTCATATTTATTTGTAATTATATCAGTACTGGAAAGAATACAGACTCGCAGCGGATCCGGTTTCCTAGTTCTACCCATACCTGTTCGGAGAGCAAGCCGACACCAATAATTGTCCCTTTGCAATAATGTTGAACTACCCTCCTCTCGTATTAGTGTTGACTCCCAAGTCTTCTTGATACTAAGTCTAGTACAGACATGTCCTCCTCCCATTAACTGATGAACCGTCTTAACAAACACAAATGTTATAACTTAATAGAAACGCATATGTTATGTGTTGGCATGACAAGGCCCATGTTCCACTAAAAAAAAAAAAAAAAAAAGGCCCATGTAATATTTATTGATTGCAATAACATATTATGTAGAAGTAGTGAGACACTGAATTTTAATCGCTCAAATGAAATTGTGTCATATTTATTTGTCATTATGTCAGTACCAGAAAGAATACATACTTGCTTTTCTATGAGAAAAGCAGCGGAACCGGTTTCCTAGTTCTACCCATAAACCTGTATGCAGAGCAAGCCGACACCAATAATTGTGCCTTTGAAATAATGCTGAACTACCCTCCTCTCGTATTGAGTGTTGACTCCGTCTTCTTGATACAGTCTAGTACAGACATGTCCTCCTATCATTAACTGACGAACCGTCTTAACAAGGACAAATGTTATAACTTAATAAAAACGCACATGCAATGTATTGGCTGACAAGGACAAATATTACATATTGGGCCCATGTATCATTTATTGATTGCAATAACATATTAATTAGAAGATATATCATATATATATATATATAGGAGGGATCCACTTGCATCTTTTTTTGGTGACACAGGATTATATCCTACATTTTCAAAATCCAAACAGTTGATCCAACCCGTTCAACATGATAAATATATTAAAATGTGCTTGCAGGTCAAATTTTACATTTTATTTTTTATTTTTTTACAATTGATTAAGATGGGCACAAAAATTCAATGGTCTGAAAACAATGATTTTGTAAAATACTTAATAAATAGTAAATATAAAAAAAATGTAAAATTTGATCTGCATGCACATTTTAATATATCCATCATGTTGAACGGTTTGGATTGACTATTTGGACTTGAAAATTTTTAAAATGTAGATTGTAATTCGTTGTCACAAAAAATAGTGTACGTGGATCCCTCCTTATATATATATATATATATATAAACTGTATCCAGATTTTGTAGTATAAAAGTCTGTAGTTATGTAGTAGGTAAAAATTCTGAACTTTTTGCTGGTCCTGCATGTAAACTTCGTAGACATTACTAAATTAGATCAAAGTATTTTATATTGCTTATTAAGTGATCTAAAAGATTTTCGCATGTAAATTTACAGTTCATTTAATTTTTTTAGATTATATATTTTGTGGATTTAAATCCATGATAAAATTTCAACATTTGAAGGCTTGAATCAAAATATATTCCAAAATTTGTTTATTCTGAAATTTCAGCATATTATTAAATTTACATGACTTATTAATTATGATTGTTTTATAGAAATTGCTATTATATAACATAATTATATTGTATTAGATATAATTTTTTTAAAGCAAATCTCATGAACAATTCTAGTTTTATATAGTTTAATTTAAACATAAATAGTAAAAATTTTGGATTAAAGGCTAGGTTAATTTGATTGAATGATTCTATAAAATAATATATATGTTTTGTTAATTAAAATGCTTTAAGCCCTCTTTCCGACATATTTTTATTTCTCATTTTTCATCTTGGATGTCCTCCAAGTACTAAACAAATATTGATAAGGTTTCACTTTTGAAACATCAATTATTGAGATAACAAGTTATAATTTTTCTGACTTGCAATAAATTCTTCCTACCAGATCCATTATAATTAAATGTCTCACTTATGAAAACACTTGGAAGGTTTCATTTTTCTTTTCTTATTTTTAATTGAGATAACAGGCAATAATGAAATATTTGTTTGGGGGTTATAAACTAATGAACCATTTAGTTCCAGTGCAGACAATAATGAACCATTTCTTTGGGGGTTATAAAATAATGATAAATGTATATTAAATTACCCTTAGCAATACTAAAAGCTTAGAAAGTAAGTAGAAATATATAATGAAATAAATTTAGTACAAGAACAACATTCTCCAAAATCTAGTTAAGAAAAAATGTTGAATTTTCATTTTTTTGTGCATGAAAATTATGTATGCACAATAATTACAAGAGAGCTTGTGAAAGTAATGTTCCAGCTCCAACGTTAACGTCAACTTAGTTGGCAATGTAGATTAAATTAACTCTTGCCATTATACTCGGTTACTATGGCTGTTTATAAATCACATATTTCAGTGTTTTACTTTTGGAGATCTGAAACAGTTCTTTTGTAAGAATCGTGTATATTAATTATATATAGACACGGGCCTCCAACTGTACATAATATATCGTCATTTTCATACACAATGCGTGCAAACACAGTTGCAGAACCGTGTGTCATTAGCTTTTTTTTTACCGTGTATAGTAACGTTTTCTGTAGTATTTAGGCACTGAATTTTAATCACTCGGCTAAGATTGTATCAAATTTATTTGTAATTCGGTGCAGTACCTAGATACGAATTCACGTTTCCTAGTTCTACCCATAAATATGTCTAACTAATAATTGTCCCTTTGCAGTAACGTCGAACTACCCTCCTGTTTTATTGTGTTGACTCCAAGTCTTCTTGATATAGTAAGTATAGTAGAAACATGTCCTGTCAACCAGTCTTATCATTAAAACATGGATAACAAGGACAAATGTTATAACTTCATGATAATTAAAAACGCACATGCTATATGGCTGAGAAGGGCAAATATTACATATAGGCCCATCTATTATTTATTGATTGCAATAACATGTTAGTAGAAGATGGATCATATATATATATATATATATGTTAACTGTATCCATGCAGATTCGTAGTTCATATATTTTTTTTTTTTTGAGAGCAAAATTAGTCTAATATTGGATATACTTCAAGGTTTTATTGATATCTTTTTTGTTATGAAATAGTTTTGAAATGCAAAAATACAAGTAATATGAAATTTTGCATATAAGCTCATATTTTTTTTATTGGTTCCAGTAAATAATTTGTATAGGATAGCGGAAATGTCTTTATACCTCACTATACATATCAAGTTGGGTTTAAATTATTTTCTAAATATTCATTTCATCTATAGAAGCAGAATGAGTTCAACATTTCATCTATATAAAAAATGTTGAATTTTTATTTTCTTATGCATGAAGGATATATATGCAAAATAATTGAAAGAGGGTGAAGGTCATGTTCTAGCTCTACTGTTAACGTCAGCTTAGTTGGGGCTGGACCCATCAGTCACTTATGGAGGAGGCCAACAGCATGGCAATGGAATAGATGTAGATTAAACTAAATCTTGTCATTATACTCGGTTATTATTGTTGTTTATAAATCACCTGTTTTAGTGTTTTTCTTTTGGAGATCTAACACGGTTCTTTTGTAATCTCGAAATATTTTCAAAAGTAATTATTGATTAATCTAATTTTTTGGTCAGATCATGCTGGGAACCCTCGAAAGAATGAATTTACATGAAAATCTTAATTCGTTGGACTTGCCCAAAATATTTGGAACTCAGTTATTTCTCTCAGGTGAAATAATAAAATCACACTAATAATAGTTGACGTAATTCATCAGTATTTTTGCATTAAATTTTGAAATTAAAGGGACCGGTGAACTTAATTACAAAATTTATGTCAAACCATCATATACTTTTTAATATAATTGATACAACCATCAGCATTGGAACATTTTTTTTTTTCTTTTTGACGGAGCTGGTCTATTTCTTTTTCGTGAATTTTTTGTTACGAAGTTAGGAAGACTTAACTTTCTCTGAATTCGTTGTTCAAATCGTGGCTCACTGTTAGAACTTTATTTCAGGGAAGAGTTTTCAATAATGCAAGGGCTTTGTTGAAAAGTAGCATTTTTTATTTTTTTATAGTTGAAGGTTATTATGTATGCAAAATAATTAGAATAGAGCTGGTGAAGGACCTATCTCTTTCCAAGCTCTATCTTCCAGCTCAGCGTAATCGGTGCTTTTCAAAGATGTGTCTGATGTTTTGTTTTCTTCTTATTTTCTTTTTCTTTTCAAAGAATAAAATTACCTAACATGTTGATGACGTAAATTATTTGCTTGTCGTTTTATTCAATTAATTTCGATAATTCTCAAATTAGTTGTTGAATATAATTTGTTTTTTTCAATAAATACATAAGCATGTGTGAGGATGGTGGGAGAAAATTAATGTGACCAAGTGGTTGTTTTGAATAATATATTAAGAATTGAGAAATAGCCGCCGTACTAAATGATAAGAGCAGGGAATTGATTGCAAATAATGAGATATTTTTAGAAAAAAAGAAAAAAAGAGTAAGGTAGGAAAGAAGAAGTGTCATTTGATATGTTTTTGAATATCAAGAGAGGTCACCTCCCCAGACTACAGAGTACCAAATTTTTTATTAATACCCTCTAAAAATTTTCTAACTTCAAAAATTAATTAATTTAAAAATTTAGTACTTAATCACGTTCATTATTTTCCTTTATTGGAGTAAGGCTGAAATTAATAGGCTATCTGCACTTTACTCCACCATTACGCAGTGCCAAAAGAAATTAATTGCGCAACGTATATATAGTGCAGGATTTAAATTTAAAAAAGATCAGATTCAACAAACTAATTCACAAATGAATTTTTAGTAGTCATTAATTACCACGGTCAGTTGGAACATCATAACTAGTAAATTAGAAGGATCATATATTAGTTGTATTATAAGAGTTTGTAAGTGATGATATTATACAAACTTTCTCAGTCCAGAAAAATATAAATTATTATAGCCAAATAATTTCAAAAGCAATTATCGATTAATCTAATTTTTATATATTAAGATCATATATTGTGGAACCCTCGAAGGAGGAAGCTCAGATATAGTGTAATGAATTAAAGCGTCATAGAACTACTTTCAAATGAAAGTAATTACATGAAAATCTTCGTAATGTGGACACCCATATGTTTCATTGCTTTACTTTATTTCGTAGTATATATATTTCATTTTGAGAATAAAATAAGTCAATATTAGATATACTTCTAGGTTTTATTGATATCTTTTTATGATGAATTAGTTTCAAAACGCAAAAATACAATTAATATCAAGTTGGTTGCACTGAATCATTTTTATGGGATAGCGGAAATATTCAAGGTGTATTTAAACCTTACTAACCATATCAAGTTGGATTTACATTATTTTCTAAATATTCATCTCATCTATACAAGTAGAATGAGTCCAATATAGATTAAATTTTGAGATCATTGATATATGTATATATATAATATAGAGTACGGCTAACGCGCTTCCTCTAGCATATGGGCCGAAATGCTTCCGGTGAAAATTTAAAATTTCAAAATCCAAAAAGTCGATCTGAACCGTTCATCTTCTTCTCCATATTAATATCTGCTTGGAGACCAAATTTTACATTTTTCTAAATTTTTTTACTATTTATTAAGCCACTTTGAAAATCGCTGATCCAATGGTTTTACTGTTTTGTTAAGTCACCGTTGGATCAGCGATTTTCAAAGTGGCTTAATAAATAGTAAAAAATTTCAGAAAAATGTAAAATTTGGTCTCCAAGCAGATATTAATATGGAGAAGGAGATGAACGGTTCAGATCGACTTTTTAGATTTTGAAATTTCAAATTTTCACCGGAAGCATTTCGGCCCATATGCTAGAGGAAGCGCGTTAGCCGTACTCTATATATATATATATATATATATATATATATATATAATTATTTTATGTTTACACCATATCTTTATACAATAATTTTTCAAGAGAAATAATTGTAATTCCTAAATTATTGTAGATGTGGGATTTATGAAAAGAGGAGGGTTCAAATGCACCCAAATTTTTGTGCACCCAAATGCACCCTATATTTCAAAAAAAAATTCTCCGTTTTCAAAGTCCGAATAGTCAATCCGAACAGTTAGATGTGATCTATATATTACGACGTGCTTGGAGACCAAATTTTACATTTTTTGGAATTTTTTTACTATTTATTAAGCCACTTTGAAAATCGCTGATTTTACATTTTCTGGACCATTGGATCAGCGATTTTCAAAGTGGCTTAATAAATAGTAAAAAAATTCCAAAAAATATAAAATTTGGTCTCCAAGCACATCTTAATATATAGATCGTATCTAATGGTTCGGATTGACTATTCGGACTTTAAAAATGGAGAAAAAAAATAGGATGCATTTGGATGCACAAAAATTTGGGTGCATTTGAACCCTCCTCTTATGAAAATACCAAGTAAAAGTTAGATATAGGAATTCCTAAATTATTATAGATTTTCAAAATAAAACATACCACATGGAAAGTCAGATACTGTGGGAATATATGTATATATAATGATTATGAGATTATTTCTAAAAATGAAATATTAAACTTATTTTTCTCTAAGTCTAATATTAGATACAATTAAATTTTGATGAATTATTTTTGAAACGGAAAAATACAATTAATATCAAATTTTGATGATTTACTGCAACCAATAAAAAAATGCGAGGTTATATGCAAAATTTGATATTAATTGTACTTTTGCGTTAAGTTCAAAACTAATTAATCAAAATTTAATTGCATCTAATATTAGACTTATTTTTCTCTAAAAATGAAATATATATACTTCAAAATATGGATATAGTAAACATATATGATCTATCTTGAATTTTTTTTAAAATCATAATTAGAAAAAAGATTTTTTTAAAACAAAATTTATTACTTTTTTTTTTTTTACAAAAACCATAAGGACTGAAATGCCATTTGGCCGATCACGTAGGCGCTGTTATGTGTAGCGCGTGATTGAGGTCATGTAGGCGCTGTTATGTGTAGCGCATGACTTAAAACCAAAAATGAGTTTCAGTTGATCGCGTAGGCGCTGTTATGTGTAGCGTGCAATCGGGTCATGTAGGCGCTGTTATGTGTAGAGCATGATCGAGGCATAGAGCGATCTGTGTGAATTGCCCAATCATACTATTGTATTACCCTTACCTTTGTAATTATCTATGTATTGCATTTAATATAATTGTTTGTTAATAAAGCACGACTATATAATAGGGATGCACAACTAAATTGGATTGAACTTTTACATCTATTGCACATGAGCATTGCATGTCATAATATTTATTTCGCTTGATTGTTATTGCTATAAATTGTTTCTATGACTTGTTGGTTTTCTTTCGCGGTATTTGAGCATTTCTGAAAGAGAACTTATATTTTTGTTTCTTGACTGATTATAGTTGGTAACTTAGATTCTTGGACTCTTAGATTATTATTGTGGTCTATATTTTGGTGCTCGGTGTTGTTTTAGTTTCAGTTGGTCGGATCTACGGATAACTCAACTGGAACTAAATACCGCACTGGGAGATTATAAATCTCTCACCGTTCCACTCTGTGGGTTCCAGGTACAAATAGCGAGATATGCAATTGAGAGGTCGAACTTGAAGACTCGCGGGATTTGCCGCGGAGAAGGTTATTTGTTTATTGTTAATAAATCTGCTATGGTATTTCGTTTGTATATTATTACCATAACAGGTTTATTCTTCGATTTATAATTACATGTATAAAACTGAAAAGAAGGTTCCTTCTTTTATTGTGGCTCTTACCTTTGTCATTGGTAATGTATGTATATTTATAATTATGTATTGATGATTAAATCGCCTTGCGCTAATGAGCGCGGCGGGTTGTCAGTCCTATTATCGGAATGTGACAAGCCATGTCCACTCTATGTATTCAAACAAACATAATAAATAAACTAAGTAACAATCTAATAATTATCCCGCCCGTGTTTTCCCGTTTTATTCTCATCTTGTCAATCCACATTTGTCTTTACCACCTCGAATGCACACAAATAAAGTGGTACGGGTGAGAGCTCGAACAAACTCTCTGTGCAGGTTTTTAGTTCCAATCCAAATCTTTGTAAAATTTTCTTTAGATATCAATTCAATTAATGAAGTCTACCCAAGATGCACTAATTTAGTTATTTATTTAAAACAAAATTTCCTTTTTCCTTAACATTTTATTTTCTTTAGATGTCATATCAACAACGCAAACAAATTGGACTTGACTGTCACCCTGATAGAAAAAACCACAAGCAAATTAGGGTTAGATATAGGTGACCGCGAAGTACCTCAAGGAGTCTGCCATGTTAACGTGGAGTCTTATGAATCAATGTAAACATATCAGCCATGATTCACTAATTGAATCCTATCCTTTTCAATCACACATATTATGTTCCTTTCAATAACAATCATCACCTATTCACACATATCATATTCATTGGTTTGATTTCTAGAAGTCAAAATCTGTTGGTCAATGCGATATGCTCCTATCTCTATATCTCATTCAGCACTGGTGGTCTAAATAAATGCAAAATATTTTCAATATGCACAATTCATCTAACAACTACAAACATAAATACTTAACCAAAACAGCAAGATAATTTAGTAACTATCCAAGATAAGTGCACCACACCAGGAATTCCGTAGGTTCTTGGACTGTACACTTTAAGTTTTTCACGTTTCTCAATATCTAGACTTGAACCTAACTTATTTACTTACTAGCTAACTTTAATTAATATCGTTTCTAAATAATTAATATTTTTATTATTTAATTATTTTAAATCTTTTTTATCATAAATTTAAATTCATTAAAATATTAAATCCGAAGATAAATAATTTATTAAAAATTCTGGATATATATTGACATTTGATTGGTTAAAGTTAGAAAATAGTTCTAATTCGAAACTGGAGATCATGGGGATAGAAAAAATAAAATTAAATTTGAATGGGGATATTGGATATGTAAAAGAAGCACCGTGTCAAGAAAGTGTCATAACTCATGAAGAATTTGCTCATGACCCATGAAGGATTAGATCATGACTCATGAAGGACTCGTCAGATTATATTGCTCATGACCCATGAAGTATTAGATCATGACTCATGAAGGACTCGTCAGATTATATTGCTCATGACCCATGAAGTATTAGATCATGACTCATGAAGGAATCGTCAAATTAGATTTTGCTGATAAGGAAATAAATTTCATGTATATTTCGGCCTAGTATTAGAGAGTAGTAAATCAATGTTAGATTGTTTCCATTATTAAAAAAAATTATTTCCTTACTTGGAGATGTAATAGCTGTATTGCTCTATGATATAAGGAGCATATGCAACTCTTAATCGATCAATTCTGTAATACAAAAAATGTGATAATAAATAAAATTGGGAGGGAAGGGAGTTCATGGGAGCGCTGTGTTCTTTAGTTTTATTTCATTAAATTTGTCATGGTATCAGAGCAAAGTTGTAACCTGTTGATATAGTTAGGAGAATCGGAGTCCTTCTTGTCCCCTCTCTGTTCTCCATTACTATATTGATCTAAGGTGTTACGCTTCAAGCTTGTGAAGACTAATGGTGAATGAAATTGAAAAAACAGATGAGACTAAGGAAGAGGAAATTGACACTGCTGCTCTAATCAAACACATGGCGAAAATGATGGCTCAGATGGCAGAGATGCAAACAGCAGCCATGAGCACCTCCCAAACATTGGCGACTCGAGTTCTACCTCAGGCAGTTGGCGCAACAGAGGGAAATATACATCCTAATCCCATTGATGCAAGATTCGATGGCACAAACTACTCCTTCTGGTGTCAGGCTGTAGAGATGTATGTCCGTGGTCGTGAAAAACTAAGACACCTTACAAGTGAACCAGCTCCACCGGCTATAACTGATGCGGCTTACCACCGATGGGCAACCGATTATGTAGTTGTGAAAGGGTGGCTGATTAGTTCACTAGAGACTCGATTAAGAGGAAACTATATCGGGTATCCTACTGCACGAGATGTGTGGAAGTCAATTGCCACAACTTATCATGATGGTGAGGACGAGGCTCATCTTCACGCTCTTCACAGGCAAGTCAGCCAGGTCAGACAAGGAGGGCGAGCACTTGAAGAATATTTCAATGAGCTCCAAAAACTGTGGCAGGAGATCGACTTTAGGAGTCCAAATCCAATGGAATATGCCATGGATATTGACAAATTCAATCTGTTCATTCAGAAAACAAGAGTGTACACGTTTCTGGATGGGTTAGATGATGCTCTGGATGGAGTAAGGGCACAAATCGTGCAAATCCGACCTTTTCCCAATGTTCAACAAGCATATGGCAATGTCAGAAGGGAAGCAATTCGTCAAAGTGTGATGATAAAAGGGGGAGCACCAAACACACTTGCCCTAGCAACCAAAGGTTTTAGATTTCAAGAGACGAGGTCATATGCCAACAAAAATTATGCATCTCCTGACAAATCCCGGCTCAAGTGCAGTCATTGTGGGGGTAATAAACACACGAAGGATCAATGCTTTGAATTGATCGGATACCCAGAGTGGTGGAAAGGAAAGAAGAAGCAGTCAGATCGAGGAAAAGCATATACAGTAGCAAATTCTGAATTTACTGGTACGAATCAATGTGACTCTCCTTGTCATCAGCCTGGAACCGTTCAAGCCGATGGGCAGCACCCAGGAAACGCGCTGGCAACCAGCAGCATGAACGGATTGCATTTTCAGCACCTTGGTGGTACGCAGATAGCAGCAGGGGGCAGCAGTTCGGTGAAAATACAGAACCAGCAGAGGGCAGCTTCGGTTACTGGTAAGCAAGTCGAGCCAGGAGAGGAAAGCACAGGTATTTTTGGTAATTATGGTGAATTGGGTAAGAATTTCTCCTCATCTCTTGTTCATTTTAGAACTGAAAATAAGCAAATAAGTCCTGAAAAATTGAGAAATTGGGTTATTGATTCCGGGGCTACCGATCACATGACCTTTGAAAAATGTGACATCTCTGAGAATAAACCAGTGACTAAAGGGGGAATTTTGAATGCTAATGGTGATATTTATCCTGTAATTGGGACTGGAGACATTCATTTATCTGAAAAAATGGTTCTTAAAAATGCCTTGGTAGTTCCTTCCCTCTCTACAAAACTTATCTTTGTGGGAAAATTAACTGAAGAATTAAATTGTACAGTTCTAATGTTTCCTACTCACTGTATTTTTCAGGACACCCTCACGAAGGAGACCTTGGGCCATGGTACTAGACGTGGTGGATTGTATTACTTAGAAGACTTAAATTGTGGCAAAGCATTTCATGTGAGGAATGAGAAGTTAAAGAATAAAGTGTGGTTGTGGCATAGGAGGTTAGGACATCCGTCGTTCGGATATATGAGAAAACTTTTACCCCATCTATTTGTAGGATTCAATAATGAAGAATTTATTTGTGAAACATGTGTTAAGGCAAAAAGCCATAAAAATAATTACCCAGATAGTTTGAATAAAAGTTCATATGTATTTGATATTGTTCATACTGATGTTTGGGGTCCATCACCACTCATGTCAAAATCAGGTTGTCGTTGGTATGTACTATTTACTGATGATTTTTCTCGTATGACCTGGCTGTATTTGTTAAAAGGAAAAAATGAGGTGTCTCAAATTATTGTGGATTTTTACAAAATGGTCAAAACCCAATTTGGTATAGGCATCAGAATGTTCAGAAGTGATAACGGGACAGAATTTATTAATCACAGCATTCAAACCTTCTTTAGGGAAAACGGGGTTTTACACCAAACTTCCTGTGTTGGCACTCCACAGCAAAATGGAGTAGCTGAGCGCAAAAACAGACAAATTCTTGAAATCACCCGAGCCTTGTTATTTGAGAGTAAAGTGCCCGACATTTTTTGGGATAATGCAGTCACCTTTGCTGTATATCTTATGAATCGAATCCCAACCAAATCTAATGATTTCCAAACACCACTCCAAAAATTGTCAACCCAAGTGTCTATCCCATCTATTCTCAACCTTGAACCAAGGATTTTTGGATGTAGTGTCTATGTTCACATTCAAAAGACGGGACGATCGAAATTAGAACCGTTTGCTGAGAAGTGTGTATTTTTGGGATTTAGTTCGAGTCAAAAGGGGTATAAGTGTTATAATCCTACAAAGAGGCGGTTCTATATTACTATGGATGTGTTTTTTCTTGAAAATGAGTTCTACTTCATGAACCAGAATTTGGTTCAGGGAGAGAGTAATGGAGAACCAAATTCTAGTGTACCAACTGAGTCTAGTTTCTTGAGTCCCTCTTTGTTTCAAATACCTGATCAAGTTAATCTAGAACCAGTACTTAACCTAGAGCCAGGACCAGTTCGGACTACAGTCAGTAGTTCGGATTTTACTGGGGCTGATGTCAGCAGTTCAGACAAAACCGAATCTGATCATGTGCTAGAACAAACAAGTGACAACCAAGTGCAGGCTGGAATGGACCCAAGTTCGGCCGAAACAGAACCGAGTCTGTTACAAGGCCACGGACTGGGAAGCAATGAAGAATCATCATCCAGTATGAAATTCTGGATAGATAGGGAAAGTGAAGATGAAGAAGTAATACAATCACCACTCGAGCCAAGGTCTCCAGAGGGTGCTCCAGAGGTAAGTATTCCTGAACCTAGGTATAATTTGCCACCTAGAATAAATCGAGGTAGACCACCAAAGCAGTATATCCCAGAAGATGGGACAAGCCGTGCTGTGAAGTACCCAATTGTGAATTTTGTGAAAACAGATCATTTACCCAAAGTGCTTAAGACCTTTTCAAACCAGCTGTCCTCAGTTGCCATAATAGAAAAATTTGAAGATGCCTGTGAAAATAAAAACTGGGTTGACGCAATGAATATGGAGATGGAAGCCCTTGAGAAAAATAACACTTGGGAACTTGTTAATTTACCGAGTGGAAAAAAACCTGTTGGGTGTAGATGGGTCTACTCCATTAAATATAATGCGGCAGGGGAGATTGAAAGGTACAAGGCACGCTTGGTTGCAAAAGGTTACACCCAAACTTACGGCATTGACTTTCAGGAGACTTTTTCTCCCGTGGCTAAACTTAACACAATTCGAGTTATTTTGTCAATTGCAGCTAATCTCGAGTGGCCATTGAACCAATTTGATGTGAAGAATGCATTCCTGCACGGAGATTTGGAGGAAGAAATTTACATGGACATTCCTCCTGGTTTCTGCCATAAAGAAGGGGAGAAGAAGGTGTGTAAACTCAATAAGGCGCTATATGGCTTGAAGCAATCACCCAGAGCGTGGTTTGGACGATTCAGAAGCACGATGAAGAACTATGGCTATGTGCAGGTAGATTCTGATCACACGCTATTCTTCAAGAGAAAAGGGAGTAAGATTGTAGTGTTGATAATTTATGTCGATGACATGATCATTACTGGTAATGATGAAGAAGGGATGAAGGAGCTGAAACTGCAGCTCTCAAAAGAATTCGAGATGAAAGACTTAGGAGGGCTAAAATATTTCTTGGGTATTGAGGTCTCCAGAAGCAAGAAAGGTATATTTCTCTCTCAAAGGAAGTATATCTTGGACTTGTTGAGTGAGGTAGGGATGCTAGAGTGTAAACCTGCCGAGACTCCAATGGTGCAAAACTTGAAGTTGGAAATAAAATCTGACCAAAATCCAGTAGACAAGGAGAGATATCAGAGACTAGTTGGGAAGCTTATATATTTATCTCATACTCGTCCTGATATAGCGTATGCGGTAGGAGTGGTGAGCCAATTTATGCATGCACCAAGTGATGAGCATATGAATGCGGTCTTAAGAATACTGAGATACCTCAAGGGAACTCCAGGCAAGGGAATAACCTTCTTGAAACATGGGCACCTAGATGTTGATGGCTTCACTGATGCAGACTGGGCTGGTAATGTCTTGGACCGGAGGTCAACTGCGGGATACTTTACCTTTGTTGGAGGTAATTTAGTGACTTGGAGGAGTAAAAAGAAAAATGTAGTTGCTTTGTCAAGTGCAGAAGCAGAGTTCCGAGGAATGGTCAAGGGAGTCTGTGAATTGATATGGATAAAAAAGGTCTTAACAGAACTTGGACTAGAAAACATAAAAGAAATGAGACTATTCTGTGACAATAAAGCTGCCATTCAGATTTCTCATAATCCAGTACAACACGATCGTACCAAGCATATCGAGATTGATCGACATTTTCTCAAGGAGAAACTGGATTCTAAGGTGATCACATTGCCATTTGTAAAATCGAGCGAGCAAGCTGCTGACATTCTAACAAAGGCAGTAGGTGGCAAGGAGTTTCAGCAAGCCGTTAGTCGAATTGGGATGGTCGATATCTTCTTACCACGGTGAGGGGGAGTGTAAAAGAAGCACCGTGTCAAGAAAGTGTCATAACCCATGAAGGATTTGCTCATGACCCATGAAGGATTAGATCATGACTCATGAAGGACTCGTCAGATTATATTGCTCATGACCCATGAAGTATTAGATCATGACTCATGAAGGACTCGTCAGATTATATTGCTCATGACCCATGAAGTATTAGATCATGACTCATGAAGGAATCGTCAAATTAGATCTTGCTGATAAGGAAATAAATTTCATGTATATTTCGGCCTAGTATTAGAGAGTAGTAAATCCATGTTAGATTGTTTTCATTATTAAAAAAGATTATTTCCTTACTTGGAGATGTAATAGCTGTATTGCTCTATGATATAAGGAGCATATGCAACTCTTAATCGATCAATTCTGTAATACAAAAAATCTGATAATAAATAAAATTGGGAGGGAAGGGAGTTCATGGGAGCGCTGTGTTCTTTAGTTTTATTTCATTAAATTTGTCAGGATATTATGAGATTTTCATGAGAAAATTGGCTATTTTAAAAGTTTCCATGGGTACATGAGAAATTTTCCCTTTTATTATTATTATGAAAAACAGTGATTCGGAAATTCAATTATTTAACTTAGGTGCATGTCTGCATGACATAATAATAAAAGAGACTGGTGAATATAATTACAAAATTTATATCGAAACGTCATATAATTTTTAAGATAATTAAAAAAAGGATCAGCATTGGAACATTATTTATTTTTATTTTTTTGACGGAGCTGGTCCGTTACTTTTTTCGTGAAAATTTAGTTATGGAATTTAGGAAGACTTAACTTTCTCTCAATTCCTCGTGCAATTCGTGGCTCACTTTTAGGCCTTTATTTCAGGAAAGATTTTTCAATAATGCAAGGGCTCTGTTGAAAAGTAGCATTTTTATTTTCTTATGCATGAAAGTTCAAGATTATGTATGCACAATAATTAAAGAGAGCTAGATCGAACTGGTGATCGAAGGTCCTATCTTCCAGCTCAGCGTGATGGGGGCACACTAATGATCAATATAAATACAAATGTTAAAGCCCGTTTTGTTCAAGTTCAACCAAAAACTCTTTCATTCACCAAAAAATAAAAAATGGAAGAAATCCAGATTGTTCAAGATGTCCAACCCACTCCTCTGTCTGAATCAATCCAACTTGAAGCCTCTCCTCTGTCAGAAGCCCCGATAGTTGTAGATCTCAAAACCTCTCTGCAACGTCAACTCAACACATTATGGGGCTATGAGAATGAGGCGGAGAACTTCACCATATTTCGCACACCACATAACATTTCGCAAACCAAGAAGAATCTATTTGAGCCCTCTGTCATCTCCATCGGTCCATTCCACCATGGTCAAAAGCACCTCCGAACCTTAGAGGAACAAAAAAGGCGGTTCTTGCGGGATTTCTTGTCCCGTGAGGACCACATAAGTTTGGATCTCTGTATATCAGAGATGAAGTTGTTAGAAAAGAGAACACGGGGCTGTTATAGTGAGACGTTTGATCTTAAAAGCAATGAATTTGTCGAGATGATGCTGCTTGATGGATGCTTCTTGCTCGAGTACTTCTTAAAATATCACAAAAAAAAATCAAATTATATTTGTGATGTTGGCTGGAATTATCATTTCATAGATCGTGATTTGGTACTTCTAGAGAACCAAATTCCCTTCTTTATAGTCGAGAAGTTGTGGGAGATTGGTTTAAAACAAGAAGATAGAAAGAATTTTGTTAATGAACTTATTTACATTTTTGACCAATGTCTACCATATTACTACATCACAAACTCCATATATCGAAATCCTCCACCAGCTGAAATTCATCATTTGGTCCATCTCTGTTACCACTGTTTCGTGCCCAACCTAGACAAACAAAAGGACCTGAAATTCAAAGATTTCTTGGGTATGATACCTTCTGCCACTGAGCTCAAACAAAAGGGCCTGAAATTCAAAGATTCCTCGGCTATGATCCCTTCTGCCACTGAACTCAAACAAAAGGGCCTGAAATTCAAAGAAAATGACCACCCAAAGCATATACTCGAAATATCATTTCAAAATGGTGTCCTGAAAATCCCTAAACTAAGTATCGGCGGTTGCTCTAAGCTTTTAATCGCAAACTTTATAGCATTTGAACATTCCAAATATGGCAAAGAGCAATCACCCTTTACATGCTTTGTTATTTTTTTGAATAATCTAGTCAACACACCAAATGATGTGAGAATATTACAAGAGTGCGGAATCATTGAGAACTTGCTAGGCAGTGAAGAGGAGTTGGCTCATTTCATAAATCAGGTCACCGAAGGTAGTGTTATTGATGGGGAATTTCAGTATTTGGCGGAATTATACTGGGATGTGAATAGATACAGTGAATCAAGCTGGAACAAGCAGCGAGCAGTATTGATTCGGAACTACTTTAGCAGTCCATGGGCCGCAATTTCTCTCGTTGCTGCTTTCATACTTCTAGTTCTTACATTTGTACAATCATTCTTTGCAGTTTATGCCTACAAAGTTCCCCCGAGCTCATGATGCTTTAACTTTCACAGTACTATTCGGGGCTTCTTAATAGAAAAGTGGCGTTACCATTTATGTTATGAAGGATTTAATTTTTAATCGTTTTTTCTTCTTCCTTGTTTGTCATTCGTTTTAGTGTTGTATCTTTTTTTTTTTATCTTTTCTTTTTTTTTTTTAAAAATATCACACATTTTTTTTTATTCGAAGGCACCATGTAACTCTGCACAATATATGTTTGGTTTCCTTTACTCTGTGTCTTTTATTAGTCAACTTTCATGGTTATTTTGCAGCACTGATTGCAGGTTTTTTTTTTTTTTTAGAAACTTGGCTTTGGCTGTTCCTCCAATTTGATTTTATTGAAATTAAAATAAAGTACATGCATGAGCCAATACAAACGCTACAGGGAATTGGACAAAACAAAGTTGGCCTACCTAGCTATACATAGATCTATTTATTTTCAACGTTGCATAGTACTGTAGACGTTCCCATTCCCTGTCATCTCCCCTGTTTTAACTCTAACACTATCTGTGCCACAATTTCGCCTCTTGAAATTCTGGTGGAATCTTACTTCCCCCAAAAATATGTACATTCCTTTGCTTTCATATATGCCAACACGTTGCTAGGAAACCTGATGCCCATAGTTCTTTTACAGTACCGGCAGACCTCTTAGCACACTTCCACGACTTGTACCAAGTTTCTTGAACAGAGACTTCAATCCAATTGACCGTTGACTTATCTTTCACTTTGAAATATAATTTTAAAAATCACACGTTAATCATTGAGAACTGGCTAGGCAGTGAAAAGGAGGTGACTCAGTTCATCAACCAGTTCACCGAAGTTGATATTTTTGAGAGAGATCACTATTTGGCGGAATTATACATGAAAGTGAACGGATACATTAAATCAAACTGGGACCAATCATGGTGGAACAGGCAGCGAGAAAACTTGATTAGTGAATACTTCAGCAGTCCGTGGAAAGCAATTTCTGTCTGTGCTGCTGGGCTACTTCTATGTCTTACATTTGTACAAACTTTCTATACGGTTTTTTCCTACATATATCCCCCGAGCACGTGATGCTTTTATTTTCACTGTACTATTCGAGGCTTCTAAATTGCACAAGAGAAAAGTGGCGTTACCATCTATGTAATTAGGAAGGAATTGTTTGTTTAATCTTTTTTTATATTCCTTGTTTGTCAATTCTTTTAGTGTTGTATCTTGTCTGTGTTTTGTTTAATTTTATGATTTGCTACGAAGGTTTATTCAAAAGCACCTTGTAACTCTGCACTATATATCATTGGTTTCCTTTACTTTGTGTCTTTTATTATTCAATTTTCAAGGTTATTTTCAGCACCGGCATGTATTATCTTTTTTGAGAAACTTGGCTTTGGCAGTTCCTCCAAGGTGATTTAATTTATTGAAATTAAAATAAAAGTAAGTGAGCCAATACAAACGCTACAGGGGGATTCGACAAAACAAAGTTGGCCTCCCTAGCTATGGAAACATCTATTTATTTCAGTACCCATTCGCTGTCATTTCCCCTGTTTTAACTCTAACACCACCTGTGCCACAATTTGGCCTCATGAAACACTCTTACCACAAGAAATTCTGGTGGAATCTCATTTCCCACAAAAATACGTACATTCCTTTGATTTCTTATATGCCAACACGTTGCTAGGAAACCTGATGCCCATAGTTCTTTTACGGCACCAGCAGACCGCTTAGCACACTTCCACGACTTGTTCGAGGTTTCTTGAACTAAGACTTTAATCCAATTGACCGATGACTTATCTTTCACTTTGAAATGTAGTTTTAAAAATCACACTTTCTTCTATGTTTCTTATAATGCTTTGACAAGCTGTACAATCCACTACAGCAGAAAAGACTATCAGCGACTCCGGTCGCTGATAGTCATGACGCCGATCTCTGATAGTAATCCCGGTCGCAGATATCCGATTCCGGTCGCTGATAATCCGGTCGCTGAAAGCATTGTCACAGATACTCTTCTGATGACGTCACCGGTCGCTGATTGATGTCATCCGGTCTCTGATAAGTTTTCTGCGACTAATTTTTTTTGTCGCTGTTGTTTTTTGCTGACGTCAGAAAAAAGTATCAGAGACCGGTTCTCCGGTCGCTGATACTCAAAACCGGTCGCTGATGATTCTACCAACATTTTTTTTTGTTTGTTTTATTATTTACATTTCTCCATAATATTTGATAACAAACATACAACATTAGATCAATACACATAAATAAGACAACAAATATCAAACATACAAGTGCCAAAAAAACATACCAAAAATCAAACATAAATGCCAATCATATCTCAAATAATATCTAAACAAAACATTTAAACTACATAAGTCATTGTACCATACCAAATAACATCTAAACTACACAAACCTATATCTAACTTGTCAATACCAGTACCGTTCTAATTTGGTACCACCCGGATACAATTATTTAAATACATGATAATTAAGTACCGTTCTCTGGCTGCGATCAAGGTAGCTTCTGAACTCAAACTCTGCTGGCCCTCTTCCTAATTGCTTCTTCAATTCTTTTAGCAGTCTCCTCTTCCAATAGCTAGATTAATATCAAATTAACGAAAAAAAAATTAATCCAGAATCTCACTAAGCAAAATCGAACAAGGGAAAAGAGAGAAGATACCAGTGTCGCCTCTGCTGGTTCACCGAGCCTCTGCTGGTCCACTCAAGCTCCTTCTAACCACGAATTGAAAAAAATACGAATTGAATAGAAAATCGAATTGAGCAGAAATTTGAGAAGAGATTCGAGGTTCTAACCTGTTGAGCAGAGATTTGAGCACAAAATCGCAGCAAATCACCAAAAATCACTGAAATTTGAATTGGGCGCGGGGGAAAATTGAAAAAACTAGGGTTCTGTCTGGCGCGGGGGAGAAGGCTGACGCCTTTTTTTTTTTACCCAATACTTTCAGCGACCGGTAATGGCGCCGGTCGCTGATATGGTCGCAGATGCCAGTGGTCGCCTGATGAATGGAATTTATTTTATTTTTTTTCGAGAAATTGAATTTCTGCGACCGGCGTCATCCCCGGTCGCTAATACCGGTTGCAGAAATTCCATTTTGCTGTAGTGTATTATCAAACTTTTATTTAATATGTTTTCGTATAATGCTTTGTTGACGACTCGTCACACTCTCTCCTCTTTATTTAAGACCTAGCAGAGCAATTAAATTTCAGTTTTAAAACTGAGATATTAAAAGAATTTGTTACATGCATCTTTATGGTCATTTTAGTTTCTGAATAATTTTAACACATACATCTAATTTTTAAAGTACATTCTAACGTATCTACATCCTTAGAGTTGAATTTTAAAGGCACAAAAATATCTTTTTTATAATTTATGGTATCAAATTGAGTATCGATCTTTAATAACAGAAACTGTTTCTCATCAACAAATCTGTACAATTAGTGCATCATTTATCCCTGGTGTAAATTTGAAGGATAATTTCTAGTGTATCCATACAAATTAAATTCTATAATAGCCAACTAATATCGTGCCACTGCAACGGGGCATATTTTAAATGAGACATTGCGTTGCTAAGAAGTATCTCAATTTAGATCTAAACTATGACTTACTTTAATTTATAACTAAAATTAGCCATATGTATGTCTCAACTCAATATTAGGGGTGTAAACGGAGCCGGATTATTCTGTAGATATGCGTTCCGAATCCGTCTATAATCCAAATCCATTTTGAACGAATACAGATAATCCTAAATAATGATCTGAATATTTATTGGGTATGAAAAAATAACCTGGATACGGATATGGATAATTCCATAAGAGTCTAAACGGAATGGATATCCGTATATATCCAGATCCATTCGGACCCAAATACGGACCCGCTAAAATATTTTCATCCGCTATTAGTGGATCGCCAGTCTTCGAGAACCAGGCAAATGACTTGTGCACTCACCTGTTTTATAGGCACTCCTCCTAACGTCTCTTTTTAAGTATTCTCATTGTGCGACTAAACTTTTTCAAATATCGAGAACCGGACAGGACGTTTGAGGACATGAATTGGTGCGTGGAGTTTGACAATGTACTATTGTGGACCTTTATAATTATTAAAGACCTGCTTATTATTTGGCCTGATTTGATATAAAAGTCCAAATTTCTAACAACTTTTGCCGTGAATTGTCATTTGGAATTCAAAATCTATTTGGAATTTAAAAAGAAGTGAATTAAAATTATATTTATTTATTTTTATATTTAAAATTTTGAATATAGTTAAAACCATAATTATATTATAAAATTTATATGATTATTATTCGACAATTATTCGTTTCATATTCGTATTCGAATACGTATGCGTGAATTATCCGCTCCGTATTCGTATCCGTTTAAGGCGAATTTGGTTTCAAATTTTGACATCCGTTCATTATATCCGTATCTGTATTCGTATCCGCTCATTGAAAAATGAATACGGATATGATATCATCATTATCCGCTCCAAATCAGCTCCGTTTACACCCCTACTCAATATCAATGGCCTAGGATTGTTTGAAAAGTAAGATAGTATACCCATTATATGGGCTTAAATTGTACCCAACTTCAAATAAGGCCGATTTTGGTCAATAGGCTTTAGTAAAGAAATAGTGAGCCTGCTGAAAGGAGGCAAACCATTTCACACCTTTGTGATTCTTTTATTTTAAATGAAATTTTGTTTAAGTTTTCTTATTAGTAATATTTGTTTTGCTGGAATCGGATCGCACTGTCGCGCCAATGCCCACTGCACATTTTAGATTATTGTGGAGTGACACAGTATTAGAGCTGGTTACAAGCTGAATATTTTGTTTCCTATTATTTAAATTTGTTTCTGATTTCGTTTATTTCCTTTCTCTGAGAAATGTTCTATATAAGATTGTATTGTACCTTTAACCGCTGCTTCAAGAAGAGCTTTTTTTCTTGAATTAAATGAAATATGCTCTTTTGAAATTGATGCTTTCTTAGTTCTAGGTGATTTTAATATGATTACATGAAGATTGGAAAGATATGGTAATATTTATAATCATGTAATTAGTAGTCGATTTAATTCTTTCGTTAGGAACAATGACTTAATGGAATTGTCGTTATCTGATAAAAAGTTTACATGGGCACGATCTCTTAATTCTACCTCACAGGCACTTTTAGATAGGTGTTTTTGTTCCACTTCTTGAAACTCACACTTTAATCTCTCAAAACTTACTTTATTACTAAGGGCCTACCCAGATAATATTTGTTTAATTTTAGATACTCAAGTAGTTGTTATTCCTCATAAGGAATTTTATGACTTGCTCATAAGGAATTTTATGACAAATCTTGGCTTGCTCATAAGGAATTTTATGACTTAGTCTCTTCATGTTGGCTTAATAATCCTTTAACATCTGATCTATGTAATAGTTGGAAAATAAAAATGCAATCTTTACGACAGAAATTACGAGGGTGGAGTTCTAATGTTAGAGGTGAAAAAAAAAGAATCAAGTCTAATTTGTTATCTAGACTAGGATATTTTGAAAATCAATTAGAAGACAATTGTCTTAGTGAGATTGAACTAGAGGATTGGAAATCTTGTCAACATGATTTATATAAGCTCTATTTAGAGGAGGAACAGTATTGGCAACAACGGTCTAGATTAAAATGGATATTAGAAGGAGGTCCTAATACTAAATTTTTTCATGTAGTGGCATCAAGTAGGAAAAAGAAAAATACAATTGGTTGTTTAGAAATTGATGGTTCTATATGCTTTGATCAATCTATAATATTACGCCATGTTACAGACTTTTATAAAGGCCTTGTGGGATCCTCTACTCCTAGATTATTATCCTTACAAGATAATTTGTGGGCTCCATCTAAAAATTTAACTGCTGATCAATATCTTCTTTTATAAGCACCTTTCTCTTTAGAGGAAATTAAAAGGGTAGTTTTTGCATGTAATCCCTATAAGGCTCCTGGGCCTGATGGTATGTCCTTTCAGTTTTACCAATCGTTTTTGAATATTATTAAAGATGATCTACTTAGGATATTTACAGCATTTTACAATAATAATTTGGATGTTTCCAAGTTTAACCTTGCTTCCATATGTTTAATCCCTAAAATGGAGGATGTTATCACAGTTAGAAACTTTAGGCCTATTAGTCTCATTAATTGTAGTTTTAAGCTAATCACAAAATTATTAGCTGATAGATTAGCTTTAGTTATGGATTCTTTAATAGATTCTTCTCAAACAGCTTACATTAAAGATAGATTAATTTTGGATAATGTAGTATGTGCACATGAGGTTCTTCATCAAGTGAAAATTAAAAAACAAAAGAGTGTTATTTTCAAACTTGATTTTGAAAAGGCATTTGACCATGTTAATTGGAATTTCTTACTTGAAATATTACATGCTAGGGGCTTTGGTGAAAAATTTATTACTTGGATCAAATTAATTTTAGAAGGTAGTTGAACATGTGTAAATTTAAATGGTACTTTAGGCCCATATTTTTCTTGTCAAAGAGGGGTACGACAGAGAGATCCCCTATTCCCTTTCCTTTTTATTCTTGTAACTGATGTTTTATACAAAATCCTTCAACAAGCTAATAGAGAAAGATTTGTAGATGGTTTGAGAAACTTTTTAAATTTAGGAAATGTTATGAATTTACATTTTGCAAATGATACTCTTCTTTATCTTAGGGATGATAAAGTAGTTTTAACACATATCAAATGACTATTAGTGGCATTTGAGAATGTATCTGGTTTGAAAATTAATTACGAAAAAAGCGAGATGTATCCTCTTAACTTATCAGGTACTGACAGTGATGAACTAACTTCAATTTTAGGGTGTAAGATTTTCACTTTACCTCTTACTTACTTAGGTGTTCCTATTAATAAAAAAACTCTTAATGATATCGATTGACAAATTTTAATTGACAAAATTGTAAAAAGATTGCAAGGGTGGAAAGGCTCTTTATTATCTTTAGGGGGTATAGTAACCCTTCGAAATTTTGCGCTTTCTGCTATTCCTTTATATTGGTTATCATATATAGATTACCTGCTAAAATTAGACATAAAATAGATAAAATTAGACGTAAATTTTTATGGCATGAGGGTAACTCTACTAGAAAAAAATACTCCTTGGTCTTTTGAAAAATTGTGTGCAAAAGTAAAAATCAAGAAGGATTGGGGATTTTAGACCATAAGCTTATGAATAAGGCCCTTCTGGCTAAATGGTGATATCGGTTTCTAGATAATTCTGTTTCTGGTAGATAGAAAAATATTTTACTTAGTAAATATGGCACTAGAACTTCTCCTTCTCTTTGTCCACCATTTTGGAGATCAATCCTAAAAGATCATGTGGTTATCAAATTAGGATTAAATAAAGAGATAGAAAATGGAAATACAACTTTTTTTTTGTTAGATAGATGGTGTAGTAAACATGCCTTAAAACATCAATTTCCAAACTTTTTTCTGTTGTTACTGATAGGTTTTTTTTTCTGTAGCAAGGGCCTTTTCTAATTCTCATTTAAGTTTGTCTTTTCAAAGGCAAATAACTAGTATATATAGGACCGAATTGATTGCCTTGCATCACAAGTTCCAACACTTTACTTTGTCTTCTCATTTGAAAGATAGATTGATATGGAGATGGTCACAAGATAATAATTTCACTGTTCATCCTTTTTATAAATGGTTAGAGTATGGTGGTATTTCAAATTATGAATATGATACTATTTGAAAATCTCAGATCCCTTTAAAAATCAAAATCTTTCTTTGGCTCATCCGACGAGATAAAATTCTAACTAAGGTTAACTTGGCAAAAAAAGGTTGGCCAGGGGATCTTACTTGTACATTTTGTGACCAATATGAGAGTACTGACCATTTATTTATACATTGTTCTTATGTATGATTGATCTGGAATTGGATTGCAACTTATAATTCATTCACTTTTGAATGTAATTCTTTAGATGATTTGTAGATACTTGATGCTTCTATTCCCTTAAAGGATAAATTACTTGTAGAATTGTTAAGATGAATTATCTTATGGAATGTATGGTTAGAAAGAAATAACGTTATTTTTAATGATAATACCACTCCCATTTTTGCTAAATTATTAGGGTTTAAGATAATTTCTTTAGCTACTTTTTGTGTAAATTTAGATCTGAAAATTCATACTTGAAATTAAGTCTAATACTTCCATGTGATGTTAAGGACCTCCCAGATCAGATAATAGAGGAAGAGGAGTCAATCCAGGCTCTTGGAGCTGGCAGCTCCCCAGGTCAAATGTCTGGAGACGAGTTGACGAATGAAGATTTATTGGATTACCAGTCTTCTAGGATATGACTGATTTTTGAGCTTTTGCTTGCTTAGTATTCATTTTTTTGGGAGATTAGCTTTTGATGTGATACTGTTTTTTACTTGTATATATATGCTTTCATGTCTTTTAATGTTGAATTGTTGTAAGACTTATCGTATTTGATTTTGGTATCTGTTTTAGGTACTAAATCAATTATGCTTGATTTCTATGAAATCGGTGGTTATACCAGTACTTTTCAAAAAAGATTGTATTGTACCTTGTAAAGGTTAAGAAAACAGAATACAAATTTATTCTGAACTTGTCGCACGGGATGAGTTATGAGTGCGTATCCTCTGAGATATCTCATATTTTGCGTAACTGACCTGTCTAGCATCCATTCGGGGATAGAGAGGGGGGCAGTATTATTTCAACTTTTGCATTCGTGCAGAACATATTTGAATGGTTCAAAATTTTCCATAAGTCACCCAAAATATGAGATATCTCAGAGGATGCGAATTCATCAGTACAAGTGCTGCGTGTCTGGTGCCTATTCGGAGATAGAGCAGAGGGCCAACATTATTTGAGCTTTGAGATTCGTGTAGAATGTATTTGAACGGTTCAGAATTTCCAAAAGTCACCCAAAATATTAGATAGAGGATGCAAATTCATGAGTTCGAGTGCGTATCCTCTGAGATATCTCATATTTTGCGAAAGTGACGGGTTTGGTGCCTATTCGGAATAGAGCCGGGGCCAGTATTATTTGAGTGGGGACAGAATTATTAGATTTGCTGAATTTGTTGGGCTTCACACGGGCTTGTAGACTACTGGACTTGAATCCTAGATGAATTTTGCTCTAGCAAGCCACACCTACCTTTGGCCCTTTTACACACCTGATATGTCCGATAAATATGCTCCACTGCCTTTATCCTCCATTCAGATTAGAACAGGAATGCGGATCTTAATAACCATATTAAACATCGAGTACTGGAGATGTTAATAAGCTCATCAAATGTTTTTGGTGAGCTGAATTTTAAACAACGGATTTGAAGTTTTCAACTGTTGAAACGGATTTATTTTACAAATAATATATTTACATCTCAAATTTATATATTTTTAAATTAATTTAATATAAAGTCAAGAGCTAATAAAAAAATATATTATTTCCATATAATTTCAAGTTGAGAAAAGGCTGACCAAAATATTGGTGAGATTATAATCACCCTAGTTCTATGGAACCAGATTCTCTGCTTTTCTTAGATAAAAAAGGGACTTGCTCTCCTATCTCTCTCTCCCATCTCTCTTTGAAGAGAGGGAGGAGAAAGGAGAGCAAGACTTCTTTTTTCGAATTTAGATCATATTCGGTACCAGAACGTAGCTTTTTAACACAGTTACAAATCCGAGAGTCATTAGATTTAACCATGTATGGTCACGTTTCCTGTAGTATTGAGACACTGAATTTCAATCGTTCAACTGAAATTGTGTCATATTTATTTGTAATTATATCAGTACCGGAAAGAATACAGACTCGCAGCGGATCCGGTTTCCTAGTTCTACCCATACCTGTTCGGAGAGCAAGCCGACACCAATAATTGTCCCTTTGCAATAATGTTGAACTACCCTCCTCTCGTATTAGTGTTGACTCCCAAGTCTTCTTGATACTAAGTCTAGTACAGACATGTCCTCCTCCCATTAACTGATGAACCGTCTTAACAAACACAAATGTTATAACTTATGATAGACACGCATATGTTATGTATTGGCATGACAAGGCTGATGTATTATTATTTATTGATTGCAATAACATATTATGTAGAAGTAGTGAGACACTGAGTTTTAATCGCTCAAATGAAATTGTGTCATATTTATTTGTAATTATGTCAGTACCAGAAAAAATATAGACTCGGTTTTTTATGAGAAAAGTAGCGGATCTGGTTTCCTAGTTCTATCCATAAACCTATATGGAGAGCAAGCCGACACCAATAATTGTTCCTTTGCAATAATATATGTCGAACTAACCTTCTCTCCTATTAAGTATTGACTCCAAGTCTTCTTGATACTAAGTCTAGTACAGACATGTCCTCCTATCATTAACTGACGAACCGTCTTAACAAGGACAAATGTTATAACTTAATAAAAACGCACATGCTATGCATTGGCTGACAAGGACAAGTATTACATATTGGCCCATGTATTTTTTATTGATTGCAATAACATATTAATTAGAAGATAGATCATATATATATATATATATATATATATATATAGAGTACGGCTAACGCGCTTCCTCTAGCATATGGACCGAAATGCTTCCGGTGGAAATTTGAAATTTCAAAATCCAAAAAGTCCATCTGAACCGTTCATCTCCTTCTCCATATTAATATCTGCTTTACATTTTTCTAACTTCAAAAATTAGAAAAAAAGAAAAAAAGAAAAAAAGAAAAAAAGAGTAAGGTAGGAAAGAAGAAGTGTCATTTGATATGTTTTTGAATATCAAGAGAGGTCACCTCCCCAGACTACAGAGTACCAAATTTTTTATTAATACCCTCTAAAAATTTTCTAACTTCAAAAATTAATTAATTTAAAAATTTAGTACTTAATCACGTTCATTATTTTCCTTTATTGGAGTAAGGCTGAAATTAATAGGCTATCTGCACTTTACTCCACCATTACGCAGTGCCAAAAGAAATTAATTGCGCAACGTATATATAGTGCAGGATTTAAATTTAAAAAAGATCAGATTCAACAAACTAATTCACAAATGAATTTTTAGTAGTCATTAATTACCACGGTCAGTTGGAACATCATAACTAGTAAATTAGAAGGATCATATATTAGTTGTATTATAAGAGTTTGTAAGTGATGATATTATACAAACTTTCTCAGTCCAGAAAAATATAAATTATTATAGCCAAATAATTTCAAAAGCAATTATCGATTAATCTAATTTTTATATATTAAGATCATATATTGTGGAACCCTCGAAGGAGGAAGCTCAGATATAGTGTAATGAATTAAAGCGTCATAGAACTACTTTCAAATGAAAGTAATTACATGAAAATCTTCGTAATGTGGACACCCATATGTTTCATTGCTTTACTTTATTTCGTAGTATATATATTTCATTTTGAGAATAAAATAAGTCAATATTAGATATACTTCTAGGTTTTATTGATATCTTTTTATGATGAATTAGTTTCAAAACGCAAAAATACAATTAATATCAAGTTGGTTGCACTGAATCATTTTTATGGGATAGCGGAAATATTCAAGGTGTATTTAAACCTTACTAACCATATCAAGTTGGATTTACATTATTTTCTAAATATTCATCTCATCTATACAAGTAGAATGAGTCCAATATAGATTAAATTTTGAGATCATTGATATATGTATATATATAATATAGAGTACGGCTAACGCGCTTCCTCTAGCATATGGGCCGAAATGCTTCCGGTGAAAATTTAAAATTTCAAAATCCAAAAAGTCGATCTGAACCGTTCATCTTCTTCTCCATATTAATATCTGCTTGGAGACCAAATTTTACATTTTTCTAAATTTTTTTACTATTTATTAAGCCACTTTGAAAATCGCTGATCCAATGGTTTTACTGTTTTGTTAAGTCACCGTTGGATCAGCGATTTTCAAAGTGGCTTAATAAATAGTAAAAAATTTCAGAAAAATGTAAAATTTGGTCTCCAAGCAGATATTAATATGGAGAAGGAGATGAACGGTTCAGATCGACTTTTTAGATTTTGAAATTTCAAATTTTCACCGGAAGCATTTCGGCCCATATGCTAGAGGAAGCGCGTTAGCCGTACTCTATATATATATATATATATATATATATATATATATATAATTATTTTATGTTTACACCATATCTTTATACAATAATTTTTCAAGAGAAATAATTGTAATTCCTAAATTATTGTAGATGTGGGATTTATGAAAAGAGGAGGGTTCAAATGCACCCAAATTTTTGTGCACCCAAATGCACCCTATATTTCAAAAAAAAATTCTCCGTTTTCAAAGTCCGAATAGTCAATCCGAACAGTTAGATGTGATCTATATATTACGACGTGCTTGGAGACCAAATTTTACATTTTTTGGAATTTTTTTACTATTTATTAAGCCACTTTGAAAATCGCTGATTTTACATTTTCTGGACCATTGGATCAGCGATTTTCAAAGTGGCTTAATAAATAGTAAAAAAATTCCAAAAAATATAAAATTTGGTCTCCAAGCACATCTTAATATATAGATCGTATCTAATGGTTCGGATTGACTATTCGGACTTTAAAAATGGAGAAAAAAAATAGGATGCATTTGGATGCACAAAAATTTGGGTGCATTTGAACCCTCCTCTTATGAAAATACCAAGTAAAAGTTAGATATAGGAATTCCTAAATTATTATAGATTTTCAAAATAAAACATACCACATGGAAAGTCAGATACTGTGGGAATATATGTATATATAATGATTATGAGATTATTTCTAAAAATGAAATATTAAACTTATTTTTCTCTAAGTCTAATATTAGATACAATTAAATTTTGATGAATTATTTTTGAAACGGAAAAATACAATTAATATCAAATTTTGATGATTTACTGCAACCAATAAAAAAATGCGAGGTTATATGCAAAATTTGATATTAATTGTACTTTTGCGTTAAGTTCAAAACTAATTAATCAAAATTTAATTGCATCTAATATTAGACTTATTTTTCTCTAAAAATGAAATATATATACTTCAAAATATGGATATAGTAAACATATATGATCTATCTTGAATTTTTTTTAAAATCATAATTAGAAAAAAGATTTTTTTAAAACAAAATTTATTACTTTTTTTTTTTTTACAAAAACCATAAGGACTGAAATGCCATTTGGCCGATCACGTAGGCGCTGTTATGTGTAGCGCGTGATTGAGGTCATGTAGGCGCTGTTATGTGTAGCGCATGACTTAAAACCAAAAATGAGTTTCAGTTGATCGCGTAGGCGCTGTTATGTGTAGCGTGCAATCGGGTCATGTAGGCGCTGTTATGTGTAGAGCATGATCGAGGCATAGAGCGATCTGTGTGAATTGCCCAATCATACTATTGTATTACCCTTACCTTTGTAATTATCTATGTATTGCATTTAATATAATTGTTTGTTAATAAAGCACGACTATATAATAGGGATGCACAACTAAATTGGATTGAACTTTTACATCTATTGCACATGAGCATTGCATGTCATAATATTTATTTCGCTTGATTGTTATTGCTATAAATTGTTTCTATGACTTGTTGGTTTTCTTTCGCGGTATTTGAGCATTTCTGAAAGAGAACTTATATTTTTGTTTCTTGACTGATTATAGTTGGTAACTTAGATTCTTGGACTCTTAGATTATTATTGTGGTCTATATTTTGGTGCTCGGTGTTGTTTTAGTTTCAGTTGGTCGGATCTACGGATAACTCAACTGGAACTAAATACCGCACTGGGAGATTATAAATCTCTCACCGTTCCACTCTGTGGGTTCCAGGTACAAATAGCGAGATATGCAATTGAGAGGTCGAACTTGAAGACTCGCGGGATTTGCCGCGGAGAAGGTTATTTGTTTATTGTTAATAAATCTGCTATGGTATTTCGTTTGTATATTATTACCATAACAGGTTTATTCTTCGATTTATAATTACATGTATAAAACTGAAAAGAAGGTTCCTTCTTTTATTGTGGCTCTTACCTTTGTCATTGGTAATGTATGTATATTTATAATTATGTATTGATGATTAAATCGCCTTGCGCTAATGAGCGCGGCGGGTTGTCAGTCCTATTATCGGAATGTGACAAGCCATGTCCACTCTATGTATTCAAACAAACATAATAAATAAACTAAGTAACAATCTAATAATTATCCCGCCCGTGTTTTCCCGTTTTATTCTCATCTTGTCAATCCACATTTGTCTTTACCACCTCGAATGCACACAAATAAAGTGGTACGGGTGAGAGCTCGAACAAACTCTCTGTGCAGGTTTTTAGTTCCAATCCAAATCTTTGTAAAATTTTCTTTAGATATCAATTCAATTAATGAAGTCTACCCAAGATGCACTAATTTAGTTATTTATTTAAAACAAAATTTCCTTTTTCCTTAACATTTTATTTTCTTTAGATGTCATATCAACAACGCAAACAAATTGGACTTGACTGTCACCCTGATAGAAAAAACCACAAGCAAATTAGGGTTAGATATAGGTGACCGCGAAGTACCTCAAGGAGTCTGCCATGTTAACGTGGAGTCTTATGAATCAATGTAAACATATCAGCCATGATTCACTAATTGAATCCTATCCTTTTCAATCACACATATTATGTTCCTTTCAATAACAATCATCACCTATTCACACATATCATATTCATTGGTTTGATTTCTAGAAGTCAAAATCTGTTGGTCAATGCGATATGCTCCTATCTCTATATCTCATTCAGCACTGGTGGTCTAAATAAATGCAAAATATTTTCAATATGCACAATTCATCTAACAACTACAAACATAAATACTTAACCAAAACAGCAAGATAATTTAGTAACTATCCAAGATAAGTGCACCACACCAGGAATTCCGTAGGTTCTTGGACTGTACACTTTAAGTTTTTCACGTTTCTCAATATCTAGACTTGAACCTAACTTATTTACTTACTAGCTAACTTTAATTAATATCGTTTCTAAATAATTAATATTTTTATTATTTAATTATTTTAAATCTTTTTTATCATAAATTTAAATTCATTAAAATATTAAATCCGAAGATAAATAATTTATTAAAAATTCTGGATATATATTGACATTTGATTGGTTAAAGTTAGAAAATAGTTCTAATTCGAAACTGGAGATCATGGGGATAGAAAAAATAAAATTAAATTTGAATGGGGATATTGGATATGTAAAAGAAGCACCGTGTCAAGAAAGTGTCATAACTCATGAAGAATTTGCTCATGACCCATGAAGGATTAGATCATGACTCATGAAGGACTCGTCAGATTATATTGCTCATGACCCATGAAGTATTAGATCATGACTCATGAAGGACTCGTCAGATTATATTGCTCATGACCCATGAAGTATTAGATCATGACTCATGAAGGAATCGTCAAATTAGATTTTGCTGATAAGGAAATAAATTTCATGTATATTTCGGCCTAGTATTAGAGAGTAGTAAATCAATGTTAGATTGTTTCCATTATTAAAAAAAATTATTTCCTTACTTGGAGATGTAATAGCTGTATTGCTCTATGATATAAGGAGCATATGCAACTCTTAATCGATCAATTCTGTAATACAAAAAATCTGATAATAAATAAAATTGGGAGGGAAGGGAGTTCATGGGAGCGCTGTGTTCTTTAGTTTTATTTCATTAAATTTGTCATGGTATCAGAGCAAAGTTGTAACCTGTTGATATAGTTAGGAGAATCGGAGTCCTTCTTGTCCCCTCTCTGTTCTCCATTACTATATTGATCTAAGGTGTTACGCTTCAAGCTTGTGAAGACTAATGGTGAATGAAATTGAAAAAACAGATGAGACTAAGGAAGAGGAAATTGACACTGCTGCTCTAATCAAACACATGGCGAAAATGATGGCTCAGATGGCAGAGATGCAAACAGCAGCCATGAGCACCTCCCAAACATTGGCGACTCGAGTTCTACCTCAGGCAGTTGGCGCAACAGAGGGAAATATACATCCTAATCCCATTGATGCAAGATTCGATGGCACAAACTACTCCTTCTGGTGTCAGGCTGTAGAGATGTATGTCCGTGGTCGTGAAAAACTAAGACACCTTACAAGTGAACCAGCTCCACCGGCTATAACTGATGCGGCTTACCACCGATGGGCAACCGATTATGTAGTTGTGAAAGGGTGGCTGATTAGTTCACTAGAGACTCGATTAAGAGGAAACTATATCGGGTATCCTACTGCACGAGATGTGTGGAAGTCAATTGCCACAACTTATCATGATGGTGAGGACGAGGCTCATCTTCACGCTCTTCACAGGCAAGTCAGCCAGGTCAGACAAGGAGGGCGAGCACTTGAAGAATATTTCAATGAGCTCCAAAAACTGTGGCAGGAGATCGACTTTAGGAGTCCAAATCCAATGGAATATGCCATGGATATTGACAAATTCAATCTGTTCATTCAGAAAACAAGAGTGTACACGTTTCTGGATGGGTTAGATGATGCTCTGGATGGAGTAAGGGCACAAATCGTGCAAATCCGACCTTTTCCCAATGTTCAACAAGCATATGGCAATGTCAGAAGGGAAGCAATTCGTCAAAGTGTGATGATAAAAGGGGGAGCACCAAACACACTTGCCCTAGCAACCAAAGGTTTTAGATTTCAAGAGACGAGGTCATATGCCAACAAAAATTATGCATCTCCTGACAAATCCCGGCTCAAGTGCAGTCATTGTGGGGGTAATAAACACACGAAGGATCAATGCTTTGAATTGATCGGATACCCAGAGTGGTGGAAAGGAAAGAAGAAGCAGTCAGATCGAGGAAAAGCATATACAGTAGCAAATTCTGAATTTACTGGTACGAATCAATGTGACTCTCCTTGTCATCAGCCTGGAACCGTTCAAGCCGATGGGCAGCACCCAGGAAACGCGCTGGCAACCAGCAGCATGAACGGATTGCATTTTCAGCACCTTGGTGGTACGCAGATAGCAGCAGGGGGCAGCAGTTCGGTGAAAATACAGAACCAGCAGAGGGCAGCTTCGGTTACTGGTAAGCAAGTCGAGCCAGGAGAGGAAAGCACAGGTATTTTTGGTAATTATGGTGAATTGGGTAAGAATTTCTCCTCATCTCTTGTTCATTTTAGAACTGAAAATAAGCAAATAAGTCCTGAAAAATTGATATGTTCATTTTAAAACATCAATTTCCAAACTTTTTTCTGTTGTTACTGATAGGTTTTTTTTTCTGTAGCAAGGGCCTTTTCTAATTCTCATTTAAGTTTGTCTTTTCAAAGGCAAATAACTAGTATATATAGGACCGAATTGATTGCCTTGCATCACAAGTTCCAACACTTTACTTTGTCTTCTCATTTGAAAGATAGATTGATATGGAGATGGTCACAAGATAATAATTTCACTGTTCATCCTTTTTATAAATGGTTAGAGTATGGTGGTATTTCAAATTATGAATATGATACTATTTGAAAATCTCAGATCCCTTTAAAAATCAAAATCTTTCTTTGGCTCATCCGACGAGATAAAATTCTAACTAAGGTTAACTTGGCAAAAAAAGGTTGGCCAGGGGATCTTACTTGTACATTTTGTGACCAATATGAGAGTACTGACCATTTATTTATACATTGTTCTTATGTATGATTGATCTGGAATTGGATTGCAACTTATAATTCATTCACTTTTGAATGTAATTCTTTAGATGATTTGTAGATACTTGATGCTTCTATTCCCTTAAAGGATAAATTACTTGTAGAATTGTTAAGATGAATTATCTTATGGAATGTATGGTTAGAAAGAAATAACGTTATTTTTAATGATAATACCACTCCCATTTTTGCTAAATTATTAGGGTTTAAGATAATTTCTTTAGCTACTTTTTGTGTAAATTTAGATCTGAAAATTCATACTTGAAATTAAGTCTAATACTTCCATGTGATGTTAAGGACCTCCCAGATCAGATAATAGAGGAAGAGGAGTCAATCCAGGCTCTTGGAGCTGGCAGCTCCCCAGGTCAAATGTCTGGAGACGAGTTGACGAATGAAGATTTATTGGATTACCAGTCTTCTAGGATATGACTGATTTTTGAGCTTTTGCTTGCTTAGTATTCATTTTTTTGGGAGATTAGCTTTTGATGTGATACTGTTTTTTACTTGTATATATATGCTTTCATGTCTTTTAATGTTGAATTGTTGTAAGACTTATCGTATTTGATTTTGGTATCTGTTTTAGGTACTAAATCAATTATGCTTGATTTCTATGAAATCGGTGGTTATACCAGTACTTTTCAAAAAAGATTGTATTGTACCTTGTAAAGGTTAAGAAAACAGAATACAAATTTATTCTGAACTTGTCGCACGGGATGAGTTATGAGTGCGTATCCTCTGAGATATCTCATATTTTGCGTAACTGACCTGTCTAGCATCCATTCGGGGATAGAGAGGGGGGCAGTATTATTTCAACTTTTGCATTCGTGCAGAACATATTTGAATGGTTCAAAATTTTCCATAAGTCACCCAAAATATGAGATATCTCAGAGGATGCGAATTCATCAGTACAAGTGCTGCGTGTCTGGTGCCTATTCGGAGATAGAGCAGAGGGCCAACATTATTTGAGCTTTGAGATTCGTGTAGAATGTATTTGAACGGTTCAGAATTTCCAAAAGTCACCCAAAATATTAGATAGAGGATGCAAATTCATGAGTTCGAGTGCGTATCCTCTGAGATATCTCATATTTTGCGAAAGTGACGGGTTTGGTGCCTATTCGGAATAGAGCCGGGGCCAGTATTATTTGAGTGGGGACAGAATTATTAGATTTGCTGAATTTGTTGGGCTTCACACGGGCTTGTAGACTACTGGACTTGAATCCTAGATGAATTTTGCTCTAGCAAGCCACACCTACCTTTGGCCCTTTTACACACCTGATATGTCCGATAAATATGCTCCACTGCCTTTATCCTCCATTCAGATTAGAACAGGAATGCGGATCTTAATAACCATATTAAACATCGAGTACTGGAGATGTTAATAAGCTCATCAAATGTTTTTGGTGAGCTGAATTTTAAACAACGGATTTGAAGTTTTCAACTGTTGAAACGGATTTATTTTACAAATAATATATTTACATCTCAAATTTATATATTTTTAAATTAATTTAATATAAAGTCAAGAGCTAATAAAAAAATATATTATTTCCATATAATTTCAAGTTGAGAAAAGGCTGACCAAAATATTGGTGAGATTATAATCACCCTAGTTCTATGGAACCAGATTCTCTGCTTTTCTTAGATAAAAAAGGGACTTGCTCTCCTATCTCTCTCTCCCATCTCTCTTTGAAGAGAGGGAGGAGAAAGGAGAGCAAGACTTCTTTTTTCGAATTTAGATCATATTCGGTACCAGAACGTAGCTTTTTAACACAGTTACAAATCCGAGAGTCATTAGATTTAACCATGTATGGTCACGTTTCCTGTAGTATTGAGACACTGAATTTCAATCGTTCAACTGAAATTGTGTCATATTTATTTGTAATTATATCAGTACCGGAAAGAATACAGACTCGCAGCGGATCCGGTTTCCTAGTTCTACCCATACCTGTTCGGAGAGCAAGCCGACACCAATAATTGTCCCTTTGCAATAATGTTGAACTACCCTCCTCTCGTATTAGTGTTGACTCCCAAGTCTTCTTGATACTAAGTCTAGTACAGACATGTCCTCCTCCCATTAACTGATGAACCGTCTTAACAAACACAAATGTTATAACTTATGATAGACACGCATATGTTATGTATTGGCATGACAAGGCTGATGTATTATTATTTATTGATTGCAATAACATATTATGTAGAAGTAGTGAGACACTGAGTTTTAATCGCTCAAATGAAATTGTGTCATATTTATTTGTAATTATGTCAGTACCAGAAAAAATATAGACTCGGTTTTTTATGAGAAAAGTAGCGGATCTGGTTTCCTAGTTCTATCCATAAACCTATATGGAGAGCAAGCCGACACCAATAATTGTTCCTTTGCAATAATATATGTCGAACTAACCTTCTCTCCTATTAAGTATTGACTCCAAGTCTTCTTGATACTAAGTCTAGTACAGACATGTCCTCCTATCATTAACTGACGAACCGTCTTAACAAGGACAAATGTTATAACTTAATAAAAACGCACATGCTATGCATTGGCTGACAAGGACAAGTATTACATATTGGCCCATGTATTTTTTATTGATTGCAATAACATATTAATTAGAAGATAGATCATATATATATATATATATATATATATATATAGAGTACGGCTAACGCGCTTCCTCTAGCATATGGACCGAAATGCTTCCGGTGGAAATTTGAAATTTCAAAATCCAAAAAGTCCATCTGAACCGTTCATCTCCTTCTCCATATTAATATCTGCTTTACATTTTTCTGAAATTTTTTACTATTTATTAAGCCACTTTGAAAATCGCTGATCCAACGGTGGCTTAACAAAACAGTAAAACCGTTGGATCAGCGATTTTCAAAGTGGCTTAATAAATAGTAAAAAAATTCAGAAAAATGTAAAATTTGGTCTCCAAGCAGATATTAATATGGAGAAGGAGATGAACGGTTCAGATCGACTTTTTGGATTTTGAAATTTCAAATTTCCACCGGAAGCATTTCGGCACATATGCTAGAGGAAGCGCGTTAGCCGTACTCATATATATATATATATATAGCAGGGATCCACTTACACTCTTTTTTTGTGATACCGAATTATATCCTACATTTTCAAAGTCCAAACAGTTGATCCAAACCGTTCAACATGATAGATATAATAAAATGTATTTTCAGATCAAATTTTATATATTTTTAAAATTTTTTTACTATTGATTAAGATGGGCAAAAAAATTCAATGGTCTGAAAACAATGATTTTGTAAAATACTTAATAAATAGTAAATATTCAAAAAAATGTAAAATTTGATCTGCATAGTAAATATATCCTTCATGTTGAACGGTTTGGATTGACTATTTGGACTTTGAAAACTTTGAAAATGCAGAGTGTAATTCGGTGTCACCAAAAATAGTGTTAGTGGATCCCTCCATATATATATATATATATATATTTCATTTTGTAGTATAAAAGTCTGCAGTTATGTAGTAGTGAAAAATTCTGAACTTTTTGCTGGTCCTGCATATAAACTTCGTAAACATTACTAAATTAGATCAAAGTATTTTATATTGTTTATTAAGTGATCTAAAAGATTTTCGAATGTAAATTTACAATTCTTTTAAAAAATTTAGATTATATATTCTGTGGATTTTAAATCCATGATAAAATTTCAACATTTGAAGGCTTGTATCAAAATATATTCCAAAATTTGTTTATTCTGAAATTCAGCATATTATGAAATTTACATGACTTATTAATTAAGATTGTTTTATAGAAATTGTTATTATATAACATAATTTATATTGTATTAGATATATTTTTTGTAAAGCAAATCTCATGAACAATTATAGTTTTATATAGTTTAATTTAAATGTAAATACTAAATTTTGGATTAAAGGTTAGGTTAATTTGATTGAATGATTCTATAAAATAATATATATGTTTTGTTAATTAAAATGTTTTAAGCACTCTTTCCGACTTATTTTTATTTCTCATTTTTCATCTTGGATGTCCTCCAAGTACTAAACAAATATTGATAAGGTTTCGCTTTTGAAACATTAATTATTGAGATAACAAGTTATAATTTTTCTGACTTGCAATAAATTATTCCTACCAGATCCAATATAATTAAACGTCTCACTTATGAAAACACTTGGAAGCTAGGTTTGATTTTTCTTTTCTTATTTTTAATTGAGATAACAGGCAATAATGAACCATTTCTTTGGGGATTATAAAATAATGATAAACGTATATTAAATTACCCTTAGCAATACTAAAAGCTTAGAAAGTAAGCAGAAATATATATATATAATGAAAGAAATTTAGTTCCAGAACCACATTCTCCAAAATCTAGTTAAGAAAAAATGTTGAATTTTCATTTTTTTATGCATGCATATTATGTATGCACAATAATTAGAAGAGAGCTGGTGAAGGCCATGTTCCAGCTCCAACATCAACGTCAACTTAGTTGAGGGTGGACCCATCACTCACTTATGGAGGAGGCCAACAACATATTTTTTTACCCGTGTAGATTAAATTAACTCTTGTCATTATACTCGGTTACTATGGCTGTTTATAAATCACATATTTCAGTGTTTTACTTTTGGAGATCTGAAACAGTTCTTTTGTAAGAATCGTGTATATTAATTATATATAGACACGGGTCTCCAACTGTACATAATGTATCGCCATTTCATACACGATGCGTGTAAACACAGTTGCAGAACCGTGTGTCATTAGCTTTTTTTACCGTCTATAGTCGCGTTTTCTGTAGTATCGAGGCACTGAATTTTTATTACTCGGCTAAGATTGTATCATATTTATTTGCAATTCGGTGCAGTACCTAGATACGAATTCACGTTTCCTAGTTCTACCCATAAATATGTCTAACTAATAATTGTCCCTTTGCAGTAACGTCGAACTACCCTCCTGTTTTATTGTGTTAATTGACTCCAAGTCTTCTTGATAGTAAGTCTAGTAGATACATGTCCTGTCAATCAGTCTTATCATTAAAACGTGGCTAACAAGGACAAATGTTATAACTTCATAATAAAAGCGCACATGCTATATATATGGCTGAGAAGGGCAAATATTACATATAGGCCCATCTATTATTTATTGATTGCAATAACATTTATTATTTATTGATTGCAATATTACATGTAGAAGATGGATCATATATATATATATAGAGAGAGAGAGTGTGTGACTAATATGCTTTCGTTAGCATATAGGCCGAAGTGCTATCTGTCCAAATTTGAAATTTTAAAACTCAAAAAGTTGTCTAGAACTATTAGATGTGATCTCTACACTACTACAGAAAATGGTCATTGTACACTGCACATTGTATACGGATTTTGCAATTTTATATAAAAACCGTGGAGAAATTATAATTTTTTGGAAGCCCGAAATATCTGTGGGATCTCTACACGGATGTTTATTAAAGAATCAGTGTAGAAAGCCTTGAGAGAGCTACACAGACGTTTATTAGGAATTGTACACGGATTATTGTTTAAATAACAGTATAGAAAGTCTTGAGAGAGCTACACGGATATTTATTAAAGAACCGTGTAGAAAGGTAAGAATTATACACGGATGTTTGTTCAAATATCAGTGTAGAAAGCTTGAGAGAGCAACACGGACGTTTAATAAAGAGCCGTGTAGAAAGGTGAAAATTGTACACGGTTTTTTGTTTAAATAATAGTGTAAAAAGCCTTGAGAGAGCTACACGGATTTTTACTTAAAAATCCGTGTAGAAAGATTATTCTAGGGTTTTGATTATATATATAAAATAATTTTTCCTTCCAGTAGCGCCGTTTTGATCAATTAATACTCTCTCTCTCTCCTTCCAGCAGCGCCGTTCTGATTTTTGTGCACAAGGAGCTAGAATCTGCGATCTTTGAAGTTAATTTGTATTTCTCCTCTCTATCTTGCTAAGCTTAGTCATGGATATATATATTTCTCTTTTCTTCCTCTAATTTTCTGTTACCAGCTTATTATTATTGCTTATTTAGGTCAATACTAATGCTTCCGCCTATGTCTGCACTCAGACTTGTAAGATTTAAATTAATTTGCTATTTTATTTTGAATTTATGGATTCTGGATTGATTGTGTATTTTAATTGCAAAAAAATGTAAAAATTTTTTGTATTTTAAATTACTTTGCTATTTTCTTCCTCTAATTTTGGTAACCAAAAATTTTGTTCGGTTACAAATAAAAGTATAAAACTAAAAATTTTGGTAACCAAAAATTTTGTTCGGTTACAAATTAAACTAAAAATTTTGGTAACCAAAAATTTTGTTCGGTTACATATTTGGTAACCAAAAATTTTGTTCGGTTACATATTTGGTAACCAAAAATTTTGCTCAGTTACCCTTTGTAAAAAAATATAACCGGGTAGAATTTTCGGTTACCACGAATAACAATTTTTATGATTTTCATATTATCTTACTTATAGTTTTCATTTTATTAATAACAATTGATATTTGCTACATCTACCTTTTCTTCTTACTAACTAATACCAAATTATAATTATAGGACCAAAGCAAAAAGTGTTACTCCAAGAAGCAGATGTATTTAGGCATGGTGGTTTCAAGAAGAATTTTGTAATGCTAAATATGAATTTGTATAATTTTGTATAATGTAGTGTACATGAATTATTTATACTGTTGTATAGTTTTGGAATTATGAGTTTAAAAAGCTTATGTTTAATATTTTCTGTTTTAGAATTCTGATTTTAAATGGCTAGCAAAATTGGAGGCTAGCCACAAAAATAAAATAAAAAATAAGACAATTCTACACGGACATTTAACTAAAGTCCGTGTAGCTCGGTTATTTTGAGAGCGACGCTGGTAAGCGTTTGTACATGGTTGTTTATGTAATAATCCGTGTAGCTCTCTTCTAATCGCACACGGATAAATATCCATGTGTAAATATTCAGGGATTTCTACACCCTCGTATTCCACACGGCAGGAAATCCGTGTAGCTCTCCTGTTTATGTTCGTGTACAATTACTTATTCTGTAGTAGTGCTATATTGAAATGTTCTTGGAGACCAGATTTTACATTTTTCTGAATTTCTTTACTATTTATTAAGCCACTTTGAAAATTGCTGATCCAACGGTGGCTTATTTTCAAAGTGGCTTAATAAGTAGTAAAAAAATACAGAAAAATGTAAAACTTGGTCTCCAAGCACATTTCAATATAGAGATCACATCTAAATGTTCAGATTGACTTTTTGAATTTTGAAATTTCAAATTTGGACCGGTAGCACTTCGGCCAGCCATTTTTATTAATACCCAAAAAATTAAACTTAATTTTAAAAATAACCACCAGTTTTGTTTTTTTTGAAAATAATCCAACTGCCAGGCCCACGGGCGGCCCAATAAATAGGCAAACCGCCTGGCCCACGGGCGGTCTGCTAGGGGACCAAACCGCCCCCCTCACGGGCGGTCCTCTTTTTTTTTTTTTTTTTTAAGAGATCTGAGTATTTTGATTTAAATAATTTTGTGAAGAAAAAGTTTTCTTGTTTAGAGTGTATGCCAAAAAATAAGACATTTGATAAATTTATGAAGTGATGTCGTAACTCTTTATAACTTTGATTTTATTTGTCAGTTAGATATCACAAGTCTAAATATAACAATAATGAAGGAATTGGCTTTTATTCAAAAATTTCCAAGCTCTCACAGCTTGTTGATCTTTTTCTCTTTTTTCGGTTTTTATAATATATGTACATATATACATATATACATATACATATACATATACATATACATATACATATACATATACATATACATATACATATACATATACATATACATATACATCTACATCTACATCTACATATACATATACATATACATATACATATACATATACATATACATATACATATACATATACATCTACATCTACATATACATATACATATATACATATACATATACATATACATATACATATACATATACATATACATCTACATCTACATATACATATACATATATACATATACATATACATATATACATATACATATACATATACATCTACATCTACATATACATATACATATATACATATACATATACATATACATATACATATACATATACATATATACATATATACATATATACATATACATATACACATATACACAGACATATACACATATACATATACACATACACATATACACATATACATATATACAATTCTTTTTGTTATAAACTCATTTTTTTTTATAATATATGTTTATATGTATATGTATATGTATATGTACATATGTATATATGTATATATGTCGATCTGAACCGTTCACCTTGTTCTCCATATTAATATGTGCTTGGAGACCAAATTTTACATTTTTTGAATTTTTTTTACTATTTATTAAGATGGTTTGAAAATCGTTGTTTTTTAATGCCTACCGTCGTACGAAAACTTAAACTGAGCTTTTGAGGCACTAAACGACATTTTTTTGAAATTCTAATGCTTCCGATACAACGATGCCTGGGGTTTTCCCAGGCAAAATCAGAGCGGTCTCGTCCTTCCCTTTCCGAAAAGTGCTCGTATGTCCAAAACCCCTTTCCGACATCACTTCATAAATTTATCAAATGTCTTATTTTTTGGCATACACACTAAACAAGAAAAATTTTTCTTCACAAAATTATTTAAATAAAAATACTCAGATCTCTGAAAAAAAAAAAAAAAAAAAAAAAAAGAGGACCGCCTGTGGGAGGGGCGGTTTGGTCCCCTAGGAGACCGCCTGTGGGGGGGCGGTTTGGTCCCCTAGGAGACCGCCCGTGGGCCAGGTGATTAGGTTATTTTTGAAAAAAAATAGGATGCCGGTTTATTTTTAAAATTAACTTTTTTCTTTTTGGGTATTAATAAAAATGGCTGCAGTTCGGCCCATATGCTACTGAAAGCATATTAGTCACTCTCTCTCTCTCTCTCTCTCTCTATATATATATATATATATATATATATTATACGAGGAGGGATCAAGTTACAACAATTTTTGAGTTACAACAAGTTACCACAACCATTTTCTACATTTTTAAAGTCCAAATCGTCAATCCAAAACGTTTAACATGATCTCCACAATAAAATGTGCTTCTAGATCAAATTTTACATTTTTTGGAATTGTTTTACTATATATTAAGATGGGTACAAAATTCAATGGTCTAAATTTGACTAGTTTTTGTACCCATCTTAATAAATAGTAAAAAAAAATCAAAAAATGTAAAATTTGATCTAGAAGTACATTTTATTGTGGAGATAAAAATGTAGATTCGTAGTGCATATATATATATTTTTGAGAGCAAAATTAGTCTAATATTAACTTTATCCATGCAGATTCGTAGTGCATATATATTTTTTTGAGCGCAAAATTAGTCTAATATTAGATATACTTCAAGATTTTATTGATATGTTTTTTGTGCTGAAATAGTTTTGAAATGCAAAAATACAAGTAATATCAAATTTTGCATATAAGCTCACATTTTTTTATTGGTTCCAGTAAATAATTTGTATAGGATAGCGGAAATGTCTTTTGTTACGTTCAAAAAAAAAAAAAAAAAAAAAAAAAAAATCGTAAAAAAAATCGTAAAACGTTATAACGTTTTAAAAACGTTATGTAACGTTTTTCACTGTAAAACTTGATGAAAAACGACGATTTTATGAAGGCTGGATTCAATTAAAACGTCATAACGTTTTCAGAAAACATTATAACGTTTTATACACTAACTTATGCATTTTATACACTATTTCCTGCGTTTTTCACTAGCTGAATCGTTATAACGATTTACCAAAACGTTATAACGTTTTATACACCAAATTATGCGTTTTATACGCTATTTCTTGCGTTTCTCACCAGCTGAATCGTTATAACGATTTACCAAAACGTTACAACGTTTTATCCGACAATGTGAGGGTCTATTTAGCAAAATTCCTGTTGTCTCTCCTTCTTTCTCTCCATCCTTTCCCCCTTCTCTTGTGTGTCCGTCCAGAAGAAAGAAAAAGAGAGAGAGATCATCTTCTCCCTCTAAAATCCATCAAAACAAGTGAGAAATTGAAGTAAGGGATTGGAAATCGGTTGAATATCTCTCCCTAGTCCCCATCTAGCTCTCCCGTTGGTAAGTTCTTCTTCTCCTCTTCTCACAAAATCTGAGTTCATCTCCATTGCTAGGGTTTTCACTCAAATTCAAAATTGTTGTGTAAATGGTGAGTAATCCATCTCCATTGAGCTTCCATGTTGCTAATTTGGTGATTCTCTTCTCGATTTCATCTCAACCTTGATTTTCAATTTAGGGTTTTGCTCAAATCCAAAAATTGGGGAAGAATTGTGATTGTTTAGTCTAATCCAAGCTAATAGAAGTGTAATCGGTAAGTCCCTTTTCTTATCTTTGAAACCTAGAATTTATTTCGATTTTTGATCAATTTAGGGTTTAAGTGATCGAGAAATTGAATTGTTATCTCTAACATCTTTTAGATGACCAACCCCCAAATTAACACGAGAATGAATTGATTAAATGAGTATAGTTGAATAATATATATCGTTCGGTTATCTTTTAAAATTCTTACACGCTCAACTCTCAAATGTCTACAAGAATTAAATTAGCAAAATAATGAATGACCAAAAATGGGTATGCTTGCAAATGGTTGCATAAATGGAATTTTGTATGGGTTAGAGGAACCAGATGTAAAATTAGGTGAATTTTATGGATATTAAGTGATAAAGAAGAATAAAAATACTCAATACAAAAGTATAAAGAATTGGTTAAGGAAGGTATAAGCCATTACTAAACTCGAGTAAGCATGTCGACCGTTGAACCAGGATTAAACCAAGTGTGTATATGTTAACATAGGCGTAGGCTCGGTTGAGCACGATTTCGCAGGACCTCTCGAGACGTCTGAACCTTAAGCGCAAGATACGCTCTTCATAATCAGGTGCGGGGTTCTTGGACTTGTTTGATGTTTCATTTTCAGAAATTAAATTATCTTTTTCGATTGTCATGTTGTGTGATTGATTGTTGCATACTTGGAATTGTCATGTTGTTGTTTGATTGTTGCATATTTGTTAGTTGCATAATCGTAATTGTGTGAATTGTTAGCATAACTCAATCTAGTTAAGACCGAATTGTTGTGATATGGTTCATTTGCATATTTGTATGGTTGTCATTTTGATTGTTCTCTTATGAATTGACTATGGATAAAGGTCACCACAAATTGATGATTGTGAAATGATATGTGAATGAAATGGCAAGGTTGAGCTGTATCAGCTAACTTTGAGATGATATGTGAATGAATTTGCAAAGTCTGCTAGCTGACTTTGATCCCAGGATCTTAATGGCCTTAGGTGAACGGCCCTCGAGGTTTCCCAGTACCGGTTGGGACGAGGGGTGGGTGACTATATATATATGTGTTGATTGTGATTATGGGTGACTTATGTGTGACGTCTGTGGCTCGGGGGCATTACCCTACGTGGTAATGCATTTGGATGGTCAGTTGACTATGACGACATTCTGAATTATTTCATGTGAATTTTCATTTTATGACTTCGAACCAGACTTTAGTAAATGGTTAAGCCAAAGCATTTACAGATAGGTGTCAGACAAAGGGTCCAGCTCGGTGGAACATCTGTAGGTGTCTGTAACCCTACAGATGAGGGTCAGATAAAGGGTCTAGCTCGGTGGAACATCTGTAGATGCTACCAGCCATAATAAAATAAGTTAGGCCAAATATGTGTTTGTTTGAACTTCATCTTGGAAATTCCTTAAGTTGCTTTTCATTCGATTATTGTTGTCAAGCATGTGCATCCATTTATATATTGTAATAGAACTGCTAATGTGATTTTGTATGGATTTCATTTTTGAACATGGAGTCTGATTGCAAGTCCAATAACCTGATTGTGGCAAATATCGCACTGAGAATTTATTCTCACCCCCACCCTTTGGGTTCTTTTTACAGGTATCGGTGCGGCTGGGTCTGGAGAGACACGCTAGTAGTTGACCCTTGGTATAGATCACCATATTACCTTAGCAGTTATTTTGTTATTTGACTAGAGAGGCATATCTTGTTTTGTTGTATAGTGCTCTCTATGTCACACCTTATGGTCGGTATCCGTACGAGATACCTCTTGTATGATCTACTTGTACCAGACATTTTGTACTTGAACTATATATATAAACTTATTTTATGTATTTTATTGTGATGTGATGGAAATATTGTAATTGCCTTGTAAGCATACATGGAGTTGTATGCTTACGGCGGGGCCCTGTCACGCCTCGTGGCCGCGGGGTGTGACATCTTTATACCTCACTATACGTATCAAGTTGGATTTAAATTATTTACTAAATATTCATTTCATCTATAGAAGCAGAATGAGTCCAACATTTCATCTATGGAAAAAATGTTGAATTTTTATTTTCTTATGCATGAAGGTTATGCCGAATTTTTTATTAATATCCAAATTTAATATTAAATTTCAAAAAATAACCGGATCAGTAATGTTTTTCGAAATCTACCCTTTCTGGAAATTTTTTTTCCGGAAACAGCCTCTGTTTCCGGAAAAAAAAATTCCGGAAACGGTAGCTACTTCCGGAAATAGGCTAAATCCGGAAAAAAAATTTCCGGAAATAGGAATTTTTTTTTTTTTTTTCCGGAAAAATTTTATCCGGAAATAGGATTTTTTTTTTTTATTTTTTTTTTATGTATGCAAAATAATTGAAAGAAGGTGAAGGTAATGTTCTAGCTCTAACGTTAACGTCAGCTTAGTTGGGGCTGGACCCATCAGTCACTTATGGAGGAGGCCAACAGCACCAGATTTTGGCAATGGAATAGATGTAGATTAAACTAAATCTTGTCATTATACTCGGTTATTATTGTTGTTTATAAATCACCTGTTTTAGTGTTTTTCTTTTGGAGATCTAACACGGTTCTTTTGTAATCTCGAAATATTTTCAAAAGTAATTATTGATTAATCTAATTTTTTGGTCAGATCATGCTGGGAACCCTCGAAAGAATGAATTTACATGAAAATCTTAATTCGTTGGACTTGCCCAAAATATTTGGAACTCAGTTATTTCTCTCAGGTGAAATAATAAGATCACAGTAATAATAGTTGACGTAATTCATCAGTATTGTTGCATTATATTTAGAAATTAAAGGGACTGGTGAATTTAATTACAAAATTTATGTCAAAACATCATATACTTTTTAAGATAATTGACAGAACCATCAGCATATTGGAACATTTTTTTTTTTTTTTGACGAAGCTGGTCTATTTCTGTTTCGTGAAATTTTTGTTATGAATTTAGGAAGACTTAACTTTCTTTGAATTCGTTGTTCAAATCGTGGCTCACTGTTAGAACTTTATTTCAGGAAAGATTTTTCAATAATGCAAGGGCTCTGTTGAAAAGTAGCATTTTTATTTTCTTATATTTGAAGGTTCAAGGTTATGTATGCACAATAATTATAATAGTGCTGGTGAAGGACCTATCTCTTTCCAAGCTCTATCTTCCAGCTCAGCGTAATCGATGATTTTCAAAGATTGTCTGATGTTTTGTTTTCTTCTTATTTTCTTTTTCTTTTCAAAGAATAATATAACCTAACATGTTGATATCGTAAATTATTTGCTTGTCATTTTATGCAATTATCTATCTCTCAATTTGTTATTAAACGAAGAATGATCTAACTAGTCCGGTTTCGGATTGGTATTGTTTTGTCTGAAGAATCTTAGATTATATATCTTATTCCAAGTCCGTTGTATCCGTCTAAATAGTTCTGTTCAAAGCACTTCGGGACAATAAACTCACCTATCCGGAAAGGAAATGTTGGGTTTTCTCCAATGTGCTTTGGACAAAATTTATTAAAATTTGAATGTAAACCGTCTGATCTATGTTGAAATTTGTACGAATTTGTATGAACTTAAATTTTAATTTCTATAAATCTTTCAGTTATCATCAATTATGCTGACATTAATAGTCTATTTGCAACTTATTATATTCCATCATTACTCCTAAAAGAAATTAATTGAGTGTGTCACATGGCTAAATAAAATTAAATGCACAACATATATATAGTAGCGGATTTAAATTGAACAAGGTCAGATTGAACAAACGAATTCCCAAAAGTTAAAATTAAAAGAACTAACCATTCACATGGTTACAAGTTGAATTTTAATTATTAGAACATCATAACTAAGTAATAAATTAGAAGGATCTTATGTTAGTTGTATTGTCAGGTTTTCCAAGTTATAATATTATATAAACTTTCAAAGTCCAGACAAAATATAAATTATTATCTCGAAATATTTTCAAAAGTAATTATTGATTAATCTAATTTTTTGGTCAGATCATGCTGGGAACCCTCGAAAGAATGAATTTACATGAAAATCTTAATTCGTTGGACTTGCCCAAAATATTTGGAACTCAGTTATTTCTCTCAGGTGAAATAATAAAATCACACTAATAATAGTTGACGTAATTCATCAGTATTTTTGCATTAAATTTTGAAATTAAAGGGACCGGTGAACTTAATTACAAAATTTATGTCAAACCATCATATACTTTTTAATATAATTGATAGAACCATCAGCATTGGAACATTTTTCTTTTTTCTTTTTGACGGAGCTGGTCTATTTCTTTTTCGTGAATTTTTTGTTACGAAGTTAGGAAGACTTAACTTTCTCTGAATTCGTTGTTCAAATCGTGGCTCACTGTTAGAACTTTATTTCAGGGAAGAGTTTTCAATAATGCAAGGGCTTTGTTGAAAAGTAGCATTTTTTATTTTTTTATAGTTGAAGGTTATTATGTATGCAAAATAATTAGAATAGAGCTGGTGAAGGACCTATCTCTTTCCAAGCTCTATCTTCCAGCTCAGCGTAATCGGTGCTTTTCAAAGATGTGTCTGATGTTTTGTTTTCTTCTTATTTTCTTTTTCTTTTGAAAGAATAAAATTACCTAACATGTTGATGACGTAAATTATTTGCTTGTCGTTTTATTCAATTAATTTCGATAATTCTCAAATTAGTTGTTGAATATAATTTGTTTTTTTCAATAAATACATAAGCATGTGTGAGGATGGTGGGAGAAAATTAATGTGACCAAGTGGTTGTTTTGAATAATATATTAAGAATTGAGAAATAGCCGCCGTACTAAATGATAAGAGCAGGGAATTGATTGCAAATAATGAGATATTTTTAGAAAAAAAGAAAAAAAGAGTAAGGTAGGAAAGAAGAAGTGTCATTTGATATGTTTTTGAATATCAAGAGAGGTCACCTCCCCAGACTACAGAGTACCAAATTTTTTATTAATACCCTCTAAAAATTTTCTAACTTCAAAAATTAATTAATTTAAAAATTTAGTACTTAATCACGTTCATTATTTTCCTTTATTGGAATAAGGCTGAAATTAATAGGCTATCTGCACTTTACTCCACCATTACGCAGTGCCAAAAGAAATTAATTGCGCAACGTATATATAGTGCAGGATTTAAATTTAAAAAAGATCAGATTCAACAAACTAATTCACAAATGAATTTTTAGTAGTCATTAATTACCATGGTCAGTTGGAACATATATTAGTTGTATTATAAGAGTTTGTAAGTGATGATATTATACAAACTTTCTCAGTCCAGAAAAATATAAATTATTATAGCCAAATAATTTCAAAAGCAATTATCGATTAATCTAATTTTTATATATTAAGATCATATATTGTGGAACCCTCGAAGGAGGAAGCTCAGATATAGTGTAATGAATTAAAGCGTCATAGAACTACTTTCAAATGAACATAATTACATGAAAATCTTCGTAATGTGGACACCCGTATGTTTCATTGCTTTACTTTATTTTGTAGTATATATATTTCATTTTGAGAATAAAATAAGTCAATATTAGATATACTTCTAGGTTTTATTGATATCTTTTTATGATGAATTAGTTTCAAAACGCAAAAATACAATTAATATCAAGTTGGTTGCACTGAATCATTTTTATGGGATAGCGGAAATATTCAAGGTGTATTTAAACCTTACTAACCATATCAAGTTGGATTTACATTATTTTCTAAATATTCATCTCATCTATACAAGTAGAATGAGTCCAATATAGATTAAATTTTGAGATCATTGATATATGTATATATATAATATAGAGTACGGCTAACGCGCTTCCTCTAGCATATGGGCCGAAATGCTTCCGGTGAAAATTTAAAATTTCAAAATCCAAAAAGTCGATCTGAACCGTTCATCTTCTTCTCCATATTAATATCTGCTTGGAGACCAAATTTTACATTTTTCTAAATTTTTTTACTATTTATTAAGCCACTTTGAAAATCGCTGATCCAATGGTTTTACTGTTTTGTTAAGTCACCGTTGGATCAGCGATTTTCAAAGTGGCTTAATAAATAGTAAAAAATTTCAGAAAAATGTAAAATTTGGTCTCCAAGCAGATATTAATATGGAGAAGGAGATGAACGGTTCAGATCGACTTTTTAGATTTTGAAATTTCAAATTTTCACCGGAAGCATTTCGGCCCATATGCTAGAGGAAGCGCGTTAGCCGTACTCTATATATATATATATATATATATATATATATATATATAATTATTTTATGTTTACACCATATCTTTATACAATAATTTTTCAAGAGAAATAATTGTAATTCCTAAATTATTGTAGATGTGGGATTTATGAAAAGAGGAGGGTTCAAATGCACCCAAATTTTTGTGCACCCAAATGCACCCTATATTTCAAAAAAAAATTCTCCGTTTTCAAAGTCCGAATAGTCAATCCGAACAGTTAGATGTGATCTATATATTACGACGTGCTTGGAGACCAAATTTTACATTTTTTGGAATTTTTTTACTATTTATTAAGCCACTTTGAAAATCGCTGATTTTACATTTTCTGGACCATTGGATCAGCGATTTTCAAAGTGGCTTAATAAATAGTAAAAAAATTCCAAAAAATATAAAATTTGGTCTCCAAGCACATCTTAATATATAGATCGTATCTAATGGTTCGGATTGACTATTCGGACTTTAAAAATGGAGAAAAAAAATAGGATGCATTTGGATGCACAAAAATTTGGGTGCATTTGAACCCTCCTCTTATGAAAATACCAAGTAAAAGTTAGATATAGGAATTCCTAAATTATTATAGATTTTCAAAATAAAACATACCACATGGAAAGTCAGATACTGTGGGAATATATGTATATATAATGATTATGAGATTATTTCTAAAAATGAAATATTAAACTTATTTTTCTCTAAGTCTAATATTAGATACAATTAAATTTTGATGAATTATTTTTGAAACGGAAAAATACAATTAATATCAAATTTTGATGATTTACTGCAACCAATAAAAAAATGCGAGGTTATATGCAAAATTTGATATTAATTGTACTTTTGCGTTAAGTTCAAAACTAATTAATCAAAATTTAATTGCATCTAATATTAGACTTATTTTTCTCTAAAAATGAAATATATATACTTCAAAATATGGATATAGTAAACATATATGATCTATCTTGAATTTTTTTTAAAATCATAATTAGAAAAAAGATTTTTTTAAAACAAAATTTATTACTTTTTTTTTTTTTACAAAAACCATAAGGACTGAAATGCCATTTGGCCGATCACGTAGGCGCTGTTATGTGTAGCGCGTGATTGAGGTCATGTAGGCGCTGTTATGTGTAGCGCATGACTTAAAACCAAAAATGAGTTTCAGTTGATCGCGTAGGCGCTGTTATGTGTAGCGTGCAATCGGGTCATGTAGGCGCTGTTATGTGTAGAGCATGATCGAGGCATAGAGCGATCTGTGTGAATTGCCCAATCATACTATTGTATTACCCTTACCTTTGTAATTATCTATGTATTGCATTTAATATAATTGTTTGTTAATAAAGCACGACTATATAATAGGGATGCACAACTAAATTGGATTGAACTTTTACATCTATTGCACATGAGCATTGCATGTCATAATATTTATTTCGCTTGATTGTTATTGCTATAAATTGTTTCTATGACTTGTTGGTTTTCTTTCGCGGTATTTGAGCATTTCTGAAAGAGAACTTATATTTTTGTTTCTTGACTGATTATAGTTGGTAACTTAGATTCTTGGACTCTTAGATTATTATTGTGGTCTATATTTTGGTGCTCGGTGTTGTTTTAGTTTCAGTTGGTCGGATCTACGGATAACTCAACTGGAACTAAATACCGCACTGGGAGATTATAAATCTCTCACCGTTCCACTCTGTGGGTTCCAGGTACAAATAGCGAGATATGCAATTGAGAGGTCGAACTTGAAGACTCGCGGGATTTGCCGCGGAGAAGGTTATTTGTTTATTGTTAATAAATCTGCTATGGTATTTCGTTTGTATATTATTACCATAACAGGTTTATTCTTCGATTTATAATTACATGTATAAAACTGAAAAGAAGGTTCCTTCTTTTATTGTGGCTCTTACCTTTGTCATTGGTAATGTATGTATATTTATAATTATGTATTGATGATTAAATCGCCTTGCGCTAATGAGCGCGGCGGGTTGTCAGTCCTATTATCGGAATGTGACAAGCCATGTCCACTCTATGTATTCAAACAAACATAATAAATAAACTAAGTAACAATCTAATAATTATCCCGCCCGTGTTTTCCCGTTTTATTCTCATCTTGTCAATCCACATTTGTCTTTACCACCTCGAATGCACACAAATAAAGTGGTACGGGTGAGAGCTCGAACAAACTCTCTGTGCAGGTTTTTAGTTCCAATCCAAATCTTTGTAAAATTTTCTTTAGATATCAATTCAATTAATGAAGTCTACCCAAGATGCACTAATTTAGTTATTTATTTAAAACAAAATTTCCTTTTTCCTTAACATTTTATTTTCTTTAGATGTCATATCAACAACGCAAACAAATTGGACTTGACTGTCACCCTGATAGAAAAAACCACAAGCAAATTAGGGTTAGATATAGGTGACCGCGAAGTACCTCAAGGAGTCTGCCATGTTAACGTGGAGTCTTATGAATCAATGTAAACATATCAGCCATGATTCACTAATTGAATCCTATCCTTTTCAATCACACATATTATGTTCCTTTCAATAACAATCATCACCTATTCACACATATCATATTCATTGGTTTGATTTCTAGAAGTCAAAATCTGTTGGTCAATGCGATATGCTCCTATCTCTATATCTCATTCAGCACTGGTGGTCTAAATAAATGCAAAATATTTTCAATATGCACAATTCATCTAACAACTACAAACATAAATACTTAACCAAAACAGCAAGATAATTTAGTAACTATCCAAGATAAGTGCACCACACCAGGAATTCCGTAGGTTCTTGGACTGTACACTTTAAGTTTTTCACGTTTCTCAATATCTAGACTTGAACCTAACTTATTTACTTACTAGCTAACTTTAATTAATATCGTTTCTAAATAATTAATATTTTTATTATTTAATTATTTTAAATCTTTTTTATCATAAATTTAAATTCATTAAAATATTAAATCCGAAGATAAATAATTTATTAAAAATTCTGGATATATATTGACATTTGATTGGTTAAAGTTAGAAAATAGTTCTAATTCGAAACTGGAGATCATGGGGATAGAAAAAATAAAATTAAATTTGAATGGGGATATTGGATATGTAAAAGAAGCACCGTGTCAAGAAAGTGTCATAACTCATGAAGAATTTGCTCATGACCCATGAAGGATTAGATCATGACTCATGAAGGACTCGTCAGATTATATTGCTCATGACCCATGAAGTATTAGATCATGACTCATGAAGGACTCGTCAGATTATATTGCTCATGACCCATGAAGTATTAGATCATGACTCATGAAGGAATCGTCAAATTAGATTTTGCTGATAAGGAAATAAATTTCATGTATATTTCGGCCTAGTATTAGAGAGTAGTAAATCAATGTTAGATTGTTTCCATTATTAAAAAAAATTATTTCCTTACTTGGAGATGTAATAGCTGTATTGCTCTATGATATAAGGAGCATATGCAACTCTTAATCGATCAATTCTGTAATACAAAAAATCTGATAATAAATAAAATTGGGAGGGAAGGGAGTTCATGGGAGCGCTGTGTTCTTTAGTTTTATTTCATTAAATTTGTCATGGTATCAGAGCAAAGTTGTAACCTGTTGATATAGTTAGGAGAATCGGAGTCCTTCTTGTCCCCTCTCTGTTCTCCATTACTATATTGATCTAAGGTGTTACGCTTCAAGCTTGTGAAGACTAATGGTGAATGAAATTGAAAAAACAGATGAGACTAAGGAAGAGGAAATTGACACTGCTGCTCTAATCAAACACATGGCGAAAATGATGGCTCAGATGGCAGAGATGCAAACAGCAGCCATGAGCACCTCCCAAACATTGGCGACTCGAGTTCTACCTCAGGCAGTTGGCGCAACAGAGGGAAATATACATCCTAATCCCATTGATGCAAGATTCGATGGCACAAACTACTCCTTCTGGTGTCAGGCTGTAGAGATGTATGTCCGTGGTCGTGAAAAACTAAGACACCTTACAAGTGAACCAGCTCCACCGGCTATAACTGATGCGGCTTACCACCGATGGGCAACCGATTATGTAGTTGTGAAAGGGTGGCTGATTAGTTCACTAGAGACTCGATTAAGAGGAAACTATATCGGGTATCCTACTGCACGAGATGTGTGGAAGTCAATTGCCACAACTTATCATGATGGTGAGGACGAGGCTCATCTTCACGCTCTTCACAGGCAAGTCAGCCAGGTCAGACAAGGAGGGCGAGCACTTGAAGAATATTTCAATGAGCTCCAAAAACTGTGGCAGGAGATCGACTTTAGGAGTCCAAATCCAATGGAATATGCCATGGATATTGACAAATTCAATCTGTTCATTCAGAAAACAAGAGTGTACACGTTTCTGGATGGGTTAGATGATGCTCTGGATGGAGTAAGGGCACAAATCGTGCAAATCCGACCTTTTCCCAATGTTCAACAAGCATATGGCAATGTCAGAAGGGAAGCAATTCGTCAAAGTGTGATGATAAAAGGGGGAGCACCAAACACACTTGCCCTAGCAACCAAAGGTTTTAGATTTCAAGAGACGAGGTCATATGCCAACAAAAATTATGCATCTCCTGACAAATCCCGGCTCAAGTGCAGTCATTGTGGGGGTAATAAACACACGAAGGATCAATGCTTTGAATTGATCGGATACCCAGAGTGGTGGAAAGGAAAGAAGAAGCAGTCAGATCGAGGAAAAGCATATACAGTAGCAAATTCTGAATTTACTGGTACGAATCAATGTGACTCTCCTTGTCATCAGCCTGGAACCGTTCAAGCCGATGGGCAGCACCCAGGAAACGCGCTGGCAACCAGCAGCATGAACGGATTGCATTTTCAGCACCTTGGTGGTACGCAGATAGCAGCAGGGGGCAGCAGTTCGGTGAAAATACAGAACCAGCAGAGGGCAGCTTCGGTTACTGGTAAGCAAGTCGAGCCAGGAGAGGAAAGCACAGGTATTTTTGGTAATTATGGTGAATTGGGTAAGAATTTCTCCTCATCTCTTGTTCATTTTAGAACTGAAAATAAGCAAATAAGTCCTGAAAAATTGAGAAATTGGGTTATTGATTCCGGGGCTACCGATCACATGACCTTTGAAAAATGTGACATCTCTGAGAATAAACCAGTGACTAAAGGGGGAATTTTGAATGCTAATGGTGATATTTATCCTGTAATTGGGACTGGAGACATTCATTTATCTGAAAAAATGGTTCTTAAAAATGCCTTGGTAGTTCCTTCCCTCTCTACAAAACTTATCTTTGTGGGAAAATTAACTGAAGAATTAAATTGTACAGTTCTAATGTTTCCTACTCACTGTATTTTTCAGGACACCCTCACGAAGGAGACCTTGGGCCATGGTACTAGACGTGGTGGATTGTATTACTTAGAAGACTTAAATTGTGGCAAAGCATTTCATGTGAGGAATGAGAAGTTAAAGAATAAAGTGTGGTTGTGGCATAGGAGGTTAGGACATCCGTCGTTCGGATATATGAGAAAACTTTTACCCCATCTATTTGTAGGATTCAATAATGAAGAATTTATTTGTGAAACATGTGTTAAGGCAAAAAGCCATAAAAATAATTACCCAGATAGTTTGAATAAAAGTTCATATGTATTTGATATTGTTCATACTGATGTTTGGGGTCCATCACCACTCATGTCAAAATCAGGTTGTCGTTGGTATGTACTATTTACTGATGATTTTTCTCGTATGACCTGGCTGTATTTGTTAAAAGGAAAAAATGAGGTGTCTCAAATTATTGTGGATTTTTACAAAATGGTCAAAACCCAATTTGGTATAGGCATCAGAATGTTCAGAAGTGATAACGGGACAGAATTTATTAATCACAGCATTCAAACCTTCTTTAGGGAAAACGGGGTTTTACACCAAACTTCCTGTGTTGGCACTCCACAGCAAAATGGAGTAGCTGAGCGCAAAAACAGACAAATTCTTGAAATCACCCGAGCCTTGTTATTTGAGAGTAAAGTGCCCGACATTTTTTGGGATAATGCAGTCACCTTTGCTGTATATCTTATGAATCGAATCCCAACCAAATCTAATGATTTCCAAACACCACTCCAAAAATTGTCAACCCAAGTGTCTATCCCATCTATTCTCAACCTTGAACCAAGGATTTTTGGATGTAGTGTCTATGTTCACATTCAAAAGACGGGACGATCGAAATTAGAACCGTTTGCTGAGAAGTGTGTATTTTTGGGATTTAGTTCGAGTCAAAAGGGGTATAAGTGTTATAATCCTACAAAGAGGCGGTTCTATATTACTATGGATGTGTTTTTTCTTGAAAATGAGTTCTACTTCATGAACCAGAATTTGGTTCAGGGAGAGAGTAATGGAGAACCAAATTCTAGTGTACCAACTGAGTCTAGTTTCTTGAGTCCCTCTTTGTTTCAAATACCTGATCAAGTTAATCTAGAACCAGTACTTAACCTAGAGCCAGGACCAGTTCGGACTACAGTCAGTAGTTCGGATTTTACTGGGGCTGATGTCAGCAGTTCAGACAAAACCGAATCTGATCATGTGCTAGAACAAACAAGTGACAACCAAGTGCAGGCTGGAATGGACCCAAGTTCGGCCGAAACAGAACCGAGTCTGTTACAAGGCCACGGACTGGGAAGCAATGAAGAATCATCATCCAGTATGAAATTCTGGATAGATAGGGAAAGTGAAGATGAAGAAGTAATACAATCACCACTCGAGCCAAGGTCTCCAGAGGGTGCTCCAGAGGTAAGTATTCCTGAACCTAGGTATAATTTGCCACCTAGAATAAATCGAGGTAGACCACCAAAGCAGTATATCCCAGAAGATGGGACAAGCCGTGCTGTGAAGTACCCAATTGTGAATTTTGTGAAAACAGATCATTTACCCAAAGTGCTTAAGACCTTTTCAAACCAGCTGTCCTCAGTTGCCATAATAGAAAAATTTGAAGATGCCTGTGAAAATAAAAACTGGGTTGACGCAATGAATATGGAGATGGAAGCCCTTGAGAAAAATAACACTTGGGAACTTGTTAATTTACCGAGTGGAAAAAAACCTGTTGGGTGTAGATGGGTCTACTCCATTAAATATAATGCGGCAGGGGAGATTGAAAGGTACAAGGCACGCTTGGTTGCAAAAGGTTACACCCAAACTTACGGCATTGACTTTCAGGAGACTTTTTCTCCCGTGGCTAAACTTAACACAATTCGAGTTATTTTGTCAATTGCAGCTAATCTCGAGTGGCCATTGAACCAATTTGATGTGAAGAATGCATTCCTGCACGGAGATTTGGAGGAAGAAATTTACATGGACATTCCTCCTGGTTTCTGCCATAAAGAAGGGGAGAAGAAGGTGTGTAAACTCAATAAGGCGCTATATGGCTTGAAGCAATCACCCAGAGCGTGGTTTGGACGATTCAGAAGCACGATGAAGAACTATGGCTATGTGCAGGTAGATTCTGATCACACGCTATTCTTCAAGAGAAAAGGGAGTAAGATTGTAGTGTTGATAATTTATGTCGATGACATGATCATTACTGGTAATGATGAAGAAGGGATGAAGGAGCTGAAACTGCAGCTCTCAAAAGAATTCGAGATGAAAGACTTAGGAGGGCTAAAATATTTCTTGGGTATTGAGGTCTCCAGAAGCAAGAAAGGTATATTTCTCTCTCAAAGGAAGTATATCTTGGACTTGTTGAGTGAGGTAGGGATGCTAGAGTGTAAACCTGCCGAGACTCCAATGGTGCAAAACTTGAAGTTGGAAATAAAATCTGACCAAAATCCAGTAGACAAGGAGAGATATCAGAGACTAGTTGGGAAGCTTATATATTTATCTCATACTCGTCCTGATATAGCGTATGCGGTAGGAGTGGTGAGCCAATTTATGCATGCACCAAGTGATGAGCATATGAATGCGGTCTTAAGAATACTGAGATACCTCAAGGGAACTCCAGGCAAGGGAATAACCTTCTTGAAACATGGGCACCTAGATGTTGATGGCTTCACTGATGCAGACTGGGCTGGTAATGTCTTGGACCGGAGGTCAACTGCGGGATACTTTACCTTTGTTGGAGGTAATTTAGTGACTTGGAGGAGTAAAAAGAAAAATGTAGTTGCTTTGTCAAGTGCAGAAGCAGAGTTCCGAGGAATGGTCAAGGGAGTCTGTGAATTGATATGGATAAAAAAGGTCTTAACAGAACTTGGACTAGAAAACATAAAAGAAATGAGACTATTCTGTGACAATAAAGCTGCCATTCAGATTTCTCATAATCCAGTACAACACGATCGTACCAAGCATATCGAGATTGATCGACATTTTCTCAAGGAGAAACTGGATTCTAAGGTGATCACATTGCCATTTGTAAAATCGAGCGAGCAAGCTGCTGACATTCTAACAAAGGCAGTAGGTGGCAAGGAGTTTCAGCAAGCCGTTAGTCGAATTGGGATGGTCGATATCTTCTTACCACGGTGAGGGGGAGTGTAAAAGAAGCACCGTGTCAAGAAAGTGTCATAACCCATGAAGGATTTGCTCATGACCCATGAAGGATTAGATCATGACTCATGAAGGACTCGTCAGATTATATTGCTCATGACCCATGAAGTATTAGATCATGACTCATGAAGGACTCGTCAGATTATATTGCTCATGACCCATGAAGTATTAGATCATGACTCATGAAGGAATCGTCAAATTAGATCTTGCTGATAAGGAAATAAATTTCATGTATATTTCGGCCTAGTATTAGAGAGTAGTAAATCCATGTTAGATTGTTTTCATTATTAAAAAAGATTATTTCCTTACTTGGAGATGTAATAGCTGTATTGCTCTATGATATAAGGAGCATATGCAACTCTTAATCGATCAATTCTGTAATACAAAAAATCTGATAATAAATAAAATTGGGAGGGAAGGGAGTTCATGGGAGCGCTGTGTTCTTTAGTTTTATTTCATTAAATTTGTCAGGATATTATGAGATTTTCATGAGAAAATTGGCTATTTTAAAAGTTTCCATGGGTACATGAGAAATTTTCCCTTTTATTATTATTATGAAAAACAGTGATTCGGAAATTCAATTATTTAACTTAGGTGCATGTCTGCATGACATAATAATAAAAGAGACTGGTGAATATAATTACAAAATTTATATCGAAACGTCATATAATTTTTAAGATAATTAAAAAAAGGATCAGCATTGGAACATTATTTATTTTTATTTTTTTGACGGAGCTGGTCCGTTACTTTTTTCGTGAAAATTTAGTTATGGAATTTAGGAAGACTTAACTTTCTCTCAATTCCTCGTGCAATTCGTGGCTCACTTTTAGGCCTTTATTTCAGGAAAGATTTTTCAATAATGCAAGGGCTCTGTTGAAAAGTAGCATTTTTATTTTCTTATGCATGAAAGTTCAAGATTATGTATGCACAATAATTAAAGAGAGCTAGATCGAACTGGTGATCGAAGGTCCTATCTTCCAGCTCAGCGTGATGGGGGCACACTAATGATCAATATAAATACAAATGTTAAAGCCCGTTTTGTTCAAGTTCAACCAAAAACTCTTTCATTCACCAAAAAATAAAAAATGGAAGAAATCCAGATTGTTCAAGATGTCCAACCCACTCCTCTGTCTGAATCAATCCAACTTGAAGCCTCTCCTCTGTCAGAAGCCCCGATAGTTGTAGATCTCAAAACCTCTCTGCAACGTCAACTCAACACATTATGGGGCTATGAGAATGAGGCGGAGAACTTCACCATATTTCGCACACCACATAACATTTCGCAAACCAAGAAGAATCTATTTGAGCCCTCTGTCATCTCCATCGGTCCATTCCACCATGGTCAAAAGCACCTCCGAACCTTAGAGGAACAAAAAAGGCGGTTCTTGCGGGATTTCTTGTCCCGTGAGGACCACATAAGTTTGGATCTCTGTATATCAGAGATGAAGTTGTTAGAAAAGAGAACACGGGGCTGTTATAGTGAGACGTTTGATCTTAAAAGCAATGAATTTGTCGAGATGATGCTGCTTGATGGATGCTTCTTGCTCGAGTACTTCTTAAAATATCACAAAAAAAAATCAAATTATATTTGTGATGTTGGCTGGAATTATCATTTCATAGATCGTGATTTGGTACTTCTAGAGAACCAAATTCCCTTCTTTATAGTCGAGAAGTTGTGGGAGATTGGTTTAAAACAAGAAGATAGAAAGAATTTTGTTAATGAACTTATTTACATTTTTGACCAATGTCTACCATATTACTACATCACAAACTCCATATATCGAAATCCTCCACCAGCTGAAATTCATCATTTGGTCCATCTCTGTTACCACTGTTTCGTGCCCAACCTAGACAAACAAAAGGACCTGAAATTCAAAGATTTCTTGGGTATGATACCTTCTGCCACTGAGCTCAAACAAAAGGGCCTGAAATTCAAAGATTCCTCGGCTATGATCCCTTCTGCCACTGAACTCAAACAAAAGGGCCTGAAATTCAAAGAAAATGACCACCCAAAGCATATACTCGAAATATCATTTCAAAATGGTGTCCTGAAAATCCCTAAACTAAGTATCGGCGGTTGCTCTAAGCTTTTAATCGCAAACTTTATAGCATTTGAACATTCCAAATATGGCAAAGAGCAATCACCCTTTACATGCTTTGTTATTTTTTTGAATAATCTAGTCAACACACCAAATGATGTGAGAATATTACAAGAGTGCGGAATCATTGAGAACTTGCTAGGCAGTGAAGAGGAGTTGGCTCATTTCATAAATCAGGTCACCGAAGGTAGTGTTATTGATGGGGAATTTCAGTATTTGGCGGAATTATACTGGGATGTGAATAGATACAGTGAATCAAGCTGGAACAAGCAGCGAGCAGTATTGATTCGGAACTACTTTAGCAGTCCATGGGCCGCAATTTCTCTCGTTGCTGCTTTCATACTTCTAGTTCTTACATTTGTACAATCATTCTTTGCAGTTTATGCCTACAAAGTTCCCCCGAGCTCATGATGCTTTAACTTTCACAGTACTATTCGGGGCTTCTTAATAGAAAAGTGGCGTTACCATTTATGTTATGAAGGATTTAATTTTTAATCGTTTTTTCTTCTTCCTTGTTTGTCATTCGTTTTAGTGTTGTATCTTTTTTTTTTTATCTTTTCTTTTTTTTTTTTAAAAATATCACACATTTTTTTTTATTCGAAGGCACCATGTAACTCTGCACAATATATGTTTGGTTTCCTTTACTCTGTGTCTTTTATTAGTCAACTTTCATGGTTATTTTGCAGCACTGATTGCAGGTTTTTTTTTTTTTTTAGAAACTTGGCTTTGGCTGTTGCTCCAATTTGATTTTATTGAAATTAAAATAAAGTACATGCATGAGCCAATACAAACGCTACAGGGAATTGGACAAAACAAAGTTGGCCTACCTAGCTATACATAGATCTATTTATTTTCAACGTTGCATAGTACTGTAGACGTTCCCATTCCCTGTCATCTCCCCTGTTTTAACTCTAACACTATCTGTGCCACAATTTCGCCTCTTGAAATTCTGGTGGAATCTTACTTCCCCCAAAAATATGTACATTCCTTTGCTTTCATATATGCCAACACGTTGCTAGGAAACCTGATGCCCATAGTTCTTTTACAGTACCGGCAGACCTCTTAGCACACTTCCACGACTTGTACCAAGTTTCTTGAACAGAGACTTCAATCCAATTGACCGTTGACTTATCTTTCACTTTGAAATATAATTTTAAAAATCACACGTTAATCATTGAGAACTGGCTAGGCAGTGAAAAGGAGGTGACTCAGTTCATCAACCAGTTCACCGAAGTTGATATTTTTGAGAGAGATCACTATTTGGCGGAATTATACATGAAAGTGAACGGATACATTAAATCAAACTGGGACCAATCATGGTGGAACAGGCAGCGAGAAAACTTGATTAGTGAATACTTCAGCAGTCCGTGGAAAGCAATTTCTGTCTGTGCTGCTGGGCTACTTCTATGTCTTACATTTGTACAAACTTTCTATACGGTTTTTTCCTACATATATCCCCCGAGCACGTGATGCTTTTATTTTCACTGTACTATTCGAGGCTTCTAAATTGCACAAGAGAAAAGTGGCGTTACCATCTATGTAATTAGGAAGGAATTGTTTGTTTAATCTTTTTTTATATTCCTTGTTTGTCAATTCTTTTAGTGTTGTATCTTGTCTGTGTTTTGTTTAATTTTATGATTTGCTACGAAGGTTTATTCAAAAGCACCTTGTAACTCTGCACTATATATCATTGGTTTCCTTTACTTTGTGTCTTTTATTATTCAATTTTCAAGGTTATTTTCAGCACCGGCATGTATTATCTTTTTTGAGAAACTTGGCTTTGGCAGTTCCTCCAAGGTGATTTAATTTATTGAAATTAAAATAAAAGTAAGTGAGCCAATACAAACGCTACAGGGGGATTCGACAAAACAAAGTTGGCCTCCCTAGCTATGGAAACATCTATTTATTTCAGTACCCATTCGCTGTCATTTCCCCTGTTTTAACTCTAACACCACCTGTGCCACAATTTGGCCTCATGAAACACTCTTACCACAAGAAATTCTGGTGGAATCTCATTTCCCACAAAAATACGTACATTCCTTTGATTTCTTATATGCCAACACGTTGCTAGGAAACCTGATGCCCATAGTTCTTTTACGGCACCAGCAGACCGCTTAGCACACTTCCACGACTTGTTCGAGGTTTCTTGAACTAAGACTTTAATCCAATTGACCGATGACTTATCTTTCACTTTGAAATGTAGTTTTAAAAATCACACTTTCTTCTATGTTTCTTATAATGCTTTGACAAGCTGTACAATCCACTACAGCAGAAAAGACTATCAGCGACTCCGGTCGCTGATAGTCATGACGCCGATCTCTGATAGTAATCCCGGTCGCAGATATCCGATTCCGGTCGCTGATAATCCGGTCGCTGAAAGCATTGTCACAGATACTCTTCTGATGACGTCACCGGTCGCTGATTGATGTCATCCGGTCTCTGATAAGTTTTCTGCGACTAATTTTTTTTGTCGCTGTTGTTTTTTGCTGACGTCAGAAAAAAGTATCAGAGACCGGTTCTCCGGTCGCTGATACTCAAAACCGGTCGCTGATGATTCTACCAACATTTTTTTTTGTTTGTTTTATTATTTACATTTCTCCATAATATTTGATAACAAACATACAACATTAGATCAATACACATAAATAAGACAACAAATATCAAACATACAAGTGCCAAAAAAACATACCAAAAATCAAACATAAATGCCAATCATATCTCAAATAATATCTAAACAAAACATTTAAACTACATAAGTCATTGTACCATACCAAATAACATCTAAACTACACAAACCTATATCTAACTTGTCAATACCAGTACCGTTCTAATTTGGTACCACCCGGATACAATTATTTAAATACATGATAATTAAGTACCGTTCTCTGGCTGCGATCAAGGTAGCTTCTGAACTCAAACTCTGCTGGCCCTCTTCCTAATTGCTTCTTCAATTCTTTTAGCAGTCTCCTCTTCCAATAGCTAGATTAATATCAAATTAACGAAAAAAAAATTAATCCAGAATCTCACTAAGCAAAATCGAACAAGGGAAAAGAGAGAAGATACCAGTGTCGCCTCTGCTGGTTCACCGAGCCTCTGCTGGTCCACTCAAGCTCCTTCTAACCACGAATTGAAAAAAATACGAATTGAATAGAAAATCGAATTGAGCAGAAATTTGAGAAGAGATTCGAGGTTCTAACCTGTTGAGCAGAGATTTGAGCACAAAATCGCAGCAAATCACCAAAAATCACTGAAATTTGAATTGGGCGCGGGGGAAAATTGAAAAAACTAGGGTTCTGTCTGGCGCGGGGGAGAAGGCTGACGCCTTTTTTTTTTTACCCAATACTTTCAGCGACCGGTAATGGCGCCGGTCGCTGATATGGTCGCAGATGCCAGTGGTCGCCTGATGAATGGAATTTATTTTATTTTTTTTCGAGAAATTGAATTTCTGCGACCGGCGTCATCCCCGGTCGCTAATACCGGTTGCAGAAATTCCATTTTGCTGTAGTGTATTATCAAACTTTTATTTAATATGTTTTCGTATAATGCTTTGTTGACGACTCGTCACACTCTCTCCTCTTTATTTAAGACCTAGCAGAGCAATTAAATTTCAGTTTTAAAACTGAGATATTAAAAGAATTTGTTACATGCATCTTTATGGTCATTTTAGTTTCTGAATAATTTTAACACATACATCTAATTTTTAAAGTACATTCTAACGTATCTACATCCTTAGAGTTGAATTTTAAAGGCACAAAAATATCTTTTTTATAATTTATGGTATCAAATTGAGTATCGATCTTTAATAACAGAAACTGTTTCTCATCAACAAATCTGTACAATTAGTGCATCATTTATCCCTGGTGTAAATTTGAAGGATAATTTCTAGTGTATCCATACAAATTAAATTCTATAATAGCCAACTAATATCGTGCCACTGCAACGGGGCATATTTTAAATGAGACATTGCGTTGCTAAGAAGTATCTCAATTTAGATCTAAACTATGACTTACTTTAATTTATAACTAAAATTAGCCATATGTATGTCTCAACTCAATATTAGGGGTGTAAACGGAGCCGGATTATTCTGTAGATATGCGTTCCGAATCCGTCTATAATCCAAATCCATTTTGAACGAATACAGATAATCCTAAATAATGATCTGAATATTTATTGGGTATGAAAAAATAACCTGGATACGGATATGGATAATTCCATAAGAGTCTAAACGGAATGGATATCCGTATATATCCAGATCCATTCGGACCCAAATACGGACCCGCTAAAATATTTTCATCCGCTATTAGTGGATCGCCAGTCTTCGAGAACCAGGCAAATGACTTGTGCACTCACCTGTTTTATAGGCACTCCTCCTAACGTCTCTTTTTAAGTATTCTCATTGTGCGACTAAACTTTTTCAAATATCGAGAACCGGACAGGACGTTTGAGGACATGAATTGGTGCGTGGAGTTTGACAATGTACTATTGTGGACCTTTATAATTATTAAAGACCTGCTTATTATTTGGCCTGATTTGATATAAAAGTCCAAATTTCTAACAACTTTTGCCGTGAATTGTCATTTGGAATTCAAAATCTATTTGGAATTTAAAAAGAAGTGAATTAAAATTATATTTATTTATTTTTATATTTAAAATTTTGAATATAGTTAAAACCATAATTATATTATAAAATTTATATGATTATTATTCGACAATTATTCGTTTCATATTCGTATTCGAATACGTATGCGTGAATTATCCGCTCCGTATTCGTATCCGTTTAAGGCGAATTTGGTTTCAAATTTTGACATCCGTTCATTATATCCGTATCTGTATTCGTATCCGCTCATTGAAAAATGAATACGGATATGATATCATCATTATCCGCTCCAAATCAGCTCCGTTTACACCCCTACTCAATATCAATGGCCTAGGATTGTTTGAAAAGTAAGATAGTATACCCATTATATGGGCTTAAATTGTACCCAACTTCAAATAAGGCCGATTTTGGTCAATAGGCTTTAGTAAAGAAATAGTGAGCCTGCTGAAAGGAGGCAAACCATTTCACACCTTTGTGATTCTTTTATTTTAAATGAAATTTTGTTTAAGTTTTCTTATTAGTAATATTTGTTTTGCTGGAATCGGATCGCACTGTCGCGCCAATGCCCACTGCACATTTTAGATTATTGTGGAGTGACACAGTATTAGAGCTGGTTACAAGCTGAATATTTTGTTTCCTATTATTTAAATTTGTTTCTGATTTCGTTTATTTCCTTTCTCTGAGAAATGTTCTATATAAGATTGTATTGTACCTTTAACCGCTGCTTCAAGAAGAGCTTTTTTTCTTGAATTAAATGAAATATGCTCTTTTGAAATTGATGCTTTCTTAGTTCTAGGTGATTTTAATATGATTACATGAAGATTGGAAAGATATGGTAATATTTATAATCATGTAATTAGTAGTCGATTTAATTCTTTCGTTAGGAACAATGACTTAATGGAATTGTCGTTATCTGATAAAAAGTTTACATGGGCACGATCTCTTAATTCTACCTCACAGGCACTTTTAGATAGGTGTTTTTGTTCCACTTCTTGAAACTCACACTTTAATCTCTCAAAACTTACTTTATTACTAAGGGCCTACCCAGATAATATTTGTTTAATTTTAGATACTCAAGTAGTTGTTATTCCTCATAAGGAATTTTATGACTTGCTCATAAGGAATTTTATGACAAATCTTGGCTTGCTCATAAGGAATTTTATGACTTAGTCTCTTCATGTTGGCTTAATAATCCTTTAACATCTGATCTATGTAATAGTTGGAAAATAAAAATGCAATCTTTACGACAGAAATTACGAGGGTGGAGTTCTAATGTTAGAGGTGAAAAAAAAAGAATCAAGTCTAATTTGTTATCTAGACTAGGATATTTTGAAAATCAATTAGAAGACAATTGTCTTAGTGAGATTGAACTAGAGGATTGGAAATCTTGTCAACATGATTTATATAAGCTCTATTTAGAGGAGGAACAGTATTGGCAACAACGGTCTAGATTAAAATGGATATTAGAAGGAGGTCCTAATACTAAATTTTTTCATGTAGTGGCATCAAGTAGGAAAAAGAAAAATACAATTGGTTGTTTAGAAATTGATGGTTCTATATGCTTTGATCAATCTATAATATTACGCCATGTTACAGACTTTTATAAAGGCCTTGTGGGATCCTCTACTCCTAGATTATTATCCTTACAAGATAATTTGTGGGCTCCATCTAAAAATTTAACTGCTGATCAATATCTTCTTTTATAAGCACCTTTCTCTTTAGAGGAAATTAAAAGGGTAGTTTTTGCATGTAATCCCTATAAGGCTCCTGGGCCTGATGGTATGTCCTTTCAGTTTTACCAATCGTTTTTGAATATTATTAAAGATGATCTACTTAGGATATTTACAGCATTTTACAATAATAATTTGGATGTTTCCAAGTTTAACCTTGCTTCCATATGTTTAATCCCTAAAATGGAGGATGTTATCACAGTTAGAAACTTTAGGCCTATTAGTCTCATTAATTGTAGTTTTAAGCTAATCACAAAATTATTAGCTGATAGATTAGCTTTAGTTATGGATTCTTTAATAGATTCTTCTCAAACAGCTTACATTAAAGATAGATTAATTTTGGATAATGTAGTATGTGCACATGAGGTTCTTCATCAAGTGAAAATTAAAAAACAAAAGAGTGTTATTTTCAAACTTGATTTTGAAAAGGCATTTGACCATGTTAATTGGAATTTCTTACTTGAAATATTACATGCTAGGGGCTTTGGTGAAAAATTTATTACTTGGATCAAATTAATTTTAGAAGGTAGTTGAACATGTGTAAATTTAAATGGTACTTTAGGCCCATATTTTTCTTGTCAAAGAGGGGTACGACAGAGAGATCCCCTATTCCCTTTCCTTTTTATTCTTGTAACTGATGTTTTATACAAAATCCTTCAACAAGCTAATAGAGAAAGATTTGTAGATGGTTTGAGAAACTTTTTAAATTTAGGAAATGTTATGAATTTACATTTTGCAAATGATACTCTTCTTTATCTTAGGGATGATAAAGTAGTTTTAACACATATCAAATGACTATTAGTGGCATTTGAGAATGTATCTGGTTTGAAAATTAATTACGAAAAAAGCGAGATGTATCCTCTTAACTTATCAGGTACTGACAGTGATGAACTAACTTCAATTTTAGGGTGTAAGATTTTCACTTTACCTCTTACTTACTTAGGTGTTCCTATTAATAAAAAAACTCTTAATGATATCGATTGACAAATTTTAATTGACAAAATTGTAAAAAGATTGCAAGGGTGGAAAGGCTCTTTATTATCTTTAGGGGGTATAGTAACCCTTCGAAATTTTGCGCTTTCTGCTATTCCTTTATATTGGTTATCATATATAGATTACCTGCTAAAATTAGACATAAAATAGATAAAATTAGACGTAAATTTTTATGGCATGAGGGTAACTCTACTAGAAAAAAATACTCCTTGGTCTTTTGAAAAATTGTGTGCAAAAGTAAAAATCAAGAAGGATTGGGGATTTTAGACCATAAGCTTATGAATAAGGCCCTTCTGGCTAAATGGTGATATCGGTTTCTAGATAATTCTGTTTCTGGTAGATAGAAAAATATTTTACTTAGTAAATATGGCACTAGAACTTCTCCTTCTCTTTGTCCACCATTTTGGAGATCAATCCTAAAAGATCATGTGGTTATCAAATTAGGATTAAATAAAGAGATAGAAAATGGAAATACAACTTTTTTTTTGTTAGATAGATGGTGTAGTAAACATGCCTTAAAACATCAATTTCCAAACTTTTTTCTGTTGTTACTGATAGGTTTTTTTTTCTGTAGCAAGGGCCTTTTCTAATTCTCATTTAAGTTTGTCTTTTCAAAGGCAAATAACTAGTATATATAGGACCGAATTGATTGCCTTGCATCACAAGTTCCAACACTTTACTTTGTCTTCTCATTTGAAAGATAGATTGATATGGAGATGGTCACAAGATAATAATTTCACTGTTCATCCTTTTTATAAATGGTTAGAGTATGGTGGTATTTCAAATTATGAATATGATACTATTTGAAAATCTCAGATCCCTTTAAAAATCAAAATCTTTCTTTGGCTCATCCGACGAGATAAAATTCTAACTAAGGTTAACTTGGCAAAAAAAGGTTGGCCAGGGGATCTTACTTGTACATTTTGTGACCAATATGAGAGTACTGACCATTTATTTATACATTGTTCTTATGTATGATTGATCTGGAATTGGATTGCAACTTATAATTCATTCACTTTTGAATGTAATTCTTTAGATGATTTGTAGATACTTGATGCTTCTATTCCCTTAAAGGATAAATTACTTGTAGAATTGTTAAGATGAATTATCTTATGGAATGTATGGTTAGAAAGAAATAACGTTATTTTTAATGATAATACCACTCCCATTTTTGCTAAATTATTAGGGTTTAAGATAATTTCTTTAGCTACTTTTTGTGTAAATTTAGATCTGAAAATTCATACTTGAAATTAAGTCTAATACTTCCATGTGATGTTAAGGACCTCCCAGATCAGATAATAGAGGAAGAGGAGTCAATCCAGGCTCTTGGAGCTGGCAGCTCCCCAGGTCAAATGTCTGGAGACGAGTTGACGAATGAAGATTTATTGGATTACCAGTCTTCTAGGATATGACTGATTTTTGAGCTTTTGCTTGCTTAGTATTCATTTTTTTGGGAGATTAGCTTTTGATGTGATACTGTTTTTTACTTGTATATATATGCTTTCATGTCTTTTAATGTTGAATTGTTGTAAGACTTATCGTATTTGATTTTGGTATCTGTTTTAGGTACTAAATCAATTATGCTTGATTTCTATGAAATCGGTGGTTATACCAGTACTTTTCAAAAAAGATTGTATTGTACCTTGTAAAGGTTAAGAAAACAGAATACAAATTTATTCTGAACTTGTCGCACGGGATGAGTTATGAGTGCGTATCCTCTGAGATATCTCATATTTTGCGTAACTGACCTGTCTAGCATCCATTCGGGGATAGAGAGGGGGGCAGTATTATTTCAACTTTTGCATTCGTGCAGAACATATTTGAATGGTTCAAAATTTTCCATAAGTCACCCAAAATATGAGATATCTCAGAGGATGCGAATTCATCAGTACAAGTGCTGCGTGTCTGGTGCCTATTCGGAGATAGAGCAGAGGGCCAACATTATTTGAGCTTTGAGATTCGTGTAGAATGTATTTGAACGGTTCAGAATTTCCAAAAGTCACCCAAAATATTAGATAGAGGATGCAAATTCATGAGTTCGAGTGCGTATCCTCTGAGATATCTCATATTTTGCGAAAGTGACGGGTTTGGTGCCTATTCGGAATAGAGCCGGGGCCAGTATTATTTGAGTGGGGACAGAATTATTAGATTTGCTGAATTTGTTGGGCTTCACACGGGCTTGTAGACTACTGGACTTGAATCCTAGATGAATTTTGCTCTAGCAAGCCACACCTACCTTTGGCCCTTTTACACACCTGATATGTCCGATAAATATGCTCCACTGCCTTTATCCTCCATTCAGATTAGAACAGGAATGCGGATCTTAATAACCATATTAAACATCGAGTACTGGAGATGTTAATAAGCTCATCAAATGTTTTTGGTGAGCTGAATTTTAAACAACGGATTTGAAGTTTTCAACTGTTGAAACGGATTTATTTTACAAATAATATATTTACATCTCAAATTTATATATTTTTAAATTAATTTAATATAAAGTCAAGAGCTAATAAAAAAATATATTATTTCCATATAATTTCAAGTTGAGAAAAGGCTGACCAAAATATTGGTGAGATTATAATCACCCTAGTTCTATGGAACCAGATTCTCTGCTTTTCTTAGATAAAAAAGGGACTTGCTCTCCTATCTCTCTCTCCCATCTCTCTTTGAAGAGAGGGAGGAGAAAGGAGAGCAAGACTTCTTTTTTCGAATTTAGATCATATTCGGTACCAGAACGTAGCTTTTTAACACAGTTACAAATCCGAGAGTCATTAGATTTAACCATGTATGGTCACGTTTCCTGTAGTATTGAGACACTGAATTTCAATCGTTCAACTGAAATTGTGTCATATTTATTTGTAATTATATCAGTACCGGAAAGAATACAGACTCGCAGCGGATCCGGTTTCCTAGTTCTACCCATACCTGTTCGGAGAGCAAGCCGACACCAATAATTGTCCCTTTGCAATAATGTTGAACTACCCTCCTCTCGTATTAGTGTTGACTCCCAAGTCTTCTTGATACTAAGTCTAGTACAGACATGTCCTCCTCCCATTAACTGATGAACCGTCTTAACAAACACAAATGTTATAACTTATGATAGACACGCATATGTTATGTATTGGCATGACAAGGCTGATGTATTATTATTTATTGATTGCAATAACATATTATGTAGAAGTAGTGAGACACTGAGTTTTAATCGCTCAAATGAAATTGTGTCATATTTATTTGTAATTATGTCAGTACCAGAAAAAATATAGACTCGGTTTTTTATGAGAAAAGTAGCGGATCTGGTTTCCTAGTTCTATCCATAAACCTATATGGAGAGCAAGCCGACACCAATAATTGTTCCTTTGCAATAATATATGTCGAACTAACCTTCTCTCCTATTAAGTATTGACTCCAAGTCTTCTTGATACTAAGTCTAGTACAGACATGTCCTCCTATCATTAACTGACGAACCGTCTTAACAAGGACAAATGTTATAACTTAATAAAAACGCACATGCTATGCATTGGCTGACAAGGACAAGTATTACATATTGGCCCATGTATTTTTTATTGATTGCAATAACATATTAATTAGAAGATAGATCATATATATATATATATATATATATATATATAGAGTACGGCTAACGTGCTTCCTCTAGCATATGGACCGAAATGCTTCCGGTGGAAATTTGAAATTTCAAAATCCAAAAAGTCCATCTGAACCGTTCATCTCCTTCTCCATATTAATATCTGCTTTACATTTTTCTGAAATTTTTTACTATTTATTAAGCCACTTTGAAAATCGCTGATCCAACGGTGGCTTAACAAAACAGTAAAACCGTTGGATCAGCGATTTTCAAAGTGGCTTAATAAATAGTAAAAAAATTCAGAAAAATGTAAAATTTGGTCTCCAAGCAGATATTAATATGGAGAAGGAGATGAACGGTTCAGATCGACTTTTTGGATTTTGAAATTTCAAATTTCCACCGGAAGCATTTCGGCACATATGCTAGAGGAAGCGCGTTAGCCGTACTCATATATATATATATATATAGCAGGGATCCACTTACACTCTTTTTTTGTGATACCGAATTATATCCTACATTTTCAAAGTCCAAACAGTTGATCCAAACCGTTCAACATGATAGATATAATAAAATGTATTTTCAGATCAAATTTTATATATTTTTAAAATTTTTTTACTATTGATTAAGATGGGCAAAAAAATTCAATGGTCTGAAAACAATGATTTTGTAAAATACTTAATAAATAGTAAATATTCAAAAAAATGTAAAATTTGATCTGCATAGTAAATATATCCTTCATGTTGAACGGTTTGGATTGACTATTTGGACTTTGAAAACTTTGAAAATGCAGAGTGTAATTCGGTGTCACCAAAAATAGTGTTAGTGGATCCCTCCATATATATATATATATATATATTTCATTTTGTAGTATAAAAGTCTGCAGTTATGTAGTAGTGAAAAATTCTGAACTTTTTGCTGGTCCTGCATATAAACTTCGTAAACATTACTAAATTAGATCAAAGTATTTTATATTGTTTATTAAGTGATCTAAAAGATTTTCGAATGTAAATTTACAATTCTTTTAAAAAATTTAGATTATATATTCTGTGGATTTTAAATCCATGATAAAATTTCAACATTTGAAGGCTTGTATCAAAATATATTCCAAAATTTGTTTATTCTGAAATTCAGCATATTATGAAATTTACATGACTTATTAATTAAGATTGTTTTATAGAAATTGTTATTATATAACATAATTTATATTGTATTAGATATATTTTTTGTAAAGCAAATCTCATGAACAATTATAGTTTTATATAGTTTAATTTAAATGTAAATACTAAATTTTGGATTAAAGGTTAGGTTAATTTGATTGAATGATTCTATAAAATAATATATATGTTTTGTTAATTAAAATGTTTTAAGCACTCTTTCCGACTTATTTTTATTTCTCATTTTTCATCTTGGATGTCCTCCAAGTACTAAACAAATATTGATAAGGTTTCGCTTTTGAAACATTAATTATTGAGATAACAAGTTATAATTTTTCTGACTTGCAATAAATTATTCCTACCAGATCCAATATAATTAAACGTCTCACTTATGAAAACACTTGGAAGCTAGGTTTGATTTTTCTTTTCTTATTTTTAATTGAGATAACAGGCAATAATGAACCATTTCTTTGGGGATTATAAAATAATGATAAACGTATATTAAATTACCCTTAGCAATACTAAAAGCTTAGAAAGTAAGCAGAAATATATATATATAATGAAAGAAATTTAGTTCCAGAACCACATTCTCCAAAATCTAGTTAAGAAAAAATGTTGAATTTTCATTTTTTTATGCATGCATATTATGTATGCACAATAATTAGAAGAGAGCTGGTGAAGGCCATGTTCCAGCTCCAACATCAACGTCAACTTAGTTGAGGGTGGACCCATCACTCACTTATGGAGGAGGCCAACAACATATTTTTTTACCCGTGTAGATTAAATTAACTCTTGTCATTATACTCGGTTACTATGGCTGTTTATAAATCACATATTTCAGTGTTTTACTTTTGGAGATCTGAAACAGTTCTTTTGTAAGAATCGTGTATATTAATTATATATAGACACGGGTCTCCAACTGTACATAATGTATCGCCATTTCATACACGATGCGTGTAAACACAGTTGCAGAACCGTGTGTCATTAGCTTTTTTTACCGTCTATAGTCGCGTTTTCTGTAGTATCGAGGCACTGAATTTTTATTACTCGGCTAAGATTGTATCATATTTATTTGCAATTCGGTGCAGTACCTAGATACGAATTCACGTTTCCTAGTTCTACCCATAAATATGTCTAACTAATAATTGTCCCTTTGCAGTAACGTCGAACTACCCTCCTGTTTTATTGTGTTAATTGACTCCAAGTCTTCTTGATAGTAAGTCTAGTAGAAACATGTCCTGTCAATCAGTCTTATCATTAAAACGTGGCTAACAAGGACAAATGTTATAACTTCATAATAAAAGCGCACATGCTATATATATGGCTGAGAAGGGCAAATATTACATATAGGCCCATCTATTATTTATTGATTGCAATAACATTTATTATTTATTGATTGCAATATTACATGTAGAAGATGGATCATATATATATATATAGAGAGAGAGAGTGTGTGACTAATATGCTTTCGTTAGCATATAGGCCGAAGTGCTATCTGTCCAAATTTGAAATTTTAAAACTCAAAAAGTTGTCTAGAACTATTAGATGTGATCTCTACACTACTACAGAAAATGGTCATTGTACACTGCACATTGTATACGGATTTTGCAATTTTATATAAAAACCGTGGAGAAATTATAATTTTTTGGAAGCCCGAAATATCTGTGGGATCTCTACACGGATGTTTATTAAAGAATCAGTGTAGAAAGCCTTGAGAGAGCTACACAGACGTTTATTAGGAATTGTACACGGATTATTGTTTAAATAACAGTATAGAAAGTCTTGAGAGAGCTACACGGATATTTATTAAAGAACCGTGTAGAAAGGTAAGAATTATACACGGATGTTTGTTCAAATATCAGTGTAGAAAGCTTGAGAGAGCAACACGGACGTTTAATAAAGAGCCGTGTAGAAAGGTGAAAATTGTACACGGTTTTTTGTTTAAATAATAGTGTAAAAAGCCTTGAGAGAGCTACACGGATTTTTACTTAAAAATCCGTGTAGAAAGATTATTCTAGGGTTTTGATTATATATATAAAATAATTTTTCCTTCCAGTAGCGCCGTTTTGATCAATTAATACTCTCTCTCTCTCCTTCCAGCAGCGCCGTTCTGATTTTTGTGCACAAGGAGCTAGAATCTGCGATCTTTGAAGTTAATTTGTATTTCTCCTCTCTATCTTGCTAAGCTTAGTCATGGATATATATATTTCTCTTTTCTTCCTCTAATTTTCTGTTACCAGCTTATTATTATTGCTTATTTAGGTCAATACTAATGCTTCCGCCTATGTCTGCACTCAGACTTGTAAGATTTAAATTAATTTGCTATTTTATTTTGAATTTATGGATTCTGGATTGATTGTGTATTTTAATTGCAAAAAAATGTAAAAATTTTTTGTATTTTAAATTACTTTGCTATTTTCTTCCTCTAATTTTGGTAACCAAAAATTTTGTTCGGTTACAAATAAAAGTATAAAACTAAAAATTTTGGTAACCAAAAATTTTGTTCGGTTACAAATTAAACTAAAAATTTTGGTAACCAAAAATTTTGTTCGGTTACATATTTGGTAACCAAAAATTTTGTTCGGTTACATATTTGGTAACCAAAAATTTTGCTCAGTTACCCTTTGTAAAAAAATATAACCGGGTAGAATTTTCGGTTACCACGAATAACAATTTTTATGATTTTCATATTATCTTACTTATAGTTTTCATTTTATTAATAACAATTGATATTTGCTACATCTACCTTTTCTTCTTACTAACTAATACCAAATTATAATTATAGGACCAAAGCAAAAAGTGTTACTCCAAGAAGCAGATGTATTTAGGCATGGTGGTTTCAAGAAGAATTTTGTAATGCTAAATATGAATTTGTATAATTTTGTATAATGTAGTGTACATGAATTATTTATACTGTTGTATAGTTTTGGAATTATGAGTTTAAAAAGCTTATGTTTAATATTTTCTGTTTTAGAATTCTGATTTTAAATGGCTAGCAAAATTGGAGGCTAGCCACAAAAATAAAATAAAAAATAAGACAATTCTACACGGACATTTAACTAAAGTCCGTGTAGCTCGGTTATTTTGAGAGCGACGCTGGTAAGCGTTTGTACATGGTTGTTTATGTAATAATCCGTGTAGCTCTCTTCTAATCGCACACGGATAAATATCCATGTGTAAATATTCAGGGATTTCTACACCCTCGTATTCCACACGGCAGGAAATCCGTGTAGCTCTCCTGTTTATGTTCGTGTACAATTACTTATTCTGTAGTAGTGCTATATTGAAATGTTCTTGGAGACCAGATTTTACATTTTTCTGAATTTCTTTACTATTTATTAAGCCACTTTGAAAATTGCTGATCCAACGGTGGCTTATTTTCAAAGTGGCTTAATAAGTAGTAAAAAAATACAGAAAAATGTAAAACTTGGTCTCCAAGCACATTTCAATATAGAGATCACATCTAAATGTTCAGATTGACTTTTTGAATTTTGAAATTTCAAATTTGGACCGGTAGCACTTCGGCCAGCCATTTTTATTAATACCCAAAAAATTAAACTTAATTTTAAAAATAACCACCAGTTTTGTTTTTTTTGAAAATAATCCAACTGCCAGGCCCACGGGCGGCCCAATAAATAGGCAAACCGCCTGGCCCACGGGCGGTCTGCTAGGGGACCAAACCGCCCCCTCACGGGCGGTCCTCTTTTTTTTTTTTTTTTTTAAGAGATCTGAGTATTTTGATTTAAATAATTTTGTGAAGAAAAAGTTTTCTTGTTTAGAGTGTATGCCAAAAAATAAGACATTTGATAAATTTATGAAGTGATGTCGTAACTCTTTATAACTTTGATTTTATTTGTCAGTTAGATATCACAAGTCTAAATATAACAATAATGAAGGAATTGGCTTTTATTCAAAAATTTCCAAGCTCTCACAGCTTGTTGATCTTTTTCTCTTTTTTCGGTTTTTATAATATATGTACATATATACATATATACATATACATATACATATACATATACATATACATATACATATACATATACATATACATATACATATACATATACATATACATCTACATCTACATCTACATATACATATACATATACATATACATATACATATACATATACATATACATATACATATACATCTACATCTACATATACATATACATATATACATATACATATACATATATACATATACATATACATATACATCTACATCTACATATACATATACATATATACATATACATATACATATACATATACATATACATATACATATATACATATATACATATATACATATACATATACACATATACACAGACATATACACATATACATATACACATACACATATACACATATACATATATACAATTCTTTTTGTTATAAACTCATTTTTTTTTATAATATATGTTTATATGTATATGTATATGTATATGTACATATGTATATATGTATATATGTCGATCTGAACCGTTCACCTTGTTCTCCATATTAATATGTGCTTGGAGACCAAATTTTACATTTTTTGAATTTTTTTTACTATTTATTAAGATGGTTTGAAAATCGTTGTTTTTTAATGCCTACCGTCGTACGAAAACTTAAACTGAGCTTTTGAGGCACTAAACGACATTTTTTTGAAATTCTAATGCTTCCGATACAACGATGCCTGGGGTTTTCCCAGGCAAAATCAGAGCGGTCTCGTCCTTCCCTTTCCGAAAAGTGCTCGTATGTCCAAAACCCCTTTCCGACATCACTTCATAAATTTATCAAATGTCTTATTTTTTGGCATACACACTAAACAAGAAAAATTTTTCTTCACAAAATTATTTAAATAAAAATACTCAGATCTCTGAAAAAAAAAAAAAGAAAAAAAAAAAGAGGACCGCCTGTGGGAGGGGCGGTTTGGTCCCCTAGGAGACCGCCTGTGGGGGGGCGGTTTGGTCCCCTAGGAGACCGCCCGTGGGCCAGGTGATTAGGTTATTTTTGAAAAAAAATAGGATGCCGGTTTATTTTTAAAATTAACTTTTTTCTTTTTGGGTATTAATAAAAATGGCTGCAGTTCGGCCCATATGCTACTGAAAGCATATTAGTCACTCTCTCTCTCTCTCTCTCTCTCTATATATATATATATATATATATATATTATACGAGGAGGGATCAAGTTACAACAATTTTTGAGTTACAACAAGTTACCACAACCATTTTCTACATTTTTAAAGTCCAAATCGTCAATCCAAAACGTTTAACATGATCTCCACAATAAAATGTGCTTCTAGATCAAATTTTACATTTTTTGGAATTGTTTTACTATATATTAAGATGGGTACAAAATTCAATGGTCTAAATTTGACTAGTTTTTGTACCCATCTTAATAAATAGTAAAAAAAAATCAAAAAATGTAAAATTTGATCTAGAAGTACATTTTATTGTGGAGATAAAAATGTAGATTCGTAGTGCATATATATATATTTTTGAGAGCAAAATTAGTCTAATATTAACTTTATCCATGCAGATTCGTAGTGCATATATATTTTTTTGAGCGCAAAATTAGTCTAATATTAGATATACTTCAAGATTTTATTGATATGTTTTTTGTGCTGAAATAGTTTTGAAATGCAAAAATACAAGTAATATCAAATTTTGCATATAAGCTCACATTTTTTTATTGGTTCCAGTAAATAATTTGTATAGGATAGCGGAAATGTCTTTTGTTACGTTCAAAAAAAAAAAAAAAAAAAAAAAAAAAATCGTAAAAAAAATCGTAAAACGTTATAACGTTTTAAAAACGTTATGTAACGTTTTTCACTGTAAAACTTGATGAAAAACGACGATTTTATGAAGGCTGGATTCAATTAAAACGTCATAACGTTTTCAGAAAACATTATAACGTTTTATACACTAACTTATGCATTTTATACACTATTTCCTGCGTTTTTCACTAGCTGAATCGTTATAACGATTTACCAAAACGTTATAACGTTTTATACACCAAATTATGCGTTTTATACGCTATTTCTTGCGTTTCTCACCAGCTGAATCGTTATAACGATTTACCAAAACGTTACAACGTTTTATCCGACAATGTGAGGGTCTATTTAGCAAAATTCCTGTTGTCTCTCCTTCTTTCTCTCCATCCTTTCCCCCTTCTCTTGTGTGTCCGTCCAGAAGAAAGAAAAAGAGAGAGAGATCATCTTCTCCCTCTAAAATCCATCAAAACAAGTGAGAAATTGAAGTAAGGGATTGGAAATCGGTTGAATATCTCTCCCTAGTCCCCATCTAGCTCTCCCGTTGGTAAGTTCTTCTTCTCCTCTTCTCACAAAATCTGAGTTCATCTCCATTGCTAGGGTTTTCACTCAAATTCAAAATTGTTGTGTAAATGGTGAGTAATCCATCTCCATTGAGCTTCCATGTTGCTAATTTGGTGATTCTCTTCTCGATTTCATCTCAACCTTGATTTTCAATTTAGGGTTTTGCTCAAATCCAAAAATTGGGGAAGAATTGTGATTGTTTAGTCTAATCCAAGCTAATAGAAGTGTAATCGGTAAGTCCCTTTTCTTATCTTTGAAACCTAGAATTTATTTCGATTTTTGATCAATTTAGGGTTTAAGTGATCGAGAAATTGAATTGTTATCTCTAACATCTTTTAGATGACCAACCCCCAAATTAACACGAGAATGAATTGATTAAATGAGTATAGTTGAATAATATATATCGTTCGGTTATCTTTTAAAATTCTTACACGCTCAACTCTCAAATGTCTACAAGAATTAAATTAGCAAAATAATGAATGACCAAAAATGGGTATGCTTGCAAATGGTTGCATAAATGGAATTTTGTATGGGTTAGAGGAACCAGATGTAAAATTAGGTGAATTTTATGGATATTAAGTGATAAAGAAGAATAAAAATACTCAATACAAAAGTATAAAGAATTGGTTAAGGAAGGTATAAGCCATTACTAAACTCGAGTAAGCATGTCGACCGTTGAACCAGGATTAAACCAAGTGTGTATATGTTAACATAGGCGTAGGCTCGGTTGAGCACGATTTCGCAGGACCTCTCGAGACGTCTGAACCTTAAGCGCAAGATACGCTCTTCATAATCAGGTGCGGGGTTCTTGGACTTGTTTGATGTTTCATTTTCAGAAATTAAATTATCTTTTTCGATTGTCATGTTGTGTGATTGATTGTTGCATATTTGGAATTGTCATGTTGTTGTTTGATTGTTGCATATTTGTTAGTTGCATAATCGTAATTGTGTGAATTGTTAGCATAACTCAATCTAGTTAAGACCGAATTGTTGTGATATGGTTCATTTGCATATTTGTATGGTTGTCATTTTGATTGTTCTCTTATGAATTGACTATGGATAAAGGTCACCACAAATTGATGATTGTGAAATGATATGTGAATGAAATGGCAAGGTTGAGCTGTATCAGCTAACTTTGAGATGATATGTGAATGAATTTGCAAAGTCTGCTAGCTGACTTTGATCCCAGGATCTTAATGGCCTTAGGTGAACGGCCCTCGAGGTTTCCCAGTACCGGTTGGGACGAGGGGTGGGTGACTATATATATATGTGTTGATTGTGATTATGGGTGACTTATGTGTGACGTCTGTGGCTCGGGGGCATTACCCTACGTGGTAATGCATTTGGATGGTCAGTTGACTATGACGACATTCTGAATTATTTCATGTGAATTTTCATTTTATGACTTCGAACCAGACTTTAGTAAATGGTTAAGCCAAAGCATTTACAGATAGGTGTCAGACAAAGGGTCCAGCTCGGTGGAACATCTGTAGGTGTCTGTAACCCTACAGATGAGGGTCAGATAAAGGGTCTAGCTCGGTGGAACATCTGTAGATGCTACCAGCCATAATAAAATAAGTTAGGCCAAATATGTGTTTGTTTGAACTTCATCTTGGAAATTCCTTAAGTTGCTTTTCATTCGATTATTGTTGTCAAGCATGTGCATCCATTTATATATTGTAATAGAACTGCTAATGTGATTTTGTATGGATTTCATTTTTGAACATGGAGTCTGATTGCAAGTCCAATAACCTGATTGTGGCAAATATCGCACTGAGAATTTATTCTCACCCCCACCCTTTGGGTTCTTTTTACAGGTATCGGTGCGGCTGGGTCTGGAGAGACACGCTAGTAGTTGACCCTTGGTATAGATCACCATATTACCTTAGCAGTTATTTTGTTATTTGACTAGAGAGGCATATCTTGTTTTGTTGTATAGTGCTCTCTATGTCACACCTTATGGTCGGTATCCGTACGAGATACCTCTTGTATGATCTACTTGTACCAGACATTTTGTACTTGAACTATATATATAAACTTATTTTATGTATTTTATTGTGATGTGATGGAAATATTGTAATTGCCTTGTAAGCATACATGGAGTTGTATGCTTACGGCGGGGCCCTGTCACGCCTCGTGGCCGCGGGGTGTGACATCTTTATACCTCACTATACGTATCAAGTTGGATTTAAATTATTTACTAAATATTCATTTCATCTATAGAAGCAGAATGAGTCCAACATTTCATCTATGGAAAAAATGTTGAATTTTTATTTTCTTATGCATGAAGGTTATGCCGAATTTTTTATTAATATCCAAATTTAATATTAAATTTCAAAAAATAACCGGATCAGTAATGTTTTTCGAAATCTACCCTTTCTGGAAATTTTTTTTCCGGAAACAGCCTCTGTTTCCGGAAAAAAAAATTCCGGAAACGGTAGCTACTTCCGGAAATAGGCTAAATCCGGAAAAAAAATTTCCGGAAATAGGAATTTTTTTTTTTTTTTTCCGGAAAAATTTTATCCGGAAATAGGATTTTTTTTTTTTATTTTTTTTTTATGTATGCAAAATAATTGAAAGAAGGTGAAGGTAATGTTCTAGCTCTAACGTTAACGTCAGCTTAGTTGGGGCTGGACCCATCAGTCACTTATGGAGGAGGCCAACAGCACCAGATTTTGGCAATGGAATAGATGTAGATTAAACTAAATCTTGTCATTATACTCGGTTATTATTGTTGTTTATAAATCACCTGTTTTAGTGTTTTTCTTTTGGAGATCTAACACGGTTCTTTTGTAATCTCGAAATATTTTCAAAAGTAATTATTGATTAATCTAATTTTTTGGTCAGATCATGCTGGGAACCCTCGAAAGAATGAATTTACATGAAAATCTTAATTCGTTGGACTTGCCCAAAATATTTGGAACTCAGTTATTTCTCTCAGGTGAAATAATAAGATCACAGTAATAATAGTTGACGTAATTCATCAGTATTGTTGCATTATATTTAGAAATTAAAGGGACTGGTGAATTTAATTACAAAATTTATGTCAAAACATCATATACTTTTTAAGATAATTGACAGAACCATCAGCATATTGGAACATTTTTTTTTTTTTTTGACGAAGCTGGTCTATTTCTGTTTCGTGAAATTTTTGTTATGAATTTAGGAAGACTTAACTTTCTTTGAATTCGTTGTTCAAATCGTGGCTCACTGTTAGAACTTTATTTCAGGAAAGATTTTTCAATAATGCAAGGGCTCTGTTGAAAAGTAGCATTTTTATTTTCTTATATTTGAAGGTTCAAGGTTATGTATGCACAATAATTATAATAGTGCTGGTGAAGGACCTATCTCTTTCCAAGCTCTATCTTCCAGCTCAGCGTAATCGATGATTTTCAAAGATTGTCTGATGTTTTGTTTTCTTCTTATTTTCTTTTTCTTTTCAAAGAATAATATAACCTAACATGTTGATATCGTAAATTATTTGCTTGTCATTTTATGCAATTATCTATCTCTCAATTTGTTATTAAACGAAGAATGATCTAACTAGTCCGGTTTCGGATTGGTATTGTTTTGTCTGAAGAATCTTAGATTATATATCTTATTCCAAGTCCGTTGTATCCGTCTAAATAGTTCTGTTCAAAGCACTTCGGGACAATAAACTCACCTATCCGGAAAGGAAATGTTGGGTTTTCTCCAATGTGCTTTGGACAAAATTTATTAAAATTTGAATGTAAACCGTCTGATCTATGTTGAAATTTGTACGAATTTGTATGAACTTAAATTTTAATTTCTATAAATCTTTCAGTTATCATCAATTATGCTGACATTAATAGTCTATTTGCAACTTATTATATTCCATCATTACTCCTAAAAGAAATTAATTGAGTGTGTCACATGGCTAAATAAAATTAAATGCACAACATATATATAGTAGCGGATTTAAATTGAACAAGGTCAGATTGAACAAACGAATTCCCAAAAGTTAAAATTAAAAGAACTAACCATTCACATGGTTACAAGTTGAATTTTAATTATTAGAACATCATAACTAAGTAATAAATTAGAAGGATCTTATGTTAGTTGTATTGTCAGGTTTTCCAAGTTATAATATTATATAAACTTTCAAAGTCCAGACAAAATATAAATTATTATCTCGAAATATTTTCAAAAGTAATTATTGATTAATCTAATTTTTTGGTCAGATCATGCTGGGAACCCTCGAAAGAATGAATTTACATGAAAATCTTAATTCGTTGGACTTGCCCAAAATATTTGGAACTCAGTTATTTCTCTCAGGTGAAATAATAAAATCACACTAATAATAGTTGACGTAATTCATCAGTATTTTTGCATTAAATTTTGAAATTAAAGGGACCGGTGAACTTAATTACAAAATTTATGTCAAACCATCATATACTTTTTAATATAATTGATAGAACCATCAGCATTGGAACATTTTTCTTTTTTCTTTTTGACGGAGCTGGTCTATTTCTTTTTCGTGAATTTTTTGTTACGAAGTTAGGAAGACTTAACTTTCTCTGAATTCGTTGTTCAAATCGTGGCTCACTGTTAGAACTTTATTTCAGGGAAGAGTTTTCAATAATGCAAGGGCTTTGTTGAAAAGTAGCATTTTTTATTTTTTTATAGTTGAAGGTTATTATGTATGCAAAATAATTAGAATAGAGCTGGTGAAGGACCTATCTCTTTCCAAGCTCTATCTTCCAGCTCAGCGTAATCGGTGCTTTTCAAAGATGTGTCTGATGTTTTGTTTTCTTCTTATTTTCTTTTTCTTTTGAAAGAATAAAATTACCTAACATGTTGATGACGTAAATTATTTGCTTGTCGTTTTATTCAATTAATTTCGATAATTCTCAAATTAGTTGTTGAATATAATTTGTTTTTTTCAATAAATACATAAGCATGTGTGAGGATGGTGGGAGAAAATTAATGTGACCAAGTGGTTGTTTTGAATAATATATTAAGAATTGAGAAATAGCCGCCGTACTAAATGATAAGAGCAGGGAATTGATTGCAAATAATGAGATATTTTTAGAAAAAAAGAAAAAAAGAGTAAGGTAGGAAAGAAGAAGTGTCATTTGATATGTTTTTGAATATCAAGAGAGGTCACCTCCCCAGACTACAGAGTACCAAATTTTTTATTAATACCCTCTAAAAATTTTCTAACTTCAAAAATTAATTAATTTAAAAATTTAGTACTTAATCACGTTCATTATTTTCCTTTATTGGAATAAGGCTGAAATTAATAGGCTATCTGCACTTTACTCCACCATTACGCAGTGCCAAAAGAAATTAATTGCGCAACGTATATATAGTGCAGGATTTAAATTTAAAAAAGATCAGATTCAACAAACTAATTCACAAATGAATTTTTAGTAGTCATTAATTACCATGGTCAGTTGGAACATATATTAGTTGTATTATAAGAGTTTGTAAGTGATGATATTATACAAACTTTCTCAGTCCAGAAAAATATAAATTATTATAGCCAAATAATTTCAAAAGCAATTATCGATTAATCTAATTTTTATATATTAAGATCATATATTGTGGAACCCTCGAAGGAGGAAGCTCAGATATAGTGTAATGAATTAAAGCGTCATAGAACTACTTTCAAATGAACATAATTACATGAAAATCTTCGTAATGTGGACACCCGTATGTTTCATTGCTTTACTTTATTTTGTAGTATATATATTTCATTTTGAGAATAAAATAAGTCAATATTAGATATACTTCTAGGTTTTATTGATATCTTTTTATGATGAATTAGTTTCAAAACGCAAAAATACAATTAATATCAACTTTTTCATATAAGCTCACATTTTTTTATTGGTTGCACTGAATCATTTTTATAGGATAGCGGAAATATTCAAGGTGTATTTAAACCTTACTAACCATATCAAGTTGGATTTACATTATTTTCTAAATATTCATCTCATCTATACAAGTAGAATGAGTCCAATATAGATTAAATTTTGAGATCATATATATATATAATTATTTTATGTTTACACCATATCTTTATACAATAATTTTGCAAGAGAAATAATTGTAATTCCTAAATTATTGTAGATGTGGGATTTATGAAAATACCAAGTAAAAGATAGATATAGGAATTCCTAAATTATTATAGATTTTCAAAATAAAACATACCACATGGAAAGTCAGATACTTTGGGAATATATGTATATATAATGATTATGAGATTATTTCTAAAAATGAAATATTAAACTTATTTTTCTCTAAGTCTAATATTAGATACAATTAAATTTTGATGAATTATTTTTGAAACGGAAAAATACAATTAATATCAAATTTTGATGATTTACTGCAACCAATAAAAAAATGCGAGGTTATATGCAAAATTTGATATTAATTGTACTTTTGCGTTAAGTTCAAAACTAATTAATCAAAATTTAATTGCATCTAATATTAGACTTATTTTGCTCTCAAAATGAAATATATACTGTGAAATATGAATACAGTTAACATATATGATCTATCTTCTATAAATATGTTATTGCAATAAATAAATAACACATGGGCCTATATATAATATTTGTCCTTGTCAGCCAATACGTACAGAGCATGATAGGGATGGTTCGTCAATTAATGATAAAATTGTTTCAAAGGACATGTTAGTACTAGACTTAATTAGTATCAAGAAGACTCAAGAGTCAACACTCAATAGGAGAGGAGATAAATCCAACATTATTAATTGCAAAGGGACATTTTTTTGTATCACTTTTCTTCCGGATGTTCTCCAAGTACTAAAAATAATCTTCATAAAGTTTCACTTTTGAAACTTGAATTACTGAGATAACAAATGATAATTTTTCTGACTTGCAATAAATTATTAATACAAGATCCATTATAAACGTCTCACTTGTGCAAACACTTCAAAGGTTTAATTTTAATTTTTTTTATTTTTGATTAATATAACAGACTTACTCGAATCAATACTAAAAGCTAGAGAAAGTATAAGACAAAATATATAATGAAAGAAATTTAGTTCCAGAACCACATTTTCAAAATACTAGTTAAGAAAATATTTAAGTTATGAATTAAGGAAGACTTCAACTTTCTTTGAATTCGTAGCTCACTGTTAGACCTTTATTTCCGGTAAGATTTTTCAATAATGCAAGGGCTCTCTGTTTGAAAAGTAGCATTTCTATTTTCAAAGAGAGCTGTTTGATGGGACCACACTAGTAGCTCTCTTTTAATTATTGTAGATATGATGTGCGATTTCTAAAAATAGCTACTAAAAGTTAGATATATAATATAGAAATTCTTAAATATTATATTATATGTATACACAATTGCTTTAATAATTAAGAAATACAAACTATTTAACACAAGCAAAAACTGCTATCAGTTTCATTTTAATATGTGTAGATTATTCGAACATTTAAAAAAATTGTGAGCTTTTTGCTGGTCTTACATATAAACTTCGTAAACATTATTAGATTAGATCAAACAATTTTATATGGTATATAATTCTTTTAATTTTTTTAGATGAAAGATTATGTTGTTTTAAATCAACGATAAATTTCAACATATGAAGGCGTGCATCAAAATATTATCTAAGATTTGTGTATTCTGAAAGTTCAAAGTATTATGAAATTTACTTGACTTAATTCAGATTGTTTTATAGAAATTATACTGTATTAGTTTAATTTAAACATATTGTTTTATAGAAATTTCAACACTTATACTGTATTAGTTTAATTTAGACAAATATAATATATTATGTTTTATATGATAGGTTAATTTGATTGAATGATTCTATAAAATAATTTATGTTTTGTTAACTAAAATGTTTTAAGCACTACTTCCAACATTTTTTTTTCTCATTTTCTTCCGGGATGTTTTCAAAGTACTAAAAAAATCCCACTTTTGAAACATTAATTATTGAGATAACAAATTATAAATTTTCTGACTTGCAATAAATTATTCCTACGAGATCCATTAGAAACGTCTCACTTAGGAAAACACTTCGAAGGTTTAACAAATTATAAAATTTTCTTTTTAATTTTCTGACTTGCAATAAATGATTCCTACAATATATAATGAACCATTTCTTTGGGGGTTATAAATTAATGATACATGTTACTATATTAAATTACTAAAAGTAGTAGAAAGTAAGCAAAAATATATAGTGACAGAACCACGTCTTCCAAATACTAGTAAGAAAAAAAAAATTAGTAATGAATTTAGGACGACATTAAATTTCTCAGATTTCCTTGTGCAATTCGTGGCTCACTGTTAGACCTAATTTATTTCAGGAAATATTTTTCAATAATGTAAGGGCTCTGTTGAAAAGTAGCATTTTTATTTTCTTATACATGAAGGTTTAAGGTTTTGTATGCACAATAATTATACAGCTCAGAGTGATGGGGCCACACGAATGATCAATATAAGTACAGATGTTAAAGGTCGTTTTGTTCAAAGTTCAACCAAAATTCTTGCATTCACAAAAAAATATTAATGGAAGAAGCCTCTCCTCTGTCAGAATCCTCTCCTCTATCAGAAGCCTCGATAGTTATAGATCTCAAAGCCTCTCTGCTACGTGAACTCGACACATTATGGGGCAATGCAAACGAGGCGGAGAACTTCACCATATTTCGCACACCACATAACATTTCCCAAACCAAGAAGAATCTCTTTGAGCCCTCTGTCATCTCCATCGGCCCATTCCACCGTGGTCAAAAGCACCTCCGAGCCATGGAGGAACAAAAAATGCGGTTCTTGCGAGATTTCTTGTTCCGTGGGGACCACCTAAGTTTGGATCTCTGTATATCAGAGATGAAGTTGTTCGAGGGGAGAACACGGAGGTGTTATAGTGAGACATTTGATGATCTTGACAGCAATGCATTTGTCAAGATGATGCTGCTTGACGGATGCTTCGTGCTCGAGTACTTCTCAAAATGGTATGGAGGAGGAGATTTGTATGAGGTTGGCTGGAATTCTAATTTCATAAATCGTGATTTGCTACTTCAAGAGAACCAAATTCCCTTCTTTATTGTTGACAAGTTGTATGAGCTGATTGGTTTAAATCAAGATGATAGAATGGATTTTGTTAAATACATTGCTTATGGGTTGTTGCCCATTGGCTCCATAATTCAAGACCCTCGTACTGAAACTCCATACACCATAATTGCAAACACTCTAGCTGAATTTCCAGATCCTCCAGTTGAAATTCATCATTTGCTCCATCTCTGTTACCACTATTTAGTGCCCAACCCAGGGATACCAGTTGTATTGAATTCCAAACCATTTGATCTTACCAGAATGTTCAGTGCCAATAGAATTATCAAAGGTTTGCTTCATCGGTTTCGTTCAAGGGTGCTCAGAGGAAGATCTCCTCATTCTACTCCTCGAAGCTTGTCAGTGGCATTGCCGAATTCTGCCTGGAATATATCCTCGATGGTGATACCTTCTGCCACTGAGCTCAAACAAAAGGGCCTCAAATTCAAACCAAAGAGCAATCCGAAACATATGCTCGACATATCATTTGAATATGGTGCCTTAAAAATCCCTAGACTAATATTCGACGATTCCACTGAGCTTATTTTCGCAAACCTTTTAGCATTTGAACATTCCAAATATGGAAAAGAGAATATCCCTTTTACAAGCTTTGTAGCATTTTTGGATAATCTAGTAAACACACCAAATGATGTGACAATATTACAAGAGTGCGGAATCGTTGAGAATTGGCCAGGCAGTGAAGAGGAGTTGGCTCATTTCATCAACCAGGTCACCAAAGGTACTAGTTTTACAAGTGATCATTATTTGATGGAATTAGTTTCGGAAGTGAAGAGATACATTGAATCACATCGAATGAAATCAAGCTGGAAGAGGCAGCGAGAAAAATTGTTTCGTGATTATTTTAGCAGTCCGTGGAAAGTAATTTCTCTCTTTGCTGCTTTCATACTTCTAGTTCTTACATCTATACAAACTTTCTACGCAGTTTATGCCTACAAATACCCCCCGAGCTCATGATGCTTTAACTTTCACAATGATATTCAGGGCTTCTAAATTAAACAAGAGAAAAGTGGCATTACCATGTATGTTAGGAAGAGTTATTTCTTTAATCATTTTTTTTTTCTTCCTTGTTTGTCAATTTTCATTCCTTTTACTGTTCTATCTTGTATGTCTTTTGCTTTTATGATTTGCTACGAAGTTTTATTCAGAGGTACCTACCTTGTAACTTTGCACTATATATCTTTGATTTATTTTACTTTGTTTTTGTAGATTTATTTATTTTCAATTTCACCTCTGAAAACACTCTTATCGCAAGCAATTCTGAGGGAATCTCATTTTCCCCAAAAAATATAATTTAAAGAAAATTTACCGTGTAAATTTCTATCGGTAGTCATCATTAAAATATTGTTCGATCAATGATAAAACAAAAATCTAATTAGTTATAATAGTATTTAAGAAACAAAAAAAAAAAAAAACATAACATGGTAATCATGCTATTTAAAAATTAATCTAGAATTTCCGATATGAGAATTTAATCCAATTGACAGATGACTTATTTTTTATTTCAAATATAATTTTAAGAAGCACACTTTCTATATATTTGTATAATGCTTTGACAAGCTGTAAAATATATTATTTTTTTAATAAGTTTTGTATGATGCTTTGTCCACAACTCATCACATTTTCTTGTTGATTTAAGCTTGCCATTAGCATCTATATGTCTTCAGGGGTGCGGTATTGTAGAGCTGGTAGAACAACTGGTGGTTCTGTTAGTGAAAAATTTCCACTAACAGATATATTAATAAGAGAAATATTTACAATATTTTCAATAGAAAGACCTAAGATTCCTAATCAAATTAAACTTTCAGTTCTAAAACTGAGATATTAAAAGAACAATTAAAATTCAGAACATCTCTAGAGGCATTAAAAGAACAATTAAAATTGCAGTTCTAAAACTGAGATATTAAAATATACATTTTGCATGTCATGAGATCGCTAGGAAGATAGTAAAACACTAATTATATTACATGCATCTTTATGACGGTTTTAGAATTTGAATAATTTTAACACATGTAATTTTTAAAGTACATTTTATTATATCTATATCCTTAGCTTTTGATTTTAACAAAGAATAGTTATAGCATTCCCCTCACCCGTCCCCCCATTTATCCCCGAACTATATCTATCAATATTAACTTCCTTAATTGTCATTTATTCCCTCCATTTATTTCGCTAATAACTTTCATTTGTCCCTGCATTAAATTATATTATCCCCTAATAACAATCCCTGCTAATAACTGCCTTAACTAACTTTTGAATTAAATTATACTGTCCCCTAATAACTTCCTTAACTGTCGATGGTCCCGCTAATAACTGCCATTGACTAAACATGACTTGTCGGCAAGTTCAATAATATAGTATTTATTTTTGTCTTGTCAAGTATTTATCCCTATAATATAAAATATTCATAGATATATTACTGAAAGTTTGCAATTAAAATATTTCGAAATAACTATTTATTCAAAAAAATATTTATCATTATGTCTGACAAGTATATATCAATATGTATGACAAGTATTTACTATTTATTTCTGACACAATGATACATTGATTTGATTAAACATTACTTATTAGCAAGTTCAAGAACAAAGTATTCATTTTTGTGCCATCAAGTATTTATCAATGTGACATAAAATATTCATCTAATCCATTTTAGTCATAGATGTCTTACTGAAAGTTGCAATTAAAATATTCAGAAATAAATGTTTATCGGCTTATTGATGTTCAAGAAAGTATTTATCATTATTTCTTACAAGTATTTATCATTATGTCTAGGAAGTATTTATTATTGTCTCTGACATGATGATATATTGATTTGATTAAACGTTACTTATTGACAAGTTTAAGAACAAAGTATTCATTTTTGTATCGTCAAGTACTTATTATTATGTCTGAGAAGTATTTATTATTGGATGAGGGGATTGTTTATTTAATGGTCCCCAGTTGAGCAGAGACGATACAAAAAAAAATAAAAAAATTTGTGCAGGGACGATACAAAAAAAAAAAAATTGTTCGTGGATAACTGATGGATTGATTTATTATTTTATAATTAGAGATCACTGCATAGAGATTAATATTTCCAAATTCAACATAAATAATTTGATGCTTCAAGTTAAACACTAAAATTTTATTAATGATTGAGTGATCTCCTATGATTGTTTTGGAAGTTTCTGTGGGTTCTTTTGTGGGGGTAAAGGTGCGGAGATTGTTATCAAGATTCTTTAACAAATTGTGTTCGTTAGTTTAAATCTCCAGAAATCATCTATGGAAAATAGCAATTTTCTTAGATGTAGCATATCTAAAAAGTATAAAAGAGAAACAGTAATTTTTTTATTTTTTTTTAAAGGCAAAAGCACATTCTATTCTCTGAAATTGGTTAAAAGAGATACAGTAATTTACAAACAAGCAAATAGTCAACAGCTTTCTTAAAACAAGTCTAACAGAATTAAGTTCGACATATACTATTTCATCAGAGAAGAAAAACTTGTAACACCAGTTTTGTGATGCTTTTATATCTCAAAATTAATTTCAACTGAATTTTCAAACTCTGGTGTCAAAGAGCCACATAACGTAAGCTTGTAGCTAGTGCTCAATTTTTGTTTCCTCCCATAATAAGGTCTTTCTCCTGCATACCCTTATGCAGCATATTAAAACTGAAAGAGAGACACAAAAAGATGTGAGACACTGAAAATTGAACTATTGAAAATTTAGAAAAAAAATATTAATTCTAGGGCCACCCACAATGAAAAACCACACAGGTGCTTGCCTAATTAATTCGTGCAAGCATGATATTGTTCAATGACACTGGATTAAGCATTCGATAAAAATTATATGATTAATATATGTCTAAAATTAAGCGGTAATAATATTACATTGGTATTGTACCAGTACAACGATGTTGATTAAATCTTACCACTCGAGTCTAATTTGTTGAACAAAACAGGGCACTTACCGATAGTGCGCACCATGGCTATAAAAACCCATATTTTTTGGCGGTCATCCCTCGAGGCTCTTATAATACATATATCTTTGTGATTTTATTTATATATTTCACTTCACGAGTGAAAAAAGTAAATCAAGGCCAATTTTACACAAGCACTGTATTCTGGAAAATAAATCAAGATGTGGCAATATCATCTCTTAAAATGGTGATTCAGAAGGAACTATGCACCAAAATCACGCTGGTAGAAAAAAATAAAACTCAAATTAAGCTTATTGGATCCTAATTAAGATACTCTACCATAATAATTAATACCTCTCACTACTTGTGAAAAGGCATCCCGGTAATTTGCAATGGGTGATAATTTGACTAAACTAGAACAATATCCCTACTTGTCATCGCAAACAGGATACTAATTAAGAGTAATTTGGACAAATTCCTGCAATGGCATGCTCCATGAATGGATATAAGAATGCTAAAGTGGACACCCAGAAAATGGTGAAGAAAAATGATTACTCGTGAGTTTCACAATTTACTCAAAATGGTTAGAATGAGTCAATAGAAACCAGCTGTCATGAAAAATTCAGAAATTCAATTTTACTCTCTGAACATTTAATAACACTTTTTGATAAATTTCAAGTTTTAACTTAGTTGACACAGAGAAATAGAAAGAGGTTGCTTAGGAAGTAAGCCCATTTTATAAGTGTCCAATGATCTATGTTATGGCCCATTAAATTAATGACGACCAACCCAGCCCAAACTTCTCTTTAATTAACGAACGGAGCAGTGTTGGACAGTTCTGAAAATGTAAAATATACAAATCTAAGGACATTAGTCCAATAGCGAATAATAATAATTGTCCGATTCATATATATAAAACCAGCATATTATCTTTGTTGTATAAGAAAAACATTTGATAATAAATTTTCAATTTTCAATTTTCAATTCTACCCAAATCTTGTCATTTATTTTCTTTTCTTTACTGTACTTAAATAATTCTTGTGAATCTCAAAGATATGCTATCCCAGTAAATAAGTAACCATAATTCAATTATATTGCTTGGACCAAAAGATTACATATTCTTTTCGTTTTGTGGTACATTTTCTTTTGATTTTCTTTTCTCTTTTGTAAATTTGAAGATTTAAATTTTTAAAAGAGGTGGACCATAATGGCAATACAAGGATACTATGAAATAATTTTGCTTTTGCTTTTGATTTCTTTCCTTTATTCTTTACTTGATTTTTCTTCTTTGATGATATGGAAATTCATTGCTTGAGCGACAAGTCATTTGTCACTTTCTATAATAAAAGTTTTCTTTAATTTTCTTGAGCTTAAAAAATTATTCTACTTGAACAATTCTAGTAGTAAAAAATTCTTGTATATGTAGGATTTCTGAAAATAGCATGTAAAATTAGGATTGAGTGGCATGGAGGGGTAATAAGCTGTCTTTTTTGTCATTAACAACGCCAACAAAATAGAGAAATATAACGGAATGAAGTATATAAAATATACAACTTCAAAATAGACTGGATTACTATATATACTAACATATCAAATTATTGTACAGTCCTGGCGCACCCATATTGATCAATTAATATCATTCAAAATGGACTCATTTATGGTGTCTCTGAGTTTGCCTATATATGCTGCATGTACATGGTTTGTAATTTCATTCCATTCGTAGCCTTAAAACATTTGTTAATAATTTCTTTTTGTTTTTTCTTCATGATATATAGTAAATTTTATAAGCATGAAAAAATCAATTGACTAATTAATTTATACTAATGATAAAGTAATGTCTAATTTCCTTGGAATAATTCAGTGCTATAGTTTTTTTGGCAACCAAAGTTCTCAAGAGAAAGTTAGCGGAATGCGGATAGTTGGAGAATGTGGTTTGGCAACTAAATTTCATTCATTACTTCCTTTCGTTTCTGGGGTACCCTTTCTTTTTTATTTTCCTTTCTCTTTTGCAAATTTGAAGATTAATTGTTTGAAAGAGGTGGAGCATAATGGCAAGACAAAAAAATAGTGAAATACTTTTGCTTTTCATAATGTGGGCACCATGTGTTTTATTCTTATTACTTCATTTTTCCTCTTTGATGGTACGGAAATTCATTGCTTTAATTACTTCATTTTGTAGTGTATATATTTCATTTTGAGAGAAAAATAAGTCTAATATTAGAATTATATTTCATTTTGTTATATATATATATATATATATAAATATGAGATGAGCTATAGTGAGCCATGGAGTAAAAAACGCATTTGTACTCCACACCATAATTTCATTTTGAAAATCCAAACAATCGATCCGAACCGCTCAACATGATCTCCATATTGAGATGTGCTTGGAAACTAAATTTTACATTTTTTGGAATTTTTTTACTATTTATTAAGCAATTTTGAAAATTGCTGTTTTGCTGTGAACAGTAAAAACAGTAAAAAATTTTGGACCATCGGATCAGCGATTTTCAAAGTGGCTTAATAAATAGTAAAACAATTTCAAAAAATATAAAATTTTGTCTCCAAGCACATTTTAATATGGAGATCATGTTGAGCGGTTCGGATCGGTCGTTTGGATTTTCAAAATAAATATATAGTGTCATGGAGCACAAACTCATTTTACTCCATGGCTCATTTTAGCCCAACTCTCTCTCTCTCTATATATATATCATTTTGTACTATATTAATTGCTTTATTGATATCTTTTTGATATGATTTAGTTTCAAAACGCAAAATAATACAATTAATATCAAATTTTGCATATAAGCTCGCATTTTTTTATTGGTTGCAGGAAATCATTTGTATAGGATAACGGAAATATATAAGGTGTCTTTAAACCACACTATACATATCAAGTTGGATTTAAATTATTTTCTAAACATTCATCTCATATATACAAGCAGACTAAAATTTTCTGAAAAGTTGTACGCATGTAAAAATATAATTCTTTTAATATTTTTATATTGCAGATTTTGTTGTTATAAATCAATGATAAAATTTCAACATATGAAGGCGTATGTGCATAAAAAATACTGTATTAGTTATAATTTACTTGACTTAACTAACAATATTGTTTTATAGAAATCATTATTATATAACTTAAATTATGCTGTATTATAAATAATTTAATTACTTGCCATAATTAGGATTGTTTTATAGAAATCATTATTATATAACCTAAATTATTCTGTATTAGATATAATTTTAGGAAGCAAATTCCATTGAACAAATTCTAGTTTTATATAGTTTAATTTGAACAAAAATACTAAATTTTGGATTATAGTTTAGGTTTATTTTTATTGAATGATTCTATAAAATAATATATGTTTTCTTAACTAAAATTAATGCTTTAAGAGAACTACTTCTGTCATATTATTTTTCTCATTTCTCTTCCTGGATCATTGTCCCCTAATTAAGTACTAAAAAATTATTGATAAAGTCTCACTTTTGAAATATTAATTATGGACATAACAAGTTATAATTTTTCTGACTTGCAATAAATTATTCCAACAATATCCTACTAGCTCTTCCATTCACCAAACGTCACACTTTTGAAAACACTTCGATGGTTTGATTTTTCTTTTCTTATTTTTAATTGATTGAGATAACAGGCCTAGTACTCGGAGGCCTCTAGTTCCAGTGCAGGTCATAATGAACCATTTCTTTGGGGGTTATAAAATAATGATAAATGTAGATTAAATTTCTACTAAAAGAAGTAGAAATTTAGTTCCAGAACCACATTGATCTCCATATAATAGTTAAGAAAAAAATTGAGTTATGAATTTTGGAAGACTTTAATTTCCTCTGAATTCCTTGTGCCTTTCGTGGCTCACTGTTGGTCCTTCATTTTAGGAGAGCTTTTTCAATAATGCAAGGTCTCTGTTGAAAAGTAGCATTTTTATTTTCTTATGTATGCACAATAATTATAAGAGAGATCTGGTGAAGGTCCTATCACTTTCCAAGCTCCATCTTCGAGCTCAGCGTGATGGGGCCACACTAATGATCAATATAAATACAAATGTTAAAGGTCAGTTGGTTCAAGTTGAACCAAAACCCTTCCATTCACCAAAAAAATTTAATGGAAGAAACCCAAATAGTTGTAAATGTCGAAGCCTCTCCTCTGTTAGAACCAATGCAACGTAAACTAGAATTGTGCAAAATAAATATGCAAACTAAACTCGACACATTATGGGGCAATACGCACGAGGCAAAGAACTTCACAATCTTTCGCATACCACAAAACATTTCCCAAAGCAAGAAGAATCTCTTCGAACCCTCTGTCATCTCCATCGGCCCATTCCACCGAGGTAAACAGACCCTTCGAACCAAGGAGGATCAAAAATGGCAGTTCCTGCAGGATTTCTTGTCCCGTCAGGACCACATAAGATTAGATCTCTGTATATCAGAGATGAGCTTGCTAGAAGAAAGAACACGGCGGTGTTATAGTGAGACGTTTGATTATCTTGACAGCGATGCATTTGTCGAGATGATGCTGCTTGATGGATGCTTTGTGCTCGAGTACTTCTTAAAAGCTATCGTAGGAAATTTAAATTCTATTTTTGAGGTTTGGTGGAATTCTCATTTCATAAACCGTGATTTGGTACTTCAAGAGAACCATATTCCCTTCTTTATAGTTGAGAAGTTGTACCACCTGATTGGTTTTAATCAAGAATTTAGAATGATTTTTCCTAAATACATTGCTTATTTTTTGTTGCCCGATAACTCCATATTTCCAGACCCTCCAGCTGAAACTACAGACACCATAGAATCCATAATAACAGACCCTCCAGCTGAAATTCCAGACCATCTAGCTGAAATTCCAAACCCTTCAGCGGAAATTCCAGACCCTCGAAATGAAATTCTAGACCCACCAGCTGAAATTCCAGGCCCTCCAGCTGAAATTCCAGGCCCACCAGCTGAAATTCCAGACCCTCCAGCTGAAATTCCAGACCTACCAGCTGAATTTGTAGACCTTGTAGCTGCTGCAATTCGAGACATTCTAGACCTTCTAGCTGAAATTCGAGACCCTCCAGCTGAAATTATAGAATTTCTAGCTGAAATTCCAGACCCTCCAGCTGAAATTCATCATTTGCTACATCTCTGTTACCACTATTTAGTTCCCAACCCAGAGAAACCACTTGTATTGAGTTCCAAATCATTTAATCTAACCAAAACGTTCAGTGCCAATAGAATTATCAAAGGTTTGCTTCATCGGTTTCGTTCAAGCAAAATGTTCAGTTCCAATAGAATTACCAAAGGTTTGCTTCATCGATTTCGTTCAAGGCTGGTGCGTAGACGAAGATCTCGTCATTCGACTTCTCAAAGCTTGTCAGTGGCATTTCTAAATTCTACCGGGAATATATCCTCGATGGTGATGCGTTCTGCCACTGAGCTCAAACAAAAGGGCCTGAAATTCACACAACAGAGCAACCCGAGACATATGCTCGACATATCATTTGAATATGGTGTCTTAAAAATCCCTAGACTAACAATTATCGATTCCACTAAACCTCTTTTCGCAAATCTTTTAGCATTTGAACATTCCAAATATGGTAAAGAGAATTCCCCTTTTGGAAGGTTTCTATCATTTTTGGATAAACTAGTCAACACACCAAATGATGTGACAATATTACAAGAGTGCGGAATCCTTGAGAACTGGCTAGGCAGTCAAGAGGAGTTGGCTGATTTCTTCAACCAGGTCTCTGAAGGTAATTTTGTTGCGAGCAATCACTATTTGGCAGAATTATACACGGAAGTGAATAGATACACTGAATCAAGCTGGCCCAGGCATCGAGCAAAATTGATTCGTGATTACTTTAGCAGTCCGTGGGCAACAATCTCTGTTGTCGCTGCTTTCATACTTCTAGTTCTTACATTAGTACAATCTTTCTTTGCTGTTTTTGCCTACTTCATTCCCCCGAGCTCATGATGCTTTAACTTTCACAGTTCTATTCATGGCTTCTAAATTGAACAAGAGAAAAGTGGTGTTACGTACCATGTATGTTATGGAGTTATTTTTTTAATTGTTTTATTTTCTTCCTTGTTTGTCAAGTTATTTTTTTAATTGTTTTATTTTCTTCCTTGTTTGTCATGGCTTTTAGTGTTCTATCTTGTCTGTCTTTTTTTTTATATATGATTTGCTCCGAAGTTTTCATTGGTTTGCTTTACTTCGTGTGTTTTATTGGTCAACATCTGTTGGTTAATGCGATATGCTCATATCTATATATGTATTCCATTCACTGGTGGTCTAACCAACTGCAAAATGTTTTGTTTGATTTCAATATGCACAGTTCATCTAACAACAATAAACATAAATACTTGAACCAAAACTGTAAAATAATTTGACAATTATCCAGAATAAAGATCTTTGAAGGCGAATTTAACCAATTGACCGATGACTTATCTTTCACTTTGAAATATAATTTTAAAAATCACACTTTCTTCTATGTTTTGTATAATGCTTTGACAGGCCGTAAAATTCATTTTTTTTTAATATGTTTTGTATAATGCCAAGGGTATACCGCTCATAAAAATATAAGTGAGCTGGCAGAGCAAATTAACTTTCACTTCTCAAACAGAGATATTAAGACACTTCCTTTTTTTCAAGGTACATTCACAGAAGTTGATTTTAAAGGGCACAAAAATAATTTTTTGTGAGTAAATTGATTATAATTGTATTTTCATGGAGAAAATAGCTATTTACAGAATTTATATGGGCACATAATTACTACTTTTTTGTTACGGTTATAAATATAATTTGTTCTATTATGTTTCATTTCGAATTGTTGAGCTTAATTTCAAACAGAATTAATAAATTTATTAAAGGGCTGGGTAAAATTGAAATTGAACAAAATCTGAAAATGGAGAAGTTGGACGATCCAAATTAATCCCGGCCCAATTTGACCCAAAGACTCAAGAGCCACAAATGATCTGAAGCTGGACGACCTGAAATTAAGCTGGCTCGATCCAACTCTCGATCAATGTTATATTATATATATCAGAATCCCATTTTATAAAATCCAAAATAAATAAAACAACTAATAACTTGAATAATGAAATTTAAGAGAAAAAGAGAGAGCGATACATGTACCCTACTAAAAAAACAATCTCAAAATCACATAGATTTATTTTTTATCATTAACCAGATTCTTGATGTCACCTTGAGAAATCCCACCCTCTTGATAACCTGTTCAGATCTTGGCCTGATGTTTACGGCATTGTGTTCAACACATTTCGTGCGCTTGAAAAGGAGCACGACTATCATTAATCAGTTGTTTATGTAAGCTTCAGTACACTACTAGAATTTGAGTTTATTGCATGCATCTGAAAATGGCTTGTTGCATGGATATACCCTTGCAACAAGCCTGAAAAGGCTTGTTGGATGTGCTTACCCTTGCAACTGTAACGTCACAACTACGTTCCTTACAACTACTAAGTATTTGCAAGGACACCCATGCAACAACTATTTTCTGACTTGTTCCATGCGACTACGCTTGCAACAAGTACGCATGCTAATACTTTCAGAGTTGATCCCGTTTGTAGTTTTTGCAAGGAAAAATAGAGTGGGTCCCAACTAGTTATTTGCAAGGGCAAAGAACAGGGTCCCACCTGACTATTTGCAAGGTTGTGCTACATAGGTCCCACCTGACTATATGCAAGGCCAACACACGTGGGTCCCACCTAACTATATACAAAGCTGGCAGCAATACTTTTTGCATGCTCCATAGTTCTTAATATTTGCATGTATATACCAACACAAATAATGACCATAATATTTGCAATATATCAGCATGCCCTAATTCTACAATCCTCCATGTACCAATCTGATACCAACCCGGTACCAAGCCAGTAACTTTTTAAATTTCCCATTGAACCAAACTAACATATACATTGAAATATAGAAAAAAAACATATAGTAAACATTCATCAACATAGTATAATCATCATATAGTGTACCAAAAAATACCAAAAAGCATTACAACAAAACAAAAGTACTAAATGGCATGTCAAAAAAGCATTACACATTGAAATTTATAATATTCGCATTACCAAAAATGAAGGTCTTTGCTATTTTTTAGATTATGCTACAATTTGCAGCAGAAAAAAACCAATTAGTGCTACTGAGACGACTTGTAGAGAAACCTTAATGGCCTTCATTGCTCTGAGCACCCCATGGCAACTTTTGCAGTAAACATGTGACCAATATCTGAGAAGTTTTGAAGCAATTTAGATGGCTTTACAATAGCTAAAAAATGATGGGAGTTGCTTACATGTGATAGTAATATTGGAGCAATATCATAAAAGTGATGAATACATGCATATATCAAAAATTATTGGGGAGCATTCATTAATTGACTTCTCAAATATAGTCAGTCAGTCATAACAACATACTAACACTACTGTAAGCATATATCATTAAATCAATTTGCTGCAGCAAAATTTGTTAACTTGTATTTGTAATATAAAATATTAAATTAAAACAAATTATAGATTAGAACGGTAAATGCAAAAACTATATTAGTTTTGGAGTATATCTAGACTTATCTTTGCCTTGAACTGTAGCAATCCAAGATGCCAACCTACCAAATAAATGAAACACAACCAAATTTCATGATACATAACTTTGTTTATAACTTAAAAATGAGGAAAGACATGAAATGCCCTTGCTTCCAGCCTGACTTATTTCAATTATGTAAATAAGGCCTCAATCCTTGTCGGTTTTCTCTTCTTCATTGATACCATTTATCCAAAGGTAGAGATTCATGGAAGAAATTATAACAAAGCACATTTAATTTATGCATGCAATATTATAACAAAGCACTTTTTTTTTTTTTGTTAGCTGCACTTAGCACCTTAATTTTGGAATTATTTTGGAGTAAAGTAAATGTTGATAGATGTTGCCAACTTAATCCCCAACTTGCAACAACTATAGATAACAAAGTCAGGGTAATTTAATGAACTTCTTGTTGTCTTGTGTTTCAACTAGTGAGGATTGCCAAGGATCAATTCAAAGCTTATAGAGGCTCAGTTGAAAATAGAGGATTACTATCCTTGTTGAACCTAATTCATATTAATAAAATGAGATCCTGAAACCGCACTGCAAATTCAAGGACTATGATTGACCACTTAATAAAAATCAGAGAAGTGATTAGGAGCGCACCTCGTCAGCCCCGCTGCCCCTACCTAACCATGGAAGGGAACAAGTAAAATGACTTGAGAACATCCACCGGTACATCTATTTGGATCAATAGCTCAAGAGGCATGTGTGCATGGGCCTCTGGCTTCTTTGTTACTCCCGTTTTTGTGCCTTTTGTTCTCACTAGCTCCATCTTGAAATTGAAAACAAATCAAATGTGTTAAAAAATGATAAGTGTTGATTGATCGGTTTAGAACTTCAGATTTACCATTTAATTGTGTATCTACCAATCACAAATGGACTAAGCTACAACAGATCAAACCATTTAGACAATCTAGCCAGTATATCACTAATCGATATAAACAACTCTTTTACACTATCCAGTTGACATAATTTCACAATTTACAATTCAGAAAAAAAAATTACTACAATTTGATCTGGTCCACTGTAGCTGGTCCTCTGGTACTTCTCAAGCATCTTTGCCATGCTACAAAGTATAAAAAATAAACAAATTCATGAATACATTCATCAGGATTAGATACATATTTGTCAAAAGAAATTATTAGTGTGCAGAGCTAGCTTGAACCAATTGGAGTAACAAAAGGTGCTATATATTGGACAAATTGGAGTAGGAGAATAAAATTGGCTAACTTGGACCAGGCAATTATTAGTGTGCAGAGCTAGCATAGTACCAGCACCAACTATTATTTGTTTCAACTCAAACTTTGACACAGATGCACATTAAAATTTTCAAAAGGAATAACCAAAAATTGGAGTCGGAGGAAAATTAAGTGTGGCTTCTGACCATCCATCAAAGGCACGCCCTTCTCTAAGCTCCCCTTTTAGCTTTCAATAGAAATTAAAAGTGAAGTTTAATTTTGGTGAGTTGGAAAAGAGGAGAGGGATAAACCCTAGATCTGAGTCACCTCGCTTTGGGTGCGGCTGGGTGGAGTAGGGAGTGGTTGGGCGGAGGAGTAGGGGTGCGGCTGAGAGGAGGGGGTTAAACCCTAAGCGAAAGTGGTGGCTGGAATTTAGTGAGGAAGAGGGAGAGCGAGATATGAAAAAAAAAATTATGGATTAAGAGGGAGAGCGGGAGATGATAACTTGTGAAATTTTGGTGAAATTTTGGGAGGGAATTGGAGGGAAGTGAAATTTTTTGGATTTTAACACTGTGTTTGGTTGAAGAGGGGAGATGAGCACAGAGAGGAGAGATTTCGGAGAGAATAAAAAAACGCTACCCACGTATCAAAAGGTAGAAAGGGTTTCAGATACTCTCAGGTAACGTAAAATGTGTGTTTAGATTGGGCCATGTAGTTATCTTCACACACCAATATTAAAAAATCTTATGCATCCTGTACCGCCAGATCTAAACATAAAAATTATATTACCTCAGAGTAAAGGAACTCCGTACCCACAGCTATTCAGAATGAATAAATCTGGACCGTTTTTCACTTATCGAACGGCAAGAAAGCTTGATATTTAGTAATCATCTAATACATGTACAGCAGTACATATGAAAAAGATTAAAAAAAAAAGCATTTTTTTTTATCTTATATGGTCAAATCATATTTATACATGTAATTTTTATAGACTTTCAACATTATATGTTCCTTCAAATTTAGAAAACATTTTTAGACCGTTAATTTTCATGTCGAAAATCAACGGTTGATCTGCAATAAAATCATTTCAAATCTGTTTTAAAATGATCAAGAAAGAATATTGAAAGTAACCAATATAAGAGTTTGGAAGTTTTATTATGTATGAGTTTTGATCCAACACAAAGTGTTTTATGGCCATACGATGATTTAATTTTTGGTTAAATGAATGGATGGGTAAATAAAAATAAAATTTGATCAAATTTGGATGCAAGACAATAAATACAGTGCTCTTTAATTTAAATGGTTCCGATCGACTAACGGATGACATATTCTCATGCATCTTCATTAACTCACGAAACAAGAGTTTGTGTTCATATTCATGCATAGAAGATGTAAGTCATATACACAACATGCATGTCATGCTATAATATTTAATATGTCAAAATCATTTAATTAAGCAATAAATGTGTTATTATATTAATTATTACGTAAATTTAATTAATATAATTTACATAATTTTTTTTTCCATATTATTCGTTGTATATGATTTACTTAACTTGTACATATATAAATTTAAAAATATTTTGTTCATTTTTAATTTTATTTTGAGTTTATAAAATATCACTCAACTTAATTTATTTAACAATAAGTTTTCATTATTTTGTCATTCTTCTAATTATTTTCAATATATAAATGAAAATAAATATTTACAAATTTAACAGTGAATATTTCCTTTTGTTTCTTTTATTTTGTCACACACGTAAGGTGTTTGATGATATGCTTGAGCGAACCTCTCAAAAATTTTGCTCCATGTCGCATGCTCAGACCCTCCCCGGCCCTCCTCTCCGTCAGTTCAAAATATTGCACTCTCTCTCTCTTGCTCTCCTCTCCATTGTGACAGAGAACTCCATCTGCTCTCACAAATGTGATTTCGCTCTCTCAGTCGCTGCTCTCTACATCTCGCTCGACAGAGAAATCCACCCCACCTTTGTCATTTCACTCTCTCTATCCGCCTCTTGTGGTAAGATTTCAAACTGTTTTCATCTTCTATTTTTGTTTCTTTAGACATTTATTGTAGTTCGTAAGTCTGTTTATTTGATTTTGTGCACAAAAGCTGTTTGATGTAATGCCTATGCGACAAAATAATCACTTGTAATTCGTTATATTTTTTTCTTAACTTGAACCAATTTTTTTGACTGCATTGGTTTCTGACTTCATTAATGAAAGGGTGTAATTTGGATAGGTGAGAGCCTTAATCTGCCCATAATTAGTGCTGAAATCATTACCTTGTTGTCTCATGAATTGTCTCATCTCTGCATTGGCAAGCTGCCGGTGAGGTCATTGTCTCTCACTGCATCTGTTGGTGAGGCACTAGCGGCTTTAAAGGGGTGCCCGGAAAGTGACTTGTGTGTAGTCCCCAAAAAGAAGGCGGTTGTCAGAAAGATCGAGGTGGCTGATGTGATATGTTATCCATGCTCCAGTGAGGATAATCTCTTTGATCCTGCTGGTGCTTTGTATAAGTTCGTTTCTGATCTTTTGTTTTCGAAGGAGACTACTGTTGTCGGGGAGCACTTGTTTGTCGAATTGAGGCTGGTGCAAGGTTGGTGACAATTTACATGCTGTATCATTTCAATTTTTTTGAAATCTAAATTTATTAATTAGAGGCTTATTGAAATCTAAAGTGCATAATTTTCCAAATCTATATAAAATTTATATAGCATATTACAATTTTACGAAATTAGTATGGTACTAAAGGGATGTAACTTGTTGTTTGTTTTTTTTTTTGAAAATTTAGCAGCTGCTGCTAAGCGTGTAATTGCATTTAATAGATTATTTATTACATAGCCTCATCTTAGGCCCTCACATGTAAGTTAACTTGTCGTTTGTTATACCAGAATTTTTGCTTATTTAGGAATGAATGCCAACAAATACTTTTCTTTGCAAAGTTTGTTACTATAACAATGAGTGATGATAAATTATGGCTGGTTAGAATAAAAGTAAAGTTTGTTCATCAATTTATATATATATATATATATTTATAAAAGACAGAGAAGCCCATTATATTACTAGAACTAAAGTTAACTTACATAGTTTACTCCTAATGATGTCACACCAACATATACCAATACCCTGACAATTGGATAACCAGCTCTATACATGAGCTGTAAATTGTTGTACCTTTTTTTTTGCAGTTGTTGAGCAATTGACAGGCAGGGATCATGTGCATTAGTGGCATGCTAAAACTAGTGCTAAAAAGAACTGAAATGTACAAACCAGGGTGCATTGGGCAATTTTTGTAAATGTAGAGTTGTAATTGTTTCTTGATAATTGTAATTGTAATTGTAATTATATTTCTTGGCATGTATTGACGAAGAGTTGGACACGGACCAAGGTGAGGATGAATTTAGTTTCTAGGCCCTCGATGCTTCTTCCGATCAAGAGTTTTAATATTGGTGAATCAATAGTTGTCTATGTTTTGTGTCACAAAGTTTGTACAATTATTTTTGTTTCTCAATTATTTTGAAGTGTTTGTTTTAAATGCTAAAACTGAAATCATCAATGTATTGAATTCTTATATACAACTATTATTCATGTATAAAATATAATATAAACATGGGGTTAAGTAGTTGCATGTGTATGTGATTAAGTTGTTGCATGGACCTTCAATAAAATATAATATAAACAAGAGGTAAAGTAGTTGTATGGGTATGGGGTTAAGTAATTGCATGAACTTTTAATAAAATATAATATAAACAAGGTGGTAAAGTAGTTGCATGGGCATAGAGTTAAGTAGTTGCATGGCATGTTAATAAAATATAATATCTGACCTTCAAAATGTAATTGCATGGGGAGATAGAAAGCAGTTGCATGGTTGCCCATCACATATTTGCATGCGATACATGTTGCATGAGACTACCCTTGCAACAAGTTTGAGGAATTCAAAAACTTCATTTTTGTTGCATGGACCGTACTTACCATGCAACAAACTAGTGGTACGCATGCAATAAACTCATATTCTAGTAGTGGTAGCGAGTGCTACTTCAAATCTGAACAACTTCATGAATTAGCTATTGGTTTAGAATAGTCTAGAAGAAATTTTCTTTAGGTTGTTAGAGGAGAAAACATGGAGGAATGGATGCCTGATGGTTGGGAGGATAGGATAGCTGGAAGGGGATTGGTGGTGAAAGGACCCCTCAAGTGGCGATCCTTTCGCATCCGGCAATCGGAGCCTTCTTGACTCACTGTGGATGGAATTCAGTTCTAGAAGGTCTCTCTGCAGGTGTGCCAATGCTAACTTGGCCCTTTGCATCTGAGGAATTTATCAATGAAAAACTATTTGGTGGAAATGATTGGTTGTGCTGCTAAGGTGTGGGATGGAGGAAAGAGGAGCACTAGAGAGGAAGAGCATGAACTCGTACCGAGAAGTGAGATAGCCCATGCTGTGTTTAAATTCATGGAGCCCGGAGGTGAATATGTGGCAATGCATTCTAAAGCAAAGAATGTTTCGGTCTCGGCACTGACTGCCATGCAAGAGGGTGGGAGTTCTCATGGTGACATCAAGAATCTGGTTAATGATATGTTTGGATTAATTGGAAGAAAGTGATGAAGACTAGCAAATTAATTAGATCAATTTGCATTAGAAAATTAATAAATCTGTGTGATTTTGAGATGATTTTTTTAGTAGGGTGCACTATCGATCTACTCTCTCTCCCTTGCTTATTCAAATTATTACATGTTTTCTTCATTTTCTATTTTTGAGTAGTAGGGTGCAATTATCGTTCTCCTCTCTCTCTCTCTCTCTCTCTCTCTCTTGCATTATTGAAATTATTACTTGTTTTGTTTATTTTGGATTTTGTAAAATGGGATTCTGATATTTATATATATATATATATATATATATATAGAGATGAGTTATGGTGAGTTATAGAGTAAAATGAGTTTTTTACTCCATAGCAAAAAATTCCATTTTGAAAATTCAAACAACCGATCCAAACCGTTCATCTTTTTCTCCATATTTAAATATGCTTGGAAACCAAATTTTATGTTTTTTGGAATTTTTTTACTATTTATTAAGCCACTTTGAAAATCGCTGATCCGGTGGTCCAGAAAGTTTTACTGTTTTTACTGTTCACCCGGATTTTCAGATATTTCAAAGTGGCTTAATAAATAGTAAAAAAAATTCCAAAAAATGTAAAAATTAGTTTCGAAGCATATTTTATTATGGAGATCACATCTAACGGTTTGGATCAACGATTTGGACTTTCAAAATGAAAAAATAGCGTGGAGTACAAACGCGTTTTACTCCGCGTCTCACCGTAGCACATCTCTCTATATATATATCATCGCATTTGAACCTGAATGAGCCTTTTAAGGTGGAGATTGAGAACTTCATTATTTGAACATGCAATTTTTGGTCGCTCGATCGAGTGATTGGATCGAGCCAGATTTGACATTTTTTCAGAATTCTTTGAACATGTGCACTAATGAGCTGTCGTTGTCATTCTAAGTCAATTAAAATCAATTTGTGCATGTAAAATGAATACGACCATGTCTTTCAGAAATATTAGTTAAACAAAGTTTGAGCGAGGCTATATATGGTACTATGCATAGCGTAGATGGGTCCGTAATATGGATTGATATAATCCACTTTTAAGGTACAAATTAAGAATAGTTCCAGATTCTTTGGTAAAGAGTCGATCAGTTTCTTATTATTGTCCTTATTTCCTCCCCATATAATGGTCAATACCGAAAGGTTGTCCCGAGGTTTTAAGCCACTGGAATCTTTGAGAACTGAATTTCCGGTAGCAATTCTAATGCTGAGTTTCCGAAGCTTACTCACTTTTGAAAGATCACCTTGCTGGCATGACTCGTTTTTGTTTCCCACGCTGCCCACCACAAAACCCTTTAATACCTCCAAATTAGAGAGTTCACATACCAATTTTGACATATAATCTAATAGGTAGCACTCTGATATATTTAAAATCATCAACTTCTTGAAGTCTAGTATTTTCAAATATTCTAGCTTCCCAATTGATTCATGAAGCTCTTCTATCCTCGAAATACCTCGCAGGCTAATTAAGTCATGGCTTAGGCATCTATGTTATGGCCCAATTTTACTCTCTGAACATTAAAGAGCTGTCCTATTGACTTAGGCATCTATGTTATGGCCCATTAGCCCAATAACGACCCAGCCCAGTTCAAACTTCTCTTTAATTAACGCACGGAGCAGCATTGGATGGTTCTGAGAGCATTTCCAATCCAGCAATTGAAAAGGGATTGCTAAATAACAATTATAAAAATTTTAGAAATTAAGCAATCCACTCCTACATTGATACAATCAATCAAACAATTGAGAATGAAACACTTGACCAATAAGAATTAAATATTTGGCCAACTCATCTTTAGAAAAGAATTTCTTATTAAGCAATTCTTTCCAACAATTGTTAAATAAGCAATAGCCATACAACCCAGCAATTACAAAAACAATTGACACATCAGCATAAGCAATTCATAAGCAATTACTGTTGGAGATGCTCTGAAAATGAAAAATATTCAAAGATAAGGACAGTACAGTATGCCCATTAGCCCAATAGCGAATAATAATAATTGTCCGATTCATATATATATAACCTGGGTGTTGTCTTTGTGGTATAAGAAAAACATTTTATAATAAATTTTTAGTTTTCAATTCTACCTAAATTTTTTCATTTCTTTTCTTTTCTTTACTGTACTTTAAAACAATGACAATCTCAAAGACATGCTATCCCAATAAATAAGTAACCATATATATATATATATAATTCAATACTATTTCTAGGATGAAAGATAAGTACATATTCTTTTCGTTTTGTCCTACCTTTTCCTTTTGATTGTTTTTTCTCTTTTGTAAATTTGAAGATTTAATTTTTCAAAGGAGGTGGATCGAGCATAATGGCAACACAAGGACATTATGAAATCCTTTTGCTCTTGCTTTCTTTTCTTTTATTCTTTATTTCATCTTTCCTCTTTGATGATATGAAAATTCGTTGCTGTGACTAGCTAGCCATTTGTTACTTTCTACAATCATAGTTTCCTTGAATTTTCTGGGGCTTAAAAAAAATATTTTACTTGAATAATTCTTGTAGCAAAAAATTCTTGTATATGTAGGATTTCTGAAAATAGCATGTAAAATTAGGATTGAGTGGTATGGAGGGGTAATAAGCTGTCTTTTTTATCATTAACAACCCCAACAAATTAAATAGAGAAAACGATATATACTAACATATCAAATTATTGTACAGTGCTGGCGCACCCTTGTTAATCAAATAATATCATACAAAATGGCTACGGCTTTTGTGATAGATGGACTCAATTACGGTGTCTCTGACTCCTATATATGCTGCAATTTCATTCCATTTGTAGCCTTTAAACATCTGTTAAAAAAAAAATTTGTTTTTTTTTTCATAATGTATTGTTAATTTTGTAAGCATGATGACAAAATCAATTGACTAATTCATTTCTACTAAGGATAAAGTAATGCGTGTTGTTGGAGAAAGAAAAAGAGAGATCAGAATGTGGATTGTTGGAGAATGTGGTTTGGCAACTAATTTTCTTTCATGACTTATATTCCTTTCGTTTCAGGTGTACCTCTAATTTTCCTTTTAATTTTCTTTTCTCTTTTGTAAGTTTGAAGATTTAATTGTTCGAAAAAGGTGGAGCATAATGGCAAGACAAGGAAATGGTGAAATACTTGTGCTTTTCGTAATGTGAACACCATGTGTTTTATCTTTACTTAACTTTTTCTCTTTGATGATACGGAAATTCATTGCTTTACTTCATTTCGTAGTTTATATATTTCATATTGAGAGCAAAATAAGTCTAAAATTAGATATACTTCTAGGTTTTATTGATATCTTTTTGTGATGAATAAGTTTTGAAACGCAAAAATACAATTAATATATATCAAATTTTGTATATAAGATTGCATATTTTTATTGGTTGCAATAAATCATTTGAATAGGATAGAGAAAATATTTAAGGTGTCTTTAAAGCTCACTATACATATCAAGTTGGATTTAAATTATTTTCTAATATTCATCTCATCTATACAAGAAGAATGAGTCGAACATCGACTTTTTGAGATCATGAGCATAGTTTATTTGTAATGATTTTATTTTTACACCAAATCACTATACAAATTTTTTGCAAAATAAATAATTGAATTGAAAAAATTATTGTAGATATGATGTGCGATTTCTAAAAATAGCTAGTAAAAGTTAGATATGTAGGAATTCTTAGATATTAAATGTATGCACAATTGCTTTAATAATTAAGAAATACAAACTATTTAACACAAGCAAAAACTGTTACCAGTTTCATTTTAATGTGTAGATTATTCAAAAATTTTAAAAAATTGTGAGCCTTTTGCTTGTCCTATATATAAACTTCGTAAACATTATGAAATTAGATCAAACTATTTTATATTGTAAATATATAATTCTTTATTTTTTTTTAAATTAGATCAAACTATTTTATATTGTAAATATATAATTCTTTATTTTTTTTAGGTTACAGATTCTGTTGGTTTTAATTCAACGATCAATTTCAACATATGAAGGCATGCACAAAATATTATCTAAGATATGTGTATTCTGCAAGTTCAACATATTATGAAATTTACTTGACTTAATTAAGATTATTTTATAGAAATTATACTGTATTAGTTTAATTTAAACATATTGTTTTATAGATATTGCAACACTTATACTGTATTAGTTTAATTTAAACAAATATAATAAATTGTGTCATATAGGATAGGTTAATTTGATTGAAGGATTCTATAAAATAAATTGTGTCATATAGCACTACTTCCCACATTTTTTTTTCTCATTTTCTTCCGGGATGCTTTCAAAGTACTAAAAAAAAAAATCCACTTTTGAAACATTAATTATTGAGAAAACAAATTATAATTTTTCTTAGGAAAACACTTCGAAGGTTAAAATTTTCTTTTTGATTGAGATAACAGGCCTACTCGGAGGCCTCTAGTTCCTGTGCAGGTCATATATAATGAACCATTTCTTTGGGGGTTATAAAATAATGATAAATGTATATTAAATTACTAAAAGTACTAGAAAGCAAGCAAAAAATTATATAGTGAAAGAACCACATTTTCCAAATACTAGTTAAGTAAAAAATTAGTTATGAATTTAGGAAGACTTTAAATTTCTCAGATTTCCTTGTGCAATTCGTGGCTCACTGTTAGACCTAATTTATATCAGGAAAGATTTTTCAATAATGCAAGGGCTCTGTTGAAAAGTAGCATTTTTATTTTCTTATGCATGAAGGTTCAAGGTTATGTATGCACAATAATTAGAAGACAGCTGGTCAAGGTCGTATCTTCCAGCTCAGCGTGACGGGGCCACACTAATGATCAATATAAATACAAATGTTAAAGGTCGTTTTGTTCAAGTTCAACCAAAACTCTTCCATTTACCAAAAAATATTAATGGAAGAAACCCAGATAGACATTGTAGTTGGTGAAGTCTCTCGTCTGGCAAAATCAATGCAATCTGACCCATTTTGGGGCAAAACGAACGAGGCAAACAACTTCACCATCTTTCGCAAACCACATCACATTTCCCAAAGCAAGAAGAAACTCTTTGAGCCCTCCGTCATCACCATCGGCCCATTCCACCGTGATCAAAAGGGTCAAAAGGGCCTCCAACTCCAAGCCTTCGAGGAGGAAAAATGGCGGTTATTGCAGGGTTTCTTGTCCCGTTCCAGCATAAGTTTAGATCTCTGTCTAAAAGAGATGAAGTCGCTAGAAGAGGAAACACGGACGTGTTATAGTGAGAAGTCTACTCTTGACAGCGATACATTTGTCAAGATGATGTTGCTTGACGGATGTTTCGTGCTCGAGTACTTCTTACAATTGTTTATAGGAAAATTGAATTATTCTCGTGTCATATATCGTGATTTGCTACTTTTAGAGAACCAAATTCCCTTCTTTATAATTGAGAAGTTGTATCAGATTGGTTTAAACCAAGAAGATAGACTGAATTTTGAGAAATATAGAATGAGTTTTGTTAAATACCTTGCTTATATGTTTTTGACCCTAGGACTAGCAAAGGATATAAACTCCATTCCATATCCTCCAACCTTCAAAAAAGTTCCAGATCCTCGAGCTGAAATTCAAGACTCCATACACTCCAAAATTCCAGAACCTCCAGCTGAAATTCCAAACCCTCCAGATAAAATTCATCATTTGGTTCATCTCTGTTACCACTATTTAGTGCCCCACCCAGAACCTAGGGTGCCATTGAACTCAGAAAAAGGGGATATATCCTCTATGGTGATCCCTTCTGCCACTGAGCTAAAAAATAAGGGCCTGAAATTAAAACCAAAGAGCAACCCAAAACATATGCTCGACATATCATTTGATCATGGTGTCTTACAAATCCCTAAACTAGCAATCACCGCTGAGAATAAGCCTATTTTAGCAAACCTTGTAGCATTTGAACAATCCAAACATGCAAATAAGGATTTACCCTTTACAAGATTTGTAATATTTTTGGATAATCTAATCAACACAGTATCTGATGTGAAAATATTACAAAAATGCGGAATCGTTGAGAACTGGCTAGACAGTGAAAAGGAGGTGACTCAGTTCATCAACCAGTTCACCGAAGTTGATTTTTTTGAGAGAGATCACTATTTGGCGGGATTATACATGAAAGTGAACGGATATATTAAATCAAACTGGGACCAATCAAGGTGGAAAAAGCAGCGAGCAAAATTGAAACGTGAATACTTTAGCAGTCCGTGGAAAGCAATTTCTGTCGTTGCTGCTTTCATACTTCTAGTTCTTACCTGTGTACAAACTTTCTATGCAGTTTATGCCTAGAAATTTCCCCCGAGCTCATGATGCTTTAACTTTGACAGTACTTTGCTGGGCTTCTAAATTGAACAAGAGAAAAGTGGCGTTACCATGTATGCTAGGAAGGAGTTGTTTTTTTAATCGTTATTTTTTTTCTTTCCTTGTTTGTCATTCCTTTTAGTGTTGTATCTTGTCTGTGTTTTGTTTTTATGATTTGCTACGAAGGTTTATTTTCAGCACCAGTTACAGGCATGTATTGTCTTTTTTTGAGAAACTTGGCAGCAAAGTGATTTTATTGAAATTTAAATAAAGTGAATGAATTGGACAAAATAAAGTATGCAGACCTATATCATTAAATAAATATGTTACTTACACGTGTAAGTGCTTATGTGTTAAGAAGAAATAATCGTAGTGTCATGTTATAATAATAGAACTAAGTTAAATTAAGTTTATTTGATAAGTTTAATCAGTTAAATAAATTATGATATACATAAATTGAATAAAAACGTTAAATTGTTCACATAATTCTGATTAATCGGCCGCATACCGAATAATCGCTTGGCGGTACCGCATCCATCTGACGACCGCATACCGTTATTTATAACACTGAGTGAAACTAGACAATTAAAATTAAAAGTCTGAAACTGTGGTAATAATTATATTTGTCTATAATAATCCTCCATAATTGGGTGATCCATTACAAACAGATCAGACAGTATCCGCCATCCAATTGCAATTCAAAAGTATTGGGCCTACATGGGCCTACATGGGCCTACATGGACCCATTCCCAACTTGTTCATACAATTACAGCCATTATAGAATTCAAAATAAGTACCAAACCAAAATCTCATGGAATTGAATGTCAGCCCTTTGCATTCTCAATTTGAATATTTATTAACAAACTGAAAAATTGAATATCAATTAATTAATCCAATGGAATAAATGTATTTCATCCATGGTATGGTGCTTGATAAAGAAAATACTATTGTACAAATTTATGATATCAAACAAAGGTCCGTTAATTTCGATATTAAATCATTTCAATTCTAACGTCCAAAAATTAGTTAATTTCATGTTTGAGGTCTTAATCACGTTGATGGCTATTTTTCTTTATTGGAATAAGGCTGAAATTAATAGGCTATAATGTGCACTTTGCTCCACCATTACGCGGTGAAAGAAATTAATTGAGCTTGTCATATGCCAAATAATTAAAATTAAATGCGCAAAACTGTAGCGGATTTAAATTTAACCAGGTCAGATTCAACAAACGAATTCAGAAAGGTTAAAATTAAAAGAACGTAACCATTCACATGGATACAGGTTAGGCCATGTTTGGTTGTGGAGTAAGAGGTGGAGTAAATCCCTTACTCCACGCTTAAGGAGTCAAACGAGGAGTAACATAGGCGGTTTAAGATGGAGTAAGATTTGAGCTAAACCGGAGTAACTTACACCACCTAGAGAGGTGGTTTAGCTTACTCCACCAAACATGATTAACTTACTCCGGTTTAGCTTGGAGTAAGAAATTTAATTCGGTTTAACTTTACTCCACAACCAAACATGACCTAAATTTTTAGTAGTCATTAATTACCAGTTGGAACATCATAACTAGTGATAGCGGAAAATATTGCAAACATAATAAAGATTGCTAAAACTTAAAAAAAACAGAAAATTATATTGATAAAATAGTAACGATACAAGATATTTGTTGGGGCTAATCAATCAAAAGAGGACTCACTCAATTCATAAGGGATTTGCTCACCCAAAGGAGATCCAATGGGGACTCGCTCACCCAAAGGAGACCCGAAGGGGACTCACTCACTCTAAACTTAGCATCACACTAAGACAAAAACAAAATGACTCTAATCTAATCTATCCTCTCTCAAAGACTTATTTATAATTAAAGAAAAATAGATGTTATAAAATCTTGCAAATTAAGAGAATAAACCGGCAGGATTCTATTCCATTATCCTCCAATAATGAGCATGATATCAGTCCTCTTAAGCCACATTTCTTACTGTTAATTCCTTGCCAAATCTGCACGGGTTTCCAATACAATTGTAGTAATTAGCTGCATCAACTAGCTTGTAAATTAGAAGGATCTTATGTTAGTTGTATTGTCAGACTACACTGAGCCCACGATTCTAACAACTTTAATTCAAACTCATTGTAGATAGAGAAAATTGACTCTTATATATGCTCATATGAAAATATAATTTAAATCAAAAAATTAAAATTGTATATTGTAAATTATGAAACTATAATCAATAAAATTAGAGAAATTACATTTTAACAAAATATTCAGTATAATAAACCAGAGATTATAGAAGGATAGAAGGTGCACGGCGCAGACATCAAAATTTTCATTCACCTGCTTGAAAAAATACATTTATATATATAGGGGAAAAAGGATTGAAACGTATGGGCTATGTAGGTCCAAGGTTTTGATGCATTTTCCGTAGATAATTTTTGGTCATAATGATTGAAGCAATATCAATGATCAGGAGATTCTTTTGTTAACAATCTGTATAAAATTTGATTTGTGATCATAAATCTTGAAGTATAAATAAAGGTTTTGATGTGTGAAATGGGCTTTAGTATGGATTACAAAATGTTGTTTATACAATAGAAATATATAATTATACAAACATCCTGTTTTCAAAGAACTAGGCAAAGGAACATGATCTCTATGTAAAAGATCATGAATTCAAAAATCAAATGGGAAAAATCCTTTGTTGTATTACAAAAGTATTAAATAGTTGGGTAGCTTGATCTCCAACTTTTTCTAAAAAAAATATTGTTTCCAATTCCTATCCTTGGATTATTCGAGAACGAACAAAAAGCTGGGGCCTGATAATAAACCACCTCATTCGAATAATAGCACTTGTAATAACCCCCTAAACTAGCCTTACACAAAACCCTAAATAGAACAATCCTACCTAGAAATTCATAGGATTTTCATATGTAAATTCCATTTTATGCAAGGTACATATACACAAAACGCTGTTATTTTCAATATTTTTTCATTTTTCTCACAAATATATTCAACCAAGATCTAGGAATCCACTAAGACTCTATAGACGCTTCTTTGATATTGTGCAAGCCTTATGCTGTCACGTAAATGCAAAATTATGCCATCACAGAAACATGGATCTTGTGTTTTTATTTTCATTTTTATCCGCGATGTAAATTGACAAACTTATATAAGGTGCGAAAAAACAATTTTAAGTATGTTCCAGAGGGTCAAAATTCGAGATATGACGAGGATACTTCATTTATGCAATATTATTGAGGTAAATAAAACAACATATATTACATTCATTAATAATGAAGCATCACGATTTTTTAAGTTCTTATTTATTTTTTTAGCACTGGGCATTTGTTACATTAGAGCAGTAGTACTCCCTGAGCATGGGCCTTTAAAAGAAGTGACAGATCAAAGAGGCAGGACAGCCAGAGCAATGGGCTTTCCAGCTCGTCCAATTATGGGCCTTCTACATCATTTGATTTGCCATCAAATTCAATAGGAAAATTTTCTCTATATACAACGTTTTCAAAATTGAGACAGTTTGACCAGTCCTTGTACTAATTGCATCATATATATGATATTATGCATACTTCTTTTGAGAAATGCCAATATGAGCTTAAGCGAAGGGAGAAATAACAATCTAACGAGGATGAACAAATTGATAAATGGTTATAATAAAAGTTTTGTAATTTGTTAACATTTAATTAAGAATTCAGCTCATATGATCGGAGAATATTACGGATTTAATATCTATCAAACAAACAGCATATATATGAAAGCTGCTTGGCACCAGATAAGGAATTTAAGCATTTTAGAAACAACTCAAATTTGTCTCTGTCTGGGGAAGGCAATCAGATAAGGAATTTAAGCTGTTTGGCACCAGATAAGGAATTTGTCTCTATATATGAAATGCTTTTGTTTTCTTCTTATTTTTTTTTTCAAAGAATAAAATTACCTAACATGTTGATGACCTAAATTATTTGCTTGTCCTTTTATACAATTAATTTCGATAATTCTCAAACTAGTTGTTGAACATAATTTGTTTTTTCAATGAATACATAAGCATGTGTGAGGATGGTGGGAGAAAATTAATATGGCCAAGTGGAAGTTGTGAACATTATATTAAGAATTGAGAATTGACTACCTTATTAACTGTTGAAGCAGAGGATGTACGGTCTGTGTATGTGTGTACACGCACCGTGTACCTGGCCGCTAGAGCAGATATGGAAGGTGGCAGCTGGTTGTGTTGTTATGGAAGGTGGTATCTGAATCCGTTTGAGATTTACAATATGTTTCTGAGTTATTTTGGTTCTTATTTTAGGAGATTGTAATATATGAAAAAATGAAAGAAATAATTATAGAAAAAAAGGAAAGAAAAGAAAAAAGAAAGTATGATGTCTAATTTGAGGGAGGCTCTTTCTATAAAGCCTTCCCTCCTTCCTCTATAAGAATTATTCTTGTGTAAGAAATAAAAAACGTGTGTGTGAATGTGGAGGACATAGGTACCAAGTTGGTACTAAATCTCGTTAAATTATGTGTTCAATTCTTTCTGTGTGATTGCTTGTACACGGACCATGTCCAGTGGTACACGGATCGTGTGTGAATTTCCGTTGTTCAAATTGTTACATTAATTAATAAGAGAAGGTAATCAATTACAATTAATGCGATATTATTAGAAAAAGAAAAAAAGAGTAAGGTAGGAAAGAAGAAGTGTCATTTGATATGTTTCTGCATTCTAACACGCAAGTACGTACACCTCCAACCTGTATTAAATTGAATATCAAGAGAGGTCACCTCCCTAGACCACAGAGTGGGTTTGCTGACGCAACCAATTATTTGTCTGAAATGATCTTGAATTTGACATTAAGCACATTAATTAAGTTATTAACAGTCCTTGGACCGGTTGAAACAAAACCAAGGTTCGCTACAAATTGGCAAAGTAGATCGGCTGGGGATAAAATGGGTGTTATCTGATGTTAGCCTGCTGGATTTTTGGGATACTCTTTTTCATGTGATTTGATCTTTCGTGATGATGGAATTCATCATGTACAGTTTTGTTATCCCTGCACAATTTTTTATTTTTTATTTTGGATTGTCTCCGTACAACTAGGAACCATTAAATAAACAATCCACTCATCCAATGATAAATACTTCTCAGACATAATTGCAATTTTCAGAAAAATATCAATAATAAATACTTCTCAGACATAATGATAAATACTTTATGTTACATAAATAAATACTTCTCAGACATAATTACAACTTTCAGTAAAACATTAATGATAAATATTTCTCAGACATAATGATAAATATTTTAAGTTACATGGATAAATAATTTATGTTACATGGATAAATATTTTTCAGACATAATTGCAATTTTCAGTAAAACATATGTATTTCAAAGACAATGATAAATACTTGTCAGAAACAATAATAAATACTTTTTTGAACTTTGTTCTTGAACTTGTTACTAAGTAATGTTTAATTAAATCAAAGTATTATCATGTCAGAGAATGATAAATACTTCTCAGACATTATGATAAATACATGTCAGAAACAATGATAAATACTTTCTTGAACATCAATAAACTTATTAGCATTTATTAGCGAGGATTGTTGTTAGATGACAGCATAATTAATATGGGGATTGTTATTAAAGGACATTATAAGTAATGCGGGGATTGTTATTAGTGGACAATATAATTAATACGAAGATTGTTATTAAATGACAGTATAATTTAATGCGGGGATAAATAAAAATTATTGGCAGAATAAATGGGGGGATAAATGACAATTAATGAAGTTAATATTGAGATAGAGAGTGCGGAAAAAAAGGGGGGACGGGAGTGAGGAGATTTATATAATTATTCATTAGAAAAAGAAAAAAGAGTACGGTAGGAAAGAAGAAGTGGCATTTGATATGTTTCTCCGTTCTAACACGCAAGTATCTGTATTAAATTGAATATCAAGCGAGGTCACCTCCTCAGACTACAGAGTGGGTTTGCTGAGGCAACCAATTATTTGTTTTAAGTGATCTTCAATTTGATATTAAGCACATTAATTAAGTTATTAACAGTCTTTGGACCGGTTGAAACAAAACCAAGATCAGCGGGGGTAAAATGGGCATTCTCCTATGTCGGCCTGCTGGATTTTCGGGATACTTTTTCATGTGATTTGATATTTCGTGATGATGGAATTCGTCATATACAGTTTAGTTATAGTAATGCATCAGCAACAATATTTATCTTAATAATTTAAATAAAATTCATTACTACTAATTTGACGTGTATTCTCTCTCTGAAGTCACATATTTTAAATTTGTAATTGACAAATTTCAACAATAATTTATACTTTTCTGCGCCATATTTCATAAGAGTATAGGATATATTAGGCTAAAAGGTACACCCGATTATATGTAAATTTGTGGATGAACAGGTTTTTCATGCATCTAATAACTACGAACAAAAAGTTCAAAGAAAGGAACAAGAACGTTCACATAATTTATTTTTATGAAATTCACATAAATTTGTTGTCTGCGTTATTTATATTAATTCCATGAGATACTGGAGGCAAACCCAAGAACTATAGCACCGATCGATCATTAGCATGATTTATGATATATGTTCCAAAACCTTTTATGGAATCTATATTAATTAGTGCTCCATGAACATGCCGCCGAATTGATCACCTGCTCAAATAAATGTTAATGCAGCAAAAGTTCAGATATTAATTTAACAAGAATGAAACACTTTTCGCGAGGATAAAAAAGTGACCTTTTGCGACGGACTACTCTCATTGTTCAGGTTTTTTTTTTTGCGACAGTACTTTTTGCGACGGACGACCGTCATAAATGCGTTTTTTTCCTCGCAAAAAGTGTCTACTTTTGTTGTAGTGTTATTAAGAAAGCAGAAAATATAAAGCCAATGACGAAAATCATTAGATACTGGAACATAAAAAAGTTCAGATATATTTGTTGTGTTAATTTTTACAACTAATTCTATAAGATACTAGAGGCAAATCCAAAAACTATAAGACTAACCAATATAAACGGAAACCATAACGGTGCTCCATAAATATATATACAGCCGAGACAAATTATACACCATATATAGTTTGCAGATAAATTATATATTCCTGCAAGCATTATAAAACCCAAAAAGTTCTTATTACTTGACATTTTGTAATAATTAAAATTATAGGTCCATTGATGAGAACTTTTATTTGTAATTAAGAAAATTGTAGGAGTTCGGCGAATTTTTTTATATTAATGTTTTGAATATTACACAGGGAATCTGTTTAAAGAGATCAATGTATTTTTTTAGAGGCACCTTTTACTTTAGATGAAATTAAAAAAATAGTTTTTGCATGTAATCCAACTAAGGCACCTGGTCCAGATGACATGTCTTTTCTTTTCTATCAGACCTTTTGGGACATTCTTAAGGATGATTTACTTCGTTTATTTACATCATTCTACAATCATGAGTTGGAAGTACCCAAATTTAATTTAGCATCAATAACTTTAATTCCCAAGAAAGAGGATGTCATTAGGGTACGAAATTTTAGACCTATTAGTTTAATCAATTGTAGTTATAAACTTATTAGTAAACTTCTTGCCGATAGGATTTCAAATGTTATGGATTCCATAATTGATTTATCACAAATAGCTTATATTAAAGGTAGATTTATTCTTGATAATGTAGTTTGTGCTCATGAGGTATTGCATCAGATTAAAATTACGAAACAGAAAAGAGTATTATTTAAGTTAGATTTTGAAAAAGCTTTTGACCATGTTAATTGGGATTTTCTTATAGAGGTTATGCAATTACGAGGTTTTGGTCCTAGATTTATTTCTTGGATTAGATTAACTTTAGATGGTAGTCGAACTTGTGTTAATCTGAATGGGACTCTAGGTCCATATTTTTCTTGTAAAAGAGGGGTGAGGCAAGGAGATCCCTTGTCCCCTTTTCTCTTTATTTTAGTTACCGATGCATTAAATAAGATTCTGTTGAAAGCACAAAACGGGGGTTTTATAGTGGGTTTAGGTAATTTTCCTAATTTAGGTAATGTGTTAAATTTACATTTTGCAGATGATACTTTACTATTTCTTAAAGCTGATAGACATATTTTAGCTAATATTAAATGGCTTCTTTTGGCATTTGAAAATGTCTCCGGTCTCAAGATTAATTATGACAAAAGTGAGATGTACCCATTAAATTTCAATGATTTAGAGTGTGCTGATTTAGCTTCTGTTTTGGGTTGCAAAGTAGTTACTTTACCTCTTACCTATTTAGGTGTCCCGATCAATAATAAGTCTCTTACAGACATTGATTGGCAACTTCTTATAGATAAAATTGAGAAAAAATTGCAAACTTGGAAGGGCTCCTTATTATCTTTAGGAGGTAGAGTTACTCTTCTCAATTCTGTCATTTCAGCTATTCCTTTATATTGGCTTTCTATTTATAGATTACCAGTTAAAATTAGACATAGAATAGATAAGATTAGGAGAAAATTCTTGTGGCATGGAGGTAATTCTACAAGGAAAAAATATCATTTAGTGGAATGGAGGATAGTTTGTAAGAGTAAAAGTCAAGGTGGTTTGGGTATTTTAGATTTGAAACTTATGAATAAGGCTTTATTGGCTAAATGGTGGATTAGATTTTTAGATAATACAATACATGGTAAATGGAATGATATAATTAGAAGTAAATATGGGACAAGAACTACTACTACAATTTGCTCTCCCTTCTGGAGATCTATTCTTAAGGATATTCCAGTTATTAATTTAGGTTTAAACAAAGAAATAGGTAATGGTCAAACTACTTTTTGGTTAGATAGATGGTGTTTTGAGCATGCTTTACAACATCAATATCCGCATTTGTTTTCCATTGTATCTCATAGATTTATTTCGGTTGCAGAGGCTTTTAATAGTTCTACCCTTCAATTGTCTTTCAAAAGACAGTTGACTGGGGTATGTTTAGAAGAATGACATGCTTTACAATGTAGATTTTAGCATTTCACTTTGTCTGATCAGTTAGAAGATAGATTGATTTGGAGATAGTCCAAGGATGATAATTTTACTGTACATTCTTTTTATCAATGGCTTGAATATGGGGGTATTCCTAACAAGGAGTACAATTCTATTTGGAAATCGCATATCCCTTTGAAAATAAAAATATTCTTATGGTTAGTTAGACGGGATAAAATCCTTACTAAAATTAATTTAGCTAATAAAGGTTGGCCATGTGATATTTCTTGTGTTTTTTGTGGTCAACCTGAAGATACTGAACATCTTTTTATACATTGTTCTTACATTAGATTAATTTGGAATTGGATTGCTGATCATAATAACTTTACATTTACTTGTGCATCTTTAGAGGATTTATGGGTATTAGATGCATACATTCCTTTAAAGGATAGGTTATTGGTTGAGCTACTTAGAGGATCCATTTTATGGACTATTTGGCTGGAAAGAAATAGAATTTGTTTTAATGATGCTAACCCTCTACCGATTAAATCTATTGGAACAAAAATTATTTCATGAGCTAGCTTTTGGTGTCAATCTCGATTAGATGATTCATTTTTCAAATTGAGTCTAATGCTCCCTTCTGATGTTAAGGATCTCCCAGATCAAATACAAGAGGAAGAGGTAAGAAGTCCAGAATTGGCTCAAGTAGTGGACCTTCTAATGTCCATTTCCCAAGTGGACAGTTCAGAGGATATGCCGGGTTTTGGAGCTGGCAACCCTCCATCTCCAATGTCTGGAGAAGAGGAGAGTGATGAAGATTTATTGGATATATAGTCCTTAGCTTTATATACTTTCAATGTTTTTAGTAGATTCTTATGTTTTTACTTTTCTTAGTTGTGAGCTTGTTTCTGTGAACTTGTTCTTCTTTTGTTTTTACTTTGTTTTTATAGCTGTATGGACCTGTTATATTTGATTTTGGTACCAATTTGGTACTAAATCAGATATGCTTTGATTTCAAATGAAATCGGTGGTATATACCACTTTTCTTCAAAAAAAGAATATTACACAGGGAATAGTATATTAATGTTTTGACAATTTTTTCTACATATTGCTTGCCTTTGATCTGAGAGACCGTCATGTCATTATCCCATTAAATATGCTGGCATAAATTAAATTTACTTGTGGTGCTTAATTTGATGCATATAAAACAATGGATTGTACAAAATTTGTTATAGAGAACAGCGTCGGAAAATAACTAGTTACTGAACTTTATAATTGACTCTGTTTAGTGGTTTTTGTAAGCAATCTAAGTTGATGAGCTAAAAAAATGCGCAAAGTTGTTTCAATCATGCTTCGGATGATCAGGATCGTTGTGCGGTAAAGGGTTATACTTCGAATTTTGGTTGTAAACATCTAATTAAGAGTTTTGACTCTCTATAACTGGTGAATATTACGGATTTCATTTCAATCAAAGAAACAACTCATGGAAGAGTTCAGCACCAGATGAGAGATTTAAGCAGCTTAAAAATAGCTCAAGTTTGTCTTTCTCTGGGGAAGGTTAACTCTGTAAGATACATTGTCAAACATGTTGCAGGTGTTTTTTTTCTTATTTCTTGAAAGAATAAATTACCTAAGATCGATGTTGATGATTTAAATTATTTGACATTATTTTTATACAATTTATTTATTAGCTAACTTTCAAAGTAGCGGTTGAAATTTGTTTTTCAATGATCACATGCCTACATTAGCAAGAATGAGGATGGTAGGAGATATGGGCAAGAGATGTTAAATTAATTAACACGTAAAATGTTATACTTGACCCTCTCAAGAGTGATATAGCAATATCTTTACATCTATTTATGATTTGTCCAACAAAGAGGGAAAAAAAAATATAACAATTAAAACTGAATCAACTATATAGAATGCTTTATTGACAGTCAAGTTTTATAGAATTCAATACTTTTAGATGTATTAAATTAAATCCACAAATATATGTAATTTACTCCCGAACATATAACAAGACAATTGCATGCTAGTCTCTTAGATGAAGGCAGACACCATACATGAATTCCAACACGGCAATTCCACACTCCAATCACTAAACAAAAACTCAAAACACACAATCAGAACTTGTTAAATTTGTTGTTACAAATAACATTGTGAAACAAAACATATATTTCATACACAAATTATTTTTCTTAAAATAATTCAATTTTCGTCTACAAAACCTTTTTCAACATCACACACATGTATTCTCATGCGAACACAAACCAATTCTCATGAATCAAGTGTTGCTCATTTCACTATCTTTTTGAATCGGTGAAGGATAAAACGAATAATGAAGGTCATAGAGCAGAGAAAAGAGGAGCATGTATTGGCGAAGGGAAACAAGTGATGGAAACCTTCTTTTTATTTTACCGCACATTAGCACAGAAGAGAGGCGGCTCATTTAGATGGGAATCAACAAAGCCGATTTTTTTAATAATAGAAAATAAATAAGAGAAAAGGTTTCTGTCCACTGGGTTTTGTCCACCATCTGTCCACAGCGTTATCTGATTTCCACTTTCTAACGGTTTAACTCATATTTAAACATATCGCCAAACGACGGAACCTTCCAAATTTCATTTGTCCAAATTTCCGATCAGATTTCCTATTCTCCTTGCTCGTTGTCTCTTCTCCTCTCCTTGATTGAAATCCAATCAGATTTCTCTCTCTTTCTTTTCTCCTTGATTGAAATCTGATCCGACTATCAATCCTTCTACTTGTCTCCTCTCCTCCTCTTAGCCTAGGACCTAGCTAGGTCAAATGGGATTAATCTTTTGGAGGAAGGGGAAGAACGCCGTGTCACAGGAAGCCCAGCCTTCTGATAAGGCCACAGCCGTGTCAATTTTACAGTCCGTCGAGGCAGCTCTCCAGTACGAGATCGGTTTGATTCATCGCACTACGATCTACGATCGCCTCTCTGCGCTTCATATCGCGGCAGCCAATGGGTGCATCGAGGTGCGTTCTTTAGTCTTATCAAGCGGTACTTCTTTGGCGAAACCGATTTCTCGTCATTTGTTTGAATTTTGTTGACATGGTTCGGTGTGCTTGACTGTAGGTTCTTTCCATGCTTTTGGATCGATCTGTACAACCGAACGTGGTGAATAGACATAAACAGGTGAGAAAAGAGCTTAAGTAAAATTTGAATTTTCTGATTTGGTTTCGTTGCCAGTTTGTTTTACAGTATTCCCCTGTTAATTTTACAGTATTTATCTTGTAATTTTAGAGTATTCATCTTGTGGAAATCTGGAGGAAAGAGATGATAGAGAGGCGATATGGAGTATTGATCTGTTAATTTTACAATATTCCCCCGTTAATTTTACAGTATTCATCTTGTAATTTTAGAGTATTCATCTTGTGAAAATATGGAGGAAAGAGATGATAGAAAAACTATATGGAGTATTGATCTTGTCATTTTATAATATTCAACCTATTAATTTACAGTATTCATCTTGTAATTTTACAGTATTTTATCTTACAGTTAGAGCTTTAAGCTGAAATGTAGCATTTTTTACATTTTATCTTACAGTATATATGGTATTATTTTATGGTTTAGATTTATAAATTTTACAGTATACAAGATTCAATTGAAAATTTTACAGTATACAAGATTCAATTTTACAGTATACAAGATTCAATTTTACAGTATACAAGATTCAATTTTATAGTATACAAGATTAAACCCAGTGCAGACGCTAATAACTAACTCTAACTGCCAATAACTTCCTATAACTGCATTTTCTGAAAGTACAGTTTGAAAGTACATTTCTTTTCTCTTGTTGTGCAAGTTGCAATCTTTTTCTAACTATAATGAGACCACTTCAAATAGTTCCTGGATGTTTTGTGATTAACTGATATATTTTATGTGATATATTGTATAATTATACAGCATGTAGAAGTAATTTTACAGTATTCGCACAAGTCAAAGCTGTGGACAAATGGTGGACAGAAGTCTGTGGACAATTAAACGCTTCCAATAAATAAATAAAATATCAAAATAGAGGATCGTTTCTGAGTTTTTTTGAGATATAAGTAGACCAGAACCAACTATCTCGTCCAAAGAACGGGATTAAATATCCTGTCCGATTTATATCGCTCATAACCTACACCTTAATCAACATAGCGGTGAAAAATAACCAAGGCCTTAATCAACTTAGAAGTGAAAAAAAAAAGGTGGAAGGTATAAGCAGACCCGTCCGGGGTTTTGGTACTTATTGGACTTCCTCAAGCTCTCCCATCTCTGGCCGACACCTGGTTTACAAAAATCAAGTAACACATCTGGTCAAACATCTTTGAAATTGTAAGGCCTACGATGTAAGAAAATGAATGCGCACCAACAAGAGCAGTCCAAATGGCAACATCAGTCTAAGAAAATTAATTCTGTTTTTTTTTTCCGCCACTAAGTTGATTAAGGTCGATTTGGCGTAAGATTAAACGGGACCCGTCCCTTGGACAGGATAATTGAACCCGGTCTACCTATATATATTTCGAAAAAAAAACCAGAAATGATCTCCTATTTTGATATTTTATTTATTTATTTTCTATTAATAAAAAAATTAGATCAACAGAGGCGGCTTATTTAATTAGGCTATCAAATGAACATTTACAAAATAGTCCTGAAGTTTTCAAGTATATGAAAAAGGTTTAAAATATTTAAGGACTTATCTAGTATATATTCCGTTAATTGTCATTTAAAGTAAATTAAATATTAGAAATGAATTTTTAATTTCTTTTCATCAAAGGTCTGATTGTTTTCACTATTAATAATATAATAAGTTTCTACCAAAGGATCTATAAATTTATTATTAGGAAAAAGTTATAATATAATAAATATAAAAAATGACACAATTTTTTTTAGTGTTACTAAAAATAATTGGCAAACGGTTTATTGATCACCGAGTAGTGGTTGTGAATATTATATTTGGAATTAAGAATTGGTCAAATGCAATTATAAAGAGGCATTTCAAGAAAATATAAAAGGTACTTAGGTAAACAAGAAGTACGTGTTTTAAGTTGTGTACAAGCATTCCAATCTACCGAATTTTTTTTTTATCTACCATCTTAATATATTAAAATTTGATCTTATGAAAAATTCCAATATTACTATTTACGCGAGCTCAGGGACTCTATGTAGGCATTGTATGCAGGCCATTAGCTTTGTGCAGACAATGCCTGGTTAGATGGAAATATATAATAGAGGCTATGGGTGTACTGGACCACCTTGTTCATACCAGGGAGGTATAATTTTGTTTATCACAATAATTTAATCAAAATTTGTAAAACATAACTACTAAGTACATACAGAAGGAGTACGACACATAACATCTGGGTCCGTACAAAACACATGACCCCTCTCCGTATACTCAAGTTTGGTAACAGATGAGGAATTGAAACAGTTTAAAAAGACCTCAAGTTTGTCTTTTTCTGGGGAAGGCAATCAGGCCTCTATCGTATTTTGCAAGAAAAAATTACCTAACATCCTGATGACCTAAATTAATTATTTGAACTTTGTTTTTGTCACGACTCCGTCGCCGGGCTGGGAGTCGCGACAAGAGAGGCACCCTCGCATCTATCTTTCATCCCGTCAACCTATGTTGCAAACAAAAACACAAAGAAACAATACGGAGTAAGCAACAAATTTCAGTAACCGGTAATTTAACGACGCGCTTCTCTATAACTGACTTAATTAAACAACCATTCAAATAAACTGGATTAATCCACACAAATTCAAATCAAATTATATATACATATTTAACCGGCGATAACACGAGGTCTGGGTTATCAATAAAACAAGTCACACAATATCCATATCATTTCCATTCACACAATCATATCATCTCACAAATCAAATTCGAACCACATACCGGATATCCCATTAAATATGCATCGTAATCCAATACCCAATTAAATCATTCACTTCAAAATTCAATTCAACCAAACAAATCGAAAACACAAATTATAGAAAAGTCCGATTACTTGATAGCAATCAAATTAGAATCCAAATCGAACTGCAACGACTTTTCATAATCAATGCGACGTAGTTAGAATTCCAATCGAATAGGACTCCCCATAGTATTTTTTTTTCCAAAATGTTTTTCTTATTTTCTCTTTTTCAATCTCTCCATCTCTCATATTTCAAACTTTATTTTGTTTTGTTTTTCACCCTAATCTAAGTGAATGAGCCATGTATAAAAAGGTCTTCATACGGTGGTAAAAAATATAGTGACAATATATATATGCAAAGGCCGCGTGGCATGGGTGCCACGTTGGTCCTTCTCCATTTTTTTTTAAAGATAACAATTTTTTATCAATAGATCATTTAGGTTTTTCTAAATCCTTTAATTTTACAAAGATAACAAATAATGAGGAATTTTTTAATAGTTTAGACCTTCATAGTTTTTATAATTATAAATAAGTAAAAATTATAAGTTCATAAGAATTTATAAAAATATGGGATGTTACAGTTTTTCAATGGGCCCATGCGCACATAACCATGAGTAAGGATGGTAGGAGATGTCTGGAAGAGAGATTAATTAATTAGCATGGGAAAAATTTGAGCAAAAGATGATGGAAAGGGTCTCCATATTGTGTATTTTGTGATAAAATAGAAACTGTTAATCATCTATTTTTACTGTACCAATTTGCTAAACAAATCGGATTTTGGATGGGTAACAGTCAACAATTCTTTCTTTCTTGGAAAACTATGAAAGAAATTCAATCTTTTGTTAAAACACTACCATCCATACAGAGAACTGCTTTCCTTATTGTCTTTTGCGCCACCTGCTGGACTATATGGAAACATCATAATGAAATTTGTTTCCAACATGTGAATGACATGAAGGCACCTTCCCCTTCATTATATAAATCCATATCACTACTCTGCCTTCATTCTCAGATATACCCCAATTCTTCTTATGGATAGTTTCTTGCGCCTCCTTTGCTCTCTCCTGGTATGTACTTATAAATAAACAATACATATATGAATCAGATCTTTGATTAATACTTAATAGAAAATAGTTTATTTGGGTTTTTAACTTTCTGTTATTTGTAGATTGGAGTGATAGCAAGCAATGCAGCATTACTGTTACTGCCTGCTCAGGTTTACTGGCACACTGTCTTACCCAATACTCATATGCCCACTGCCATAACTGATCTTTTGAGCTCTGGTATAAAAATTATCTCTCCCCCTGTACCTCACAATACTATAAAAAAATAGTGCAACCGTTAGTAACATTGTACTGTTTATCAAAATATTCACACTGCGTAGCATAGCGTACTCAAGGATATATCAAAATAAGAATACAAGTTCTTAATATCTTGTTTAAACCATTAATTGCTGCCAAAGTGCCTTATTAGTACTTGATATCGTGCTGGATTAATGTCGGTATATATACATATATAGAAATTAAACTTGCTAAATTTTTTTAGTATTTTTTGAATAAAGCATTATTAAATAACAATACCAAATAAGTACGGATCCTGGACCTATAGGTATCCACACAATCAAGGGTAGAGGTGGATATAAAATTTTCATGCTTGGTATATATGGGTCAATTTTACAGTACCAATAACATTTTACTCTAGACTATATAGCAAAATGATGACCAAGCACGTGAATTTTATATATGGGCAACCATTCATCCATACTGAATCCGCCACTGCACACAATAATCTTAATTAATGTGTCTTTTATTAAATCCATACCAGTAAAACTAAATTGATAAAAAAGTTTTTGCCTTACTTAAATATTGAATGTTATTCTGATTGCATAAACAGACACCGTCATGGATTCCAAGACCGATACCTATGTGAATGTAGGTAAAAGAACTGTGGTAGGGGAACAGTCCATAATTATAGGTCCCTTGATTTACAATTCTGCTGCCACCGAGAAGCAGATGCACGATAATCGTCAGATGAACTTGTTTTTCTTAGAACAAGATCTGCATCCTGGTTCAAAGATGAACATGCAATTTGAGAAAACAAATGCCACTGCCAAGTTTTTGCCAAGAAGTGAGGCTGAGTCAATCCCATTTTCTTCAAAGAAATTACCAGAGATAATTAGCCGGTTCTCAGTTCAGCCTGGTTCTGATGAGGAGGAAGCAATGAAGGAGACTCTGAGAGAGTGTGAGGATCCAGTGTTAAAGGGGGAGAAGAAGATATGTGCCACTTCTCTTGAATCAATGGTGGATTTTGTTGTTGCCAATCTTGGCACAAGAAATGTCGAAGCAGTAATCCCAGTGCTTCTGTACTCCTTAAATATCTTTAACCTTGACATATGGATTCGTAAAATGGCATCCACTTACCAGAAAATTATATTAATGTTAAACTGATCATGTACCAAAATTAAGTTTGTGGTTTATTAGTATTCTTAAGATGCTTAGTGATATTGAAGCAAATTATTCAACATAGCTGTTGAAAATTAATTCAAAATTATTTTTAGATAATCTTTGCATAGCTTTATGTAATTGAGTAAGAGAGAAAGGAAATAAAGCGTTGTTTCTATTCAGAAAAATATTCTTCTCTCTTCAATCTTTTGCATACTGGCACAAAGCAGTGCAGTATTGCTGAGTTTATCCCAACAAAATGGTATCAGAGCCGATGGTTCGGTGGGCAAACGATTGAAGGCAGAGTCAAGTTGCAATCGATGGTAGAGTTGATTGTTGTGCAACCTTGAAGAATTGGGGCGTTTTCCATGACAGAAAACAGCAGCAACTTGGTGAATGTGATGCAACCAGCAATTCCTCTCTTCAAAGGAGACAACTACGAGTTTTGGAGCATCAAGATACGAACTTTGCTCAAGTCGCAAGGTCTATGGGAATTGGTGGATACGGGAGCACCGACCGCAGATCCCACACCAACAGAAACAGCAAAGCGAGATGCGAAGGCGCTATTCTTCATCCAACAAGCAGTGCATGACACCATCTTCTCGAAAATTGCAGCAGCCACCAATGCAAAGGAGGCATGGACATCCCTGAAAACAGCATTTCTAGGGAGTACTCAAGTCATGGCAATAAAGCTTCAAGGCCTACGCAGGGACTTTGAAACATTGCAGATGAACAAGGAGGAATCCGTGCAGATTTTTCTCTCAAGAGTACAAGGGGTGGTCAACCAAATTCGAGCATTTGGAGACACCATGGAAGAGAAGACGGTGGTGGCGAAGGTGTTAAGGAGCATAACACCCAAGTTTGATCATGTAGTTGCAACAATTGAAGAATCAAACGATCTTTCAACCTATTCCTTTGATGAACTGATGGGATCACTGCAGACCCATGTAGCAAAGTTCAGATCAAAGGAGAAAGGAGATGAAAGGGCATTCTACAGAAAGGGGGAGTCCTCTCAAGGCAGAGATGGACGTGGCCATTGTAGATTTGGCGGGTTTGAGTTTCAGCACAACAAAAAGATGTCTAGTGCTTCCAGCAGAACAGATATGGCTGTGTGCAAGCCAATTGTTTTAGAAAACAGAGGGAAGAACAGCAAGCATGCTATGAAGAAGAAAAAAAAAAGAGCAACCCATGCTTTTCATGGTGTATACAGCAGGTGGAAGGCAAAGATCCACAATCTTTGAAGAAATGGCAGAAAATGAAAAACTAGCATCAAGCATTGCAAGAAGAAATATTAGAAGCAAGAACAATGGAGATCAAGAGTGCAAGTTCAGAAGAACATAAGGCTGACATTCTGATCAAGGCATTGCAAGAGAAAAGTTTGAAGAATTCATAATCAAACATGGTATAATCAATTTTGAATTAAGGGGGAGTGTTGAAAATTAATTCAAAATTATTTTTAGATAATCTTTGCATAGCTTTATGTAATTGAGTAAGAGAGAAAGGAAATAAAGCGTTGTTTCTATTCAGAAAAATATTCTTCTCTCTTCAATCTTTTGCATACTGGCACAAAGCAGTGCAGTATTGCTGAGTTTATCCCAACAATAGCTTGGCCGAACACACGTTCTTAATTTATATTGTTTCCTCTGATAGGTATCAACGACAGTTCATTCTAAGGATGAGACACCGAAGCAGGAGTACACAATTGTTGCTTCAGGGGTAAAAAACTTGGCACAAGATGAGCTTGTGGCTTGCCATCAGCAAACATACACTTACGCTGTGTTTTACTGCCACCTGGCAAAACCGACTAAGGGTTACACGGTGAAGATGACAGGCAAACATGGGACGGTAGTCGATGCTGTTGTGGTATGCCATGCTAACACATCAGCATGGAACCCGAACCACGTTGCATTTAAACTGCTGAATGTGAAACCTGGTACTGTACCGGTGTGTCATTTCTTGCCCCAAGATCATGTTGTATTTAGTGGCAATAATTAGAGTGCAATGCATGACTAGTACTGTTGGGTGGATAAGTATATATAGACACTACAATGCGATATTTGTATGGGTAATGGGTGTGCTTTAGTTTTGTTCCTGCTCTATGAATATGTTAGACTTCTGTTTTGAATAAAGTTGGATATATGTCAGCTTCATGTATGGCGACAGTAAAATATATATGTGTGTGTTTATAAGATGATATTTGTTAGCATAATTTCCCAAAAATGATCCGTTGTTAAAAACTGTTGAATTCTGAAGTAATTTTGAAGTAAATACGGAATATTGATGATGGATTGTTTTTATTCAATTCTGATATGTTGTATTTAACATAGAAGAAAAAATCAGAATCGGAATCAGAATCGGGATCGGTCTTTTGATGGTGAAATCGGAATCGGGTGAATCGGTTGGAATCGACTGAATCGGATCGGAAACTCGGATTTTTTTTGTCAAAAGCTTGTTTTAAACTAAAAAAGTAATTTTCAACAATTTATGTTTAGACAAATTATTAAAATCAAATAATCCACTAATACAATATAATACAAGCATGATTCCTCTTCAATAGTTGTTTAACCACTTATATTTATATTTAGTTATGTACTCTTCTTCAATAGTTGTTTAACCACTTATATTTATATTTAGTTATGTACTCTGACAACAAAAGGTTGCATGGGTGGTGGTAGTTGGCTTAGTTCTTATTCAAGAGGTCATGGGTTTGATTCACACATGATACAAAGAAGTTTGGATAGTTGTACATGGTCTAACTAAAAAGATTCCAAGAAATGGAAGAGAGTGAAAAATATAGTTGAAAGTATGAAATCATTAACCAGGGTGATTTTTTTTTTGGATATAAGAACAAATCGATCGAAGATAGAGGAAGAAAAATAATTCATATATATCTCATCTAAGGTAAGAGAAAATTTGAGTTTTGATCCGGACCATCCGATGAAAGTTGTCTATTCTACCTCAGGATGGGTTAGGTTGGGAGTCCATATTGCGATGGTCAAACTATTGCTCATTCTAATTGCAAGAATAAATTTAGTTAATTTCTGTAATGTCTGTTTCGTGCTGAAATCATAATTATTTTCAATCATTCCTAGTTCACTTCGTTTTTTTATTTTATTTTTTCTTTTATTTACTTTTGTATGTATGTCATCGTGGATCCAATCAAATATAACTTATTTAATTATTTTTTATGGCATTGACCTAGCAATGTAGAATTGATATTGTACATTATCTCAATTGTCAAAATGAAAATGACAACTAAGATGTATATAATACCTACATTTTACAGCTAGATGTTAATGTAAAGGAAATAATGATGTGGTACATTATAATTACAAGTTGAAAAGTGATAAATTTTTGTGTATATGTAACAGTTTGTGTAGAAAAAATAGTAAAGATCACATCTAACAGTTTATTTTGAGATTCAAGTTTTTAAATTTCAAGTTATTAATGTTTAAAAAATGAAGGTATGAGGGATTGGAGGCACTAAATATGAAGGCATTTGACTCACCTCTAATATTTAATTATTTTCTATATATCTTGTTAATTCTAACATGATACAATTTTTTTAATTTAATTAGCTTGATATATGTAACTTACGTGAAGACACCTTTCGATACCTTTTGTTTTACTTATATTGTATTAAAATGTTTTCAGCGTGCGGCAAGCAACAGCAAAAGAGATAGGGGCAACTATTATTTCGCTATTTATAGTGTCAAGCAACAAATAGTAGTTTTTTATTTTAACTTACAATTATTTCTTTCGTATATACTGTTGCTGACTCTAGTGCTGATCAGGACATCGGTTGTATAAATAGTACTTGATGTTTGTGGGTTGCTTTATTTTTAGTAATTAAAATATTAATTTATAAATAAAGGATAAGATTTTAGTGATTTTTTTGTGTTAGTAAAGATCACAGAATTAAGTACTAAGTTTTTATTTTTTATTTTCATCAATTATGCTGAAATTAATAGGCTGTTTGCACTTTACTCCATCATTGATTGATCTTGAACTAGTACAGAAAACGCGACCATCAATGGTCTGAAAATCTAATGACACATGGTTTTATAACCGTGCCGACAGGCGTCTTGTATGAAAAGGTCGGTAAATTGTTCACGGCTTCGACCCATGTATATATATACCCAAAACATAGACGGTCTCTTAAATAGACCGTGTACGATATATTTCATAATATACACAATTCAGCCATAATCAACCGTGTATGTTCTCCGAAAAAGTGACAGATCTCTTATGATGTATCACTACAGCAGAAAACACTTTCTGCGACCGGAGAAAGCCGATTCCGGTCGCTGATACTCCGGTCGCTGAAAGCATTGTCGCAGATACTGAACCGATGACGTCACCGGTCACTGAATGACGTCACCCGGTCGCTGATAGGTTTTCTGCGACTAATTTTTTTTTGTCGTTGTTGTTTTTTGCTGACGTCACGAAGAGATATATGCGACCACAATTAACGGTCGCAGAAAGTCAAACCCGGTCGCTGATACTATTCTGTCAGTTTTTTATTTTATTTTGTTATTTGCATTTCTCCATAATATTTGATAGGAAACATACAACATTACATCAAATAACATAAATAAGACAACAAATAATATATTAATTCCACATTAAGTCACATCACATTTACATAATTCAAATTTTACTAAATAACACAATAATAATACCACATTATCTTAATGCAAATAAATGAAAAGAAAACTTTCAAACTGTCACAGCAGCTGTTCCTCTTCTTTCTATACTTGCTTTGTCGATTTACTCCACTAATTGATCTTGAACTAGTTCAGAAAACGCGACCATCAACGGTCTGAAAATCTAATGACACATGGTTTAATTTATAACCGTGCCGACAGGCATCTTCTATGAAAAGATCGGTAGATTGTTCACGGCTTCGACCCATGTATATATATATCCCAAACATACACGGTCTCTTAAATAGACCGTGTACGATATATTTCATAATATATATACACAATTCAGTGAGAATCAACCGTGTATGTTCTCCGAAAAAGTGACAGATCTCTTATGATGTATAGATTGTTTTGGAGAGTGAAACCGTGTCAGTCTTCCCAAAAGAGCACTGATTTTTTACGATGTATACACGGGTATTTTTTTACGAGAGCCGTTTTAGATCATCCATACACTTTTTTTATGTAACCGTGTTTGAGATGCATATTTTTTTTTCTTAATTAATATGCCATCTATAATGGCTAGCAGCCATATATTGTTAGACATAGAAAACGAAGACATGTTCATTAATTAGCCACATAACATATTGACAACATTTACAGTCACACAGATACAAGGAAATTACCAAGTATCTATATATAATATTGTCATAACGCCAAAATTACCGGATGTTTTGTACACTCGTAGCACAATTAATTAGTCAAAAGTGATTATCCATGCACATAACATATTCACATGGCATTTACAATCACATAGATAGAAGGAAACAATCACCTACTGTTTCAAGCATTCTTCACAGAACATATATATATATAGCACATGCAAGCAATGCCATCAACCGCCTGCTGCCTATATGGCCTCACATCATCTGGGAACTGTATGCAGGTTGAATTTTTTTGTAAAAATTAGCTACATATTTTGTTGATTTTATGTTGGAATTAAGTACAATTAATGTTTGATACAATACATACCCAGTCATTTAGAATTTGTTTCTGATGCTCTGTCACAAATGAGTGCATTTACTTCGTTATGTAATACCCGCACTCCCAAGTATCCCTTTGCTGCCTCCAATGAAAATTTGTAAAAAGTACTCTACCTCACTAGGGGTCAAGTTGGTAGTTCATATTGCAATAATAAATTTAATTAATTTCTGGAATGTCTGTTTGGGGGTGAAATCATTTTTGGATAATTATTTTCAATCACTCTATGTTTCAAGTTGACTTCATTTTTGGTATATTTTATGTTTTGGTCACTTTTATATGTTATCCTAATTGCGTAGATCCAATCAAATACAACTTATTTAATTCTTTTTTATGACATTGACTTCGCAATTTATAATGTGATATTGTACATCATCCCAATTGTCATGACGAAAATGACAACTAAGGTGTATATATTACCTACATTTTACAACTAGATGTGAATGTAGAGAAAATAATTAAAATATTGTACATTTCACCTACAAGCCGAAAAGCGGTAAATATTTAGTGTGTTTGTAGAGAAAGTAATATAGATCACATCTAACGGTTTATTTTGATATTTTAGTTTTCCAATTTAAACTTATTAATGTTTAAAAAATGAAAGTAACATACGGAATAAAGACATATTTGAACCCCTATGGTATTTAATTATTTTCTATCTTGTTAATTTTAACATGTTACATTTTTTTTTAATTAATTAGCTTGATATATCTAACATACGGAAAACATATTTCGATCTCTTTTATTTTGTATTAAAATGTTTTCAGCGCGGCAGCATCTCAACATCAAAAGAGATAAGGGCAACTATTATTTCATTAATTAACTAACTTAACTTGTAGTGTCAAGCAACAAATAGTAATTTTAATTTTAACTTACAACTATTTCTTACGTATATACTGTTGATATGACTGTAGTGCTGATACAATGGACGGAATTAGAGGAAGGAAAGAGGAAGGATCAGGATAATCGGATGTAATACGTAGTTGAAGTTTGTGGGTTGTTTTATTTTTAGTAACTCGAATATGAATTCTGCTTCAACAAGTCACACCTACCTTTAGCCCTTTAACACCTGATATGTTCCATTAAATGCGCCACTACCTTCATCCTTCATCTAGACAAGGTTATAAGCGCCAATCTTAATAGGCATGTTAAACCTCGACCATTTGGTGGAGAGGGTGACTCTGCTTTTCTTGATTTTATATCCTGTTTGGTATCAGACGGTAGAATACTTAAATCCAGACCATTCTTTAACATCGCACAAATCTCAAAACACACCCCTTATATCTAGAATAGGCCGTACAAGTCTACTCATAAAAGAAGTAGCGACTCCTGAAATTTTGGGTGTAAGTGTTTGGTAAGTACGCTGTCACCATGAGCAGTGCAGATCACAGAGGCAGTACAGCCAGAGCAATGGGCTTTCCAGCCCGTCCAATTTTGGGCCTTCCACATCATCTGATTTGTCATCAAATTCAACAGGAAAGTCTTCTCTATATACAACGTTTGCAAATTTGAGACAGTTTGACTGGTCCTTGTACTAACTACATCATATGATATTATGCATATACTTCTTTGTGCCAATATGAGCTTATGCTCAGCAAGAAATAACAATCTAACGAGGAATGAACAAATGGATAGAGGGTTATAAAAAGAGTTTTGATTGTTAACATTTAATTAAGAATTCAGCTCCATATAATCAACAGAGGCGGCTGATCAAACAAACAGCATATATTATTATAGCTCTTTGGTACCAGATAAGGAATTTAAGCATTTTATGAAGAACTTAAATTTGTCTCTGTCTAGGGAAGGTAATAGATGCTTTTCAAAGATGTGTCCGATGTTTTGTTTTCTTCTTTCTTTTTTTTTACAGAAAAAAATTACCTAACATGTTGATGACCTAAATTATTTGCTTGTCCTTTTATACAAACTATCTGTTGAGCATAATTTGTTTTTCAATGGTTACATAAGCATGAGTGAGGATGGTCGGAGAGGCGAACAAGATAGATTAAATTAATTAGGACATCAAATAATTGGCAATTTTTTTAGTGACCAAGTGGTTGTTGTTGTGAACATTATATTAAGAATTGATAATTGGCCACCGTATTAAATCATAAAAGAAGGGAATCAATTACAAATTAATTTGATATTTTTAGAAATTCAAAAATGAGTAAGGTTGGAAAGAAGAAGTATCATTTCAAAGTACGTACAAACTCCAACTTGTATTCAATTGAATATCAAGAGAGATACCACCCCAGACTACAGAGTAGGTTTGCTGCCGCAACCAATTATTTTCTTGTAGTCATCTATTTTTTATTTGTCAAACAAAGAGAGAAAAAAAGTAACAAAACTGAATAAACTATAAAGCTTTATAGACAGTTATTTAACATTGCTTCTTTAAAACAAGTTTTATACTCAATAGTTTTAAATGTATTAAATTATATAAATACCACCAATAACTGTGATTTTCTCCCGAATATATAACAAGACTATCGCATGCTAGCTAGTCTCTTAGATGAAGACAAACACCATACATGAATTCCATCACGGCAATTCCACACTCCAATCACAAAACAAAAACTCAAAACACACAATCTGAACTTGTTAAATATGTTGTTGTATATTACATTGTGAAAGAAAACATATTTTCCATACACAAACCAATTATCATGCGCAGATATTAATTCTCATGATATAAATCATTCAAATTATGAAAAAAGTCTAATTACCTTATTGGAAATCCAAAAGGCGATGATATGAAAATTTATTTGTAAAACGAGTGGATTAAATTATTTTCCATCAAGAGTTGGCATTAATAACAATTCAACAATAAGTTAGTTTGATGTGGACAAGAGAGGATCCTATGGGTCGTCACAACTATTGAGATGTTTGTAAAATGGTATATCGTTTTATTAATTATTTGTTCTTTTTTGACGGAATTATATGAATTATTGTTTGTACTAGTGTTAGGCGCAGACTTAGAGAGGAATTTGAATATGATAGCAATGTATCGCACAAAGTCCAATGACGAAGACCGGATGGATATATATGTACCAACATGACCGTTATGTATATTTGCCTTTTGAGTAGTATGAGACTTCTTTTAGCATTTAGTTTGCTGTTTTGTTAATTTCTTTAGCTATGTTGGTGCTTGTAATAATTTAGACGTGTAAGAACTTATGTGGGGTGGTGCCGGCTTGGTACCATTTTCACAGAACCTTGTGATTTTTTTAATGAATATCGGTAGCATATGACCACTTTTATTAACTGGTGAAGAACAAAAAGAATCAGAGAGGATTTTTCTTTGTTACTTTTTTCGTTTTGTTCATTCAATGAAGTCATAGAGCAGAGAAAGGAGGAGCATGTACTGGCGAAGGGAAACAAGTGATGGGAACCTTTTTTATTCGAACAAGAGGACAAAAGAGAGGCGGCTGATTTAAGGTTATCAAATGAACATTTACAAAATAGCCCTTAAGTTTTCAATTATAAGAAAAAGGTTCAAATATTTAAGGACTTATCTAGTATTCTGTTCATTATTATTTAATTAAATTACATTTTATTAATGAATTTATAATTTTTCTTTATAGAAGGTCTGATTGTTTTCACTATTAATAATATAAGTTTCCACCAAAGGATCTGTCATTTTATTATTAGGAAAAAGTAATATAATAAATTAAAAATAAATAATGACACAATTTTTTTTAGTGTTACTGAAAATAATTGGCAAAAGGTTTATTCACTGGGTAGTTGTTGTGAGCAATATTATATTTGAAATTATCAATTGGTCTCTGCACGTATTAGCCTAGAGGTGAGCAGGAAGTCAATTGCAATTAAAGAGGCATTTCAAGAATGAATAAAAGTTACATGGGTAAAGAAGAAGTGTTTTAAGTTGTGTACCAGCATTCCAATCTACCGAAATATTATTATCTGCCATCTTAATATATGGAAAATTTGGTTTAGCACAATAATTTAATAAAAATTTGTTAAAGCTAACTCTCCGTCTCAGAACCCCCGCCCCTCTTTCAAATAGTTTTATGTATATTTCTTTTAGTTGTTATCTTAGAAACTTGATATCTTGTACAGATTTTGAGTTATATATTTTATTGTTTCTTGTTTATCGTATTCTCCCGACTCATATTAACAATAAAATAATATAAACAAACCTACCTAATTAATCATACATATGAAAGCTGTTTGGCAACAGATGAGGAATTTAAACAGATTAAAAAGAGCTCAAATTTGTCTTTTTCTGGGGAAGGCAATCCTCTATCTTATTTTGAAAGATACAATTACCTAACGTGTTGATGACCTAAATTAATTATTTAAACTTTTTTCTTTTCAATGGTCCCATGCTCACATAACCATGAGTAGGATGGTAGGAGAGGTCTGCAAGAGAGATTAAATTAATTAGCACGGGAAATAATTGGCAAATTTTTTACTGACCGAGTACTGGTTGGGAACATTACACTAACAATTAAAAATTGGCCTTTACACTGACTGAGGTAGGGAAGAAGTGTTTTAAGTTGTGTACTGGTTTTACAGTGTATGTAATATAACAAAGACACCTTTATAGATCAGTTGTATCTCTATCCATTATAACAACGAGGTTACGAGGTAACAAAATTTGACCGGCTCAAAAGGTCGTCCTACAGAATCTGATGCGATATTGGTTCTTCCCGTAAGCCTATTACTAACTACTGCAACATCGGTACATGTTGGTCAATACAGTCCTTTACAACAATTGCAACATTTTCAAGGAAGTGAAAGAACACAGGAAGGTTAATTGGACAACATGCATGTATCAGTATATCACCAATACAAATTATAAGATCAAATGTAAAACTTTCAAAAAAAAAAAAGATAAAATGTAAAAAGACAGACAACTAGTGATGGTATTGACAATTCTCACACCTATGCTTGAATTTTACACCATTACAGAAATTAAACAATAGATAATGAAACCACAAAAAAAAAAAAAAAAAATCCCGGATAGGATATAGTCTATGTCGCCTGGATTTTTTTTCTATTTTGTTCATACAATTGAGCCGTGTCATATCTTAAAAAAATAACGCTGAAAATAGTAATTTTTACATAGTGAAAGTAACCGTATATAATAAAAACGGTTATATACTGTAACATTCCAATTTTGAATATTTAAAAATTTTATTTGATTTGATGTTAGTGAAACACGTAATTGAAGAAAATTTTATATCATAATTGGGAAAATGATAATATGCTACGCCTATCGTAGAGGGCCTCCGTGCAACGGCTCAATATTTGAGTTTTTTAAATCCGAACAGTCGATCCGAACCATTCAACATGATCTCCATACAAATATGTACTTGCAAACCAAATTTTACATTTTTTAGAATTTTTTTACTATTTTTTTAGATAGGTAGAAAATCACTTGATCTGAAAAAAATGTAAAATTTAGTTTGCAAGTACATATTCATATGGATATCATATTGAACGGTTTTGATCAACCGTTATGATTTTGAAAACTGAAATATTGAGCCATTGCATGGAGGTCCTCTATGCTACGTGTATAGTACCGTAGCCAACTCCATCATAATTGTAACATTCTAGTTTTTAATATATTAAAATTTAAGTTGACTTGAAATATAGTATATTTAAAATTGTAATAAGTTAGATTTCAAATATATTTTTGAAAAGAAAAAGAACCTTAGCATGTTAACAGCCAAGTGATATTCCTACTGATGTAGAGGGACTAAGTGCAAATTAACTTAATATAATTCATGTTTATCCGTTTAAATATATTATTGGACTGAAACTTTACCCAAGCTTTTATACTTTAGATTATTATATCATTAGTTAGTCAAACTATTTTTCTAGATTTCTTTCTTCTAGAAATATGACATAGTAAATTTCTTTCTTTTTGTTTTAGAAGACATATAAAATACAAAAAACTAATTTTCTCCTTGGGGGATATCGAAAAAGGAAGGGGAGCTGTAAAAACAGAGAAGGGAGATCGAGAGAGAAAATGAAAAATAAAAAGAAAGAAAAATGGTGAAGATAAGGAAGAAAAAAGAGAGAGAAGAAATGAGAGGTATCAGTTGCCCTATGAGGTGGTGACGACAAGGAAACGAAGGTGGATGGAGCTTAATTCTCGGTTTGCTTTCTTGCTTGCTTGTGATCCTGCGGCTACTCTTTATATATTGTTCTTATGTATGATTGATCTGGAATTGGATTACATCCTACAATTCTTTTATCTTTAATTGTAATTCTTTAGATGATCTGTGGTTACTTGATGCTTCTATTCTCTTAAATAATAGATTACTTGTAGAATTGCTAAGATGAGCTATCTTATGAAATGTATGGTTAGAAAGAAATAAAGTTATCTTTAATGATGATACTACTCCCATTTCTGCTATATCATTAGGTTTTAAAATAATTTCTTTAGCTACTTTTTGTTGTAAATCTAGATCTGAAAACTCATATTTGAAATTAAGTCTAATGCTTCTATATGATGTTAAGGATCTCCTAGATCAGATACTGGAGGAGGATAAGGAGTCAACCCAGGTTTCTGGAACTGGCAGCCCTCTAGGTCATATGTCTGGAGAAGAATTAGCGGATAAAGACTTACTAGATTATGATTAGTAATCTTTTCTTATGCTAACTGTTTAATTAGCTTTTGTTTTTGTTTACTTCATGGTTTGTTGTTGTTTTTGTGTAATTTCTATTACTTTGTTGGTTGTTTCTTGTATTTTTCTATCTTTTGCTATTGACACTTTATTGTTGTAGACTTTTTCATATTTGGTTATGGTACCTAATTTGGGTACCATATCAAGTATGTTTGATTTCAATGAAATCGATGGTATTACCACTACTTTAAAAAAAAAAAAATTCACCGTTAAGATTTTTAAATTGTTTGGTGGGAAACTAAATGTCTTTAAAATCGACACAAAATATAGTGTACGCCATGTCTAAACAATTAAGACATATCTATAATTTAGATTGTCGTTTCTGAAATTATCAACAATTACAAAATAGTTCTTCTTTTTATTTTATCATTTACTACAAATTCTTTGGATATATTTTTGCTTTCTGGAAGTTGTAGAATTTATCTTCGAGTGAGCATGATGTATCCTTAAGGTTATAGCCCAAAACTCACCATTAATTAGGACATATATATTACACATATTATCTTATCTTATTAATCTATAAGCTAAATAAGATATTGCATTTTTCTCGTGCCCATTGTTGACAAGTCATGAGTTTGTTTCTCCAGGTTGCTCAGATAATCATGTTTTTTTACAAGCTTTTCATTTATTATTCTTGCTCCACAATCTTCACATTCATGTAAATTAATTTGATGGAACAGTATCTGCAAGAGTAAAAAGTGATTATCAGTAAGGGTGTACTAATAAAAAGGTGATTTTTCTATTAGCTATAGAAGTATCTACAATGGTATACTGACAATATCTTTCGCGGAAGTTGTTTCATTCTTGTAGTATATATATGTTGTTGTTAGAATCGGCATACTTGGAGTAGTGTGCAATTCCAAAAAATGTAATATTTATGGAGCACAGGTTATATTCTATATTTAAATTTCGGTTCATCTTGAAATTTACTTCTAAATAATTAATCTTCTTATTTCTTATTCTCATTTTTTATGAAAGAAACGAAGCATTCATTTCATTATGTTTCATTTTATTATTTTTCATTTTAATATGTTTAATTCTAGTTTAAAATTATCAACAATCACAAAATAGTTCTTCTTTTTATTTTACCATTTACTGCAAATTCTTTGCACATATTTTTTCTTTATGGAACTTATAAAATTTAGAGTGAGTCTATGGTACTATGCATATTACGATTTGTTACCGTGCTACGGCTCTATATTCGAGTTTTCAAATCCTAACGGTCGATCCGAACCGTTCATCTTGTTCTCCATATTAATATGTGTTTGGAGACCAAATTTTATATTTTTTGAAATTTGTATACTATTATTTTTAGATTTATTGAAAATCACTGTTTTTGGATGGTCTAGAATTTTCAGATCAAGTGATTTTCTAAATATATAAAAAAATAGTAAAATTTTTTCAAAAAATGTAAAATTTGGTCTCCAAACACATATTAATATGGAGAACAAGATGAACGATTCGGATCGACAGTTAGGATTTCAAAACTCGAATATAAAGCCATAGCATGGTAACAACCCGTGATATGCATAGTACCATAGACTCACTCTAAAATTTATCTTCGAGAACTTGATGTATCCTTGAGGTAATAGCCTAAAACTCACCATTAATTTGGACGTATATATTACACATATTATCTTATTAATTTATATGCTTAATAAGATATTGCATTTTCCTTGTGCCCGTTGTTGACAACTCGTGAGTGTGTTTCTATGAACAAGAACAATGGTATAATTTTTATTTTGAGTAGCTTTTAATTAATTTATATTATAAAAATATATTATGTGAGATGTTTAAAAAAAAAATTATATTTAAGAGTGAAAGGTTTTTCAAATACTTGTGAATGTGTCCACTCCGGATCCGGACCAAACCTAATAATTCACAAACAAGTTATGTGTACCTACTACTTGAAACCGAAATACTAGACCCTAATATCTACTATTAGATGTGTCCGAAATCAGATTCAATCAGGATTGAAACTAATAAGTATATAGATTTAAATTCGAACCTGAACACTTTTAGGGTACAAGTCCAAATATAATAGTATTCGGACCCTACCCGACCCAATAGCACCTCAACTTGTGAATGTGTTTCTCCAGGTTGCTCAGATAATCATGGTTTTACAATCTTCTAATTTATTCATGCTTCACAATCTTCACATTCAAGTAAATTAACTTGATATGTAAATATTAGATTCATATGTTGTTGTTAGAATCGGCATACCTGGAGTAGTGTACAATTCCGAAACTTGTAATATATTTATAGAGCACAGGTTATATGTAATATTTAAATTTCGGTTGATTTTTTTTTTTTTAAGAATAGAAGTCATGCTTCTATTTTATTAACAATTTCGGTTCATCTTGAAATTTACCTCTAAATAATTTATCTTCTTATTTCTTATTCCCATTTTGTCATATTTTCAGGAACCTCTCTTAAAAATCTAGTCATCTGTATGCTATATATGCGGCACAGGATGAGAACGTTTTTTGTGAAAGAAACCAAGCATTCATTTTATTATGTTTAATTATAGTTTAGACTTCATGGCTCACTGCTCAATGACAGATCTTGAGATTCTTTATTTTGTTTAATTAATTAACATTGCGCAATGCATGCCAAGTTGCCAACTGCATAATTATTTAAATCACTCGTCAAACTCAGTGCAGATCTCCAAGTCTAACTTCATTTGTTTAAATTAGTTGACTTACACAAGTTCAGATCACGCGGATATCTACATCCAGCTGCTCATGATGACATCTTAGTCAGACAGTTATTACTTAGAGAAAAGATTTCTATCCACTGGGTTTTGTCCACTATTTGTCCACAACCTTATCCACTCTCATCTAACTGTTTTTTTTACAGTATACAAGATTCAATTGAAAATTTACAGTATTATTTGAACATTTTACAGTATACGAGATTCAATTTTACAGTATATATTTTACAGTATGCAATATTCAATTGTAAATTCTACTGTATACAAGATTTAATTTTTACAGTATACAAGATTCAATTATAAATTCTACTGTATACAAGATTCAATTTTATAGTTCTGCTGATTCAATTTTACAGTATACAAGATTCAATTTTACATTATACAAGATTCAATTGAAATTTTTTAGTATACAAGATTCAATTTTACAGTATACAAGATTCAACCCAGTACAGACGCTAATAATTACCTCTAATTGCCAATAACCGCTAATAACTAACTCTAACTGCCAATAATTTCCTATAACTGTAATTTCCGAAAGTACAGTTTGAAAGTACATTTATTTTGTCCTGTTGTGCAAGTTGCAAACTTTTTCTAACTATCATGGGACCACTTCAAAAAGGTTACTGGATGTTTTGTGATTAACTGATATATTTTATGTGATATATTAAATAATTATACGTGTAGAAGTAATTTTACAATATTCGCGCAAGTTAAAGCTGTGGACAAATGGTGGACAAAAAGCTGTGGACAATTAAACGCTTCCATAACTTACAGTTGTTGAATGGGGAAATAATCTTCCACTTCTTACAAAGATTACAATATATAAATGACAGACAAAATGTACGAAAAACCAAAACATGATAGCAATACATAATACTAGATCATTATAGTAAAAAGTAAAGAGTGAGGCCATGATACTATGCATATTGATCTGTACTATGGATCAACATGGTCCCTTTTAACAATCACACAGTCAATTTAATCCATTCAACATGATCATCAAATTAAAATTAATGCACTTGAAAACTAAATTTTATATAGTTGAAACTTTTTTACTATATTTTTAAATAGGTAGAAACTCACTACTACTGAATGACAGATAATTTTAGATCAAGTGATTTTCTACCCTATCATAAAAAAACAGTAAAAAAAAAAAACAACAACAAATGTAAATTTTGATTTACATGTAAATTTTCAAATGAATATCATATTGAACGTTTCAGATTGACTGTTTGATCTTTGAAATCAAAAATATTGATCCATATATAGTATTGACCAATATGCGTTATGAATAGTTACCAATGAGGCAATGAGTCACACAAAAGTAAATTAGTCAAATTAGTCCATAATAGTTAATAATTAAATGTTTTCGTACATAATTAATAAACTAACTTGATAGACGGGGGATTAATTAATTTTCACCTTTTGATGAAAGCTGAATCTATTTGAAATGGAAACTTTTGAATGGAATCATTTTCTAATATCTATTCCAAAAGGAAACCTCTGAAATGTCGAGCCCATTAAATAAATTGCAATCTCGATTCAATAAATTATAAAATGATACCTTCACGTGAGAATCACATGTTTATTGCATGTGTCGTTAGATTAGAGCTGGTGAAGGTCCTATCACTCTCCAAGCTCTATCTTATAGCTCAGCGTGATAGAGCTTTGACCATGAAAAAATATTATTGAGGAGGCAAATAGTGAAGTGATGGGGCCACACTAATGATCAATATAAAGACAAATGTTAAAGGACGTTTTGTTTAAGTTGAACCAAAACTTTTCCATTCACCAAAAAATATCAATGGAAGAATCCTAGATAGTTTTAGATCTCGAAGCCTCTGCTCTGTCAGAATCAATGCAATCTAACAAATTATGGGGCAAAACTAACGAGGCAAAGAATTTCACCATCTTTCGCACACCACATAACATTTCCCAAAGCAAGAAGAAACTCTTCGAGCCCTCTGTCATCTCCATCGGCCCATTCCACCATGGTCAAAAGCACCTCCGGGCCATGGAGGAGCAAAAATGGCGGTTCTTGGAGGATTTCTTGTCCCGTGGGAACCACTTAAGTTTGGATCTCTGTATATCAGAGATGAAATTGCTAGAAAAGAGAACACGGAGGTGTTATAATGAGACAGTTGATCTTGACAGCAATGCATTTGTCGAGATGATGCTGCTTGACGGATGTTTCGTGCTCGAGTTGTTTTTAAAATTTTACGAAGGAAATTTCAATTTTTTTTTGGAGTTTGGCTGGAATTCACCTTTTGTACTTTTTGATTTTCTACTTCTAGAGAACCAAATTCCCTTCTTTATAGTGGATAAGTTGTACGAGATTGGTTTAAACCAAGAAGATAGAAATAATTTTATTAATTATCTTATTCAGTTTTTGTCCGAAGAAATAACAGGTGATTCCAAAGACTCCATAAAACTACAGCCTCTACCAGCTGAAATTCATCATTTGGTCCATCTCTATTATCACTGTTTAGTGCCCAAGCCAGAGGAACCAGCTGCACTGAGTTCCAAATCATTTGATCATACCAGAATTCTCGGCCCCAATATAATCAAAGGTTTGCTCACAAGAAGATTTCGTCATTCGACATCTCGAAACTTGTCAGTGGCATTGCCGAATTCTACCGGGAATATATCCTCAGAGGTGATCCCTTCTGCTACTGAACTCAAACAAAAGGGCCTGAAATTCACACCAAAGGTCAACCCGAAACATATGCTTGACATATCATTTGAATATGGTGTCTTGAAAATCCCAAAACTGAAAATCGGCGATTTCACTAAGCCTATTTTCGCAAACCTTATAGCATTTGAACATTCCAAATATGGCAAAAAGCATAGACCCTTTGGAAGGTTTGTAGAATTTTTGGATAATCTAATCAACACACCAAATGATGTGACAATATTACAAGAGTGCGGAATCATTGAGAACTGGCTAGGGAGTGAAGAGGAGTTGGCTCATTTCATCAACCATCTCACCGAAGGTAATTGTGTTGGGCAAGATCACTATTTGGTGGGATTATACATGGAAGTCAACAGATACATTGGATTAAGATGGAACAGACATCGAGCAAAATTTATTCGTGATTACTTTAGCAACCCATGGACAATAATTTCTCTCTTCGCTGCTTTCATACTTCTAGTTCTTACATTTGTACAATCTTTCTTTGCAGTTTTTGCCTACTTCCGTCCCCCAAAACCATGATACTTTTTAACTTTCACAGTACTGTTTCGGGCTTCTAAATTGAACTAGAGAAAAGTGGCCTTACCATGTATGTTAGGAATGAGTTGTTATATTAATCGTTTTTTTTTTCTTCCTTGTTTGTCATTCCTTTTGATGTTCTATCTGGTTTGTCTTTTGTTTTTGTAATTTGCTACGAAGTTTTATTAAAAAGCACCTTGTAACTCTGCACTATATATATTTGGTTTCCTTTCCTTTGTTTCTTTTACTATTCAATTTTCATGGTTATTTTAAGCACCGGGTACAGGCGTGTATTGTCCTTTTTGAGAAACTTGGCAGTTGCTGCATAGGTGATTTTATTCAAAATTTAAATAAAGTGTACATACTCCCAAAAAATAAATGTGCATTCATTTGCTTCCAAATATGACAACACGCAAGCAATTCTGGCAAAATCTCTTCTATGGAAGACCTCTTAGCACACCTCCAAGACTTGTACATGCAGGTTTCTTGAACTGAGACTTTAATTCAATTGACCGATGACTTACCTTTCACTTTGAAATATAATTTTAAAATTCACACTTTCTTCTCTGTTTTCTTCTATGTTTCTGTAAAATCTATTAATTACTTTTTATAATATGTTTTGTCCACGACTCATCACACTCTCCTCTTAATTTAAGAGCGAACAGAACAATTAAAATTTCAGTGCTAAACTGAGATATTAAAAGAAAAATACTTAATTAGGTTACATGCATCTTTATGGTCTTTTTTTTTAATAATTTTAACACATCTAATTTTAAGATACATTTTATTGTATCTACATCCTTAGCAGTTTTTGTTTTAAGGGCACAAATTTGTAATTTTTTATAATTTATTGTACCAAATTGAGCATCAATCTTTAATAACAGAAACTGTTTCTCATCAACAAATCTGTACAATTAGTACATGATTTATCCCTCCTGTGTAAATTTCAAGGATAATTTATAGTATATACCCATACACATTAAATTCTATAATAGCCAACTAGTATGATACCCGTACTTTATAAAAAGGGGCATATTATCAAATCAGGCATTGCGTCCCTTAGAAGTATCTTAATTTAGATCTAAAATATGATTACCTTTAATTTACAACGAAAATTAGCCACATGTTATTTCTCATTATCAATTGTTTCAATTGGGACAATGGCCTAGGGTTGTTCGAAAAGTAAGATGCTACCCCCACAATATGGGCTTAAACCGTATCTAACTTCAAATAAAGCCCAGTTTAGTCAATAGGCCTTAGTAAAGAAATAGTGAGCCTTTTCAGCTGTAAACTATTTGACAACTTTGTGATTCTTTTATATTAAAAGAAATTTCGTTTTATTTTTCTTATGAGTAATATTTGTTTTGCTGGTCTCGGATCATGCCACTGCACATTTTAGATTATTGTGAAGTGACACACGGGGAGTTCTGGGGACAAAATTAATGATTAGATCGGCTGAATTCGTTGGGCTTCACACGGGTTTGTAGTCTACTGGACCTAAATCCTAGATGAATTTTTCTCTGGCAAGTCACACCTACCTTTAGCCCTTTAACACCTGATATGTTCCATTAAATGCGCCACTACCTTCATCCTTCATCTAGATATGGTTATAAGCGCCAATCTTAATAGCCATATTAAACCTCGACCATTCGGTGGAGAGGGTGACTTTGCTTTTCTTGATTTTATATCCTGTTTGGTATCAGACGGTAGAATACTTAAATCCAGACCATTCTTTAACATCGCACGAATCTCAAAACACACCCCTTATTTCTAGAATAGGCAATACAAGTCTACTCATAAAAGAAGTAGCGACTCCTGAAATTTAGGGTGTTAGTGTTTGGTAAGTAAGTACGCTGTCACCATGAGCAGTGCAGATCAGAGAGGCAGTACAGCCAGAGCAATGGGCTTTCCAGCCCGTCCAATTTTGGGCCTTCTACATCATCTGATTTGCCATCAAATTCAACAGGAAAGTTTTCTCTATATACAACGTTTGCAAATTTGAGACAGTTTGACTGGTCCTTGTACTAACTACATCATATGATATTAAGCATATATACTTTTTTGAGAAATGCCAATATGAGCTTAAGCTCAGCAAGAAATAACAATGTAACGAGGAATGAACAAGTGGGTAAAGGGTTATAATAAGAGTTTTGATTGTTAACATTTAATTAAGAATTCAGCTCCATATGATCAACAGAGGCGGCTGATCAAACAAACAGCATATATTATTATAGCTGTTTGGTACCAGATAAGGAATTTAAGCATTTTTATGAAGAACTTAAATTTGTCTCTGTCTAGGGAAGGTAATAGATGCTTTTCAAGATGTGTCAGATGTTTTGTTTTCTTCTTGCTTTCTTTTTTTTTACAGAAAAAAATTACCTAACATGTTGATGACCTAAATTACTTGCTTGTCCTTTTATACAAACTAGCTGTCGAACATAATTTGTTTTTCAATGGTTACATAAGCATGAGTGAGGATTGTCGGAGAGGCGAACAAAATAGATTAAATCAAATAATTGGCAATTTTTGTAGTGACCAAGTGGTTGTTGTGAACATTATATTAAGAATTGAGAATTGGCCACCGTATTAAATCATAAAAGAAGGGAATCAATTACAATTAATGCGATATTTTTAGAAATACAAAAATGAGTAAGGTTGGAAAGAAGAAGAATCATTTGAAAGTACGTACAAACTCCAACTTGTATTCAATTGAATATCAAGAGAGATACCTCCCCAGACTCCAGAGTAGGTTTACTGACGCAACCAATTATTTTCCTGTAGTCATCTATTTTTTATTTATCAAACAAAGAGAAAAAAAGTAACAAAACTGAATCAACTACATACCAAGTTTTATAACAAGAATCAAGTTTTATTTATAGACAGTTATTTAACAATATAGCTTCTCCATACCAAGTTTTATAACCAGAATCACCACCACCACCAAAGAATGGCAAAACCAAGGCCTCATGCTGTAGTGATGCCCTATCCACTGCAAGGCCACATCATCCCAACCGTCCATCTGGCATTGTGCTTAGCTGCTCGTGGAGTCACCATCACCTTCATCAACACAGAAGCCGTGCACCACCAAACCGTGAAAGCTGCAGGTGCAGACTGTCGTGACGGAGATGACCCATTTTACTCGGCTCGTTTAACTGGCCTCGACATACAGTACTAGACAGTAAGTGACGGCCTCCCTTTAACCTTCGGCAGATCACTTAACCATGATCAATTCATGTATTCTGTTTTACACGTGTTGTCGGCATGCTCATGTCAGTAAAAGGGATTTGTGTGAAATTGCACAAGGAATAATGAATAGCAAGGTAAACTTTATATGGGTTCTCTGACCAGATGTTGTTAGCTCTGATGAGCCTGACCCGTTACCACTGGGTTTCTTGGAAGAGACAAAAGGACGTGGAATTGTCGTGCAATGGTGCTGTCAGGTTGAAGTGTTGTCGAACTCAGCCATAGGGGGTTTCTTGATGCATTGCGGATGAAACTCAATACTAGAGAGCGTGTGGTGCGGTGTGCCGATGCTATGTTTTCCCCTCTTGACGGACCAGTTTACGAATATGAAGTTGGTTGTAAGAGACTGGCAGATCGGACTTGCGATCGGGGAGTTGAACAAGGTGGCCACTGATGATGTGGCGGGCCGAGTGAAGGATTTGATGCAAGGGAAGAAGGGAGAACAGGCTAGATATGAGATAAAGAAAGTGAGAAAAATTCTTCAGGATGCAATTGAAATTAAGGGCTCTTCGCAAAAGAACTTTGATCAGTTCATTTTAGACATAACCAATTAGTTATTAAACGAGTACTGGTTTATTACAGAAGAAAAATGTAAAATAATTAATTAAAAACAATAATTATGATGTTCGCGTTTTATATATTAAGTGTGATTTTGAGATTTTGAACTTAATTAGAAGTTTTTATCCAAGTATTTTTGGACCAATTATGCAAAGCGACTTTGGCATTTTTGGGGATCTCGGAAGTGGGAACCATCCTTGAAATTATCTAATAAAATATTTGAGTGAGGATATGGTAACATGTATATTATGGATCGAGTCATGCTATGGATTCATAACTCTATTTTTAAAATTCAAGTAGTCGATCTGACTTGTCTCAACTCGAGTTGCTAACGAGTTGATTTCAAATTGAAGTTTCTTATTGGGAACTAAATTAGCAACTCAGACTCAACTCAGCTCATGAATTCGTGAATTAAATCTAAATTTTTCTTAACTCGGACTCAACTCGGCTCATGAGCAGCCCTATTTCTCTCTACTTTGAGAAATGTAACAAGCATTCAAAATACGTACATTAAGAAAGACATTTATGGTCCTGATTTAAATCGGACGTAATATTATAAATATGCCGGACAAATTTGAAAAAGGTACAACTATTTTAACTAGTTTCAAATATACTTAATATTAAGCTCATTTTTATTCACAATTAACGAACAATTTATAAAATGTAAAGAGAGTTGCCCGTTCAAAAAGTTCAAGCTGATCCTGCAAAATAAGAGTGTGAAATTCAAGCTCATTTTAAGTATCTATGAGGCTTACAAATAAAAGGGTAATTTTAGTATGTTTAAAAGACACATAAATCATAAAAAATTTGAATCCACATAATTAGACTAAAAGAAAAGTTGTATGAAATTTTTTATTTACTTCATTACTCTCTAGCACATCCACAGCGCAGAGACAATGGGAAGAGACTCCACGAGTTGCGAATCAGATTAGTGCATATTTTTTTCTCTTTGAGACTGATTGATTCATGTTGTACAATGTTTGCTAGTAAGGAATCAGTCGGAGGACCAGTCCTGGTACGAATGTTAGAACCTTAACAGAGGAAAAAAAAAAAGGGAAACTTATGATTTGAACCCTCCAACTGGGAGGCTGGGAATACTGCTCTTTTTTGATGAAGAACATGGAGTTCATAATTAGAAATTATTTCAGATCTTTTTCAAATTAAGATTTGCCACTTAATCACCTATTTTGATCTATCATTATGCATGTTTTCAGATTCATTTGTTATATATTTGTTGTTAATATGTTCGGGATTTGTTCATGCAGAGCAAATTAAGCACTAGACCGTACAAGAAACGTGAACTACATGCGATCCGTACAACATAGTGTAAGTACTTCTTGGATCATGTTTTATCTCCTCGACAAAGGCACGTCTAAATTGAAACTTGGTCAGTTTTTGGTACACATATAATGTACATTTTTGTGGTAACTGGAAACAATAGTTAGTTATTGGTACACATAAGATGTACATTTTTGTCATTGTTAGAATCAGTGAGTACAATTGCATGAAAGCTTTGCTGATGATAATTATGACTTGTTGCGAGAGGATATATACATTTTTGCTGGTACAATTAATGATATACAGTTAATTATATATATGGCTTATTGGCAATCTAAAATGTTGTTATGTTACAGATATGTTTGTTGTTGGTGAGTACAATATGCACTATCCATGTTGTCTATTTATATATTTGGTTGAATGTATTTTTAAAATTGTTGGTTGAAATGATGGGTTTAAAAAAGGGTTAGCAAATGGAGGCTACCTAGCTAGATCCTAATTGGGGCGTAATTGAAATATATATATAAATAGTGTATATATATATATGAGGGATCAAGTTATAACAATTTTTGAGTTACAACAAGTTACAACAACCATTTTCTACATTTTCAAAGTCCAAATCGTCGATCCAAATTGTTAGATGTGATCTCTACAATAAAATGTGCTTGGAGACCAAATTTTATATTTTTTTTGGAATTTTTTTACTATTTATTAAGATGGGTACAAAAACTAGTCAAATTAAGACCATTGAATTTTGAACCCATCTTAATAAATAGTAAAAAAATTCCAAAAAAAATATAAAATTTGGTCTCCAAGCACATTTTATTGTAGAGATCACATCTAACAATTTGGATCGACGATTTGGACTTTGAAAATGTAGAAAATAGTTGTGGTAACTTGATCCCTCCTCATATATATATAAATATAAATCATCAACAGTTCAAATTAAAAACGGATGCAAAGCTAAGATAACAACGTCAACGCAATTAAAAGTAAAAACGATATTGTATGCATAGAAGGAAAAATCAGTATCGGTATCAGGATCGTTCCTAACCGATACCAATCCAGGATTGGTGTATCAACGGGTATTGGCCGATTCGGCTTGGAAAATCAGACTTTTTGACCAGAAACTTGTTTTAAACCAGATATTGTGTCCCTTAGAAGTATCTATTTAGATCAAAACTATGATTACCTTTAATTTATAACTAAAATTAGCCATATGTTATGTCTCAATATCAATTTTTTAAATCGGAACAATGGCCGAGGATTATTTGAAAAGTAAGATACTACACGCATATTATGGTCTCTCAAATAAGGCCCACTTTAGTAAACAAAATGTGGGCCTTCTCAGCTGTAAATTATTTCACACCATTGTGATTCCCTTATTTTAAATGAAATTTTGTTTTATTTTTCTCACGAGTAGTATTTATTTTAAACAAATAGTGAGCCTTTTCAGCTGTAAACAAATAGTCTCGGATCGCGCCACTGCACTTTTTATTTTTCTTATGAGTAACATTTTTCTTATGTGTTCTGGGGACAAAATTATTAGATAGGGTGAATTTGTTGGGCTTCACACGGGCTTGTAGACTACTGGACCTAAATCGTAGATCAATTTTCCTCTAGTAAGTCACACCTACCTTTAGACCTTTAACACTGGAGATATGTTCAATGATAATGCGCTACTACCTTCATCCTTCATCCTGATAAGGTTATGAGTGCCGATCTTAATAGCCATATTAAACCTCGAGTAGTGGAGTAGAAGGTTGTTCATAAGCTTATCAATTGTTTTTGGTGAGTTTAATTTTAAACGACGACCCGAACAGTTGAAAATGATTTGCTTTACAAATAATGTATTTACATGTCAAATTCATATATTTTGAAATTAATTCAGTATAAAGTCAAACACAAAAAGAAAATTTAAAAATTAACTTACAAATCTATTTTCTTACCGGTTGACTTTATGCTAAATTATTTTCAAAAATTATCAATTTGACTTGTAAACAAATTACTAGTGAAGTAGATTTGTTTTCAAGGGTTAGAATTTGCCACTTCAAGTTGAGAAAAACCTCACCAAAATATTAGTGAGATTAACAACACCCTAATTCCGCTACCAAGTCTTTCCAAATTCTATGGAACCAGATCCTCTGCTTTTCTTAGAAAGAAAAGCAGGATCATGCTCTCCTGATCTCTCCATTCTCTATCTCTCTTATCAATCTTTGAAAAGCAGGACCCTTCACGAATTCAAATCTAGTTTAATACCGGACGGTAGAATTTATAAATCCAGAATGTTTTTTAACCTTGCACGGATCTCAAAACAGACCTGTATCTACAATAGACACTAAATTTCAATCGCTCAGATAACGGATACAATACATACTCAGCTTTCCTAAGAAAAGTGCAACTGATCCGGTTCCCTAGTTCTCGCCATAAACCTCTAAGGACAACAAGCCGACACCAATAACTGTTCCTTTGCAATTAATAGTGATGAACTACCTCCTCTTCTATTGAGTGTTGACTCAAGTCTTCTTGATTCTAATTTAGTCTAGTACAGACATATCATGTCAACCAGTCTTGTCATTAATGAGGAACCGTACGTCCCTATCATAATTTATTGTATTCAGATTTCGTAGTATATATATTTCATCAAATTTTGCATATAAGCTCGCATTTTTTTATTGGTTGCAGTAAATCATTTGTATTCGGAGCAGATAATGCTAATACTAATTAAATTCGTATCAGACTTTGAATGAGGAGATACGAATACAAATGAATATAGTAAATGGATGTCAAAATCTAAAATCAAATCTGTCTTAAATGGATACTAATACGGAGTGGATAATCTACGAATACGGATTCAAATACAAATACGAAACAAATAATTGTCGGATAATTTTATCATACGAATAATCCATTTATATAATATAATACAAGTATTATAATCAAATCAATGTTTTTTAGTAATGCAACAAAAAAAAAAAAAAAATTGTCCCACAATACGAATCAAATAAGAAGAGGCATTTATATACTGGGACCTCTTCAATTCGATCATAGTCAAGTTAAGAATCTGCTCCGCTTCTCCGTTCCGTTTACGGATTATAAAATTTATCCGTATTTGAATTCAGATATATTGTTTGTATTTAATAAATATCCGAATATGGATCCGGACAATTATGTGCTTCGTTTATCAATGTCTCCCCTACTCTCTACGGTGCACAGTGGCATTTTGTTTGTGCTGCATATTAAGGTCCTCAAATTTATATATTTTTAAATTAATTTTGTATAAAGTCAAGAAGTAAAGAACGTTTTAAAATTAACATATAAATCTATTATTTTTTACCACTTGATTTTATGCTAAACTAATTTGAAAATTTATAAATTTGACATGTAAACACATTAATTGTGAAGCAAATCTGTTTCAAAGGGTTTGAGTTTTCCATATGAAGTTACTTCCATATAATTTGAAGTTGAGAGAAAGCTCACCAAAATATTGGTGAGATTAAGAACACCCTAGTTCTATCGACTGAATCTGCTGTTTTACTAGCAGAATCTTGCTCTCTATCTCTCTCCTCTTTTTGAGGAGATATAGGAGAAAGAAGAGCAGGACCCTGCTTTTCTCGAATTCATATCCAATTCAGTACCGGATGGTAGAATTTATAAATTCATACCGGATGGTAGAATTTATAAATTATTTACCTTGCACGAATCTCAAAATGCACCTACTATATCTACAATAGACACTGAATTCTAATCGCTCGGCTGAGATCATTCCATGTTTATTTATAATTTAATGCGGTACCGAGAAAGATACAGACTTACTTTTCTATGAGAAAAACAGCAGATCCGGTTCTCTATTTCTCCCCATATTCCTATCCGGTTCTGTAGTTCTCCCCATAAACATGTACGGAGAGCAACCCAACACTAATAATTGTTCCTTTGCAATTAATAATGATGAACTACCCTCCTCTCCTATTGAGTGTTGACTCTTTTAAGTCATCTCGATACTAATTAAGTTTAGTACAGACATATGCTGTCAACCAGCAGTCTTATAATTAATTGAGGAACCGTCCCTATCATTAATTGGCCTAAGGGCCTTGTAACAAAAAAACAAAAAAGGATAAATGTTATAACTTGATAAAAATGCACATGCAATGTATTGGCTGACAAGGACAAATATGACATGTAGGCTCATCTATTATTAATTGATTGCAATAACATATTAGTAGAAGATAGATCATATATGTTAACTGTATCCAGAAATCGTAGTATATATATTTCATTTTTAGAGCATGATAAGTCCAATGTTAGATATACTTGTAGATTTTATTGATATCATTTTCTGATAAATTAGTTTTGAATTAGTTTTGTATTCGGCTCAATATTTGGCTCAATATCCAGAAAATCACTGTTTTTGGGTTGGTCCGTGCTACGGCTCAATATTCAAGTTTTCAAAATCCTAATGGTCGATCCGAACATTCATCTTGTTCTCCATATTAATATGTGTTTGGAGACCAAATTTTACATTTTTTGAAATTATTTTACTATATTTTTAGATATTTAGAAAATCACTTGATCTGAAAATTCTGGACCATCCAAAAACAGTGATTTTCAATAAATCTAAAACAAAAGTAAAAAAAAATTTAAAAATGTAAAATTTGGTCTCCAAACACATATTAATATGGAGAACAAGATGAACGGTTCGGATTAACTGTTAGGATTTTGAAAAGTCGAATATTGAGCTGTATTACGGGCTAAATCGTAATATGCATAGTACCATAGACTCACTCTTATTATTATATTACTTAATTTATACTGTATTAAATATAATTTTTTTGAAGCAAATCTTTCTAGTTTTATACAGTTTAATTTGAACAAAAATACTAAATTTTGGATGATAGGTTAGGTTAATGTTTAGATAATTACAATAGTGCTAGTGATTGGTGAAGGTCATGTCGCTCTTTAACCTATGTTCCAACTCCTACTTCAGTTTAGTTCGGTCTGGAGTCTGGACCCATCCTACATAAGAGAGTGTTGTCCCTTCGCAATTAATAATGTTGAACCAGTACAATCCATAGGAGAGTGTTGACTCTTAAGTCTTCTTGAAACTAATTAAGTTTTGTACAGACATGTCCTGTCGACCACGACAAATATTACATTTGGGCCCATCTATCATGCTATGTATTGGCTGACTTGGACACATATTACATATAGCCCCATCTATTATTTATTGATTGTAATAACATATTAGTAGAAGGTAGATTTGAGTGGGAAAAATGGCATGGCGGAACCGGCTCTGTCACGGAACGGCATGTTTCTCCGATACGTGCTGTGACTAGCGTGTTCCATGCCGTGATCATCCCTTGATATTTTAGTCATGGCATGGCACGTCACGTGAAAGATCTAGTCATGACACGGCATGGCATGTAGTCACGCTAGTTATGTGTAATTAAGACCATTAAATATTGATTAAATGATGAATGTTGAATAAACTAACTTAAATTATGATTAAATGGTTACGCGAGTCACGCGGGCATGTTTGGTCACGGCACGTTTAGGCACGGCATAACTCGCGTGTCGTGACCATTCACATGCCGTGACCATCCCTTGATATTTTAGTCACGGCACGTGAAAAATTAACTTGGTCACGACACAACAAGAGACCAAAATTACGACATATTAGTCACAGCATGACACGGCACGTTTTTTCCACTCTAACATAGATCATAGATCATATATATAGGAGGGTTCCTCTGAACTATTTAACTCTTGTTATTATACAACCACGACAAATATCTGATTTGCGATCAAATAATTCACCTGTGATGTTTTACAAGAAATATATTTTCTCAGAAAAAAAAGAAAGTTGCTTCTTATAACACCAGAAATTTGTAAAGGAAAGATGAAGCCAAATTTTCTAACTTAAATATTTACTTAAAAAATTATGATCAGATTTTCAAAATAAAACATACCACATGGAAAGTCAGATACTTTGTGAATATATGTATATATAATGATTATGAGATTATTTCTAAAAATGAAATATTAGACTTATTTTTCTCTAAGTCTAATATTAGATACAATTAAATTTTGATGAATTATTTTTGAAACGGAAAAATACAATTAATATCAAATTTTGATGATTTACTGCCACCAATAAAAAAATGCGAGGTTATATGCAAAATTTGATATTAATTGTACTTTTGCGTTAAGTTCAAAACTAATTAATCAAAATTTAGTTGCATCTAATATTAGACTTATTTTTCTCTCAAAATGAAATATATACTGTGAAAATATGGATACAGTTAACATATATGATCGATTTTTTTTTTAAAATAGTATTCCTTTAAATTATTTCAACGGAACAAGCCTTCTTTGAACGGATTTTCGAAAACTAGCCTCCACCGATCCCTAGGATCGGTGGAGCAAAAAAAACCCAATCTACACCGGTCCTAGGGACCGGTGGAGCCAATATTTATCCCGCCACAGATATGCTGCATCAAAAAACACACCAAAACCTCCACAGGTCCTGTGGACCGGTGTAAGTTTAGAATTTATCACCTCCCAACGAATCCAAAGGTGAAGATTTATCTTCACTATTATAATATTTTTTTATGGTCTGCCCAACGCCTCGTACTGCTTAAAAGAAGCTCATGTGCACTTCTTTCTTTCACGTGCCATTAATTTCCCTTCTCTCCCAAGCTTTTCACTCTGAGTTTATTTCACCATTGCTACTTTTCAGATTGTACTATTTTTTTTTTTTTTGAGGGAAAGGCCTTAGGCTTCAAATTGTAGGATTGTACTAAGCTAAGCACAGATGAGGTGTTCTCTCTCGTCGTTACTTTTCAGATTTTACCGCACCGTAACACCATCAATCATTTACTCTATTAATTAGAAAATTCACAAATAAGCCCCTATAAAGATAAGAAATTAAAAATTTCAGAGATCAGGATAAAGATCTTCATGTTTCGTTGGGGAGAGTGGTGGAAGAATGGGAGACGCAGAACACCATATGTCGCAGTATACTGGTACAGGTGTGTGATGGATAAGGAGCTTCATGTTTTAATTTTCAGAATTTTGTATGGTTTCTAATTTCATTTTCTCTATTTCTTTTCTGATATTTTTCTTTCAGATGGCGCAACATAATGGTACAGGCGTGTAATAATGAAGCTCTTTCTAATTGAGGATTAGATTGATTAGCAAGTTAACTAGTCAATAGAATGGTTAGTTTGATATTAAAACCCAAATGAATTATATTAGCTAGAAGGTTCAGTTAGAAGCACAATGAAACACGGCTGTAATTAGTACAGGGCTTATATAAGGAGCCTATATTGTAACAGGGAGATTCAATCAAGAAATAAAGTTCATTCTTTGTATTCTTCTTCTTTTTTGTAAAACATGGCGGAGGCTCATTCTTTGTATTCTTCAATTTACATTACCTAATTACCTTCACTTTAGCAAGACGAGGCACTTATTTCTGTCTGATTGAATTAAAGATTCTTATTTAAATTCTTAGAAGAAACAAGAATCAAGGGATCAGCGGATCAGCTGTGGGTTGAATTCCGGAATCAAGGCTCCACCGATCCCTAGGATCGGTGGAGGTATAGATGAGGGATTTTCTGTGGCAAGGGTTTCGATTGGTGCAAAACAGGCTCCACCAGTCCCTAGGACCGGTGTAGATTGGGTTTTTTTTGCTCTACCGATTCGAGGGATCGGTGGAGGCTAGTTTTTGAAAATACACACAACGAAGACTTGTTCCGTTGAAATAATTTAAAGAAATACTATTTAAAAAAATAAATCTATATGATCTATCTTCTACAAATATATTGTTGCAATAAATAAATAGCATATGGGCCTATATATAATTAATATTTGTCCTTGTCAGCCAATACGTACAGAGCATGATAGGGATGGTTCGTCAATTATTGATAAAACTGGTTGAAAGGACATGCCAGACTTAATTAGTATCAAGAAGACTTAAGAGTCAACACTCAATAGGAGAGGAGAGAAATTCAACATTATTAATTGCAAAGGGACATTTTTTTTTCTCACTTTTCTTCTGGATGTTCTCCAAGTACTAAAAATAATCTTCATAAAGTTTCACTTTGGAAACTTGAATTATTGAGATAACAAGTGATAATTTTTCTGACTTGTAATAAATTATTAATACAAGATTCATTACAAACGTCTCACTTTTGCATACACTTCGAAGGTTTAATTTTTATTTTTTTATTTTTGATTAATATAACAGGCTTACTCGAATCAATGCTAAAAGCTAGAGAAAGTATAAGACAAAATATATAATGAAAGAAATTTAGTTCCAGAACCACATTTTCAAAATAGTAGTTAAGAAAATATTTAGTTATGAATTAAGGAAGACTTAACTTTCTTTGAATTCGTAGCTCACTGTTAGACCTTTATTTCCGGTAAGATTTTTCAATAATGCAAGGGCTCTGTTTGAAAAGTAGCATTTCTATTTTCAAAGAGAGCTGTTTGATGGGTCCACACAAGTAGCTCTCTTTTAATTATTGTAGATATGATGTGCGATTTCTAAAAATAGCTACTGAAAGTTAGATATATAGGAATTCTTAAATATTATATTATATGTATACACAATTGTTTTAATAATTAAGAAATGCAAACTATTTAACACAAGCAAAAACTGCTATCAGTTTCATTTTAATACGTGTAGATTATTCGAATATTTAAAAAAATTGTGAGCTTTTTTGCTGGTCTTACATATAAATTTCGTAAACATTATTAAATTAGATCAAACAATTTTATATGGTATATAATTCTTTTAAATTTTTTAGGTGACAGATTATGTTGTTTTAAATCAACGATATATTTCAACATATGAAGGCGTGCATCAAAATATTATCTAAGATTTGTGTATTCTGAAAGTTCAACATATTATGAAATTTACTTGACTTAATTCAGATTGTTTTATAGAAATTATACTGTATTAGTTTAATTTAAACATATTGTTTTATAGAAATTTCAACACTTATACTGTATTAGTTTAATTTAGACAAATATAATAAATTATGTTTTATATGATAGATTAATTTTATTGAATGAATCTATAAAATAATTTATGTTTTGTTAACTAAAATGTTTTAAGCACTACTTCCAACATTTTTTTTTTCTCATTTTCTTCCGGGATGTTCTCAAAGTACTAAAAAAAATCTCACTTTTGAAACATTAATTATTGAGATAACAAATTATAAATTTTCTGACTTGCAATAAATTATTCCTACAAGATCCATTAGAAACGTCTCACTTTGGAAAACACTTCGAAGGTTTAACAAATTATAAATTTTTCTTTTTAATTTTCTGACTTGCAATAAATTATTCCTACAATATATAATGAACCATTTCTTTGGGGGTTATAAATTAATGATACATGTTACTATATTAAATTACTAAAAGTAGTAGAAAGTAAGCAAAAATATATAGTGACAGAACCACGTCTTCCAAATACTAGTAAGAAAAAAAAATTTAGTTATGAATTTAGGAGGACATTAAATTTCTCAGATTTCCTTGTGCAATTCGTGGCTCACTGTTAGACCTAATTTATTTCAGGAAACATTTTTCAATAATGTAAGGGCTCTGTTGAAAAGTAGCATTTTTATTTTCTTATGCATGAAGGTTCAAGGATATGTATGCACAATAATTAGAAGAGAGCTGGTGAAAGTCGTATCTTCCAGCTCAGCGTGACGGGACCACACTAATGATCAATATAAATACAAATGTTAAAGTTCGTTTTGTTCAAGTTCAACCAAAACCTCTTCCATTCACCAAAAAATACAAATGGAAGAAATCCAACTTGAAGCCTCTCTGTCAAAATCCTCTCCTCTATCAGAAGCCCCGACAGTTGTAGATCTCGAAGCCTCTCTGCAACGTGAACTAGATACATTATGGGACTATGAGAACGAGGCGGAGAACTTCACCATATTTCGCACACCACATAACATTTCCCAAACCAAGAAGAATCTCTTTGAGCCCTCTGTCATCTCCATCGGCCCATTCCACCATGGTCAAAAGCACCTCCGAGCCATGGAGGAACAAAAAATGCGGTTCTTGCGGGATTTCTTGTCTCGTAGGGACCATATAAGTTTGGATCGTTGTATATTTGAGATGAAGTCACTAGAAATGAGAACACGGAGGTGTTATAATGAGATGTTTGATGATCTTGACAGCAATGCATTTGTCAAGATGATGTTGCTTGACGGATTCTTCGTGATCGATTACTTCTCAAAATGGTATGGAGGAAGAAATATGAATGAGGTTGGCTGGAATTCTAATTTCATAGATCGTGATTTGCTACTTCAAGAGAACCAAATTCCCTTCTTTATTGTTGACAAGTTGTTCGAGCTGATTGGTGTAAATCAAGATGATAGAATGATTTATGTTAAATACATTGCTTATAAATTGTTGCCCAATCGCTCCATAATTCAAGACCCTCGTACTGAAACTCCATACACCAGAATTACAAACAGTCTAGCTGGATTTCCAGATCCTCCCGCTGAAATTCATCATTTGGTCCATCTCTATTACCACTATTTAGTGCCCAACCCAGGGACACCAGTTGTATTGAGTACCAAACCATTTGATCATACCACTAAGTTCCAAACCAGTTGTATTGCGTTCAGCTTGTCAGTGGCATTGCCGAATTCTACCAGGAATATATCCTCTATGGTGATACCTTCTGCCACTGAGCTCAAACAAAAGGGCCTGAAATTCACACGAAAGAGCAATCCGAAACATATGCTCGACATATCATTTGAATATGGTGTGTTGAAAATCCCAACACTAGAAATCACCGATGACACTAAACCTATTTTCTCAAACCTTATAGCATTTGAACAATGCAAATATGGCAAAGAGAATAATCCCTTTACAAGCTTTGTATATCTTTTGGATAATCTAGTCAACACACCAAATGATGTCACAATATTACAAGAGTGCGGAATCATTGAGAACTGGCTAGGCAGTGAAGAGGAGTTGACTCATTTCATCAACCAGGTCACCGAAGGTGCTGGCATTGGGGACGATCACTATTTGGCGGAATTATTCACGGAAGTGAACAAATACGTTGAATCAAGCTGGCACAGGCATCGAGCAAAATTGATTCGTGATTACTTTAGCAGTCCGTGGGCAATAATTTCTCTCATCGCTGCTTTAATACTTCTAGTTCTTACATTAGTGCAATCTTTCTTCGCAGTTTTTGCCTACTTCCGACCCCCATGATGCTTCAACTTTCACAATACTATTCGTAGCTTCTAAATTGAACATGCAAGAGAAAAGTGTATTTTAGGAAGGAGTAATTTTTTCAATATTTTTTTTTTCTTCGTTGTTTGTCAATTGTCTGTCTTTTGTTTGTAACTCTGCACTATATATCATTGGTTCCCTTTACGTTGTTTGTTTTATTATTTAAATTTAAAGGTTATTTTCACCACCTGTGTAACGTCATGTAATTTGAAATTACTACGGTCCAATTGAAAATTTATTTGAAAAATATGATCGATTAGAAGACCACAATATAATGTCACATAATTTAAGGAATAAATTAAGTGAACGACTTAATTTAAATTTCAGTTATTAACATATTTAAATTAACTAATTGATCTCCGGATCAAAAGAGTCTGATTCAGCCAAATTAAATTACAGCGGCCCATATTTTCTCTTCTCCGAAATAACAAACAAAAATATTTAAAAATATAACTAACCCCGCGTCTCTATCTAATTTGAATTACGCCTCTCTATCTAAATTGATTTTCATTAAACCCTATTGGTGTCAAATCACCTCCCTCTTTTAATTGATTTTACACCCCCCACCCCCCCTTCCAAATCTTTATTTTTATTGGACGTATTTTAATTAATGAATGGGCCAGCGGTAGTTGAGTCACTTCCAAAAGTCACGGCAGTAATTGATAGAGGTATATATTAAATTGAATTGATTCCAGAAAGTCACTTACGAATTGAATTTAATTAGGTCATCAGTTACAAAGTTTAAAATATAACGGACCAGTCATTTTAATTGGGCTACAAGGTACGTAGGCATGCAATGCCAATTTCGAGGATAGGGCAAAGGCTCAAAATTCAGTCTATAAATTAGTTTTGAATTTTTAGGGTATCCACATGATCTCCATATTAAAATGTACATGTAAACTAAGTAAACTAAATTTTGTATTTAGAAACTTTTTTTCTTATTTGGGTAGAAAATCGCTAATTTTCCAAAATTTTAAATCAAATAATTTTCCACATATCTAAACAAGTAGTACGGTTGCACTATAGTACCGTAGACGTACTAAACAAGTTCTATAACAATAATATCTATGGTTCAGACTATAACTGTCTCCCTTTATGCTCTATTAAATAAAGCTTACAAATCTCATCAAAGCAAATTTGTATTAATGTAGATTACGCCATATAGCTAGTAAGTAGATGATACTAAGATATATAGTATTAACAAATCTAAGAAATCAAATATGAAGGATGAAATCATGAGTGGAGCACCCAAAAAAAAAAAAAAATTCAACAAAAATCTGTGTTAAATTATTGAAATAATATTTTACATCCCCTTAAATTTAAATAATCAAGCACCAGTCTTCATATATACATGGTTTAATAGATCCTTCAAAAATAAAACCAGCATTATCCATACATGTAAGCAATAAAGTCCATGCTATGCAAATACCAAATATAATGAAAATAACAGATACGAAATATAAATATGTTATACTAAAAATGACAAAATATAAATGTCTCCCCTGCCCTATCACTTTGATTAGGTTCATCCTTCTCCTTAATCCAATGACTCCTCAAGAACTTGAGACGCAACATCTCCACTTCCCACCTTTCATCATTTGTAATTTTTGTAAGCTTTCCACCTCTAATATATAATCTCTTCAACTTTTTTAGCTCTGCAGGGTTGCCTCATTTTCTGGATAACATCTTATATCCAACTTTTCCAGATTCTTTGGTAAAGAGTTGATCAGTTTCTTATTATTGTCCTTATTTCCTCCCCATATAATGTTCATACCAAAAGGTTGTCCAGAGGTTTTAAGCCACTGGAATCTTCGAGAACTAAATTTCCGGTGGCAATTCTAATGCTGAGTTTCCAAAGCTTACTCAATTTTGAAAGATCACTTAGCTGTCATGACTGGTTTTTGTTTCCCACTATGCCCACTACAAAATCCTTTAATACCTCCAAATTAGAGAGCTCACTTACCCATTTTGGCATATAATCTAATAGGTAGCACTCTGATATATCTAAAACCATCAACTTCTTGAACCAGCTTCCTTGGGGTAATGCCGATCTTATTCATTTTGGTTTGAATATGGACCTTGGTTTCTGCGGTCTAGTATTTTCAAATATTCTAGCTTCCCAATTGATTCATGAAGCTATTATATCCTGGAAATGCCTCGCAGGCTAATTAAGTCAAGGCTTAGGCATCTATGTTATGGCCCAATTTTACTCTCTGAGCATTAAACAGCTCTCCTATTGACTTAGGCATCTATATATGTTATGGCCCATTAGCCCAATAACGACCCAGCCCAGTCCAAACTTCTCTTTAATTCACGCACGGAGCGGCATTGGACGGTTATGAAAATGAAAAATATTCAAAGAAGGACAATACAGAATGCCCATTAGCCCAAGAAAATAGAGAAAACGATATATATACTAACATATCAAATTATATTGCTTGGATCAAAGATTACTTGTTCTTTTCGTTTTGTGGTATATTTTCTTTTGATTTTCTTTTCTCTTTTGTAAATTTGAAGATTTAATTTTTTAAAAGAGGTGGAGCATACTATGAAATACTTTTGCTTTTGCTTTCGCTTTTGATTTCTTTTCTTTTATTCTTTACTTCAGATTTCCTCTTTGATGATATAGAAATTCATTGCTTGAGCGACTAGCCATTTTGTTACTTTCTACAATCAAAGTTTTCTTTAATTTGCTGGGGCTTAAAAAATTATTCTACTTGAAGAATAATTGTAGTAAAAAATTCTTGTATATGTAGGATTTCTTGCATGTAAAATTAGGATTGAGTCGCATGGAGGGGTAATAACTAATAAGCTGTCTTTTTATCATTAGCAACGCCAACAAAATAGAGAAACATAACGGAATCAACTATATAAAATATACAACTTCCAAATAGACTGGATTACTATATATACTAATATATCAAATTATATATTGTACAGTCCTGGCGCACCATTGTTAATTAATTAATATCATTCAAAATAGCTACGGCTATTGTGATAGATGGACTCAATTACGGTGTCTCTGACTTTGTCTATATATGCTGCATGTACTCTATGGTTTGCAATTTCATTCCATTTGTAGCCTTAAAACATTTGTTAATAATTTCTCTCTGTCTTTTTTTTTATAATATATTGCTAATTTTTTAAGCTTCTTGACAAAATCAATTGACTAAATAATTTCTACTAACTAATGATAAAATAATGACTAATTTCATTGGACTAATTCAACGCTACTGTTTTTCTGGCGTGCCCTTATAAAGTGCTTAAGAGAGATATCAGAATGGGGATAGTTGATAATGTGCTTTGGCAACTAAATTTCTTTTTATTACCAATATTCCTTTCGTTTCTTGGGTACCTTTTCCTTTTTTATTTTCTTTTCTCTTTTGTAAATTTGAAGATTTAATTATTCGAAAGAGGTGGAGCAGCAAGACAAGGAAATGTTGAAATACTTTTGCTTTTCGTAATGTGGACACCATATGTTTTATTCTTTACTTGATCTTTTCCTCTTTGATGATATGCAGATTCATTGCTTCACTTCATTTCGTAGTATATATATTTCATATTGAGAGCAAAATAAGTCTAATATTAGATATACTTCTATGTTTTATTGATATCTTTTTATGATGAGTTAGCTTTGAAATGCAAAAATACAATTAATATCAAATTTAATTTGCATATAAGCTCGCTTTTGCAGTAAATCATTTGAATAGGATAGAGAAAATATTTATGGTGTCTTTAAACCTCACTATACATATCATATCAAGTTGGATTTAAATTATTTTCTAAACATTCATCTCATCTATAGAAGCAGAATGAGTCCAACATTGACTAAATTTTGAGATCATGTGCATAGTTTATTATAATTTAACTTTTACACCAGATCACTATACACATTTTTTTGCAAAATAAATAATTGTCTTTAAAATTTATTGTAGATATGATGTGCGATTTCTAAAAATAGCTAGTAAAAGTTAGATATGTAGGAATTCTTAGATATTATATGTATGCGCAATTGCTTTAATAATTAAGAAATACAAACTATTAAACACAAGCAAAAACTGTTACTAATTTCATTTTAATATGTCTAGATTATTCAAACATTTTAAAAAAAGGGAAAATTTATAGTGTCCCCATGTAAAATCTTAAAATAGCCAATATCCCCATCAAAACAACATAATATCCAATATCCCCATACAAACTTCATATTATTTCTTCTATCCCCATTTTACATATTTAAATTTTTGTTTAATTATTTTAACATTAAATTGACAAATTTATCCTCTCATTCCTCAAATATTCATTACTGTTTCCAACATTCAGTACTTCCTTCTCCCACAGGTAAATTTTTTCATGCCAGCCATCCCTTACCTCTCTTCTCCGCCCTCTCCTCAACCATGAAAAAAAAATATATTTTTCCAAAAGAAGCCTATTTCCGATTTTCTCCTAGCTCCTTGTGTCTCTTATCCCAAAATTTACCCAAATGTATACTTTTATGACACAAACGGACCTCATCAATAATAACTTGAAATTTCAAATTATAAAGTAAAATATTTTTTCTTGTTTATCAATTAAGAAAGCCATATATCCTTGCACCTAAAAAATTGAATCATTGTAAACTGGGGATAAAAGTTAATTGCGTCATTAGCTGCTTGGGTTGAGAAGAGCAGACAACAAATCGAGCCTCTTGTGAGTCAAGTTAGACATACTTGGTGGAAACAGTTGATATCCTAAAAGTAGAAGGCCTTGAAATTTCACTTAAAAGATTCAAGGTTAAAAAACTAAGTTTGGTATTATTTATTTTATTTATATGTTTGTTTTGTTTTGATCTTTAGTCCGAACAGAGCATTTGTTAGACCTTTGTTGTATAATAGCAAAGCAATTTACCATCGTGTACACATTGTGCTTTTATTTATTTTTCTTGTGCAAGTTGTATATTTTGACAACTTTTCATTTTCTTGGTTTTCTCCTCTGCTTGTATAAGAGAGAAATGAGGTATATGTTTTTATTCTCTTTTCTTAAGTCTTTTGTCTTATTCGTTATTTTTTTTTTTTTGCAGTGACATTTCATTAGTCATTACTACTAAGCACATATGAGATATTTCATATTTGCATGAGGGATACTTAATATTTTGTATTCAGAGGTTTCAGATTTGAATGAGAGGTACTAGTGGGAACATATATATTATCTTTCACTCATAAGAGATAAAATGAGCCATGAGAAAACTGGAGACGGATCTCTTTCGAAAAAAAAAACGCTTGAGGCTGAGAGCAAGAGGAGAGGGCGAGAGAGGTTGGGGGAGAGGGACGGGCATGAAAAAATTTAGCTGTGGGAGTAGGCAATGAATGTTTGATGAAGGAGAGGGTAAATTTGTCAATTTAATATTAAAATAATTAAATAAAGAGTTAAATAGATAAAATGGGGATATATAAAAGAAATAAAATAAAGTTTTGATGGGGATATTGGATATTGGATATTATGTTGTTTTGATGGGTATATTGGCTATTTCAAGATTTTATATGGGTATATTGGCTATTTTAAAAAAATTGTGAGCTTTTTGTTGGTCCTATATATGAAGGCGTGCACAAAATATTATGAAATATACTTGACTTAATTAAGATTTTTTTATAGAAATTATACTGTATTAGTTTAATTTAAACATATTGTTTTATAGAAATTTCAACACTTATACTGTATAAGTTTAATTCAAACAAATATAATAAAATATGTTTTATAGAACAGGTTAATTTTACTGGATGATTCTATAAAATAATTTATGTTTTGTTAACTAAAATGCTTTAAGCACTACTTGCGACATATTTCTTTTTTCTCATTTTCTTCTGGATCGATTGCTCTCAAATTTCTAAAAAAAATTCCACTTTTGAAACATTAATTATTGAGATAACAAATTATTTTTCTGATTTGCAATAAATTATTCTTACAAGATCCATTACAAATGTCTCACTTCAAAGGTTTAATTTTTCTTTTTGATTGAGATAACAGGCGTACTAGGAGGCCTCTAGTTCGTGTGCAGGTCATATATAATGAACCATTTCTTTGGAGGTTATAAAATAATGATAAATGCATATTAAATTATTAATAGTAGAAAGTCAGCAAAAATATATAGTGAAAGATATATAGTTCCAGTCTTCCAGAAGCACATTTTTCAAATACTAGTTAAGAAAAAAATATAGTTATGAATTTAGAAAGACTTTAAATTTCTCAGATTTCCATGTGCAATTCGTGGCTCACTGTTAGACCTGATTTATTTCAGGAAAGATTTTTCAATAATGCAAGGGCTCTGTTGAAAAGTAGCATTTTTATTTTCTTATGCATGAAGGTTCAAGGTTGTGTATGTACAATAATTAGAAGAGAGTTAGTGAAGGTCCTATCTTCCAGCCTAGCGTGATGGGGCCACACTAATGATCAATATAAATACAAATGTTAAAGGTCGTTTTGTTGAAATTGAACCAATATTCTTCCATTCACAAAAAAAATAATGGAAGAAGCCCAGATAATTGTAGATGTTGAAGCCTCAATGCTACGTGAACTCGACAAATTATGGGGCAGTACGAACGAGGCAACTAACTTCACCATCTTTCGCACACCACATAACATTTCCCAAAGCAAGAAGAATCTCTTTGAGCCCTCTGTCATCTCCATCGGCCCATTCCACCATGGTCAAGAGCACCTCCGAACCTTGGAGGAGCAAAAATGGCGGTTCTTGCGGGATTTCTTGTCCCGTAAGGACCACATAAGTTTGAATCTCTGTATAACAGAGATGAAGTCGCTAGAAGAGAGCACAAGGAGGTGTTACTGTGAGAAGTTTGATGATCTTAAAAGCAAGGAATTTGTCGAGATGATGCTACTTGACGGATGCTTCTTGCTCGAGTACTTCTTAAAAAGAATTGAAAAAAAAATGGGATTCAATTCTTGAGGTTGGCTGGAATTCTCTTTTCAAATATGGTGATTTCCTACTTCTAGAGAACCAAATTCCCTTCTTCATAGTTGAGAAGTTGATGGAGCTGATTGGTTTTAATCAAGAACGTAAAATGTTTTTTGTTAAATACCTTGTTTATAATTTGTTGCCACACTCCACATTTCGAGACCCTCGAGCTGAAGCTCCAGGCACCAGAGACTCCATAAATGCAAACCCTCCAGCTGAACTTCAAGAACGTCTAGCTAGAATTCCAGATCCTCCAGCTGAAATTCATCATTTGGTCCATCTCTGTTACCACTATTTAGTGCCCAACCCAGGGATACCAGTTGTATTGAGTTCCAAACCATTGTGTCTAACCAAAATATTCAGAGCCAATAGAATTATCAATGGGTTGCTTCATCGGTTTCATTCAAGGGTGCTCAGAGGAAGATCTCCTCATTCGATTTCTCAAAACTCGTCAGTGCCATTGCCGAATTCTACTGGGAATATATCCTCGATGGTGATCCTTTGTGCCACTGAGCTCAAACAAAAAGGTGTGAAATTCACACGAAAGAGTAACCCAAAACATATGCTCGACATATCATTTGAATATGGTGTCTTAAAAATCCCTAGCTTAAAAATCACCGATGCCACTAAGCCTTTTTTCACAAACCTGTTAGCATTTGAACAATCCAAATATGGCAAAGAGAATTCACCCTTTACAAGCTTTGTAATATTTTTTGATAATCTAGTCAACACACCAAATGATGTGACAATATTACAAGACTGCGGAATCGTTGAGAACTGCCTAGGCAGTGAAGAGGCGTTGACTCATTTCATCAACCAGGTCACAGAAGGTGGTATTCTTTTGGAAGGTCACTATTTGGCAGAATTAAAGAGGGAAGTGAACAGATACATTGGATCAAGCTGGAACAGGCAGCGAGCAAACTTGATTCGGAATTACTTTAACAGTCCGTGGGCAACAATTTCTCTCATCGCTGCTTTCATACTTCTAGTTCTTACATTGGTACAATCTTTCTTTGCAGTTTATGCCTATTTCGTTCCCCCGAGCTCATGATGGTTTAAATTTAGCAGTACTATTCGGAGCTTCTAAATTGAACAAGAGAAAAGTGGTGTTAGCATGTATGTTATGAAGGAGTTGTTTTTTTTTAATCTTTTTTTTTTTCCTTCATTGTTTGTCAATTATCATTTTATCCTTTTAGTGTTCTATTTTCTTTTCTTTTCGTTTTATGATTTGCTACGAAGTTTTATTCAAAAGCACCGTGTAACTCTGCACTATATATCATTTGATCCTTTTAGTTTCGTTTATTATTATTCAATTTTCTTGAATGTTCAATATTTGTTTGAATTATGGATGTATTTATACGTTGAATGTTGTTTTCTGTGTGTTGAAATATTGAATGTTGTTTTTTTGTGTATTGAAATATTGAATATTGAATATTTTTTGTTGTATGTTGTAAATATTTCTTAAATTATGGATGGGTAATATTGTATGTTTAATGCCTAGGAAATATGAATGTTAGTCAACTAATGAAAATAAAAGAAATAATAATAATGCAGGATAAGGAATAATAATAAAGCAGGATAAAAAAAATAATAAAAATGTTAGTGATCAATTATAAAGAATAACACAAACAATTTGTATTTACCATCCGTGTATGGTTTACACAAGTTATACACGGATCGATATCACTTTTAGTAACTGTGCATATATATATATATAGGTTTTGGCTAATATGCTACGGGTAGCTAAGAGGCCTCCGTGCTACGGCTCGGATTTCGAGTTTTCAAAATCTTAACGGTCGATCCGAACCGTTCATCTTGTTCTCCATATTAATATGTGCTTGGAGACCAAATTTTACATTTTTCTGAATTTTTTTACTATTTATTAAGCCACTTTGAAAACCGCTGATCCAACGGTAGTTTCTGGTTTTACTGTTGGGTTAAGCCACCGTTGGATCAGGGGTTTTCAAAGTGGCTTAATAAATAGTAAAAAATTCAGAAAAATGTAAAATTTGGTCTCCAAGCACATATTAATATGGAGAACAAGATGAACGGTTCGGATCGACCGTTAGGATTTTGAAAACTCAAAATCCGAGCCGTAGCACGGAGGCCTCTTAGCTACCAGTAGCACCATAGCCACGTATATATATATATGGATAATTATGATGTTTGTCTGTAATCATCCTCCATTATGGATAAAAGTGAGAGAAGTCCGCAGTATTGGTCCTAAATTGGCATACAACTGCAGCCATTATAGAATTCAAAACTAAATCTCATGGAATAGAATGTCATCCCTTTCCATTCTCAAATTAATTTTTTATTAACAGAATTAAAAATTGAATATTGATTAATTAATCAACTGGAATAAATATATCAATTTCTTCCATGACATGGTGCTTGATAAAGAAATTAAATACTGCTGTACAAATTTATCATATCAAACAAAATTCTGTTAATTTCGTTATTAAATAATTTCTTACCTCCAAAAATTAGTCAATTAATTTCAAATTTGAGGTCTTAATCACGTTGATTATTTTCTTTATTGGAATAAGGATTAAATTAATAGGCTATTTTCACTTTACTCCACCAATTGAGCTTGTGTCATGCCTAACAATTTTTGCAACTCGATTTGAAATTCTGGATTATTTGCTATCAGGTAACCAGATTTCTCTATTATTTGTTTTTTTGATTTGTTTGGTTGAATTAGATTTTGAATTGGGTGTTTGATTGTGATGCATATTTAACGGGATAGCTGGTCTGAGGTTCAAATTTGATTTGTTAAATGATGTGATTAATGTGTATTGAGAATTTGTGAAATGATATGATTGTGTGAAATAAAATGAGATATTGCTTGACTTGTTTTATTGATAACCTAGACCTAGGGGCTCTCGCCAGTTAAATATGTAGACATAATTTGATTTGAAATTGTTTGGATTAATCCAGTCTGTTTGAACGATTGTTTAATTAAGCCAATTATAGAGAATCGCGTTGTTAAATAACCGGTTACTAAGCTTTGTAACTAACCTCATATTGTTTTTGTTTATTATTTTTGTTGTGACGTAGGTTGACAGGACAATGGATGAATGTCTGGATGCCTCTCTTGTCGTGACTCCCGGCCCAGCGGCAGAGTCGTGACAATTTTGGTATCAAAACATTCGTTCCTCAGACTGTGTTTGAGTCCAAGTTTTGCTTGTTATCAGTATTTAATTTGTCTGAATTAAATTCTTAACTATCTAAAATTATTATTGATCGATTATCAATTGCATGAAATTTGTCATGCGTTATATCATGTGGTTATCATTCGGTTTATATATCTGATGGAGGGGTAATAAGCTGTCTTTTTTTATTATTAACAACGCCAATAAAATAGAGAAACATAACATAATCAACTATATAAAATATACTTCCAAATAGACTGGATTAATATATAAAATAAAGATTTTAGTCTCCCCCATTTAGTCCCCTATTAGTCTCCTCCATTCAGTTCCCTATTAGTCTCCCTAACAACTTTCCTTTTTTGTTCTCCCACGTGGTCAAAACTCACCATCTTCAATCTCCTCTTAGAAAGAAAAATAAATAAATAATTCAGCACAGCCCAAAACTCACCCTGTTCTTCTCCTCTATTGCTCACCACTAGCTACCTACGCTGTCGAGATCTGGCGAGGAGAGCATGGTGCACCGTCGAGATCCAGCGAGGAGAGCGTGGTGCACCGTCGAGATCTGGCGAGGAGAGCGTGGTGCATCGTCGAGATCCGACGAGGAGAGCATGGTGCACTGTTAAGATTTGACGAGGAGATCCGGTGTGATCCGGCGAGGAGAGCGTGGTGCACCGTCGGAGGGGATCCATGCTAGCCCAACGAAGGTTGTCAGAGTGCAGCATATGAATATTTCATTAGTTAGATATGAATACTTCATTTGTTAGATATGAATGCTTAATTTGCTAGAGATGAATACTTCATTTGTTAGAATATGAATGCTTTATTTGTACATTAATTAGATATGAATACTTTATACCTTTAAATATGAATAGTGTTAGTGTCAGGTGTGATTACTTATTATAAAAAAAGACTTTAAGTAAATTGAAGAGGTCTTGTTAGATATGAATATTTTATTAGTTAGATATTAATACTTCATTATATAGATTCGCTGTAGTGGTCTCCAATCTTGGCAAATGTCACTTTCAGACGGTTGCGGTTCCCAATCCAGACTATCAGATGTCGTCAGCGGCCCCCCTGGTCATTACTGGTCCCCAAGATAAATGGTCCCCTCCAGTTTGTGTTTACATATAACTAATATTATAGATAATAAGTATAAATACTATAAAATCACAGGTATTAATACTATACATTTTGACGATGAATAAAATCGCGTTAACCTTGCTCATTGGTGGTAGTTGCCACGTGCGCGTCAATTAGTGGTCCCCCCATTGTATTTTTTTTTGTTTTTTAATGCGGAAGACAGATAGGGAACTAAATGTGGGGTACTGTTAGTTGCTTCCTAATATATATACTAACATATTAAATTATTGTACAGTCTTGACTTTGCCTATATATGCTAACATATTAATTATTGTACTGTTAGTTGCTTCCTAATATATATACTAACAGATAGGGCACCCTTGTTAATAAATTAATATCATTTAAAATAGCTATGGCTTTTTGTGATAGATGGACTCAAATACGATGTCTTTGACTTTGCCTATATATGCTGCATGTACTCTATGGTTTGGAATTTCATTCCATTCGTAGCCTTAAAACATTTGTTAATAATTTCTTTTTATTTTATTTTTTCAAAATAAATTGTTAATTTTGAAAGCATCATGACAAAATCAATTGACTAATTAATTTGAACTAATGATAAAGTCACGAGTAATTTCATCAGAGTAATTTAGCGCTACAGTTCTACTGGCGTGCCCTTATAAAGAGAGAGATCAGAATGGGGATAGTTAGAGAATGTGGTTTGGGAACCAAATTTATTTTATTACTTATATTCTTTTCGGTTTTGGGGTACCTTTTCCTTTTGATATTCTTTTCTCTTTTGTAAATTTGAAGATTTCTTTATTCGAAATAAGTGGAGCATAATGGCAGACAAGGAAATAGTGAAATACTTGTGCTTTTTGTAATTTGGACACCCATATGTTTTCTTCTTTAATTCATCTTTCTTCTTTGTTGATATATAAATTCATTGCTCTACTTCATTTCGTAGTATATATATCTCATTTTGAGAGCAAAATAAGTCCAATATTAGATATACTTCTAGGTTTTATTGATATCTTTTTGTGATGAATTAGTTTTGAAACGCCAAAATACAATTAATATCAAATTTTGCAGAAAAGCTCGCATTTGTTTATTGGTTGCAGTAAATCATTTTTATAGGATAGCGAAAATATTTAAGGTGTCATTAAACCTCTCTATAATATCAAGTTGAATTTAAATTATTTCTAAAATATTCATCTCATCTATACTTATGTGCACAGTTTATTTGTAATGATTTTATTTTTACACCAGATCATTATACAATAATTTTGCAAGAGAAATAATGGTTTTTCAAAAACTATTGTAGACGTGGGATTGCTGAAAATAGCAAGTTAGATACAGGAATTCTAAAATATTATATGTATGTACAATTGCTTTTATAATTAAGAAATACAAACTATTTAACACAAGTAAAAACTGTTTTTAGTTTCATGCCGATTGCATTTGCATGGTACAATGAAATTATAGTACGCATAACTTTCCTTGGTTGACTAATATATTTTGTTTTGTGAAAGGCAGGATGATATATATACATATATATATAACTATAGTATTTTTATTTAATATATGTAGATTATTCTAACATTTAAAACAATTTGTAAGTTTTGCTTGTCCTGTATATATATAAAATTCGTAAACATTTAAAACAATTACTTTTGAAACATTAATTATTGAGATAACAAGTTATAATTTCTCGCTCTTGAAAACACTTCCAGTGCAGGTCATAATTAATGAACCATATCTCCAAAACCTAATTAATGAAAGTAAGCAAAAACATATAATGAAAGAAATTTAGATCCAGAACCACATTCTCCAAAACCTAATTAAGAATAAATTTTTGTTATGAATTTAGGAAGGCCTGACTTTCTCTGAATTCCTTGTGCAATTCGTGGTTCACTGTTAGACCTTTATTTCAGGAAAGATTTTTTAATAATGCAAGGGCTCTGTTGAAAATTAGTATTTTTATTTTCTTATGCATGAAGGTCCAAGGTTATGTATGCACAATAATTAGAAGAGGGACCCACAGTAATGATCAATATAAATACAAATGTTAAAGATTGTTTTGTTGAAGTTAAACCAAAACTCTCCCATTCACGAAAAATATTAATGGAAGAAGCCCAGATAGACGTTATAGGTCTCGAAGCCTCTCTGCAACGTCAACTCGACAAATATGCGAACAAGGCTGAAAACTTCACTATCTTTCGCACACCACATTACATTTCCAAAAGCAAGAAGAAATTCTTCAAGCCCTCTGTCATCTCCATCGGCCCATTCCACCATGGTCAAAAGCACCTCCGAGCCTTGGAGGAGCAAAAAAGGCGGTTCTTGCGGGATTTGTTGTCCCGTAGGAACAATATAAGTTTGGATCTCTGTATATCAGACATGAAGTTGCTAGAAACAAGAACACGGAGGTGTTATAGTGAGATGTTAGATGAACTTGACAGCGATACATTTGTCGAGATGATGCTGCTTGACGGATGCTTCTTGCTCGAGTACTTCCTCAAATCTAAGGAAGGAAATTGGAATCCAATTCTTGAGATTGGCTGGAAAAGTAATTTCATAAAAAGTGATTTGGTACTTCAAGAGAACCAAATTCCGTTCTTTATAGTTGACAAGTTGTACGAGCTGATTTTCAATCAAGATCATAGAATGATTTTTGTTAAATACATTCCTTATAATTTGTTGCCCGACTCCATATTTCCAGACCCTCCAACTGAAACTCCAGACACCATAGACTCCATAATTGCAGACCCTCCAGCTGAAATTCCAGACTCCACAAACTCCACAATACACTCAAAGCTAGATAAAATTCCAGACCCTCCAGATGAAATTCATCATTTGGTCCATCTCTGTTACCACTGTTTAGTGTCCAACCCAGAGAAACCACTTGTATTGAGTTCCACAATGTTCAGGGCCAATAGAATTATCAAAGGATTGATTCATCAGTTTCTTTCAAGGGTGCTCAAAAAAAGATCTCCTCAGTCGACATCTCAGAGCTTGTCAGTGCCATTGCCAAATTCTGCCGGGAATATATCCTCGATGTTGATCCCTTCTGCCATGGCGCTCAAACAAATGGGCGTGAAATTCAAACCAAAGAACAACCCGAAACATATGCTCGACATATCATTTGAATATGGTGTCTTAAAAATCCCGAGACTAAAATTCCATGATATTACTAAGTCTATTTTCACAAACCTTATAGCATTTGAACATTCCAAATATGGCAAAGAACATTCACCCTTTACAAGCTTTGTAGCATTTTTGGATAAACTAATCAACACACCAAAGGATGTGACAATATTACAAGAGTGCGGAGTCATTGAGAACTGGCTAGGCAGTGAAGACGAGTTGACTCAATTCATCAACCAGGCCACCGAAGGTGCAACTTTGAGCACAAATCACTATTTGAAGGAATTATTCAAGGAAGTGAATAGATACGCTGAATCAAGCTGGCACAGGAATCGACCAAAATTGATTCGTGATTACTTTCACAGTCTGTGGGCAACAATTTCTGTCGTGGCTGCTATCATACTTCTAGTACTTACATTAGTACAATCTTTCTTTGCAGTTTTTGCATACTTCCGTGTCCCAAACCGATGATACTTTAACTTCCAGTACTATTCGGAGCTTCTAAATTGAACAAGAAAAAAGTGATGTTGTCATGTATGCTACGTTTTTCTTACAATGTATGTTTGGAACTTGGAAGGAGTTATTTCTTAATTTCTTTTTCTTCCTTGTTTGTCAATTGTAATTCCTTTTAGTGTGGTATCTTGTATGTCTTTTGTTTTTATGATTTGCTACGAAGTTTTATTCATGAGTACCTTGTAACTGTGGACTATATATCTTTGGTTTATTTTGCATTGTTTTTGTGCAAAGCAATACATAGATCTATTTATTTCCAATTTCACCTCTTGAAACACTCTTACCGCTGATATTATTTTAATATCCAATATTAAATAAAAATAATACAAATGTCCAAGTAGTCTTGAGAATTTTAAAAATATCAAAACTGCCAAAAATTTATGCAGTCAAATAAAGAATTGGACCGCCGAAATTTTCGGCGGCCGTATAACATGAGTTTGTTTTATGTCCCAAACCCTTTTGTATATTTATGATTTTTATATTTAATTTGAAATTTTTATCATTTATTTATTTTAATATTATAAATATTTTATATAATTTTTTAAAAATAGATGAAATATTATATAATTTGATTTATTAGAATGATTGCAACAAATAATCCATATCAACATTTTTCGAGTTGGATATTTTGTGGATGTAAGAAAAATTAATTAGATATTTCTTTGTGTTATTGAAAAAAAAATGTTTTTGATGTGAGTAAATAAAGAAAATATTGTGGTCCTTCTAGTGCAATTAAATTCTAAAATATTATATCTATTTAAAATTTCTTTTTTAAAAGAAGTAATTTCTATGACAAAAGTCAGATTTTTTTTTCCAAAAAAGAAGGATCACAATAGTTTATGTATTTATCTAGAATAAAATTATATATTATTCCATCTACTTTCGAAGAAATATACAAATTATTTCTTATATTTTAATAGAAAAAATAAAAAAAATCATAAACTTTTCTAATTAAATAAAAATCATAAATATACAAAACAATTTCTTTGTTATTTTCGGCGGCCCAATTATTTTCTCAGCCATCGAAATTTTTGACAGTCTAGGCATTTTTAAAATTGTTGATAATACTTGAATATTTGCATTATTTTTTATTTAATGTTGGATATTAAAAAAAATCGGCTCTTAACGGCTTGCGGCAGAATCTCATTTCCCCCAAGAATAAATTTATCGTACTAAATTTCTATCAGTAATTAATCATCATTTAAAATATTGTTCTATCAATGTTAAAACAAAAATCTAATTATTTATGATAGTACTTAAGAAATAGAAATAAAAAACATAGTATGGTAATAATGCTATTTAAAAATTGTTCTTGATTTTCGGATCTGAGAATTTATCTTTCACATTGGAATATAATTTTACATAGCACAGTTTCTTCTAATTGAACTAAGTGATTTAACAGGTGGAATGAAAGATTCAATAAATTATTAAAAGGGCAGTAGCATAGTCTCTGATCTGAAGTCCGTCTCATCTGTTATAATAACAAGTCGCAAAGGTTTTCCTTTATTTCATTGTTTTCATTTGTTGCATGTACTGCATACCTTGCCTTCTTTGACCCTCCAGTCTGTACCGGCTTTGGTACCAGAGTACCACTGTTCAATAACCATTTCTTTTACCTTTAATACGAGAGAAATGAGAACAAAAAGGAAAAACAATGAAATATTGCTATACATGACTTTGAGTTGAGTTCAATAACTTACTTCGCAATGTCCTTTGTATTGCACTAAATCGGTCAACTAATTTGTACTTAAATTGCTCAACATTGGACTTGGCACATTTACCAGTATTTAACTCAATTAATTGGATGAGTTTGGGTCAATATTAGTACTGTAGTGCAAAATAGCTTTTTCTGTGTTATGTAGTTGTATTGTGCTATATTATTCTGAAAAAAATTAGAAGTAAGAGTTTCTTTATGATTGGGCCCCAAAAACATTAGAAAGAAGAGCTACTTTATATCCATTGCTTTTTTTTGGAGTTATTTTAAGTCTTGTTTCAATAATTGGCCCCAAAATGTGTCACCAATTTTATATATTGAAGGAAAAGAGAATGTAGCTGGTACGCTACTCTGATTGATGCAGAAAAGACAACGGTGCTATTCTCTGCTATCCAAACAAAATAGGTTTGCACATAATCTTTGCTATTAGCATTGTTATTGCTACTGTTGTTATGTGGTAATTATTTGTAATGAGCACAACCTAGTTTTACTTATTTTTTTAATCCAGATGTTTTTACTGTGCATATCAGTGTAATCATATTTTGATTGGATTTGAAGTTGTAAATGTATGTTAATTTTGATTTAGAATCCATTTGGAATTTGCATTTTTGCTCTGTTAAAAGAAAAAAATGTTGTATATAATTCTTGTTATGTTGTAGCAAATTATTTGCTTTTTATATTTTCGTGACTTTTAGCGGCGTTTTTGAAGCGCCGGGAAAAGTCTTATTTTTTTATGCGATAGGGCCTTTGGCGGCGTTTTTCAACGCTGGGAAAGCCCATTAAATGCCGGGATAGTTCAAACAATTCTGGCGAACTTTGGAAACGCCGGGAAAAGTAAAGTTTCGGGCGGCACTTTAGAAACGCTGGGAAAACCTTGGGGAAACGCCGGGAAAAGCCCTTCCCGACACTTGCATTCCCGGCACTTGGGTAAATGCCGCTAAAAGTCAATAGTGGCGTTTCCATAGGTTTTTGGTGGCGTTTTTAAGCGCCGTATTTCTTGTAGTGATCATTGGTTCCTTTTACGTTGTTTGTGTATTATTCAAATTTGAAGGTTGTTTTCAGCACCTGTGTAAAGTCATGCAATTTTAAATACGGTCCCATTGAAAATTTATTTGAAAAATATGATCGATTAGAAGACCACAATATAAACGACTCAATTTAAATTTCAGTTATTAACATATTTAAATTAACTAATTGATCTCCGATCAAAAGAGTCTGATTCAGCCCAATTAAATTGATTTTTATTAAACCCTATTGATCTCAAATCACCTCCCTCTTTTAATTGATTTTAACCCCCCCTCCAATTAATTATGTCTCTCTCTGGCACATATCTCTCTTGGTTTTTATTCAATTCGATTAAATTCAATTTAACGAGATAAAACCTTCGATCTAACATTTAATTATATGAAATCCTTATTTAAAACCAACCCTTCCCCATGCAAATCTTGCAACCCGATTTGAACTTCTTTTGGTCAAAAAAGTTCCTGCATCAAAGGTACTTAAATTATACTATATTTAATATGGATTCCTAGTTTAATAAATTTAAATTTAAACTCTAATATGCAATTTCATAAGATCCAAAATTCTAATGAAAAATGAGAAGTTTATTAAATTACGTTAGCAGCTCGAGAGGAGTCAGGAGATTTCTGTGTTTTTTTTTTTCTTTTCTTTCACCTTTTATCTGTGTGTTTTTTTTGGTCGCGAGTCAGAGAGACAGAGACAGAGGGCGAGCAGGTTTGTAAATTTGTTGTTTTTTGGCGTTTCGTTCGACAAACATAGAGAGAGGGAGAAAGAGCCAGCGGTATATTAAATTGAATTGATTCCATAAATTAGGCCATCATTTCCAGAAAGTCACTTAGGAATTGAATTTAATTGGGCCATCAGTTACAAAGTTTAATATATAACGGACCAATCATTTTAATTAGTTTTGAATTAAAATTAGTTTAATACAAAGTTTAATATATAACGGACCAATCATTGTAGGGCATACAATGCCAATTTCAAGGATAGGTCAAAGGCTCAAAATTCAGTCTATAAATTAGTTTTGAATTTTTGTAACTGTCCTACCCTGTGCTGCTACATTGCGACCACATGTCTGGCAGAAATATTAGTTAAGCAAAGTTCTATATATGGACAAAATTTTAAATCAAATAATTTTCCACATATCTAAACAAGTAGTACGGTTGTAGACGTACTAAACAAGTTCTACAACAATAATATTGGTGGAATGACCAACGTATCTATGGTACAGACTATAACTGTCTCCCTTATGCGCTATTAAATAATTAAAGCATACAAATCTCATCAAAGCAAATTTGTATTAATGTAGATTACGTCATATTGTAAGGAGAAAGTATTAACAAGTAGATAATACGAAGATAGTATTAACAAATTTAAGAAATTAAATATGAATGATGAAATCATGAGTGTAGCAAAAAAATAAAATAAAATAAATACAACCAAAATCTCTGTGTTAAATTATTGAAATAATATTTTACGTCCCCTTAAATTTATATAATCAAGCACCAGTCTTCATACATAGTTTGATAGATCTTTCAAAATAAAACCAGCATTATCCATACATGTAAGCAATAAAGTCCATGCTATGCAAATACCAAATATAATGAAAATAACAGATATGAAATATAAATATGTTATACTAGAAATGATAAAAGATAAATGATCCCGAAAGCACGACAAATTGCATCCTCAAAATGCCCTATGACTGATTGGATGTCTCCCCTGCATTATCACTTTGATTAGGCTCATCCTTCTCCATAATCCAACAACTCGTACCCTCGGGGAAGTTCTCAAGCTTAGGACATTTGACATATTCTACGTACTTCAAATTCTTAAATGAGCTCCTCAACTCAACCCAGTTTGTTTTCAAATTCTTCAAGAACTTGAGACGCAGTATCTCCACTTCCCACCTTTCATCGTTTGTAATTTTTGTAAGCTTTCCACCTCTAATATATAATCTCTTCAACTTTTTTAGCTCTGCAGAGTTCAACAACTCTGTTGCCTCAGTTTCTGGATAACATCTTATATCCAACTTTTCCATATTCTTTAGTAAAGAGTCGATCAGTTTCTTATTATTGTCCTTATTTCCTCCCCATATAATGGTCAATACCAAAAGGTTGTCCAGAGGTTTTAAGCCACTAGAATCTTCAAGAACTGAATTTCCGGTGGCAATTCTAATGCTGAGTTTCCAAAGCTTACTCAATTTTGAAAGATCAGTTAGCTGGCATGACTGGTTTTTGTTTCCCAAGCTGCTCACCACAAAACCCTTTAATACCTCCAAATTAGAGAGCTCACTTACCCATTTTGGCATATAATCTAATAGGTAGCACTCTGATATATCTAAAACCATCAACTTCTTGAACCAGCTTCCTTGGGGTTATGCCGATCTTATTAATTTTGGTTTGAATATGGACCTTGGTTTCTGCGGTAATTTGTCCAAATTATGACAAGCCTTGAGGTCTAGTATTTTCAAATATTCTAGCTTCCCAATTGATTCATGAAGCTCTTCTATCCTCCAAATACCTGGCAGGCTAATTAAGTCATGGCTTAGGCATCTATGTTATGGCCCAATTTTACTCTCTGAACATTAAACAGCTGTTCTATTGACTTAGGCATCTATGTTATGGCCCATTAGCCCAATAACGACCCAGCCCAGTCCAAACTTCTCTTTAATTAACGCACGGAGCGGCGTTGGATGGTTATGAAAATGAAAATATTCAAAGATAAGGACAATACAGTATGCCCATTAGCCCAATAGCGAATAATAATAATTGTGAGATTTATATATATAAAATCTGGGTGTTAATGTCTTTGTGGTATAAGAAAAACATTTTATAATAAACTTTTAGTTTTCAATTCTACCTAAATCTTTTCATTTCTTTTCTCTTCTTTACTGTACTTAATTTAAAACAATGACAATCTCAAAGATATGCTATCCCAATAAATAAGTAACCATATATAATTCAATACGTACTATTGCTAGGATCAAAGATAATAATTACTTATTCTTTTCGTTTTGTCCTACCTTTTCCTTTTGATTTGCTTTTTTCTTCTGAAAATTTGAAGATTTAATTTTTCAAAAGAGGTGGAGCATAATGGCAACACAAGGACATTATGAAATACTTTTGCTTTTGCTTTCTTTTCTTTTATTATTTATTGCATCATAGTTTTCTTTAATTTTTTGGGGCTTAAAAAAATATTTTACTTGAATAATTCTTGTAGTAAAAATTTCTTGTATATGTAGGATTTTTGAAAATAGCATGTAAAATTAGGATTGAGTGTTATGGAGTAAGCTGTCTTTTTTATTATTAACAACGCCAACAAAATAGAGAAAACGATATATATACTAACATATGAAATTATATTGCTTGGATCAAAGATTACTCAATTGTTCTTTTCGTTTTGTGGTATATTTTCTTTTGATTTTCTTTTCTCTTTTGTTAATTTGAAGATTTAATTTTTTAAAAGAGGTGGAGCATACTATGAAATACTTTTGCTTTTGCTTTCGCTTTTGATTTTTTTTCTTTTATTCTTTACTTCATATTTCCTCTTTGATGATATAGAAATTCATTGCTTGAGCGACTAGACTTTTGTTGCTTTCTACAATCAAAGTTTTCTTTAATTTGCTGGGGCTTAAAAAATTATTCTACTTGAAGAATAATTGTAGTAAAAAATTCTTCTATATGTAGGATTTCTTGCATGTAAAATTAGGATTTTTGTGGCATGGAGGGGTAATACTGTCTTTTATATCATTAGCAACGCCAACAAAATAGAGAAACATAATGGAATCAACTATATAAAATATACAACTTCCAAATAGACTGGATTACTATATATACTGACATAACAAATTATATATTGTACAGTCCTGGCGCACCCAATTGTTAATTAATTAATATCATTCAAAATAGCTACTGCTTTTGTGATAGATGGACTCAATTACGGTGTCTCTGACTTTGCCAATATATGCTGCATGTACTCTATGATTTGCAATTTCATTCCATTTATAGCCTTAGAACATTTGTTAATAATTTATTTTTGTCTTTTTTTCATAATATATTGTTAATTCTGTAAGCATCTTGAAAAAAATCAATTGACTAATTAATTTCTACTAATAATAATGTCATGTGGATTGTTGGAGAATGTGGTTTGGCAACTAAATTTCTTTCATTACATATATTCCTTTGGTTTCTTGTGTACCTTCTCTTTTTTCTTTTCTTTTCTCTTTTGTAAATTTGAAGATTTCATCATTCAAAAGAGATGGAGCATAATGGCACGACAAGGAAGGGGTGAAAATACTTTTGCTTTCCGTAATGTGGAGACACCCATATATTTTAATTATCTGTATCCCAGTAGCAGATAAATACTATATAATTTACTATATATTATGAAAATATTTATGTATATATCTACGGATATCCGATATTTGATCCGTATCCTTATTATCCGTCTAATATTTGATCCATATACGAATCCGAAAATTAAAAACGGATATGGATATGGTTTACCACTATCTGATCCGTATCCGATCCATTTGCACCCCTAAATATCACCCTAATAATAGTTGACGTAATTCATTAGTATTTTTTCATATTATTTTTAAATTAAAAACTGGTGAATTTAATTACAAAATTTATATATATTTTTTATTTTTTATTTTTTACAAATGAGCCCGTAGGCGACAAAATTTATATCGAAACATCATATACGGATATGGTCCAATCACTTTCCAAAGTCTATCTTCCAGCTCAGACTGATGGGGCCCCACTAATGATTAATATAAATACAAATGTTAAAGCTCGTTTTGTTTAAGTCGAACCAAAACTCTCCCATTCACCAAAAAATATTAATGGAAGAACCCCAGATAGTTGTAGATGTCCAAGCCTCTCCTCTGTCAGAATCCTATTCTCTGTCAAAAGCCCCGATAGTTGTAGATGTCCAAGCCTCTCCTCTGTCAGAATCTTCTCCTCTGTCAAAAGCCCCGATAGTTGTAGATGTCCAAGCCTCTCCTCTGTCAGAATCCTCACCTCTGTCAAAAGCCCCTAAAGTTGTAGATCTCGAAGCCTCTCTACAATGTGACCTCGATACATTACGCGACAATGCGAACAAGGCGGAGAACTTCACCATATTTCGCACACCACATAACATTTCCAAAAACAAGAACAATCTCTTTGAGCCCTCTGTCATCTCCATCGGCCCATTACACCATGGTCAAAAGCACCTCCGAGCCATGGAGGAACAAAAAATGCAGTTCTTGCGGGATTTCTTGTCCCGTTGGGACCACATATGTTTGGATCGTTGTTTATCAGAGATGAAGTCCCTAGAAACGAGAACACAGATGTGTTATAATGAGACGTTTGATGATCTTGACAGCAATGCATTTGTCAAGATGATGTTGCTTGACGGATGCTTCGTGCTCGAGTACTTCTCAAAATGGGATGAAGGAAGAAATTTGAATGAGGTTGGCTGGAATTCTCAATTCATAAGACGTGATTTGGTACTTCAAGAGAACCAAATTCCCTTCTTTATTGTTGACAAGTTGTATGAGCTGATTGGTTTAAATCAAGATGCTAGAATGGATTTTGTTAAATACATTGCTTTTAATTTGTTGCCCTATGGCTCCATAATTCAAGACCCTCGTGCTGAAACTGCATACACCATAACTGAAGACAGTCAAGATGAATTTCTAGATCCTCCAGCTTAAATTCATCATTTGGTCCATCTCTATTACCAGTATTTAGTTCCCAACCCAGGGATGCCAGCTGTATTGAGTTCCAAACCACTTGATCTTACCAGAATATTCAGTGCCAATATAATTATCAAAGGTTTTCTTCATCGGTTTCGTTCAAGGGTGCTCAGAGAAAGATCTCCTCGTTTGACTTCTTGAAGCTCGTTAGTGCCATTGCCAAATTCTACCGGGAATATATCCTCTATGGTGATCCCTTTTGCCACTGAGCTCAAAAAAAAGGGCCTGAAATTCACACAACAGAGCAACCCGCGACATATGCTCGACAAATCATTTGAATATGGTGTCTTAAAGATCCCTAGGCTAAAATTCACCGATTCCACTAAGCCTATTTCGCAAACCTTATAGCATTTGAACATTCCAAATATGGCAAGGAGCATTCACCCTTTACAAGCTTTGTATATTTTTTGGATAAACTAGTCAACACACCAAATGATGTGATAATATTACAAGAGTGCGAAATCATTGAGAACTGGCTAGGCAGTGAAAGTACTATTATGTGGAACTCTCACTATTTGGAGGAATTAAATAGGGCAGTGAACAGATACATTGGATCAAGCTGGAACAGGCAGCGAGCAAAATTGATTCGTGATTACTTTAGCAGTCTGTGGGCAGCAATTTCTCTCGTCGCTGCTTTCATACTTCTAGTTCTTACATGTCTACAATCTTTCTATGCAGTTTATGCCTACAAATTTCCGCCGAGCTCATGATGCTTTAACTTCCACAGTACTATTCGAGGCTTCTAAACTGAACAAGAGAAAAGTGGTGTTACCATGTATGTTAGGAATGAATTATTTTTTTAATCGTTTTTTTTTCCTTCCTTGTTTGTCATTCCGGGTAGTGTTCTATCTTGTTTGTTTTTTGTTTTTATGATTTGCTACGAAGTTTTATTCAACAGTACCTTGTAATTAACTCCGTACTATATGTCATTGGTTTGCTTTACTTTGTTTCTTTTATTATTCAATTTCAAAGGTTATTTTTAGCAGTGGTTACAGGCATGTATTGTCTTCTTTGAGAAACTTGGGAGTTGCTGCCAAGGTAATTTTATTGAAATTTAAATAAAGTGCATGAGTTAGTACAAACGCTACAGGGAATGGCATGAGTCAATACAAAACCATTCTCTGTCATCTCCCCTGACATTATTTAATTATTTTAAATCTTTATTTATCATAGATTTAAATTCATTAAAATATTAATCCGGAATAAAATAATTTTTTACAAAATCTACATATTTACATTTAATTGGTTAAAGTCAGAAAACAGTTATGATTGCAGACCTCTGATATTGTTTTTGTAGAAAATCCAATCAAGATGAATTTGGATCTGTAACAGAAAATTCTACGAATTTGAAGGCAAATTTGGAACACATAAAAGTACTTTTACAGCCCTTAATTTGAAGGCAAAGTTTAAGAACGACAAAAATAAAATTTCAAGGTCTTTCAAAAAAAACAAAAATTAAAGAATATTTACCGTACTAATTTTATATCAATAATCATCATTTGAACTATTGTTCTATCAATGTTAATATGAAAATCCAATTAATTATAATAGAACATATATATGAAACAAAAAAAAAAATAATATGATAATCATGCAATTTAAAAATTATTCTAGAATTCGGATATGAGATTTAATACAATTGTCGACCAATGACTTATCTTTCATTTTGAAATATAATTTTAAAGAGCACACTTTCTTCACTTCCAAATGACTGGTCCCACTTTCTTTTTTAAAATATAAAAGAGCTTGCAGAACAATTAAAATTTTGTTCTGAAACTGATATATTAAAAGATAAATTTTGTAAGTGAGATCGTTAGGAGGATATATCAAAACACTTATGTTACATATCTTTATGGTCATTTTAGTTTTTGAATATATTTAACACATACATCTAGTTTCTAATGTATATTCTATTGTATCTACATTCTTAGCAGTTGAATTTTAAGAGCACAATTCTTTTTAGCATCCATCTTTAATTAATAAAATAAACTGTTTCTCATCAACAAATCTGTACAATTACTACAAGATTTATCCTTCCTGTGTAAATTTCAAGGATAATTTCTAGTTTACCCATACAAATTAACTTCTATAATAACCAACTAGTATCCTACATGTAAGTTGCAACAGGAACAGGCCACACTATGGGAGAAATTCTGTGTAAACAAGGGGGGTACTTAGCTTAGCAAGTTTTCTTATTAAAATTTAGTTTCAGGTTTGTGCTGGCATAGGTTTCTTTCTCTATTTGCAGTCGAATGGTGATGCTCAGTGTACTGATGTGGTGGAGTCAAACCTGTATGAACTTGTTTACTATATGTAACCTGGCAGCCTCTGCCTAGTCTTTTCAAAAAAAGTTGCAACAGGAACATATTATTAAACCAGACATTGTGCCAACTAGTATCATCATCACCTAGCAGCCGCTGCCTGGTTTTTACAGAAAAAAAAAAAAGCCAGGCATTCCGTCCCTTAGAAGTATCTTCATTTAGATTAAACTATGATTACCTTTAATTTATAACGAAAATTAGCCATATGTTATATCTCATTATCATTTTTTTAAAATCGGAACAATGGCCAAGGTTTGTTCGAAACGTTAGATACTAGACCCATAATTTGGGCTTAAACTCCGTACCCAACTTCAAATAAGGCCAACTTTGGTCAATAGGCTTTACTAAAGAAATAGTGAGCCTTTTCAGCTGTCAACTATTTCCCACCTTTGTGATTCTTTCATTTTAAAATAAATTTTATTTTATTTTCTTATGAGTAATAGTTGTTTTGCTGGTCTCGGATCGCGCCACTGCACATTTTGGGTTATTGTGGAGTGACACACAGGGATTTCTGGGGACAAAATTATTAGATTCGCTGAATTCATTAGGCTTCACATGGGCTTGTAGACTACTGGACCTATATCCTTGATGAATTTTGTTCTAGCAAGTCACACCTACCTTTAGCCCTTTAACACCTGATATGTTCGAGTAAATGCACCACTACCTTCATCCTTCATCAAGATAAGGTTATAAGTGCGGATCTTAATAGCCATAATAAACATCGAGTAGTGGAGTTGAACTAGGGTGTTCATAAGCTCATCAAACTTTTTTAGTGAGTTTAACTTTAAACGACAGATTCAAACTGTTGAAACTTATTTACTTCACAAATGCTATATTTAGATCTCAAATTTGTATATTTTTAAATTAATTTAGTATAAAGTTAAGTGGTAACAAAAAAACAAATATTTTAAAAATTAACTTATAAATCTATTTTTTTAACAGCTTGACTTTATACTTAATTAATTCAAAAATTTATAAATTTGACATGTCATTTAACGGTCAACCACACACACACGGGCATTTAAAATGCAACCACGAACGAAAGACACATATATTCATACACAATTTCTTAATAACAAACTATGTAAGTTCTTGTCGGATCTTACAGCACGGAATCAACCGGGTATGATTATGCTCAATCTCCACACATGGTTTTGTATTTAGAAACCGTGTACGCTTCATTTGCGCTCTGGATCTCAATCAACCCTGCTCAAAATAATCTCATATTTTGCATGACTGACATTTTTGGTGCCTATTCGGGATAGAGCAGGGGGGCCATATTATTAGAGCTTCGACATTCGTGCATAACGTATTTGAATGGTTCAGAATTTTCAAAAAGTCACCCAAAATATGAGATATCTCAGAGGATGCGAACTCATGAGTTTGAGTGTGTGTACTCTGAGATACCTCATATTTTGCATGACCGACATGGCTGGTGCCTATTTGAGGACGGTGCATGGAGCCAGTATTATTTGAGCTTTGACATTCATGCAGAACGTATTTGAACAGTTCAAAATTTCTAAAAAGTCACACAAAATATGAGATATCTCAGAGGATGCAAATTCATGAGTTCGAGTGCGTATCCTCTGAGATATCTCATATTTTGCGAAACTAATGTCTCTGGTGCATATTCGGAGATAGAGCCGAGGCCAGTATTATTTGAGTGGGGACAGAATTATTAGATTTGCTGAATTTGTTGGGCTTCACACAGGGGCGGAACTAGAAAATTAAGATTGGGGGGGCTAAATAAATTATTGTAGTGTAATTTTGTTTTATAGGGGAACTAATATGTATAAGTACTTTTATAAATTATTAAATATGAAGGACTAACGTGCTAATTTCTAATTTATGGGGGTGGCTAAGCTACCCTTTAACACCATGTTTGGATGGAGAGTAGAGGAAGGAATGGGAGGTAAAGAATAGAAGGAAATGAAATGGAATAGAAAGAAAGATTAACATATTTAATCTCTTCGTGTTTAAATGATTAATGAGAAAAAATAAATTTAATTTTCATTTCCGTCTTATTTCTTGTTTGGTTGATTAAAATTTAGGAGGTTAATGAGAAATTTGGTGACTGTTGTAGGTTTGAAAAAAAAATCTTGTATGAGAATTATACATGTAAGATATAAGATTTGGTATTTTTGTGATTTTTTATAAAAATATTTGTAACAAAATTTCTTTCCATCCATTACACTCCAATTTGGGAGAGAAACCGATTCTATTAATTATAATGATACAATGTTAAACCTTTCACCTCCTATACCCTTCACCTCCGACATAATTTTATCAACTAAACACGATTCAACAGAAAAATTTTGTTCCTTTCCATGCACTCTCTTCCTCTACTCTCCATCCAAACAAGGTGTAACTATACTGTGTTCCGCCACTGGCTTCACACGGGCTGGACTTGAATCCTAGATGAATTTTTCTCTAGCAAGCCACACCTACCTTTAGCCCTTTAACACACCTGATAATTTGATATGTCAGATTAAAATGCTCCACTACCTTTATCCTTCATCCAGATTAAAATAGGAGTTCGGATCTTAATAGCCATATTAAACATCGAGTACTGGGGATGTTCATAAGTTCATCAAATGTTTTTGGTGAGCTGAATTTTAAACAACGGATTTGAACTGTTGAAACTGATTTATTTTACAAATGATATATTTACATCTCAAATTTATATATTTTTAAATTAATTTAGTATAAAGTCAAGTGCTAACAAAAAAAAAGTTATTTCCATATAATTTCAAGTTGAGAAAAGGCTCACCAAAATATTGATTAGATTATAATCACCCTAGTTCTACGGAACCAGATCCTCTACTTTTCTTAGATAAAAAAGGGACTTGTCTCTTTATCTCTGTCATCTCTCTTTGAGGAGAGAGAGGAGCAAGGAGAGCAGGACTCTGCTTTTTTCTAATTTAGATCATATTCGGTACCAGAAGGTAGCTTTTTAACACAGTTACAAATCCGAGAGTCACTAGCTTTTTAACCATGTATATATAGTCACGTTTTCTGTAGTATTGAGGCACTGGATTTCAATCGCTCAACTGCAATTGTGTCATATTTATTTGTAATTATGTCAGTACCAGAAAGAATACATACTCGCTTTTCTATGAGAAAATTAAGCAGCGGATCCGGTTTCCTAGTTCTACCCATACATGTTCGGAGAGCAAGCCGACACCAATAATTGTCCCTTTGAAATAATGCTGAACTACCCCCCTCTCCTATTGAGTGTTGACTCCAAGTCTTCTTGATACAAAGTCTAGTACAGACTTGTCCTCCTATCATTAACTGACGAACCGTTAACAAGGATAAATGTTATAACTTAATAAAAACGCACATGCTATGTATTGGCTGACAAGGATAAATATTACATATTGGCCCATGTATTTTTTATTGATTGCAATAACATATTAATTAGAAGATAGATCATATATATATATATATATATATATATATATATATATATAGGAGTCCACTTACACTATTTTTTGGTGATACCGGATTATATCCTACATTTTCAAAGTTCAAACCGTTCAACATAATAAATATATTAAAATGTACTTGCAGATCAAATTTTATATATTTTTTTAATTTTTTTACTATTGACTAAGATGGGCACAAAAATTCAATGGTCTGAAAACAACGATTTTGTAAAATACTTAATAAATAGTAAATATTCAAAAAAATGTAAAATTTGATCTACATGCACATTTTAATATATCCATCATGTTGAACGGTTTGGATTGACTATTTGGACTTTGAAAACTTTGAAAATGTAGAGTGTATTTTGGTGTCACAAAAAATAGTGTAAGTGGATCCCTCCATATATATATATTTCATTTTGTAGTATAAAAGTCTGCAATTATGTAGTAGTGAAAAATTCTGAACTTTGTGTTGGTTCTGCATGTAAAACTCCGTAAACATTACTAAATTAGATCGAAGTATTTTATATTGTTTATTAAGTGATCTAAAAGATTTTCGCATGTAAATTTCCAATTCTTTTAAAAAATTTAGATTATATGTTTTGTGGATTTTAAATCCATGATAAAATTTCAACATTTGAAGGCTTGCATCAAAATATATTCCAAAATTTGTTTATTCTGAAATTTCAGCATATTATGAAATTTACATGACTTATTATGATAAATGTATATTAAATTACCCTTAGCAATACTAAAAGCTTAGAAAGTAAGAAGAAATATATAATGAAAGAAATTTAGTTCCAGAACCATATTCTCCAAAATCTAGTTAAGAAAAAATGTTGAATTTTCATTTTTTTTATGCATGAAGATTATGTATGCACAATAATTACAAGACAGCTGGTGAAGGTCATGTTCCAGCTCCAACGCTAATGCCAATTTAGTTGGGGGTGGACCCATCTCTCATTTATGGAGGGAGGCCAACTACACCAGATATTGGCAATGTAGATTAAATTAACTCTTGTTATTATACTCGGTTACTATGGCTGTTTATAAATCACATATTTCAGTGTTTTACTTTTGGAGATCTGAAACAGTTCTTTTGTCAGAATTAATCGTGTATATTAATTATATATAGACACGGGCCTCCAACTGTACATAATGTATCGTCATTTTCATACACGATGCGTGCAAACACAGTTGCAGAACCGTGTGTCATTAGCTTTTTTTTACATAATGTATCGTCATTTGTCCTTGTTAGTCACGTTTTCTGTAGTATTTAGGCACTGAAGATTGTATCATATTTATTTGTAATTCGGTGCAGTACCTAGATACGAATTCACGCTTCCTAGTTCTACCCATAAATATGTCTAACTAATAATTGCCCCTTTGCAGTAACGTCGAACTACCCTCCTGTCTTATCATTAAAACGTGGCTAACAAGGACAAATGTTATAACTTCATAATAAAAACGCACATGCTATATGGCTGAGAAGGGCAAATATTACATATAGGCCCATCTATTATTTATTGATTGCAATAACATGTTAGTAGAAGATGGATCATATATATATATATATATATATATATATATTTGTTAACTGTATCCATGCAGATTCGTAGTGCATATATATTTTTTTTTTTGAGAGCAAAATTAGTCTAATATTAGATATACTTCAAGGTTTTATTGATATCTTTTTTGTGCTGAAATAGTTTTGAAATGCAAAAATACAAGTAATATCAAATTTTGCATATAAGCTCACATTTTTTTTATTGGTTCCAGTAAATAATTGGTATAGGATAGCGGAAATGTCTTTATACCTCACTATACATATCAAGTTGGATTTAAATTATTTTCTAAATATCCATTTCATCTATAGAAGCAGAATGATTCCAACATTTCAACTATATAAAAAATGTTGAATTTTTATTTTCTTATGCATGAAGGTTATATATGCAAAATAATTGAAAGAGGGTGAAGGTCATGTTCTAGCTCTAACGTTAACGTCAGCTTAGTTGGGGCTGGACCCATCAGTCACTTATGGAGGAGGCCAACAGCATCAGATATTGGCAATGGAATAGATGTAGATTAAATTAAATCTTGTCATTATACTCGGTTATTATTGTTGTTTATAAATCACCTGTTTTAGTGTTTTTCTTTTGGAGATCTAACACGGTTCTTTTGTAAGAACTGTGTATATTAATTATATATAGACACAATTCTCCAACTGTATACAATGTATTGACTGTTTCATACACGATGCGTGGGGACACAGTTGCAGAATCGTGTGTCATTAGCTTTTTTTAATCGTGTAGTCGCGTTTGTAGTATTGAGGCACTGAATTTTAATCACTCGGCTAAAATGATGCCATATTTATTTATAAGTCGGTGCAGTACCTAAAAAATTATGAACTCACACTTTTCTGTAAAAAAATCAGCAGATCTAGTTTCCTAGTTCTGCCAATAAACATGTACGGACAGCAAGCTGACATCAAGAGAGATACCTCCCCAGACTCCAGAGTAGGTTTGCTGGCGCAACCAATTATTTTCCTGTAGTCATCTATTTTTTATTTGTCAAACAAAGAGAAAAAAAGTAACAAAACTGAATCAACTATAAAGCTTTATAGACAGTTATTTAACAATATAGCTTCTCCATACCAAGTTTTATACCCAGAATCACCACCACCACCAAAGAATGGCAAAACCAAGGCCTCATGCTGTAGTGATGCCCTATCCACTGCAAGGCCACATCATCCCAACCGTCCATCTGGCATTGCGCTTAGCTGCTCGTGGAGTCACCATCACCTTCATCAACACAGAAGCCGTGCACCACCAAACCGTGAAAGCTGCAGGTGCAGACTGTTGTGACGGATATGACCCATTTTACTCGGCTCGTTTAACTGGCCTCGACATACGGTACGAGACAGTAAGTGACGGCCTCCCTTTAACCTTCGACAGATCACTTAACCATGATCAATTCATGTATTCTGTTTTACACGTGTTGTCGGCACATGTGGAGGAGTTGTTGAGAAGGCTGGTGGCGACAATTGATCCCCCAATCACATGTTTGATTACTGATACATTTTTTGTGTGGCCGGCGACAATCGGGGAGAAGTGATAGAATTAATCTTGTTGTTATGTTTCAGTTTGTTTTGTTTACGTTTTGTTTTAATTCTAGCAGAAGTTTAAGTTTTCTGTTTTTAGATAAAGTGTACTGTCAAGAGTAATCCTAACAGATGGCTAAGAATAGAGTAGAGGTTATTCTTAGTGAGCAGTTATTTAGATTCCAGTTTTTATTTAGTGGATGTAACCTTTCTTATAGCAGTTATGATTTGTATATATAAGAAAAACCAGAAAATGATGCAGGTAGTTTTTTTAAGCATCGCAAATATCTGTCTTTTGTTTTTTCTCTCTGTGATTGTGTCACTGGCCGTATGCAAGAATAGCCAACATTTGGTATCAGAGCCAAGGTTGTCAAAGCAATGGCCGGTGATGAAGGAGATCAATCAAAGACACTTGCAGTTCCCATGGCCAAAAGTGTCTCTATACCGATCCAATATCCCATGTTAAGCGAGATTAATTACGGCATATGGGCTATCAAGATGAAGATAGTCCTACGTTCGCTGGGAGTTTGGTCTATGATAGAAGGAGGGGTCAAAGATGAGGACAAGGATCAAGGAGCGATGGTTGCAATATCTCAGGCAGTGCCGGACGACGTGATGATGGCAATCGCAGAGAAACAGTCGGCCAAGGAGGCCTGGGACGCTCTCAAGGAGATGCGTATAGGCGAGGATCGTGTCAAGAAGGCACGTGTACAAGTCCTGAAACGGCAACTAAACAAATTGCATATGCAAGAATCGGAAACTGTGAATGAGTATTCGATGAAGTTGATTGGATTAGTTGGTGAGATCCGATCCCTTGGCACAAAACTAGAAGATACTGAAGTGGTAGAGAAGTTATTCAGTTCGGTTCCAGATCGGTTCCTTCAGATCATCGGAACAATTGAGCAATTTGGAGATTTAGACACGATGTCAGTCTCTGAAGCAATTGGTAGATTGAGAACATATGAAGAAGGGCTAAAGGGGCGGCATCATACAAAGGGCACAGGGGAGCAGTTGCTTCTTAGTCAAGCCGAATGGGAGGCTAAGTTCTCAAAAGGTAGAAGAGAAGAAGGTTCGGGCAGTACCAAAAGAGGAGGCCGACATGGAAGGGGTCGGGGCCGTGGACGTGGTCAAGGTGCAGGCCGAGGAGGCTTTGATCACACGGGAGATGATCGAAAACCACGAAAGTTTGATATTGCTAAGGTGAAATGTTACAATTGCAATGATTATGGTCATTTCGCTAAAGAATGTCCCAAACCAAATAGAAGAGAAAAGGCTAATTTGATTGTAAAGAATAATGATGACGAACCAGCACTGTTGTTGACTGAAACCTGTGAACTTATCCACACAATACCGAAGGAAGGAAAGGTGCTAAAAGAAGATGAAATAGCGCTAAAGGCTGTCAGCAACCTGGACACAACCTGGTATTTGGACAGTGGCGCAAGCAATCATATGACCGGCTGCATTGAAAGATTTGCAGAGATTGATACTACAGTCAGAGGCTCTGTGAAGTTTGGAGATGGTTCAACAGTAGAGATACAAGGAAGGGGTTCGATACTCTTTGAATGCTTCACTGGTGAACACAGATTACTCACTAACGTTTACTATATTCCAAGGTTAAAAAGTAACATAATTAGTCTTGGGCAGTTAGATGAGAATGGATGTAAGATAGTGATTGAAAGAGGAGTACTGTCTATCCTGGACAGAACACAGAAGGTGCTAGTCAAAGTGACCAGATCTGGGAATCGGTTATACCTTTTGCGTACTTCTCCAACCCATCCAGAATGCCTCCTGGCGAGAAGCAAAGAAGGAGCTTGGCTCTGGCACGCAAGGTATGGTCATGTGAATTTTCATGCTTTAAAAATCATGGGTAAGAACGGGATGGTGCATGGCATGCCCTTGATAGATCATGAAGATCGCATTTGTGATGGATGTTTGATTGGAAAACAACAACGAAAACCATTCCCTGCTGAATCAAATTTCAGAGCCGAGTACCCTCTTCAGTTATGGCATGTAGATTTGTGCGGGCCAATCACACCGACTACGAATGGAGGAAAGCGTTATTTTATGCTAATTGTCGATGATTGCACAAGGTTTATGTGGCAGGTTCTGATCTCAAGCAAAGCCGAGGCGTTCGAAAGTTTTAAAAGGATCAAAGCTGCAGCCGAAATGGAGAAGGGGTGTAAGTTGAAAGGCTTTCGAAGTGATCGTGGTGGTGAATTCACATCAAATGAGTTCAAGAGCTTTTGTGAATTAAATGGTATTAAACACTACCTTACTACACCTTATTCTCCGCAGCAAAATGGTGTTGTGGAACGGAGAAATCAGACAGTGGTTGGCATGGCAAGAAGTTTGCTGAAAAGTAAAAGTGTTCCCGGCGAATTTTGGGGAGAAGCGGTGTCAACGGCAATTTACTTGCTGAACAGAGCACCAACCAAGAGTCTAGTAGATAAAACTCCCTATGAAGCTTATTACAATCGAAAACCAAGAGTAGGACATCTGCGGGTTTTCGGATGTATTGCTCACGTGAAGAATGTCACACCTCACCTTCCGAAACTAGAAGATCGAAGCAAACCTATGGTGTTTATTGGGTATGATTTGAATACCAAGGGTTATCGGATGTTTGATCCAAAGACAAAGAGGGTGGTAGTGACTCGTGATGCCGTGTTTGATGAAGAAAAGAAGTGGGACTGGACTGATTCATCGGTTACAGAATCTAGACCAGCAAAGGATATCTTTACTGTTCTGAATTTTCCTGTTGCAGATTCAAGTGCTGCTGCCCATCAACGAATTGAGGAAGAAATGCTGCATCCTAATATGGCGTCTCCACAGCAAGAGTTCAATCAATCTGACCAGCCTGAGGATACACCTACTGGTAGCAACAGAGCAGATGGATTCGACTCTGGAAATGCACAAACTCCAGTGTCGTTTCCTGTTGAGCAGAGGGCATCCGAATTGAACCATCCAGAGGATTTGGAAATAGGGCCAAGAGGAACACGAGATATCAAAAGCCTTTACTATACGGGGCTATGTTTGCTAGGAGAGGAGGAGCCTGCGAATTATGAAGAAGCAAGAACAGATTTAGCATGGAGAAAGGCTATGGAAGAAGAAATTTCCAGCATACGGGAGAATGCAACATGGAGGTTAGTTGATTTACCAGAAAAACATAAGCCAATTGGTTTGAAGTGGGTGTTTAAATTGAAGAAAGATACTCAAGGGAGAATAATCAAACACAAGGCAAGGTTAGTAGCAAAGGGGTATGTTCAAAAGCACGGGATAGATTTTGACGAAGTTTTTGCTCCTGTTGCTCGATTGGAAACTGTACGGTTATTGATTTCAATCGCTGCACAAAAGGGGTGGCAAGTGCATCACATGGATGTAAAATCCGCTTTCCTTAACGGTGAATTGGAGGAGGATGTGTATGTTCTGCAGCCACCGGGTTTTGAGATAAAAGGAGAAGAGCATAAGGTGCTGAAACTGTATAAAGCTTTGTACGGTTTGCGACAAGCACCTAGAGCATGGAACTCCAAGTTGGATAAGTCTTTGAAGGCACTGGGTTTTGAGAGATGTCTATTAGAACATGCTGTGTACACGAGAAAGGAAGGTAATTTAATTGTTGGAGTATACGTAGATGATTTGATCATCACCGGAGAGAGTATTCGAGGTGTTGACAAATTCAAATCTCAGATGAAAGGTGTATTTAGCATGAGTGATCTTGGATTACTTAGCTATTACTTGGGGATTGAAGTGTGTCAGACTCCAACAAGAATCACCTTAAAGCAATCGGGTTTTGCAAAGAAGGTACTGGAGAAATGTGGGATGAAGGACTGTAACCCAACACAGATTCCTATGGAGCCCCGTCTGAAATTGAACAAGGACAGCATTGAACCTCCTGTAGATGTAACCTTGTATCGAAGTATTGTTGGCAGTATGAGATACTTACTGCACACACGTCCAGACTTGGCATTTGCCGTTGGAATGGTAAGCCGATTTATGGAGAAACCCACGCTGGAACACATGGCAGCAGTAAAGCACATACTAAGGTATGTGAAGGGAACATTGAATTTCGGTTGTGTGTATGAGAAGAAAGAAGAAAATCCGGAACTGATTGGATATTCTGATAGCGATTTAGCAGGTGATGTTAATGACAGAAAAAGCACCTCAGGTTCGATGTTTTTCTTTGGGTCAAATCCTATCAGTTGGTGTTCACAGAAACAGAAAGTGGTTGCACTGTCTTCATGTGAAGCAGAGTACATCGCTGCATGTGCAGCAGCGTGTCAAGGAGTATGGTTGGGACGATTGTTAGCTGATTTGCTTAAGACCGAGGTTAAGAAAGTGGTTCTAAAGATCGATAATCAGTCCGCAATTGCCTTAAGCAAGAATTCAGTTCATCATGAGAGGAGTAAACATATTGACACTCGGTTTCATTACATAAGAGATTGTGTGGAATCGGGATTGATTGAAGTTCAGCATGTTCGTACCGAAGACCAGCGTGCCGATATCCTAACGAAGTCACTGGGAAGGATAAAGTTTCAGGAGATGAGAGGAAAGATTGGTGTACTGGACATCAATAAAGAACAACAAGCTTAAGGAGGAGAATGATAGAATTAATCTTGTTGTTATGTTTCAGTTTGTTTTGTTTACGTTTTGTTTTAATTCTAGCAGAAGTTTAAGTTTTCTGTTTTTAGATAAAGTGTACTGTCAAGAGTAATCCTAACGGATGGCTAAGAATAGAGTAGAGGTTATTCTTAGTGAGCAGTTATTTAGATTCCAGTTTTTATTTAGTGGATGTAACCTTTCTTATAGCAGTTATGATTTGTATATATAAGAAAAACCAGAAAATGATGCAGGTAGTTTTTTTAAGCATCGCAAATATCTGTCTTTTGTTTTTTCTCTCTGTGATTGTGTCACTGGCCGTATGCAAGAATAGCCAACAAGAAGTTGGGGTTGCCTTACATCTCATTTTGGACAGAGCCGGCGCTTATCTTTACACTCTACTACCACATGGACGTGCTCAGGCAAAATGGGCATTTTGCATGTGGAGGTAGTACTGATATACTCCTAAATCAATATATAACAGTTCTATATCTTTTGTTAGTTATCAAATATTGTTTGAAATGACAGGAAGAGAAAAAATAATGCAACATGTACTTAAATTTTGACAATAATTTACATTTTTTGCGATAACAGAGAACCGCAAGGATGCAATAACCTACATACCCGGCGTGCCATCCATCGAGCCAAAGGAGCTCATGTCATACCTACAAGACACCAATGTATCATCAGTCGTGCACCAGATCATATTCAAGGCATTTGACCAGGCAAAACGCGCAAAAATCATTTTATGTAACACCGTAGAAGAACTTGAACCCAGTACAGTCTCAGCTCTCAAATTAGAAAAACCATTTTATTCTATAGGGCCAATTTTCCCAACCGGGTTTACACGTAGCACAGTAGCAACCAGCTTATGGCCCGAGTCCGACTGCATCAATTGGCTTAACACAAAGGAACCTGGCTCAGTGTTGTACATCTCTTTTGGTAGCTATGCTCATGTCAGTAAAAGGAACTTGTGTGAAATTGCACAAGGCATAATGAATAGCAAGGTAAACTTTATATGGGTTCTCCGACCAGATGTTGTTAGCTCTGATGAGCCTGACCCGTTACCACTGGGTTTCTTGGAAGAGACCAAAGGACGTGGAATTGTCGTGCAATGGTGCTGTCAGGTTGAAGTGTTGTCGAACTCAGCCATAGGGGGTTTCTTGACGCATTGCGGATGGAACTCAATACTAGAGAGCGTGTGGTGCGGTGTGCCGATGCTATGTTTTCCCCTCTTGACGGACCAGTTTACGAATATGAAGTTGGTTGTAAGAGACTGGCAGATAGGACTTGCGATCGGGGAGTTGAACAAGGTGGCCACTGATGATGTGGCGAGCCGAGTGAAGGATTTCATGCAAGGGAAGAAGGGAGAACAGGCTAGATATGAGATAAAGATGGTGAGAAAAATTCTTCAGGATGCAATTGAAATTAAGGGTTCTTCACAAAAGAACTTTGATCAGTTCATTTTGGACATATCCAATTAGTTATTAATCGACTACTGGTTTATTACAGAACAAAATGTAAAATAATTAATTAAAAACAATAATTATGATGTTCGCGTTTTTATATATTAAGTGAGATTTTGAGATTTTAACTTAATTAATTTTGAACTTAATTAGTTTCGGACCAATTGTGCTAATTATGCAAAGCGACTTGCCATTTTTGGGGATCTCGGAAGTGGGAACCATCCTTGAAATTATCTAATAAAATATTTGAGTGAGGATATGGTAACATGTACATTACGGATCAAGTCAGCTATGGATTCATAACTTTATTTTTAAAATTCAAATAGTCAACTTGACTAGTCTCAACTCGAGTTGCTCACGAGTTGATTTCAAATTGAAGTTTCTGATTCGGAAATAGATTAGCAACTCAAACTCAACTCGGTTCATGAGTTTGCGAATTAAATCTAAATTGTCCTTAACTTGGATTCAACTCAGCTCATGAGCAACCCTAGTTCTCTCTACTTCGAGAAATGAAACAAGCATTCAAAATGCGTACATGCATTAAGAAAGATATTTATGGTCCTGATTTAAATCGGACGTAATGTTATAAATATGCCGGACAAATTTGAAGAAGGTACTACTATTTTAACTAGTTTCAAAATATGTTTAATATTAAGCTCATTTTTATTCCCAATAAACGAACAATTTATCAAATTTAAAGAGAGTTGCACGTTCAAAAAGTTCAAGCTGATCCTGCAAAATAAGCGTGTGAAATTCAAGCTCATTTGAACTATCTGTGAGGCTTACAAATAAAAGGGTAATTTTAGTATGTTTAAAAGACACATAAATCATAAAAATTTTGAATCCACATAATCATACTAATAGAAAAGTTGTATGAAATTTTTTATTTACTTCATTACTCTCTAGCACATGCATCAAAGACTTGGGACATCCACAGCGCAGAGACAATGGGAAGAGACTCCACGAGTTGCGAATCAGATTAGTGCATATTTCTTTCTCTTTGAGAATGATTGGTTCAGGTTGTACGGTGTTTGCTAGTAAGGAATCAGTCGGTGGACCAGTCCTGGTACGAAGGTTGGAACCTTGTCAGAAGAAAAAAAAAGGGAAAATTACAATTTGAACCCTCCAACTGTCTTTAATTCATAAACAAAAAGGACAGGCACACGGAATTTCAAGACCTTTCAGATGTGAAGGCTCCAACAGAATAGATGTTTAGCTTTATTTCAATTGGTTTTTGTTTCTGTCACAATTTACTTTTTTTATTCTTATGCTACTTATTACATCGTAGGTTCAAATTAGATGGCCGTAATATTTTGACAATTTCCATTAATAAATTACACCTACAAATTTTTTTCACAAAAAAAAGAAAAAAAAAAAACTAGTTACTACATAAAGCAAAACATCAATAGTACAACTGAAAGTGTATAGCATCATTGCAAGATACAAATATATTTATGTCATAAATCATAGTTGGCCACAAGTCATCTCTAATTTATTGCAGTTTTCAATTGCACTATTAATTATATTTTGTTTAAGATAATACACATTTCAGTACCCTAAACAAATGGGAAGCTAGAAATACAGCTATTTTGTGATAAAGAATATGAAGTTCATTATCATAAATTATTTTAGATATTTTTCAAAGATTTGCCAATTAATTACCTATTTTGATCTGTCATGCATGTTTTCAGATTCATTAGTTATATATATGTATATGTTGTTAATATGTTCTGGGTTTGTTCATACAGAGCAAATTAAGCACTAGACCGTACAAGGAACGTGAACTAGCTTTATGCGATCCGTACAACATAGTGTAAATAATTCTTGGATCATGTTTTATCTCCTCGACAAAGGCACGTCTAAATTGAAACTTGGTCAGTTTTTGGTACACATATGATGTACATTTTGTGGTAATTGAGAACAACAGTTAGTTATTGGTACACATATATGATGTATAATTTTGTCGTTGGTACAATCAGTGGATACAATTGGGTGAAAGCTTTGCTGATGATAATTATGACTAGGGGTGCACAAAAAGCTCATGATTTGAAACTCAGTTCGGAATTAGTTAGGATTCAACTCACTGTAACTCGAGTTAAAACTAACTCGAGTCAAAACTGACTCGAGTTTACTGATTTGGTTGATTTATGAGTCGATTCCAAGTTACCCTCAACAATGTCTTCCTTACCTGACAATTTTTATTTTTTACTCATTTTCTAAAATATTTTATTAAAAATAACTTGGGTATAGTCAAATTTTAAAAAATACCGAAACCGCATATATTTTCTGTGGTTTGGATTTAGGGTCCCAAACCACAGAAAATATTCGCGTTTTTTTTTGCACTATAAATACGGGAGAAATTCTAACTTAACAATTCTACCAAAACCGTCTACATTATTCACCACACCATAATACACCTGTCCGTCATACTGATTTCAACATGCTCTCAGTTTGAGAAGTTAACAATTCCATCAAAACCTTCTCCACTAATGCTCATGGTTTAGAGGTTGTGCAAAGATAGAGGCAAATTTAAAACTGCTGCTGTGTGCGCACCTTTACTAGTTTAGTCAATTTTTAAGACCTGATATCTCTTGATCTGTTTGGAGATTTTGTATAAAATTTTGCAGTCTTATTCTATGATGTCAAGATTGCATGTTAGTCAATTTTCATGATTTTTTGAGATTTTTTCTATATTAACCAGAGATGTAAAGTTGAGATCAAAATGAAACCATTCAACATGATCTACATTTTTTCTACATTTTTATACTTACCAGAACCATTTTTTACATATTTAAAGTCCAAATCATCAATCCAAACCATTGAACATGATCTCTATAATAAAATGTGCTTGTAGATCAAACTTTACATTTTTTCTGAATTACTTACTATTTATTAAGTATTTTACAAAAACTAGTCAAATTCAAACTATTGAATTTTGTACTCGTCTTCATAAATAGAAAAAAAATAAAAAAAATGTAAAATTTGATATACCATCTCGATGCAATCTCGATTCAATAGACTAAATTAAGTCTGATTACCTGCACATGAGAATAACATGGTTATTATTGCATGTGCCGTAAGATTAAAGCTGGTGAAGCTCCTATCACCCTTGTTAAAGATTGATCTGTGAATCATCATCATTGATCATTAATCTAAGATCCAAGGGTTTAGATTAAATATCAAAACTAGAAAGAAATAAAATGGTAACGTGTATCATCATTATCATAACTAGCAAAATAGTATAAACGGATATATTGAGCCTTTGTGATTATAAATAAGAGCTTGTTGTAATAAGAAATAAAACAGTAACGTGTACCATCATTAATTACTATTTATGAATTTCAAGGTTTAAATTATAAAAATGAAAACTTTAGAAACACAAAAAAATTAATAACTTTTTCTTTTGAAATTATTTATAACTTATGGATCTATTTAATAATATGTAAACTTAAAACTTCAAGAATGAAAGAACTAAAAATTGTAAACGTTGAAAACTAAAATTATAAACTTCGGTAAGAAAACACGAGGAGGACGTGGCCATTCAAAACCACATGGCTACAGGGCTCTCATGCCTGAAACCACCTATTTTACCCCCTCCTTGCGTGGCAATATTTTAAAACTCCACAAATCTTTTAAATACCTCTATTCTTAATCAAAATTGGAAAATACAAAAAAAAAATGAAAATTCATTGAAACATATTCAAAGATAAGGACAATACAGTATGCCCATTATCCTAATAGCGAAGAAGAATAATAATAATAATAATAATAATAATAATAATAATAATAATAATTGTCCGATTCATATATATAAACTAAGGTATTGTCTTTGTTGTATAAGAAAAACATTTGATAATAAATTTTTAATTTTCAATTCTACCTAAATCTTGTCATTCTTTTTTGTTTCTTTTCTGTAGTTTAGAAACAATGTCAATGTTAATATGAAAGACATGCCATCCTCTTTTCTCTTTTGTAAATTTGAAGATTTAATTATTCGAAAGACATGGAGCATATGAATAATTGCTTGAACGTAATGTGGACAACCATATGTTTTATTCTATACTTTATCATTGTTTTCTTTAATGTGGACAACCATATTGCTTGAACGTAATGTGGAAAATCATGGCTTCGAACGACCAGCCATTTGTTGTTTTCTACAATCATTGTTTTCTTTAATTTGCTGGCGCTTAAAAAAAGATTTTACTTGAATAATTCTCGTAGTAAAAAAATCTTGTATATGTAGGATTTCTGAAAATAGCATGTAAAATTAGGATTGAGTGGTATGGAGGGGTAATAAGCTGTCTTTTTTTTATTATTAACAACGCCAATAAAATAGAGAAACATAACATAATCAACTATATAAAATATACTTCCAAATAGACTGGATTAATATATAAAATAAAGATTTTAGTCTCCCCCATTCAGTCCCCTATTAGTCTCCCTAACAACTTTCTTTTTTTGTTCTCCCAAGTGGTCAAAACTCACCATCTTCAATCTCCTCTTAGAAAGAAAAATAAATAAATAATTCAGCACAGCCCAAAACTCACCCTATTCTTCTCCTCTACTGCTCACCACTAGCTACCTACGCTGTCGAGATCTGGCGAGGAGAGCATGGTGCACCGTCGAGATCCAGCGAGGAGAGCGTGGTGCACCGTCGAGATCCGGCGAGGAGAGCGTGGTGCACCGTCGAGATCCGACGAGGAGAGCGTGGTGCACCGTTAAGATCTGACGAGGAGATCCGGTGTGATCCGGCGAGGAGACCGTGGTGCACCGTCGGAGGGGATCCATGCTAGCCCAACGAAGGTTGTCAGAGTGCAGCATATGAATACTTCATTAGTTAGATATGAATGCTTAATTTGCTAGAGATGAATACTTCATTTGTTATAATATGAATGCTTTATTTGTACATTAATTAGATATGAATACTTTATATCTTTAAATATGAATAGTGTTAGTGACAGGTGTGATTACTTATTATAAAAAAGACTTTAAGTGAATTGAAGAGGTCTTGTTAGATATGAATATTTTATTAGTTAGATATTAATACTTCATTATATAGATTCGCTGTAGTGGTCTCCAATCTTGGCAAATGTCACTTTCAGACGGTTGCGGTTCCCAATCCAGACTATCAGATGACGTCAGCGGCCCCCCTGGTCATTACTGGTCCCCAAGATAAATGGTCCCCTCCAGTTTGTGTTTACATATAACTAATATTATAGATAATAAGTATAAATTTATAAACTCGCAGGTATTAATACTATACATTTTGACGATGAATAAAATCGCGTTAACCTTGCTCATTGGTGGTAGTTGCCACGTGCGCGTCAATTAGTGGTCCCCCCATTGTATTTTTTTTTGTTTTTTAATGCGGAAGACATATAGGGAACTGAATGTGGGGTACTGTTAGTTGCTTCCTAATATATATACTAACATATTAAATTATTGTACAGTCTTGACTTTGCCTATATATGCAAACATATTAATTATTGTACTGTTAGTTGCTTCCTAATATATATACTAACAGATAGGGCACCCTTCTTAATAAATTAATATCATTTAAAATAGCTATGGCTTTTTGTGATAGATGGACTCAAATACGATGTCTTTGACTTTGCCTATATATGCTGCATGTACTCTATGGTTTGGAATTTCATTCCATTCGTAGCCTTAAAACATTTGTTAATAATTTCTTTTTATTTTATTTTTTTCAAAATAAATTGTTAATTTTGAAAGCATCATGACAAAATCAATTGACTAATTAATTTGAACTAATGATAAAGTCAAGAGTAATTTCATCAGAGTAATTTAGCGCTACAGTTCTACTGGCGTGCCCTTATAAAGAGAGAGATCAGAATGGGGATAGTTAGAGAATGTGGTTTGGGAACCAAATTTATTTTATTACTTATATTCTTTTCGGTTTTGGGGTACCTTTTCCTTTTGATATTCTTTTCTCTTTTGTAAATTTGAAGATTTCTTTATTCGAAATAAGTGGAGCATAATGGCAGACAAGGAAATAGTGAAATACTTGTGCTTTTTGTAATTTGGACACCCATATGTTTTCTTCTTTAATTCATCTTTCTTCTTTGTTGATATATAAATTCATTGCTCTACTTCATTTCGTAGTATATATATCTCATTTTGAGAGCAAAATAAGTCCAATATTAGATATACTTCTAGGTTTTATTGATATCTTTTTGTGATGAATTAGTTTTGAAACGCCAAAATACAATTAATATCAAATTTTGCAGAAAAGCTCGCATTTGTTTATTGGTTGCAGTAAATCATTTTTATAGGATAGCGAAAATATTTAAGGTGTCATTAAACCTCTCTATAATATCAAGTTGAATTTAAATTATTTCTAAAATATTCATCTCATCTATACTTATGTGCACAGTTTATTTGTAATGATTTTATTTTTACACCAGATCATTATCCAATAATTTTGCAAGAGAAATAATGGTATTTCAAAAACTATTGTAGACGTGGGATTGCTGAAAATAGCAAGTTAGATACAGGAATTCTAAAATATTATATGTATGTACAATTGCTTTTATAATTAAGAAATACAAACTATTTAACACAAGTAAAAACTGTTTTTAGTTTCATGCCGATTGCATTTGCATGGTACAATGAAATTATAGTACGCATAACTTTCCTTGGTTGACTAATATATTTTGTTTTGTGAAAGGCAGGATGATATATATACATATATATATAACTATAGTATTTTTATTTAATATGTGTAGATTATTCTAACATTTAAAACAATTTGAAAGTTTTGCTTGTCCTGTATATATATAAAATTCGTAAACATTTAAAACAATTACTTTTGAAACATTAATTATTGAGATAACAAGTTATAATTTCTCGCTCTTGAAAACACTTCCAGTGCAGGTCATAATTAATGAACCATATCTCCAAAACCTAATTAATGAAAGTAAGCAAAAACATATAATGAAAGAAATTTAGATTCAGAACCACATTCTCCAAAACCTAATTAAGAATAAATTTTTGTTATGAATTTAGGAAGACCTGACTTTCTCTGAATTCCTTGTGCAATTCGTGGTTCACTGTTAGACCTTTATTTCAGGAAAGATTTTTTAATAATGCAAGGGCTCTGTTGAAAATTAGTATTTTTATTTTCTTATGCATGAAGGTCCAAGGTTATGTATGCACAATAATTAGAAGAGGGACCCACAGTAATGATCAATATAAATACAAATGTTAAAGATTGTTTTGTTGAAGTTAAACCAAAACTCTCCCATTCACGAAAAATATTAATGGAAGAAGCCCAGATAGACGTTATAGGTCTCGAAGCCTCTCTGCAACGTCAACTCGACAAATATGCGAACAAGGCTGAAAACTTCACTATCTTTCGCACACCACATTACATTTCCAAAAGCAAGAAGAAATTCTTCAAGCCCTCTGTCATCTCCATCGGCCCATTCCACCATGGTCAAAAGCACCTCCGAGCCTTGGAGGAGCAAAAAAGGCGGTTCTTGCGGGATTTGTTGTCCCGTAGGAACAATATAAGTTTGGATCTCTGTATATCAGAGATGAAGTTGCTAGAAACAAGAACACGGAGGTGTTATAGTGAGATGTTAGATGAACTTGACAGCGATACATTTGTCGAGATGATGCTGCTTGACGGATGCTTCTTGCTCGAGTACTTCCTCAAATCTAAGGACGGAAATTGGAATCCAATTTTTGAGATTGGCTGGAAAAGTAATTTCATAAAAAGTGATTTGGTACTTCAAGAGAACCAAATTCCGTTCTTTATAGTTGACAAGTTGTACGAGCTGATTTTCAATCAAGATCATAGAATGATTTTTGTTAAATACATTCCTTATAATTTGTTGCCCGACTCCATATTTCCAGACCCTCCAACTGAAACTCCAGACACCATAGACTCCATAATTGCAGACCCTCCAGCTGAAATTCCAGACTCCACAAACTCCACAATACACTCAAATCTAGATAAAATTCCAGACCCTCCAGATGAAATTCATCATTTGGTCCATCTCTGTTACCACTGTTTAGTGTCCAACCCAGAGAAACCACTTGTATTGAGTTCCACAATGTTCAGGGCCAATAGAATTATCAAAGGATTGATTCATCAGTTTCTTTCAAGGGTGCTCAAAAAAAGATCTCCTCAGTCGACATCTCAGAGCTTGTCTGTGCCATTGCCAAATTCTGCCGGGAATATATCCTCGATGTTGATCCCTTCTGCCATGGCGCTCAAACAAATGGGCGTGAAATTCAAACCAAAGAACAACCCGAAACATATGCTCGACATATCATTTGAATATGGTGTCTTAAAAATCCCGAGACTAAAATTCCATGATATTACTAAGTCTATTTTCACAAACCTTATAGCATTTGAACATTCCAAATATGGCAAAGAACATTCACCCTTTACAAGCTTTGTAGCATTTTTGGATAAACTAATCAACACACCATAGGATGTGACAATATTACAAGAGTGCGGAGTCATTGAGAACTGGCTAGGCAGTGAAGACGAGTTGACTCAATTCATCAACCAGGCCACCGAAGGTGCAACTTTGAGCACAAATCACTATTTGAAGGAATTATTCAAGGAAGTGAATAGATACGCTGAATCAAGCTGGCACAGGAATCGAGCAAAATTGATTCGTGATTACTTTCACAGTCCGTGGGCAACAATTTCTGTCGTGGCTGCTATCATACTTCTAGTACTTACATTAGTACAATCTTTCTTTGCAGTTTTTGCATACTTCCGTGTCCCAAACCGATGATACTTTAACTTCCAGTACTATTCGGAGCTTCTAAATTGAACAAGAAAAAAGTGATGTTGTCATGTATGCTACGTTTTTCTTACAATGTATGTTTGGAACTTGGAAGGAGTTATTTCTTAATTTCTTTTTCTTCCTTGTTTGTCAATTGTAATTCCTTTTAGTGTGGTATCTTGTATGTCTTTTGTTTTTATGATTTGCTACGAAGTTTTATTCATGAGTACCTTGTAACTGTGGACTATATATCTTTGGTTTATTTTGCATTGTTTTTGTGCAAAGCAATACATAGATCTATTTATTTCCAATTTCACCTCTTGAAACACTCTTACCGCTGATATTATTTTAATATCCAATATTAAATAAAAATAATACAAATGTCCAAGTAGTCTTGAGAATTTTAAAAATATCAAACCTGCCAAAAATTTATGCAGTCAAATAAAGAATTGGACCGCCGAAATTTTCGGCGGCCGTATAACATGAGTTTGTTTTATGTCCCAAACCCTTTTGTATATTTATGATTTTTATATTTAATTTGAAATTTTTATCATTTATTTATTTTAATATTATAAATATTTTATATATTTTTTTAAAAATAGATGAAATATTATATAATTTGATTTATTAGAATGATTGCAACAAATAATCCAGATCTACATTTTTCGAGTTGGATATTTTGTGGATGTAAGAAAAATTAATTAGATATTTCTTTGTGTTTTTGAAAAAAAAATGTTTTTGATGTGAGTAAATAAAGAAAATATTGTGGTCCTTTTAGTGCAATTAAATTCTAAAATATTATATCTATTTAAAATTTCTTTTTTAAAAGAAGTAATTTCTATGACAAAAGTCAGATTTTTTTTCCAAAAAAGAAGGATCACAATAGTTTATGTATTTATCTAGAATAAAATTATATATTATTCCATCTACTTTCGAAGAAATATACAAATTATTTCTTATATTTTAATAGAAAAAATAAAAAAAATCATAAACTTTTCTAATTAAATAAAAATCATAAATATACAAAACAATTTCTTTGTTATTTTCGGCGGCCCAATTATTTTCTCAGCCATCGAAATTTTTGACAGTCTAGGCATTTTTAAAATTGTTGATAATACTTGAATATTTGCATTATTTTTTATTTAATGTTGGATATTAAAAAAAATCGGCTCTTAACGGCTTGCGGCAGAATCTCATTTCCCCCAAGAATAAATTTATCGTACTAAATTTCTATCAGTAATTAATCATCATTTAAAATATTGTTCTATCAATGTTAAAACAAAAATCTAATTATTTATGATAGTACTTAAGAAATAGAAATAAAAAACATAGTATGGTAATAATGCTATTTAAAAATTGTTCTTGATTTTCGGATCTGAGAATTTATCTTTCACATTGGAATATAATTTTACATAGCACAGTTTCTTCTAATTGAACTGAGTGATTTAACAGGTGGAATGAAAGATTCAATAAATTATTAAAAGGGCAGTAGCATAGTCTCTGATCTGAAGTCCGTCTCATCTGTTATAATAACAAGTCGCAAAGGTTTTCCTTTATTTCATTGTTTTCATTTGTTGCATGTACTGCATACCTTGCCTTCTTTGACCCTCCAGTCTGTACCGGCTTTGGTACCAGAGTACCACTGTTCAATAACCATTTCTTTTACCTTTAATACGAGAGAAATGAGAACAAAAAGGAAAAACAATGAAATATTGCTATACATGACTTTGAGTTGAGTTCAATAACTTACTTCGCAATGTCCTTTGTATTGCACTAAATCGGTCAACTAATTTGTACTTAAATTGCTCAACATTGGCCTTGGCACATTTACCAGTATTTAACTCAATTAATTGGATGAGTTTGGGTCAATATTAGTACTGTAGTGCAAAATAGCTTTTTCTGTGTTATGTAGTTGTATTGTGCTATATTATTCTGAAAAAAATTAGAAGTAAGAGTTTCTTTATGATTGGGCCCCAAAAACATTAGAAAGAAGAGCTACTTTATATCCATTGCTTTTTTTTTGGAGTTATTTTAAGTCTTGTTTCAATAATTGGCCCCAAAATGTGTCACCAATTTTATATATTGAAGGAAAAGAGAATGTAGCTGGTACGCTACTCTGATTGATGCAGAAAAGACAACGGTGCTATTCTCTGCTATCCAAACAAAATAGGTTTGCACATAATCTTTGCTATTAGCATTGTTATTGCTACTGTTGTTATGTGGTAATTATTTGTAATGAGCACAACCTAGTTTTACTTATTTTTTTAATCCAGATGTTGTTACTGTGCATATCAGTGTAATCATATTTTGATTGGATTTGAAGGTGTAAATGTATGTTAATTTTGATTTAGAATCCATTTGGAATTTGCATTTTTGCTCTGTTAAAAGAAAAAAATGTTGTATATAATTCTTGTTATGTTGTAGCAAATTATTTGCTTTTTATATTTTCGTGACTTTTAGCGGCGTTTTTGAAGCGCCGGGAAAAGTCTTATTTTTTTATGCGATAGGGCCTTTGGCGGCGTTTTTCAACGCTGGGAAAGCCCATTAAATGCCGGGATAGTTCAAACAATTCTGGCGAACTTTGGAAACGCCGGGAAAAGTAAAGTTTCGGGCGGCACTTTGGAAACGCTGGGAAAACCTTGGGGAAACGCCGGGAAAAGCCCTTCCCGACACTTGCATTCCCGGCACTTGGGTAAATGCCGCTAAAAGTCAATAGTGGCGTTTCCATAGGTTTTTGGTGGCGTTTTTAAGCGCCGTATTTCTTGTAGTGATCATTGGTTCCCTTTACGTTGTTTGTGTATTATTCAAATTTGAAGGTTGTTTTCAGCACCTGTGTAAAGTCATGCAATTTTAAATACGGTCCCATTGAAAATTTATTTGAAAAATATGATCGATTAGAAGACCACAATATAAACGACTCAATTTAAATTTCAGTTATTAACATATTTAAATTAACTAATTGATCTCCGATCAAAAGAGTCTGATTCAGCCCAATTAAATTGATTTTTATTAAACCCTATTGATCTCAAATCACCTCCCTCTTTTAATTGATTTTAACCCCCCCTCCAATTAATTATGTCTCTCTCTGGCACATATCTCTCTTGGTTTTTATTCAATTCGATTAAATTCAATTTAACGAGATAAAACCTTCGATCTAAACATTTAATTATATGAAATCCTTATTTAAAACCAACCCTTCCCCATGCAAATCTTGCAACCCGATTTGAACTTCTTTTGGTCAAAAAAGTTCCTGCATCAAAGGTACTTAAATTATACTATATTTATTATGGATTCGTAGTTTAATAAATTTAAATTTAAACCCTAATATGCAATTTCATAAGATCCAAAATTCTAATGAAAAATGAGAAGTTTAAATTACGTCAGCAGCTCGAGAGGAGTCAGGAGATTTCTGTGTTTTTTTTCTTTTCTTTTACCTTTTATCTGTGTGATTTTTTTGGTCGCGAGTCAGAGAGACAGAGACACGAGCAGGTTTGTAATTGTTTTTGTTTTTTGGCGTTTCGTTCGACAAACATAGAGAGAGGGAGAAAGCTAGGGCAGCGCGCATTTTTTATTTTTTTTATTGCACGTATTTTAATTAAATTGAATTGATTCCATAAATTAGGCCATCATTTCCAGAAAGTCACTTACGAATTGAATTTAATTGGGCCATCAGTTACAAAGTTTATTATATAATCGACCAATCATTTTAATTGGGCTAGAAGGTAGGGCATACAATGCCAATTTCGAGGATAGGGCAAAGGCTCAAAATTCAGTCTATAAATTAGTTTCGAATTTTTAGGGTAGGGTAACTGTCCTACCCTGTGCTACATTGCGACCACATGTCTGGCAAAAATATTAGTTAAATAAAGTTTGAGCGAGGTTATATATGGACAAAATTTTAAATCAAATAATTTTCCACATATCTAAACAAGTAGTACGGTTATAGACGTACTAAACAAGTTCTACAACAATAATATTGGTGGAATGACCAACATATCTATGGTTCAGACTATAACTGTCTCCCTTATGCGCTATTAAATAATTAAAGATTACAAATCTCATCAAAGCAAATTTGTATTAATGTAGATTACGTCATATAGTAAGGAGAAAGTATTAACAAGTAGATAATACGAAGATGGTATTAACAAATTTAAGAAATCAAATATGAATGATGAAATCATGAGTGTACCAAAAAAAAAATAATAAATACAACCAAAATCTGTGTTAAATTATTCAAATAATATTTTACGTCCCCTTAAATTTAAGTAATCAAGCACCAGTCTTCATACATGCGGTTTAATAGATCCTTCAAAATAAAACCAGTATTATCCATACATGTAAGCAATAAAGTCCATGCTATGCAAATACCAAATATAATGAAAATAACAGATATGAAATATAAATATGTTATACTAAAAACGACAAAAGATAAATGATCCCGAAAGCACGACAAATTGCATCCTCAAAATGGCCTATGACTGATTGGATGTCTCCCCTGCACTATCACTTTGATTAGGCTCATCCTTCTCCTTAATCCAACGACTCCTACGTACCCTCGGGGAAGTTCTCAATCTCAGGACATTTGACATATTCTACGTACTTCAAATTCTTAAATGAGCTCCTCAGCTCAACCCAGTTGGTTTTGAAATTCTTCAAGAACTTGAGACGCAATATATCCGCTTCCCACATTGCATCGTTTGTAATTTTTGTAAGCTTTCTTCCTCTAATATATAATCTCTTCAACTTTTTTAGATCTGCAGGGTTCAACAACTATGTTGCCTCAGTTTCTGGATAACATCTTATATCCAACTTTTCCAGATTCTCTGGTAAAGAGTCGATCAGTTTCTTATTATTGTCCTTATGCCCCCCCCCCCCCCCCCCCCCCCCCTGATATAATGGTCAATACAAAAAGGTTGTCCAGAGGTTTTAAGCCACTGGAATCTTCGAGAACTGAATTTCCGGTAGCAATTCTAATGCTGAGTTTCCAAAGCTTACTCAATTTTGAAAGATCACTTAGCTGTCATGACTGGTTTTTGTTTCCGACGATGCCCACTACAAAATCCTTTAATACCTCCAAATTAGAGAGCTCACTTACCCATTTTAGCATATAATCTAATAGGTAGCACTCTGATATATCTAAAACCATCAACTTCTTGAACCAGCTTCCTTGGGGTAATGCCGATCTTATTCATTTTGGTTTCAATATGGACCTTGGTTTCTGCGGTCTAGTATTTTCAAATATTCTAGCTTCCCAATTGATTCATGAAGCTATTATATCCTGGAAATGCCTCGCAGACTAATTAAGTCAAGGCTTAGGCATCTATGTTATGGCCCAATTTTACTCTCTGAGCATTAAACAGCTCTCCTATTGACTTAGGCATCTATATATGTTATGGCCCATTAGCCCAATAACGACCCAGCCCAGTCCAAACTTCTCTTTAATTCACGCACGGAGCGGCATTGGACGGTTATGAAAATGAAAAATATTCAAAGAAGGACAATACAGAATGCCCATTAGCCCAAGAAAATAGAGAAAACGATATATATACTAACATATCAAATTATATTGCTTGGATCAAAGATTACTTGTTCTTTTCGTTTTGTGGTATATTTTCTTTTGATTTTCTTTTCTCTTTTGTAAATTTGAAGATTTAATTTTTTAAAAGAGGTGGAGCATACTATGAAATACTTTTGCTTTTGCTTTTGCTTTTGATTTCTTTTCTTTTATTCTTTACTTCATATTTCCTCTTTGATGATATAGAAATTCATTGCTTGAGCGACTAGCCATTTGTTACTTTCTACAATCAAAGTTTTCTTTAATTTGCTGGGGCTTAAAAAATTATTCTACTTGAAGAATAATTGTAGTAAAAAATTCTTTTATATGTAGAATTTCTTGCATGTAAAATTAGGATTGAGTGGCATGGAGGGGTAATAACTAATAAGCTGTCTTTTTATCATTAGCAACGCCAACAAAATAGAGAAACATAACGGAATAGACTGGATTACTATATATATCATTAGCAACGCCAATAAAATATACAACTTCCAAATAGACTGGATTACTATATATACTAATATTATATTGTACACTCCTGGCGCACCATTGTTAATTAATTAATATCATTCAAAATAGCTACGGCTATTGTGATAGATGGACTCAATTACGGTGTCTCTGACTTTGTCTATATATGCTGCATGCACTCTATGGTTTGCAATTTCATTCCATTTGTAGCCTTAAAACATTTGTTAATAATTTCTTTTTGTCTTTTTTTTTTAATATATTGCTAATTTTTTAAGCTTCTTGACAAAATCAATTGACTAAATAATTTCTACTAGCTAATGATAAAATAATGACTAATTTCATTGGACTAATTCAACGCTACTGTTTTTCTGGCGTGCCCTTATAAAGTGCTTAAGAGAGATATCAGAATGGGGATAGTTGATAATGTGGTTTGGCAACTAAATTTCTTTTTATTACCAATATTCCTTTCGTTTCTTGGGTACCTTTTCCTTTTTTATTTTCTTTTCTCTTTTGTAAATTTGAAGATTTAATTATTCGAAAGAGGTGGACCAGCAAGACAAGGAAATGTTGAAATACTTTTGCTTTTCGTAATGTGGACACCATATGTTTTATTCTTTACTTGATCTTTTCCTCTTTGATGATATGCAGATTCATTGCTTCACTTCATTTCGTAGTATATATATTTCATATTGAGAGCAAAATAAGTCTAATATTAGATATACTTCTATGTTTTATTGATATCTTTTTATGATGAGTTAGCTTTGAAATGCAAAAATACAATTAATATCAAATTTAATTTGCATATAAGCTCGCTTTTGCAGTAAATCATTTGAATAGGATAGAGAAAATATTTATGGTGTCTTTAAACCTCACTATACATATCAAGTTGGATTTAAATTATTTTCTAAACATTCATCTCATCTATAGAAGCAGAATGAGTCCAACATTGACTAAATTTTGAGATCATCTGCATAGTTTATTATAATTTAACTTTTACACCAGATCACTATACACATTTTTTTGCAAAATAAATAATTGTCTTTAAAAATTATTGTAGATATGATGTGCGATTTCTAAAAATAGCTAGTAAAAGTTAGATATGTAGGAATTCTTAGATATTATATGTATGCGCAATTGCTTTAATAATTAAGAAATACAAACTATTAAACACAAGCAAAAACTGTTACTAATTTCATTTTAATATGTCTAGATTATTCAAACATTTTAAAAAAAGGGAAAATTTCTAGTGTCCCCATTTAAAATCTTAAAATAGCCAATATCCCCATCAAAACAACATAATATCCAATATCCCCATACAAACTTCATATTATTTCTTCTATCCCCATTTTACATATTTAAATTTTTGTTTAATTATTTTAACATTAAATTGACAAATTTATCCTCTCATTCCTCAAATATTCATTACTGTTTCCAACATTCAGTACTTCCTTCTCCCACAGGTAAATTTTTTCATGCCAGCCATCCCTTACCTCTCTTCTCCGCCCTCTCCTCAACCATGAAAAAAAAATATATTTTTCCAAAAGAAGCCTATTTCCGATTTTCTCCTAGCTCCTTGTGTCTCTTATCCCAAAATTTACCCAAATGTATACTTTTATGTATACTTTTATGACACAAACGGACCTCATCAATAATAACTTGAAATTTCAAATTATAAAGTAAAATATTTTTTCTTGTTTATCAATTAAGAAAGCCATATATCCTTGCACCTAAAAAATTGAATCATTGTAAACTGGGGATAAAAGTTAATTGCGTCATTAGCTGCTTGGGTTGAGAAGAGCAGACAACAAATCGAGCCTCTTGTGAGTCAAGTTAGACATACTTGGTGGAAACAGTTGATATCCTAAAAGTAGAAGGCCTTGAAATTTCACTTAAAAGATTCAAGGTTAAAAAACTAAGTTTGGTATTATTTATTTTATTTATATGTTTGCTTTGTTTTGATCTTTAGTCCGAACAGAGCATTTGTTAGACCTTTGTTGTATAATAGCAAAGCAATTTACCATCGTGTACACATTGTGCTTTTATTTTTTTTCTTGTGCAAGTTGTATATTTTGACAACTTTTCATTTTCTTGGTTTTCTCCTCTGCTTGTATAAGAGAGAAATGAGGTATATGTTTTTATTCTCTTTTCTTAAGTCTTTTGTCTTATTCGTTAATTTTTTTTTTTTGCAGTGACATTTCATTAGTCATTACTAGTAAGCACATATGAGATATTTCATATTTGCATGAGGGATACTTAATATTTTGTATTCAGAGGTTTCAGATTTGAATGAGGGGTACTAGTGGGAACATATATATTATCTTTCACTCATAAGAGATAAAATGAGCCATGAGAAAACTGGAGACGAATCTCTTTCGAAAAAAAAAAACGCTTGAGGCTGAGAGCAAGAGGAGAGGGCGAGAGAGGTTGGGGGAGAGGGACGGGCATGAAAAAATTTAGCTGTGGGAGTAGGCAATGAATGTTTGATGAAGGAGAGGGTAAATTTGTCAATTTAATATTAAAATAATTAAATAAAGAGTTAAATAGATAAAATGGGGATATATAAAAGAAATAAAATAAAGTTTTGATGGGGATATTGGATATTGGATATTATGTTGTTTTGATGGGTATATTGGCTATTTCAAGATTTTATATGGGTATATTGGCTATTTTAAAAAAATTGTGAGCTTTTTGTTGGTCCTATATATGAAGGCGTGCACAAAATATTATGAAATATACTTGACTTAATTAAGATTTTTTTATAGAAATTATACTGTATTAGTTTAATTTAAACATATTGTTTTATAGAAATTTCAACACTTATACTGTATAACTTTAATTCAAACAAATATAATAAAATATGTTTTATAGAACAGGTTAATTTTACTGGATGATTCTATAAAATAATTTATGTTTTGTTAACTAAAATGCTTTAAGCACTACTTGCGACATATTTCTTTTTTCTCATTTTCTTCTGGATCGATTGCTCTCAAATTTCAAAAAAAAATTCCACTTTTGAAACATTAATTATTGAGATAACAAATTATAATTTTTCTGATTTGCAATAAATTATTCTTACAAGATCCATTACAAATGTCTCACTTCAAAGGTTTAATTTTTCTTTTTGATTGAGATAACAGGCGTACTAGGAGGCCTCTAGTTCGTGTGCAGGTCATATATAATGAACCATTTCTTTGGAGGTTATAAAATAATGATAAATGCATATTAAATTATTAATAGTAGAAAGTCAGCAAAAATATATAGTGAAAGATATATAGTTCCAGTCTTCCAGAAGCACATTTTTCAAATACTAGTTAAGAAAAAAATATAGTTATGAATTTAGAAAGACTTTAAATTTCTCAGATTTCCATGTGCAATTCGTGGCTCACTGTTAGACCTGATTTATTTCAGGAAAGATTTTTCAATAATGCAAGGGCTCTGTTGAAAAGTAGCATTTTTATTTTCTTATGCATGAAGGTTCAAGGTTGTGTATGTACAATAATTAGAAGAGAGTTAGTGAAGGTCCTATCTTCCAGCCTAGCGTGATGGGGCCACACTAATGATCAATATAAATACAAATGTTAAAGGTCGTTTTGTTGAAATTGAACCAATATTCTTCCATTCACAAAAAAAATAATGGAAGAAGCCCAGATAATTGTAGATGTTGAAGCCTCAATGCAACGTGAACTTGACAAATTATGGGGCAGTACGAACGAGGCAACTAACTTCACCATCTTTCGCACACCACATAACATTTCCCAAAGCAAGAAGAATCTCTTTGAGCCCTCTGTCATCTCCATCGGCCCATTCCACCATGGTCAAGAGCACCTCCGAACCTTGGAGGAGCAAAAATGGCGGTTCTTGCGGGATTTCTTGTCCCGTAAGGACCACATAAGTTTGAATCTCTGTATAACAGAGATGAAGTCGCTAGAAGAGAGCACAAGGAGGTGTTACTGTGAGAAGTTTGATGATCTTAAAAGCAAGGAATTTGTCGAGATGATGCTACTGGACGGATGCTTCTTGCTCGAGTACTTCTTAAAAAGAATTGAAAAAAAATGGGATTCAATTCTTGAGGTTGGGTGGAATTCTCTTTTCAAATATGGTGATTTCCTACTTCTAGAGAACCAAATTCCCTTCTTCATAGTTGAGAAGTTGATGGAGCTGATTGGTTTTAATCAAGAACGTAAAATGTTTTTTGTTAAATACCTTGTTTATAATTTGTTGCCACACTCCACATTTCGAGACCCTCGAGCTGAAGCTCCAGGCACCAGAGACTCCATAAATGCAAACCCTCCAGCTGAACTTCAAGAACGTCTAGCTAGAATTCCAGATCCTCCAGCTGAAATTCATCATTTGGTCCATCTCTGTTACCACTATTTAGTGCCCAACCCAGGGATACCAGTTGTATTGAGTTCCAAACCATTGTGTCTAACCAAAATATTCAGAGCCAATAGAATTATCAATGGGTTGCTTCATCGGTTTCATTCAAGGGTGCTCAGAGGAAGATCTCCTCATTCGATTTCTCAAAACTCGTCAGTGCCATTGCCGAATTCTACTGGGAATATATCCTCGATGGTGATCCTTTGTGCCACTGAGCTCAAACAAAAAGGTGTGAAATTCACACCAAAGAGTAACCCAAAACATATGCTCGACATATCATTTGAATATGGTGTCTTAAAAATCCCTAGCTTAAAAATCACCGATGCCACTAAGCCTTTTTTCACAAACCTGTTAGCATTTGAACAATCCAAATATGGCAAAGAGAATTCACCCTTTACAAGCTTTGTAATATTTTTTGATAATCTAGTCAACACACCAAATGATGTGACAATATTACAAGACTGCGGAATCGTTGAGAACTGCCTAGGCAGTGAAGAGGCGTTGACTCATTTCATCAACCAGGTCACAGAAGGTGGTATTCTTTTGGAAGGTCACTATTTGGCAGAATTAAAGAGGGAAGTGAACAGATACATTGGATCAAGCTGGAACAGGCAGCGAGCAAACTTGATTCGGAATTACTTTAACAGTCCGTGGGCAACAATTTCTCTCATCGCTGCTTTCATACTTCTAGTTCTTACATTGGTACAATCTTTCTTTGCAGTTTATGCCTATTTCGTTCCCCCGAGCTCATGATGGTTTAAATTTAGCAGTACTATTCGAAGCTTCTAAATTGAACAAGAGAAAAGTGGTGTTAGCATGTATGTTATGAAGGAGTTGTTTTTTTTTAATCTTTTTTTTTTTCCTTCATTGTTTGTCAATTATCATTTGATCCTTTTAGTGTTCTATTTTTTTTTTCTTTTCGTTTTATGATTTGCTACGAAGTTTTATTCAAAAGCACCGTGTAACTCTGCACTATATATCATTTGATCCTTTTAGTTTCGTTTATTATTATTCAATTTTCTTGAATGTTCAATATTTGTTTGAATTATGGATGTATTTATACGTTGAATGTTGTTTTCTGTGTGTTGAAATATTGAATGTTGTTTTTTTGTGTATTGAAATATTGAATATTGAATATTTTTTGTTGTATGTTGTAAATATTTCTTAAATTATGGATGGGTAATATTGTATGTTTAATGCCTAGGAAATATGAATGTTAGTCAACTAATGAAAATAAAAGAAATAATAATAATGCAGGATAAGGAATAATAATAAAGCAGGATAAAAAAAAATAAAAAAAATGTTAGTGATCAATTATAAAGAATAACACAAACAATTTGTATTTACCATCCGTGTATGGTTTACACAAGTTATACACGGATCGATATCACTTTTAGTAACTGTGCATATATATATATATATATATATAGGTTTTGACTAATATGCTACGGGTAGCTAAGAGGCCTCCGTGCTACGGCTCGGATTTCGAGTTTTCAAAATCTTAACGGTCGATCCAAACCGTTCATCTTGTTCTCCATATTAATATGTGCTTGGAGACCAAATTTTACATTTTTCTGAATTTTTTTACTATTTATTAAGCCACTTTGAAAACCGCTGATCCAACGGTAGTTTCTGGTTTTACTGTTGGGTTAAGCCACCGTTGGATCAGGGGTTTTCAAAGTGGCTTAATAAATAGTAAAAAAATTCATAAAAATGTAAAATTTGGTCTCCAAGCACATATTAATATGGAGAACAAGATGAACGGTTCGGATCGACCGTTAGGATTTTGAAAACTCAAAATCCGAGCCGTAGCACGGAGGCCTCTTAGCTACCAGTAGCACCGTAGCCACGTATATATATATATGGATAATTATGATGTTTGTCTGTAATCATCCTCCATTATGGATAAAAGTGAGAGAAGTCCGCAGTATTGGTCCTAAATTGGCATACAACTGCAGCCATTATAGAATTCAAAACTAAATCTCATGGAATAGAATGTCATCCCTTTCCATTCTCAAATTAATTTTTTATTAACAGAATTAAAAATTGAATATTGATTAATTAATCAACTGGAATAAATATATCAATTTCTTCCATGACATGGTGCTTGATAAAGAAATTAAATACTGCTGTACAAATTTATCATATCAAACAAAATTCTGTTAATTTCGTTATTGAATAATTTCTTACCTCCAAAAATTAGTCAATTAATTTCAAATTTGAGGTCTTAATCACGTTGATTATTTTCTTTATTGAAATAAGGATTAAATTAATAGGCTATTTTCACTTTACTCCACCAATTGAGCTTGTCTCATGCCTAACAATTTTTGCAACTCGATTTGAAATTCTGGATTATTCGCTATCAGGTAACCAGATTTCTCTATTATTTGTGTTTTTGATTTGTTTGGTTGAATTAGATTTTGAATTGGGTGTTTGATTGTGATGCATATTTAACGGGATAGCTGGTCTGAGGTTCAAATTTGATTTGTTAAATGATGTGATTAATGTGTATTGAGAATTTGTGAAATGATATGATTGTGTGAAATAAAATGAGATATTGCTTGACTTGTTTTATTGATAACCTAGACCTAGGGGCTCTCGCCAGTTAAATATGTAGACATAATTTGATTTGAAATTGTTTGGATTAATCCAGTCTGTTTGAACGATTGTTTAATTAAGCCAATTATAGAGAATCGCGTTGTTAAATAACCGGTTACTAAGCTTTGTAACTAACCTCATATTGTTTTGTTTATTATTTTTGTTGTGACGTAGGTTGACAGGACAATGGATGAATGTTTGGATGCCTCTCTTGTCGTGACTCCCGGCCCAGCGGCAGAGTCGTGACAATTTTGGTATCAAAACATTCGTTCCTCAGACTGTGTTTGAGTCCAAGTTTCGCTTGTTATCAGTATTTAATTTGTCTGAATTAAATTCTTAACTATCTAAAATTATTATTGATCGATTATCAATTGCATGAAATTTGTCATGCGTTATATCATGTGGTTATCATTCGGTTTATATATCTGATTGACATTATATAATCATTGAATTTATCAGTATTTAAATTTAATGACAAGTTATTTTGATTTAAGTTGATTATCACCTCTGATTGATCTGTATATGATAAATTCAATTTGATTATTAGTTATTATGTCCGGTTCGATTTTACTATCTGCCATTTGGAATTTTGAGGACAAAATTCGTTTAAAGGAGGGGAATTTGTAACATCCCGATAATATATAGTTTTCAAATATATATACTTCGGATCTATATATACTATTGATTAATTCCAATGTTTAAATTATAAAAATGAAAACTTTAGAAACAAAAAGAAAATAATAATCTTTTTTAAAATTATTTTGAACTTATATACAAAAGTTGAGAACTTATTGGGTCTATTAAATAAATATGTAAACTTAAAACTTAAAGAATGAAAGAAGTAAAAATTTTAAACGTTGAAAAATAAAACTACAAACATTGGAAAAAAAGAGAGGACGACGTGGCATTCAAAGCCACATGGCTACAGGGCTCTCATGCCTAAAACCACCTATTTTACCCCCTTCTTGCGTGGCAATATTTGAAAACTCCCCAAATCCTTTAAATACCTCTATTCTTAATCAAATTTGGAAAATACAGAAGAAAAATGAAAATTCATTGAAATCTTTACACGGTCTGAACCCCTTTAATCTTCATCTCCAATTCTTGGATCAGCACTTCGGCCTGACTAGCTGAGAGAGGCTTCTTTAATATCCTGGCCCGTTCCCCTGGGCATTGGTATTTTCCATTTCCTTTGAGTTACAAACGTGGGCTTCTTCTAAGAGGAATTGTCTTGTACTTTGGTGGGCCCAGAGTCATCCAGAGAGCCATCTTCATTATTAATTTTCTTCATTTAATATCTGCCCAGAGTCTCCTTCGGCTGTCTCATAAATTCTTTATTTTGTTCTTCATTTGGGCTGAAGGTGAATTCTTTGTGGGCTTCGGAAAAATATTAGGTTCGGCGGGCCCAAGGTCATTTTGAATTTGAATCCGAATAGGTTCAAGCATTTCCCTTCCCCAAAGAAATTATTAAATTTGTTTGCTATAATAAGGCCATTGGAATGTGCGTTTTCAATGCTGGTGTTAAGTACAACTGAATTGTTTTTTGAATTTGTTGAAAAGTTCCATTTAACCGGCAACATTTTGCAAATAATAGTAAATTTTCTTGGGGCATGAACCACCTGTTTTGGGAACCGTTATAGGTAGTCCTTGATTTAAATGTTACGAACACCTGTTTTGGTTCTTCCAGCTCAGCGTGATGGCCACAGTAATGATCAATATAAATACAAATGTTAAAGGTCATTTTGCCGAAGACGAACCAAAACTCTCCCATTCACGAAAAAAAAAAATACTAATGGAAGAAGCCCAAATAGACATTGTTGATCTTGAAGCCTCTCTGCAACGTGAACTCGACACATTATGGGGCAATGCAAATGAGACAGAGAACTTCACCATCTTTCGCACACCACATAATATTTCCCAAAGCAAGAAGAATATCTTTGAGCCCTCTGTTGTCTCCATCGGCCCATTCCATCGTGGTCAAAAGCACCTCCGAACTGTGGAGGAACATAAAAGATGATACTTGCAGGATTTCTTGTCCCGTGGAGACCACATAAGTTTGAATCTCTGTATATCAGAGATGAAGTTGCTAGAAACGAGAACACGGAGGTGTTATAGTGAGATGTTTGATGATGTTGACAGCAATGCATTTGTCAAGATGATGCTGCTTGATGGATGCTTCGTGCTCGAGCACTTCTTAAAAAAGTACGAAAGAAATGAGAATTATATTTTGGAGATTGGCTGGAATTATAATTTCATAGTTTGTGATTTGCTACTTTTAGAGAATCAAATTCCCTTCTTTATAGTTGAGAAATTGTACGAGATTGGTTTCAAACAAGACATTAGAAAGAATTTTGTTAATCCCCTTATTCGTGAAGTGGCCCGCAAACTATCAAATGTCACTAGAGACTCCATATTTGCATATCAGCCACCAGCTGAAATTCATCATTTGGTCCATCTCTATTACCACTATTTAGTGCCCAACCCAAAGAAACCAGTTGTATTGATTTCCAAATTTGATCTTACTAGAATGTTCAGCGCCAATAGAATTATCAAAGGCTTACTTCATCGGTTTCGTTCAAGTGTGCTCAGAGGAAGATCTCATCATTCGACATCTGGAAAATCGTCAGTGCCATTGCCGAATTCTACCTGGAATTTATCCTAGATGGTGATCCCTTCTGCCACTGAGCTCAAAGAAGCAGGCTTGAAATTCACACCAAAATGCAACTTGAAACATATGCTCGACATATCATTTGAATATGGTGTCTAAAAAATCCCTAGACTATACATCATTGATTACACTAAGCCTATTTTCGCAAACCTTTTAGCATTTGAGCATTCCAAATATGGAAAAGAGAATAAACCCTTTACAAGGTTTGTAGCATTTTTAGATAATCTTGTCAACACACCAAATGATGTGACAATATTACAAGAGTGCGGAATCATTGAGAACTGGCTAGGCAGTGAAGAATACTTCACTCATTTCATCAACAAGGTCACTGAAGGTACAACTTTTAGTGCAAATCACTATTTGGCTGAATTATACACGGAAATGAACAGATACATTGGATCTAGTTGGAACGGGCAGCGAGCAAATTTGATTTGATTACTTCAGCAGTCTGTGGGCAGCAATTTCTCTCGTCGTTGCTTTCATGCTTCTTGTTCTTACATTGGTGCAATCTTTCTTTGCAGTTTTGTCCTACATCCGTCCCCTGAAGTCATGATACTTCAACTTTCTGTACTATTCGGAGCTTCTAAATTGAACAAGAGAAAAGTGATGTTACCATGTAGGTTACTTTTTTCTTACAATGTATGCTTGGAAGAAGTTATTTTTTTTTTTTTTTTTGTTTCTTCCTTGTTTGTCAATTGTAATTCCTTTTAGTGTTGTATCTTGTATGTCTTTTGTTTTTATGATTTGCTATGAAGTTTTATTCATAAGTACCTTTGGTTTATTTTACTTTTTTTTTTGCAAATCAATACATAGATCTATTTATCTCCAATCATAGTTTGTAAAATCGGAATCGGAATCGGACTCGGTCACTTGATCGTGAAATCAAAATCGAACGATCAGTCAGAATCGGGTTAATTGGATCGGTAACTTGGATTATTTTGGCAGAAGCATGTTTTTCACTAAAAGAATAGAAAAAATTAGTAAATACAATATTTTCTATAAGAAAAAAGAACTAAATATATACAAGAGAAATAAAGGAAGAAAAGGAAATATAAAAAAATTGCTAAATTTAAGGGAATCCATTTTCTTTCCTCCACAGCTCTTTTCGTTCTTTCTTCCCAAATTGTACTTTCTTTCTGACAAACTAAATTTGACGCAAAGGAAACAGGCAAAATTGGCTGTTGAGGGAGAGAATCGACTTGAAATCGGACAAGACTCGCCTGACTCAGCCTGAATCGGAGCAAAAATCGGATAACTCGGCCGAGTCAACCCTGATTCAATCGAGTTTTGATTAAAAAATCTCATGAGCTTGAAACTAGGATAAAACTTGGCCCGGTCCCGTCTGATTCCGAGTTGACTTAGAATCGGCCGATTTTTCAAACCATGTTTCAAATTTTCACCTCTTGAAACCCTCTTACCGCAGATTTTATTTTAATATCCAATATTTAGATAAAAATAATACAAATGTCCAAGTAGTCATGAGAATTTCAAAAATATCCAAACCATCAAAATTTTTTACAATCGAATACCGTTGAAATTTTCGGCTGCCATATAACATGAGTTAGGTTTTTGCCCGCAACCCTTTTGTATATTTATGATTTCTATTTAATTAGAAATTTTTAAGAATTTTTTATTTTTTTATTTTAATATTAGAAATATTTTAGATATTTTTTCCAAAATAGATGAAATATTATATAATTTGATTTATTATAATGATTGCAACAATTAACGAACATCAATATTTTTCGGGTTAGATTTTTGGTGGATGTAAGAAAAACTAATTAAAAAAGTAAAAAATGTTTTTCATATGAGAAAATAAAGAAAATATTTTAGTCCTTCTAGTACAATTAATTCTTTCTATGTCAAAAGTCAGAGATTTTTTTCTTTTTTTCAAAACTAGAAGTATCACAATATTTTATGTATTTATCTAGAAATGACATTTGAACCGGAATCAATAACTCAGAATCAAATTAGATAATATTCCATCTACTTTCGAAGAAATATATAAATTTTTTCTAATATTTTAATATTAAAATAAAAAAACTTATAAACTTTTCTAATTAAATAAAAAATTATAAATATACAAAACAATTTCTTTGTTATTTTCGGCGCCCCAATTATTTTCTCGGCCGTCGAAATTTTCGGGAGTGTAGGCATTTTTAAAATTGTCAATAATACTTGAATATTTGCATTATTTTTTATTTAATATTTGATATTAAAAGAAATCAGCCCTTACCTGCTTGTGGTGGAATCTCATTTCCCCCAAAAATGAGTCCATTGATCATTTAAAATATTGTTCTATCAATGTTAAAATGGAAATCTAATTAATTATAATAGTACTTAAGAAACAGAGAAACACGTAATATGGTAATTAAGAATGCTATTTAAAAATTGTTTTTGATTTTCGGATATGAGAATTTATCTTTCACATTGGAATATAATTTTACAAAGCACACTTTCTTCTATATTTTGTATAATGCTTTGTCCACGACTCGTCACACTTTCTTTTTAATTTGAGCTTGATGTTAGTACCTCTGTCTTTAGTGGTGTTGAATTGTGTAGCGCTCATATATAAAAATAAACAAGAGCTGGTAGATATATTAATAAGAGAAATATATATTTACAAAGTTTTTTACATAAAAACCCAAGATTCCTTATCAGAAAATGATTAAGGAACACTCCTAGAAACATTAAAAGAACAATTAAAATTTCAGTTTCAAAATTGAGATATTAAAACACTAATTATGTTACGTGCATCTTTATGGTCATTTTAGTTTGAGAATAATTTTAACACATATTATTTGTAAGGTAAATTAGTTTGCTATTGAAAATATCCCAAAATCATCCATAGAAATTAGCAATTTTCTTAGATATAACACATCGACAAAGTAATTAGTTAATTTGCTATCAGAAATTTTTTGCTATGTATAAAAGAGAAACAGTAATTAGTTGCAAAGCAGCAAATAGTCAACAACTTTCTGAAAACAAGTCTAATAGAATTATGTAAAGAAAAAAAAAATGTTACATCAGTTTTGTAATGCTTTTATTATCTAAAAATTAGTTTTAACTAAATTTCCAAACTCTGGTGTCACAGAGCCATGCACCTAACGTAACATTGTACATAGTGCTTAATTTCTGTTTCCTCGCATTACAAGGCTTTCTGCTGTATACCTTTATGCAGCCTCAGAAAATTGAAAAAGACACATAAAATTGAACAACAATAACAACAACAACAACAAAAACTAAGTCTTTAGTCTCAAACGAGTTGGAGCAGGCTAGAAATGAAACCCAATCACAGCATGGGTTTCATTTCATAAGAGAATGGCTGGTTTTTTACCGCTGGCTCGCCAAGCCTATCACGAATCTTCCTCCTTTATCCTGGCTTGGGACAAACTGTGCAGAAACTACACATAAAATTGAAGTTTTGAATATTTAGAAAAAGGAAAGAAATAATTCTAGGGCCATCGACAATGAAAAACCACACAGGTGCAATGACTACACAAGATTAAGCATTTCGATAAAAAAAACAAATGATTAGTATAACTAAAATTAAGTGGTACTAATATTACAATTGTATTGTGCCAGTACAACAATGTTGACAAAATCTTACCATTCTAGTCTAATAGGTTGAACAAAACAGGGCACTTTCCGATAATGCACACCATGGTTATGGCAGCACAAAATTTTTATTGATTTTATTTACATATTTCACTGCACCAGTGAAAAAAGTATCATCTCCAATTTTACACAAGCACTGGTTTCTGGAATAAATCCAGATGTGACAATATCATTCTTAAAATAGTTTATTCAGAATATCAAGTTAACTAGTCATAATTTGAATCAAAAGGAACTATGCAAAAAAATTAAGCTTATTGGGTCCTAATTAAGATACTCTACCATAATAATTAGTACCTCTCACTACTCGTAAAAAGCATTCCAGTCACTTGCGATTGGTGATAATTTGTCTAAATTGGAACAATATCCCCACTTGTCATCGCAAAAAAGGTACTATTTAAAACTAATTTGTACAAATTCCTGCGATAGCATGTCCCACGAAATTGGTGAAGAAAAATGATTACTCCTTAGTTTCACCATTTATTTAAAATGGTTAGAACGAGGCAATAGAAACCAGCTGTCATGGAAAATTCAGAAATTCAATTTTACTCTCTGAACATTTAATAACACTTTTTAATAAATTTCAAGTTTTAACTTAGTTGACACAGAGAAATAGAGAGAGGTTGCTTAGGAAGTAAGCCCATTTTAGAAGTGTCTAATTGACTTAGGCATGCATCTATGTTATGGCCCATTAACTTAATAACGACCAACGCAGCCCAAAGTTCTCTTTAATTAACGAACGGAGCAGTGTTCGACGGTTCTGAAAATGTAAAATATACAAATATAAGGACATTAGTCCAATAGCGAATATATAATAATAATTGTCCGATTTATATATATAAAACAAGGTCATTATCTCTGTGGTATAAGAAAAACGTTTGATAATAAATTTTCAATTTTCAATTCGACCCAAATCTTGTCATTTATTTTCTTTTCTTTACTGTATTTGAATAATTCTTGTCAATCTCAAAGATATGCTATCCCAGTAAATAAGTAACCATAATTCAATTATATTGCTTGGACCAAAAGATTACATATTCTTTTCGTTTTGTGGTACATTTTCTTTTGATTTTCTTTTCACTTTTGTAAATTTGAAGATTTAAATTTTTAAAAGAGGTGGACCATAATGGCAATACAAGGATACTATAAAATAATTTTGCTTTTGCTTTTGATTTCTTTCTTTTATTCTTTACTTGATATTTCTTCTTTGATGATATGGAAATTCATTGCTTGAGCGACAAGTCATTTGTCACTTTCTATAATCAAAGTTTTCTTTAATTTTCTGGGGCTTAAAAAATTATTCTACTTGAACAATTCTAGTAGTAAAAAATTCTTGTATATGTAGGATTTCTGAAAATAGCATGTAAAATTAGGATTGAGTGGCATGGAGGGGTAATAAGCTGTCTTTTTTGTCATTAACAACGCCAACAAAATAGAGAAATATAACGGAATGAAGTATATAAAATATACAACTTCAAAATAGAATGGATTACTATATATACTAACATATCAAATTATTGTACAGTCCTGGCGCACCCATATTGATCAATTAATATCATTCAAAATGGACTCATTTACGGTGTCTCTGAGTTTGCCTATATATGCTGCATGTACATGGTTTCTTTTTGTTTTTTCTTCATGATATATAGTAAATTTTATAATCATGAAAAAATCAATTGACTAATTAATTTATACTAATGATAAAGTAATGTCTAATTTCCTCAGAATAATTCAGCGCTACAGTTTTTTTGGCAACTAAAGTTCTCAAGAGAAAGTTAGCGGAATGCGGATAATTGGAGAATGTGGTTTGGCAACTAAATTTCCTTCATTACTTCCTTTCGTTTCTGGGGTAACCTTTCCTTTTGATTTTCCTTTCTCTTTTGTAAATTTGAAGATTAATTGTTCGAAAGAGGTGCAGCATAATGGCAAGACAAAAAAATAGTGAAATACTTTTGCTTTTCATAATGTGGGCACCATGTGTTTTATTCTTTACTTCATTTTTCCTCTTTGATGGTACGGAAATTCATTGATTTAATTACTTCATTTTGTAGTGTATATATTTCATTTTGAGAGAAAAATAAGTCTAATATTAGAATTATATTTCATTTTGTTATATATATATATATATATGAGATGAGCTATAGTGAGCCATGGAGTAAAAAACACATTTGTACTCCACACCATAATTTCATTTTGAAAATCCAAACGATCGATCCGAACCGCTCAACATGATCTCCATATTGAGATGTGCTTGAAAACTAAATTTTACATTTTTTGAAATTTTTTTACTATTTATTAAGCAATTTTGAAAATTGCTGTTTTGCTGTGAACAGTAAAAATTTCTGGACCATCGGATCAGCGATTTTCAAAGTGGCTTAATAAATAGTAAAACAATTTCAAAAAATATAAAATTTTGTCTCCAAGCACATTTTAATATGGAGATCATGTTGAGTGGTTCGGATCGGTCGTTTGGATTTTCAAAATAAAAATATAGTGTCATGCAGCACAAACTCATTTTAGCCCAACTCTCTCTCTCTCTCTATATATATATATATATCATTTTGTACTATATTAATTGCTTTATTGATATCTTTTTGATATGATTTTGTTTCAAAACGCAAAATAATACAATTAATATCAAATTTTGCATATAAGCTCGCATTTTTTTATTGGTTGCAGGAAATCATTTGTATAGGATAACGGAAATATATAAGGTGTCTTTAAACCACACTATACATATCAAGTTGGATTTAAATTATTTTCTAAACATTCATCTCATATATACAAGCAGACTAAAATTTTCTGAAAAGTGGTACGCATGTAAAAATATAATTCTTTTAATATTTTTATATTGCAGATTTTGTTGTTATAAATCAATGATAAAATTTCAACATATGAAGGCGTATGTGCATAAAAAATACTGTATTAGTTATAATTTACTTGACTTAACTAACAATATTGTTTTATAGAAATCATTATTATATAACTTAAATTATGCTGTATTATAAATAATTTACTTGCCATAATTAGGATTGTTTTATAGAAATCATTATTATATAACCTAAATTATTCTGTATTAGATATAATTTTATGAAGCAAATTCCATTGAACAAATTCTAGTTTTATATAGTTTAATTTGAACAAAAATACTAAATTTTGGATTATAGTTTAGGTTTATTTTTATTGAATGATTCTATAAAATAATATATGTTTTCTTAACTAAAATTAATGCTTTAAGAGAACTACTTCTGTCATATTATTTTTCTCATTTCTCTTCCTGGATCATTGTCCCCTAATTAAGTACTAAAAAATTATTGATAAAGTCTCACTTTTGAAATATTAATTATGGACATAACAAGTTATAATTTTTCTGACTTGCAATAAATTATTCCAACAATATCCTACTAGCTCTTCCATTCACCAAACGTCACACTTTTGAAAACACTTCGATGGTTTGATTTTTCTTTTCTTATTTTTAATTGATTGAGATAACAGGCCTAGTACTCGGAGGCCTCTAGTTCCAGTGCAGGTCATAATGAACCATTTCTTTGGGGGTTATAAAATAATGATAAATGTAGATTAAATTTCTACTAAAAGAAGTAGAAATTTAGTTCCAGAACCACATTGATCTCCATATAATAGTTAAGAAAAAAATTGAGTTATGAATTTTGGAAGACTTTAACTTCCTCTGAATTCCTTGTGCCTTTCGTGGCTCACTGTTGGTCCTTCATTTTAGGAGAGCTTTTTCAATAATGCAAGGTCTCTGTTGAAAAGTAGCATTTTTATTTTCTTATGTATGCACAATAATTATAAGAGAGATCTGGTGAAGGTCCTATCACTTTCCAAGCTCCATCTTCGAGCTCAGCGTGATGGGGCCACACTAATGATCAATATAAATACAAATGTTAAAGGTCAGTTGGTTCAAGTTGAACCAAAACCCTTCCATTCACCAAAAAAATTTAATGGAAGAAACCCAAATAGTTGTAAATGTCGAAGCCTCTCCTCTGTTAGAACCAATGCAACGTAAACTAGAATTGCGCAAAATAAATATGCAAACTAAACTCGACACATTATGGGGCAATACGCACGAGGCAAAGAACTTCACAATCTTTCGCATACCACAAAACATTTCCCAAAGCAAGAAGAATCTCTTCGAGCCCTCTGTCATCTCCATCGGCCCATTCCACCGAGGTAAACAGACCCTTCGAACCATGGAGGATCAAAAATGGCAGTTCCTGCAGGATTTCTTGTCCCGTCAGGACCACATAAGATTAGATCTCTGTATATCAGAGATGAGCTTGCTAGAAGAAAGAACACGGCGGTGTTATAGTGAGACGTTTGATTATCTTGACAGCGATGCATTTGTCGAGATGATGCTGCTTGATGGATGCTTTGTGCTCGAGTACTTCTTAAAAGCTATCGTAGGAAATTTAAATTCTATTTTTGAGGTTGGGTGGAATTCTCATTTCATAAACCGTGATTTGGTACTTCAAGAGAACCAAATTCCCTTCTTTATAGTTGAGAAGTTGTACCAGCTGATTGTTTTTAATCAAGAATTTAGAATGATTTTTCCTAAATACATTGCTTATTTTTTGTTGCCCGATAACTCCATATTTCCAGACCCTCCAGCTGAAACTACAGACACCATAGAATCCATAATAACAGACCCTCCAGCTGAAATTCCAGACCATCTAGCTGAAATTCCAAACCCTTCAGCGGAAATTCCAGACCCTCGAAATGAAATTCTAGACCCACCAGCTGAAATTCCAGGCCCTCCAGCTGAAATTCCAGGCCCACCAGCTGAAATTCCAGACCTACCAGCTGAATTTGTAGACCTTGTAGCTGCTGCAATTCGAGACATTCTAGACCTTCTAGCTGAAATTCGAGACCCTCCAGCTGAAATTATAGAATTTCTAGCTGAAATTCCAGACCCTCCAGCTGAAATTCATCATTTGCTACATCTTTGTTACCACTATTTAGTTCCCAACCCAGAGAAACCACTTGTATTGAGTTCCAAATCATTTAATCTAACCAAAACGTTAAGTGCCAATAGAATTATCAAAGGTTTGCTTCATCGGTTTCGTTCAAGCAAAATGTTCATTTCCAATAGAATTACCAAAGGTTTGCTTCATCGATTTCGTTCAAGGCTGGTGCGTAGACGAAGATCTCGTCATTCGACTTCTCAAAGCTTGTCAGTGGCATTTCCAAATTCTACCGGGAATATATCCTCGATGGTGATGCGTTCTGCCACTGAGCTCAAACAAAAGGGCCTGAAATTCACACAACAGAGCAACCCGAGACATATGCTCGACATATCATTTGAATATGGTGTCTTAAAAATCCCTAGACTAACAATTATCGATTCCACTAAACCTCTTTTCGCAAATCTTTTAGCATTTGAACATTCCAAATATGGTAAAGAGAATTCCCCTTTTGGAAGGTTTCTATCATTTTTGGATAAACTAGTCAACACACCAAATGACGTGACAATATTACAAGAGTGCGGAATCCTTGAGAACTGGCTAGGCAGTCAAGAGGAGTTGGCTGATTTCTTCAACCAGGTCTCTGAAGGTAATTTTGTTGCGAGCAATCACTATTTGGCAGAATTATACACGGAAGTGAACAGATACACTGAATCAAGCTGGCCCAGGCATCGAGCAAAATTGATTCGTGATTACTTTAGCAGTCCGTGGGCAACAATTTCTGTTGTCGCTGCTTTCATACTTCTAGTTCTTACATTAGTACAATCTTTCTTTGCTGTTTTTGCCTACTTCATTCCCCCGAGCTCATGATGCTTTAACTTTCACAGTTCTATTCATGGCTTCTAAATTGAACAAGAGAAAAGTGGTGTTACGTACCATGTATGTTATGGAGTTATTTTTTTAATTGTTTTATTTTCTTCCTTGTTTGTCAAGTTATTTTTTTAATCGTTTTATTTTCTTCCTTGTTTGTCATGGCTTTTAGTGTTCTATCTTGTCTGTCTTTTTTTTTATATATGATTTGCTCCGAAGTTTTCATTGGTTTGCTTTACTTCGTGTGTTTTATTGGTCAACATCTGTTGGTTAATGCGATATGCTCATATCTATATATGTATTCCATTCACTGGTGGTCTAACCAACTGCAAAATGTTTTGTTTGATTTCAATATGCACAGTTCATCTAACAACAATAAACATAAATACTTGAACCAAAACTGTAAAATAATTTGACAATTATCCAGAATAAAGATCTTTGAAGGCGAATTTAACCAATTGACCGATGACTTATCTTTCACTTTGAAATATAATTTTAAAAATCACACTTTCTTCTATGTTTTGTATAATGCTTTGACAGGCCGTAAAATTCATTTTTTTTTTTTTTTAATATGTTTTGTATATGCCAAGGGTATACCGCTCATGAAAATATAAGTGAGCTGGCAGAACAAATTAACTTTCACTTCTAAAACCGAGATATTAAGACACTTCCTTTTTTTCAAGGTACATTCACAGAAGTTGATTTTAAAGGGTACAAAAATAGTTTTTTGCGAGTAAATTAAATATTATTGTATTTTCATGGAGAATATAGCTATTTACAGAATTTGTAGGGGCACATTATATTTGTGAAATTACTATTTTTTGTTACGGTTATAAATATAATTTGTTCTATTATGTTTCGTTTTGAATTATCGAGCTTAATTTAAAAAAGAATTAATAAATTTATTAAAGGGCCGGGTAAAATTGAACAAAATATGAAAATGGAGAAGTTGGAGGGTGCGAATTAATCCCGGCCCAATTTGACCCAAATGATCTGAAGCTGGAAGACCTGAAATTAAGCTGGCTCGATCCAACTCTTGATCAATGTTACATTATATACATCAGAATCCCATTTTATAAAATCCAAAATAAATAAAACAACTAAAAATTTGAATAATGAAATTTAAGAGAGAAAGAGGAGAGCGATACATGCAACCTACTAAAAAAATCATCTCAAAATCACACAGATTTCTTTTCTTTTTTTCTATTAAAAATTGATCTAATTAATTAACTAGTCTGCATCACTTGTTACTAATTAATCAGATCATTAACCAGATTCTTGATGTCACCTTAAGAACTCCCACCCTCTTGAACGGTGGCCAGTGCCGATGTGGAAGCATTCTGTTATATGGAGCACATTGCCACAGTTTCACCTCCAGGTTCCATGAATTTGGTGACAGCATGAGCTATTGTACGTAGTTCCTGGTACGAGTTCATGGTCTTCCTCTTTAGTGCTCCTCTTTCCTCCCTTCCACACCCTAGCGGTACAACCTATCGCTTCCACCAATAGTTTTTCATTAATTAGTTGCTCATATGTGAAAGCCCAAGTCAGCATTGGCATGGCCGAAATAATGCCTTCTAGAATTGAATTCCATCTGCAGTGAGTCATGAAAGCCCCAGTTGCCTCATGAGCAAGGATCAACGCTTGAGGGTCCCATCCTTTCACCACAAGTCCCTTTCCACCTATCCTATCCTCACATCCAGAGAGCCATCTTAGTTATTAAATTCTTCATTTAATATCTGCCCAGAGTCATCCAGAGAGCCATCTTTGGTTTATTTTACTTTGTTTTTTTTGCAAAGCAATAGATAGATCTATTTATTTCCAATTTCACCTTTTGAAACATTCTTACCACCGATTTTATTTTAATATCCAATATTAAATAAAAAATAATACAAATGTCCAAATATTATGAAGAATTTAAAAAATACCTACACCGTAAAAAATTTCGGCAGTTGAATAAAGAATTGGGCCGCCGAAATTTTCGGCGGCCGTATAACATGAGTTAGGTTCCCGTCCGAAACCCTTTTGTAAATATATGATATTTTTATTTAATGAAAAAAAAATTATTCTAGGGGTATGCACAAAGAAAAACCACACAAGTGCATGCCTTATTAATTCGTGCAGGTATGATATCGTACAATGACTACACAGCATTAAGCATTTTAATAAGAAGCAAATGATTAATAATAATATGTCTAAAATTAAGCGGTAATAATATTACATTGGTATTGTACCAGTACAACGCTGTTGATAAAATCTTACCACTCGTGTCTAATTGGTTGAAAAAAACAGGGCACCATGGCTATAACAGCCATATTTTTTGGTGATCATCTCTCTTGAGGCTCTTATAATACATATCTTTGTGATTTTATTTATATATTTCACTTCACGAGTGAAAAAATGTAAATCAGGGTCAATTTTACACAAGCACTGTATTTTGGAAAATAAATCAAGATGTGGCAATACAATCTCTTAAAATAGTTAATTCAGAATATCAATTTAACTAGTCCTAATGTGAATCAAAAGGAACTATGCACCAAAATTACGCTGATTAAAAAATAAAACTCAAATTATGCTTATTGGGTCCTAATTAAGATACTCTACCATAATAATTAATACCTCTTACTATTCTTGAAAAAGTATTCCAGTAACTTGCAATTGGTGATAATTTGACTAAACTGGAAAAATATCCCCAATTGTTATCGCAAAAAGGGTACTAATTAAGAGTAATTTGGACAAATTCCTGCAATAACATGTCCCATGAATGGATATAAGAGAGCTAAAGTGGACACCAAATCCAAACAAAAGAAGAAAACATAGAAAATGGTGAAGAAAAATGATGATATTTAGTTTCACCATTTATTCAAAATGGTTAGAATGAGGCAATAGAAACCAGCTGTCATGGAAAATTGAGAAATTTACTCTATGAACATTTAATAACACTTTTTGATAAATTTGAAGTTTTAACTTAGTTGACACAGAGAAATAGAGAGAGGTTGCTTAGGAAGTAAGCCCATTTTAGAAGTGTCCAATTGACTTAAGCATCTATGTTATGGCCCATTAACTTAATAAGGACCACTCAGCTCAAACATCTCTTTAATTAACTCACGGAACAGCGTTCTGACAATGTAAAATATACAAATACAAGGACATTAGCCCAATAACGAACCAGCCGAGCCCAAACTTACTCTTTAATTCACGCACGGAGCGGCATTGGATGTTTCTGAAAATGAAAAATATTCAAAGATAAGGACAATACAGTATGCCCATTATCCTATAATAGCGAAGAATAATAATAATAATTGTCCGATTTATATATATAAACTAAGGTATTGTCTTTGTTATATAAGAAAAATATTTGATAATAAATTTTTAATTTTCAATTCTACCTAAATCTTGTCATTCTTTTTTGTTTCTTTACTGTAGTTTAGAAACAATGTCAATACATGCTATCCTCTTTTCTCTTTTGTAAATTTGAAGGTTTAATTATTCGAAAGAGATGGAGCATAATGGCAACACAAGGAAATAGTGAAATACTGTTGCTTTTTGTAACGTGGACACCCATATGTTTTATTCTATACTTTATCTTTCCTCTTTGATGATATGGAAAATCAATGCTTGAACGACTAGCCATTTGTTACTTTCTACAATCATTGTTTTCTTTAATTTGCTGGCGCTTAAAAAAATATTTTACTTGAATAATTCTCGTAGTAAAAAAATGTTGTATATGTAGGATTTCTGAAAATAGCATGTAAAATTAGGATTGAGTGGTATGGAGGGGTAATAAGCTGTCTTTTTTTATTATTAACAACGCCAATAAAATAGAGAAACATAATAGAATCAACTATATAAAATATACTTCCAAATAGACTGGATTAATATATAGAATAAAGATTTTAGTCTCCCCCATTCAGTCCCCTAGTAGTCTCCCTAACAACCTTTCTTTTTTGTTCTCCCACGTGGTCAAAATTCACCATCTTTAATCTCCTCTTAGAAAGAAAAATAAATAAATAATTCAGCACATCCCAAAACGCACCCTGTTCTACTCCTCTACTGCTCACCACCAGCTACCCACGATGTCGAGATTCGGCGAGGAGAGAATGGTGCACCGTTGAGATCTAGCGAGGAGAGCATGGTGCACCGTGCACCGTCGAGATCTGACGAGGAGAGCGTGGTGCAGCGTCGAGATCCGACGAGGAGATCCGGTGCAATCCGGCACAATTCGGCGAGGAGAGTGTGGTGCACCGTCAGAGGGGATCCATGCTAGCCTAGCGAAGGTTGTCAGAGTGCAGCATATAAATACTTCGTTAGTTAGATATGAATACTTTATTAGTTAAATAGAAATGCTTCATTTGCTAGAGATGAATACTTCATTTGTTCGAATATGAATGCTTTATTTGTACATTAATTAGATATGAATACTTTATACCTTTAAATATGAATAGTGTTAGTGTCAGGTGTGATTACTTATTATAAATAAAGACTTTAAGTAAATTGAAGAGGTCTTGTTATGAATACTTTATTAGTTAGATATTAATACTTCATTGTATAGATTCGCTGTAGTGGTCCCCAATCTTGGCAAATGTCACTTTCAGACGGTTGCGGTTCCCAATCCGGACTATCAGACGTCGTCAGCGGCCCCCCTGGTCATTACTGGTCCCCCCCCTCCAGTTTGTGTTTACATATAATGAATATTATAGATAATAAGTATAAATACTATAAACTCGCAGGTATGAATACTATACGTTTTGACGATGAATAAAATCGCGTTAACCCTGCTCATTGGCGGTAGTTACTACGTGCGCGTCAGTTAGTGGTCCCCCATTGTACTTTTTTTTTCTTTTAGTGCAGAGGACAGATAGAAGACTGAATGTGGGGTACTGTTAGTTGCTTCCTAATATATATACTAACATATTAAATTATTGTACAGTCTTGGAGCACCGTTGTTAATAAATTAATATCATTCAAAATAGCTATGGCTTTTTGTGATAGATGGACTCAAATACGGTCTCTGACTTTTGCCTATATATGCTGCATGTACTCTATGGCTTGTAATTTCATTCCATTTGTAGCCTTAAAACATTTGTTAATAATTTCTTTTTATTTTATTTTTTTCAAAATAAATTGTTAATTTTGAAAGCATCATGACAAAATCAATTGACTAATTAATTTGAACTAATGATAAAGTCACGAGTAATTTCATCAGAGTAATTGCCCTTATAAAGAGAGAGATCAGAATGAGGATAGTTGGAGAATGTGATTTGGGAACCAAATTTATTTTATTACTTATATTCTTTTCTTTTTTGAGGTACCTTTTCCTTTTGATATTCTTTTCTCTTTTGTAAATTTGAAGATTTCTTTATTCGAAATAAGTGGAGCATAATGACAAATAAGTGGAGCATAATAGCAGACATGGAAATAGTGAAATACTTGTGATTTTTTTAATATGGACACCCATATGTTTTCTTCTTTAATTCATCTTTCCTCTTTGATGATATATAAATTCATTGCTCTACTTCATTTCGTAGTATATATATCTCATTTTGAGAGCAAAATAAGTCCAATATTAGATATAGTTCTAGGTTTTATTGATATCTTTTTGTGATGAATTAGTTTTGAAACGCCAAAATACAATTAATATCAAATTTTCCAGATAAGCTTGCATTTGTTTATTGGTTGCAGTAAATCATTTTTATAGGATAGCGAAAATATTTAAGGTGTCTTTAAACCTCTCTATAATATCAAGTTGAATTTAAATTATTTCTAAAATATTCATCTCATCTATACTTGTGTGCACAGTTTATTTGTAATGATTTTATTTTTACACCAGATCATTATACAATAATTTTGCAAGAGAAATAATGGTATTTCAAAAACTATTGTAGACGTGGGATTGCTGAAAATAGCAAGTTAGATCCAGGAATTCTAAAATATTATATGTATGCACAATTGCTTTTATAATTAAGAAATACAAACTATTTAACACAAGTAAAAACTGTTGTCAGTTTCATGCTGATTGCAGTTGCATGGTACATAGAAATTATAGTACGCATAACTTTCCTTGGTTGACTAATATATTTTGTTTTGTGAAAGGCAGGATGATATATATATATATATATAGAGGTTGGCTAAGATCAAAGTGGTAGTTCCTGAGCTTTGGTGCTACCAATTCGTTTTTTTAATTTTCAAAGTTCAAAATGTCGATCCGAACCATTCAAGTTGTTCTCCATATTAAATTGTGCTTGGAGACCAAATTTTACATTTTTCTGAATTTTTTTACTATTTATTAAGCCACTTTGAAAATCGTTGATCCAACGGTGGCTTAACAAAACAGTAAAATCAGAAGCCACCGTTGGATCAGCTGTTTTCAAAGTGGCTTAATAAATAGTAAAAAAATTCAGAAAAATGTAAAATTTGGTCTCCAAGCACAATTTAATATGTAGAACAACTTGAACGGTTCGGATCGACGTTTTGAAATTTAAAAATTGAAAAACGAATTAGTAGCACCAAAGTTCAGAAACTACCACTTTGATCTTAGTCAACCTCTATATATATAATATATATAACTATAGTATTTTTATTTAATATGTGTAGATTATTCTAACATTTAAAAAAAATTGAAAGTTTTGCTTGTCCTGCATATATATAAAAGAAGAGGGATCCGATTACACCCTTTTTTGGTGACACCGAATTACACTTTCCATTTTAAAAGTTTTCAAAGTCCAAATAGTTGATCCAAACCGTTCAACTTGTTGGATATGCTAAAATGTGCTTGCATATCAAATTTTACATTTTTTGGGATTTCTTTACTATTTATTAAGTATTTAACAAAATCGCTATATTCAGACCGTTGAATTTTTGTACCCATCTTAATAAATAGTAAAAAAATTCAGAAAAATATAAAATTTGATCTGCAAGCACATTTTAACATATTCAACAAGTTGAATGGTTTGGATCGACTGTTTGGACATTATAAATATAGAGTGTAATCCGGTGTCACCAAAAATAGATGTAATCGGATCCCTCCTCTACATAAAATTCGTAAACATTTAAAACAATTACTTTTGAAACATTAATTATTGAGATAACAAGTTATAATTTTTAAGGCTTGCAATAAATTATTACTACAACATCCATTATAAACGTCTCACTCTTGAAAACACTTCTAGTGCAGGTCATAATTAATGAACCATTTCTCCAAAACCTAATTAATGAAAGTAAGCAAAAACATATAATGAAAGAAATTTAGTTCCAGAACAACATTCTCCAAAACCTAATTAACAATCATATTTTTTTATGAATTTAGGAAGACCTGACTTTCTCTGAATTCCTTGTGCAATTCGTGGTTCACTGTTAGACCTTTATTTCAGAAAATATTTTTTAATAATGCAAGGGCTCTGTTGTAAATTAGTATTTTTATTTTCTTATGCATGAAGGTTCAAGGTTATGTATGCACAATAATTAGACGAGGGACCCACTGTAATGATCAATATAAATACAAATGTTAAAGATTGTTTTGTTGAAGTTAAACCAAAACTCTCCCATTCACGAAAAATATTAATGGAAGAAGCCCAGATAGACGTTGCAGGTCTCGTAACCTCTCTGCAATGTCAACTCGACACACTATGGGGCAATGCGAACAAGGCTGAAAACTTCACTATCTTTCGCACACCACATTACATTTCCCAAAGCAAGAAGAAACTCTTTGAGCCCTCTGTCATCTCCATCGGCCCATTCCACCGTGGTCAACCGCACCTCCGAGCCTTGGAGGAGCAAAAAAGGCGGTTCTTGCGGGATTTGTTGTCCCGTGGAGAGAATATAAGTTTGGATCTCTGTATAGCAGAGATGAAGTTGCTAGAAACAAGAACACGGAGGTGTTATAGTGAGATGTTAGATGATCTTAACAGCCATGCATTTGTCGAGATGATGCTGCTTGACGGATGCTTCTTGCTCGAGTACTTCCTCAAATCTATGGACGGAAATTGGAATCCAATTCTTGAGATTGGCTGGAAAAGTAATTTCATAAAAAGTGATTTGGTACTTCAAGAGAACCAAATTCCGTTCTTTATAGTTGACAAGTTGTACGAGCTGATTTTCAATCAAGATCATAGAATGATTTTTGTTAAATACATTCCTTATAATTTGTTGCCCGACTCCATATTTCCAGACCCTCCAACTGAAACTCCAGACACCATAGACTCCATAATTGCAAACCCTCCAGCTGAAATTCCAGACTCCACAAACTCCACAATACACTCAAAGCAGATGAAATTCATGGATAAAATTCCAGACCCTCCAGATGAAATTCATCATTTGGTCCATCTCTGTTACCACTGTTTAGTGTCCAACCCAGAGAAACCACTTGTATTGATTTCCACAATGTTCAGGACCAATAGTTTGATTCATCAGTTTCTTTCAAGGGTGCTCAAAAGAAGATCTCCTCATTCGACGTCTCAGAGCTTGTCAGTGCCATTGCCAAATTCGTCCAGGAATATATCCTCGATGTTGATCCCTTCTGCCATGGCGCTGAAACAAATGGGCGTGAAATTCAAACCAAAGAACAACCCGAAACATATGCTCGACATATCATTTGAATATGGTGTCATAAAAATCCCTACACTAAAATTCCATGATACCACTAAGCCTATTTTCGCAAACCTTATAGCATTTGAACATTCCAAATATGGCAAAGAACATTCACCCTTTACAAGCTTTGTAGTATTTTTGGATAAACTAGTCAACACACCAAAGGATGTGACAATATTACAAGAGTGCGGAATCATTGAGAACTGGCTAGGCAGTGAAGACGAGTTGACTCAATTCATCAACCAGGCCACCGAAGGTGGAACTTTTAGCCCAAATCACTATTTGGCGGAATTATACACAGAAGTGAACAGATACGCTGAATCAAGCTGGCACAGGAATCGAGCAAAATTGATTCGTGATTACTTTCACAGTCCGTGGGCAACAATTTCTGTCGTGGCTGCTATCATACTTCTAGTACTTACATTAGTACAATCTTTCTTTGCAGTTTTTGCATACTTCCGTGTCCCGAACCGATGATACTTTAACTTCCAGTACTATTCGGAGCTTCTAAATTGAACAAGAAAAAAGTGATGTTATCATGTATGCTACGTTTTTCTTACAATGTATGTTTGGAACTTGAAAGGAGTTATTTCTTAATTGTAATTCCTTTTAGTGTGGTCTCTTGTATGTCTTTTGTTTTTATGATTTGCTACCAAGTTTTATTCATGAGTATCTTGTAACTGTGCACTATATATCTTTGGTTTATTTTGCATTGTTTTTGTGCAAAGCAATACATAGATCTATTTATTTCCAATTTCACCTCTTGAAACACTCTTACCGCTGATATTATTTTAATATCCAATATTAAATAAAAATAATACAAATGTCCAACTAGTCTTGAGAATTTTAAAAATATCAAAACTGCCAAAAATTTATGTAGTCTAATAAAGAATTGGACCGACGAAATTTTCGGCGGCCGTATAACATGAGTTTGTTTTATGTCCCAAACCCTTTTGTATATTTATGATTTTTATATTTAATTTGAAATTTTTATCATTTATTTATTTTAATATTATAAATATTTTATATAATTTTTTAAAAATAGATGAAATATTATATAATTTGATTTATTACAATGATTGCAACAAATAATCCAGATCAACATTTTTCGAGTTAGATATTTTGTGGATGTATGAACAATTAATTAGATATTTCTTTGTGTTATTGAAAAAATATAAAAAATGTTTTTGATGTGAGTAAATAAAGAAAATATTGTGGTCCTTCTAGTGCAATTAAATTCTAAAATATTATATCTATTTTAAATTTCTTTTTTAAAAGAAGTAATTTCTATGACAAAAGTCAGATTTTTTTTTTCCAAAAAAGAAGGATCACAATAGTTTATGTATTTATCTAGAAATGACTTTTAAACCATAATTAATAACTCAGAATAAAATTATATATTATTCCATCTACTTTCGAAGAAATATACAAATTATTTCTTATATTTTAATAGAAAAAAAAAATCATAAACTTTTCTAATTAAATAAAAATCATAAATATACAAAACCATTTCTTTGTTATTTTCCGCGGCCCAATTATTTTCTCAGCCATCGAAATTTTTGACAGTCTAGGCATTTTTAAAATTGTTGATAATACTTGAATATTTGTATTATTTTTTATTTAATGTTGGATATTAAAAAAAATCGACTCTTAACGGCTTGCGGCAGAATCTCATTTCCCCCAAGAATAAATTTATCGTACTAAATTTCTATCAGTAATTAATCATCATTTAAATTATTGTTCTATATATCAATGTTAAAACAAAAATTTAATTATTTATGATAGTACTTAAGAAATAGAAATAAAAAACATAGTATGGTAATAATGCTATTTAAAAATTGTTCTTGATTTTCGGATCTGAGAATTTATCATTCACATTGGAATATAATTTTACATAGCACAGTTTCTTCTAATTGAACTAAGTGATTTAACAGGTGGAATGAAAGATTCAATAAATTATTAAAAGGGCAGTAGCATAGTCTCTGATCTGAAGTCCGTCTCATCTGTTATAATAACAAGTCGTAAAGCAAAGGTTTTCCTTTATGCCTTTGTGTTTTCATTTGTTGCATGTACTGCATACCTTGCCTTCTTTGACCCTCCAGTCTGTACCGGCTTTGGTACCAGAGTACCACTGTTCAATAACCATTTCTTTTACCTTTAATACGAGACAAATGAGAACAAAAAGGAAAAACAATGAAATATTGCTATACATGACTTTGAGTTTGAGTTCAATAACTTACTTCACAATGTCCTCTGTATTGCACTAAATCAGTCAACTAATTTGTACTTAAATTGCTCAACATTGGCCTTGGCACATTTACCAGTATTTAACTCAATTAATTGGATGAGTTTGGGTCAATATTAGTACTGTAGTGCAAAATAGCTTTTTTTTTGTGTTATGTAGTTGTATTGTGCTATATTATTCTGAAAAAAATAGAAGCAAGAGTTTCTTTATGATTGGGCCCCAAAAACATTAGAAAGAAGAGCTACTTTATATCCATTGCTTGTTTTTGGAGTTATTTTAAGTCTTGTTGCAATAATTGGCCCCAAAATGTGTCTCCAATTTTATATCTTGAAGGAAAAGAGAATGTAGCTGGTACGCTACTCTGATTGATTCAGAAAAGACAACGGTGCTATTCTCTGCTACCCAAACAAAATAGGTTTGCACATATTCTTTGCTATTAGCATTGTTATTGCTACTGTTGTTATGTGGTAATTATTTGTAATGAGCACAACCTAGTTTTACTTATTTTTTTAATCCAGATGTTGTTACTGTGCATATCAGTGTAATCATATTTTGATTGGATTTGAAGGTGTAAATGTATGTTAATATTGATTTAGAATCCATTTGGAATTTGCATTTTTGCTCTGTTAAAAGAAAAAAATGTTGTATATAATTCTTGTTATGTTGTAGCAAATTAATTTTTTTTTTATATTTTCGTGACTTTTAGCGGCGTTTTTTAAGCGCCGGGAAAAGTCTTATTTTTTATGCGACAGGGCCTTTGGCGGCGTTTTTCAACGTTGGGAAAGCCCATTAAACGCCGGGATAGTTCAAACAATTCTGGCGAACTTTGGAAATGCCGGGAAAAGTAAAGTTTCGGGCGGCACTTTGGAAACGCTGGGAAAACCTTGGGGAAACGCCGGGAAAAGCCTTTCCCGACACTTGCATTCCCGGCACTTGGGTAAATGCCGCTAAAAGTCAATAGTGGCGTTTCCATAGGTTTTTGGTGGCGTTTTTAAGCGCCGTATTTCTTGTAGTGATCATTAGTTCCCTTTACGTTGTTTGTGTATTATTCAAATTTGAAGGTTGTTTTCAGCACCTGTGTAAAGTCATGCAATTTGAAATACGGTCCCATTGAAAAGTTATTTGAAAAATATGATCGATTAGAAGACCACAATATAAACGTCACATAATTTAGGGAATAAATTAAGTGAACGACTCAATTTAAATTTCAGTTATTAACATATTTAAATTAACTAATTGATCTCCGATCAAAAGAGTCTGATTCAGCCCAATTAAATTGATTTTTATTAAACCCTATTGATCTCAAATCACCTCCCTCTTTTAATTGATTTTAACACCCCCCCCCCCTCCAATTATATCTCTCTCTGGCACATATCTCTCTTGGTTTTTATTCAATTCGATTAAATTCAATTTAACGAGATGAAACCTTCGATCTCAACATTTAATTATATGAAATCCTTATTTAAAACCAACCCTTCCCCATGCAAATCTTGCAACCCGATTTGAACTTCTCACTACTAGAATTTCCATTTTTTTCAAGGGTAGCATCTGTATTTTCAAGGGTAAGAAGGGCCCTTGGAAATAAAATCGAGTTTACTGACACATTTAACTATTTTCAAGGGTAGGCCCTTGGAAATAGAAGCGCATGGAAATCTCTGATGCCAACCCTTGAAAATGCTTGTTATCCACTCTTGGAAATACTTTTGCACGACCCATGACCCGCTAAACAGAACGAATACTATATTTTATTGATAGCCCATATTATTTCCAAGGGACTACTCTTGAAAATGTTTTGGCAAGTTTGTTTATATTATTTTATAGTGGGGCTCATGGAAATGCTGGAGCAAAATACTCTTGGAAATATTTTGTTGATTCAGTTTATATTATTTTATGCTAAGGCCCATGAAAATGCTGGAGCACACTCTTGGAAATATTTTATTGATTCAGTTTATATTATTTTATAATTAGATATAATATTTTCATGAGGCTACCGTTGGAAAAGTTTAGCTCTTAGAGACAGAAACATTTTTGATTATTTGAGATGCCCCTTTGAATGATGAAAATAATAAATCACAACAATAAAACTAGTACAATAAACACCCACAATTCCAATTAATAATACTAAATTATATAAAAAGATTACTAAATAACACAATAATAATATCATATTATGCAAGTATCATATTTACAAAATCAAAGTATCTCATTATTCAACACAGTTTCATATATCTATGATCAGAAAAAATCCACCTACAATTTTTCTCAAAACAAGAAAAGTGTCAAAACCATTAAAAAAAAACTCAACGCAAACTAATATATCCCCACTGGTTCTAACTAATACAGTGTACAGGGGGGATTTCATTGTGAATATGTCTAATAATCATGAATATCAATTACATTTTCTTTTGCTATATTAATTTTTTTCAAGATGGGATTTCATTGTAGGAGTAAGGCTAGTGACTGGTACCAAGCCGGTACCAGCACATCAGTTTTACAACTGACCATATGTCAGCATTACACAACATATATACCAGTAGCATTCTTTTACTAATATAAACTCTTTCTAATAGCTAACCATGCAAAATAAAACCTGAGTTACAACCCAAACAAAACAAGTCTGACAACAACTATTACACTTTTGCAAATAAGTCCACATAACTAAGAAAATATCAAAAACTTGAAATCAGCAGCTAACAAATAAGCAAACTGTCAATTTCCAAATGGTTCAAACAGCCGATTCAAACCGTTAGACGTGGTCTGTATATCAACAACATGTGCATGGTCATGCTCAAATGTAACCTGCTCTGCTGGCTTGAACTGCTCAGCCTGCACAAATTATCAAAAACACCAATTTAAAGCAAAAAAATAACATAAAAAGAAAAGGCATTTATTTTCTGGAGTGATTCAATGTCATAGTTATTAGGCAGACTAAACTCGATAATCAAAACTATAGGTTAGGCAAACAAAGCAAAGGAAACCACTTAAATTTTCCTAACATCAACCTTTTTAACAAAAAATTTGATTTCACTTTCAAACCCTTTCCCAATAGGTAACTATGCAAAATAATTTATGAGTTATAAGTTATAATCAAGTGTGCTCCAGAAAGGGTTAGCGGAGGGGAAAGGGTTTATATCGTAATTGATAATTTGGTTTACTTCCACCTTTGACATTTCACAAGTCATGTACCCCTTTGACATTTCACATAAGGACTGTACCAGTACACTAAGAGAGAAGTAAATCCAATCTCCACTTGATGATTGTACTTTTCAGCATTTAGAATTTGTTACCTGTCTTTCCTGCTTTTTGAGAAAAAAAAAACAACAATTATAAATACAAAATTATTAAGGAAAGCATGTACCAGAACAAGCATAATCAAGTAAATAGAAAGCAAATAGTAAATCAAAATACAACTTAAAGCATACAAGTCAAAAAGCTAACTGCAGAAGTGTATATTTGGATTTCATCATAAATTTTATTTACATATGACTATTTTACCCTTATTTTCATATGACTATAATACAAAAACATGAGACGCACCATCATAGGAACGAAGAAAGTTGTCTTGCAGAAAAAAAAAATAGCCAAGTCTAATGCTTGTTACTTGTACCTAAAATCAAGTGAGTCAGATACCAAAAAGGATATTGCGCCATTATAAATTATAATGACATATCATCCGTCGAGCATACTTATTAAAAATAAAATCAAAAGTTTATACTTCTTGATCCATGGAAATGTTTCTTAATCTGTCTATTTGATTTTGCCTAACCTATAGTTTTGATTATCGAGTTTCATTTGTCTAATGACTGTGACATTGAATCACTTAATCGAATGGTTCAGATTTATTAGTTTTCATTAACAAATTAACAAATTTGATAGGAAGGTATTGCTGCTGCATAAGAAATGCATACCCTCTATCTCTCTCTGCCCGTCTCTTCACTTTGCTCTTCGTTACCTGTAAAGGACAAGATCAGTCCAACAAATCATAACAATATCGTACTTAAACCAAGAAAGAACACTAGCTTGTGCTATGGATGCTGGGTTCACAGTTTCTTGAGCTAGGTAAAAACAACTAAGACCAAGCAAAAACAATGTCAAGTACCGGACCAAGTGGGTACCACCACTACCATGCCAGATGGCTCCTCTACAATTATGTAACTCCATACTTTGGTGACAAACAAATTCAACATAGAAAACATAACAACTGGTTCTAAGTACAAGTTGAGTGCCTTAGCACCAAGTATTTCAAAAATCATTTTGAGGAATTTACTGGTACTTTTTAAACTTCTAAAAATCTTTAGGTCTGACATGAGTCATTACATACCAGTTGTATGGACCATTAAACCCAACAAATTAAACAAAATTATTGTAGCTGATCTGATTACATTCAATGTACATTCAGGTTCAGATTGGATTTCAATTCACATCCTTCCTGAATTATGAACCTTGATAAGGACCCATTCAAGATTAACCTATTTAGCCTATTCAGTTGAAATTGGTACAGAAACAAGGAAACAAAGAATTAAATAGAGAGAAATTTGGAACAGAAATCTCAACTTGATTTTAAGCCTAAATTATTAACCTGAAGTGAAAAGGCAGAGGTGGGGACAGGGAACAAGGAAGAGCGGAGGCGGTGGCGATGGGAGGAGGGGAACGGGGAGGAGAAGACTGGAGGCGGTGGCGACGGAGCTCAGATCTGCAGAGGTATGAGCAGGAAGGGGCGAGAGGAAATCCTCGGAGGCGAATGGATCGCCTGTGAATTTTAGCTGAGAGAGAGGATCGAAGAGGGGAGATGAAAGATACTCTGGACGGAGGAATTCGTACCTCTGAGGTAGAGAAAAAGAGAACTGAGCTTTTGAGTCCAATAAGCTCTAGCACTGTCCGATCTATATTAAGATATGGGCGCACAAAAATTGAAGCATTTACACATGGATATTTAAGCAGAGCCCACGCATCTTAATTTGGATCGGACGGTCACCGAGTACATCGAACCAAAGAACCATCCGGACCTCTCTGAATTCAGAGAAAAAAAAAGTTTGGACTTTGGAGAAGAGACGATTTTTTACAGAGAGGGCTGAGATAAAATTTGGTACACCCATGTGGGTCCTCCTAGTCTGTGACACAATATTGATTAATTGGATGTATCCATTGGTAATTTGAACAGCACATCTTCTATCAAACGGTTCAGATTTACATATGTTTCTAACCATTCGATGTTTCGATATTCCGTCGACTTGATGGATAGGTAAACTAAAATAAATTTTCATCAAAATTTGCTGCAGGAATATAAATGCAGTGCTCTTTAATTTCAACGGTTCCGATCGACCAACAGAAGACGTGTTTACGTGCGCCTTCATTAACTCACAAAGCAAGAGTATATGTTTCATAAGACATATACTCTTGCTTTGTGAGTTAATGAAGGCGCACGTAAACACGTCGTCTGTTGGTCGATCGGAACCGTTGAAATTAAAGAGCACTGCATTTATATTCCTGCAGCAAATTTTGATGAAAATTTATTTTAGTTTACCTATCCATCAAGTCGACGGAATATCGAAACATTGAATGGTTATGAACACTTCACGTTAGATCGAAATTCAGACATAATAAAACTTCAAAATTTTTATGTTGGTTACGTTCAATTTTTTCTCTTGATCATTTTAAAACAAATATGGAATAATTTAATTACAGATCGACCGTTAATTTCTCACGTGAAAATGAACGGTTCGTATATATTTGTTAAATATGGAGGGGCAAATAATGATAAAAGTCTATAAGATGGACAATTATAACTATGATTTGGTTATAGAAGATATAAATTATTTTATTTTATTTTTTTGAATTTTTTTCATATTATTTGTTGCACATATATTATTTGGAAATAATTTTTTCATATTTTTTGCTGTGCAAGCATTAATTAATTTGTATATATGTAAATCTGAACTGTCCGATTGAAAATTTGTTGTTTGGATTATCAATGAATATGACCATTTATCTTATGTATTAATTCTGGATCAGAGATAGAATAGAGGATGACAAATGGATCCCACCTGACACATCAGAGATGAATAGTGATTTTTTTGTCAAACAGAGGCGCTTAGTGAAATTTTTGAAAAATAATACCCCCTTTCCTATTCTCCAAGTCCAGTTGAGCGCGAAACGAAAATTTTGCCAAATTATTTCCCCCTCTTCAATTGGGGTTCCCTTCAATTACGATCCGTAATTCTCCCAGTAAATGCAATAGGTCTCCTTTCCATCTCTTCTCTGTAGACTTAACAAAATCTCTCCTCCTCTCCTCTCCTCTCTGTACTCTCTAAGAAAAAAGAGCACTATCGCCAAAACCCTAAATCGGATCTACACACTCCTATCCAAGCCCTCCTCCTGCAATCAAACCAGCGCCTCGCTGCTGTCCACACGGCGGTCCGACAGGAGCTCCTTCAATCCCTCAAATCCTTCAGCCACGGTGTTTGCCTCTGTTGCCGTGGGGTCCACTGAACCCCTTGTTGATCTGTAAAGGTACTAATCTCTCGACGAAACCAAATTGAAACCTCTTAGGAGTCCACTTAGGCGTTTTTTTTTCCATTTTACTTCTCTTAAGTCAGATACCAAGTTGAAACCAAGTACTTCTCGACAAAAAAACCAAATTGAAATCTGCTGAACCTCTTAGGGTCCACTTAGGCATTTTTTTTAAATTAAGTCCGAAAAAACCAAATTGAAACCTCTCTTAAGTCCGATACTTGTCTATTTATTCTTTCAATCTAATAGTTTTGGCATGATTATCCATAGGAAAATTATCCATCTTAAAAGGTTGAGAGAAGGCTAAACCCCCAAAGAAGAGCTTATTTTGAATCATCACCATCATCATTATTTTGGGAAGGGCTGGGTATTTGAGGGATGGGAGGTGGGGTGGTGGGGTGGGTTTGAGGGTTGGAGGTGTTGGAAACATGGAATGAAGTCAATTTAATTCGATTTGATTCATTCTAGTATACTGGTAATTATCCATAGGAAAATTACCACTTGGGCGTTTTAATAATTTATTGTTTCCATAGGAAAATTATCCATCTTAAAAGGTTGAGTTTTGGCATGATATACAAATGTAACAAACTCTGAATTTCAGGTTGAAGGCCGTCATAGCTATTCCAAAGGTGCAGCCTAGACATGCAATAGCTATTTGGAAAAAATACCCAACCATGAGATCTTTACTGAATGTGTATATGGACCCATCTAGACCTGTGAGTTCTGTTTTAAACTTGGATGTGCAGGCCACTTGAGGATTTTGTTACCTATTTTGTGCCATAGCAGCTCAGCAATGGGCTGGGAACAGTAATACAGTAATGGAATCTGATATATAGGGTGGTCAAAGGAAGAATGTATCTAATATATCAGATATACAGTAATACAGTAACAGTTCAACAAGGGTAGCGCATGGAATCTGATATATAGTTAAATAGATGCAAGCCTTAAACCAAGTTAAATAGATAACAAGATAACAAGCCTTAACTTGTTATTGATATAAATTCAACTTGTTGAATATTGACTGACATTTAACTCTTGTAAAATAGGAATCATAAATAATTAATGTTGCTTGGTTAGTTCATAGTTTCCAATTTTAATTTTGTTGCAGAACAATATATAAATAATTAATGTTGCATGCTATATATGTGGATTGTTTCAACGAGGTAACTTCTTCATGTGATATTCAATTTTCAAGGTTTCTGTATTTTATTCCATTTTTCTTATTTTCTAAATGATTTATATTTTTCTAAGGAGAATCTTTATTTCTAATGATGCAGGCTTGCCTTATTGCAGACATAGTACACCACTTTGTAGATGCCAAGCTCGACTTTTCTATAGGAATTTGCACGTTTTGTCACCCAAAACATATCGAATCCTTTAAAGAGGTAATTATTCTTCTATTTCTTTTTCTTAGAGTGAAAATTTAGGTTTGTTAAAAATGTAAATGCTTTATCTCAGGGGCTTGAATTTTTGACACCGTATTATGTGAAAGGCTTGAATTTTTTAATAGATTTTATGTGAAAGGCTTGAATTATATGATATGTGCTGGTACCGATCAGATCAGGAACTGCTCTGAAACTTTGCAGTCCAGTCCTATTCTGTTGCAGTATTTTCAGAATCTGTCACAAACTGAAACTACTCATAACTTTTAATTGACAAATGGTTTTAGATTGATTCTTTCACCAAACGGTTGTGGTTTCAGTGTAGTTTTAATTAAGGTAATATTATTTGAGAAGTTCTGAAAAATGTGTGAAATATTAGTAAATTAAGATGAGATACAAATTCTTAATTTTAGTACCACTAGGTTGAGTTGGCAGCGGTGCAGGTACCTGTCTAAGTTAAAATTGCATTATAAACTTTTAAAGTTAAAGTATATTATCATGTTTCACTTCCTTTCTATACGGTTTATATGATTGAACTTTTCTTATTTATAAATGATTAAATAAAGCGGTGCATAGGCATGAACTTTTAACTAGTATAATTATGTACTGCTATACATATAGCAAGGATTATAGTTTCATCCCCAAAATATGCCAAGTCCCAGTTAACCCAATTGGCAATGTTGATTCATTTGACACTGATTTATTTTATAATTAAGCTTTATTTTATCCATTTCAGCTCTAGTATGTGAATTTCTGAAAATGTTGCATGCTTTGGTTGCTTAATCAAGTTTAACAATCCATTACAATTGTGCCAGCACACTGTAACTGTGTAGTTCTTTGAAGTATCATGGTAACTTTTAAATAGTTTTAACATTTATGTCTTTATATTATATAAAACAGAATGGTGCCTTCATGGTTGGTTGCATGCGCTCCCATTGGTAAGTTCTCTTTTAATGTTCAATTTTCATTAATTTTTCATTTTACTTTTAGTTGCCTCATTCTTAAAACTTCTGTTTTAATAATCTACAAGGTGCATTTTACTGTGCACATTGAAAAAAACTACAGACCTTCATACAAATAGACTTGTGATACAATACTTGGCAATTACTTCTGTCTTAATTCATAGTCTTACTAACTACTTGCACATTACAATTGAACTTTTATTTGAGCCTCGAATGGTGCATGTTTCAGTTCTGCTATACACCTTTAAAATCATGTTCTTTTGTTGTATTGGGCTTATTAGGTTTCCTTGTTAATTGAGATATCTAATTAGTGAGCTACTTGATAGTTACCGTTGTACCGATTTAGTTCTATTACTCTTCAATGTTTATATTTTCTAATAATATAACCTTATTATAAGTACGTGCAGCTAAACTTGTTATTTTTGTTAAGCTTCTATAGGATATTTTGGGAGTTCAATTGGAAGAAAAAAGCAAGGCAGAACTTGCTACTTTACCTACATGGTATTTACTTTTCCTTTTTCTCTCTAAAAGTACAAAAACCTTAATATAAATATATACTATTAATTACTGGATGTAATTTTTGAAACATGATCTGAATATAGGCATTGCATTGTGGTTAGCTGCACGAGGTGCTAGAACGTAGATGGTGAGATCTATCAACTGTTAGAAAATAGCACCAACCATCAACAAGAGTAAGCAAGCACATAATTGTTATTAACCTTGACTACTGCTCATTAATCCAACGACACAGCATTATAATTTGTTAATTTGTAGTTGGAAGGCAACACAAAAGTTCACATGGTTTAGAGTTCCATTAATTCTTGAAGGAAGAGCATAAAAACAAAGCTCTCCTGATAACCATGCATTTCATGTATTTGGAGTGATTGGTAGATAATTATTAAATGGAAATGTTTATGATGCAAAATGAGTACTAAAATGTTGGTGTGTGGCTGAAGCATAATTGGTGCATACTAACAGAGGTTTATTTTAAAATTCAAGGGGTTTAGAATATTTCTTGCATTAGTAAGTTACTGAGTTGTAAAAATAACATAGCTATACAACTTTTCATTAAAAAAAAATTATTAAATGAAAGTATCCTTTTTTTCTAAAAAGATACAGGTGGAGTAACAAGATTTGTGAGTATCAAGCTCAAACTGGATAAGAGGTTGCAAGGAGTGAAGCCGCAATGATCAAATGGTGAGGGCAAAATGTTTTCACTGGTAAAATTGTACCAGTATATATTTATAAATTCTGAAAAAGCCAGAATTTTTTTGGAAATACTGTGTTGCAAGGTGTTGAATTTTTTTTTTTGGAAATACTGTCTTTAATATTTTTGGGTGTATAGCAATGTGCAAGTACACGGTGTTGTGTTGTAATGGGTTTTCGACATTTTTTGATACAATGTGTGCTGATTATGCTATGTTAATGCTTTATTCTTATTAAAAGGTTTATGCTTATTAAATGCTTTATGATGTTTTTCTCAATGTGCTTTCTATCGATTTGTAAGATGTGTTCTCAGTTTGAATGGGAATTGGGGATTGTAAAGGAATACTGGGTTGGTACCGGGAGGATTGTCCAATGAAAGCATTCTGGTACCAAAAATAGGAGGCTAGTAATTCCAGAGGTATATCCATGGAAAAAATGCACGGGCCCATTCAAATAATAGTGCCAATTTCTGACCAAGTGGGGCCCACTTTCGCTGGTCATGGATATGCTGGGGTGGGTCCCCCGTAAACTACCCTTGAAAATACTCAAGTGGGTCCCAGGGGTGTCACCCTTGGAAATGTTCAAGTGGGACCCATGTTCCCTCCCCTTGAAAATAATCTGGTGGGCTCCACGATGCTCCCCTTGAAAATAATGTAGACAGTGGCCAAATTTGAAAGTATTTCCAACGGCCCTTTTTCCAAGGGTAGTCTCTTGAAAAAAGCTAGAAAAGAGTATTTTCAACGGTCCCCTTGAAAATACTGACTATTTCCAAGGAGGGTATTATCAACGGTAGCATTTTCAAGGGTAGCGCTTGAAAATGACGATTTTTGGGCTTTTTTCAAGGGTAATCCCTTGGAAAAAGCCATTTTTGGGAGCATGAAAAAAGAGTGAATTCTAGTAGTGTCTTTTGGTCAAAAAAGTCCCTGCATCAAAGGTACTTAAATTATACTATATTTATTATGGGTTCCTAGTTTAATAAATTTAAATTTAAACTCTAATATGCAATTTCATAAGATCCAAAATTCTAATGAAAAATGAGAAGTTTAAATTACGTTAGCAGCTCAAGAGGAGTCAGGAGATTTCTGCGTTTTTTTTTTCTTTTCTTATACCTTTTATCTGTGTGTTTTTTTTGGTCGCGAGTCAGAGAGACAGAGACACGAGCAGGTTTGTAATTTTTTTTTGTTTTTTGGCGTTTCGTTCGACAAACATAGAGAGAGGGAGAAAGAGCTAGGGCAGCGCGCATTTTTTATTTTTTTTTAGGGTAATTATAATATCCCCCACCTATCCATCCCCTATTTCATTCCCCAACTAACTTTCTATTTTAACTATAACTATAACTACTATTTCTAACAACCTTTATTTTTTTTCTCTTTCTCCCTTTCTCTTCCACCTCTATTTTCCTCTTTCACCTCCATCTTCTTCTCCCACATCCGCCTCCGCTTCCCTCTCCCACCTCCGCCTCCCACCTCCCTCTCCCACCTTCACCTCACCTCACCTCCGCCTCTACCTTCCTCTCCCACCTCCGCATCCCACCTCCTCCTCCACCTCAGTTTTTCCATTGATAAGCTCCCCTCCCTCTCCCACCTCGAAATGATAAATACAATAAGCTCCCTCCCTCTTACACTTTCGCCTCGGTTTTTTCCCTCTATGCCTGCTGCTCCTGCTCTAGCGAACATTCTGCCGGAGATCATCCGTCACTCCATCCCAATCAAGCACGCCTCTGCCAGGAATGAATACTTCAATGTGTATGAATGAATACTTCAATGTGTATGAATGAATACTTCAATGTGTATGAATGAATACTTCAATGTGTTTGAATGAATACTAGAACACGTCTCTACCGGGTCAGATCCGTCACTGTCGATCGTATCAAAATAATTTTGTATATGTATATGCAATTAATCTTTTTCATGTTGATGTTCCCCTTCCTCATGATGTAGCGAGTTTTGCAAAGAACAAAACTTTATTAATGGTGAATTAGGCCACTGCGTATTAAATAAATGACATAAAAACAAATTTTGAAAAAAAAATAGAGATATATGAATGAATACTTGATGTCTTAGAGATGAATACTTCAATGTGTATAAATGAATACTTAATATCTTATGTATGAATACTTGCGTGACAAGATATTAATACTTGTGCAACAGACAACTCGAAAGTATGTCATCATGGATCTCATTTGAAAGATAAAATTATGTAGAAAACGTTCATGGTTTTAGATTTGCAAAATTCTTCCCAGATCGTCAGAAATATTGGTTAGATTGAACGGAGAAAAAAAAACCCACCTCTAAAAACATGTAAAAAATGGATGAGTGATGTGTCCAGTTTTTATATTTACACTTACACGATGAGGATTAATACTTCCTCGATAAGAGATGAATACTTGTGCAACGGACAACTCGAAAGTATGTCATCATGGATCTCATTTGAAAGATAAAATTGTGTAGAAAACGTTCGTGGTTTTAGATTTGCAAAATTCCTCATAGATCGTCAGAAATATTGGTTATATTGAACGGAGAAAAAAAACCACCTCTAAAAACGTGTAAAAGATGGATGCGTGATGTGTCCAGTTTCTATATTTGCACTTGCACGACGAGGATGAATACTTTCTCGATAAGGATGAATACTTGTACAACGGACAACTCGAAAGTATATCATCATGGATCTCATTTTAAAGATAAAATTATGTCAAAAACATTCATGGTTTTAGATTTGCAAAATCCTCACCGATCGTCAGAAATATTGATTAGATTGAACGAAGAAAAAAAAATCCCACCTCTAAAAACGTGTCCAGTGTTTTTTTAAAATACTTGATATATTAGGTATGAATACTTGATGTGTTATAGATGAATACTTGATACATTATAGATGAATACTTGCGCGCGCCAGTTGTAAAATCTTTCAAATATTATGTGGTCCCCAAATAGTAAGTGGTCCCCCTAGGTAGTTAGTAGTTATTAAAGTAGTTAATGACTGGGGGATGAAATGGGGGATTTCTACGGGGGGATAGTTAGATTCTCCCTTTTTTTATTGCACGTATTTTAATTAATGAATGGGCCAGCGGTAGTTGAGTCACTTCCAAAAAGTCACGGCAGTAATTGATAGAGGTGTATTAAATTGAATTGATTCCATAAATTAGGCCATCATTTCCAGAAAGTCACTTACGAATTGAATTTAATTGGGCCATCAGTTACAAAGTTTATTATATAATGGACCAATCATTTTAATTGGGCTACAAGGTAGGGCATACAATGCCAATTTCGAGGATAGGGCAAAGGCTCAAAATTCAGTCTATAAATTAGTTTCGAATTTTTAGGGTAGGGTAACTGTCCTACCCTGTGCTACATTGCGACCACATGTCTGGCAAAAATATTAGTTAAATAAAGTTTGAGCGAGGTTATATATGAACAAAATTTTAAATCAAATAATTTTCCACATATCTAAACAAGTAGTACGGTTGTAGACGTACTAAACAAGTTCTACAACAATAATATTGGTGGAATGACCAACATATCTATGGTTCAGACTATAACTGTCTCCCTTATGCGCTATTAAATAATTAAAGCATACAAATCTCATCAAAGCAAATTTGTATTAATGTAGATTACGTCATATAGTAAGGAGAAAGTATTAACAAGTAGATAATACGAAGATAGTATTAACAAATTTAAGAAATCAAATATGAATGATGAAATCATGAGTGTAGCAAAAAAAAATAAAAAATACAACAAAAATCTATGTGTTAAATTATTGAAATAATATTTTACATCCCCTTAAATTTAAATAATCAACAGCACCAGTCTTCATATACATGGTTTGATAGATCCTTCAAAATAAAACCAGCAATATCCATACATGTAAGCAATAAAGTCCATGCTATGCAAATACCAAATATAATGAAAATAACAGATATGAAATATAAATATGTTATACTAAAAATGACAAAAGATAAATGATCCCGAAAGCACGACAAATTGCATCCTCAAAATGCCCTATGACTGATTGGATGTCTCCTCTGCACTATCACTTTGATTAGGCTCATCCTTCTCCTTAATCCAACGACTCCTACCCTCGGGGAAGTTCTCAAGCTCAGGACATTCCACATATTCTACGTACTTCAAATTCTAATAGGTAGCACTCTGATATATCTAAAACCATCAACTTCTTGAACCAGCTTCCTTGGGGCATATAGTTAAATTATGACAAGCCTTGAGGTCTAATATTTTCAAGTATTCTAGCTTCCCAATTGATTCATGAAGCTCTTCTATCCTCGAAATGCCTCGCAGGCTAATTAAGTCATGGCTTAGGCATCTATGTTATGGCCCAATTTTACTCTCTGAACATTAAACAGCTGTCCTATTGACTTAGGCATCTATGTTATGGCCCATTAGCCCAATAACGACCCAGCCCAGTCCAGCCCAATAATGCACGGAGCAGCGTTGGACGGTTATGAAAATAAAAAAATATTCAAAGATAAGGACAATACAGTATGCTCATTAGTCCAATAGCGAATAATAATAAATTTTTAGTTTTCAATTCTACCTAAATCTTTTCATTTGTTTTCTTTTCTTAACTGTACTTTAAAACAATGACAATCTCAAAGACATGCTATCCCAATAAATAAGTAATCATATAAATTCAATGCTATTGCTAGGATCAAAGATAATTACTTATTCTTTTCGTTTTGTCGTATCTTTTCCTTTTGATTGTCTTTTCTCTTTTGTAAATTTGAAGATTTAATTTTTCAAAAGAGGTGGAGCATAATGGCAACACAAGGACATTATGAAATACTTTTGATTTTGCTTTTGATTTTGATTTCTTTTCTTTTATTTTTTACTTCATCTTTCCTCTTTGATGATATGGAAATTCATTGCTTGAGTGAGTAGCCATTTGTTACTTTCTTAGAAACTGGCATGAAAAACTAAATGAAGCACTTTGCTGGGGCTTATAAAATATTGTACTTGAATAATTCTTGTAGTAAAAATTTCTTGTATATGTAGGAATTCTGAAAATAGAATGTAAAATTGAGATTGAGTGGTATGGAGGGTTAATTGAGTGCAGGTTTAGTATATGGGTTTTAATGAATGCGATACGGTCGAGATAACAGGATTTCGTATCTGCGCACACTTATTTTTATTCATTAAATATTTGTAATTCTCTAATGAATACGGAATAATTACCATTTTCACTGTCAGATCATGTTCAGGGGCATGATTAAAACTATTCCTTCCTTAATTTCGTTCCTGGGGTACCTTTTCCTTTTGATTTTCATTTCTCTTTTGTAAATTTGAAGATTTAATTATTCAAAAAAAGGTGGAGCATAATGACAAGACAAAGAAATGGTGAAATGCTTTTTCTTTTCATAATGTGGAGACCATGTGTTTTATTCTTTACTTGATCTTTTCCTCTTTGATGATATGCAAATTCATTGCTTTACTTGATGTATATTTCATTTTGAGAGCAAAATAAGTCTAATATCAGATATACTTCTACATTTTATTGATATCATTTTTGTGATGAATTAGTTTTGAAACACAAAAATGCAATTAACATCAAATTTTGCATATAAGCTCGCATTTGTTTATTGGTTGCAGTAAATCATTTGAATAGGATAGAGAAAATATTTAAGGTGTCTTTAAACCTTACTATACATATCAAGTTGGATTTAAATTATTTTGTAAACATTCATCTCATCTATACAAGCAGAATGAGTCCAACATTGACTAAATTTTGAGATCATATGCATAGTTTATTTGTAATGATTTTATTTTTACACCAGATCATTATACAATAATTTTGCAAAATAAAATTGTATTTAATATTTTTTTGTAGATATGATGTGCGATTTCTAAAAATAGCTGGTAAAAGTTTGATATGTAGGAATTCTTAGATATTATATGTATGCATAATTGCTTTAATAATTAAGAAATACAAACTATTTAACCCAAACAAAAACTGTTACCAGTTTCATTTTAATATGTGTAGATTATTCAAAAAATTTAAAAAATTGTGAGCTTTTTGTTGGTACTATATATAAACTTCGTAAAAATTATTAAATTAGATCAAACTATTTTATATTGTAAATATAAAATTCTTTATTTTTTTTAGGTTACAGATTCTGTTGTTTTAAATTCAACGATCAATTTCAACATATGAAGGCGTACCCAAAATATTATTTAAGTTATGTTTATTCTGCAAGTTCAACATATTATGAAATTTACTTGAGTTAATTAAGATTGTTTTATAGAAATTATATTGTATTACTTTAATTTAAACATATTGTTTTATACAAATTTCAACACTTACACTGTATTAGTTTAATTTAAACAAATATAATAAATTATGTCTTGTAGAATAGGTTAATTTTACTGGATGATTCTATAAAATAATTTATTTTGTTAACTAAAATGCTTTAAGCACTACTTGCGACATATTTTTTTTTCTCATTTTCTTCTGGAATGTTCTCTAATTTCTAAAAAAATTCCACTTTTGAAACATCAATTATTCAGATAACAAATTATAATTTTTCTGACTTCCAATAAATTATTTTTACAAGATCCATTAGAAATGTCTCACTTCGAAGGTTTAATTTTTCTTTTTGATTGAGATAACAGGCCTACTCGGAGGCCTCTAGTTCCTAAATAATGATAAATGTAGATTAAATTACTATAACCAATACTAAAAGTAGTAGAAAGTATAAGCAAAAATATATAGTGAAAGAACCACGTTTTCCAAATACTAGTAAGAAAAAAATTTAGTTATGAATTTAGGAAGATTTTAAATTTCTCAGATTTCCTTGTGCAATTTCGTGGCTCACTTTTAGACCAAATTTATTTCATGAAAGAATTTTCAATAATGCAAGAGCTCTGTTGAAAAGTAACATTTTTATTTTCTTATGCATGAAGGTTCAAGGTTATGTATGCACAATAATTAGAAGACAGCTGGTCAAGGTCGTATCTTCCAGCTCAGCGTGACGGGGCCACACTAATGATCAATATAAATACAAATGTTAAAGGTCGTTTTGTTCAAGTTCAACCAAAACTCTTCCATTTACCAAAAAATATTAATGGAAGATACCCAGATAGACATTGTAGATGGTGAAGTCTCTCGTCTGGCAAAATCAATGCAATCTGACCCATTTTGGGGCAAAACGAACGACGCAAACAACTTCACCATCTTTCGCAAACCACATCACATTTCCCAAAGCAAGAAGAAACTCTTTGAGCCCTCCGTCATCACCATCGGCCCATTCCACCGTGATCAAAAGGGTCAAAAGGGCCTCCAACTCCAAGCCTTCGAGGAGGAAAAATGGCGGTTATTGCAGGGTTTCTTGTCCCGTTCCAGCATAAGTTTAGATCTCTGTCTAAAAGAGATGAAGTCACTAGAAGAGGAAACACGGACGTGTTATAGTGAGAAGTCTACTCTTGACAGCGATACATTTGTCAAGATGATGTTGCTTGACGGATGTTTCGTGCTCGAGTACTTCTTACAATTGTTTATAGGAAAATTGAATTATTCTCGTGTCATATATCGTGATTTGCTACTTTTAGAGAACCAAATTCCCTTCTTTATAGTTGAGAAGTTGTATCAGATTGGTTTAAACCAAGAAGATAGACTGAATTTTGAGAAATATAGAATGAGTTTTGTTAAATACCTTGCTTATATGTTTTTGACCCTAGGACTAACAAAGGATATAAACTCCATTCCATATCCTCCATCCTTCAAAAAAGTTCCGGATTCTCCAGCTGAAATTCTAGACTCCATACAATCCAAAATTCCAGAACCTCCAGCTGAAATTCCAAACCCTCCAGATAAAATTCATCATTTGGTTCATCTCTGTTACCACTATTTAGTTCCCCACCCAGAACCTAGGGTGCCATTGAACTCAGAAAAAGGGGATATATCCTCTATGGTGATCCCTTCTGCCACTGAGCTAAAAAATAAGGGCCTGAAATTAAAACCAAAGAGCAACCCAAAACATATGCTCGACATATCATTTGATCATGGTGTCTTACAAATCCCTAAACTAGCAATCACCGCTGAGAATAAGCCTATTTTAGCAAACCTTGTAGCATTTGAACAATCCAAACATGCAAATAAGGATTTACCCTTTACAAGATTTGTAATATTTTTGGATAATCTAATCAACACAGTATCTGATGTGAAAATATTACAAAAGTGCGGAATCGTTGAGAACTGGCTAGACAGTGAAAAGGAGGTGACTCAGTTCATCAACCAGTTCACCGAAGTTGATTTTTTTGAGAGAGATCACTATTTGGCGGGATTATACATGAAAGTGAACGGATATATTAAATCAAACTGGGACCAATCAAGGTGGAAAAAGCAGCGAGCAAAATTGAAACGTGAATACTTTAGCAGTCCGTGGAAAGCAATTTCTGTCGTTGCTGCTTTCATACTTCTAGTTCTTACCTGTGTACAAACTTTCTATGCAGTTTATGCCTAGAAATTTCCCCCGAGCTCATGATGCTTTAACTTTCACAGTACTTTGCTGGGCTTCTAAATTGAACAAGAGAAAAGTGGCGTTACCATGTATGCTAGGAAGGAGTTGTTTTTTTAATAGTTATTTTTTTTCTTTCCTTGTTTGTCATTCCTTTTAGTGTTGTATCTTGTCTGTGTTTTGTTTTTATGATTTGCTACGAAGGTTTATTTTCAGCACCGGTTACAGGCATGTATTGTCTTTTTTTGAGAAACTTGGCAGCAAAGTGATTTTATTGAAATTTAAATAAAGTGAATGAATTGGACAAAATAAAGTATGCAGACCTATATCATTAAATAAATGTGTTACTTACACGTGTAAGTGCTTATGTGTTAAGAAGAAATAATCGTAGTGTCATGTTATACTAATAGAACTAAGTTAAATTAAGTTTATTTGATAAGTTTAATCAGTTAAATAAATTATGATATACATAAATTGAATAAAAACGTTAAATTGTCCACATAATTCTGATTAATCGGCCGCATACCGAATAATCGCTTGGCTGTACCGCATCCGTCTGACGACCGCATACCGTTATTTATAACACTGAGCGAAACTAGACAATTAAAATTAAAAGTCTGAAATATCTAGTGTAATGTAATTTTATTTTACAAAAATATTAAAAAAAATATATATATATACAAAAATTGCAAAATTTAATTAGACAAAATTACAAATTTTCAATTTACAATATGATTTAGACCTTTTTATACCACACTACCATCCAGCTCTGATTGGATTATGGACCAGTCCATTAAAAGATTAAAACTGTGGTAGTAATTATATTTGTCTATAATAATCCTCCATAATTGGGTGATCCATTACAAACAGATCAGACAGTATCCGCCATCCAATTGCAATTCAAAAGTATTGGGCCTACATGGGCCTACATGGGCCTACATGGACCCATTCCCAACTTGTTCATACAATTACAGCCATTATAGAATTCAAAATAAGTACCAAACCAAAATCTCATGGAATTGAATGTCAGCCCTTTGCATTCTCAATTTGAATATTTATTAACAAACTGAAAAATTGAATATCAATTAATTAATCCAATGGAATAAATGTATTTCATCCATGGTATGGTGCTTGATAAAGAAAATACTATTGTACAAATTTATGATATCAAACAAAGGTCCGTTAATTTCGATATTAAATCATTTCAATTCTAACGTCCAAAAATTAGTTAATTTCATGTTTGAGGTCTTAATCACGTTGATGATTATTTTTCTTTATTGGAATAAGGCTGAAATTAATAGGCTATAATGTGCACTTTGCTCCACCATTACGCGGTGAAAGAAATTAATTGAGCTTGTCATATGCCAAATAATTAAAATTAAATGCGCAAAACTGTAGCGGATTTAAATTTAACCAGGTCAGATTCAACAAACGAATTCAGAAAGGTTAAAATTAAAAGAACGTAACCATTCACATGGATACAGGTTAGGCCATGTTTGGTTGTGGAGTAAGAGGTGGAGTAAATCCCTTACTCCACGCTTAAGGAGTCAAACGAGGAGTAACATAGGCGGTTTAAGATGGAGTAAGATTTGAGCTAAACCGGAGTAACTTACACCACCTAGAGAGGTGGTTTAGCTTACTCCACCAAACATGATTAACTTACTCCGGTTTAGCTTGGAGTAAGAAATTTAATTCGGTTTAACTTTACTCCACAACCAAACATGACCTAAATTTTTAGTAGTCATTAATTACCAGTTGGAACATCATAACTAGTGATAGCGGAAAATATTGCAAACATAATAAAGATTGCTAAAACTTAAAAAAAACAGAAAATTATATTGATAAAATAGTAACGATACAAGATATTTGTTGGGGCTAATCAATCAAAAGAGGACTCACTCAATTATTAAGGGATTTGCTCACCCAAAGGAGATCCAATGGGGACTCGCTCACCCAAAGGAGACCCGAAGGGGACTCACTCACTCTAAACTTAGCATCACACTAAGACAAAAACAAAATGACTCTAATCTAATCTATCCTCTCTCAAAGACTTATTTATAATTAAAGAAAAATAGATGTTATAAAATCTTGCAAATTAAGAGAATAAACCGGCAGGATTCTATTCCATTATCCTCCAATAATGAGCATGATATCAGTCCTCTTAAGCCACATTTCTTACTGTTAATTCCTTGCCAAATCTGCACGGGTTTCCAATCCAATTGTAGTAATTAGCTGCATCAACTAGCTTGTAAATTAGAAGGATCTTATGTTAGTTGTATTGTCAGACTACACTGAGCCCACGATTCTAACAACTTTAATTCAAACTCATTGTAGATAGAGAAAATTGACTCTTATATATGCTCATATGAAAATATAATTTAAATCAAAAAATTAAAATTGTATATTGTAAATTATGAAACTATAATCAATAAAATTAGAGAAATTACATTTTAACAAAATATTCAGTATAATAAACCAGAGATTATAGAAGGATAGAAGGTGCACGGCGCAGACATCAAAATTTTCATTCACCTGCTTGAAAAAATACATTTATATATATAGGGGAAAAAGGATTGAAACGTATGGGCTATGTAGGTCCAAGGTTTTGATGCATTTTCCGTAGATAATTTTTTGTCATAATGATTGAAGCAATATCAATGATCAGGAGATTCTTTTGTTAACAATCTGTATAAAATTTGATTTGTGATCATAAATCTTGAAGTATAAATAAAGGTTTTGATGTGTGAAATGGGCTTTAGTATGGATTACAAAATGTTGTTTATACAATAGAAATATATAATTATACAAACATCCTGTTTTCAAAGAACTAGGCAAAGGAACATGATCTCTATGTAAAAGATCATGAATTCAAAAATCAAATGGGAAAAATCCTTTGTTGTATTACAAAAGTATTAAATAGTTGGGTAGCTTGATCTCCAACTTTTTCTAAAAAAAATATTGTTTCCAATTCCTATCCTTGGATTATTCGAGAACGAACAAAAAGCTGGGGCCTGATAATAAACCACCTCATTCGAATAATAGCACTTGTAATAACCCCCTAAACTAGCCTTACACAAAACCCTAAATAGAACAATCCTAACTAGAAATTCATAAGATTTTCATATGTAAATTCCATTTTATGCAAGGTACATATACACAAAACGCTGTTATTTTCAATATTTTTCATTTTTCTCACAAATATATTCAACCAAGATCTAGGAATCCACTAAGACTCTATAGACGCTTCTTTGATATTGTGCAAGCCTTATGCTGTCACGTAAATGCAAAATTATGCCATCACAGAAACATGGATCTTGTGTTTTTATTTTCATTTTTATCCGCGATGTAAATTGACAAACTTATATAAGGTGCGAAAAAACAATTTTAAGTATGTTCCAGAGGGTCAAAATTCGAGATATGACGAGGATACTTCATTTATGCAATATTATTGAGGTAAATAAAACAACATATATTACATTCATTAATAATGAAGCATCACGATTTTTTAAGTTCTTATTTATTTTTTTAGCACTGGGCATTTGTTACATTAGAGCAGTAGTACTCCCTGAGCATGGGCCTTTAAAAGAAGTGACAGATCAAAGAGGCAGGACAGCCAGAGCAACAGGCTTTCCAGCTCGTCCAATTATGGGCCTTCTACATCATTTGATTTGCCATCAAATTCAATAGGAAAATTTTCTCTATATACAACGTTTTCAAAATTGAGACAGTTTGACCAGTCCTTGTACTAATTGCATCATATATATGATATTATGCATACTTCTTTTGAGAAATGCCAATATGAGCTTAAGCGAAGGGAGAAATAACAATCTAACGAGGATGAACAAATTGATAAATGGTTATAATAAAAGTTTTGTAATTTGTTAACATTTAATTAAGAATTCAGCTCATATGATCGGAGAATATTACGGATTTAATATCTATCAAACAAACAGCATATATATGAAAGCTGCTTGGCACCAGATAAGGAATTTAAGCATTTTAGAAACAACTCAAATTTGTCTCTGTCTGGGGAAGGCAATCAGATAAGGAATTTAAGCTGTTTGGCACCAGATAAGGAATTTGTCTCTATATATGAAATGCTTTTGTTTTCTTCTTATTTTTTTTTTCAAAGAATAAAATTACCTAACATGTTGATGACCTAAATTATTTGCTTGTCCTTTTATACAATTAATTTCGATAATTCTCAAACTAGTTGTTGAACATAATTTGTTTTTTCAATGAATACATAAGCATGTGTGAGGATGGTGGGAGAAAATTAATATGGCCAAGTGGAAGTTGTGAACATTATATTAAGAATTGAGAATTGACTACCTTATTAACTGTTGAAGCAGAGGATGTACGGTCTGTGTATGTGTGTACACGCACCGTGTACCTGGCCGCTAGAGCAGATATGGAAGGTGGCAGCTGGTTGTGTTGTTATGGAAGGTGGTATCTGAATCCGTTTGAGATTTACAATATGTTTCTGAGTTATTTTGGTTCTTATTTTAGGAGATTGTAATATATGAAAAAATGAAAGAAATAATTATAGAAAAAAAGGAAAGAAAAGAAAAAAGAAAGTATGATGTCTAATTTGAGGGAGGCTCTTTCTATAAAGCCTTCCCTCCTTCCTCTATAAGAATTATTCTTGTGTAAGAAATAAAAAACGTGTGTGTGAATGTGGAGGACATAGGTACCAAGTTGGTACTAAATCTCGTTAAATTATGTGTTCAATTCTTTCTGTGTGATTGCTTGTACACGGACCATGTCCAGTGGTACACGGATCGTGTGTGAATTTCCGTTGTTCAAATTGTTACATTAATTAATAAGAGAAGGTAATCAATTACAATTAATGCGATATTATTAGAAAAAGAAAAAAAGAGTAAGGTAGGAAAGAAGAAGTGTCATTTGATATGTTTCTACGTTCTAACACGCAAGTACGTACAACTCCAACCTGTATTAAATTGAATATCAAGAGAGGTCACCTCCCTAGACCACAGAGTGGGTTTGCTGACGCAACCAATTATTTGTCTGAAATGATCTTGAATTTGACATTAAGCACATTAATTAAGTTATTAACAGTCCTTGGACCGGTTGAAACAAAACCAAGGTTCGCTACAAATTGGCAAAGTAGATCGGCTGGGGATAAAATGGGTGTTATCTGATGTTAGCCTGCTGGATTTTTGGGATACTTATTTTTCATGTGATTTGATCTTTCATGATGATGGAATTCATCATGTACAGTTTTGTTATCCCTGCACAATTTTTTATTTTTTATTTTGGATTGTCTCCGTACAACTAGGAACCATTAAATAAACAATCCACTCATCCAATGATAAATACTTCTCAGACATAATTGCAATTTTCAGAAAAATATCAATAATAAATACTTCTCAGACATAATGATAAATACTTTATGTTACATAAATAAATACTTCTCAGACATAATTGCAACTTTCAGTAAAACATTAATGATAAATATTTCTCAGACATAATGATAAATATTTTAAGTTACATGGATAAATAATTTATGTTACATGGATAAATATTTTTCAGACATAATTGCAATTTTCAGTAAAACATATGTATTTCAAAGACAATGATAAATACTTGTCAGAAACAATAATAAATACTTTTTTGAACTTTGTTCTTGAACTTGTTACTAAGTAATGTTTAATTAAATCAAAGTATTATCATGTCAGAGAATGATAAATACTTCTCAGACATTATGATAAATACATGTCAGAAACAATGATAAATATTTTCTTGAACATCAATAAACTTATTAGCATTTATTAGCGAGGATTGTTGTTAGATGACAGCATAATTAATATGGGGATTGTTATTAAAGGACATTATAAGTAATGCGGGGATTGTTATTAGTGGACAATATAATTAATACGAAGATTGTTATTAAATGACAGTATAATTTAATGCGGGGATAAATGAAAATTATTGGCAGAATAAATGAGGGGATAAATGACAATTAATGAAGTTAATATTGAGATAGAGAGTGCGGAAAAAAAGGGGGGACGGGAGTGAGGAGATTTATATAATTATTCATTAGAAAAAGAAAAAAGAGTACGGTAGGAAAGAAGAAGTGGCATTTGATATGTTTCTCCGTTCTAACACGCAAGTATCTGTATTAAATTGAATATCAAGCGAGGTCACCTCCTCAGACTACAGAGTGGGTTTGCTGAGGCAACCAATTATTTGTTTTAAGTGATCTTCAATTTGATATTAAGCACATTAATTAAGTTATTAACAGTCTTTGGACCGGTTGAAACAAAACCAAGATCAGCGGGGGTAAAATGGGCATTCTCCTATGTCGGCCTGCTGGATTTTCGGGATACTTTTTTATGTGATTTGATATTTCGTGATGATGGAATTCGTCATATACAGTTTAGTTATAGTAATGCATCAGCAACAATATTTATCTTAATAATTTAAATAAAATTCATTACTACTAATTTGACGTGTATTCTCTCTCTGAAGTCGCATATTTTAAATTTGTAATTGACAAATTTCAACAATAATTTATACTTTTCTGCGCCATATTTCATAAGAGTATAGGATATATTAGGCTAAAAGGTACACCCGATTATATGTAAATTTGTGGATGAACAGGTTTTTCATGCATCTAATAACTACGAACAAAAAGTTCAAAGAAAGGAACAAGAACGTTCACATAATTTATTTTTATGAAATTCACATAAATTTGTTGTCTGCGTTATTTATATTAATTCCATGAGATACTGGAGGCAAACCCAAGAACTATAGCACCGATCGATCATTAGCATGATTTATGATATATGTTCCAAAACCTTTTATGGAATCTATATTAATTAGTGCTCCATGAACATGCCGCCGAATTGATCACCTGCTCAAATAAATGTTAATGCAGCAAAAGTTCAGATATTAATTTAACAAGAATGAAACACTTTTCGCGAGGATAAAAAAGTGACCTTTTGCGACGGACTACTCTCATTGTTCAGCTTTTTTTTTTTGCGATAGTACTTTTTGCGACGGACGACCGTCATAAATGCGTTTTTTTCCTCGCAAAAAGTGTCTACTTTTGTTGTAGTGTTATTAAGAAAGCAGAAAATATAAAGCCAATGACGAAAATCATTAGATACTGGAACATAAAAAAGTTCAGATATATTTGTTGTGTTAATTTTTACAACTAATTCTATAAGATACTAGAGGCAAATCCAAAAACTATAAGACTAACCAATATAAACGGAAACCGTAACGGTGCTCCATAAATATATATACAGCCGAGACAAATTATACACCATATATAGTTTGCAGATAAATTATATATTCCTGCAAGCATTATAAAACCCAAAAAGTTCTTATTACTTGACATTTTGTAATAATTAAAATTATAGGTCCATTGATGAGAACTTTTATTTGTAATTAAGAAAATTGTAGGAGTTCGGCGAATTTTTTTTATATTAATGTTTTGAATATTACACTGGGAATCTGTTTAAAGAGATCAATGTATTTTTTTAGAGGCACCTTTTACTTTAGATGAAATTAAAAAAATAGTTTTTGCATGTAATCCAACTAAGGCACCTGGTCCAGATGACATGTCTTTTCTTTTCTATCAGACCTTTTGGGACATTCTTAAGGATGATTTACTTCGTTTATTTACATCATTCTACAATCATGAGTTGGAAGTACCCAAATTTAATTTAGCATCAATAACTTTAATTCCCAAGAAAGAGGATGTCATTAGGGTACGAAATTTTAGACCTATTAGTTTAATCAATTGTAGTTATAAACTTATTACTAAACTTCTTGCCGATAGGATTTCAAATGTTATGGATTCCATAATTGATTTATCACAAATAGCTTATATTAAAGGTAGATTTATTCTTGATAATGTAGTTTGTGCTCATGAGGTATTGCATCAGATTAAAATTACGAAACAGAAAAGAGTATTATTTAAGTTAGATTTTGAAAAAGCTTTTGACCATGTTAATTGGGATTTTCTTATAGAGGTTATGCAATTACGAGGTTTTGGTCCTAGATTTATTTCTTGGATTAGATTAACTTTAGATGGTAGTCGAACTTGTGTTAATCTGAATGGGACTCTAGGTCCATATTTTTCTTGTAAAAGAGGGGTGAGGCAAGGAGATCCCTTGTCCCCTTTTCTCTTTATTTTAGTTACCGATGCATTAAATAAGATTCTGTTGAAAGCACAAAACGGGGGTTTTATAGAGGGTTTAGGTAATTTTCCTAATTTAGGTAATGTGTTAAATTTACATTTTGCAGATGATACTTTACTATTTCTTAAAGCTGATAGACATATTTTAGCTAATATTAAATGGCTTCTTTTGGCATTTGAAAATGTCTCCGGTCTCAAGATTAATTATGACAAAAGTGAGATGTACCCATTAAATTTCAATGATTTAGAGTGTGCTGATTTAGCTTCTGTTTTGGGTTGCAAAGTAGTTACTTTACCTCTTACCTATTTAGGTGTCCCGATCAATAATAAGTCTCTTACAGACATTGATTGGCAACTTCTTATAGATAAAATTGAGAAAAAATTGCAAACTTGGAAGGGCTCCTTATTATCTTTAGGAGGTAGAGTTACTCTTCTCAATTCTGTCATTTCAGCTATTCCTTTATATTGGCTTTCTATTTATAGATTACCAGTTAAAATTAGACATAGAATAGATAAGATTAGAAGAAAATTCTTGTGGCATGGAGGTAATTCTACAAGGAAAAAATATCATTTAGTGGAATGGAGGATAGTTTGTAAGAGTAAAAGTCAAGGTGGTTTGGGTATTTTAGATTTGAAACTTATGAATAAGGCTTTATTGGCTAAATGGTGGATTAGATTTTTAGACAATACAATACATGGTAAATGGAATGATATAATTAGAAGTAAATATGGGACAAGAACTACTACTACAATTTGCTCTCCCTTCTGGAGATCTATTCTTAAGGATATTCCAGTTATTAATTTAGGTTTAAACAAAGAAATAGGTAATGGTCAAACTACTTTTTGGTTAGATAGATGGTGTTTTGAGCATGCTTTACAACATCAATATCCGCATTTGTTTTCCATTGTATCTCATAGATTTATTTCGGTTGCAGAGGCTTTTAATAGTTCTACCCTTCAATTGTCTTTCAAAAGACAGTTGACTGGGGTATGTTTAGAAGAATGACATGCTTTACAATGTAGATTTTAGCATTTCACTTTGTCTGATCAGTTAGAAAATAGATTGATTTGGAGATGGTCCAAGGATGATAATTTTACTGTACATTCTTTTTATCAATGGCTTGAATATGGGGGTATTCCTAACAAGGAGTACAATTCTATTTGGAAATCGCATATCCCTTTGAAAATAAAAATATTCTTATGGTTAGTTAGACGGGATAAAATCCTTACTAAAATTAATTTAGCTAATAAAGGTTGGCCATGTGATATTTCTTGTGTTTTTTGTGGTCAACCTGAAGATACTGAACATCTTTTTATACATTGTTCTTACATTAGATTAATTTGGAATTGGATTGCTGATCATAATAACTTTACATTTACTTGTGCATCTTTAGAGGATTTATGGGTATTAGATGCATACATTCCTTTAAAGGATAGGTTATTGGTTGAGCTACTTAGAGGATCCATTTTATGGACTATTTGGCTGGAAAGAAATAGAATTTGTTTTAATGATGCTAACCCTCTACCGATTAAATCTATTGGAACAAAAATTATTTCATTAGCTAGCTTTTGGTGTCAATCTCGATTAGATGATTCATTTTTCAAATTGAGTCTAATGCTCCCTTCTGATGTTAAGGATCTCCCAGATCAAATACAAGAGGAAGAGATAAGAAGTCCAGAATTGGCTCAAGTAGTGGACCTTCTAATGTCCATTTCCCAAGTGGACAGTTCAGAGGATATGCCGGGTTTTGGAGCTGGCAACCCTCCATCTCCAATGTCTGGAGAAGAGGAGAGTGATGAAGATTTATTGGATATATAGTCCTTAGCTTTATATACTTTCAATGTTTTTAGTAGATTCTTATGTTTTTACTTTTCTTAGTTGTGAGCTTGTTTCTGTGAACTTGTTCTTCTTTTGTTTTTACTTTGTTTTTATAGCTGTATGGACCTGTTATATTTGATTTTGGTACCAATTTGGTACTAAATCAGATATGCTTTGATTTCAAATGAAATCGGTGGTATATACCACTTTTCTTCAAAAAAAGAATATTACACAGGGAATAGTATATTAATGTTTTGACAATTTTTTCTACATATTGCTTGCCTTTGATCTGAGAGACCGTCATGTCATTATCCCATTAAATATGCTGGCATAAATTAAATTTACTTGTGGTGCTTAATTTGATGCATATAAAACAATGGATTGTACAAAATTTGTTATAGAGAACAGCGTCGGAAAATAACTAGTTACTGAACTTTATAATTGACTCTGTTTAGTGGTTTTTGTAAGCAATCTAAGTTGATGAGCTAAAAAAATGCGCAAAGTTGTTTCAATCATGCTTCGGATGATCAGGATCGTTGTGTGGTAAAGGGTTATACTTCGAATTTTGGTTGTAAACATCTAATTAAGAGTTTTGACTCTCTATAACTGGTGAATATTACGGATTTCATTTCAATCAAAGAAACAACTCATGGAAGAGTTCAGCACCAGATGAGAGATTTAAGCAGCTTAAAAATAGCTCAAGTTTGTCTTTCTCTGGGGAAGGTTAACTCTGTAAGATACATTGTCAAACATGTTGCAGGTGTTTTTTTTCTTATTTCTTGAAAGAATAAATTACCTAAGATCGATGTTGATGATTTAAATTATTTGACATTATTTTTATACAATTTATTTATTAGCTAACTTTCAAAGTAGCGGTTGAAATTTGTTTTTCAATGATCACATGCCTACATTAGCAAGAATGAGGATGGTAGGAGATATGGGCAAGAGATGTTAAATTAATTAACACGTAAAATGTTATACTTGACCCTCTCAAGAGTGATATAGCAATATCTTTACATCTATTTATGATTTGTCCAACAAAGAGGGAAAAAAAATATAACAATTAAAACTGAATCAACTATATAGAATGCTTTATTGACAGTCAAGTTTTATAGAATTCAATACTTTTAGATGTATTAAATTAAATCCACAAATATATGTAATTTACTCCCGAACATATAACAAGACAATTGCATGCTAGTCTCTTAGATGAAGGCAGACACCATACATGAATTCCAACACGGCAATTCCACACTCCAATCACTAAACAAAAACTCAAAACACACAATCAGAACTTGTTAAATTTGTTGTTACAAATAACATTGTGAAACAAAACATATATTTCATACACAAATTATTTTTCTTAAAATAATTCAATTTTCGTCTACAAAACCTTTTTCAACATCACACACATGTATTCTCATGCGAACACAAACCAATTCTCATGAATCAAGTGTTGCTCATTTCACTATCTTTTTGAATCGGTGAAGGATAAAACGAATAATGAAGGTCATAGAGCAGAGAAAAGAGGAGCATGTATTGGCGAAGGGAAACAAGTGATGGAAACCTTCTTTTTATTTTACCGCACATTAGCACAGAAGAGAGGCGGCTCATTTAGATGGGAATCAACAAAGCCGATTTTTTTAATAATAGAAAATAAATAAGAGAAAAGGTTTCTGTCCACTGGGTTTTGTCCACCATCTGTCCACAGCGTTATCTGATTTCCACTTTCTAACGGTTTAACTCATATTTAAACATATCGCCAAACGACGGAACCTTCCAAATTTCATTTGTCCAAATTTCCGATCAGATTTCCTATTCTCCTTGCTCGTTGTCTCTTCTCCTCTCCTTGATTGAAATCCAATCAGATTTCTCTCTCTTTCTTTTCTCCTTGATTGAAATCTGATCCGACTATCAATCCTTCTACTTGTCTCCTCTCCTCCTCTTAGCCTAGGACCTAGCTAGGTCAAATGGGATTAATCTTTTGGAGGAAGGGGAAGAACGCCGTGTCACAGGAAGCCCAGCCTTCTGATAAGGCCACAGCCGTGTCAATTTTACAGTCCGTCGAGGTAGCTCTCCAGTACGAGATCGGTTTGATTCATCGCACTACGATCTACGATCGCCTCTCTGCGCTTCATATCGCGGCAGCCAATGGGTGCATCGAGGTGCGTTATTTAGTCTTATCAAGCGGTACTTCTTCGGCGAAACCGATTTCTCGTCATTTGTTTGAATTTTGTTGACATGGTTCGGTGTGCTTGACTGTAGGTTCTTTCCATGCTTTTGGATCGATCTGTACAACCGAACGTGGTGAATAGACATAAACAGGTGAGAAAAGAGCTTAAGTAAAATTTGAATTTTCTGATTTGGTTTCGTTGCCAGTTTGTTTTACAGTATTCCCCTGTTAATTTTACAGTATTTATCTTGTAATTTTAGAGTATTCATCTTGTGGAAATCTGGAGGAAAGAGATGATAGAGAGGCGATATGGAGTATTGATCTGTTAATTTTACAATATTCCCCCGTTAATTTTACAGTATTCATCTTGTAATTTTAGAGTATTCATCTTGTGAAAATATGGAGGAAAGAGATGATAGAAAAACTATATGGAGTATTGATCTTGTCATTTTATAATATTCAACCTATTAATTTACAGTATTCATCTTGTAATTTTACAGTATTTTATCTTACAGTTAGAGCTTTAAGCTGAAATGTAGCATTTTTTACATTTTATCTTACAGTATATATGGTATTATTTTATGGTTTAGATTTAGAAATTTTACAGTATACAAGATTCAATTGAAAATTTTACTGTATACAAGATTCAATTTTACAGTATACAAGATTCAATTTTACAATATACAAGATTCAATTTTATAGTATACAAGATTAAACCCAGTGCAGACGCTAATAACTAACTCTAACTGCCAATAACTTCCTATAACTGCATTTTCTGAAAGTACAGTTTGAAAGTACATTTCTTTTCTCCTGTTGTGCAAGTTGCAATCTTTTTCTAACTATAATGAGACCACTTCAAATAGTTCCTGGATGTTTTGTGATTAACTGATATATTTTATGTGATATATTGTATAATTATACAGCATGTAGAAGTAATTTTACAGTATTCGCACAAGTCAAAGCTGTGGACAAATGGTGGACAGAAGTCTGTGGACAATTAAACGCTTCCAATAAATAAATAAAATATCAAAATAGAGGATCGTTTCTGAGTTTTTTTGAGATATAAGTAGACCAGAACCAACTATCTCGTCCAAAGAACGGGATTAAATATCCTGTCCGATTTATATCGCTCATAACCTACACCTTAATCAACATAGCGGTGAAAAATAACCAAGGCCTTAATCAACTTAGAAGTGAAAAAAAAAAGGTGGAAGGTATAAGCAGACCCGTCCGGGGTTTTGGTACTTATTGGACTTCCTCAAGCTCTCCCATCTCTGGCCGACACCTGGTTTACAAAAATCAAGTAACACATCTGGTCAAACATCTTTGAAATTGTAAGGCCTACAATGTAAGAAAATGAATGCGCACCAACAAGAGCAGTCCAAATGGCAACATCAGTCTAAGAAAATTAATTCTGTTTTTTTTTTCCGCCACTAAGTTGATTAAGGTCGATTTGGCGTAAGATTAAACGGGACCCGTCCCTTGGACAGGATAATTGAACCCGGTCTACCTATATATATTTTGAAAAAAAAATCAGAAATGATCTCCTATTTTGATATTTTATTTATTTATTTTCTATTAATAAAAAAATTAGATCAACAGAGGCGGCTTATTTAATTAGGCTATCAAATGAACATTTACAAAATAGTCCTGAAGTTTTCAAGTATATGAAAAAGGTGTAAAATATTTAAGGACTTATCTAGTATATATTCCGTTAATTGTCATTTAAATTAAATTAAATATTAGAAATGAATTTTTAATTTCTTTTCATCAAAGGTCTGATTGTTTTCACTATTAATAATATAATAAGTTTCTACCAAAGTATCTATAAATTTATTATTAGGAAAAAGTTATAATATAATAAATATAAAAAATGACAATTTTTTTTTAGTGTTACTAAAAATAATTGGCAAACGGTTTATTGATCACCGAGTAGTGGTTGTGAATATTATATTTGGAATTAAGAATTGGTCAAATGCAATTATAAAGAGGCATTTCAAGAAAATATAAAAGGTACTTAGGTAAACAAGAAGTACGTGTTTTAAGTTGTGTACAAGCATTCCAATCTACCGAATTTTTTTTATCTACCATCTTAATATATTAAAATTTGATCTGATGAAAAATTCCAATATTACCATTTACGCGAGCTCAGGGACTCTATGTAGGCCATTAGCTTTGTGCAGACAATGCCTGGTTAGATGGAAATATATCATAGAGGCTATGGGTGTACTGGACCACCTGGTTCATACCAGGGAGGTATAATTTTGTTTATCACAATAATTTAATCAAAATTTGTAAAACATAACTACTAAGTACATACAGAAGGAGTACGACACATAACATCTGGGACCGTACAAAACACATGACCCCTCTCCGTATACTCAAGTTTGGTAACAGATGAGGAATTGAAACAGTTTAAAAAGACCTCAAGTTTGTCTTTTTCTGGGGAAGGCAATCAGGCCTCTATCGTATTTTGAAAGAAAAAATTACCTAACATGTTGATGACCTAAATTAATTATTTGAACTTTGTTTTTGTCACGATCCTGTCGCCGGGCTGGGAGTCACGACAAGAGAGGCATCCTCGCATCTATCTTTCATCCCGTCAACCTACGTTGCAAACAAAAACACAAAGAAACAATACGGAGTAAGCTACAAAGCTCAGTAACCGGTAATTTAACGACGCGCTTCTCTATAACTGACTTAATTAAACAACCATTCAAATAAACTGGATTAATCCACACAAATTCAAATCAAATTATATATACATATTTAACCAGCGATAACACGAGGTCTGGGTTATCAATAAAACAAGTCACACAATATCCATATCATTTCCATTCACACAATCATATCATTTCACAAATCAAATTCGAACCACATACCGGATATCCCATTAAATATGCATCGTAATCCAATACCCAATTAAATCATTCACTTCAAAATTCAATTCAACCAAACAAATCGAAAACACAAATTATAGAGAAGTCCGATTACTTGATAGTGATCAAATTATAATCCAAATCAAACTACAACGACTTTTCATAATCAATGCGACATAGTTAGAATTCCAATCGAACAGGACTCCCCATAGTATTTTTTTTTTCCAAAATGTTTTTTTTCATTTTCTCTTTTTCAATCTCTCCATCTCTCATATTTCAAACTTTATTTTGTTTTGTTTTTCACCCTAATCTAAGTGAATGAGCCATGTATAAAAAGGTCTTCATACGGTGGTAAAAAATATAGTGACAATATATATATGCAAAGGCCGCGTGGCATGGGTGCCACGTTGGTCCTTCTCCATTTTTTTTTAAAGATAACAATTTTTTATCAATAGATCATTTAGGTTTTTCTAAATCCTTTAATTTTACAAAGATAACAAATAATGAGGAATTTTTTAATAGTTTAGACCTTCATAGTTTTTATAATTATAAATAAGTAAAAATTATAAGTTCATAAGAATTTATAAAAATATGGGATGTTACAGTTTTTCAATGGGCCCATGCGTACATAACCATGAGTAAGGATGGTAGGAGATGTCTGGAAGAGAGATTAATTAATTAGCATGGGAAAAATTTGAGCAAAAGAGGATGGAAAGGGTCTCCATATTGTGTATTTTGTGATAAAATAGAAACTGTTAATCATCTATTTTTACTGTACCAATTTGCTAAACAAATCGGATTTTGGATGGGTAACAGTCAACAATTCTTTCTTTCTTGGAAAACTATGAAAGAAATTCAATCTTTTGTTAAAACACAACCATCCATACAGAGAACTGCTTTCCTTATTGTCTTTTGCGCCACCTGCTGGACTATATGGAAACATCATAATGAAATTTGTTTCCAACATGTGAATGACATGAAGGCACCTTCCCCTTCATTATATAAATCCATATCACTACTCTGCTTTCATTCTCAGATATACCCCAATTCTTCTTATGGATAGTTTCTTGCTCCTCCTTTGCTCTCTCCTGGTATGTACTTATAAATAAACAATACACATATATGAATCAGATCTTTGATTAATAGTTTAATACGTAATAGAAAATAGTTTATTTGGGTTTTTAACTTTCTGTTGTTTGTAGATTGGAGTGATAGCAAGCAATGCAGCATTACTGTTACTGCCTGCTCAGGTTTACTGGCACACTATCTTACCCAATACTCATATGCCCACTGCCATAACTGATCTTTTGAGATCTGGTATAAAAATTATCTCTCCCCCTGTACCTCACAATACTATAAAAAAATAGTGCAACCGTTAGTAACATTGTACTGTTTATCAAAATATTCACACTGCGTAGCGTAGCGTACTCAATAATATATCAAAATAAGAATACAAGTTCTTAATATCTTGTTTAAACCATTAATTGCTGCCAAAGTGCCTTATTAGTACTTGATATTGTGACTGGATTAATGTCGGTATATATACATATATAGAAATTAAACTTGCTAAATTTTTTTAGTATTTTTTGAATAAAGCATTATTAGATAACAATACCAAATAACATACGGTATGGATCCTGGACCTATAGGTATCCACACAATCAAGGGTAGAGGTGGATATAAAATTTTCATGCTTGGTATATATGGGTCAATTTTACAGTACCAATAACATTTTACTCTAGACAATATAGCAAAATCATGACCAAGCACGTGAATTTTATATATGGGCAACCATTCATCCATACTGAATCCGCCACTGCACACAATAATCTTAATTAATGTGTCTTTTATTAAATTCATACCAGTAAAAGTAAATTGATAAAAAAGTTTTTGCCTTACTTAAATATTGAATGTTATTCTGATTGCATAAACAGACACCGTCATGGATTCCAAGACCGATACCTATGTGAATGTAGGTAAAAGAACTGTGGTAGGGGAACAGTCCATAATTATAGGTCCCTTGATTTACAATTCTGCTGCCACCGAGAAGCAGATGCACGATAATCGTCACATGAACTTGTTTTTCTTAGAACAAGATCTGCATCCTGGTTCAAAGATGAACATGCAATTTGAGAAAACAAATGCCACTGCCAAGTTTTTGCCAAGAAGTGAGGCTGAGTCAATCCCATTTTCTTCAAAGAAATTACCAGAGATAATTAGCCGGTTCTCAGTTCAGCCTGGTTCTGATGAGGAGGAAGCAATGAAGGAGACTCTGAGAGAGTGTGAGGATCCAGTGTTAAAGGGGGAGAAGAAGATGTGTGCCACTTCTCTTGAATCAATGGTCGATTTTGTTGTTGCCAATCTCGGCACAAGAAATGTCGAAGCAGTAATCCCAGTGCTTCTGTACTCGTTAAATATCTTTAACCTTGACATATGGATTCGTAAAATGGCATCCACTTACCAGAAAATTATATTAATGTTAAACTGATCATGTACCAAAATTAAGTTTGTGGTTTATTAGTATTCTTAAGATGCTTAGTGATATTGAAGCAAATTATTCCACATAGCTTGCCCGAACACACGTTCTTAATTTATATTGTTTCCTCTGATAGGTATCAACGACAGTTCATTCTAAGGATGAGACACCGAAGCAGGAGTACACAATTGTTGCTTCAGGGGTAAAAAACTTGGCACAAGATGAGCTTGTGGCTTGCCATCAGCAAACATACACTTACGCTGTGTTTTACTGCCACCTGGCAAAACCGACTAAGGGTTACACGGTGAAGATGACAGGCAAACATGGGACGGTAGTCGATGCTGTTGTGGTATGCCATGCTAACACATCAGCATGGAACCCGAACCATGTTGCATTTAAACTGCTGAATGTGAAACCTGGTACTGTACCGGTGTGTCATTTCTTGCCCCAAGATCATGTTGTATTTAGTGGCAATAATTAGAGTGCAATGCATGACTAGTACTGTTGGGTGGATAAGTATATATATACACTACAATGCGATATTTGTATGGGTAATGGGTGTGCTTTAGTTTTGTTCCTGCTCTATGAATATGTTAGACTTCTGTTTTGAATAAAGTTGGATATATGTCAGCTTCATGTATGGAGACAGTAAAATATATATGTGTGTGTTTATAAGATGATATTTCTTAGCATAATTTCCCAAAAATGATCGGTTGTTAAAAACTGTTGAATTCTGAAGTAATTTTGAAGTAAATAAGGAATATTGATGATGGATTGTTTTTATTCAATTCTGATATGTTGTATATATCATAGAAGAAAAAATTAGAATCGGGATCAGTCTTTTGATGGTGAAATCGGAATCGGGTGAATCGGTTGGAATCGACTGAATCGGATCGGAAACTCGGACTTTTTTTGTCAAAAGCTTGTTTTAAACTAAAAAAGTAATTTTTCAACAATTTATGTTTAGACAAATTATTACAATCAAATAATCCACTAATACAATATAATACAAGCATGATTCCTCTTCAATAGTTGTTTAACCACTTATATTTATATTTAGTTATGTACTCTGACAACAAAAGGTTGCATGGTGTGGTGGTAGTTGGCTTAGTTCTTATTCAAGAGGTCATGGGTTTGATTCACACATGATACAAAGAATTTTGGATAGTTGTATTTTCGTGTTTCAGTCAAAATTTGACTGGAATCGTGCCATTTCGGCCGAAATTTAAATGGAATCGTGCTGTTTCAGCTGAAATTTGACTGGATAAATGTTGGTATATATATATATATATATATATATATATATATATAGAGTACGGCTAACGCGCTTCCTCTAGCATATGGGCCGAAATGCTTCCGGTGGAAATTTGAAATTTCAAAATCCAAAAAGTCGATCTGAACCGTTCATCTTCTTCTCCATATTAATATCTGCTTGGAGACCAAATTTTACATTTTTTGGAATTTTTTTACTATTTATTAAGCCACTTTGAAAATCGCTGATCCAACGGTGGCTTGCCAAACAGTAAAAATCAGAAGCTACCATTGGATCAGCGATTTTCAAAGTGGCTTAATAAATAGTAAAAAAATTCCAAAAAATGTAAAATTTGGTCTCCAAGCAGATATTAATATGGAGAAGAAGATTAACGGTTCAGATCGACTTTTTGGATTTTGAAATTTCAAATTTCCACCGGAAGCATTTCGGCCCATATGCTAGAGGAAGCGCGTTAGCCGTACTCTATATATATATATATATATAGGGCCCCATGGTTGTTTTCTGTGTTGATTAATCACGGGTTCTCCTCTATTTAAATTAGGGGTACACAATGGATGTGCATAGTTCATTCTGTTTCACCCGAATAATGACCAGTATCGGACCAGAATAGCACAAATTAGACGAAAAACGCATAATCCGCAGTATCGAACCAGTATCGGATCCGTCACGGCCGATACCGATACGTATTGGCCGAAACGGATCAGTATCGGCCGATACTTCTTTCTATGGTAGATACCACCGATTTCATTGAAATCAAAAACCATAGCATATCTGACCTGGTACCTAAAATTGGTACCAAAATCAAATACGGCACGTCATTACAGTAGTTCAAAACAAAAGCAGAAACAAAAGGAAATACCAAAACATCATAGCATCCACACAACTAAGGCAACAACATAAAAAAAATACCAAAACATAGTGGTTGTGAACATTACACCAAGAAGAAAAAACTGGCTTCCGTATTATGTGACAAGAGCAGGGAAAAAAAGGCGTAAGGTGGGAAAGAAGTGTTTTATGTTGTGTCCTGGTTTTACAATCTATTTAATGTAACAAAGACACCTTTATGCATCAATGGTATCTCTATCCATTATACCAACATATATAGTGCGATATTGGTATTTCCTGTAAGCCTATGACTAATGTTAGACCGGATAAAACATTCAGGTGATCAGGTCAATATAGTCCTTGGTACGCAACAATTGCAACATTTTCAAGGCAGTGAAAGAACACAGGAAGGTTAATTGAACAACATGTATCAGTATATCACCACACAAAATATAAGATAAAATGTATAAAGACAGACAACTAATGATGGTATTTACACCATTACAGAAAAAAATAGAAAATGAAACCAGAAAAAGAAAAATAAATCCTGGATGTGATAGTCTATGTCGTTTGAATTTTTTTTTTCTACTTAGTTCATACAATTGAGCCGTGTCAGATCATAAAAAATTGACGCTGAAAATAGTGATTTCTACACGGTCAAAGTAACATTATATAATAAAAACGGTTATATATACAGTTCCTAGAATAAAAACAGTTATTTCCCGATGTAGTATTTTGATGTTTGTGAGTTGTTTTATTGTTAGTAATTTGAATAATAATATATAAATAAAGGATAAGATTAATTTAGTGATTTTTTCTTGTGTTAGTAAAAATCGCAGATGTACTAAGGTTCTTTTAATTTTCATCAATTATGCTAAATTTAATCATGTCTACCCTCCAAAAACTAGTTAATTGCAAAATTTAGTCCTTAATCACGTTGATTATTTTCTTTTATTGGAATAAGGCTGAAATTAATAGGCTATTTGCACTTTACTCCACCATTACGCACTTTTCTGTTATTGGAATAAGGCTGAAATTAATTTTCATCTATTTCATTTTTGAAAACCTTCGCAGTGGCTGGGAAGTCGTGAGGGGAAATCAAACACTCGACCTTTGGGTAACTGTGCTACCTTCCCTTTCGAGATAGTCTATTTTTTCATGAAAATGTTGTTATAAATTTAGGAAGACTTAGCTTTCTCTGAATTCCTTGTGCAATTTGTAGCTCACAGTAAGATCTTTATTTCAGGAAAGATTTTTCAATAATGCAAGGGCTCTGTTGAAGAGTAGCATTTTTATTTTCTTATTAATAAAGATTATGTATGCACAATAATTAGCAGAGAGCTGGTGATGGTCCTATTACTTTGCAAGCCCTATCTGCCAGCTCAGCCTGATGGGGTCACACTAATTATCAATATAATTAAATACAAATGTTCAAGGTCGTTTTGTTCAAGTTCAACCAAAACGCTTCCATGCATTCACCAAAAAATATTAATGGAAGAAGACCAGATAGTTGAAGATGTCGAAGCCTCTCCTCTGTCAGAAGCCCTGAAAGTTGTAGGTCTCAAAGTCCCTCTGCAACGTCAACTCGAAACATTATGGGGCAATGCGAACGAGGCAGAGAACGTAATTATTTTTAATCATTCTTGGTTCGCAGTTCACTTCTTTTTTTTGTTTTGTTTAGTTTTGTACTTATGTCATCATAGATCCAATCAAATATAACTTATTTAATTATTTTTTATGACATGGACCAAGCAATGTTGAACTGATATTGTATTGTCAAAATGAAAATGACAACTAGATGTATATAATACCTACATTTTACAACTAGATACCAATGTAAAGGAAATAATGATGTGGTACATTATACATATATACAAGTCAAAAAGTGATAAATTTTTTGTGTACATGTAATAGTTTGTGTAGAGAAAATAATAAAGATCACATTTAACAATTTATTTTGAGATTTGAATTTTTAAATTTAAAGTTATTAATGCTTAAAAAATGAAGGTATGAGGGATTGGAGGCACTAAATATGATGGCATTTGACTCACCTCTAATATTTAATTATTTTCTATATATCTTGTTAATTCTAACATGATACATTTTTTTTTTAATTTAATTAGCTTGATATATGTAACTTACGTGAAGACACCTTTCGATACCTTTTGTTTTACTTATATTGTATTAAAATGTTTTCAGCGTGCGGCAAGCAACAGCAAAAGAGATAGGGGCAACTATTATTTCGTTATTTATAGTGTCAAGCAACAAATAGTAGTTTTTATTTTAACTTACAATTATTTCTTTCGTATATACTGTTGCTGACTCTAGTGCTGATCAAGACATCGGTTGTATAAATTGTACTTGATGTTTGTGGGTTGTTTTATTTTTAGTAATTCAAATATTAATTTATAAATAAAGGATAAGATTTTAGTGATTTTTTTGTGTTAGTAAAGATCACAGAATTAAGTAAGTTTTTTTTTTAATTTTCATCAATTATGCTGAAATTAATAGGCTGTTTGCACTTTACTCCATCATTGATTGATCTTGAACTAGTTCAGAAAACGCGACCATCAACGGTCTGAAAATCTAATGACACATGGTTTAATTTATAACCGTGCCGACAGGCATCTTCTATGAAAAGGTCGGTAAATTGTTCACGGCTTCGACCCATGTATATATATACCCAAAACATAGACGGTCTCTTAAATAGACCGTATACGATATATTTCATAATATACACAATTCAGCCATAATCAACCATGTATGTTCTCCGAAAAAGTGACAGATCTCTTATGATCTATAGATTGTTTCGTAGAGTGAAACCGTGTCAGTCTTCCCAAAAGAGCACCGATTTTTTACGATGTATACACGGGTATTTTTTTACGAGAGCCGTTTTAGATTTTGACATCCATACACTTTTTTTATGTAACCGTGTTTGAGATGCATATTTTTTTTTCTTAATTAATATGCCATCTATAATGGCTAGCAGCCATATATTGTTAGACACCCAAAACGAAGACATGTTCATTAATTAGCCACATAACATATTGACAACATTTACAGTCACACGGGTACAAGGAAATTACCAAGTATCTATATATAATATTGTCATAACGCCAAAATTACCGGATGTTTTGTACACTCGTAGCACAATTAATTAGTCAAAAGTGATTAGCCATGCACATAACATATTCACATGACATTTACAATCACATAGATAGAAGGAAACAATCACCTCCTGTTTCAAGCATTCTTCACAGAACATATATATAGCACATGCAAGCAATGCCATCAACCGCCTGCTGCCTATATGGCCTCACATCATCTGGGAACTGTATGCAGGTTGGAAATTTTTGTAAAAATTAGCTATATATTTTGTTGATTTTATGTTGGAATTAAGTACAATTAATGTTTGATACAATACATACCCAGTCATTTGGAATTTGTTTCTGATGCTCTGTCACAAATGAGTGCATTTACTTCGTTATGTAATACCCGCACTCCCAAGTATCCCTTTGCTGCCTCCAATGAAAATTTGTAAAAAGTACTCTACCTCACTAGGGGTCAAGTTGGTAGTTCATATTGCAATAATAAATTAAATTAATTTCTGGAATGTCTGTTTGGGGGTGAAATCATTTTTGGATAATTATTTTCAATCACTCTATGTTTCAAGTTGACTTCATTTTTGGTATATTTTATGTTTTGGTCACTTTTATACGTTATCCTAATTGCGTAGATCCAATCAAATACAACTTATTTAATTCTTTTTTATGACATTGACTTCGCAATTTATAATGTGATATTGTACATCATCCCAAATGTCATGATGAAAATGACAACTAAGGTGTATATATAACGTACATTTTACAACTAGATGTGAATGTAGAGAAAATAATGATATGATACATTTTACCTTCATGCAAGTTGAAAATTGATAATTTTTTTGTGCATGTCAGTGTTGTAAAAAATGGCTGTTAGGCTGAATAAGCGACAGATTGTTCGTTGGCTGCGAAAAAACCAATACAGGTTTTCTCGACTGATTGACTGATTATTTTCAATTATGGCTAATTAATCTTTGGCGGTACCTTGTCCGTCCGATGAGCCCATACCGTTATTTACAACACTGGTGCATGCAGAGAAAATAATATAAATCACATCTAATGGTTTATATTCATATTTGCATTTTAAAATTTAAAGTTATTGACGTATAAAAAATAAAGACACGATAGAAACACTAAAAATGAAGTTATATTTGAAACCCCCCCCCCAGTATTTAATTATTTTCTAGCTTTTTAATTTTAACACGTTACGTTGTTTTTTTCTTTAATTAGCTTGATATATGTAACATACGTGAAACTAGGGTTTTCAATAGCTAGCGCTATTAATCACTTTTATTTTATAATGATTGTAAATAGCTAGCTATGGTTGCACTATAGTTGTGCTATAGCTTTCCGGACCTTAAAAGCTATAGTGCTATAATCGCTACTTAAAACCTTGGTGAAAACATATTCGATCTCTTTTGTTTTACTTATATTGTATTAAAATGTTTTCAGCATCAAAAGAGATAGGGGAAACTATTATTTTGTTAATTAATTAACTAAACTTGTAGTGTCAAGCAACAAATAGTAATTTTTTTTTTAATTAGCTTGTTGATGACTCTAGTGACATCGGATGTAGTAGTTGAAGTTTGTGGGCTGTATTATTAAAAAGTTTTGTGCAAAGAACTGTCATCCTATCCACTAAAAGTTCCTAATCATCACCTATACAATTAACTAGGAATTGATGAATAAAACACAGCCAACCGAAAACAAAATGAAGAAAAACAGCATAAAGTCCTGGTGCTAATAATGACTTATAAAAATATAGTGTCAAGATGAAAGTGTATAGAGATTGGCTAAGATGAAAGTGGTATGACCAAAAAGTCTTTGTGCTAATAATTTGTTCTTGTGATTTTCAAAGTTCAAATGGTTGATCTAAAGTGCTCATCATGTTCTCCATACTAAAATATGGTTCATACCAAATTTTACATTTTTTGGAAATTTTTTACGATTTTTATGAATTTTGAAAATCACTGTTTTTTTTTATTTTTCTATGATGTAAAACAGTGTTTTTGAAATTCAATTATATGTTTCAGGTTCATGATAATAAGATCACACTAATAATAGTTGACGTAATTCATTATTATTTTGCATTATATTTGGAAATTAAAGTGACTGGTTAATTTAATTTAAAAGTTTATATCAAAACATCAATTGCTTTTTAAGTTCAGCAAAAGAAGCATTAGCATTGAAACAATTTTTTTTTAACGTGAAAATTTATATTTCTTTAATTCTTTTTCGTTAAAATTTAATTATAATTTCGGGAGACTTAACTTTCTCTGAATTCTTTGTGCAATTCGTGGCTCACTGTAAGACCTTTATTTCAGGAAAGATTTTCAATAATGCGAGGGCTCTATTGAAAAGTAGCATTTTGATTTTCTTATGCACAATAATTATAAGAGAGCTGGTGAAGGTCCTATCATTCTTGAAGCTCTATATTCCAGCTCAGCCTGATGGGGCCACACTAATGATCAATATAAATACACATGTTAAAGGTCGTTTTGTTCAATTTCAACCAAAAACACTTCCATTCACCAAAAAATATTAATGGAAGAAGACCAGATAGTTGTAGATGTCCAAGCCTCTCCTCTGTCAGAATCAATGCAACATAAACTCACAACATTATGGGGCAATACGACCGAGGGAAAGAACTGCACCATCTTTCGCACACCACATATCATTTCTCAAAGAAAGAAGATTCTCTTCCAGCCCACTACCATCTCCATCGGCCCATTTCACCGTGGTAAAAAGCACCTCCGAGCCTTGGAGGAGCAAAAATGGCGGTTCTTGCACAATTTCTTGTCCCGTGGGGACCACATAAGTTTGGATCTCTGTATATCAGAGATGAAGCAGCTCGAAAAGAGAACACGGAGGTGTTATAGTGAGAAGTTTGATAATCTTACAAGCAAGGCATTTGTCGAGATGATGCTGCTTGCACTACAGCAAAACATTTCATCTGGGACCGAGTTTTGGGACCGGTCTGTTCGCCAGACGCAGAAGATCCCGTGAAAAACCAAAAAAAAATAAAAAATAAGAGCAGCGGGGACGAATTTGATCCCGCACCTTCTGGGACCGGCGCCCCCACCTTATGGGACCGATTCAGTCCGATCCCAGAAGGTCCCATGAAAATAGCGCGACACCTCTACTCTTCTCCCGCGTTTAGGTCTCCTGCAAAGAAAAAAAAAATAGAGAAAAGAATCGGCGCCGCGAGATCATCTCCTCCGATCATCTCCGGTCGACCACCGCTCCTCTCTTCTCATAGTGGTTGATCATCGCGGCCACCGATCAGCCACTGACCACCGCTCCTCTCTTCTCCTCTCAGTTCAGCCACTGACCACCGCTCCTCTCTTCTCCTCTCAGTTCGGCCACTGATCACCGCTCCTCTCCTCCTGTCTTCTCTTCTCCGCTTGACCACCGATCATCTCCTCTCTTCTCCTCTCCGTTCGACCACCAACCTCCGATCATCTCCTCTCCACCGACCACTGGCTCTCATCCCCTTTCCCCAAAGGTTTTTTTTTTCTTCTTTTTGGCTGATAATTAGTAATAACTTCTGATTTCTAACAATTAGTAACCAGATTTGGTGATTTTTTTGGTTTAGATTTCCAAATTTTTGTGACCTTTATCAAATTCAACTTAATGATAGTTTCAATTTTTTTGTAGTTAATATAAATAAGGGATTTGCTGAAATTTTTTATTTTTAAAAGTCAATCCGAAATTGTGTATTTTAAAGGACAATAAACACAATGAGAATATTAGAAGAACAGTCTTTTCTTTTTAGTCCCAATGAATATTTTCCTGACACTAAATTTGTTTTCATTCGTGCAGCTGGTACTAAATTGAATGGACAATTAAAGGATATAGCTAGATGGATTCAATGGGCTACTAATTGGTGTAGTGCTTTCTATAGAAGTTCCTGTACATAGGTAACATGCTTCCCAATTAAGAACCCACATTAATTATGCGTGAAATTCGAATGGTTCGGGGCACTTTCGTATTAGTGTTAATATTTGTTGATTCCAAAGAGTAGGAAAGATGATTTTGAGTCATCTGGTAAGCTTAATTTCTATAAGCTTAATGATTTGGTATAATGAGAAATGGGTAATAAAAGGTACTGTGCTTTTAATGATTTTTATTTCTAGTTACCAGTAAAGCCAAGGAAACAAATGGGTAATAAAAGGTACTGGACCATTTTATTCTGCTCCTGCAGGAAAATTACCAAGTTACTGGTATGACCTGATGTAAATTTTGAACCTTTTGGTTTATATAGATCATACCCAATTTTAGCATCTACTTGTGGCTTATTATTAAATATCCTAAATGCAAAATTCTATTTTCTTTGTTTATATCTTGGTTTTTTCTCTTTGCTGAGATACAAAATACTTAACAATTAATGAATATAAGTTGCTAATATTGCTTGAATATTCAAATTGCTTGAAAGAGGCATGTTTGCCTTTATAAGGTTGTTCTTTGATTTGCACTGATTCAGCATCTAGGCCTCAATTTTTTTTATACATTGTTTCTATACATCTACAAGGGCTACAGAGCAAAAACCAGTGCTTCTAACAATAAAAAAGTAGTAGGAAACAAATGGGACTCATTTTGTAAAAGCTCAAATAATACATAGTCTTGCATCATTGCAATAATTTTGTGCTCCATTGCATCAAATAATTTACATATTTGATGTAAATACTGATGCTCAGCATATACAATGTACTAATTTACATCTATCTTTGGTAGTCACTGTTAATCACTCTTCTTAAAGTTAGTGCATCAGCATGGAAAGCCCCACTGAATTGTATAAATTTTAGGTTTTTGGGTCTTCCAATCATACATGCCAGAATAACTTTGTTTATTCATTTTTTTTGTCACACAAGCCTTCCTCTATGTAATGACAGATTGTTTTTATTGAACCTTTTGACCTTCTAATATGCTTGACTGCCCTTTTTTTGACAGAAAGAAGGAGAGGAGAAAGCTCAATCTTTAAGGGAGTAACTGCTTGTTATCGGGCAAGTTTTCTATCTTTCTTAACTATATTATTAATATTTATGTTATAATCCAACTAAACCGGAACTTATAGCTAGTATGCCTTTTAGGTTTGTGCCCGTTCAAAATTAATCCAATAGGGATTAATTTTGAATAGTCCCCCGATTTGGGACTGCTCTTTGAATGCTTTGTCTCATCTAGGATGTGAAGAAATGTATGTGGATCTAGTATTTAAGAAAAATTTGGTATCATTTTCCCTTGTTCCTACGAGTACGTATTGAATTACATGTCCAAAAGGACGTGTTTCTAACGCGTACTCGGGGAACTAAGGGGAAATGCTGCCGAATTTTTCTTAAATACTAATCCACATATATTTCTTCACTACTGAGACATAGCATTCAAAGAGTGGAATAGGATTGTACACCGGCCCTATGTAAGCCCCAAAAGACTAATGAGTTTGAATTTATTAATATTTAATGTCATTATTTCATTGAAGTGTCAAATAAGTAAACATCGCATAACTTTAAGCTTAGTTTTGACCTTGTGCGCATTTTATTTTATTTAGAACTAATCAAGGCAAGGCAAGGGAAGGGAAGCATCATCTCTCTCTCTCTCTCTCTGGTACGTACGTTTAAATTCATAGCTTATGTAGATGCCGCTTGTATGGCTGTATACAAGTCCTGTTGCATGGATGATGCAACACTTGATTTGATTATGTGTTTCTTCCATGACTTGCTTTAGAGGGTCCATTATCAATTAATGATATCTGGAGGGTCTAAAGTATAGATCTGGATTTTTGTTTCCTTTAAATTGAATGAACTAAGGTGTAGTTAGGATTTGAGATTTGTCAATCTAAATTAGAATGTCATGCATTAATTATTGCATTTATGTCATGTGTATACAATAGCTTATAGATGTATATATCATAATTAGGAGGAATGGAGGGTGATCGTAGTTGGATGTACGGTCCTCGTTACGTGGAAAAGAAGGTCAATCCAGTATTTGTGAATGGTGTGGAGGAATTTTTTAATTATGCGTTTGCCATTCCAAATAATGTTGATAAGCAAAATCGCATCAAGTGTCCTTGTGCCAGTTGTGGATGTACTAGATGGTGGGATAGGTATACAATCGGAAAACATCTGTTGAAATCGGGTTTTAGACTTTATTATGAGACTTGGAGCATGCATGGTGAGTGTGCGAACGTCAGATTAGGAGAACATAGCCAAACTGTCATTGAAGAGACAGTCATTGAAGAGAGTGTTGAGGTGGAGTGTCAAAATGATATGATTGAAATGGTTGTTGATGCTGCTGGTCCTTCTTTTGATTGGGAACAACCGAATTCGAAAGCTCAGGAGTTTTATAACATGATGAATGCTGCCGAGGAGCCATTATGGGATGGTTGTGACAAGGAACATACGGTACTTGCTTGTGTTACTGAACTCCTTAGCATTAAATCTGACTGCGGCATAACCAAGGAGGGATTCAATCGCATCCTATCAGCCGTGAAGAAATGGCTTCCGAAAGAGAATAGGTTGCCTCCAAATCAATATCAATGCAAGAAATTGGTAAAAGGGTTGGGATTAAGTCATGTGAAGATCCATGCCTGTCCGAATGATTGCATGTTGTACTACGGTGATGAAAATATTTCTAAAGAGAAGTGTGATGTCTGTGGACATGATCGTTTCAAACAAGGCAACCATTTAAAGCCCACAAAGCGTATACCGTATAAAGTTTTGCGGTATCTTCCAATCACTCCAAGGTTGCTAAGGCTTTTTTTGTCTTTGACGACCGCAGAACAAATGCGTTGGCATAAAGAAGGAAAGCGGGAAAAGGAAGGGCTCATGGTTCATCCTGCCGATGGTGAAGCCTGGAAAGAATTTAATCGTTTGAACCCAGATTTTGCAGCAGACCCTAGAAATGTGTATATTGGGTTTTCTTCAGATGGTTTCTCTCCTTTCAATATGGGGGGTCGATCTTACATCAATTGGCCGGTATTTCTAGTCGTTTATAACCTTCCTCCAGCTCTGGTGATGCGCGACAATAACATATTTTTATCCTTGTTGATACCAGGGCCCAATAGTCCCACTAGAAGCATTGACATCTACCTGCAGCCTCTTGTGGATGAGCTAAATAATTTGTGGAAGGATGGAGTGCTAGCCTATGATAAATTTAAGAAACAAAATTTCACTATGAAGGCTGCCTTAATGGGGACTATTAGTGATTACCCAGCTCTAAGTATGCTTTCAGGATGGTCGACGAAGGGAAAACTAGGCTGTCACGTATGCATGGAAGACACAAAAGCATTCCAACTTCAATATGGAGGCAAGGTCTCATTTTTTGATAATCACAGAAGGATGTTGCCCCATGATCATGAATTTCGATTTCAAAAAGATGCATTTAAGAAGGACATAATCGAGACTGACGATCCTCCTCGACGCTTGAGTGGACAAGAATTGTTCGATCAGGTCAAGTCTTTTGAACAAGTCACATTTGTCACCAAAAATAAGAAAAACATTCCTGGTTTTGGTGTGACGCACAATTGGAAGAAGAGAAGCATATTTTGGGAGTTGCCATATTGGAAAGATCACCTGGTACGGCACCATATAGATGTTATGCATCTTGAAATGAATTTTTTTAAAAATATATTCTTCACATTACTTGATGTTAAAGGGAAGACAAAGGACAATGCAAAGGCTCGTCTCGATATGGCGCAATTGTGTAATCGTCCGCTTTTGGAGCTTTACACCAACGAAGCGGGGAAATTAATGAAACCACACGCAACCTACTGTTTGGACAAAAAAAAGAGGCGTGAAATTTGCGAATGGGTCAAGAATTTGCAGTTTCCAGATGGGTATACCTCTAATTTGTCAAATATTGTGGACTCAGATGATGCTTCGTTCAATAGGATGAAAAGCCATGACTGTCACATATTCATGCAGCGGTTGTTACCGGTTGCATTTAGAGATTTCTTACCTGAGCCAATTTGGGAGGTATTAACAGAGGTTAGTAACTTTTTTAGAGATCTATGTGCTAGGGAACTGGATCCGGTTCATATTGAGGAGCTCGGGAAGAATATTATCATGACAATGTGCAAGTTAGAGAAAATATTTCCGCCAGGCTTCTTTGACTCCATGGAACATCTAATTGTTCATCTTAGTTATGAAGCACGAGTTTGTGGTCCCGTTTCATTCCGTTGGATTTATACGTTTGAAAGGTTCATGTTCTAAACTCTCATTATATACCTTTCGATGTATAATATCGTTTGGAATATATTTGACGTTAAATTTCATGTTTGATGATATTGTAGAGCCATACAGCGTCTTAAGAGAAAGGTGACTAACAAGGCATGCGTCGAGGGTTCAATTGTGGAGGCATATATCGTCGAAGAAGCTTCTAATTTTATGTCTTTATATTTTAAAGATGATGTTGCTTCACGTTTGTACCGCCCAGATCGATACGATGACGGTGGATTTGTCGATAACGATCCACGTCTTCCTATTGTGAGTTACCCTGGACGTGCAATGGGAATGATTCCCAGCAGAAATCTTACAGATAAAGAGTTAAATGCGGCACATTATTACATCATGACTAATTGTCGCCCCGAATTCGATCCGTTCATTACGTGAGAATATTTTTGTATTACAATCTACATGGTTCATTTGTTATCGAGATGCATTGCACAATTGCGATACTAAATTTGTAATATTGCAGGCGATTCGATGCTGAAATTAGAGAAATGAGACCAACAATAAGTGCCGCAAGTCTCGAGAAAGCTCGTTTGAAAGAGTTAAGTAGTTGGATGCGCAATTTGGCGCTTAGTGGTCAAATTGAAGATGAAAGGATCGCTGCAATTGCGTTTGGGCCAGTCACACGACGAGTTCAGTGTTACAACATGTATGATGTGAGAGGTTTTCGATTTCACACCGAGTCCTATGGGAAAAATAGGAAAACATCAAATTACGGTGTCTGTGTTCAAGGGGACACTGGGGATGACACAGTGAGGGACTATTTCGGTATAATACATAGCATGTGCGTTTCTATTAAGTTATAACATTTGTCCTTGTTAAAACGGTTCCTCGGTTAATGAGAGGAGGATGTGTGTGAACTAGATTTAGTATCAAGAAGACATAAGAGTTAAAACTCAATACAAGAGAAAGGGATCCGCTGCTTTTTTGAAAGAAAAGCGAGTCTGTATCCTTCCCGGTACCGCACTGAATTACAAATAAATATGGCACCTTCTCAGTCGGTCGATTAAAATTCAGTGCCTCAGTACTGAAAAGGTGACTTTAGACGGTTAAAAAAACAAATAATACAGTGCTGCACATCTGGCAACCTCCAATAATTAAAGAAATTCGGATTTTCGCACTTTTGCTCCAAAATTTCAATTGGTACCGGGAAGGATACAGACTTGCTTTTCTTTCAAAAATGCAGCGGATCTTGTTTCGTAGTTCTAGCCATAAACATGTACATACGGAGAGCAATCAGCACAAATAATTGTCCCTTTGCAATAATGTTGAAGTCCCTTTCTCTCGTATTGAGTTTTGACTCTTAAGTCTTCTTCATAATAAGCCTAGTTCACACACATCCTCCTCTCATTAACTGAAGAACCGTTTCAACAAGGACAAATGTTATAACTTAATAGAAACGCAGATGCTATGTATTGACTCACAAGGACAAATATTACATATAGGCCCATGTATTATTTATTGATTGCAATAACACATTAAGTATAATATATGAGGAGGGTTCAAATGCACCCAAATGCACACATTATATATATATGAGTTGGGCTACGGTACTTCGCGATGTAAAGCGAGTGTTTTACTTCACGTCTATATCTTCAATTTTAAAGTTCAAAACGTCGATCCAAACCGTTCACGCTGATCTCAATGGGTTCTAAAGTGCATAGGACAAATGGTAACCACCATATAATATTAGAGTAACATAAAATGATAACCACACATACAAAGTTAGTTCATTACACACACACATAGCACATAATCTTATCCAGAAGCATTAAATTAGAAATTAGTGAAACTTAGTGAAATTTCTCCTCGTGCGGCTGCATGAAGCAAACCTTGGGCCGCACGGATCCAATTGAAATTTTGGAGCAAAAATGCGAAAATCCGAATTTCTTTAATTATTGGAGGTTGCCAGGCGTGCAGCACTGTATTATTTGTTTTTTTAACCGTGTATAGTCACGTTTTCAGTAGTGAGGCACTGAATTTTAATCGACCGACTGAGAAGGTGCCATATTTATTTGTAATTCAGTGCGGTACCGGGAAGGATACAGACTCGCTTTTCTTTCAAAAAAGCAGCGGATCCCTTTCTCTCGTATTGAGTTTTAACTCTTATGTCTTCTTGATACTAAGTCTAGTTCACACACATCCTCCTCTCATTAACCGAGGAACCGTTTAAAAAGGACAAATGTTATAACTTAATAGAAACGCACATGCTATGTATTGGCTGACAAGCACAAACATTACATATAAGCCCATGTATTATTTATTGATTGCAATAATATATTAAGTAGAAGATAGATCATATATATATATATATATAGAGAGTGAAACTAGGGTGTTCTTAAGCTCACCAAGATATTTGGTGAGCTTAACTCCAAAATATATTATATCGGTTTCATATGACAAATCTAAGCTAGTGATGAATTTACATGCAAAGATTTTAAGTTTTGGATTTATTTTAGTATAAAGTCAAGCGGTGAAAATTAGAAGCTTTATAAACTAATTTTAGTGCATTCACTTTTTAACACTTTTTGACCACTTGACTTGATACAAAATTAATTTGAAATTCTAAAAATTTTACATGTAAATTCATCGCTCGTGAAGCAAATTAGTTTTAACTGTTTGGATTTATTGTTTGAAGCTGATCTAATAGGTTTTGGAGTTACGCTCACCAAACACCTTGGTAAGCTTAAGAACACCTTAGTTCTACTCATATATATATAAATATATATGAGGAGGGTTCAAATGCCTCCATTTTTTGTGCCTCCACCATGCCTCCATTTTTAAAAACTTTAATAATTCAAAATTTGAAACTTAAAAGTCAAAATAAAACCGTTGGATATGATCTACATCATTTTATTTATGCACGTGCAAAAATTTATTATATTTCAATTTTATTTTGATTGTCATCAAAAGCCTGTAAAAAATGCACTAATGAGGGTGATTTCTAGACGTTGATTTTTGAACTTATTAATTCACATAAAATCAAAATTGAAATGTGATAATTTTTTATGAGAACATAGAGAAAATAATATAGATCACATCTAACGGTTTTATTTTGACTTTTAAGTTTTAAATTTTGAGTTATTAAAGTTTTAAAAAATGAAGGCATGATGGAGGCACAAAAAATGGAGGCATTTGAACCCTCCTCTATATATATACACACACACATATATATACATATATATGGAGTAAGGCTACCATGCTTTGCAAATTAAAGTGGGTGTTTTAATTTGCACTCATATCTCTAGTTTCAAATTTTAAAATGTCGATCCGGACCGTTCAAGTTGATATCCATATTACATTGTGCTTGGAGAGGAAATTTTATATTTTTTGGAAATTAGTTACTATTTTTTTAGAATTTTTCAAAATCAGTGTTTTGCAGAAAATTCTGGACCATCAAAAACAGTGATTTTCAAAAATTCTAAAAAAATAGTAAAAAATTTTCAAAAAATATAAATTTTGGTCTCCAATCATAATTTAATATAGATATTAACTTGAACGGTTCAGATCGACGTTTTGAACTTGAAAACTAGAGATATGAGCCCAAATTAATTAAAACACCCAATTTAATTTGCAAATCATGGTATTTGTTAATTAACTGTATTAGGATTTCGTAGTATATATATTTCATTTCGAGAGCAGAATAAATTAAATATATGTATTAGATTCTAGGTTTTATTGATATCGATCTTTTTGGGATGAATTAGTTGTGAAACGTAAAAATACAATTAATATGAAATTTTGTATATATGGTCACATTTTTTTGTGGGTTGCAGTATATTATTTGTATAGGATAGAGGAAATTATTAAGGTGTCTTTACACCTCACTATACCTATCAAGTTGGATTTCAAATTATTTTCTAAATATTCATCTCAGCTGTACAAGCAAAATGAGTCCAACATTAACTAAATTTTAAGAACATGTGCATAGTTTATTTGTAATGGAATTATTGATCATTATACAATAATTTTGCGCAAGAAATAATTGTATTTTTTATTGTAGATGTGCGATTTCTGAAAATAGCAAGTAAAAGTTAGATATAGGAATTCTAAATTATTATATGCAAGTATGCACAATTTCTTTCATAATCATGAAATACAAACTATTTGATACAAGCAAAAGCTGTACACATAACTTTGATTGGTTGACAAATATATATATATATTTGAAAGGAATTGAATGATATATATATATATATATATATATATATATATATAGGATTAATTTTTAATATGTGTAGATTATTCAGACAATTAAAAAAAATGTGAACTTTTTGCTGATCCTGTATATAAACTTCCTAAACATTATTAAATTAAATCAAACTATTTTATATTGCTTATTAAGTGATCTAAAAGTTGTTCGTATTTAAAAACATAATTCTTTTAATTTATATAGATTATAGATTTCCACTACTTCAGAAAATGCTTCCATAAATGGTATTGCAACTGTGTCCACGCGAGTCGTCTAAAATAGAGTCAGTAAAATGTACATGGTCCTCGAACCGTGTATAAAAACACTAACCCTACTCAGTTTTTGACTAAAAACCGTGTGTAATTCATATTTGTTTTCATTGATTTTATCGCCAAAACAAACCATACACAGTTTTTAAAGTAAAACAGTGTATAATAACATTAATCCTACATGGTTTTTTAATTAAAAACCGTGTATAATTGGATATTAAAAAAAAATAAAAAAAAACCCTAGATCTGAATTCAAATCAATCCCTATATCTGAATTCAAATAAAACCCTAGTTTTGAATACCAAAAATACTGGACTAAATTTCAATAAACTATAAAGTTAAACCTAACACTTACCATACCAAAAACACTATATTTGCCATTTATGCTTTGCGTTTTTGTTGTAGTGTTCGTTGATTTAATTCAACGATAAAATTTGATCAACATATGAAGGCGTGCATCAAAATATTTTCTAAGATTTGCGTTTTATGAAATTTCAACATATTATGAAATTTACTTGACTTAACTAGGATTTTTTTATACTGTATTAGATACAATTTGTTTTTGAAGCAAAACCCATGAACAAATTCTAGTTTTATATAGTTTAATTTAAACAAAAATACTAAATTTTGGATTATAGGTTAGGTTAATTTGATTGAATGATTCTATAAACTAATTTATGTTTTCTTAAGTAAAATGCTTTAAGCACTACTTCCGACATATTTTGTCCTCTAATTACTAAAAAAGAAATATTGATAAAGTCTCACTTTTGAAACGTTAATTATTGAAATAACAAGTTATAATTATTCCTACAAAACCATTATAACCGTCTCACTTTTGAAAACACTAAGAAGGTTTGATTTTTCTTTTCTTATTTTTAATTGATTGAGATAACAGGCCTACTCGGAGGCCTCTAGTTCCAGTGCAGGTCATAATGAACCATTCGATCAAGAGAGATTGTGAAGGTTGTGTCGCTCCAACATATTTTAGTTCTCATTTTTCTTCCTGGATTTCGTCAAAGTACTAAAAAAGATCTTGATAAAGTCTCACTTTTGAAATATTAATTATTGAAATAACAAGTTATAATTTTTCTGACTTGCAATAAATTATTCCTAAAAGATCCATTATAAACGTTTCACTTGTGAAAACACTTCGAAGGTTTAATTTTTATTTTTTTATTTTTGATTGATATAACAGGCCTACTCGGAGGCCTCTAGTTCCAGTGCAAGTCATAATTATTGAACCATTTATTTGAGGGTTATAAATTAATGATAAATATAGATTAAATTATTCTTAGCAACATCAGAAAGGTGTCCTGTAATCAGTAATAAAAGAAGTAGAAATTTAGTTCCAGAATACATTCTCCATACATTAACCTATTTTCCAGAAATTTAGATTAAATTATTCTTATGGATGAAGGTCGTGTCGCTCTTTAACCTATTTTTCAGCTCCAACGTTAACGTTAGCTTAGTTGGGGTGGACCCATCATGTTGTACTTATGGAGGAGGCCAACAGTACCAGATATTGGCAATGAAATAAATGTATATTAAATTAAATCTGATTACCTTTACATGAGAATCACATGGTTCATTCAATTCATGTCGCTCGTTCTATTGCAGGACCCGTTAGAGGCCACACTAATGATCCTATCACTCTCCCAATAATTATGGAGCCTATAGAAAACATACCATGTGCGAATGGTTAAGTGATGGGGCCACACTAATGATCAATATATATATAAATGTTAAAGGTCGTTTTGTTGAAGCGAACCAAAACTCTCCCATCCACGAAAACTCTTCCATTCACCAAATAATATTAATGGAAGAAGCCCAGATAAATGTAGATGTTGAAGCCTCTCTGTCAAAAATCTCAGAATCAATGCGACGTAACACATTATGGGGCAATACGAACAAGCCAAACAAGTTCACCATCTTTCGCACACCACATAACATTTCCCAAAGCAAGAATAATCTCTTCGAGCCCTCTGTGATCTCCATCGGCCCATTCCACCGTGGTCTAAACCACCTCCGAGCCTTGGAGGAGCAAAAATGGCAGTTCTTGAAGGATTTCTTGTCCCGTTGTGGCCACATAACTTTCGATGCCTGTATAAAAGAGATGATTTTGCTAGAAAAGAGAACACGGGAGTGTTATAGTGAAACGTTCGATGATTTTAGCAGCAATGCGTTTGTCGAGATGATGCTGCTTGACGGATGCTTCGTGCTCGAGTACTTCTTAAAATTGATAGAACCATCTGATGGTTTGAAACCTAATTTTGAGGTTGCCTGGAATTTTCATTTCATAATTTTCGATTTGCTACTTCTAGAGAACCAAATTCCCTTCTTTATAGTTGAGAGGTTGTATGAGATTGGTTTTCCACAAAAAGATACAACGGATTTTGTTAATTACATTGTCCATTATTTTGGCCTGGTACTATCAAATAACTCCATGGACAACATTTCATACAAACCAGTTGTATCGATTTCCAAACCAGATGAAATTCATCATTTGGTCCATCTATTTTACCACTATTTAGTGCCCAACCCAGACAAACCAGTTGTATTGATTTCCAAATTATTTGATTCCGCCAATTCTACTGGGGATATATCCTTGGTGATCCCTTGTGCCACTGAGCTCAAACACAAGGGCCTGAAATTCAGACCAAAGAGACACCCAAATCATATGCTCGACATATCATTTAAACATGGTGTCTTAGAAATCCCTAAACTAGTAATCACCGATGCCACTAAGCCTATTTTCGCAAACCTTATAGCATTTGAACATTCTAAAGATGGCAAAAACAAGTCACCCTTTACAATGTTTGTTGCATTTTTGGATAATCTAGTCAACACACCAAATGATGTGACAATATTACAAGAGTGCGGAATCGTTAACAACTGTCTAGGAAGTGAAGAGGAGGTGACTAAATTCATTAACCAGGTCACCGAATTTAATACTTTTGAGAAAGAGCACTATTTGGCTGAATTATACACGGGAGTGAACAGATACATTGGATCAAGCTGGCACAGTCATCGAGCAAAATTGATTAGTGATTACTTTAGCAATCCGTGGGCAGCAATTTCTCTTGTCGCTGCTTTCATACTTCTAGTTCTTACATTGGTACAATCTTTCTTTACAGTTTTTGCCTACTACCGTCCTCCTTAGTGATGCTTCAACTTTCACAGCACTGTTCAGAGCTTCTAAATTGAACAAGAAAAAATTGGCGTTACCATGTATGTTATGAAGGAGTTATTTTTTTAATCGTCTTTTTTTTCTTCCTTGTTTGTCAATTGTCATTCCTTCTAGTGTTGTATCTTGCATGTGTTCTGTTTTTATGATTTGCTGCGAAGTTTTATTCGAAAGTACCATGTAACTCTGCACTATATATATTTGGTTTCCTTTACTTTGTCTCTTTTATTATTCAACTTTCAAAGTTATATTCAGCACCGGTTACAGACAGGCATGCATTGTCTTTTTTGAGAAATTTGACAGTTGCTGCCAAGGTGATTTTATTGAAATATAAATAAAGTACGTGAGTCAATACAAACACTACAGGGAATTGGACAAAACAAAATTTGCAGATCTATACATTAAATAAATCTATACATAACATTGACCTATACATAGATCTATTTAATTTTAAACGTTGCACGGTCTAAACAAATGCAAAATGTTGTGTTCGATTTCAATATGTACAATTCCTCTAACAACAACACATATAAATATTTAATCAAAATAGTACAGTAATTTAACAACAATACGGGATAAGTGCACCACACCTAGAAATCCATAGGTTCCTGGAGCATACTCTTCACATTTGTCGCGTTCCTCAATTTCTCGACTTCAACCTAAGTTATTTAGTTACTAACTTTACTTAATATCGCTTCTAAGTAATATATCTGTTTATTATTAGTTATTTTTAAATCTTGATTTATCATAAATTTAAATTCGTTAAAATATTAAATCAGAAATTACATAATATATTTCAAAATCTGGATATTGACGTTTGATTGGTGAAAGTCAGAAATTAGCCAGTTCTGATTGGGAAGTGCAGACCTCCGTCTACTAATTTAATCATAATTTTTCACTGGAAAATCTAATCAATATTAATTTGGATCCATTGGAATCATAATAGAAAATTCTACGATTGTGTTCAGCCTGGTCAATCCAAATTCGGAACACATATATAAAAGCAGTATTAAAGATCTTTGAAGGAGAAACTTGAGAACAACAAAAATACAATTTAAAGAAAATTTACCATACTTAATTTCTATCAATAATCATCACTTAAAATATTGTTCTATCAATGTGTCAAATTATGCTGGAAAAATAAATGGAACACAAGACTCCCAAGAAATCTCCCTTCCCACTATATTTTATTTTTTTGTTTTTTTTGTATGAATTACACTGCTCTTACATGCCTATTTATCAATTCACAAATTGGAATGACAAATAATCAAATACTATCTATTGCCTATTTCACTAGAAATATATATGATTGATATCCTTGAATTTCTTTTTTCCTCCTTTTGAGTAGAACTAGAACATTTTTGATAGGGGTGGCTGGAAATTAAAATGTCCAATTGTAGTGAGTGAGATTTGAACTCAGCACCTCTCAATCAAAAATAGAGCTTTAACCACTAGGTTACAACTAAACATATATCATATATCAGTATAAAAAAAGATAAAATGCAATTAAATTCCTATATGTATAAATAAAATTTTAAAATCATAGGGATGGCTTAGCACAAAGATTTAATTTGGAGTTCAAAAAATAGTATCCATTTTCAAGAAATCTTTCACCAAACTTCATGCCAGTTTCTCGGTCTTGAAATGCAACGTTTTTACAAGAAAATATTGCATTACAATTTAATTATTGTGTTAATTTATTTACACAAATTAAGTTTATGGGAAATGTTTCTAAATAAAAAATATTTTTAAGTTAATTTTCTCCTAAGCCATTTCTTTCTGCCTTCATACTGTTTGCAACAAAGACATATTTATTACTGTTGGCTGGTTTGAGGTTTGACAATAATTAAGCGTATGGCCTGTTGCACCACTATCTATAATAGTTGATAATTTTTTTTTTTTGAGTTAGAAGCAAGCTCTTATTTTGAATTTGGTTAGCAAGCATTCCGATGATTTATTAGAGAATGTGTCGTGGCATCGAAAACGTATTGTTTGTGGCACTTGAGTGGAAAACAGATGCATCTCCCCCAGTCCAATCCAATTCATCTCTCCTTCTTTGCTCTGCCACATTCCACCCTTTCGCGAGATTAGGATACAAGAACCAGCAACGATCTCGGGTGTGGCCCTCTTTTTTTGCAATTTGAACAATTATTGTGATTGCTTTGGTGATTGGTGAGACCAGAGTTTTGTGTCATGGTTGTTTGATTTTTTGGAAAATATTTTTTTCTTTAAATAAAACTGATCAAACTAGAACAAAAATTATAATTTTGCTACTGTTTTTTCGTGCAGAGAGATGATTACTTTGGCTCTTAACTCTATTTTCTTGACATCGATTGAGTTCTTGGCTCTTTGCCTCTTGACTTTTTTTTTCCTGGTACCGACTAGCTATGCTAGTTTTGGTGGCACTTGTATAGAATTTCAGACCTATGGCTCTGATACCATGTTATTTTTTGTAAGACAAGAGAGCCAGATTAAAAAAATAAATTTGTATTTGCAATCTTAATTTTCATCTTTACATGTATCCCTATTTATAGTTACAAGGCATTCAATTACTAACCGTTGGAATTCACTATTTCCTCATCCTATTAATTACATAACACTATTTCCTGCAAAGCACTATTTCCTATTCTAATAAATAAACTAGCCATTACTTATTAATTTTGAATTTTATTTTATATTTTAACAATGTGACTTCAACAGGGTTTTCATCTTCATGCTCCAACATTCGTAATTTTGACCTTTTGAAGAGTAGAATTGCTAGTTGAGTCCCCCCTAATTAGATCGAGTTCTTATAATACGAGATTATAATATGAGATTGTTAGATTATTGATTAATAAATAACAGTAAAGCAACTTTTTTTTTTGAGGTAACTGACAGTGAAATATATGATCAGAAAAAACAATACTGCACTGCTGTGTCAGTATTTTCAGCGACAGAGAAGTTTTTTTTTCTTAATACAAAGAATGTAATTTTTCACTCACAATAAATCCATCATATTCAAATTATATCCCATGAGATTGAGATCACGAGGTCATCAATGTCGGCAGTCACTGACATTTTTCTATTGATATAACCAAACCTCACTCTTTTTTCTTTTTGTTTCAGCTGAAAAGCATTTTTCTTGTGGAATTGTTTGTTTATGTACTGTAAGAGATGAACTAACATTTAACAACTATGTTTTGGTTTAAAATAGAGTACTGTTTGTTTGGTGATAAAATGAGAGACGCATAATGGAGAAGCTTTCATCATTATTATACTTTAATGCGATCAAAAAGAGAGAAGAGAGGCTGTAAATTTACAAAAAACATCTTCTCCGGGCTTACGGGCTAAGGTACCCCATGAGAAGAGAACATCCAAGAGATGGGTCTTGTATTAACTATATATAGTGCGTACTGTGTAAAATGAAGCAAGCAAAGTGATTAAGCAACTCTACAGAATACACATTTTTTTTGATTGAGCAAAAGTTATTGGCCCCATGATTAGAGGTGTTCAAACGGTTGGTTCGATTGAAACTTGAAACCAAAATAAAATAGGCAAACCAAACTTTTTTTTGGTTTTTAAAAACCGAATGGAACCAACTGGATAAGAACCGAACCGGTTAAACCGAATTAAATTTGTATTTGTTTGGTTGAACCGAATAAGAGATATTAAATTTCAAAAAGTCAAAATTAAATACATTAATAATTTCGTAGAAATAAATATCAATATAATATTACACACATTATTAAATTTCATACAAAATATGTAGATGTTCTTAAATATACAAATTAAAATGGAAGGAAACGATAATTGAACCAAACAAAATAAAAAACCATGCATGAACCATTATAATTCGGTCGGTTCAGTTTAGTCGATTTTGAATAGTCCAAACTGAACTGATCCATTTAAAACAAACAATTGAACCATTTAAACCGAAATTTATTGCAAATTAGACAAACTCCAAGAAATTTATTGCACCACAAAGATTTTCATGATTTCCAAGTGCTAGTGGATCAGTTTTTCACCTGAAACAAGAGTAAGCAAAATGAAATTCAGCAAGTATTTAGTGTACTAAACAACCAACTTGTCTTATAATAGATCGCTTGTATCTATGCTTCTAGTGTGAATTTTGTTTGTTTGAGGAACTAATGGTGAAGTCCTGACAATAACAGTGTACCCATCCTGCATCAGTTTAGGTTGCTATGCATCTCTAGGATGCATCTGAGTAACATATCAACAAATGTTGTAAAAACACTATGCAAGTTTGGTCACTGCTGGTACGAACTGGTATGGGTACTACCCAGTACGATGGCTGCACTACTTTGGAAGTACTGTGTTGACCAAGTTCTTTATAGTTCCTTTTTCTACTCCTATGCTACTTAGTTCACAATAAGGTTATATTCTGAACAATAAGGTAAATTGCAGTAAAATTTGCCTTGATTACACCTCAAATGCAAATTTGGGCAGATTCAGGGTAACGACTTGTCAGGTTTAGGTCTGATTAATTACTTTATTTTATTGTTTTCCAATGTACAGACCAGACACTACCTGACCCGACTTGGAAGCAAGTCGAGATTACCCAACCTGCACTCAACACAATGGGTCACAGGTCAACCCAACCCATATAAGATGAAATATAGATCAAATAAAAGTCATCCTTATAGAAACCATGAGCAAAATGTTGGACTACAAATTGATATTTTATTTAGGTAAATTATCAAGCTAATAATTGTCAAAGGATCCAAACCCTTTACACAAAAAGCATGATAGATCAGCTGGCTCTTGTTGTACACTTGTACTACTAAAAGTTTCAATCCCAGAGTAGTACTTGAGTTGAAATTTTCTTGTGCCATTGATTTGATACAAGTGGGGCCACCCATCAATGATGTATCCATAGCGGGTCAGAAGATTTTGGACCCAGATCCAACCATTTTACTCATCAGGTCAATCTTGCATGGGTCAGAAATTGCCAGCCGTAGGCAGCACTAACTCATGTACCAATAGGCTTAATTTCTTGATTTTAGTTACATACGCTTACTCAGATTTAAGATTCAGATTCAGTTTCATGGATCCATTGAGGTGAGTTTGCCAAATGGCTCTTTTGCCTCGTTCGTGGCCCTAGGGAACAATTTTTTCACCTTGTCCCATGCAGATTTTCTCTCTTCTTTCCTTGGCAGCTGAAATTAAAAGTTTAAATTTTAAAACACATTTTGGAATAACCATCAAGCCATTACAAATCATCGCAGCACGGATACTATCTAGATACCAAATATACCAGTACTGAGACAAAAAAATTGTTATCACGAGAATAGTAAAATAGAGAAATGCTAATCAATTAACTGAAAAATATGTATTAAATAATTGTTAGGACAAGTAAAACATTAGAAGAAATGATGGAATAATAAATTAATAATGACAGTAGGTAGAGTCAATAATTTAGAAAAGAAAAAGAAGAAAGACGTACTTCAATGACGTTGATGTTTTCCGCAGCAGCTGCCATATTGCCATTTTCCTGGTCATCCATACAAGTATTAAAATCAAACTTTCTGTTTTCAAAGAAACAGAAATCTCATTTGAAAATTTTCTTCCTTCAAGTAAACAACTAAAACATTACAACAAGCTTGAAGCCATATCGGAACTCAGTTGCATTGTTTAACTTCAGTTTTGCTTCTTTTTCTATCTCCCTCTCATCCTAATTTACAAAAAGAAAGAGAAAATTATTCATAATTAAAGTACAACAACAGAATTTTGTGTTCTCAAAGCCAATACCATCATTGGTACTGACTAGAAGAGAAATCAAAAGTATAATTAATTACCTTATAGATAACAGAAGCTAGTTCCCCAGTGATAGTATCTTCTGTGGTCTCCTTGTCCCGAAGAATGAGCTTAGCAGTTGAACTACCCTCAACCTTCATCAGTGGGAACCATTCCTTCAACTGATTATGCATTAAAAAAAGTCTCAAATTTTAGTGCAAGTTCCTAAAATACTTCTTTTTTTCTGTCCTCAATTTTTGACAGATAATTCTACATACATCGGCATTTCTGACGAAAATTACAAACTGGGGGTTGCCATTCGGATCAGATTTCGGTGAAGGCCGTGGTGGCACAAAACCTTCCTGGGGACGAATCCAATTATTTCCCACTACCACTAACCTGCTTGTCTTCATCTTCAACAAACCGACTCCAGCAGAGAAAACCGCAGGATTTGCCCATGTGGGTTTTGGTTGGGAAAGAGAAGGTTGGACCAAGGAGAGGAGAGAAGACATAATTGTCAGTTCCATCTTACTGACAAGAGAGAGAAAGAGAGAGAGAGGTGTGGTTCTTATCTGGTTTGAGGAGAGGAAGCTCAGTTGGCAGTTAAATAGCGAGGTTTAGAATAAGTACACGGAAATTCAAAAATGAAGAAAAATATTTAATTCTACTGTTCTAGCCATCAAGTTTACAAATTTCTTACTTTCCACGTGACAGGTTATGATAGGTTAGTTTCTGTCACACGTTTTTAGGATGACTGCATAGGTAGTTAGTTACTAATTCTCCACCAAATAGACTAGATCGATGGTGATTCATATCTATCACTCCTCTGTCTGCCATTACCACCCAAGCCTTAATACCAGCTAACTACCTGGTACAATAAGTCAATAACTGCCTCCAATCTCACAACAACACCAAAAAACCCAGCCATTATTACCCACCAACTTGTTAATTTGTTCTTATCTATATATATAGAGAGAGAGAGAGGTTGACTACTCCACTAACATAAGCATATGAGGGTATATGCTTACAAGTCATTTTTTTGTTTTCAAAATCCAAAAAGTCAATCTGAACCATTAGGTGTGATCTGTATATAGAAATGTGCTTGGAGCCCAGATTTTATATTTTTCTGAATTTTTTTACTATCTATTAAGCCACTTTTTAAATCGTTGATTCAACAGTGGCTTAACAAAATAGTCAGAAGCCACCGTTGGATCAGCGATTTTCAAAGTGGCTTAATAAGTAGTAAAAAAATTCAGAAAAATGTAAAATTTGGTCTCCAAGTACATTTCAATATAGACATCACATCTAATGGTTCATATCGGCTTTTTGGATTTTGAAATAGGGGCTAGACCCATATTTTTCTTCAAAAAAAAATGCATTGTGACTTGTGGAAGACAAATAGATGCTTTTTTATATTGTGTAATCTACAACGGCATATTTCACAAGTTTAGATTCCGATTTTTATGTTTTTCTTTGTGATTGGTGCATGTGATTGCTATAATAAGTTTCACATACATTGTTTGCGTTGGATCTGAGAGACTAGCTTGCGAATGTTCCTTTAAATTTACTTGCGGTGCTTTATTTGATACATATAAAGCACTGGATTGTACAAAATTTGTTATAGAGAATCCTTATCGGAAAATAACTAGTTACCGAGCTTTATAATTGACTCTATTTAGTGTTTTTTTTTTGTTGGCAATATAAGTGTAACACTAATCACGAATGGGGTAGGAATTTTTTATGTAATGTAATATTTAATAAAACTATAGATATATATAATATATATGATTAAACAAATATATGGGATGTCTTCTAATAAATTAACTAAACAATATTTTAGCTTATCTATTTCCTATTCTTTTTTCAATTTGATTTCGAGGACGAAATCTTTTTAAGGGGAGAAGAATGTAACATTTCGTAAAATATAGATTATTTTTCTATTGAAATCTGAGTCTCAAGAACGCAAATTTTATTACTATTTGTTATATTTGATTTCTCTGACTATTATAATATGAAAGGTTATTTATTATTATAAAATCTGAAAAATCTAATCTATTATAAATTATTTTCTTAAGAATAAAAATATCTGGAAACTTCCTTATTTAATAATAAGTATTTCTTTCAGTTTTTTTTTTAAATCGAGAACTTCAGTTTGCTAATTTTAGGTACGTACAATCTACCGGTGGTTCGAGTCCCCGTCTAGTGGCATGGCCAAGATCTAGTGGGGTTTGAGTCCCCTTGGTGAGGCAGTTAAAAACTTGAAAGATAACTTAAGAAGTGTGTGTGTGTGTGTGTGCGCTCCCGCGTGTGTTTGTTTCAAATATTCATTAGTAAGATCGCATGTAAGGATATAATTTTGATATCATGTTTGTGTTAATAAGTGAATTTGACAAATTCCGGGACTGGAACTGAATCCCGTACTGAGAGACTGTTCGATCTCTCACCCATTCCACTTTTATGTGGGTTCCAGGAAATCATGAGGCCGACATGGAGCACGAATAGCAGGGATGCGGATCAGGAGGCAAACGAGCAGATGGCTCAAATATATTTTTATTTTATTTTAGTTAAACTTTAATTCTCTCTATTTAAAAGTTGATACATTGACTGACATGGCAATTATCGGTTTGTTTGCCATGTTTGTTTTGATCTCATGTTGAATATGTGTTATGTACTCAAATTAATTGTGGTATTTGAAGATTGTTTGACTTTTAAATGTTGCATGAGTATTTATTATTGATAATGTATGTGATGTGCTCACGTCTTACGTGTAAATACGTGGCGGGTTGTCTCGGGGTGTGACAATAAGTTCACCAGCTTAAAAAATGTGCGAAGTTGTTTGAATCATGCTTCGGATGATCAGCACCGGTGTGTGGTAAAGGGTTATAATAAGAATTTTGGTTATAAACATCCAATTTAGTGTTCGAGTCCCTATAACTGTACAATATTACGGCTTTCACCATATGAGAGATTTAAGAAGTTTAAAAATAGATCAAGTTTGTCTTTTTTTGAGGAAGGTTGATACTCTGTAAGATAAATTGTCAAACATGTTGTTGGTGTTTTTTTTGTTCTTTCTTGAAAGAAAAAAATACGGAAGATGTTGATGATTTAAATTATTTGACTGTCTTTTTATACAATTTATTTAGCTAACTCTCAAACTAACGGTTGAAATTTGTTTTTCAATGATCTCATGCCTACATTAGGAAGAGTGAGGATGGTAGGAGATATATACAACCCAAGAAGAAAACTTCTGATTATGCACCATAGTTTGCAGATATTATAACACCCTAAAAATTATTAGTACATGACGTTTTGTAATAATTAAAATTAGAGGTGTATTGTTGAGAACTTTTATTTGTAATAAAGAAAATTATATGTGTTGGGTGAAATTGTTTTATTATTAATGTTTTGAATATTATGAAAGGAGTAGCACATATGCAATTAAATAATTTGGACGTTTTGTTATATATATCTTGTACATAAATATGAAATTAAAATTATAGGAGCTTAACAATCATTGCTTACCTAATTTGATATGAGAGACCGGCATGCGATTGTCCCATTAAATATGCTGGCACAAATTAAATTTACTTGCAGTGTTTAATTTGATGCATATATAGCACTGGATTGTACAAAAATTTGTTATGGAGAACCCTTGTCGGATAGTTACTGAGCTTTATAATTGACTCTGTTTAGTGTATTTTTTTTGTTGGGAATATAAGTTCACGAGGTTAAAAAATGTGCGAAGTTGTTTGAATCATGCTTCGGATGATCAGGACCGGTGTGTGGTAAAGCGTTATAATAAGAATTTTGGTTATAAACATCTAATTAAGTGTTCAAGTCCCTATAACTGTAGAATATTACGGATTTCACCATATGAGAGATTTAAGAAATTTAAAAATAGATCAAGTTTGTCTTTTTCTGAGGAAGGGTTGATACTCTGTAAGATAAATTGTCAAACATGTTGTTGGTGTTTTTTTTGTTCTTTCTTGAAAGAAAAAAATACGGAAGATGTTGATGATTTAAATTATTTGACTGTCTTTTTATACAATTTATTTAGCTAATTCTCAAACTAACGGTTGAAATTTGTTTTTCAATGATCTCATGCCTACATTAGAAAGAGTGAGGATGGTAGGAGATATGGGCAAGAGATGTTAAATCAATTAGCACGCAAAATGTTATACTTGACCCTTCCAAGAGTGATATAGCAATATCTTTACAGTTTACAGCTATTTTTTATTTGTCAAACAAAGAGAAAAAGAAAATAACAAAACTGAATGAACTATAAAGCTTTAGAAAAAGTTATTTAACATTGCGTCTCTATAACAAGTTTTACACAATTCAATATTTTTAAATGTATTAAATTAAACATCACAAATATATATGATTTACTCCGCAATATATAATTAACAAGACGATTGCATGCTAGTCACTTAGATGAAGGCAAACACCATAGATGAATTCCTACACGGCAATTCCACACTCCAACGTTTGCAAAATTGGGAAAAGCCAATATGAGCTGAAGCTCAGCAAGAAATAATTGAATTGCCGTGTTGGAATTCATATATAAGTTCACGAGCTTAAAAAATATAACGAGAAATGAACAAATTGATAATGGGTTATAATAAAAGAATTCAGCTCCATATAATCAGATAATATTACGGATTTAATATGTATTAAACAAACAGCATATATATGAAAGCTGTTTTGCACCAGATAATTAAGGAATTTAAGCATTTTAGAAAGAACTCAAATTTGTCTGTCTATGGAATGTAATAGATGTTTTTCAAAGATGTGTCAGATGTTTTGTTTTCTTCTTTCTTTCTTTTTAAAAGAACAAAAATTACCTAACATGTTGATGACCTAAATTATTTGCTAGTCCTTTAATACAATTAATTTAGATAATTCTCAAACTAGTTGTCGAACATAATTTGTTTTTTCAATGAATACATAAGCATGTGTGAGGATGGTGGGAGAAAATTAATATGACCAAGTGGTTGTTGTGAGCATTATATTAAGAATTTAGAATTGACCACCGTATTAAGTGATAAGAGAAGGGAATCAATTGCAAATAATTCGATAGTATTAGAAAAAGAAAAAATGAGTTAGGTAGGAAAAAAGAAGTGTAATTTGTTATGTTTCTCCCATGCTAACACGCAAGTACGTACAACCTCCAACCTGTATTAAATTGAATATCAAGAGAGGTTACCTCCCCAGACTACAGAGTGGGTTTGCTGACGCAATCAATTATGTTGTTGAAATGATCTACAATTTGATATTAAGCACATTAAGTAATTAATAGTCCTTGGACCGATTGAAACAAATCCAAGTCTAGCTGTGAACTGGCAAAGTAGAGGCAGGATTAAAATGGGCATTCTCCGATGTCGGCCTGCTGTATTTTTTTCCAAAACTTTATGGAATCTATATTAATTAGTGCTCCATGAACATGCCGCCGAATTGATCGCCTGCTCAAATAAATGTTAATGCAGCAAAAGTTCAGATATTAATTGATTAAGAAAGCAGAAAATATAAAGCCACTCACGAAAATCATTAGATACTGGAACATAAAAAAGTTCAGATATATTTGTTGTGTTAATTATTACAAGTAATTCTATAAGATAGTAGAGGCAAATCCAAAAACTATTAGACTAACCAAACCCAAAAAGTTATTATTACTTCACGTTTTGTAATAATTAAAATTATAGGTCCTTTGATGGGAACTTTTATTTGTCATTAAGAAAATTGTAGGAGTTCGGCGATTTTTTTTTATATTAATGATTTAAATATTACGAAGGGAATAGTATATTAATCTTTTGACAATTTTTTTACATTGTTTGCCTTTGATCTGAGAGACCGGCATGTCATTATCGCATTGAATATGCTGGCATAAATTAAATTTACTTGCGGTGCTTAATTTGATGCATATAAAACAATGAATTGTACAAAATTTGTTATAGAGAATAGCGTCAGAAAATAACTAGTTACTGAACTTTATAATTGACTCTGTTTAATGTTTTTTTTGTAAGCAATCTAAGTTGACAAGCTAAAAAAATGCGCGAAGTTGTTTCCATCATGCTTCGGATGATCAGGATCGGTGTGCGGTAAAGGGTTATAATTCAAATTTTGGTTGTAAACATCTAATTAAGAGTTCGACTCCCTATAACTGGAGAATATTACGGATTTCATTTCAATCAAAGAAACAACTCATAGAAGAGTTCCGCACCAGATGATAGATTTAAGCAGCTTAAAAATAGCTCAAGTTTGTCTTTCTCTGGGGCAGGTTAACTATGTAAGATACATTGTTAAACATGTTGCAGGTGTTTTTATTTTCTTCTTTCTTGAAATAAAAAAATACCGATGATTTGCCATCAAATAGATTTAAGCAGCTTAAAAATAGCTCAAGTTTGTCTTTCTCTGGGGCAGGTTAACTATGTAAGATACATTGTTAAACATGTTGCAGGTGTTTTTATTTTCTTCTTTCTTGAAATAAAAAAATACCGATGATTTGCCATCAAATTTGATTTGCCATCAAATAGATTTAAGCAGCTTAAAAATAGCTCAAGTTTGTCTTTCTCTGGGGCAGGTTAACTATGTAAGATACATTGTTAAACATGTTGCAGGTGTTTTTATTTTCTTCTTTCTTGAAATAAAAAAATACCGATGATTTGCCATCAAATTTGATTTGCCATCAAATAGATTTAAGCAGCTTAAAAATAGCTCAAGTTTGTCTTTCTCTGGGGCAGGTTAACTATGTAAGATACATTGTTAAACATGTTGCAGGTGTTTTTATTTTCTTCTTTCTTAAAAATAGCTCAAGTTTGATTTGCCATCAAATTCAATAGGAAACTTTTCTCCATATACAACGTTTGCAAAATTGAGACAGTTGACCGGTCCTTCTACTAATTACATCATATGATATTATGCATACTTCTTTTGAGAAATGCCAATATGAGCTTAAGCTCAGAGAGAAATAACAACCTAACGAGCCATAAACAAATTGATAAAGGGTTATAATAAAAGTTTTGGTTGTTAACATTTAATTAAGAATTCTGCTCATAAGATCCGAGAATATGACGGATTTAATATCTATCAAACAAACAGCATATATATGAAAGCTGTTTGGCACCAGATAAGGAATTTAAGCATTTTAGAAACAACTCAAATTTGTCTCTATCTGGGGAAGGCAATCCTCTATATATGAAATGCTTTTCAAAAATGTGTCAGATGTTTTGTTTTCTTCTTCTTCTTCTTTTTGAAAGAACAAAAATTACCTAACATGTTGATGAACTAAATTATTTGCTAGTCCTTTAATACACTACAGCAAAACATTTCATCTGGGACCGGGTTTTGGGACCGGTCTGTTCGCCGGACGCAGAAGATCCCGTGAAAAACCAAAAAAAAAAAAAAAAAATAGCAGCGGGGACGAATTTGATCCCGCACCTTCTGGGACCGGCGCCCCCACCTTCTGGGACCGATTTAGTCCGGTCCCAGAAGGTCCCATGAAAATAGCGCGACACCTCTACTCTTCTCCCGCGTTTAGGTCTCCTGCAAAGAAAAAAAAAATAGAGAAAAGAATCGGCGCCGCGAGATCATCTCCTCCGATCATCTCCGGTCGACCACCGCTCCTCTCTTCTAATAGTGGTCGATCATCGCGGCCACCGATCAGCCACTGACCACCGCTCCTCTCTTCTCCTCTCAGTTCGGCCACTGATCACCGCTCCTCTCCTCCTGTCTTCTCTTCTCCGCTCGACCACCGATCATCTCCTCTCTTCTCCTCTCCGTTCGACCACCAACCTCCGATCATCTCCTCTCTTCTCCTCTCCGTTCGACCACCAACCTCCGATCATCTCCTCTCCACCGACCACTGGCTCTCATCCCCTTTCCCCAAAGGTTTTTTTTTTCTTCTTTTTGGCTGATAATTAGTAATAACTTCTGATTTCTAACAATTAGTAACCAGATTTGGTGATTTTTTTGGTTTAGATTTCCAAATTTTTGTGACCTTTATCAAATTCAACGTAATGATAGTTTCAATTTTTTTGTAGTTAATATAAATAAGGGATTTGCTGAAATTTTTTATTTTTAAAAGTCAATCCGAAATTGTGTATTTTAAAGGACAATAAACACAATCAGAATATTAGAAGAACAGTCTTTTCTTTTTAGTCCCAATGAATATTTTCCTGACACTAAATTTGTTTTCATTCGTGCAGCTGGTACTAAATTGAATGGACAATTAAAGGATATAGCTAGATGGATTCAATGGGCTACTAATTGGTGTAGTGCTTTCTATAGAAGTTCCTGTACATAGGTAACATGCTTCCCAATTAAGAACCCACATTAATTATGCGTGAAATTCGAATGGTTCGGGGCACTTTTGTATTAGTGTTAATATTTGTTGATTCCAAAGAGTAGGAAAGATGATTTTGAGTCATCTGGTAAGCTTAATTTCTATAAGCTTAATGATTTGGTATAATGAGAAATGGGTAATAAAAGGTACTGTGCTTTTAATGATTTTTATTTCTAGTTACCAGTAAAGCCAAGGAAACAAATGGGTAATAAAAGGTACTGGACCATTTTATTCTGCTCCTGCAGGAAAATTACCAAGTTACTGGTATGACCTGATGTAAATTTTGAACCTTTTGGTTTATATAGATCATACCCAATTTTAGCATCTACTTGTGGCTTATTATTAAATATCCTAAATGCAAAATTCTATTTTCTTTGTTTATATCTTGGTTTTTTCTCTTTGCTGAGATACAAAATACTTAACAATTAATGAATATAAGTTGCTAATATTGCTTGAATATTCAAATTGCTTGAAAGAGGCATGTTTGCCTTTATAAGGTTGTTCTTTGATTTGCACTGATTCAGCATCTAGGCCTCAATTTTTTTTATACATTGTTTCTATACATGCTAAACAAGTGCAAAGATGATGCGAAAGACAAGTACAGTGATAACATTCTGGAGTGGAAAGACCGAGGAGTGCCAAGCACATATGATTGGATAACGGGGGATAACTGGCTCAAATTGTGCGACCATTGGTGCAGTGAAGACTTTGCTATCCGGAGCGAGAAGAATCATAAAAATAGGACCTCATCTAAAGAGGCTACCTTTGCATCCACAGGCTCAGTGAACATGCTGGTTCACAAACAAAGATTCGTAAGATGTTTTATTTCATCAAAACAATTAATTTTAATTTCAGTTTACTCGAACTAACTTTGATAATTTTATTTGTGTTGAAATGTTTGTACATAATAGATGGATGAAAACAATCGCGAGCCCAGGTGGTCTGACGAGCTGTTCACGCCGACACATACCAACAAGAAGACAGGGCAACTTTGTTCCGAGAGGGCGAAAAGGGCACGGGTAATATAACATAACAATTTTTTTAATAATATTCATTCTTTTTGTACGTTTTTTATTTGTTTTATTTTATAAATTTTGCAGGACAAGTACAATCAGGATATGAGCGAAAAGTATGGGCCTGATGAAGCTCTTTGGCCCTCTTTTGACGAAGACATATGGTATGCCAACACTGACAATAATGCTCACGGCGACAACTACGGTCTCGGTGCTCTAGGTAAAATACACATACTTAAATTTTATTAATTTGTATTTAAAATTGTAATGTAACACTAATTATTTTTTTTGTAATGTCTTAGGCAAGACGAGATCGATGTATCGTCCAGGAGGGTCTCGGGCGTCTTCTTCACAATCGCGAGCCGAATCGCAATCGCACTCGTATACTTCGGGGCCGCCTCCTCTCAGGCAAGAAGACATAAATGCGATTTCAGGTCAGGTGTTAGGAATTATTCAACCACAGCTCAACCAATTCATGGAATTCATGGAAGAGATGAGGCGTACCATGGCGGGTTCTTCATCTCATCAGGTACGGAATCCAATTTTTGGGTATGTTTGAATCCAATAAGGTCATCCATAAAAATTTTAGTTATATTCTCATAGGGAGGTTCTACCTTGCACCCCGATACTCATGATGACAGCAGGGATGATCTCGGAGATGACTAGTAGATATTTGATGTTTTAGGATATTATGTCGTACTTTAAATATTTTGTTTTTATGTCGTACTTGAGATATTTCATATTTGATGTTTATGTAGTACTTTAGATGTTATGTCGTACTTGAGATGTTACATATTTGATGTTTATGTATTTTAGATGTTTTATGTCATACTTTGAGATATTTCATATTTGATGTTATGTAGTACTTTAGATGTTTCATGTTTATGTTGTTCTGTGAATTGTTTGCGAATTACTTGATATTTGATGTTAAATTCATGGTACGTACCAATTAAAACAAAAAATATATGAGTTTTCGTTACTAGGTCACGTTTCGTACTAATTAAAGCGAGAGAAAAATATATGAATAGAATGAATTTAATATTATATTTGTTTGTTACAGTTCTTACTAATTGGAAATAAAAAATAAAAAAAAATAACAAAAAAAAAAAATAATACGCTTCTGCGACCCATATGGGAACCTTCTGTGACCATTCAGTGGTCTCTGATAAGCCCTTAGCCACGTCAGCATGTCACATCAGGGACGGATTTAGTTGGTCGCTGAAGGGGTCATCTGCGACCGGCGACATACCCTTCAGAGACCGGTGACGTCAGCATGGCAAGCATCAGTGACGGAGCAACTGCGACCGGGTCATCTGCAACCCATTTCAGTCATCTGGGACCGGCGCAGACCTTCTGGGACCGGCGCTTCACCCTTCTGCGACCCATTTGGCCGGTCGCAGAAGGGTATTTCTGCTGTAGTGATACAATTAATTTAGATAATTCTTAAACTAGTTGTTGAACATAATTTTTTTTTTTTCAATAAATACATAAGCATGTGTGAGAATGGGAGAAAATTAATATGACCAAGTGGTTGTTGTGAACATTATATTAAGAATTGAGAATTGACCACCGTATTAAGTGAAAAGAGAAGGGAATCAATTGCAATTAATGCGATAGTATTAGAAAAAGAAAAAAGAGTAAGGTAGGAAAGAAGAAGTGTCATTTGATATGTTTCTGCGTTCTAACACGCAAGTACGTACACCTCTAACCTGTATTATAAATTGAATATCAAGAGAGGTCACCTCCCCAGACCACAGAGTGGGTTTGCTGACACAACCAATTATTTGTTTGAAGTGATCTTGAATTGATATTAAGCACATTAATTTAAGTTATTAACAGTCTTTGGACTGGTTTAAACAAAACCAAGGTTCGATACGAACTGGCAAAGTAGAATTAAAATGGGTATTGTCCGATGTTGGCCTGCTGGATTTTTGGGATACTTTTTCATGTGATTTGATCTTTCGTGGTGATGGAATTTGTCATATACAGTTTAGTTATAGTAATGCATCAGCAAACAATATATATCTTAATAATTTAAATAAAATTCATGACTACTAATTTGACGTGTATTCTCTCTCTGAAGTCACATATTTTAAATTTTTAATTGACAAAGTTCAACGATAATTTATACTTTTCTGCACCATATTTCATAAGGGTATAGGAAATATTAGGCTAAAAGGTTCACCCGATTATATGTAAATTTGTGGATGAGCAGGTTTTTCATGCATCCAATAACTACGGAAAAAAAAAGTTCAAAGAAAGGATCAGGTTTATTCCAAGCATGATCATAGGGTTCTCTATTCCATCCCCTTTGTTCAGCATCAAGGTTTGGCGGTTTTCTTCTCTACGAACTAAGGCAAAGGCTTGTTCTATTGTGGGAAAAGGTTTTAGTTGTAGGACAGTTGCTCGGATATGATCCAAATGATCATCCAGACCATCAAGAAATATTAAAACACGGTCTTCTTGACCAAGATTATTATATTTCTCAATATCAACAGGATTGGTCATAGGGTTTGGCCTACAAACATCTAACTCCTTCCAAAATTCCTGTAATAGAGTATAGGGTTTGGCCTACAAACATCTAAGAGAAAAGGTTTCTGTCCACTGGGTTTTGTCCACCATCTGTCCACCATCTGTCCACAACCTTATCCAACTCCCGTTCTAACTGTCGGTTCCCACCTCGTCTTGCTATTTAAACACCCGATCTCTCAAAAAGTTCCGATCTCTCAAAAAGTTCCGATCTCTCTTTCTCTCTTCTTTCTCTCTTTCTATTTATTTTCCTCCGATCGTGGAGCGCGATTCAACAGATCAATAACCTTCTCTGATTCAACAGATCTCTCTTTCGCTCCATGATTCAACAGATCCACGTCTTGCTATTTAAACACCTCGTCTTTGGAATTTTGTTGAAGAATTTATCTAAAAAAGTTCCATTTATTTTCTTGCTATTTATCGAATTGGTTATTATTTTCTTGCAACGAAATCGTAATTGTTGTTTTTTTTGTATTTACCTTCTCTGATTCATTTTTCCTTTGCAATGTCGATTTTAATTGAGATTACTGACTCGATCTCGTTTTTTATATATGATCGCAATGGAACCTTCAATCGTGGAACGCGATCGAATAGAAGTTGTTTTTGTTGAAGAGCACGGCAAAATTCAAATATAGTAAGTTATTTCTGTTGAATTTGTTGTTTTCGTTGTATGCAGTAGCAGATCTAGCATTTCAAATGAAATCTGGAGGAAAGAGATGATAGAGAGGCGATATGAAGTATTGATCTGTTAATTTTACTGTATTGCCCCGTTAATTTTACAGTATTCATCTTGTCATTTTACAGTATTCATCTTGTCATTTTACAGTATTCATCTTGTCATTTTACAGATGATAGAGAGGCGATATGGAGTATCAATATGTTAATTTTACAGTATTCATCTGTAGAAATCTGGAAGAAATAGATGATAGAGAGGCGATATGAAGTATTGATATGTTAATTTTATAGTATTGCCCCGTTATTTTTACAGTATTCATCTTGTCATTTTACAGTATTCATCTTGTGGAAATATGGAGGAAAGAGATGATAGAAATGCGATATGGAGTATTGATTTGTTAATTTTACAATATTCATCTTGTAATTTTACAGTATTCATCTTGTGAAAATCTGGAGGAAAGATATGATACTCATCCGAACAATGAACACAAGAGGTTTTTAATGTAAAAGTTATTTGTCCATAGTTTTTTTGTTGCTATTATGCTATTCTGAATGTTGCAGTGAATATTTTTATCTTGTGTTGAACAAATGTTGTTTGTGGTGAACACATGTTGTTTTGTGGTGAACACATGTTGTTTTGTGGTGATGGATGTATGTATAGATTTAGCAATTTTAGAGTATAAATGATATTATTTTATGGTTTATATTTTGCAATTTTACAGTATACATGATTCAATTGGAAATTTAGAGTTTTATATGAAAAATTTTCAGTATACAAGATTCAATTGAAAATTTACAGTATTATTTGAAAATTTTACAGTATACAAGATTCAATTTTACAGTATATATTTTACAGTATGTAAGATTCAATTGAAAATTCTACTGTATACAAGTTTTAATTTTTATAGTATACAAGATTCAATTGAAAATTCTACTGTATACAAGATTCAATTTTACAGTTCTGCTGATTCAATTTTACAGTATACAAGATTCAATTGTAAATTTTACTGTGTAAAAGATTCAATTTTACAGTGTAAAAGATTCAATTTTACAGTATACAAGATTCAATTGAAAATTTTACGGTATACAAGATTCAACTTTACAGTATACAAGATTTAATTTTAAAGTACAGTTTAAAAGTAGATTTATTTTGTCTTGTTGTGCAA